>NC_133324.1:646491968-648891968 GCF_042186555.1 Aquarana catesbeiana
CTGCCACAACTGAAACACCAGAGCCACAGCCTCAAAAGAAGGCTACAGGGAAGGCTGCAGGGCAGCGTGGAGGAAAGGCTGCAGGGAAGAGAAGAAAATGATGACCTGGGTTCAGTCTGGTCTGACAGAAGACGCAGGCTGTTGTAGGACCACAGTCTGGGGACATCTAGATCATCTGCTGGTGCTGTTGATCTCTGGGATTCTTGGACCAGATTGTGCTCCCTCTTATATGGACTCCTCAAGATCCCAATTTTCTGGTACACCGACTTTTTCCAGCGTTGACTTCCTCTTTATTTTATTTTGACCATGAATAAATGGATATTTTTTGAGTTTAGCAAAAGACTTTATGTGTTTTCTTTGAAATCATTGATTTTACACACAATGTTAAATTAACAAGGGACAACAATCTCATTGAGTTTGAAAAAAAACACACCAAAAATACATTACTAATGTTAATAATGTTCAAGTGGTAAGTCTTGAAAATCCAAAAAATTACGTAACCAAAAACGGTGCTTTGGGTTAACTTTATCTAAAAACTAAAAAATAAACACTATAAAAAAAAAAAAAAAAAATAATGGGTTCTTTGTGTTAACTTTACAAACCTAAAAAAAAAAAAAAAAAAAAAAAAAAAAAATAAAAAGGGGAAAAAGTATTATTAGTATGGAAACATTGTTTTAAAAAGGCATACTATATCATTCATGAGATCAAAGAGAAAAAGAATCCAGAAATCAGTTTGGGAGAACTCTGATTATGAACAGCAAAACACCTTCGTTCTTTAGAGCCTTCGTAAAGAAGAAATAAAATGCGCTGCATTGAACGATCACAGATTTTGCAGCGTGATGAATGTGCTACCTACAATACGAACACTAGTTTTACTAGACCGAGTGCTTCCGTTTAGTTTTTGCTTATGAGCATGCGTCGTTTTTTTGTCCGTCGGACTAGCATACAGACGAGCGGACTTCGGGGTCCGTCGTACTTACGACGTAAAGATTTGAAGCATGCTTCAAATCTAAAGTCCGTCGGATTTGAGGCTAAAAAAGTCCGTGGAAAGTCCGGAGAAGCCCACACACGATCGGATTACCAGCCACCTTTAGTCCGTCAGCGTCCGTTGGACTTTTGTAGATGAAAAGTCCGACCGTGTGTACGCGGCATAAGTGTTACAAGAAGCTTACACCAAACCCATACTCACAAGATGCCTTTTAACATCCTTTCACTCAACGTCAATGGGCTTAATCATCCAGCCAAACGCCACTCACTATGGAAAACCCTCAAGGATCTCCAGAGTGACATCCTTTGCGTCCAAGAAACCCACCTACTAGCTCCCAACATTCCTCTGTGTAAGAATCGCCACTTCCCAAACATATTCCACGCAACTCACTCTACCAAGACTAGAGGAGTCATGATCGCCATCAAAGACACCATAGACTTCCAACTCCTAGAAACAGTCCCAGACCCCGAAGGTTGTTTCATCATCCTAATATGCACCATTAATAGAGCAACCTACACCATCATCAACCTATACGCTCCGAATTCTCACCAAATGAGATTCCTACGCAAGATTATCTGCACATTACAACCCATCCAAAAAGGCCACACAATTGTGTGTGGGGACTTCAACCTGGTCCCAGATGTATCCCTGGACTCTACCTCTTCAGCGAAGAGACGCAAATCTCCTCTAAAAACGTTTATACAAACCCATGACCTGTATGATGTCTGGCGCTGTCACCATGGCGCCGAACGTGACTTCACTTTTTTTTCTCCCAGACATCGCTCCTACTCCAGAATTGATTTGTTTCTGTCTGATAAGCATATTTTACAAAAAATATCTAAGTCAGTAATCCACACCACGGCATGGTCGGACCACGCCCCCACCTCAATTACAGTCCAAGATTACAACCTTCAACATAATACGTTCCTATGGAGACTAAACAACTCCATAATTCAAAATACTAAATACACCCCAGAAATTTCAGAACACATTTCAGAATTTTTCTCGTTGAATAAGGGATCGGTACCCAACCCTGCCATGGTGTGGAGCGCTCATAAAGCGTATATGAGGGGAATGCTCATTAAATTGTGCTCTCATCATAAGCGACAGAGGACGCAGCGCATAGATGCACTAACAGCCCAAATAGCGGACCTAGAAAAGAAACATAAATGTGACCCTCAAAACCCACTCACAAATCAACTGCTGTCCCTAAGACAGGAACTGAAAACCATTCTCCTTCACTCATACGAATTCCTTCAAAGGAAATTTAAAGCATCTTCCTACTCTACCTCCAACAAGGCGGGAAAGACATTAGCCCAACGACTCAAAGGAAGACGAAATAAAACCAGAATAACACTACTTAAACACCCCCACACTAACACCCCACTGACCAGCCCCCAAGACATTGCCGATGCTTTCAGCACCTATTATGAAGACCTGTACAACTTAAAACAAGACCACCAAACCCCCCAACCCACACAAGATGACATTAACAACTTCCTCTCTAAAATCAACCTACCCAAATTATCTAGCGACCAACTGACCACCCTGAATGCACCATTCACTGACCAGGAAATCAAGGATACTATTAACTCATTACCTAGGGACAAAGCACCAGGTCCAGACGGGATAACAGGGAATACTACAAATTGTTCTCCAATCAACTAATCCCATACCTTACTGATTTCTTTAACCACGCTGCCTCCTCTGCTAGCTTCTCGAAAGAATACTTAAAAGCGCTAGTAATAACCATACCAAAACCGGGGAAACAGTCGGATGCCCCCCAAAATTTTCGCCCGATCTCCTTACTTAACTTAGATCTAAAAATTTACTCCAAAACCATAGCCAACAGACTAAATGAGATTATGCCAACTATCATACACCAAGATCAGACTGGTTTTACTAAAGGCAGACAATCTTCAGATGCCACCAGAAGAATGCTAGACCTCATCCACCATGCTGAATCCACTGGAACGCCTTCTCTGCTTCTTTCCCTGGATGCAGAGAAGGCGTTCGATAGAGTTCACTGGACCTACCTAGAAGCAGTTCTACACAAATTCGGATTCCAGGGACATATCCTAACAGCCATCCTAGCATTGTATTCCAACCCTGAAGCTCAAGTGTTCACAGAAGGCATGCTCTCACGCCCATTCCCCATCACAAATGGCACACGCCAGGGATGCCCCCTCTCCCCTCTAATATTTAACATGCTTATGGAACCCCTGGCTGAGCACGTACGCTCCCACCCTAACATCTCTGGCCTGCGTATAGGCCTCTCACACCACAAAATCAGTTTGTTTGCGGACGATGTAATTCTAATCCTTACAGATCCGACTGTTTCCCTGGCAGAAGTACAAAAACTGCTCACATGGTTTAGCTCGATCTCTTATTACAAGCTTAATGTGACCAAATCATTCATACTAGACATAAACATAAACACCACCATGAAACACCTCCTACAACTACAATACCCATTTAAATGGGCAGAAACCGACATATCATACTTGGGCATTCAACTCCCGAGGGAAACTAAGAAAATTTACTCGAGCAACTACATACCACTCTTACAACAAATTCAATCCACTTCACAACAAATAGCAAAACACGAACTCTCATGGTCGGGCAGACTTGCAGCATTTAAGATGATATGCCTCCCCCAAATACTTTATCATTTTAGAACCCTACCTATACCTCTGCCAACCACCTTCTTTAAATCTCTTTTAAATCTCTATTTTTAACAAATACTTATGGAACGGGAAAAAACCGAGGAGTGCCCAACACAACTTAGTAAAACACAAACTAGTCGGCGGAACAGGATCTATAGACTTCGAGGACTATTACCTAGCAACAATCCTAGCTCAACTACCTTCCTGGTTCCAAACACAACCCACTACACTTTGGGGACAAATTGAAAGCTCCTCGTTATCTCAACCCAATTTAAGAAATTGGATACTTAGTATCCCACTGGGAACCATAATACCAAAAGCGTTTCCCCCGACCATGAGAGCTTCGGCACTTGCATGGAAGAAATCAGTAACCTTACTGACCTCCACTCCCGCCACATCTCCAAGTTTCATTCCCTTGGAATCCCTAAATCACACATTACCAGAAATCTCTCTATCACCTTGGACCACCAAAGGTATACATCTCATACAAGATCTAATACATAACAACCACATTAAATCATTCACACAACTTCAATCCGAATTCAATCTAACTGCATCTGACAAATTCACCTACATCCGCCTACACCACTACCTAAATACTATACCCCTCCCCCTCTACACTATTCACCCTGAAACCTGGGAATATCTCACCAACACAGCCACTAAAACCAGAGGTATATCCTACTTCTACAACATTCTCCACAACAAACGTACCTTCCATAAACTAAAACCCCACCAAAGTTGGGAAAAAGACCTAGCCCAGTCTTACACGGAAGACCAATGGCAACTTGCCCTCAAAACTACATACAAAGCCACTAAATGCGCGGCCCTATGGGAACTCACACAGAAAATCACATTACGTTGGTATATCACCCCAGCCAAAATTACAAACTTTAATCCAAGAATCCCCAAGAGATGCCACTCTTCTCCTAGCGACATACTTCATGTACTCTGGACATGCACTAAACTCCACAATTACTGGGAAAGAATTTTTAGCTTAATCTCGAACATAACCCAAATTAAAATTCACCCCTCCCCAGCACTGGCGATACTTAACCTAACTATAGAATCAATCCCATACCCATTCAGGCCAGTGGTCACTCATATCCTCCTGGCAGCAAGACTCAACATAACCAGACATTGGAAGTCTGACAACCCCCTGACAATAACCCAAGTCATTGACTTAGTAGCCCTTCACTACAGTTACGAGATCACAACAGCTACGCACACTGGCCAGGCGACGAAAACACACATGAACTGGCAACCATGGACTAACTGGACTACTCACTGCGCAACCCACTAACCTAAACACTGATACACACTTCTTATTCTTGACCGAGCAATACCTTTATATAGGCAAGAGAAACAAGATGTATGCAACAGCTAGTCCTAACTAGCACATATCTATCAATATAAACATATGATAGACAGGGCCTCTTCACTCTTGTGGCACTAAAGATCCCATTTGGGGTGCGACTCTAGTGAAGAGGACCAAAAATACACAATTACGAATAATAACTCCGGTAATCTAGAATCTACAATAGATATATGTTTAATAAGAGTTATAACCAAGCCGGGTTGGTGAATTGCTATACATATTGAACTCACAAGTTGAACCGTATACCTTGTATTGACTAATCAGAATGTCGTTGCACGACATACAATGTCCAATTGTATACTGTAATCTGTATGAAAATTTCCAATAAAAATATTGAAGAAAAAACATTTTCCGACAACAAAATCCGATCACGTCAATTCCGACCGTGTGTGGCCTGTTCCGACGCACAAAGTGTCACGCATGCTCAGAAGAAATTCCGGCACGGAACAGCTCGTTCTGGTAAACTTAGCGTTCGCAATGGATACTGCACTTTCGTCACGCTGCAATGTAAAAAATGGTTTAATACAGCGCACTCTTTTCTTCTTTATAATGTGACAAGAATTAAGTCGTTTTGCTGCTCATATTCACACACACTTCTCACAAAGTTTTATTTTTGTTTTTTTATTGGGATTCCCTGAATATATTGTTATTAGTTGTCACATCTGACAGAATTTTTTATTTTTTATTTATTTTTTTGGGGGATTTTAAGACTTTTTTTTTTTTTTAATGTTTGTATTTTTTACAAGGCTGATCTTTGTTCAATGTTATTTTTATTATTACTCCAGAATATTTTTGTGTGTGTTTTGTGTGTCAAGTTACCCCAACACCATTGATATCTTCTATTATTTAATCTCAAGGAGATTGTTTGTTGTTGGTGTCCCTTGTTCATTTCACATTGTATATTTGAAATGTACCTGAATCCTCACAAAAAAACTGTCATTTTTGAAGTAAAACACATAGGAGAGTATAATTCAAAAAAAAATCCTTTATTAAGGGCTCAGAACTAAACAAAGAGGAAGGCAACACTGGATCAACATGAGAAATTAGTGAAGCCTGGGACCCCCACGGCAGACATCAATTCTTGAACATCAAAATTGGTGGCCTGAGGAGTCCATATGTAAGGGAGGGCAGTCTGGTCCAAAATTCGCAGAGATCTGGAAAGCAGCAGATGACATCTGTGTCCCCAGGCTGTGGTACCACAAGAGGCTGCATTTTTTGGCCGACCAGACTGGATCCAGGGTCCTCACTTTCTGGTCTTCCTTCCACGCTTCCTTCCCGGCTGTGGCCATGCTGTTGGAGATGTGGCAGGAGGAGGAGTAGGACCTGGAGGAGGACTGGGAGGATCTGGAGGAGAAGGAGGAGGAGGAGGAGGACCTGCAGGAGGAGGAGGAGGACCATCGCAAAGGTGTGTCTGAGCTGTAATTTGGCCCCTCATACCTTTATTAAGAGCCTCCAATATAAGCGACTCACACATGGCTTGTTGTCCCTCCTCCATCCTCTGCATTTTATATGCAATGATGGCAGCAATGTCCTCCTTCACGGTGTGTGGTGCTCCCAGGACCTCTGTAGCCCTCCAAAAGAGTCCTCTGGCAGCCTCCTCTAGGGCACTCCTCCTCCTGACACTTTCTCTTTCCAGGGGGAGTGGAGGGACCTTCAGATCAGCCAGCCAGCTCGGCCTGGCCACCTCCTGGCTGAGACTTCCCTGTGTATGAAAAAGGGACATGGTTTTAGTTTTTGCTTCATCAATCACAATCCTAAATTAGTACTCCCAACTAACATCTAGGTAACATCATTGATTGGACAAGCAGAAATATTTCGAGGAATGCTATACCTGGCTCAATCTGGGCTCCTCCACATGTGGCCTGGAAGGCCCAGGTTGGGCGTCAGAAGCCTCAGCCGGGGGGGAAGGAAGCGTGGAAGGAAGACTGGAGAGGAATGACCTGGGTTCAGTCTGGACTGCCAGAAAATGCAGCCTGTCATAGTACAACATCCTGGGGACATAGATGTCATCTGCTGCTCCGGATCTCTGTGAATCCAGGACCTTCTTGCGCTCCCTTAGATATGTGCTCCTCAGGCCACCAATTAAGATCTTTAAATAGTTGATGTCTGCCGTGGGGATCACCTGCTTCACAATTTCACACAATTGCTTCAGTGCTGCCTTCCTCTTTGCTTGGTTCTTGAAATGGGGGTGTTTAATCTCCCACAGACATGGCAGCTCCCTTAACATATCTAGGAATACTGACATGAAGTCATTATCTTTCATTAGCATATCCATGTTCACTGCAAGACACAACACAAGACAAAGCCTAATGTCAGACAAAACTCTCCTAATCTTGTTACAATATAGGCCTCAATCTAGAAGCAGTATAGGCACAAGTTTGTCTCTTACCTTCGTTGTTACGATCGGCGCGTCCAATGCTCCTTCCTCTGCTCACAGATCGTACGTACTACGCACGCGTGTTACGCTTTATACACACTGCGCATGCGTGTAACTCCGCCCGCCCCTGATGTTCTTTCTAGTCTATTCCCCGCCCCTTTTCATTCGGCGCAGTGGGGAAAGAGCACATGGCGGAGTCACAGCAGGTGCGTGATAATTACAGGAACGAGGAGGAGGAGGATGAAAGCCCGGATCCGGACACGTCCCGATCCAGAAGGAGACGTTTTAAGGACACAAATATGTCCTTTGGGGAGATGTTGGAGATGGTCGACATCATGAAGAAGGCCGACTATGACGGAAAGTATGGGCCTTACCCCAACCCCAATATCAGAAAGGCAAAGATCATGACGAAAGTGGTCAAAAGTCTTCACAAGAATTTCGGGGTACGAAGATCGAAAGACCAGCTCAGGAAGCGGTGGTCGGAGCTGAAATTAAGAGAGCCTGAGCAGTACAGAAGGATCAGGAGAGTGCTGCAAAAAAGTAAGTAGTTGTGCTGTGTTCCTATTCTTTTTGTCTTTATTACGTTCGTGCTGCTCCATGTGCTTTTCTTAATTGTACAGTTAAAAAGGGCAACTTTAATGTTCATGGGCCCATTATTCGTTCGTATCAAACATTTTTCTTTTGGCCTCTAAAACACCATTGTTTAGGCCATATGCATTTTCTCACATTTTTAAGGACCTACTTGGATGCCAAATATTTGTTTGTGTAGATGGGTTTGTTACTAGAATGAAATGCAAACTAGATTCTGTGTAAGGAGAGGACACTGAGCAGTTGTTTTCACATCTGGAAACTGGAGCACTAGTGTGGGACACAAGAACACCATTTTTATTAGGGGGCCACACAGGTGCTCCAGTGTATACTATAGGGGGGTCTCCATCTGTGAAGCTTGTACTAAACAGGTAAAGTATTGCAGGTTGACAAAGGCCAATAAAAAAACTACATCTTGGAACTCGGCTAAAATTGACAATTGTACCCCACTTCCAAACAATGTTTCCTATTTATAGTTCTGCCATCAAATATCTGTGTGCTAATTATACCATTTTTTGTTTTACATAGGGGAGAAAAGACTCGGAGGACACCCCTCATCCGAGGAGACCACAGACCCCCCACCTATGGAAGAAGGTGAAATACCACCAACACAAGCTGAGCAGGAGGAAGAAGAAGATGTGGTGGAAATTGGCACCACAACAGGTGAGTGTCTGCGACCACAGACTCAGGTAAGAGATGGATGCCGGCAGATTTTTGATACCTGTTTTTGTTTGGTTTCTCTCTTTTTAGGTGATCGTGATCCAGATCCTTTCACATCAGAAAGTGCCCAGATCCTGATCGGGGAGATCATGGGGTGTAATGTCGAATTGCAAAACATCCAGAAAAAAATAAATGATGTGATTCAAAAAAATAATAACATCATTGATGTTTTGGGGTGAATTTAAAACCCCACAAAATCACTTTTTTTATTGTGGTCCAATCTTTTAAATATTTTTGCAATGTTTTGAAAAGCCAAATTTGGAGGATGCACACAGTGTGCCAACATGTGGTATCTGCCATCACGGGAGATCAATGGACGCGTTTTGGGGGTGCAACCCCTTCCTCAATTATAAAGTAGTGGTGAGGAAGGGCTTGCTCCCCCAAAACACGTCCCTTGATCCCCCGTGATGGCAGATAGCACATGTTGCCATTCGTAAATTGTTGTGCATCTTCCAAATTTGGCTTTTCCAGGGGTGATTTCCCCCCATCTGAACGCAATATCAAACACAGTTCCTAAATACTCATGTCTGATATTGCCTTCAGGTTTTACCAAATGTGAAATTTGTAAGTTCAAGTTTTTTGTCTTTCTTGTTGGTTTTAGAGCAGGCCTGTTTTATCGTAAATGGACATTTCTATTTTTGATAATGCCACCCCAAAATTTGTTATACAACAAACATGTTGGTTTGTTTTAAAAACCTTTGGTAAATGCACATGTGATTGTGCAGGTATAAAAAATTTGGTTAATCAAGAATGTGTGGATTATTGTCTCAACACTACAACACTTTTGGGGTGATGTAATTGCTGTTTTCAGCAAAAATGGGGGTTATTTCCTGAGGGCAAAACCACTTTGCACTACAAGTGCAGGTTCAGTGCAGTTGCAAGTGCACTTGTAGTGAAATGTGTTTTTGCATTTAGTAAATAACAGCCAACAGTGCTTTGTATAAGGTTACACAATCACGCCATTTTCTGCACTCAAAACATTTCTGTCAGGGTCAGCTAAAACAAACACAAGCAGTAAATGTCCACAAAGAATTTCTTTTTTTGTTTTATTATAAAAAGGCTTCACAGATTTGCTGGCATATTGATAGCCCCCCTACCCGCAAAGAACTCCAGGTAGCGTAACCGGACATCACGGGCACTCAGGGAGGGCAAGCCAGGATGGCCGCGTTCAAGCGCCGTCAGTGTGCTTGGATGTATCATTCTGGCCTCAGGCCCAACTGAGCCAGCATAGTTGGCCGAATGTTTCCTTAAAAAGTTATGGAGAACACAGCATGCAAGTATAATATGGTTCAGTTTATACTCCGCCATATGGATGGGTGTGAGAAATAGGTGGAACCGGCTGGCCAGGATTCCAAATGTGTTCTCCACCACTCTTCGGGCTCTGGCCAGCTGGTAATTAAAAACCCTCTGTTCCGGGGTGAGGGTCCTCATTGGGAATGGCCGCATCAGGTGGTCCCCCAGCGCAAACGCTTCATCAGCAACGAACACAAATGGGAGTCCTTTAACATTGTCCTCTGGAGCTGGCAAGTCCAAGCTGCCATTCTGGAGATGCCTGTAAAACTCCGTCTGGGCGATGACTCCACCATCGGACATCCGGCCATTCTTCCCCACGTCCACATACAGGAAGTCGTAATTAGCCGACACCACAGCCAACATCACTATACTATTGAACCCCTTATAATTGAAATAGTACGACCCTGAGTTGGGTGGTGGGACGATGTGGATGTGTTTCCCATCAATTGCCTCTCCGCAGTTAGGAAAGTCCCACCGCTGGGCAAAGTGGGAGGCCACAGTCTGCCATTCCTGTGGCGTGGAAGGAAACTGTTGAGGAAAAAACAATAAACATTACTATTTTTGATCAGAAACATGGCAAGCAGATTAGGCACAAACATTATGGGGCAACCTCGAGATAGCATTTATTAAGGGGAATTTAACAACGCCAAAGTAAAAGGTACACCTATCATATTCCCCCTCCCCCCTCTCATGGGCCATTTCTAACATTATAGGGGTGTGTGGAAATCTTGGACAGGTAACCCTCTTCACTTCATTGAGAGATGAATGCCTAAATACAGGGTATTACTTGGAAAAGCCCCTCCTTAGTTACACTATTGGCAGCCCACTGGACAGGTAAGAAGTGTCATAATACAAAGATATAAATACACACTGTACACATTTGAGGACATTTGGACATTCTGCTATTACCTATCAAGATAATAATAGGATCCAAAAACTTTAAACAGTACCATTTGAAAGTATACAGGCAGGCCCTTGCACTACATGCTTTGGGGAATTCATCCATAAATCTGAGCACAAAAGAGATGGGTATAGTGTGTATGGGTTTGGCAAAGTCAGCAGATAGATGATTGAGGATAGATAGAGAATTGGGATCATTTGACTTAGCAATTGGGGGAGGGAGAGTTACTAAAAATTATTTGGGGACACCACTAAAAAGCCTCTGCCACTCTGCCTGAAGTTAAAGCAAAAATAACATTTCAAAACATTTTAGGGGGTGTTTGGGGTAAAGCACTACTATGGAACAGAAAAAATACATTGTTAAGTGACTACATGAGGTGAATATAGGGCCAGGAGACACCATGCTGGGGAGGTTATTGAAGGGCAAATATGTATGAAGGACCTAAAATAATAATTACATAAAAATCCAGCATGCATGAGAACAAAAGACATTCACAGCATATTCCAATCATGGTAATTAGGGAATGAGGAAAGAAATACAATATATTAGCAAACATTCAATACAATAAAATGTGATATTAAAGGATAAAAATCTTACCTTCATATACTCCTTCTGCAGGACCTGGATGATGGCAGAACAGGTCTCTGGGATAATGATACCCAGAGCCTGGGGGGAGATGCCTGTCGAGAACTTCAAGTCCTGCAGACTTCTCCCTGTCGCCAAATACCGCAGGGTAGCGACCAGCCTCTGCTCCGGAGTGATGGCTTGCCTCATGCAGGTATCCTGCCTGCTGATATAGGGGGTCAGCGAAGCCAACAGATGGTGAAACACGGGGTCCGTCATCCTGAGAAAGTTCCTGAAATCATCAGGATTATTCTCACGGATCTCACGGAGCAAAGGCATATGAGAGAACTGGTCACGCTGAAGCAACCAATTCTTGGTCCATGAACTCCTCCCAACCCTGTTCATGGACTGGACTTGTGTCAAGGTCAGGACCCCAACACCAAGCCCCCGCACAGCACGAACTCTATGAGGAGTACACATATGCAACATGGCTAGAAAACGGTCGGCTGCTCAGAACGAAGTAACAGAACGCACTGAAGAACAGCAAGGCCTGTGAAGAGCGACCTGAAAAACAGTAACGAACGAACAAGAATACAATGACTAAAGTCACGCGGAACTTGCTTGCATGCACTGAAGAGCAGATACAAACCCACAAGCACAAACTGAAAGGCAGAAAACGATCTGATAACCACGAGTCTGAAAAAGCGTGAATCGTCTCTCACCAAACTTTTACTAATACGAGATTAGCAAAAGGAGCCCAAAGGGTGCCGCGCTTGGTTCTGAACCGGCCTTTTCTAGTCTCGTCGTACGTGGTGTACGTGACCGCGTGGTTGGCGATCAGAAATTCCGACAACTTTGTGCGACTGTGTGTAGACAAAACAAGTTTGAGCCAACATCCGTCGCAAAAAATCCTAGGATTTTGTTGTCGGAATGTCCGAACAAAGTCCGGCCGTGTGTACGCCCTATTAGTATGCTAATTGCATGTTTGTATCTAACTGTGCAAAATAGCTTTTGTTCTTCCTTTGCTGCTAACATAACTTATTCAAAAATGTAAAAAAAGCCAGATGGTTAAACATAGTATTACTTTAGTAAAATACACACATCCTGATATTTAGTGGTTGGAAATAAAGGCTTAGCTATTTTTATGCCTGAATCTTTTTTATTTGTAGCAAATGATTTTAATGTACGCTTTGACTGTAGCTTTTGGGACCATTTATAATATGCAAAATGTAACTTTATTCTCTGCCATTAGTTGAAGGTCATCCTGTTTTAAGGAAAGTCATTGTGTTAGGTTTTTGCCACTTCCATTTCAGAAATTGTGTAATAGCAATATTGTCCAACTTAATTATGTGGAGATAAAAGTCAGCAAGAGGTAAGCCTTTTTAGTGACCTAATTTTATAAATGACTTCATCCATGGCTTTATTTACTAAGAAGTAGCAGGGATATACACATTTTCTCAGGGTAAGGATCAGACAAGGTTTACATTTTCAATCTCAACATCCTTGAAGTACATTAAATAAGTTCACAAGAAGAGGGGCTTTGTTGTGTTGTTGCACTGTGACACTGTTAAAGAAAACTTGTCTTGAGAGAAACATGTAGGGAGCTATTGCTAACCACCATCTGAAAATGCTATTTGGTTTGCGCTCATGTAAAGCCTTTGCCTTCAAAACATTATGAATTTCTGAATCTGAACAAGTTTGGAGATTAAAAGTTCTTCCAGGTCTTCTGGACAGAGGATTAGCATGAAAAACAAACAGCTAACATTCTCAGAATAAGACTAGCAATAGCAAATTATACATTTCTATCATTGTAGGTTTCATATGTTACTTTTTTGATATCTGAATATAAAATAATGAAGACTATGGTACATGAATACTTATACTCTAGCTGTAGGCTAGTTGGTAAACTTGATGACATTTCTTTTAAAAATATGTAATACTCAAAGTGGTAGTAAACGTTGTAAAAAAAAAATAACCTCTCTTTAGGTTGCGCTAGTAAATGTAAATGTTTAGATGTCATAGGGATCAGCAACATCCTAATAAGATAGAGCATTTGGGGGAGAATAGGCATCTAAATCCATATCTTGAGCTGGCTGGCTCCCTGTTAGGGATGAGTTTCGAGTTCGAGTCAAACTCATGTTCGACTCGAACATCGGCTGTTCGCCAGTTCACCGAACAGCGAACAATTTTGGGTGTTCGCGGCAAATTCGAAAGCCGAGGAACACCCTTTAAAAGTCTATAGGAGAAATCAAAAGTGCTAATTTTAAAGGCTTATATGCATGGTATTGTCATAAAAAGTGTTTGGGGATCTGGGTCCTACCCCAGGGGACATGGATCAATGTAAAAAAAGTTTTAAAAACTGACTTTTTTTTGGAAGCAGTGATTTTAATAATGCTTAAACTGAAACAGTAAAAGTGTAATATTCCTTTAAATTTCGTACCTGGGGGGTGTCTATAGTATGCCTGTAAAGGGATCGCATGTTTCCCGTGTTTAGAACAGTCTGACAGCAAAATGACCTTTCAAAGGAAAAAAAGTCATTTAAAACTACTCGTGGCTATTAATGAATTGTCGGTCCGACAATACACATAACAGTTCATTGATAAAAACGGCATGGGATTTCCCCACAGGGGAACCCCGAACCAAAATTTTTTAAAAAATGGCATGGGAGTCCCCCTAAATTCCATACCAGGCCCTTCAGGTCTGGTATGGATATAAGGGGAACCTCGCGCCAAAATATTTTTAAAAAACGGCATGGGGGTCCCACTAAAAATCCATACCAGACCCTTCAGATCTGGTATGGATTTTATGGGGAACCCCACACCAAAATTTTTTAAAAAATGGCGTGGGGTCCCCCCAAAAATGTATACCAGACCCTTATCCGAGCACGCAACCTGGCAGGCTGCAGGAAAAGAGGGGGGACGAGAGAGCGCCCCCCCTCCTGAACAAAACCAGGCCACATGCCCTCAACATTGGGAGGGTGCTTTGGGTCCCCCCCAAAGCACCTTGTCCCCATGTTGATGGGGACAAGGGCCTCATCCCCACAACCCTTGCCCAGTGGTTGTGGGGGTCTGCAGGTGGGGGGCCTATCGGAATCTGGTAGCCCCCTTTAACAAGGGGACCCCCAGATCCCAGCCCCCCCTGTGTGAAATGGTAAGGGGGTACAAAAGTACCCCTACCGTTTCACAAAAAAGTGTCAAAAATGTTAAAAATGATAAGAGATAGTTTTTGACAATTCCTTTATTTAAAGTCTCCTTCTTTCCATCTTCTTTCTTCTATCTTCTTTCTTCTATCTTCCTTCTGTTTCTTCCTCCATCTTCTTCTTCCTCTGGTTCTTCCTTCAATCCTCCGCTTCTTGCTCCGGTGTTCTCATCCAGCATCTTCCTCCATGGCATCTTCCTCCCTTCTTCATTCTCGGGCTGCTCCGCATCCATGATGGGAGGCTCCCGCTGTGTGATACTTCTCATCTTCTGATGCTTCTTAAATAATGGAGGCCACCCAGTGACCCCGCCCCCCTCTGCCACACGGGGACTTGATGGGGACTTTTCTGAGGCTTTCCCCGTGACATCAGGGGGGCGGGATCTCCCATTACTGGGGGACCCCGCCCCCTTTGACATCACGGGGAAAGCCTCAGGGAAGTCCCCATCAAGTCCCCGTGCATCAGAGGGGGGCGGGGTCACCAGGTGGCCCTGCCTTCTGTTATTTAAGAAGCGTCAGAAGACGAGAAGCATCACACAGCGGGAGCCTCCCATCATGGATGTGGAGTGGCCCGAGAACGAAGAAGGGAAGAAGATGCCGCGGAGGAAGATGCCGGACAAGAACACTGGAGCAAGAAACGGAGGATCGGAGGAAGAACCAGAGGAAGAAGAAGATGGAGGAAGAAACCGAAGGAAGATAGAAGAAAGAAGATGGAAAGAAGAAGACTTTAAATAAAGGAATTGTCAAAAACTGCCTCTTGTCATTTTTAACATTTTTATCATTTCACACAGAGGGGGGCTGGGATCTGGGGGTCCCCTTGTTAAAGGGGGCTTCCAGATTCCGATAAGCCCCCCGCCTACAGACCCCCACCACCACCGGGCAAGGCTTGTGGGGATGAGGCCCTTGTCCCCATTAACATGGGAACAAGGTGCTTTGGGGGGACACCAAAGAACTCTCCCAATGTTGAGGGCATGTGGCCTGGTATGGTTCAGGAGGGGGGGTTCTCTCGTCCCCCCTCTTTTACTGCGGCCTGCCAGGTTGCATGCTCGGATAAGGGTCTGGCATGGATTTTTGGGGGGGACCCCACACCATTTTTTTTAAATTTTGGCGCGGGGTTCCCCTTAAAATCCATACCAGACCTGAGGGGTCTGGTATGGATTTTGAGGGGGACCACCAGGCCATTTTTTTTTTAAATTTTGGAGCGGGGTTACCCTTAATATCCATACCAGACCTGAAGGGCCTGGTATGGAATTTAGGGGACCCCCACGCCATTTTTTTTTTAAATTTTGGTTCAGGGTTCCCCTGTGGGGAAATCCCATGCCATTTTTTTATCAATGAACTTTTATGTGTATTGTCGGACCGACAATTCATTAATAGCCGCGAGTAGTTTTAAATGACTTTTTTTCCTTTGAAATGTCATTTTGCTGTCAGACTGTTGGGAACATGGGAAACATGCGCCCCTTTACAGGCATACTATAGACACCCCCCAGGTACGAAATTTAAAGGAATATTACAATTTTTTTTGTTTCACTTTAAGCATTATTAAAATCACTGCTCCCGAAAAAATGGCCGTTTTTAAAACTTTTTTTGCATTGATTAATGTCCCTTGGGGCAGGACCCAGGTCCCCAAACACTTTTTATGACAATACCATGCATATAAGCCTTTAAAATTAGCACTTTTGATTATTCATGTTTAAGTCCCATAGACTTTAACGCTGTTCTCGTATTTGAACAAATTTTTTGCCTGTTCACATGTTCTGGTGCGAACCGAACAGGGGGGTGTTCGGCTCATCCCTACTCCCTGTGATCCTCAGTCTCTGTTTGCTCAGTGATGCCTACAGCTTCACACTGATCACAGCTGCTTGGTCTCAGGTGTTCTCTATCCATGCTGTATCATGCTAACTTCAATGTAAGTGTGCTGCTTATTTAAACAAAGTGATTTTTTATTTGATACTGACCTCAGCACCCTGCTGTTCCTTTTCTTCTACACTAAGGGGTTCAAATAACCTTCAAATTTTATCCCCAATGAACGACAGATTGCAAAAGAGAGTAGGACAAACCCCCAAAAATTATTCAAATATATTAATAGTAAAAAGGTCAGGTCTAAGCATGTAGGCCCTTTACAAAATAATCTAGAGTTCATGACTGGGGGCAGAGAGAAGGCAAATTTATTAAATTTATTAAATACCTTCTTTGGCTCTGTATATACAAAGGAGCATGGCAGAGCCCATGTCCATAATAGGGATGTTATTGACACAGTGCCAAATGATCCACTATGGCTCAAAATTTATATGGTCCAGACAGCATAAAAGTGAATAAAGCATCTGGACCAGATGGCATACACCCATAGATCCTAAAAGAATTGATTTATGTCATTTCAAAGCCATTGTTTCTAATTTTTAGGGACTTTTTAATGACTGGAATGGTACCACTGGATTGGTGTAAGGCCAATGTGCTATCTATACATTTTTTAAAAAAGGGATCAAAGTCTTTACCAAATAACTATAGACCTTCTATAGTTAGGAAGATACTGGAGAGTAAAGACCACATAGATGAGTTCTTGCTGGAAAAAAAATGTTTTAAACAACAGACAGCATGGGTTCATGAAAGACAGAAGTTGTCAGACAAAATGAACAGGTAAGTAAAAAAAGGATGAAAAAATGTTTGACATAGTTCCCCACACACAGCTAATATGTAAGGTAAAGTTGACATGCTTGGGAAAATCAGTTTGCAAATGTACAGAAAAGTGACCATATTCAGAAAGTAGCGGTTAATGATTTATGATCTAAATGGTCTAGGGTTGTTAGCGGCGTACCCCAAGGTTCAGTTTTGGGACCCTTACTTTTTAATATAAAGTACTTATAAATTATATAGGGACTGGGCTTAAAAGTAGCATTTCAGTCTTTGCAGATTACACCAAGCTACGCAGTGGAATAACACCAACAGTACAGTAACCTTACAGTACATCACCAACTTACAATCCAACCTCTATGCACTGTTTAATCAGGCAACTATGTAGTAAATGAGGTTTAATGTTGATAAATATAAAGTTATACACTTTGAGGTTAAAAATATGCATGCATCATAAATACTAGGGCGGTACAACTGGGGGAATCAATGGTGGAGAAGGAACTCAATAGCAGCCTGGAGTGTGGGGTCCTCCTTTGAGTCCCTGTGAGGTCTTGACTTCACAGGGCTGCGGGTAGAAGGAGTGTAGGACCCAGATCCATAAGTCCCTGATATGTAGAGTGGCTCAGCCTCCCCTTCCCTGTGCAAGGAAGCTGTAATCACCACATGGGTTGCTATTGTTGTGGTCTCAGAAACAGTGGAGGAAAGAATATTTTCCAGCATGCTGTGGCATCCAGGTGGTGTGAGGAAGTTGGCCCTGTTGCAGAAGGACAGGCAGTGGATCTGGAAAGTAGTGTTATCGGTGGAGCCTAGCTCACTCAGTTAGCGACCATTAGGTAGCGCAGTTGCCATGCCCCCATACATAAATATAATTTTGACAAGTGGCTCTATCCTTCCCCTACTCTACTAAAAAATAATATTTTGCTGTTAGAGAGTTCCCCTCACTTCCTGTTTAGAAAACCTTGACAAAAGACCAAGAAGTGAGGGGAAATCCCTCCAACAAAGACCTGAATAGCAGTGAAAACCTGACAGGGATTCAAACGCTATTTCAAACTAAGAAAAAAGTTTTGGTAAGACATACACTTTAACCACCTCCCTTCCGCGCTATAGCCAAAAGACGGCTACAGCATGGACCTAATTTGCCGGGAGGGCGTCCATAGACGTCCTCCCATGCTTGAGCGGCCTGCGTGCCCCCTGCAGGGCACGAGTGGCACGCTCTGTGATCAGCAAGTCTATGAGACTCGGCTGATCACAGATCAGAGTAAGGGGTTGATCCCGACCCCTTACCACATGATCTGCTGTCAGCCAATGACAGCTGATCATGTGATGTAAACAGAGCCGGTAATTGGCTATTTTTTCTCCTCACGCTGGTAGCTTGATCACCAGCAGCTGTGAGAGGGACATCAGTCCTGATCTGGAGAGCCTCTGCAGATGCTTCTGTGCCACCTACCAGTGCCCACCAGCATCACCTACCAGTGCCCACAGTACCACCCATTAGTGCTCACAGTGTCACCTACCAGTACCCACCAGTGCCACCTATCAGTGTCCACAGTGTCACCTATCAGAGCCACCTATAAATGTCACCCATCAGTGCCTCATCACCAATGCTGATTATCAATACCACCTACCAGTGCCCATCAGTGCCACCTACCATTGTCCATCAGTGCCCATCAGTGCCACCTATCAGTGCCCATCAGTGACATCTATTAGTGCCATCCATCAGTGCCACTCATCAGTGCCATCTATCAGTGCTACCCATCAGTGCTGTCTTATCAGCGCCCCCTTTAGCGCTGTCTTATCAGTGCCTATCAGTGTTGTCTTATCTGTGCCTATCAGTGTTGCCTTATCTGTGCCTATAAGTATCACCTTATCTGTGCCTATCAGTGCAGCCCATCAGTGCCCATCAGTGCAGAAAAATTACCCGTTTGCAAAATTTTATAACAAACTATGAAACATGTCTGTCTTTTTTTTTTGTTTGTTTAGCAAAAAATAAAAATCCAAGTGGTGATTAAATACCACCAAAAGAAACCTCCATTTGTGTGAAAAAAATGATAAAAATTACATTTGAGTACAGTGTAGCATGACCGCGCAATTGTCATTCAAAGTCTGACAGCGCTGAAAGCTAAACATTGATCTGGGCAGGAGGGGGTTTGAATGCCTAGTAAGCAAGTGGTTAAACCAGAACTTCAAGTATATTTTAAAAATAAAACATTACAATGCTCTTTAGAGGGAGCTGCTTTATCATGATGTAGATACACTTATATGCATTTTACAAAGCCCAAATAAGGTCATAGTAAAATCCAAAATAGGCTTCAATGTCATGATAATGCAGTGCACTTATAATACTACACTGCTTAATTCATGTCACACTTTTCCACTGCCCCAATCAACGCAAAATTGCACAGAAGACTCACACTTACGAGAGCAGATACGAAGAGGATGCCTTCTGTCCCATTTAAGTAAAGTAAACAGGACATTTAAAGCTAAATGGAAATGGGAAGAGGATGTGTGCGCCATTATGGATATGGACTTGTAAGAAATGGCGCACACATCCTCTTCCCATTTCCCAAATTTAATTAAAATTATGTTAGATGGAGGCGCATGCGCGGAACTCTGTGACATGGATGCTTAGTCACAGAGCTCCGTCCCGTTCCGAGATACCAGCGCCCTCAGCAACGGGTACACTCCCCCCCTGTCACCTCTTTCGGGACCGGAATCCTCTGGCTACCTGCTGGCACAAGATCCAGCGTTTGTGCAGCCGAAACGGACCCCCACAGCCACGATCACAGCTCCGCTGGAGGCTGCTGTGACACCTAAGATGGCGGCAGAGCGGCTGCTTCACGACACAGCCTACACAGGCACAGCTGCTTCCTCTCCATGGCGGGCGGCTCTTCATGAGGAGGTATGTGGAGGGATCCTGTCACCTTCTCCTGCAACAGGCCCTGCATCCCCGGCATCCACATTGTCTCTTCTTGATCAGTCACCTAATGACATTCAACTGCTGCCCTCTCTGTCAACTTCACAGAAGCCTGAACTGCAGCCACAGACACTGAGCCAGATTACCTCTCATCCCCATGATCTCTCTTTGCTTTTTTCAAGATTTGCTGACATGCTTGATAAAGGTCTTGCTCAAACAGCTGCTAAAATCACCTCAGATATTACCTCAGACATTAAATCAGACCTTCACCTACTGGGCTCTCGGATTGAGCATATTGAAACTAAAATGGATGCCACCATTGAGCATGTCAATCAAAATACTGATCGATTTCAAGAGCTTCATGAACAACTGGAGGGGGCTATAGCCAAAATTGATGACCTTGAAAACAGGTCCAGAAGGCTGAATTTTAGGATCAGAGGCCTTCCAGAGACTTGCACTGACATACTGGAAGCAGTACACTCTTTAATCAAACAATTGATACCTGACATCAGAGCTCACAAATTGGAACTTGATCGGGCCCATAGGGCTCTGGGCCCCCCTCGCTCTGATGGGCTACCTCGTGACATTATAGTGAAGCCTCACTATTACAATGTTAAAGAAGAAGTCATGAGGAGAGCCCAAACCATCCTGCAAATTCAGCTTCTGGGCCATACAGTTCAGATTTATGCTGACATTTCGCCCCCTACACTATTCAACGAAGGAGAGCGCTCAAACCCCTTCTATCTATTCTACAACAGATGAATATCAAATATTGGTGGCTTTTTCCTTTGAGCCTGAAATTTGAATTTAAAGGCAAGACCTTCAGATTCTCTACGCTCACGGAGGGAGAACATTTGCTACGGAAGCTCGGCCTCCTACCCATAAGTCCTTCCTCTCCGATGAAGTCGTCTCCATCCATCCTGACCAAAAGACCTCCTCCATCAAGTCCTCTCACCTCGACGTGGCAACAACCTAAGTACAAGAAGACCAAAGACGGCACTACTACCTGAACTGAAGACCTCATCATTATTTTTCCCTTTTTGTCCATTCCCTTCTGGGATAGGGACACGATCACTCTCTTAGGCACTAGTGTCCACCTACTCGCATTTGTCGACTTCTTCACTGACATTTCCATTTGTCCTGTAGTACATACCCATCTGGGAGGATTCAGGACATTGCTATGGTTACTCTCTATGGTGGGACTTTATTTTATCTGACTTGAATACTTCAGCTTTCACAAAACTGCTGCCTTTTACACCCCACGGGTTCTTAGATACCTGATTCCTCCTCAGAGGGAACCATCGATGGCCTCAGAAGGCACTAACCCTTTTTGATTTTACCCTTTTTACCCTTTACAGCTTCTGCTCCTCCCTGAGTTCACCTTTATATGCCTAATTGCAAGTTACGTTTGGGGGGGGAGGTACCCTAACACGTTATGTTTTTTGTTCGCATTGTTTCCGGGGGTGCGGTACAAGGGACGGTACCTATGCACCTCATCCTACACTCGGAGCCGAAGTCCTTTTTTTTTTTTTCTTCTCCTGCTCCTAGATTTCTTCCACTAGTTGGAGGAGCCATTTTTATGTCTCAGGACATGGCGAAATTTTTTCTCCCATGTCCTCGGTTTCTTCTTTATTCCCTCATCTCTCTTTTTCTTCCTTTTCCTCTTTCTCCCTTTCATAAATATTTGCTCCTTTCAGGGACGGATGCGATCTCGCTCGCCTGCAGGTTCCGGAAACCTGTTCTATTGGACTTGAGGTCGAAGGGAATACCTTTCAGATGGAAGGTAAGTGGTTGGGCTTTTCTAGCATCTCAGCCTACACTGCTCCATGACTGATCACACCACTTCCACGCAGGCTCTAAGCTTTGCTTCACACAACGTACAGGGGATTAACTCCCCTATCAAGCATCGGAAAGTCTTTCAGTTCTATCATGACCAAAAAATAGATATACTATTCCTCCAGGAAACACATTTCCCAAAAACATATACCCCATCTTTCATACATGCCAAATTCCCTACATTCTACCTTGCCAATTCCGACAAAAAAAATAAAGGGGTGGGTATTTTTTTCTCCCGCAAAACTCAATTTTCTCTGATCTCAGAATTCAAGGACCCAGATGGCAGGTTCCTTCTAGTGAAGGGGCTCATAGATAACCAGCTTTACTCGCTAATCTCATACTATGCTCCTAATCGTGGACAACCACAATTTTTTCTCTCCCTTTTTCTCTCCCTGACTCCATTACTGGAAGGCATGGTTCTGTATGGCGGTGATTCTAACATTGCGTTTGACATAGGTAAGGACAAGTCCCGGCCCCCAGGAAGGGATGGTGTACGTCCCACCAGACAGAGTCTCAACGTAGCCAGACAAAATTTCCAACAGGGCTTAGTAGATGCCTGGAGAGAATTAAATCCTAAGACTCGGGACTATACACAGTATTCTAGTCCCCACAATACTTTTGCTAGAATTGATCACTTTTTCCTTCTGCAAAAACATACCCCGCTGGTAAAAAAAGCAATTATTAAGGACTCTGTCTGGTCGGACCACTCTTTCCTTCTCTTGATAATTCACACACCAATGACTCAGCGATGTGAGTTTCATTGGAGATTAAATGCCTCATTACTTAGCAACCCCTCTCACGTACGTGAGATTGAACAAGATATCCGGGAATATTTCTTGCTTAATGACCTTGATAACACCTCTCCTACCACGTTATGGGCGGCTCACAAAACCTATGTACGTGGTAAACTGATCCAAATGTCCGCTAGGATAAACAAAGCCCGCAGACTTGATATAGACAGACTAGAAACAGAATTCTCGCATTTAAGCAAGCAACATAAACGTAATCCTACCTCGGCCTCAGCAGCTAAACTTGAAACAGCACGCACAGCTCTTAATTTATCCCTCACGACCATAGCTGAGAAAAGCTTGCAATGGGATGGAGGGAGGTTTTATCATCAAAAGGACAAACTGGGTACCATGTTGGCTCACAGGCTAACTCCTAAGTTGAGGGCTCGCGCTTTACCTAAATTACGATTGAACAATGGTACACTTTCCCAGAATCCCCAGAAAATTATGGAAACATTTCATGAATTTTACCGCTCCCTGTACAGCGCACCTGGGAATGAACCTTCCCCTAGCTTCATAGATTCCTACCTCGGTTCACTGAATATCCCTAAGCTTCGAGATCACCATAGGGGCAGCCTCGAGAACCCAATTTCGGTGGAGGAAGTCTCTCAGGTCATTCAGAACCTTAAAAATGACTCTGCTCCTGGCCCGGATGGCTTTTCAGCCCCGTACTACAAACATTTTGCCCCACTGTTGTCTCCCTACCTGGCCCGATTCTTTAACCAGCTTCGAACTGGTTCTCGACTAGACGAGATGCTCAACTCAGCCTTTATCACTGTACTACCAAAACCAGGGAAGGACACTAGCTGCACCGCCAATTATCGACCCATATCATTGATCAACAATGATCTAAAAATCTTAACCAAAATCCCGGCAAACAGAATATCTACCTTTATTAGCCTATATATTCATAAGGATCAGGTGGGCTTTATTCCTGGGAGACAGGGCCCAGACCAGATCAGGAGAGCTATAGATGTAGTTTCACTTCTAGGCTCGGGCTGGGACAAGGGACCCCCACAGCAGGGATTCCTGCTTTCACTGGACCTCTTGAAAGCTTTCGACTCTGTCTCCTGGGCCTTCCTGATCCAGATACTACAAAAATGGGGATTCGGTCACTCCTTTATGAATATCTTAGGGGCACTATACTCCACTCCGATAGCACAAGTTAAAATGCAGGGTTATTATTCAACTTCTTTCCCGATTTTGAAAGGTACAAGACAGGGATGCCCTTTGTCCCCATTGCTTTTTGCCATGGTCATCGAGACACTAGCTATCGCTGTTCGGGACGATCCGAACATACATGGAGTGCGTTGTGGCCCACAAACCCACAAGTGCGCTCTCTTTGCTGATGATGTGTTGCTTTTCCTCACCTCACCACTTACCTCATTACCAAATCTTTATAGGGTGCTTGATGACTTCGGCAAGGTGTCTGGTCTTAGGGTTAACTACTCTAAATCGTTGGCACTAAATGTTAATCTACCAATATCCATGATAGCTCTGCTCAAAGATAGCTTCCGTTTTGGATGGGGCGAGGCTATGATCCCCTATCTGGGTATAAATCTTACAGCGTCCTTTGACAAACTCTATAAGGCAAATTTTCCCCCTCTATATCGCAAACTGGGTGAGGACTTGTCACGATGGGATAAACTGGGACTTTCCTGGTTGGGTAGGATAAATTTGATAAAGATGACTTTACTTCCACGCATCCTATATTTGTTTAGATCTCTACCCATACCCGTCCCCAGGGCCCCCCTTAGGAAGTTTCAATCTAAAATCATTACATTTATATGGGGTAGGAAGGGCCACAGGATTGCCAAGGAGACCCTGTTTAGGAGCAGGGATCAGGGTGGTGTGGGTCTACCTAACCTCCTTTGGTATCACCAGGCAGCACAACTTTCCCAACTTTCCACTATCTACTCTAAGATTGCACATCCAGATTGGGTACACATGGAACGACAAGCTATCCCTCACTATACCCTTGATTATATCCTCTGGTCCTCTTCTAAATAGAGACCTGCCATCATGGTCCCTACACTTTCCCACTCCCTTGTACTATGGGATTCTCTCAAAACCAATCCTCGGCTGATTTCACCTTGGCATCCTCTGTCGCACATTTTCCGAAGTCCACTCTTTCCCCCTGGCATGGACATAAAAGCATTCCGGTGGTGGCTAGATAAGGGGATGTATAGGATAGGACATTTTGCTAACCCTGCCAGTCCTCTCTCTAGGACCCATTGCATTAACAAACTTGATATGCCCAACACTGAAAGTTTCCGACACGGACAGATAGTTCACTTTCTCAGATCCCTTAGGTCCCCTAATTTCAGCCCTTTTTCGATCACGGACTATGAGGGGTGGTGTGGTCAGGCTGTGGAGCAGAGGGGCGGGATTACGGTGATTTACCAATCACTTGCTAAGGCTGAAACCAAATCGCTCTTTATGAGAGAGTGGGAAAATGATCTACAACACACGTGGAGTATTGAAGAATGGCATAGAGCCTCTACTATAGCATCTAAGGGCATTTTGAATACAGCATTAATTGAAGCGAACCTTAAAGGTCTCATGAGATGGTATATGGTCCCCCTAAAGCTATCCAAAATTTACCCTAATGCCTCCCCTATGTGCTTTCGCAACTGCGGGCATGTTGGGTCCATGCTGCACATTTGGCGGGACTGTCCCAGGATCAGGGATCTATGGAATAAGATATTTAATATCATTAGAAAAATAACGGGACTTCAGATCCAAAAGTCCCCTCAACTGGCTCTCCTAAACTTTCCTTGCCCCAATACTCCAAAATTAGTCCAACAACTTATTAGGTTCATTTTTCTGGGGACCAAGCTCACAATTGCACGGGCTTGAAAACAACCGACCGTTTCCTTCCTCTTGGTTAAGAGGAAGATATCTTGGATCATGGCCCAGGAGAAAACGGTTAGCATCCTTCTGGACACTACCTCTAAACACGATGCTATCTGGAATCCCTGGAGTAGATACATATCTCTACCGTCCACTATCACTACGTCTTCCGGATCTCTGTAGTTGAGTGAGTACTGCACCGTCCTACGATGTCTTCACTCTTCCCTCTCCACCCTCTTCTTTCTTTTCTCTTTTCTTTCCTCTATCCTTTCCTCTTTTTATACTTCATGTTATCTTTTTACAGGTTTTTATGATTTGCTAACACTAGGAGAAGCCACTTCTACTTTTTTCTCAAAAATAGGCGGAAGGCTTCCTCTGATTGTTACCACAGCTTGGTTGTTGAAGATTGGAGCGCGGGTTACACCACCTCCACTTATTGCACCTATACATATAACTATAGCCCTAACAGCGATCTACCCTCTCCACAGTTTAGGCTCAATGGTTATACTAGACTCTCCACTTTCATTTCACTAGTCTTCCTCCCCTCCTTCAGGGTTTCAATTCACAGATGTATCACCATAATCCATGATACTGGATGTTCGGCCCCGACTGGGGGGCGGGCCTCCCCTCCCGGCACAGCAAGTTCCCCTGAGGGGTGCTGGGGTGGGGGAGCGGCCCCTCTCTCTGGAGTTGGCCTCCATGGATTTAGCCTACTATTGAAACCATACATGCCTCCATCTTTATTGAAATGTTTACTCGGTCTAGTACTATTTCGCTAATAGATGTACAATGGCTTTACCTGTATTGTAGCTTAACTCTTATGTTATATTCTTTTGTTGATAACTCAATAAAAACCATTGAAAGCAAAATTATGTTAGAGAATAATGTCAAGGCAGGTGACAGGTTTGAATCTGCCAGAACAATTGAACTGAATACTGTCTCTGCATTCTGAGGGCAATCTTTAGGTATATTTAAAGCCAGATAGAGTAGAAGTTAAAATCACTAACATTTTTCTTCTTGCTGCCTGTGTGTCCCATTGAGGAAATGATCACTTATTTCCTGTTCAAGGGACACAGCAACGAGGAAAAGGAAATATCATCAAAGTAAGGGAAATTCTTCCATTTACTTTCCCTCAATTCCTGTTCTGGTGACAATTTGATATTTTGGATGTTTCCTCACTTTCAGTCAAGTGACAGTGGTCAACTATACAAATAGGGTGGGTAAATTTACATCATTTATTTAATTTACCCAGTGAGCAATTGGACAGCATTTAAACACATTTTAATTATATTAAAGGAAGGGTCAATATAAATGTTACTATAAAATGGAGGTTTGCAATAATGGGATTAATGTAAGGCTTCATTCACACAAGTGTACTACAGTGTACATTTTGAATCATGGATGGAGGACAGTAAGAGATTTCTTCTTCCACATCGATCGATGTGAATGCATGGATTCATGAAAGACAGAAGTTGTCAGACAAACCTGATTTCTTTTTATGCAGAGTGATAAAGATCCAGCTGATAAGGACATCCGTTCAGGTTTCTGGGAGACTTACGAGAGCAGATACGAAGAGGATGCCTACTGTCCCATTTAAGTAAAGTAAACAGGACATTTAAAGCTAAATGCAAATGGGAAGAGGACGTGTGTGCCATTATGGATATGGACTTGTAAGAGGTAAAAAATTATGTTAGAGAATAATGTCAAGGCAGATGACAGGTTTGAATCTGCCAGAACAATTGAACTGAATACTGTCTCTGCATTCTGAGGGCAATCTTTAGGTATATTTAAAGCTAGATAGAGTAGAAGTTAAAATCACTAACATTTTTTGTTCTTGCTGCCTGTGTGTCCCATTGAGGAAATGATCACTTATTTCCTGTTCAAGGGACACAGCAAGGAGGAAAAGGAAATATCATCAAAGTAAGGTAAATTCTTCCATTCACTTTCCCTCAATTCCTGTTCTGGTGACAATTTGATATTTTGGATGTTTCCTCACTTTCACTCAAGTGACAGTGGTCAACTATACAAATAGGGTGGGTAAATTTACATAATTTATTTAATTTACCCAGTGAGCAATTGGACAGCATTTAAACACATTTTATTATATTAAAGGAAGGGTCAATATAAATGTTACTATAAAATGGAGGTTTGCAATAATGGGATTAATGTAAGGCTTCATTCACACAAGTGTACTACAGTGTACATTTTGAATCATGGATGGAGGACAGTAAGAGATTTCTTCTTCCACATCGATCGATGTGAATACATGGATTCATGAAAGACAGAAGTTGTCAGACAAACCTGATTTCTTTTTATGCAGAGTGATAAAGATCCAGCTGATAAGGACATCCGTTCAGGTTTCTGGGAGACTTACGAGAGCAGATACGAAGAGGATGCCTACTGTCCCATTTAAGTAAAGTAAACAGGACATTTAAAGCTAAATGCAAATGGGAAGAGGATGCGTGCGCCATTATGGATATGGACTTGTAAGAGGTAAAAAATTATGTTAGAGAATAATGTCAAGGCAGATGACAGGTTTGAATCTGCCAGAACAATTGAACTGAATACTGTCTCTACATTCTGAGGGCAATCTTTAGGTATATTTAAAGCCAGATAGAGTAGGAGTTAAAATCACTAACATTTTTTTTCTTGCTGCCTGTGTGTCCCATTGAGGAAATGATCACTTATTTCCTGTTCAAGGGACACAGCAACGAGGAAAAGGAAATATCATCAAAGTAAGGGAAATTCTTCCATTCACTTTCCCTCAATTCCTGTTCTGGTGACAATTTGATATTTTGGATGTTTCCTCACTTTCAGTCAAGTGACAGTGGTCAACTATACAAATAGGGTGGGTAAATTTACATCATTTATTTAATTTACCCAGTGAGCAATTGGACAGCATTTAAACACATTTTAATTATATTAAAGGAAGGGTCAATATAAATGTTACTATAAAATGGAGGTTTGCAATAATGGGATTAATGTAAGGCTTCATTCACACAAGTGTACTACAGTGTACATTTTGAATCATGGATGGAGGACAGTAAGAGATTTCTTCTTCCACATCGATCGATGTGAATGCATGGATTCAAGAAAGACAGAAGTTGTCAGACAAACCTGATTTCTTTTTATGCAGAGTGATAAAGATCCAGCTGATAAGGACATCCGTTCAGGTTTCTGGGAGACCCAATTCCCTGGGCTTGGTGAGACCACCATTGCGGTCATCCCTGTGGGTAAAGAGACTACATGCTCACTGTGGGTGCATAACCTATTTGGATGAAGGTTCTCCACTATCCTTATCACGGCGATCAGCTGTTTTTCACTTTCATGAACATTCTTCAACATTTCCTGTTACTTTTTTGGGACTTTAATTGCTACTTTTTCTGTTTTCTACTTACCTTATATATTTTTTTGCATTTTTTATGAACATCATTATTTTTGTTATTCTGGTTGATGCTTTGTCACTTCATATTTTGCATCATTGTGCCTCTATAGTTGCGGCTCACATCATTGTCATTTATAGGATTTATACTCCTCATATTTTCCATGTATTTTCACTGGATTGCCCTTTTCTAATTTCTTTATTTTATTTGTAGGGATTTTTCTTTAGTTTTCCACTTACCTCTTTTCACTATTATTGCATATTCATTTAATTGATTGTTTGTGTCCAAAATTTTTTTTTTCACTTTTTTGTCTATTTTGATTTTTAGAGACATTGCTTTAGTTTTCCACTTACTTTTACCACTACTGAATGTCAATTCATCTAGTCTTTATATATATATTTTTTCGATTAATATTTTCAGTGCTGCACCCACCCCACATTGTACTACAGTGTACACCTGTGAGAGGGCCGTGTTTGCCCCACAGGGATGCACAGGAGTTCCCTGCATCCCTGTGCAGGCAGTCCAATT
This sequence comes from Aquarana catesbeiana, assembly GCF_042186555.1. Taxonomy (NCBI): domain Eukaryota; kingdom Metazoa; phylum Chordata; class Amphibia; order Anura; family Ranidae; genus Aquarana; species Aquarana catesbeiana. The sequence goes on from NC_133324.1 coordinate 646,521,572, forward strand.
CATGTTATTGTGTGTGGGTACACAGCCCCAAACTCAAACAGTGTACTTTTGGGGCCGTGCACCCGTACAGTTTCTAAAATGGGAGCAGCGGCTGTGTCCGTGCAGGTCCTGCATTCTGATTGACACAAAAGGGATGCATGGAACATCTGTGCATTTTTGTTTGGGTAAAAATTGCCATTGCATGGGTGTATGCTGGATAACACCTGCGTGAACCGGCCCTTACATTATTCCTATTATTGCAACCCTCCAATATTATAGTAACATTTATATGGACCCCTTTTTTATTATTATTAAAATGTATTTAAATGCTAACAGTGAAATTCTCTTATGTGCCCCCTTTTGATTTGTTAAATATACAGTTGATCTACAGAAATCTTTTAGCTCGTAATTATTGTTCTCTCCACATCTGCTGCTCAGTTATCAATATTCATGGTTCCCGTTTCTCTCGGTGGACAACAGAACACCTCTACTACACATGTTATGGAAATGAGGTGCAGTAGATATTCTGTAGTTGTTAAATGCCTTTTTGTCTAGGGTTACAATTATACTTCTTCCTAAATGCTGTACAGTGCTTGAGCATTGTCAATCTTGAACAAGAAGTGTCTTACTGGAAGGAAAGATAATATTCTATACATACCTAATAAATCTGTATTGTGTCTTTGCTAACAGATTTAACCACATGCTGGATTTGTATATCTGATGAGGGCTAGAATGGTAAGATCCTCCCAATAGAATGCCAGTATCCTGACTGCTACAGCTAGTACAAAGACAAATGGCCATGTTTGCATTCTTGCAATGGATTTTCAGTGGAGTGGATTAAAGTGCTAGCTAGTAAGTCCAGTCATAAGGGATTGCCCGTGTGGGACAGGGAGAGAGACATACAACTTTGAAGAAACCTTAGAACAGTAATCTCAGGTATAAGAAAACAAAAGATGATGTCACTTACCACTATATATCTATAAGGGTTACAGGTTGAGTTGATGTTCAAAATAATTTATGGGGTACTAGTTCATAATTTGGAATGAAAGATCAGCTTCAGCCAAAACCCTTTTTTTTATTGAAGTGGAGATGTTAAAAACTCCTGTCAGATATTAAATTACATCTTCTCGATTTTGCCTCTCTTCATTTTCTGTAAAACCTTGACAAGACGTACGAGTAACAGCAATATGGAGATATCCCCAGCTTTCTATTCTATCTAGTATCTCACAAAAGTACAACAGTATCTCACAAAACTGTTTGTGAGCTTTCTTGTGCATCATCTTTAGAAGAGGCTTCCTTATGTAATGACAGCCATGCAGACCAATTTGATGAGGTGTGCAGCATATGATCTGAGCACTGACCGGCTGACCCCCCCACCTCCACCCCTTCAACCTCTGCAGCAATGCTGGCAGCTCTCATACATATATTCCCCAAAGACAACCTCTGGATATGATGCTGAGCATGTGCACTCAACTTCTTTGGTCAACCATGGCGAGTGGAACCTGTGCTGTTAAACCGCTGTATGGTCTTGGCCTCCATTCTGCAGCTCAGTTTCATGGTCTTGGCAATCTTCCTATAGCCTAGGCCATCTTTTTGTAGAGCAGCAATTCTTTATTTCAGATCCTCAGAGAGTTCTTTGCCATGAGGTGCCATGTTGAACTTCCATTGACCAGTATGAGAGAGTGAGAACGATAACACCAAATTTAACACACCTGCTCCCCATTCACACTTGAGACCTTCTAACACTAACAAATCATATGACACCGGTGAGGGAAAATGGCTAATTGGGCCCAATTTGGACATTTTCACTTAGGGGTGTACTCACTTTTGTTGCCAGCGGTTTAGACATTAATGGCTGTGTGTTGAGTTATTTTGAGGGGACAGCAAATTTGCACTGTTATACAAGCTGTACACTCACTACTTTACATTGTAGCAAAGTGTATATATATATATATATATATATATATATATATATATATATATATATATATATTATACTGCTCTATTTGCTTTTTGATGTATTTCCTATCATCAAACTCTTTTGGCTAATGACACATTGCTAACTGGTCCAAGTAACCCACCAGCAGTGTACAAAATAATTATCTGAGCCATTAGTCAGCACAGGACCATTGACATTCCAGTCATAAAGAAAGGACCTATTTATAAAAGCTAATCATAAAATAAATGGTACAAGTCTCATTATGGCAACAATTGTGGTACAAAATGATTACCTAAGTGGTCATGTTGCTTTTCTTTATAGTTTAAATATGATTAAATACAATTAAGATTTTCTTTTTCACCTAAAAACTGGACTTTTGGAATTCTTGTTTAAGATTTTAAAAAGCAGCATACATAAATCTGATAATTGAGACATAAAGTGCTGCTGTTAAATGTACTAAAAATGTAAACCTTTTTTGTCCATTTTTTCTTTTCTATTTTCTCAGCAGTGTTTTTCAACCTTGTTTTTCATTCAATGCACCCTTTACATATGCACAAACTCAAGGCACCACATTCTAAAATATAAAAAAATAAACTTATAGTAGTACCATATATACTCGAGTATAAGCTGACTTTTTCAGGACGGTTTTTGCTGAAAAAGCCCACCTCGGCTTATACTCGAGTGAGGATCTCCCACTGTGTCATGCAGTCTTAACTGTTTGGCGGCGGTCCACTGTAACAAAGCCTCCTCCTCGTCCATGATAGACAGAACACTGATAGAATGTTGGGAAAGTGAATCAGTGTTTCGTCTATCACGGACGAGGAGGCGGGGCTTTGCTACAGTGGACGGCCGCCAAACAGTTAAGACTGCATGACACAGTGGGAGATCCTCACTCGAGTATAAGCCGAGGTGGGCTTTTTCAGCAAAAAATGTGCTGAAAAAGTCGGCTTATACTCGTGTATATGTGGTAATACTATAAGTTTATTTTTTATACTTTAGAATGTGGTGCCTCGAGCTTGTGCATATATGTAAGGGGTGCCGTGAATGAAAAACAAGGTTGAGAAACACTGCTGAGAAAATAAAGAAAAAATGGACTAAAAAGGTTTACACCGCTGTTTTGGTTATCAAAGGTACAGTTGGGCACAGTGAGGCTGCAAATGGGCACAGTGAGGCTGCAAATGGGCACGGTGAGGCTGCAGATGGGCACAGTGAGGCTGCATATGGGCATTGTTTACCCAGTAGCTGCTGCATTTCCCACCCTAGGCTTATACTTGAGTCAATAGGATTTCCCAGTTTTTTGTGGTAAAATTAGGTGCCTCGGGTTATATTCGGGTCGCCTCATACTCGAGTATATACAGTACATATCGCAGCAGCCTCCACACACCTAGAACACTCAACATTAGAGGTGATTTCTTCTTCGACGGCAAAGACACCTCTGCACACTGGTACTGACTAGGGATGAGCTTCGAGTTCGAGTCGAACTCATGTTCGACTCGAACATTGGCTGTTCGCAAGTTCGCCGAACAGCGAACAATTTGGGGTGTTCGCGGCAAATTCGAATGCCGCGGAACACCCTTTAAAAGTCTATGGGAGAAATCAAAAGTGCTAATTTTAAAGGCTAATATGCAAGTTATTGTCATAAAAAGTGTTTGGGGACCTGGGTCCTGCCCCAGGGGACATGGATCAATGCAAAAAAAAGTTTTAAAAACGGCCGTTTTTTCAGGAGCAGTGATTTTAATAATGCTTAAAGTCAATCAATAAAAGTGTAATATCCCTTTAAATTTCGTACCTGGGGGGTGTCTATAGTATGCCTGCAAAGGGGCGCATGTTTCCCGTGTTTAGAACAATCTGACAGCAAAATGACATTTCGAAGGAAAAAACTCATTTAAAACTACCCGCGGCTATTGCATTGCTGACAATACACATAGAAGTTCATTGATAAAAACGGCATGGGAATTCCTCAAAGGGGAACCCCGAACCAAAATAAAAAAAAAAAAAATGACGTGGGAGTCCCCCTAAATTCCATACCAGGCCCTTCAGGTCTGATATGGATATTAAGGGGAACCCCGGCCAAAATTAAAAAAAAAAAATGACGTGGGGTTCCCCCTAAATTCCATACCAGACCCTTCAGGTCTGGTATGGATTTTAAGGGGAACCCCGCGCCAAAAAAAAAAAAAAAAAAAAACGGCGTGGGGTCCCCCCAAAAATCCATACCAGACCCTTATCCGAGCACGCAACCTGGCAGGCCGCAGGAAAAGAGGGGGGACGAGAGTGCGGCCCCCCCTCCCTCCTGAACTGTACCAGGCCACATGCCCTCAACATTGGGAGGGTGCTTTGGGGTAGCCCCCCAAAACACCTTGTCCCCATGTTGATGAGGACAAGGGCCTCATCCCCACAACCCTGGCCGGTGGTTGTGGGGGTCTGCGGGCGGGGGGCTTATCGGAATCTGGAAGCCCCCTTTAACAAGGTGACCCCCAGATCCCGGCCCCCCCCTGTGTGAAATGGTAAGGGGGTACTTATACCCCTACCATTTCACGAAAAGTGTCAAAAATGTTAAAAATGACAAGAGACAGTTTTTGACAATTCCTTTATTTAAATGCTTCTTCTTTCTTCTATCTTCCTTCATCTTCTGGTTCTTCTGGCTCTTCTGGTTCTTCCTCCGGCGTTCTCGTCCAGCATCTCCTCCGCGGCGTCTTCTATCTTCTTCTCCTCGGGCCGCTCCGCACCCATGGCATGGGGGGAGGCTCCCGCTCTTCTCTTCTTCTTTTCTTCTCTTCTTCTCTTCCTCATTTTCTTCTCCGGGCCGCTCCGCAATCCATGCTGGCATGGAGGGAGGCTCCCGCTGTGTGACGGCGCTCCTCGTCTGACAGTTCTTAAATAACGGGGGGGGGCCACCCGGTGACCCCGCCCCCCTCTGACGCACGGGACATGACGGGACTTCCCTGTGGCATTCCCCATTACGTCACAGGGAAGTCCCGTCAAGTCACCGTGCGTCAGAGTGGGGCGGGGTCACCGGGTGGCCCCGCCCCCCCCGTTATTTAAGAACTGTCAGAAGAGGAGCACCGTCACACAGCGGGAGCCTCCCTCTATGCCAGCATGGATTGCGGAGCAGCCCGGAGAAGAAAATGAAGAAGAGAAGAAGAGAAGAAAAGAAGAAGAGAAGAGCGGGAGCCTCCCCCCATGCCATGGGTGCGGAGCGGCCCGAGGAGAAGAAGATAGAAGACGCCGCGGAGGAGATGCTGGACGAGAACGCCGGAGGAAGAACCAGAAGAACCAGAAGAACCAGAAGATGAAGGAAGATAGAAGAAAGAAGAAGCATTTAAATAAAGGAATTGTCAAAAACTGTCTCTTGTCATTTTTAACATTTTTGACACTTTTTTCGTGAAATGGTAGGGGTACTTATGTACCCCCTTACCATTTCACACAGGGGGGGGCCAGGATCTGGGGGTCACCTTGTTAAAGGGGGCTTCCAGATTCCGATAAGCCCCCCGCCCGCAGACCCCCACAACCACCGGCCAGGGTTGTGGGGATGAGGCCCTTGTCCTCATCAACATGGGGACAAGGTGTTTTGGGGGGCTACCCCAAAGCACCCTCCCAATGTTGAGGGCATGTGGCCTGGTACGGTTCAGGAGGGAGGGGGGGCCGCACTCTCGTCCCCCCCTCTTTTCCTGCGGCCTGCCAGGTTGCGTGCTCGGATAAGGGTCTGGTATGGATTTTTGGGGGGACCCCACGCCGTTTTTTTTTGGAGCGGGGTTCCCCTTAAAATCCATACCAGACCTGAAGGGTCTGGTATGGAATTTAGGGGGAACCCCACGTCATTTTTTTTTTTTAATTTTGGCCGGGGTTCCCCTTAATATCCATACCAGACCTGAAGGGCCTGGTATGGAATTTAGGAGGACTCCCACGTCATTTTTTTTTTTTAATTTTGGTTTGGGGTTCCCCTTTGTGGAATTCCCATGCCGTTTTTATCAATGAACTTCTATGTGTATTGTCGGCAATGCAATAGCCGCGGGTAGTTTTAAATAAGTTTTTTCCTTCAAAATGTCATTTTGCTGTCAGAATGTTCTAAACACAGGAAACATGCGCCCCTTTACAGGCATACTATAGACACCCCCCAGGTACGAAATTTAAAGGGATATTACACTTTTATTGTTTGACTTTAAGCATTATTAAAATCACTGCTCCTGAAAAAACGGCCGTTTTTAAAACTTTTTTTTGCATTGATCCATGTCCCCTGGGGCAGGACCCAGGTCCCCAAACACTTTTTATGACAATAACTTGCATATAAGCCTTTAAAATTAGCACTTTTGTTTATTCATGTTCGTGTCCCATAGACTTTAACGGTGTTCGCGTGTTCGAACGAACTTTTTTCCTGTTCGCATGTTCTGGTGCGAACCGAACAGGGGGGTGTTCGGCTCATCCCTAGTACTGACTAGTATTCCAGTGTTTCTCTTGTTCCTCAATTTTTCTCCACCACTCTGGTAATGTGACCCCAGTGCTTATAGAGAGGGGCAGGAGAAAAGTAAACAAGGACGCTGCGCAGGCGCCCAATATCCTCCTTATCAACTAACATCCTTTGTTGTTAGGACGCCAGCAGTTAGAAGGCTGTAGAAGGTTGTAATGTTGCACAATAACAACCTGTGGCTTTGTGTAACTAAAAGGCAGGCTTGATCCACCCATTGGCTTGTATTTAGTTTTTGGGCAATGTTTAGGCATTTTGCCAAGACACCACTGAAGAAACCTTCAGGCACCCTGGTTGAAAAAGACTGCTTTAGAGTGATCCAACAGTTTTACTTTTGAGCTCTATGTAGACTTCTGGGAAAAGAAGTGTGCTGTTTCTGAATTATGGAAAATTATGTTTCCAAACATTATAATATTGCTATGATTTAAACAAGATAAAATCTTGATACCAATACCAGACTTTTGGTATTTTAGACAATTATATATTTTTGCAGATGGAAAGGAATTTCATTATAATAAATTACAAAGTTGCTTCTGTAACAGCTGTCTTTGTTTCATTATTTTTACCATTTGAGGGTTTTGAACATAAAATGTTTGCCCTAAAAAATTCAACAACATTTTTAAGACTCATCTCTTAGGTCCAGATCCTCTCCCCCTACTCAGCATTTACCAGCTGTAAAAATTACTGCCAGAAATTGTTTTGTATTTTACAGCAGAAGTGGCCTTAAAACATAGCTACTCCTGTTTAAAATCACACTTACAAAGTGTCAATAAATACCTGATCTGTGACCTTTCATCTGCACATGCCATCAGTTAAAGACACCTTATGCCCCGTACTAACGGTCGGATTTTCCAATGGAAAATGTGTGATAGGACCTTGTTGTCGGAAATTCCGACCGTGTGTAGGCTCCATCACACATTTTCCACTGGATTTTCTGACACACAAAGTTTGAGAGCAGGATATAAAATTTTCCGACAACAAAATCCGCTGTCGGAAATTCCGATCGTGTGTACACAAATCTGACGCACAAAGTAAATATTGAAAATGATTTCGCGCAAACACATAAATAAATCAAGCATAAATGTTCACTGTGTCACGTGATCTGTGTTCAGCAATAAAAGCAAAGTGTTCAATAATAGTGAAATGGTGAAAACAAACAAAAGATTAAGGCCCCTGTCCTAGGGCCAAATAATGAGTAGTGAGTCCAATAATAACACAATCAATCAGCTGTGTAAGGTGGCTGCAGTGTTGATGGTATTGAAGTCAGATACAGCAAAGTGACTCCTTCCCCCTGTATGTGTGCTCCAAATGCCCTTACCTCAAGGGACTTAGAATTAAGCCCTATTGTAGATGTAGAGTGATGGTCTGGGGGTGCCTGGTCTTCAGGTTGTCAGGGGATGTCCGCTTGTTACAGATGAGTGGATACCCCAGCTACTCCTGGATGGGGGTGATTCTGTGTGCTGAACTCCAAGCCAAAAAAATGAAAGAAAAGGAAAGGGGGCTTCCCATGGTGTAGTAATTATAAAATCCGGTTTATTGAGGTTAAAAAAATATGTTAAAATAACGTCCACACTGTGGGTACAGTGTGAGACCGTGACAAGCAAAGATGGCGGCGGAATGCCGTCACCTGATGCGAAACTTCCGGTTCACAGCTACAACGTCCAGGGTCACAACAGCGTCGGACGTTGTGTGTTTCTCCTAGCTAGATCCTACGCGTTACGTCACGTGACCTCATGACTTCATCAGGGATTCTGATTGGTCAAAGCCTCCTTCCATTTATAGTCATTGACAGAAAATGGTTCGGGCGCCATGTTTGTGTAGTCCAAGTGTGGTATTATTGTGCAAATGGTGTTGCCTTGTTTCAATACTAGTGTATGTGTATCCTTTGCTGACTTTAAATGAATATCAATAATTCACTGATAGATGCTAATGTTATTTAAATAAATAATTAGGTATGATATCCTAAAAGAAATATCATAAATGAGTGCAGTGTTGAATTATGTATGCTGCCATCTTGTGGTAATTGTCGAAATGACATAATGTTATTATAATAAAGGATAGTAGGTGAGATATATGTGACTCCATATTAAAAGCTGGGTAAACTACCCCAGTCAATTATTAGCGATTCGAAAGTAAATGAACTTGGAGATTGTTACAAAAGGTTATGTAAAAATATATGTTAAGACTCTATTAATAAAAGATCTCTTCAATAGTGGATGGGTCTGGTGCTAATTAGGGATGAGCCGAACACCCCCCTGTTCGGTTCGCACCAGAACATGCGAACAGGAAAAAAGTTCGTTCGAACACGCGAACACCGTTAAAGTCTATGGGACACGAACATGAATAATCAAAAGTGCTAATTTTAAAGGCTAATATGCAAGTTATTGTCATAAAAAGTGTTTGGGGACCTGGGTCCTGCCCCAGGGGACATGGATCAATGCAAAAAAAAGTTTTAAAAACGGCCGTTTTTTCAGGAGCAGTGATTTTAATAATGCTTAAAGTCAAACAATAAAAGTGTAACATCCCTTTAAATTTCGTACCTGGGGGGTGTCTATAGTATGCCTGTAAAGGGGCGCATGTTTCCTGTGTTTAGAACAGTCTGACAGCAAAATGACATTTTGAAGGAAAAAACTCATTTAAAACTACTCGCGGCTATTGCATTGCCGACAATACACATAGAAGTTCATTGATAAAAACGGCATGGGAATTCCCCAAAGGGGAACCCCGAACCAAAATTAAAAAAAAAAAATGACGTGGGAGTCCCCCTAAATTCCATACCAGGCCCTACAGGTCTGGTATGGATATTAAGGGGAACCCCAGCCAAAATTTTAAAAAAAAAATGACGTGGGGTTCCCCCTAAATTCCATACCAGTCTGGTATGGATTTTAAGGGGAACCCCGCGCCAAAAAAAAAAAAAAAAAACGGCGTGGGGTCCCCCCAAAAAACCATACCAGACCCTTATCCGAGCACGCAACCTGGCAGGCCGCAGGAAAAGAGGGGGGGACGAGAGTGCGCCCCCCCCTCCTGAACCGTACCAGGCCACATGCCCTCAACATTGGGAGGGTGCTTTGGGGTAGCCCCCCAAAATACCTTGTCCCCATGTTGATGAGGACAAGGGCCTCATCCCCACAACCCTGGCCGGTGGTTGTGGGGGTCTGCGGGCGGGGGGCTTATCGGAATCTGGAAGCCCCCTTTAACAAGGGGACCCCCAGATCCCGCCCCCCCCTGTGTGAAATGGTAAGGGGGTACAAAAGTACCCCTACCATTTCACTAAAAAACTGTCAAAAATGTTAAAATTTGACAATTCCTTTATTTAAATACTTCTTCTTTCTTCTATCTTCCTTCATCTTCTGGTTCTTCTGGCTCTTCTGGTTCTTCCTCCGGCGTTCTCGTCCAGCATCTCCTCCGCGGCGTCTTCTATCTTCTTCTCCTCGGGCCGCTCCGCACCCATGGCATGGGGGGAGGCTCGCGCTCTTCTCTTCTTCTTCATCTTCTTCTCTTCTTCTCTTCTTCATTTTCTTCTCCGGGCCGCTCCGCATCCATGCTGGCATGGAGGGAGGCTCCCGCTGTGTGACGGCGCTCCTCGTCTGACAGTTCTTAAATAACGGGGGGCGGGGCCACCCGGTGACCCCGCCCCCCTCTGACGTACGGGACATGACGGGACTTCCCTGTGGCATTCCCCGTGACGTCACAGGAAAGTCCCGTCAAGTCACCGTGCGTCAGAGGGGGGAGGGGTCACCGGGTGGCCCCGCCCCCCGTTATTTAAGAACTGTCAGACGAGGAGCGCCGTCACACAGCGGGAGCCTCCCTCCATGCCAGCATGGATGCGGAGCGGCCCGGAGAAGAAAATGAAGAAGAGAAGAAGAGAAGAAGAGAAGAAGAGAAGAAGATGAAGAAGAAGAGAAGAGCGGGAGCCTCCCCCCATGCCATGGGTGCGGAGCGGCCCGAGGAGAAGAAGATAGAAGACGCCGCGGAGGAGATGCTGGACGAGAACGCCGGAGGAAGAACCAGAAGAGCCAGAAGAACCAGAAGATGAAGGAAGATAGAAGAAAGAAGAAGTATTTAAATAAAGGAATTGTCAAAAACTGTCTCTTGTCATTTTTAACATTTTTGACAGTTTTTTAGTGAAATGGTAGGGGTTCTTTTGTACCCCCTTACCATTTAACACAGGGGGGGGCCGGGATCTGGGGGTCCCCTTGTTAAAGGGGGCTTCCAGATTCCGATAAGCCCCCCGCCCGCAGACCCCCACAACCACCGGCCAGGGTTGTGGGGATGAGGCCCTTGTCCTCATCAACATGGGGACAAGGTGTTTTGGGGGGCTACCCCAAAGCACCCTCCCAATGTTGAGGGCATGTGGCCTGGTACGGTTCAGGAGGGGGGGGCGCACTCTCGTCCCCCCTCTTTTCCTGCGGCCTGCCAGGTTGCGTGCTCGGATAAGGGTCTGGTATGGATTTTTGGGGGGACCCCACGCCGTTTTTTTTTTTTTTTTGGCGCAGGGTTCCCCTTAAAATCCATACCAGACCTGAAGGGTCTGGTATGGAATTTAGGGGGAACCCCACGTCGTTTTTTTTTTTTAATTTTGGCCGGGGTTCCCCTTAATATCCATATCAGACCTGAAGGGCCTGGTATGGAATTTAGGGGGACTCCCACGTCATTTTTTTTTTTTAATTTTGGTTCGGGGTTCCCCTTTGGGGAATTCCCATGCCGTTTTTATCAATGAACTTCTATGTGTATTGTCGGCAATGCAATAGCCGTGGGTAGTTTTAAATGAGTTTTTTCCTTCAAAATGTCATTTTGCTGTCAGACTGTTCTAAACACAGGAAACATGCGCCCCTTTACAGGCATACTATAGACACCCCCCAGGTACGAAATTTAAAGGGATATTACACTTTTATTGTTTGACTTTAAGCATTATTAAAATCACTGCTCCTGAAAAAACGGCCGTTTTTAAAACTTTTTTTTGCATTGATCCATGTCCCCTGGGGCAGGACCTGGGTCCCCAAACACTTTTTATGACAATAACTTGCATATTAGCCTTTAAAATTAGCACTGTTGATTTCTCCCATAGACTTTTAAAGGGTGTTCCGCGGCATTCGAATTTGCCGCGAACACCCCAAATTGTTCGCTGTTCGGCGAACTTGCGAACAGCCAATGTTCGAGTCGAACATGAGTTCGACTCGAACTCGAAGCTCATCCCTAGTGCTAATCTATTGTAAGTACTGCCCTCATGTGGTTAAGGTTTAAACTGCGTTTAAAAATGTTCATAGTTATAAGACAAAGTATTAACAGATTATGTTCTGAATAATTTAAGTAATTAAAAGTAGATAGACTTATGTTCAACTTAAAAATAATGGGTTTAAAAATAAATAATGGTCTGTAACCCAGAAAATTAGCAGCAGGTTTACAAAAAATATATAATAACTGAATAATTAATCAATAGTCGCTGATAAAACAATTCAGGTCAAAGTCTATATTCAACCCATTTGGCACTAAAGTATTCATTTTATGAATCCACTGGGATTCTTTTTGACTCAAGCTCCGAATTTTGTGATTACCTCTCCATGATTTGTGATATCGTTCTATGCCCCAAAACATCAATTCTGTTGGGTTACTGTTGTGCACCTCAGCAAAGTGTCTCGATACATTGTGTTTCGGGAACTTTTTAATTATGTTTTGCACATGTTCTTTTACTCTGACTTTTAAGGATCTTTTGGTCCGCCCTACATATTGTAGGTTACAAGAACATTGCAAACATATATAACCCCTTCTGTGTGGCAACTGATAAAATCCTTAATTGGATAGGTTTGCCCTGTATTGGTTGCTAAAAACTCAGTTTTTTTACTCTGGAATTTCCTAGAGTGCTGGCATGCATAACAGTATTTGCACGGAAAAAAGCCTTTTCCGTTGAAAAATGAAAATGAATTAGTGGGAGGGGAGTCCACTACATTTTTAACAATTAGATCTCGTAGTGTGGTAGCCTTCTTATAAATAATGAGTGGTTTATCTGGTAGTATATTTTTCAAATGTTTATCCTCTCTCAAGATGTGCCAGTGTCTTTTTAATATTCTTTCTATATCTTTGTGTTTTACATTAAAATTCAAGATTAATGCCAGAGCCTCCAACGTTAGTGGTGATTTCTTCTGAGTGTGTAGTATAGTCTTCCTGTCCAGAGATTGAACTGCTGCGATCTGTTTATTGATGAATTTTGAATCATACCCCTTTTCTATGAATCTTTTACCAACTACATCAGCTTGTGTTTTGTAGTCGGATTCTTTCGTGCAATTACGTTTGACTCTAATTAGTTGCCCCTTTGGTATGTTAAAGAGCCATGGTTTGTGGTGGCAACTAGTAATGGGTAAATAGCTGTTTCTTGATACCTCCTTGAAATGAGTCTTGGTAATGAGTTGATTGTTATCAATGATGATATCCAGATCTAAGAATTGTATTTGTTTGTCATCGATTTTCCAGGTGAGTGAGATATTTCTATCATTCTGGTTTAGTCTAGTTAGGTATTGTTCTAGTGACTCTTTATCCCCATTCCATATGATTATAATATCGTCTATGAATCTTTTATATCATTCTAATTGGCCTGGGGTGTTGTTATAGACTGCTTCATTTTCCCATTGGGCCATGAAAGCGTTTGCCACGCTTGGGGCATATTTAGCTCCCATGGCAATACCTGTCACCTGTTTATAGAATTCTTGATGGTGCCAGAAATAATTGTTTTGAAGGGAAAAATCGATGCATTTGATTAAATACTTCCGTTGGGTGCGATGTAGGTTGGTAAAGTTTTTCAGCACCCACTTGGTAGCTTCACATGCCTGTTGGTGTTTAATACTTGTATATAACGAACACACATCCGCTGTGGCCAGGAGGGTTCTTCCCTCTAAGACAGCCGGTGAATCTAGTAATTGTATAATATGTTTTGTGTCCTGCAGATAAGCTTTTGTGCATTGTACCGCTGGTTGGATGAAATTATCTATATATTCACCTAATCTTGATGTTGCAGAATTTATGCCATTCACAATGGGTCTTCCTGGTGGGTTTTCGCTGTTCTTATGTATCTTTGGGACTGTATAAATTACTGGTATTCTACACAATTCTGGTACTAGGTATTTGGCTTCTTTATTCGTTAATATTGCTTTTTTTACTCCCTTTAGGACTAATTGCTCCAATCCTCATTTGATTTGTGACGTGGGGTTTCTCTGTAATTTGGTATATGTAAACTCATCTGAAAGTTGACGTTCAATCTCTTTAAGATAATTAGCTTTATTTTGCAACACTACTCCTCCTCCTTTATTGGCTGGTCTTACCACGAGGTCTTTTCTCTTAGTTAATGTTTGTATGCCCTTCTTGATATGAATTGGATCTTTGATGTTTTTTATCTGCAGTTGGTCCAAATCTTTCAAGACTAAATCTTTGAAGACTTCGATATGTTGTTTATCTTGTATCTGGGGGTTGAATAAAGACTTGTTACGTAAAGTGCTGTGTTGTATAGTGCCTTGTGTGGTCGATCCATTGTTATTCTTCATTTGGGGATTGCTCATAATAGCTTTCTTAATGGTAATTTTTCTCACATATTTTCGGATTCCAATATATGTGTCAAATTTATTTAGATTTTGGATAGGCGCATATTTCAGGCCTTTGTCCAGGACTGCTAATTCTTCTTTGGTTAGTTCCTGTCCACTTAAGTTGAATATCCCCTCACCGATTATTCTCGCTTTCTTTTGGACTCTCTTTCCTGCTCGACGTCCTCTCTTGACTCTGGTGATCTTCTGGAATGGTTTTCATGTTGTCGTCTCGGTGTGTCGTGTCTCTCTTGTTGGTGTCTTCTTGGGGATTGTCGTGTGCGTTCTTGTCTCCGTTTCGGTGAATGGTCCCTTCTAGGGATGAGCTTCGTGTTCGAGTCAAACCCATGTTTGACTCGAACATCGGCTGTTCGATCGTTCGTCGAATTGCGAACGATATGGGCCGTTCGCGCCAAATTCGTGTGGCGCGTCACGGCCCATAATTCACTGCGGCATCGCAGTGCAGCGCCGCCTGAACAGAGAGCCGTAATTGGCCAAAGCCAAGGAGGCTTTGGCCAATTATGGCTCAGGGGATTTAGTACATGCCCCACACTATATAAGGCCGCCTGCACGGCGGCCCTGTGTAGTGTGTGTTCCGGCGTTCATTGAGAGAGAGAGAGAGACAGACAGTGACATTTGATTTGAGTTAGATAGATTAGGCAGAACAGTCAGTCAGTTAGCTGCACTTACAGTGTATTGTGTATATATATGCATCCCAGGTGTTGCATATATATATATACACTGTATTCAGTTTAGCTAGATCCGTTCTTGTTATCTTCCTACTGACAGGCAGGCTTGTCTTGTTACAGTATTTACAGCTACCTGAAGAAAATTACTGGTATTCCTTTGATCCTATAAGTACCACAGTCAGGCAGCTAGACTATTTACAGTTAGTGCAGTGCGTCCTGCTCACAGTGTTCAGCTAGATCTGTTCCTGTTATCTTCTTACTGACAGGCAGGCTTGTCTTGTTACAGTATATACAGCTACCTGAAGAAAATTACTGGTGTTCTTTTGATCCTATTAGTACCACAGTCAGGCAGCTAGACTATTTACAGTTAGTGCAGTGTGTCCTGCTCACAGTGTTCAGCTAAACCTACAAGTTAGTGTGGTGCGTCCACCTCACAGTGTTCAGCTAGATCCGTTCCTGTTATCTTCTTACTGACAGGCAGGCTTGTCTTGTTACAGTATATACAGCTACCTAAAGAAAATTACTGGTGTTCTTTTGATCCTATTAGTACCACAGTCAGGCAGCTAGACTATTTACAGTTAGTGCAGTGCGTCCTGCTCACAGTGTTCAGCTAAACCTACAAGTTAGTGGGGTGCGTCCTGCTCACAGTGTTCAGCTAAACCTACAAGTTAGTGTGGTGCGTCCACCTCACAGTGTTCAGCTAAACCTACAAGTTAGTGCAGTGCGTCCTGCTCACAGTGTTCAGCTAGATCCGTTCCTGTTATCTTCCTACTGACAGGCAGGCTTGTCTTGTTACAGTATATACAGCTACCTGAAGAAAATTACTGGTGTTCTTTTGATCCTATTAGTACCACAGTCAGGCAGCTAGACTATTTACAGTTAGTGCAGTGCGTCCTGCTCACAGTGTTCAGCTAAACCTACAAAAGTTAGTGGGGTGCGTCCTGCTCAGTGTTCAGCTAAACCTTCAAGTTAGTGCGGTGCGTCCTGCTCACAGTGTTCAGCTAGATCCGTTCCTGTTATCTTCTTACTGACAGACAGGCTTGTCTTGTTACAGTATATACAGCTACCTGAAGAAAATTACTGGTGTTCTTTTGATCCTATTAGTACCACAGTCAGGCAGCTAGACTATTTACAGTTAGTGCAGTGCGTCCTGCTCACAGTGTTCAGCTAAACCTACAAAAGTTAGTGGGGTGCGTCCTGCTCAGTGTTCAGCTAAACCTTCAAGTTAGTGCGGTGCGTCCTGCTCACAGTGTTCAGCTAAAACTACAAGTTAGTGGGGTGCGTCCTGCTCACAGTGTTCAGCTAAACCTACAAGTCAGTGTGGTGCGTCCACCTCACAGTGTTCAGCTAAACCTACAAGTTTGTGCAGTGCGTCCTGCTCACAGTGTTCAGCTAGATCTGTTCTTGTTATCTTCCTACTGACAGGCAGGCTTGTCTTGTTACAGTATATACAGCTACCTGAAGAAAATTACTGGTGTTCTTTTGATCCTATTAGTAGCACAGTCAGGCAGCTAGACTATTTACAGTTAGTGCAGTGCATCCTGCTCACAGTGTTCAGCTAAACCTACAAGTTAGTGGGGTGCGTCCTGCTCACAGTGTTCAGCTAAACCTACAAGTTAGTGGGGTGCGTCCTGCTCACAGTGTTCAGCTAAACCTACAAGTTAGTGTGGTGCGTCCACCTCACAGTGTTCAGCTAAACCTACAAGTTAGTGTGGTGCGTCCACCTCACAATGTTCAGCTAAACCTACAAGTTAGTGGGGTGCGTCCTGCTCACAGTGTTCAGCTAAACCTACAAGTTAGTGGGGTGCGTCCACCTCACAGTGTTCAGCTAAACCTACAAGTTAGTGTGGTGCGTCCACCTCACAGTGTTCAGCTAAACCTACAAGTTAGTGGGGTGCGTCCTGCTCACAGTGTTCAGCTAAACCTACAAGTTAGTGGGGTGCGTCCACCTCACAGTGTTCAGCTAAAGCTACCTGTAGAAGGTTGGTGGTGTTCTCATACTACAGGCTGGCAGTTGATTTTGCTAGCTGCAGTATCAGTACATATATATATATATATATATATACATATCCCAGCTTAGTGCAGCTACAGGCCATTAGTATGTCTGGAAGGCCAAGAAGGAGAGGCAGACAGTCACAAGCCAATAAGAGAGGGCAAGCAGGCTCTGTGTCTAGTGCTGGTCATGGAGACGGTGCATCCTCATCAGCATGTGGCCGTGGGACACGCTTGGGCTTTTTTTCGGCAGCTGGCCATGTTGAGCCACAACATGCGGAAGACTTGGTCGAGTGGATGACCAAGCCGTCCTCATCCTCCTCATCCTCTCTCACCCATGCCCAGGGTACTTTGTCTGGCAAAGCAGCGGCCTCTTCCCTCGGCTCAATGTCATCAGTGACTCCTTCCCTAGCCCCACCATGTCCTCCTGAGGAGTCCCTCGAACTGTCTGACCACAGTGTTGGGCACATGCTCCAGGAGGATGCCCAGCGTTTGGAAGGCTCTGATGATAATACTGAGCTCGATGAAGGCAGTAACATGAGCGCAGACAGAGGGGGTGCCCAAGAAGGACAGCAATCTGGCAGTCATGCTCCCCCTGCTGCAGCACACTGCCAGGTTTGCTCCAGTGATGAGGAGGGAGGGGATGATGAGGTCACTGACTCAACGTGGGTGCCTGATAGGAGAGAGGAGGAGGAGGAGGAGGCACATCACCAACAAGGCAGGATGCCCTCCAGGGGCCAGCCTAAGGGCAGCACATTGACTGCATCACACCCCAAAGGTCCACATGTGCAGGGCGCTGCAGTCTCTGCGCGTTATTCAAAAAGTTCTTTGGTGTGGGCCTTTTTTGAGACGAGTGCATCAGATCGCACCGCTGCTATTTGCAACATATGTCTCAAGCGTATCTCGCGTGGCCAAAACATCTCCCGCTTGGGTACCACATGCTTGACCAGACATATGTTGACCTGCCATGCAGTTCGTTGGCAAGCGTATCTAAAAGACCCACACCAAAGAACAAAGAGGACCTCTCCTTGCTCCTCATCAGCTGAGATCTCCAACCCCACTATACCTTCAGTCCTCTCTGAGACCTGCACTGAGAGGAATGAAGGTGTAGAATTAGGTGTGTCACAGCCAAGTACTTGTGGGCAATCTGATTTTGGTACACCGACATCAGATTGTACCAGGCAAATTTCCCTGCCCCAGCTGCTGCACCACCGAAAGAAGTTTGCTCCCAGCCATCCACATGCGCATCGGTTGAATGCTAGCTTGGCAAAATTGCTAGCACTTCAACTGCTGCCTTTTCAGTTGGTAGACTCTGCCCCCTTCCGTGAGTTTGTGGAATGTGTGGTTCCTCAGTGGCAGGTACCTAAACGCCACTTTTTCTCACGGAAGGTGATTCCGGCTCTCTACCGGCATGTGGAAGGCAATGTCCATGCCTCGCTGGACAGGGCGGTCAGCGGTAAGGTGCATATTACCGCTGACTCATGGTCCAGCAGGCATGGACAGGGACGTTACTTAAGTTTCACGGTGCATTGGGTGACTCTGCTGGCAGCTGGGAAGGATGCAGGACAAGGTGCAGTAGTGTTGGAGGTTGCTCCGCCACCACGCCTCCAAAATGCTAATGATTGTGACACACCTCTCTCCTCCACCCCCTCCTCTTCTTCTTCCTCCATGGCCTCTTCCTGTGCTTTGTCCTCGGAACCAGCGGTGCTCCGTAGCCATTCAAGGGGCTACGCAAGTACGCAGGCCAAAAGATGCCATGCGGTGCTTGAGCTGGTGTGCTTGGGGGACAGGAGCCACACTGGGGCAGAGGTTCTGTCAGCTCTGCAGGGGCAGGTTCAGAGGTGGTTGACGCCACGCCAACTTAAGGCAGGAATGGTGGTTTGCGACAATGGCACCAACCTCCTCTCTGCCCTCCGACAGGGACAAATGACCCATGTGCCCTGTTTGGCTCACGTCCTTAACTTGGTGGTGCAGCGGTTCTTGGGCAGGTACCCGGGCTTACAGGATGTCCTGAGGCAGGCCAGGAAAGTCTGTGTGCATTTCTGCCGGTCATATAATGCTAGTGCTCGGCTGAAGGACCTCCAAAAGGAGTTTAACCTGCCCAAGAACCGCCTAATCTGTGACATGCCCACCAGGTGGAACTCAACGTTGGCCATGCTGCAGCGGCTGCACACGCAGCAGAGGGCCATCAATGAGTACCTGTGCAACTATGGCACCAGGACAGGGTCAGGGGAGCTTGTTTTTTTTTCCCCACGCCAGTGGGCCATGATCAGGGATGCATGCACTGTCCTGTCACCATTTGAGGAGGCCACGAGGATGGTGAGCAATGACAGTGCATGCATCAGTGACACTGTCCCCCTTGTCCACCTGTTGGAGCACACGCTGCGTGGAATAATGGACAGGGCACTTGAGGCAGAACAGAGGCAGGAAGAGGAGGACTTCCTTAGCTCTCAAGGCCCCCTTTATCCAGACAGTGTTTCTGCATGCCCGCCGATCACACAGGAAGAGGACGAGGAGGAGGAGGAGGAGGAGGAAGATTGTGTCAGTATGGAGGTGGAGCCTGGCACTCAGCGTCAGCAGCAGTCTTTAAGGGATCAGTCCCAAGAAACACATGGACTTGTAGGTGGCTGGGAGGAGGTGGCTGCGGACCATGTCGTCCTTAGTGACCGAGAGGACTACGGACCGAATGCCTCAGCAAACCTACGCTGCATGGCCTCCCTGATCCTGCAAAGCCTGCGTAAGGATCCTCGTATTCGTGGTATCAAGGAGAAGGACCAATACTGGCTGGCAACCCTCCTTGATCCACGTTACAAGGGTAAGGTTGCGGACCTTATCTTGCCATCGCAGAGGGAGCAGAGGATGAAACATCTTCGGGAGGCCTTGCAGAAAGGTCTGTGCAACGCGTTCCCAGAGACTGGGAGGTTACAAACTCCTGTTTCTGGACAACGCGTTGCTGAGGCTTCGGTCAGTCAAAGAAGGAGCGGTGGAGAAGGTGGCCGTCTGACCGATGCGTTCAGACAATTTTTTGGTCCGCAGTCCCAATGTATGATCGGTTCCAGCAACCATCGCCAGCGTCTGTTTTTACATGGTGCAGGAATACCTAGGGGCAAGATCAGACTTGGACACCTTTCCCACCGAAAATCCTCTGGGTTACTGGGTCTTGAGGATGGATCACTGGCCAGAGCTTGCACAGTATGCAATTGAGCTACTGGCCTGTCCTGCATCCAGCGTTCTTTCAGAACTCACCTTCAGTGCTGCTGGAGGCTTTGTAACCAATCACAGGGTGCGTCTGTCCACCGACTCAGTCGATCGACTGACCTTCATAAAAATGAATCAGTCTTGGATCACCACCAGCTACCAAGCACCTGATGCTGATGTAACCGAATAATTTTTTTTTAAATCTCAGATCCCTTCAAAGACTGCCTATGCTGATTCTGAGTGACTATCCCTGAGTAATTATCCTCTTCCTCCTCAATCATCACGCTGATAGCTTTAAAGAACATTTTTGGTTCTGGGCGCCACCACCAAAGCCTAAGGCACAATTTTTCAGCCCCTGTTTAACAGGGGCGTGTGATTACAATTTTTGATGCAATACTTTGCAGCAGGGCTCATTCCTGCGTTCCAACTAGAGTGTCTGTGAAGGGATGCAGTGTTGTGGCACCAGCACTAGTGCCTAAGGCCCAATTTTTCTGCCCCTGTTTAACAGGGGCGTGTAATTACAATTTTTGATGCAATACTTTGCAGCAGGGCTCGTTCCTGCGTTCCAACTAGAGTGTCTGTGAGGGGTTGCAGTGTTGTAGCACCAGCACCAGTGCCTAAGGCCCAATTTTTCTGCCCCTGTTTAACAGGGGCGTGTAATTACAATTTTTGATGCAATACTTTGCAGCAGGGCTCGTTCCTGCGTTCCAACTAGAGTGTCTGTGAGGGGTTGCAGTGTCGTAGCACCAGTGCCTAAGGCCCAATTTTTCTGCCCCTGTTTAACAGGGGCGTGTAATTACAATTTTTGATGCAATACTTTGCAGCAGGGCTCGTTTCTGCGTTCCAACTAGAGTGTCTGTGAGGGGTTGCAGTGTTGTAGCACCAGCACCAGTGCCTAAGGCCCAATTTTTCTGCCCCTGTTTAACAGGGGCGTGTAATTACAATTTTTGATGCAATACTTTGCAGCAGGGCTCGTTCCTGCGTTCCAACTAGAGTGTCTGTGAGGGGTTGCAGTGTTGTGGCACCAGAACCACCACCACCACCAAAGGCCCAATTTTTCTGCCCCTGTTCAACAAGGGCATGTAATTACAATTCTTGATCTAATATTTCACAGCAGGGCCCTGTGAGGGCTTACATTGTTGTGGCCACAACAACACCTAAGGGCCAAATTTATGCTGAGTATATAGGGCAGGCCCCTACTTTCAAACATCTAACTTACAAACGACTCCTACTTGCAAACGGAAGGAGACAACAGGAAGTGAGATGAAATCTACCCCTAGGAAGGGAAATTCTCTCCTGTAAGAGTTAATATGGGAAAAACATTTCTCCTTTCCACTGATGCTTTCCAATCCTTGTTCCACAAAAAAACCCAAATTTTCAAAAAACATTTGTCATTGGGACAAAAAGTGAGGTGAAATCTTCTAAAGAGGAGGAAAGACAGCAAAACAAATGTCACAGGGGTGATAACCCTTCCCTATGTTTTCCAAAAAGCTTAAAAAAGATTTTTTGGCTGGAGCTAAACACGTTAAAAATGTACCCGTTCAAAAAGACAAACAGATTCTACTTAACAACAAACCTACAGTCCCTGTCTTGTTTGCACCGCCTGTATACTGCTGTTCAGAGTATATAGAGCCTTGTGGCCCTACACCTTTCCTTATTTTAATTTGAGTGTGGGGTTCCCCTTAATATCCATACAAGACCAAAAGGGCCTGGTAATGGACTGGGGGGTACCCATGCCGTTTGTCTCACTGATTTTCATCCATATTGCCAGGACCGACATTACATTAAACCCGCAAGCAGTTTTAAATGAGATTTTTTCCTTTAAAAATGACATTTGGTGCAGGGACTGTTCTAAACACGGGAAACACGCGCCACTTTACAGGCATACTATAGACACCCCCCGGTACGATATTTAAAGGAATATTTCACATTTTTTTTTTTTACTTTAACCATCATTAAAATCACTGCTCCCGGGGGGCAGGAGGCGGAGCCTAGCGGAGCAGACATGCATTGTTAGAGCTCCACACCGCTGAGGAGAGAAGAGAAGGACAAAGCGGAGCCTGCAGGCTCAAAAGGTATCCATTTGAACCTTTTTGCCCCAGGGAACAAACTGTGAAAGTTTGGGCAGGAAATATGGTACTGGGAGGAAACCGTGGCAGAAATAAAAATCACCTCACAAAGAGCTCACAGGCACTCACTGCAGCTGAAGCAGCTCCAGTCACCTCACAAGATACAGCATCAGGGTGCTCTCACAGACAGAAAATGTCACAGCAAGACTCTCCATTTGAGTCAGATACAGAACAAATCCTCTCACAAAATTCTCCACAAGCCTCCTCAGTATCCCCAGTAATATTATTACAATTTGAAAAGATGCTTCAAAAGGCTTTAAAACAAACCTCAGACCAAATAACAAAAAGCCTAACCAAAGAAATAAGAGAGCTGGGAAACCGCACCGCAGCCTTAGAAATAAAAATGGATGAAATTAAAATTACAACCCAAGAAAATATAACAGAATTGGAACAATTAAAAAAAGAGAATTTAATACTTCAAACTAAGCTCGAAGATTACGAAAATAGAGCCAGACGTTCAAACTTGCGCATAAGGGGAATACCTGAAACTGTGACAGACCTGCAATCTACTATTACTGCTCTATTACAAGAACTAAAGCCAGATATCCCTATTGAACGTTTAGAACTGGACAGAGTACACAGAACCCTCACAGCCAAAAAGAAAGATGGACCCCCACGTGATATAATCAGAAAATTTCATTATTACAGAACGAAAGAACAAATACTAATTGCTGCAAGAGAAAAAAAAGGAACTTAATTTTCAAGGACACAATTATCAAATTTTTGCTGACCTATCCCAACTTACTATTACTAAAAGACGATCCATGAAACCCCAACTAATGGAACTGCAACGCCACAACATTATGTATCAATGGGGCTTCCCCTTTTCAGTCAGATTTAACTACCAAGGTACAATTTACAGAAGCAGATCAGCAGATGAACTACAACAAACCCTTTTAAAATTAAATCTGACAGAACCCACAAGCAGCAACACTCCCACACGCAGAAGAATGGCGTCATCTTCACCTTCAGGCAGCACCCAGAAAATTTCAGAACAAAATGGGAATCATCATTCTCACAAAAGAGGCTGTTATGCCACATCATCCATGGACCAAGAAGATTCAATGGACTGACATCCTAATTCCTGATATCTCTTCATTTATTATACTAAGAGATGGTTCTCTATAAAAAACCTATATTTATAACTGAATGTAACTGCATTCTGATAGTCACACACTGTGTGGGATCATCTTACATTCCAGTTATATTTCTTATTACTTCTGATTCATATAGCCTTAGAATATATAAGTGAAATAAGGAAATTCTTGTTCAGTTATATATTATCAGGTAATAACAATAGATTTATTACTTTTTAGGACAAATATGTTCAATAATCCAGAAGTAATGGAAGCTTTTTCTTTCTTTTCTTAAAACAAATATATTATTACCTAACTAGTTCCTAGAATTATGTTTTTGTTTATTCTAATCTGAAGCAATACAACCTCAATTTTATGAGTTAACATATCTAAACAGTTACATATGAATAAAATATGTAATTGTTTACTCTAAAAGGGTTAAAATCCCAAAATAATTCAAACTATCTTCATCAATACCAAAGTTATTAACAGTACCTTTCTAACTGAATTATTTAGCCTAGGGCAAGACTAACCATATACAACCACCCTGGAATAAATAATTTCAACAAAAACTATATTCTGCACTCCAATTAATGAAACATCATTTTGATGTCTTTTGACATAGCACTTCTCTCCTGTAAGCGGAAGATCCGTGTACCCCCATTAGCCCTCCTCATTCTCCCAACCATATTATGTGGGAGTGTGACGAAGGCACTTATTCCCCTGAGAGAGATATTTATTCTCTTTCACGGGTAAATTGTGATTACTTGCAAAAAATAATTTATACAATGTATCATCTAATCTCATATGTTTTTTGTTTACTCTTTACTCCAGAATTCACTGGTTTCTTTTCTATCTATTCATCTCTTCAGTCCACACAGGTTGATCTGCGCAGTCAGCTCTGCATAACAAAAAGTAAGTCAAAACTATTTGATCTATTGCCATGGCACCACTGAATATACTTTCCCTGAATGTTCAGGGAATAAATGTCCCTCAAAAAAGGACCAAAGCCTTCCGTACTTTCCATAACAAGAAGGCTCACATAGTATGCCTCCAAGAAACACACTTCACCAAAGATTCTACTCCAAAATATATTTCTCCTTTTTATCAACAAATTTACACGGCTTCTGCCTGTACCAAGCACAGGGGAACTCTAATTGCATTTCACCGATCCACACCATTCACCTTATCATCAGAAATTAAAGACCCAGAAGGTAGATACCTGATACACATGGGTTATATAATGGATACAGCAATCACGGTGATTTCCTACTACGCTCCTAACAAACAACCTACACCATTCCTCTCACATATATTACAAGTGATTAATACACACAAAATAGGAACAGTAATAATGTGTGGGGATTCGAACCAGGTCCTCCTCCCATTTCTAGATAAATCACCTTTTACACCATCCAAAATAACCTCTAGATTACCTTTTTCTCAACTTCTTTCCAAATACAATCTGGTAGATTCATGGAGAGAAAGTAACCCAATGAAAAAGAAATTCACTTATTTCTCGCACCCTCATCAAACCTTCACCAGAATTGATCATATTTTTCTAACAATAGGAATGATACCAGAAATTATTGCATCAGATATAATTCCGATTCCGTGGTCTGACCATAATGCAGTATACACTACTATAGCCTCAGCCATACCAAAAGCGCATGACCCAACGTGGTACTTACCGGACATAATGCTCAAACACCCACTACATCAGATGGCCATTGAACAAGCTTTAAAGGAATACATATCAATTAATAATACAACAGACATCTCCCCAATAACACTGTGGGAAGCTCATAAGCCTGTCTTGCGTGGTACAATACAAAGACAAATGGCACTATTTAAACGGGAACGCAAAAATCTAGCAAAAAAACTAGAACTCAATTTTAATGCAGCCTACATATCATTTCAAGATAATCCATCTCAGAGTACAAAATCTCATCTGGAAAAATCTAGATTGGAATACGATCTATTTCTCACAGTTGATAAATCCCTCAAACGCTCCAAACACAATTTCTACATGAATACAAACAAACCAGGTACATATTTGGCTCGGGCATTAAATTCAACTAACAAATCTTTCAAACCAATACGTTTGAAATTATCAAAAAATGTTTACACTTGTAATCCAGTTAAAATAGTCCATAAATTTCACTCACATCTCGCAACTTTATACAAGACAAACAATGAATTTAATCCTACAGAGGCTGAATCCTTCTTCTCAAAAATAACCTTACCTGAGTTATCTCAGAATCAAAAAAGCAGTTTGGATGAGCCTATAACTATAGATGAAGTTGCTAACGCCATAAAAGACCTAAAACTTAACAAAAGACCAGGCCCAGACGGCTACTCGGCTGGGCACCAAGAAGAAAAAGAGGGACCAGAGGGGGGTGGAAGGCTAGAAGCCAAAAGAAAAAGAGTCTGAGAGGTGTTGGTATTTTTAATCTTAGTTCTGTCCATTTGACAGAAGCCGAGAAATCGGTTCTAGATAAAGGACTCAAGTTCGTTCCCCCAAGACCTTTAAATAAATTTAGTACATTCATTGATGTACTTAAATTTACCAGAAAATTGAGTATACACAGACACTTTTTAAACCAACCCTCCATTCTCCCCCCCATTACCAATCAAAGCTCGAACAATAATAATGATTATGTACATTCCGGTCTAACTAATCCCTCTCTATTCAATCCCCCGGGGAATTTAGCCCCGTCCCTCCAAGTTTTTAAGAGTCTAGTCCTACAAGATCTAGACAAACTCCCTAAATACAGAAGGAAGACCCACATGGACCCCTTAGTTAAAGCAGGACTTAAAGAACTCTGCGATAGGAAGGATCTTGTTATAAGACCCTCTGATAAGGGTGGGGGTATTGTAGTTCTTAATAAAGAAGATTACATTGGAGAAATGCTTAAGATTCTCCAGGATAGAGATACCTATACCCCCATCAATTTTAATCCCACCCATCAATTCAAACGCACCTTGGTCGAATTAGTCAACGAAGGGTACTCTTTGGGGATCCTTAATAAAAAAGAGAAAAACTACTTAGTACCTCTTGTTCCACGGATCCCAGCGATCTATTACCTCCCCAAAGTCCACAAGGACCCAGTCAATCCCCCTGGCAGACCCATTGTCAGTGGGATTGACTCGGTCACCTCTAGGATAGGGAGATATGTGGATTTTTTTCTCCAACCATTGGTTCGGACGACTCCATCATATCTCAAAGATACTAGAGATGTTATTCAACGTCTCGAACGAGTAAGGCTTAAAGAGGGTACTTTATTAGTCACAGCCGATGTAGCTGCCCTATATACATGTATACCACATCATCTAGGGTTTAATGCAGTTGAAAAACATTTGTCCAGGAATAATACTCTACCAATATTGCAACGCAATTTCATCATGCAGCTCCTACGTTTTGCCACGGGCCATAATTATTTCTGGTTTCAGAACCAGTTTTATGTACAACAAAAGGGTGTGGCCATGGGGGCCAAATTTGCCCCCAGTTTGGCCAACCTTTTTATGGCCCAATGGGAGGAGGATGTCGTCTATGCCCACCAGAGACCAGAATTAGTTCTTTGGGCCAGGTATATTGACGACATCCTCCTCCTATGGCAGGGAAATCGTGAGACCTTAGATGAATTCATGGGAACTCTGAACGCTAACGACCATGGGATTTCCCTCAGTTATGAGGCTAGTTTGAGCTCCATCCACTTTTTAGATCTGGAAATTATGGTTGTGGATCAACATCTGGAGTTCAAGACCTACTTTAAGCCCACGGATCGAAACGGGTATATCCCGTCTGACAGTTGCCATCATGCTCAGTGGTTGCAATCAGTTCCGCGCAGCCAATTTTTACGACTGCGTTGTAATTGTTCAAAAATATCTGACTATTACGCTCAATGCCGGATATTAAAAGAGAGATTTGTAGCTAAAGGCTATAATGCAGGAGATCTGGATGTAGAGATTAATAGAGTTTCACAAATCGATAGGAATTCTACCCTTGTGGAACGTCCCACCAACATTTCAGACTCCAGAGCTAAATGGTCCTTTTTTACCACATACTCTACTCAGTTTAGGGAAATAAAGGCCATTTTTAGAAAACACTGGAAAGTGCTCAAGAGTGACCGACTTCTGGGCCCTGAACTACCTGAAAATGCGGGAGTTATTTTTAGAGGGGCTCGTTCTATACAAGGACAAATTGCCCCCAACATTATAGACCCTCCAAAGAAAATCTCTTTTTTTCAGCAGTGCCAAGGTTTTTATCAGTGCCGTAGATGTAATGTATGCGTACACAATACCTTAATAGGACGTAAAATTGACACCTTTAGTTCCACCATTACTTCACGGATCTACCGCATGAAAGAGTTTGCCACCTGTGCCACTCAATACGTAGTATACTTGATTACTTGCCCTTGCAAGAAACAATATGTGGGTAGGACCATTAGAACATTCACCACACGTGTTAATGAGCATATTGCAGGCATTAAAGGTGGCAAAGATAAACATACAGTACCCCGACACTATTTACTCCATCATAATAGGGACCCTAGGGGAAGTATATTTCAGGTGATTGATAAGTTTGTCCCTCATTGGCGGGGGGAATCGCGCTTACGGGGGGTATCCAAGTTGGAAACTTACTGGATACATGAGCTTAGAACATATTTTCCCTTCGGGCTCAATGTAGAGTGGGATCTGAACTCATTTATTAATCTTTCATAACATCACAAGTTCTTTTTTTTTTTTTTTTTTTTTCCACATTTCATTTTTTTTCACATTTCATTTTCACATTATTTCATGTGACACATCCCATGTTTGTCACCCAAGTCATTTATTATAGCACATCATCTATTTTAGCCCATTATATATTCATCACATATGTTTTTTATTTATACATATATTTTTTTTTTTCTTTCACATTATTTCATTTGACACATCCCATGTTTGTCACCCAAGTCATTTATTATAGCACATCATCCATTTTAGCCCATTTTATATTTATCACACATGTTTTTATTTATCCCCGTCTGGTTATGTTCATAACACATCAGGCTGTAATCTTTCCCTTATGCACTCACTTCACACTATGCATTTAATATTCCATCATTAGCACATTTTAGTATCTGACCGTTATCATCATGTGCCTATGTGTATCCCCCTTTTTGTTGTTCTTTACCCGTTTTCCAGTGGGTACATCATTTTTTATTTTATTTTTTGTTTTCCCTAGCACCCAGATGTGCTATTGTACACTTATGGTTAGGTCTCACATTCACAGAGAGTCAGGTGATTGCGGTGCGGACATGTCCACTTTGTGTGGACCTCTCCGGCACTGCGTCAGCGTTGCCTGGAGACCTGTGCGTACTGCCCAATTGTGAATGACGGTATACGTCATAAGGGACGGGCACTGGGATCACGTGACGGCCACGCGAACACGTGGTTTGTGTTCGCGGGCTTTCCCGACATAGCGTGTAGGGTTGCTAGGCAACCTCCACGTGCGTCCGTATACCCCCAGGTCACGGCATCACGTGACAGCCGCATGAACACGCTGTTCTGTGTTCGCGGGCTTTCTGGACGCAACGTGTATGGTTGCTAGGCAACCTCCACGTGCGCTCTGTACACTTTCCGGTTTTGGCATTGCATGCGGAAGTCCCGCCCAGCTCCCGGGCTCCCAGCATGCAAATGCCTAGTGATAATTCCACCAATTAGAATAGATTTAGGTGGGACGTGCCTGTTGCCAGTTGCTGAATGCTAGATGTTTATTTTGTTATAGACACAGCGATTGGCCAGGAGGAGAAGGTGGGCCCTATACTATCAGACGACCTCCTTCTCTGCCCAAAAGGATTAACCATTGTTTAAACGTTGAAAGCTGATTGGTCTTGTATTATGTTTGATTACATATACTATTTTATAAATATTGGCAGTGTTATGGGGGTCTCATATGCCCCTGTTGAAGATCCTTAGATCGAAACGCGTAGGGCGTTTTTATACCCCATACACTGCTTTTTTATTTCGTGATCACGCTTTGTTTTATGTATTGTGGTTTTTTAACAATAAAACTACCTGAGTCACACTATGTGGAAGCATCCCTCTTTTATCCACATGCCCTGGTGAATCACTCTCCTTTGGGAACTGTTTGGATCCTGTTCCGGTGGACCGAGAGGGACGTCCAGGTCGGGCAGAGGCTCTACCCTTGCCTCCATCACTTCACATCTTCGCCCTTGGTGGCACAAAGCCTCATTGATTCTATGCTTATGGCAGTAGAATCCAACTTATTCGGTAAGCGTATTCCATCTATTCGTTTATCTTGTTGATACCTGAGCTGACCGTTGAGAAGCTGAAGGAACTGCCACACGGATCAGACATATTCTCTGTGGACTGTTTTTGTTGTTTCAACAACACGTCACCATTGGGACATTATGTTCATGTGCACAGAGACTATTTATATATGAGTTTATTAGTGCTACAATTTTCGTTTTTAATTTTATACTATAAAACATTCTCAGAAATACTCTCTCCCATTCTCACTGAAACTTTTAACAAACTTCTAGATGGACATTCTTTTTTGGCAAGAAACACTAATGGCAATTGTTTGTATGATCCCAAAACCCCTTTCTGATGATACTTCCTGTGTGAATTATCGGCCTATCTCTCTGTTAAACCTCGATATTAAATTATTAGCAAAAATAATAGCAAAACGCCTCAATAGCATTATAGGAAAATTAATACATAGAGATCAAGTAGGCTTCATGCCAAATAGACAGGCAGGCGATAATATACGCAGGGCAGTGTTATTGGCACATATTGCTAAAAAACGGAAAATCCCTTTATGTTTTCTATCTCTCGATATTAAGAGGGCATTTGACACAGTATCCTGGCAATATATGCAATATTCATTACA
Source organism: Aquarana catesbeiana (assembly GCF_042186555.1). Classification (NCBI taxonomy): domain Eukaryota; kingdom Metazoa; phylum Chordata; class Amphibia; order Anura; family Ranidae; genus Aquarana; species Aquarana catesbeiana. Next base: position 646,551,505 of record NC_133324.1, read on the forward strand.
AAAATGGGGTTTTGGACCCCACTTTTTAACATGGATCAAAGCATTATATAATAAACCCAAAGCCTATATAAAATATGCTGGATACAAATCTGAAGCCTTTAATATCGAAAGAGGTACCCGACAGGGTTGCCCATTATCTCCCTTATTATTTGCCCTTATACTCGAACCTATGGCCCAATACATCAGAACAAACCAAACTATAACTGGCATTGAAGTAGGAGGTATTACACACAAATTATGCATATTTGCAGACGATATATTACTTTTTCTATCATCACCACAGGTCTCTGGTCCTAACTTAATACCAGCTCTTGATGGATTTGCAGCCCTATCCGGCCTTATGATTAATCCTAAGAAATGCCTAATGCTTAATATTTCACTCAAAAACATGGAATTGATCCCGGCTAGGGCTGCACTCCCATTCACATGGGCAGAAAAATCAATCCCATATCTTGGAATTCATTTAACAGCATCTCATTCTGACTTATTCTCAACCAATTATCCTCCTGTATTAAGACAGATCACAAATCTAATAAAACAATGGTCGCAACTTCCTTTATCCTGGATAGGGAAGATTAATGCAATCAAAATGACTATTCTACCCAAATTGCTTTATCTATTCAGAGTCCTCCCTATTCCAATTCCTTCCTATTTTTTGAGAATAGTACAAAAAAGAGCAACTTCGTTTATATGGGGCTCTTCTAAACCACGTATACCTATACACACACTACATCTTCCCAAAAATAAAGGAGGCCTGGGATACCCTAATTTTACTAACTACTACAGAGCAGCACATTTGGCCAGTCTGTCCAAATACCATGCAAAACAGGAAATCCCATTATGGGTATTTATAGAGGCTTCAGAAAATGACCCTCTATTAATATCAAATTTATTATGGCTTGATCCTAAAGACCGCTTTAAAATTCATAATCCCATAACTAAACACTTCTTATCTCTCTGGGATAAACTAAAAACCAAATATCAGTTACAATCTCCACACAATCCTCTCCTTTCTTTTATCAGAAATCCGGCCTTTTATCCGGCATGGATCTACCCAAATTCTTTTAAAGCTTGGACAACATCAGGCATTCAGGCACTAAATGACTTCATAGCATCTAAATCATTCCTTTCATTCCCATCGCTTAGAGAAAAATATGATCTACCAAACTCTGAGATATTTAGATATCTCCAAATCAAAAATTTCTATACACCATTCCTAAAGGGGGATACACCATTATCCCAATTATCCATTTTTGAATCAATCTGTACAAAAGATCCATTTGCTAAAGGTACAATTTCATCACTTTATAATCAATTATATGGAGTAGCAAATTTTAATAGACCCTCTTACGTTCAGAGGTGGGAGGAGGACCTGGGACGAACTTTAGGAGACACGGACTGGTCTAACATATGGCTCACATCTAAGTCATCTTCACCCAACATCTTAGCACTGGAGACAAATTATAAAGTCCTAACTCGCTGGTACCTTGTACCCGCTAGAGTGGCAAAATATTCACCTAATACCTCAGCTCTTTGTTTTCGAGGATGCCCAGAAATAGGCACATATTTACACATATGGTGGACGTGCCCAGTAATCCAAACCTTCTGGAAGGAAGTCTTCGTGATTGCATCTAAAATATTTCAAAAAATAATACAACCAGATCCATATTTAACTTTACTTAATCTAAAACCGGAATGGTTAACACTCTCTCAATTCAAACTTATGATCCAACTAATAACGGCTGCAAAACAAACAGTGGCCAAGGCATGGAAATCTCCTACATTGGTACTAGCAGAAACAATTCACAGAATGAATAATACAATGTCCCATGCTAAGATGGTAGCCATCGATCAAAATCAAATTCCAAAATTTGAAAAACTTTGGCATCCTTGGATAAAACAACAGTTCCTGTCAAACTTCAATGACTCTGTCCTGTTGCCATGGTAACAGATTAAATGACTTACAGAGACACCCATTCTAAGGCTTCAAAGAGAACTAAAAAGAATAATAAACTGACGAGCGGGACAACCTTGTGGACCATAACTCTACCTTTCAACCCTTTTTCTTCTTTCTCTTCCCTTTTCTCCACCTTACGATTAAAGCTCATTATCAGAATTTATTTGACCTATATACACTCTACTTGTAAACAATATGTATAGTAGGTATAAATCATTTAAATACCTACAAAAGTAACTAAGGAAATTATATATATCTTTAATTTAGGTTTACGTGAACCCAATGTTTAATATTTGAAATTTCATGATATTTACCTATATAAACGCTACTGTAAAACAATGAGCTTACTTTATAGATCCTTGTAAACTTACTTTATGTATCTTTATAACATTGTATACTCAATAAACTTCTTTTGACAAGAAAAATCACTGCTCCCGAAAAAACGACCGTTTTTAAAAGTTTTTTTTGCATTGATACATGTCCCCTGGGGTAGGACCCGGGTCCCCAAATCCTTTTTAGGACAATACCATGCAAATTAGCCTTTAAAATGAGCACTTTTGATTTTGAACGTTCGAGTCCCATAGACGTCAATGGGGTTCTAACGTTCATGCGAATTTTCGGTCCGTTCGCAGGTTCTGGTGCGAACCGAACCGGGGGGTGTTCGGCTCATTCCTAGTCCCTTCGGTCCCGATCTAAAAAATCTGCCCTATGTCTATCTTGATAGTAATTTGATTGACGGTAATCTGTGTCATACTGAGTTGGTTGTCTTAGTGATTCAAATCTATTGTAGGTGGGGATTGGACTTCTTTCCCATCTATTGTGTGGGTAGGGATGTGTGTATTCTCTACTTTCCCTTTGATGTCCCTCATATTGGGGTCTGTTTGAGTACGGTCTGTCATGTGTTGTGCCATTATAAGGTCTATTTGACTGTGGCTTTACATAATAATCTCCATTATGATATGGTTTCCTTGGCTGTTTTTTAAAAGACTTTTTTCTGTTGTTCTTTGGAGTTGGGTACCTGTAGTTTTGATGATCCTGGTACTCTTGTTCCCGTCTTGGTGTAACATATTCTCCATTTCTCCAACCTCCAGAAGTATGAGGTGTTATAGAGGTATTAGCTATCGGTTCCTCTATTCTCACTTGGCGTTCTGGGGTGGAGTATGTGGAAGTGACTAGGGGATTCTCAAGTTTAGACTGCCATTTGAAAACCTGGTCTTCCTTATAGTCTGCGCAATCCCTATGGTACTTTTTTGTCTTCCTTTGTTGGACTTCTAGATCCTTCGCTATAAGGTCTTTATTCATTTGATTGGCTAGCGTATTGAAATCGTTGGAAGCTTTAAATGGTTCAATCTTAAGTTTCGATTCTTCTATCTGTTGTTCTATATAAATCATTTTCCTGCATTTTCTTTGTAATAAAAATTCCAAACCTTCTATACTTTTGCTATTATAAAATTCATACCACTCATCGATGGACTCTTTGTCTAAGAGTCCATCGTTGGGTGGCAGTTCCCACCTCAATCTTCTAGGTACTATCTTTTCTCTCAGGTACCATTCAAAGGTATTGATGTCCCACCAGAGACTCTCCTTTTTCTCCATAGTGTGTCCTAGTTTGCGTACTAGACTGGCTAAGTCACTATTTGCTTTAGTTTGTATAGAAAATACTTCATCTAAATTGATTTTCCTTTGTTCCATAAAATTGAAGACTTCCATAGCGGCTGCAAAGGTGAAATAGTGTTTAAACAGAAATATTGAGTGATAGGACCTCTGCACTACTAACTGACGTGAAAAAGGAAATTGTGAAATTACATATGATGTGAGCAACAAATCATAAAGGTGATGCCGCAAAATCAATAGTGTACACTAAATCACCATATAGTAAATAAATATTGAAAATGATTTCGCGCAAACACATAAATAAATCAAGCATAAATGTTCACTGTGTCACGTGATCTGTGTTCAGCAATAAAAGCAAAGTGTTCAATAATAGTGAAATGGTGAAAACAAACGATTAAGGCCCCTGTCCTAGGGCCAAATAATGAGTAGTGAGTCCAATAATAACACAATCAATCAGCTGTGTAAGGTGGCTGCAGTGTTGATGGTATTGAAGTCAGATACAGCAAAGTGACTCCTTCCCCCTGTATGTGTGCTCCCAATGCCCTTACCTCAAGGGGCTTAGAATTAAGCCCTATTGTAGATGTAGAGTGATGGTCTGGGGGTGCCTGGTCTTCAGGTTGTCAGGGGATGTCCGCTTGTTACAGATGAGTGGATACCCCAGCTACTCCTGGATGGGGGTGATTCTGTGTGCTGAACTCCAAGCCAAAAAAACGAAAGAAAAGACAAGGGGGCTTCCCATGGTGTAGTAATTATAAAATCCGGTTTATTGAGGTTAAAAAAATATGTTAAAATAACGTCCACACTGTGGGTACAGTGTGAGACCGTGACAAGCAAAGATGGCGGCAGAACGCCATCACCTGATGCGAAACTTCCGGTTCACAGCTACAACGTCCGGGGTCACAACAGCGTCGGACGTTGTGTGTTTCTCCAAGCTAGATCCTACGCGTTATGTCACGTGACCTCGTGACTTCATCAGGGATTCTGATTGGTCAAAGCCTCCTTCCATTTATAATCATTGACAGGAAATGGTTCGGGCGCCATGTTTGTGTAGTCCGAGTGTGGTATTATTGTGCAAATGGTGTTGCCTTGTTTCAATACTAGTGTATGTGTATTCTTTGCTGACTTTAAATGAATATCAATAATTCATTGATAGATGCTAATGTTATTTAAATAAATAATTAGGTATAATATCCTAAAAGAAATATCATAAATGAGTGCAGTGTTGAATTATGTATGCTGCCATCTTGTGGTAATTGTCGAAATGACATAATGTTATTATAATAAAGGATAGTAGGTGAGATATATGTGACTCCATATTAAAAGCTGGGTAAACTACCCCAGTCAATTATTAGCGATTCGAAAGTAAATGAACTTGGAGATTGTTACAAAAGGTTATGTAAAAATATATGTTTAGACTCTATTAATAAAAGATCTCTTCAATAGTGGATGGGTCTGGTGCTAATCTATTATAAGTACTGCCCTCATGTGGTTAAGGTTTAAACTGCATTTAAAAATGTTCATAGTTATAAGACAAAGTATTAACAGATTATGTTCTGAATAATTTAAGTAATTAAAAGTAGATAGACTTATGTCTTAGAGGGAAGAACCCTCCTGGCCACAGCGGATGTGTGTTCGTTATATACAATTATTAAACACCAACAGGCATGTGAAGCTACCAAGTGGGTGCTGAAAAACTTTACCAACCTACATCGCACCCAACAGAAGTATTTAATCAAATGCATCGATTTTTCCCTTCAAAACAATTATTTCTGGCACCATCAAGAATACTATAAACAGGTGACAGGTATTGCCATGGGAGTTAAATATGCCCCAAGCGTGGCAAACGCTTTCATGGCCCAATGGGAAGATGAAGCAGTCTATAACAACACCCCGGGCCAATTAGAATTATATAAAAGATTCATAGACGATATTATAATCATATGGAATGGGGATAAAGAGTCACTAGAACAATACCTAACTAGACTAAACCAGAATGATTGAAATATCTCACTCACCTGGAAAATCGATGACAAACAAATACAATTCTTAGATCTGGATATCATCATTGATAACAATCAACTCATTACCAAGACTCATTTCAAGGAGGTATCAAGAAACAGCTATTTACCCATTACTAGTTGCCACCACAAACCATGGCTCTTTAACATACCAAAGGGGCAACTAATTAGAGTCAAACGTAATTGCACGAAAGAATCCGACTACAAAACACAAGCTGATGTAGTTGGTAAAAGATTCATAGAAAAGGGGTATGATTCAAAATTCATCAATAAACAGATCGCAGCAGTTCAATCTCTGGACAGGAAGACTATACTACACACTCAGAAGAAATCACCACTAACGTTGGAGGCTCCGGCATTAATCTTGAATTTCAATGTACAACACAAAGATATAGAAAGAATATTAAAAAGACACTGGCACATCTTGAGAGGGGATAAACATTTGAAAAATATACTACCAGATAAACCACTCATTATTTATAAGAGGGCTACCACATTAGGAGATCTAATTGTTAAAAATGTAGTGGACTCCCCTCCCACTAATTCATTTTCATTTTTCAACGGAAAAGGCTTTTTTCCGTGCAAATATTGTTATGCATGCCAGCACTCTAGGAAATTCCAGAGTAAAAAAACTGAGTTTTTAGCAACCAATACAGGGCAAACCTATCCAATTAAGGATTTTATCAGTTGCCACATGGAAGGGGTTATATATGTTTTGCAATGTTCTTGTAACCTACAATATGTGGGGCGGACCAAAAGATCCTTAAAAGTCAGAGTAAAAGAACATGTGCAAAACATAATTAAAAAGTTCCCGAAACACAATGTATCGAGACACTTTGCTGAGGTGCACAACAGTAACCCAACAGAATTGATGTTTTGGGGCATAGAACGATATCACAAATCATGGAGAGGTAATCACAAAATTCGGAGCTTGAGTCAAAAAGAATCCCAGTGGATTCATAAAATGAATACCCTAGTGCCAAATGGGTTGAATATAGACTTTGACCTGAATTGTTTTATCAACGACTATTGATTAATTATTCAGTTATTATATATTTTTTGTAAACCTGCTGCTAATTTTCTGGGTTACAGACCATTATTTATTTTTAAACCCATTATTTTTAAGTTGAACATAAGTCTATCTACTTTTAATTACTTAAATTATTCAGAACATAATCTGTTAATACTTTGTCTTATAACTATGAACATTTTTAAATGCAGTTTAAACCTTAACCACATGAGGGCAGTACTTATAATAGATTAGCACCAGACCCATCCACTATTGAAGAGATCTTTTATTAATAGAGTCTTAACATATATTTTTACATAACCTTTTGTAACAATCTCCAAGTTCATTTACTTTCGAATCGCTAATAATTGACTGGGGTAGTTTACCCAGCTTTTAATATGGAGTCACATATATCTCACCTACTATCCTTTATTATAATAACATTATGTCATTTCGACAATTACCACAAGATGGCAGCATACATAATTCAACACTGCACTCATTTATGATATTTCTTTTAGGATATTATACCTAATTATTTATTTAAATAACATTAGCATCTATCAATGAATTATTGATATTCATTTAAAGTCAGCAAAGGATACACATACACTAGTATTGAAACAAGGCAACACCATTTGCACAATAATACCACACTCGGACTACACAAACATGGCGCCCGAACCATTTCCTGTCGATGACTATAAATGTAAGGAGGCTTTGACCAATCAGAATCCCTGATGAAGTCACGAGGTCACGTGACGTAACGCGTAGGATCTAGCTAGGAGAAACACACAACGTCTGACGCTGTTGTGACCCTGGACGTTGTAGCTGTGAACCGGAAGTTTAGCATCAGGTGACGGCGTTCCGCCGCCATCTTTGCTTGTCACGGTCTCACACTGTACCCACAGTGTGGACGTTATTTTAACATATTTTTTTAACCTCAATTAACCGGATTTTATCATTACTACACCATGGGAAGCCCCCTTGTCTTTTCTTTCGTTTTTTTGGCTTGGAGTTCAGCACACAGAATCACCCCCATCCAGGAGTAGCTGGGGTATCCACTCATCTGTAACAAGCGGACATCCCCTGACAACCTGAAGACCAGGCACCCCCAGACCATCACTCTACATCTACAATAGGGCTTAATTCTAAGCCCCTTGAGGTAAGGGCATTGGGAGCACACATACAGGGGGAAGGAGTCACTTTGCTGTATCTGACTTCAATACCATCAACACTGCAGCCACCTTACACAGCTGATTGATTGTGTTATTATTGGACTCACTACTCATTATTTGGCCCTAGGACAGGGGCCTTAATCTTTTGTTTGTTTTCACCATTTCACTATTATTGAACACTTTGCTTTTATTGCTGAACACAGATCACGTGACACAGTGAACATTTATGCTTGATTTATTTATGTGTTTGCGCGAAATCATTTTCAATATTTATTTACTATATGGTGATTTAGTGTACACTATTGATTTTGCGGCATCACCTTTATGATTTGTTGCTCACATCATATGTAATTTCACAATTTCCTTTTTCACGTCAGTTAGTAGCGCAGAGGTCCTATCACTCAATATTTCTGACGCACAAAGTGCCACGCATGCTCAGAATAAATAAAGAGATGAAAGCTATCGGCCACTGATTGTGTGTATGGGGCATTAGAAGTGAAAAAACTTTTTTTTAATTAAATGTATTCCTATTTAAGCCCTTATTAACCTGAGCTTATCCAAAATGATCCCTAATTAACGCATTCCCTCCCTTCCCCCCTTAGATATTATTTTCCTGATGATTTAATTTTTTTCTATTTTTTTTTAATTCCACAACTTCTTTATTGTTGTGGAATAAACAGTGTGACAAAAGAGAATGGAAATAACACCATTTAAGATGTATACAAATGATTCTGCTTAGTAGATGTAGAAGAAGGCAATAAGAATATATGCTTTAACATAATGTCCAAAGTTTTGGATAGTATCACAGGGACACAAACAAGTGGGGAATTACAGGTAGTGTGTGTTGAGCCAAAGTCTTGGTACCGAAGGGAATGTTAGGGGTGAAGCCTAAATTCCAGAGCAGAATTAATCCCAAAAGGAGTAGGGAGCAACAGGGGGCATTGGTAAAGTAACCTTATGAGAGGGCAACTGACAGTTCTGCCGATGACCCTGATTAGTATGTCCAGCTGAACCATACTAATGTCAATGGAGGGAGAATGAGAGAGATAGAAAAAGTGAAAAAAAAGGGGGGAGGAGTGGGGGATGTGGAGGGACTGAAAAGGGACAGGAGGAAATTAGGAAAGCGGAGAAGAGTTGGAAATAGTAAGGAGGGAGGCAGGGTAAAGAGGGGAGGATTCCTTTTCCCCTCTTCCCATTTCTTCCCTATGGTCCCCTGAAGTGAGTATGGCACAGTCCTTTTGCTGGGTGTAGAAAAGGGGCTTCACACCCCATATAGATGTGGCAAGGGCTGGTGCCCAGAACATATTTCTCAGTGGTTTGAAAGTAAGTCCAGCAGGACCAATTAGTGACTAATTTATTAGCATGGATGTCGCACCACTTCCTTAAAGTGGATGTAATTTTTTTTTTTTTTGATGTAATAATGTAGAGTATAAGATTTCCTATCATTTGAGCCCAGTCTTGCCACAAACAGTTAATCCAGCTCTGAGCAATCCACTTTTATTGTTCAGTGAGATAAATCTTGACAAACAGAGAAAAACTTTGTCAAATACTCCCCCTTGCTGTGAGTGACAGGTGATTTACATATCTCGTGCACTAGCCTAAGAGACATGCATTATTTTTTAATTCCCACCTCCACGCCTTTACATTCATGACTTGTCTGTCTCTTACCTGGTCTGTGTATCAGCCTTGAGGCTTGTATTCTCACACCTTCATGCTTAAGTAATCTTCCCTGTGCTCTAAGTTTGTCTCTGTCTCTGTTACCGATCTTGGCGTGTTCCCGACTATCCCTGTCTGCTTGTGACCCTGACCTTTGGCGCGTTCTCGACTATCCCTGTTTGCCTCTAACCCTGACTTTTGGAGTGTTCTCTGTTATCCTTGTCTCCTAGTCGCCCCGACATTTGGCTACATTCTTACTATCCCTTGCTGTCCTGGGCTGCTGTTTCTTCTCCATCCTCCTGTAGCCTACCGTGAGCGTGAGCTGGGAGACCCTGGGGGCTGCGACCTGGAGCCAGTTGCAGCCCAGTCCATCCTCACCACTAGAGGCTCTGGTGAACACCTGCTGGCTCTAAGACTCCGCGCTCCCTGGGGAATCTATGCTCTAACTCACTGTGGGATCCGTGTTGGTGCTCCAGGGGACCTGCCTTCCTGAACCACTCGAGTTCCATCCTCAGCAGTCAGCCTTAGGGTCCACTATCATAGCGGTGCACTCCTCACTCCTAACCCCAACGGGGTGCATCTGTCACCTGGATACAGGTGACCTGACAGTTTGCACGGCCATGGACCCATCTGATGTACTGCTACCTGCCGATGTTCAGCTTCAGGGCATAGTCCACAGACTCGAGACCCAGGAATCTAATCAGACCCACGTGATGCGATTCCTTCAGGATTTGGCTTCCCGCTTTGAACAACTTCAAGCCTCCTTAGGCTCCCCGGTTCCACAACTGCAATTGGCTGCTGTATCAGCTCCGCTTACAGTCGCAGCCGCTAACCCTTTGCACTTACCAGCTCCGTCCCATTACTTTGGGGATTCCAAGGCCTGCAGAGGGTTCCTTAGCCAGTGTACCATTCATTTTGAACTCCAACCCCAAAACTTCCAGTCTGATCGGGCAAAGGTAGCCTATATTATTTCTCTCCTGTCCGGCGAGGCTTTAGCTTGGGCTGCCCCTATGTGGGAGAAGAAAGACCCAGTGGTTTCCAGCCTCTCTAATTTTCTGAAATTCTTCTGGAATATCTTTGAGGAACCAGGTCGTGTCTCTTCAGCGGCCAGTGCCCTCTTACGTCTCCGCCAAGAGTCTGCTACTGTGGGACAGTATGCTCTTCGTTACTGACGGCTGAGCTGAGCTGGAACAATGAGGCCTTAGTCGCAACCTTTCTGCATGGCCTTTCTGATAGAGTGAAGGACAAATTAGCAGGAAGAACCATCCCCACTGATCTGGAAGAAGTTATCTCCCTGTGTAACCAGATTGATATTCGTTTTCAGGAAAGGACCCTGGAAAAGCGACGCCAGCACTCCTTGGTCCTTAGTCAGCCCAAGCTCCCCTCTTTTTGTCCTGTGGAGCATCTCCTGCCAACTAAGGAACCCATGCAGCTGGGCCAGACCAGGCCATCCCCTGCTTGGGTAATACTTGGGTAATACATCTGGAAGGTGGAGTATTGGACTCAGAAAAGTCATTTTCTCGTCTCCTTCTTTCAAGGTTTCTTAATGTTGGCATTTCCTCCCACTCGGCCTTGGCTTATCTGGATTCGGGAGCCACTGGCAACTTTATGGACTGGAGAACTGCATCTTCCATGAACCTTACCTTTTTACCCCTCACCACTCCATTGGTGGTCTCGGCGATTGATGGCACTGTTCTTCCAGGGGGCCTATCCGCTTCCAGACCCCTCCTGTTAAGATGTCGGTAGGGATACTCCACCAGGAGTGGATATCCTTTCTTATCCTTCCTAAGGTCTCAACCCCTATCGTATTGGGGCTTCCTTGGTTGCAGCTCCACTCTCCACACATTGACTGGACTGCTGGGCAGATCCTGGCTTGGGGTCCCTCCTGTTTCTCTTCCTGCCTACTCAAGGTTGCCCCTAAGGGGAGACTTCCCATGGCTTTCACCTCAGTATCCTCTGCCCTTCCCGCTGCATATAGCGATTTCCGGGATGTGTTCTGTAAAAAGTCAGCTGAGGTGCTTCCTCCTCACAGGTCCTTTGACTGTGCCATTGACCTTGTTCCTGGAGCAACTCTACCCAGGGGTCGTACCTACCCTCTGTCCATCCCAGAGACCCAGGCCATGTCTGAGCATGTTGCAGAAAATCTAGAAAAAGGATTCATCCAGAAATCCTCATCGCCTGCAGGAGCAGGGTTCTTTTTTGTTGCCAAAAAGGATGGTACCCTAAGACCCTGCATTGACTACCGAGGCCTAAACGCAGTAATAATCAAAAATCGGTACCCCCTACCCCTAATATCGGAACTATTTGACAGGTTGAAAGGTGCCTCCATTTTTACCAAATTCGATCTCAGGGGTACATACAATTTGATCCGAATACCGGAGGGGAATGAATGGAAAACTGCGTTTAACACTAGAGATGGGCATTACGAGTACTTGGTCATGCCCTTTGGTTTGTGTAACGCCCCAGCGGTGTTCCAAAACGTTGTTAACAAAATCTTCAGGGATCTGCTTTACCAATTTGTTGTCATCTACCTGGATGACATTCTCATCTTTTCGGATAGTCTGTCGGTTCACAGAGACCATGTCCGGATTGTACTTCAGCGCCTTCGAGAAAATAATCTGTACGGCATGCTGGAGAAATGTTCTTTTGAATGTTCTGAAGTCCTGTTTCTAGGATGCTTCGTCTCTAACCTCGGTCTTCGTATGGATCCTGGGAAGGTCTCGGCCATTACCAACTGGCCTCTTCCTGCCGGCCTCAAGGCCACGCAGCGCTTTCTTGGGTTCACTAATTATTACAGGCAGTTCATTAGGAATTACTCCTCTATTGCTGCGCCAATTATCACCTTGACCAAGAAGGGTGCTAATGCCAAGGAGTGGTCCCCCGAAGCTGTCTCTGCCTTTCATGATTTGAAACAGGCCTTCATTTCTGGACCTTTGTTGAGGCGACCTGACCCGGGGGATCCATTTTTTATTGAAGTGGATGCTTTCTCAACTGGGGTGGGGGCTGTGCTTCTTCAATCCTTTGGGAAAAAACGTCTACCATGTGCGTTTTTCTCCAGAAAATTTTCTCAGGCGGAGAAGAATTACACTATTGGTGATCAGGAACTTCTTGCGATTAAATTGTCCTTGGAGGAGTGGTGTCATCTTCTTTTCCCGTTTTAACTTCACTATTACATTCAAACCTGGTTCCTGCAACAGTCGGGCTGATGCACTCTCTAGATCTTTTGACATTCAGGATGAGGAGCCTACCATTGAACCTGAGCCGATTATCCCTACGTCATGCATCCTTGCCCATTCTACCACCCTGAAGTCAAAAATTCCTCCTGGCAGGACCTTCGTCCCAACTGAGCTAAGAGCTAAGATCCTTCGTTGGGGACATGACTCCAGGGTGGCAGGTCGTGCTTTCTTCGATCCTTCCTCCTCATCAGTCACCACTACTGATGGCCTATTCTCCGTTCGGATGTCAAAGACTATGTTAAGGCATGTAATGTCTGTGCCCAGTCTAAGTCCTCCACGCAGGCTTCCGCTGGTCTTCTCATGCCCTTGCCCATTCCCAAGGAGCCCTGGTCTCATATAGCCATGGACTTAATCACCGATCTTCCACCGTCTGAGAAGAATACAGTCATTTGGGTGGTAATTGATCGATTCTCCAAGATAGCCCATTTTGTTCCTCTTCCTGGTCTCCCTTCTGCCCCTGCCTTGGTTCCCATTTTCGTACGAAAGATTTTCCGTCTTCATGGTGTCCCTTTCCATGTCATTTCGGACAGGGGTGTTCAGTTTACTTCTCGCTTTTGGAGAGCCTTTTGCAAATCCCTCAACATTACCTTGGATTTTATCTCTTCTTACCGTTCTTCTGACATCCCAGCTTTGGCTACTGTTCAGGAATCATTCAATTTCTTGTGGGTTGATGTTCATGATTCCCTCCAGAAAGCTGCCAACAAGTTCAAAAATTGTAAGCAGCCTTCTCTACAGCCAGGAGACAAAGTCTGGCTTTCTACCAGGAACATCAGACTCCGGCTTCCTTCTCTCAAGTTTGCCCCGAGATTCATTGGTACTTACAATATAATTTCTAAGCTGAATCCTGTTTGTTTTAAACTCCAGATCCCTAAAACCTCAGGATCTCAAACTCCTTTCATGTACTTTCAATAAGTTCTCTTGACCTCTCCCTACCTTGGCTCCAGTCTCTGAAGATGATCAGGAGTACGAGGTTAGCCAAATTTTGGATTCTCGCTTCTATAAAGGCGTCCTTCAATATCTCGTGGATTGGAAAGGTTTTGGTCCTGAGGAGAGATCTTGGATTTCTGCATCTGAAGTCTTCGCACCTCGTCTTCTGAGGAAGTTCCATTTGAAGTTCCCCTCCAAGCCTGGTCCAAAGCGGGGGAGAGGGAGGCCTCGTAAGAGGGGGGGAACTGTCATGACCTTGCAGTAATACATTCATGACCGGTCTGTCTCTTACCTGGTCTGTGTATCAGCCTTAAGGCTTGTACTCTCACACCTGCATGCTTAAGTAATCTTCCCTCTGGGTGGCTCCACCCTAGCCTCAACAGGAACCACTATTTAACACCGTATTCTCCAAGCCTGCCTTGCCGTGCAATATTGTGTGTTTGGCTTCCTGTTTGCCGTGTGCTCTAAGTTTGTCTCTGTCTTTGTTACCGATCTTGGCGTGTTCCCGACTATCCCTGTCTGCTTGTGACCCTGACCTTTGGCGCGTTCTCGACTATCCCCGTTTGCCTGTGACCCTGACTTTTGGCATGTTCTCTGTTATCCTTGTCTGCTAGTCTCCTCGACATTTGGCTACCTCCTTACTATACCTTGCTGTCCTGGGCTGCTGTTTCTTCTCTGTCCTCCTGTAGCCTACCATGAGCGTGAGCTGGGAGACCCTGGGGGCTGCGACCTGGAGCCAGTTGCAGCCCAGTCCATCCTCACCACTAGAGGCTCTGGTGAACACCTGCTGGCTCTTAGACTCTGCGCCCTGGGGAATTTATGCTCTAACTCACTGTGGGATCCGTGTTGGTGCTCCAGGGGACCTGCCTTCCTGAACCACTCGAGTTCCATCCGCAGCAGTCAGCCTTAGGGTCCACTATCATAGCGGTGCACTCCTGACCCCAACGGGGTGCATTTGTCACCTGGATACAGGTGACATGACATTTGCTCTATTGCTATCATTACACAGAAGGAAACTATTAATTGTATTTATTTTGTATGGTTCAATATGCTCACAATTAGTTACACATTTGGTGGTACACTGTGCAATATTAGTAGGTTAATATTAGCGCAATTATCTATTTATAATGTGGTGTCAGTCATTTTTTATTTTCAAATTTCATTTTTTTATCTTTTTCTTTTTACAATTTTATTTTTATATCTTTATATTTTTTATTTCAGCCCTGTTGGGGGCTTTGGTGACATGTCAGGGGTCAAGACCCCTGACATCTCCCGTTTAAAAGAGAAAAACGGACAGAGGATACAGATTCCCCGGTCCTTCTCTCTGCATTGAAGATGAATGGAGGGAAGACAGAGGTTACTCTGCTCAGTTATCACAGGACACAAAGCGATCGGTAACAAATGCTCTGTGTCCCATTCAGAGAAGAAAGGGGCCGATAATTGATTTCCCCTTGTGCCCCCCTCGCAGCCCGTGGTAGAGGAGAGGATTGTAGAATAGAGGATTGTAGAGGAGAGGGAAGCCGGCTGTGGGGAACGAGGGGGGCGGAGGAGGAGGAGGAGGAGGAAGACAGCAGGAGATGTGGAAGACACGGAGGGGGACGGAGCAGTAAGCTTTCTTCTGCACATGCACAGGAGTAACATGAGCGCGCTCTGCTTCTTCACAGAACACGCTCTGTCACTCCTGCACATGCACTTCAGTCTTCCCTGGCACAAGGCTCGTCCTTGCAATGCCGGTTGGCCAGGAGAGTGTAGCGGTGGGCGGAGAAGTCCTCTGATGTTACGACTCTGCCCACCAATTCAGCGATATTGTGGGGCAAATTACAGCTGAGGGGGTGAGTAATAAAACAAAATGATACAAGCAGGCGGCATGTATATCATTATAGATATTAACTATGTTAATATCTTGCAAATGATGGTAGTGGGTTTACATCCACTTTAAACGAAATCACGCTAAAACTGAGCTATTAATATTCCCCCCCGCCCGTGTCCCCCTCCATGACTTTTCTATCAAAATCCACAATGCAACCATCAGTCCCTCCCTTCACGCCAGGGTACTAGGTGTAATCCTAAACTCTGACTTGTCATTTCAGCCTCAAGTCCAATCGTTGTCAAAAGTTTGTAGAATTCACCTCCGTAACATCTCTAAAATTTGCCCCTTTTTAACAAATGAAACCACCAAGCCCCTCATTCACTCCCTCGTTATCTCTTGCCTTGACTATTGCAACTACCTTCTCATTGGCCTGCCTCTCCATAGGCTATCCCCTGTTCAGTCTATCATGAATGCTGCTGCCAGACTTATCCACCTTACCAACCGCTCAGTGTCTGCCAACCCTCTCCTCCAATCCCTACACTGGCTCACCAAGTGAATTAAATTCAAAATGCTAACCACAACATACAAAGCCATTCACAACTCTGCCCCGAGCTACATCACCAATCTTGTCTCCAAATATCACCCAAACTGTCCTCTCCACTCTTCTCAAGACCTCCTACTCTCAAGCTCTCTTGTCTCCTCCTCCCATGCTCGTCTCCAGGATTTCTACAGAGCCTCTCCCATCCTCTAGAACTTGCTACCTCAACCTGTCCAGCTATCCCCTACTCTTGCTACCTTCAGGCGATCCCTGAAAACTCATCTCTTCAGGGAAGCATATCACATCTCCAACTAATCTTTTACCACTTCCATCAGCTAATTCCCCACAGTTACAACCTTTTGTACCACCTGCCCACCCTATTAGAATGTAATCTCTTCTGAGCAGGGCCGTCTTAATCCTCTTGTATTTTATTGTATTATAACTGTATTGTCTCCCTTTTATACTGTAAAGCACTGCTTAAACTGTTGGCGCTATATAAATACTGTATAATAATAATATAATAATAATTTAGAGAGTGTATCATTCAAAATGGCAAAAAGCTCCTCCATCTCTGCAATTTTAATAATTCTTCAAAACAATTCTGGAACAATTGGAGCTCAGGTAGAGCTCCAAAGCATAGGAATACAAAGCTTAGCCACGTTTACCATGCATGCATGGCCAGAGATTTAAAATATGTTCCCCTAGAGAGAGTAATGTGATATAGGTGCAATTGTGCAGGGGTGAAGTCCAAGGTAGCGACATCGGTGATCACACGGCGGACCTCAACCCAGTAACTCTAGAGTGCAGGACAGCTCCACCATATATGTAATAGTGAGCAAGGTTCTGAACTTCATCTCCAATACTAGTTAGACACAAAGGGCTAAAATGTATGAACTATTGTTGAGGATCTATACCAGACCGTACCTTATATCTATTTTCCCGAACTGTCACATTCACCGATCTCTTGTGGATAAACGTGTAAATGCATTCCCAGTGTTCCTCAGAAAAGTCTAAGGAAAGATCTTTTTCCCAGTGGCATATCTTGTTTGCTTTTGCGGAGTAAGCACTGAAAACAATCCGTATGTGTTGGAGACTAAGTGCTGTTGGGGTGTGGATTTAGAGCACATGGGCTTGAAGGGGGTGAGCTGGTGGGTCCAGGAGTTTGAATGGCATGGTGTCAGAAACCATGAATCAGACCGAGACATAAGTACAGTTAAATCACACTTGTTTAATCATAAAAGTAAAAAGAGCAAATATAGCCAAAACATAGCCAGAGTTCAGTAAGCGGAACGGGTAGTCAGCCAAGCCAGAAGTCAGGGATCAAAGTAGTAGAACAGCAAGCAGGATTGGAGCCAGAAGGGATGTCAGCAAAGTCAGTCTATAAACAGGAACGCAGGAGATGTTTCTTGTGATGTTGACCAAGGTGAAGGCAGAGCTCTTCTGGACTGGACGGCTTAAGTAGGCAGGACTGATGAGCAGGATATCAACAACAGCTGAGTAACTGTGGAGAGAGATGAGAGCTGACAATTAGCTGACAGCTGAGCAGCCAGCTCAGAGAAGGAAGGGCTGAGCCCAGCCCTGACACATGGCTTCTTTTTTTCTTTGCAAATATGTTTATTCAATTTTAAAATAAGGTAACAAACATTTATGACTGTATAACTGAGGGGCAATAGTAAATTAAAGGCTGATAGGAATGTAAAAGCCAGAACATCCAAAAAAGTCTTGTAATAAGTCTCCGTGAAACAATCAGGTCCCTTTTTTTTACATTTTTAATTTAAGTTTTTTCCATCTTTTTTTTTTATTTGTTATTTGTAGTGTCACATAAAAACACATTTTTCAAAATGAAAAGTCTTTTTTCCATTTTTTTTTCTGGTTTTGTACCAGAAACATAATTTTAATGTCATTTGAAATGGGACAAATCATACAAGAAACTATATGCATTGTATTTACAGTAAAACTACTTCTTTTAAATACTAACAGTTATTAAAAAATGCATTTCTTATTTTTTATTTTTGTCTGTCGATTGCACAGCAAATAAAATATATTTTGCAAGACAATATTTAAAAAAAAGTCACTAATGTTTGTTTTATCTTAAGTGATTACATAGTTCTCTGCCACAAAAAAAATGTTCAGCATCTCACCTTTCCATGAGTAAAGAACAAAAGTTCAAATCTGTCAGCAGAAACCCAGTTTTTTTTCTGGTGGTGTCATCTTTTCTCTCTAATAGCACAAAAAGTTAAAGTCAGGTATCAATTGCAACCCACATAATAAAGACACTTCTGCCCATGCTGTGATGGCATGTGTCAGTACTCTCTGCATAAGTCAGCAGCCAGAGGAAGTGGTTAGAGAAGGCAAGCAGAGCTTAACGATACTTTCAATACAGTCTCAGGGCTGTCTCAGGGCTGTCTCAGGGCTGTTTAGACATTCCGGGGGAAAAAAGGAGTATACCCAAAACAGCTGTTCAAGCAGATTTTGAAGGTAGAACTACAACTACATGTTTGGATAGTTGAAATGTTTCCTTTAGGCCTAATGTAGACAGGCCAAACCTTTTTAAATTACCTAGAAAATTGACAGTAAAGTGTACCAGGTCACAGATGTGCTTTAACCAGTAATTGGTTTATTTTTTGAAAAGTTTTTCTTCTTCTTCAACAGTTTGTCCTTGAAAAAGAAGCTTCCTTCAAAATAAAAGATTGTTGTTTGAAAAACATTAATTCACATATTAAATATGCGGGCATCATCCATTTTTTTTGTGGGGGGGGGGGGGTTGGGTAATGCTTGTTGGGTACGCATACAAAAACAAAAGCAGTGTTTGAACAATTCCCATAAAAGGGATTTCCAAGAAAATTTGAAACCTCCTTTTTGTTTGGGACCCCCCTTAATTTAATTTTCCCATATAACCTAGCATAAATGGCTGTATGTAGGGATGGACATGTGAACGGACCAAAAGTTTGCGCGAACATTCAAACACTGTTAAAGTCTATGGGACTTGAACGTGAGAAATCAAAAGTGCGAATTTTAAAGGCTAATATGCAAATTATTGTCCTAAAAAGAGTTTGGGGACCCGGGTCCTGCCCCAGGGGACATGTATCAATAGAAAAGAAAGCTTTAAAAACGGACGGTTTTTCGGGAGCAGTGATTTTGATGATGCTTAAAGTGAAAAAATAAAAGTGAAATATTCCTTTAAATGTCGTACCTGGGTGGTGTCAATAGTATGCCTGTAAAGTGGCGTGTGTTTCCCGTGCTTAGAACAGTCCCTGCACAAAATGACATTTCTAAAGGAAAAAAAGAGTCATTTAAAACTGCTTTATGGATGAAAATCAGTGAGAGAAATGGCATGGGTACCCTTCCCCAGCCCATTACCAGGCCCTTTGGGTCTTGTATGGATATTAAGGGGAACCCCACACCCAAATTAAAAAAAGAAAAGGCATTGGGCCTTTTGGGCCTTAGGTGTTGGTGGTGCCAGAACACTGTAAGCCCTCACAGTTATGCCCTGTACACACGGTCGGATTTTCCGATGGAAAAAGTGCGATTGGATTGTGTTGTCGGAAATTCCGATCGTGTGTGGGCTCCATCTGACTTTTTCCGTCGGAATTTTCAACACACAAAGTTTGAGTGCAGGCTATAAAATTTTCCGACAACAAAATCCGATTGGTTAAATTCTGATCGCGTGTACACAAATCCAACGCACAAAGTGCCATGCATGCTCAGAATAAATTAAGAGAAGAAAGCTATTGGCTACTGCCCTGTTTATAGTCCCGACGTATGTGTTTTACGTCACCGCGTTCAGACTGATCGGATTTTCTGACAACTTTGTGCAACTGTGTGTATGCAAGACAAGTTTAAGCCAACATCCGTCTGAAAAAATCCATGGATTTTGTTGTCAGAATGTCCGATCAATGTCCAATCGTGTGTACAAGGCATTACTCTTGGTGGGCGCTGAAATGGGCCCTGCTGTGAAATATTATATCAAGAATTGTAATTACATCCCCCGTTAAACACGGGCAGAAAAATTGGGCCTTAGGCGGTGGTGGTGGTGGTGGTGGTGGCACAACACTGTAAAGCCTCACAGATACTTTTGTTAAGCGCAGGAACAGGGCTGCTGTGAAATATTGGATCAAAAATTGTAAAACTGTTAAACAGGGGCAGAAAAATTGGGCCTTAGGCAGTGGTAGTGGTGGTGCCACAACACTGCAACCCCTCACAGATACACTTGTTGAGCGCCGGAATGGGCCCTGCTGTGAAATATTATATCAAGAATAGTAATTACATGATTAATTACTGATCTTGCCCCTAGGTATTCCTGCACCATGTACAACAGACGCTGGCGATGGTTGCTGGAACCGATCAGACCTTGGGGCTGCGGACTAAAAAATTGTCTGAATGCATCGGTCAGATGGCCAACATTTCCACCACTCCTTCTGTGACTGACCGAAGCCTTAGCAACATGTTGTCTATGAGGACCAGGAAATTGTAACCTCCCAGGCTCTGGAAACGCATTGCACAAACCTTTCTGCAAGGCCTCCCAAAGATGTTTCATCTTCTGCTCCCTCTGTGACTGCTGGATAAGTTTCGCCACCTTACACTTGTAATGTGGATCAAGAAGGGTTTCCAGCCAGTACTGATCCCTCTCCTTGATACCACAAATCCAAGGGTCCTTTCGCAGGCTTTGCAGGATCAGGGAGGCCATGCAGCTTAGGTTTGTGGAGGCATTCGGTCCAGAGTCCTCTGGGTCACTAAGGATGACCTGATCCGCAGCCACCTCCTGCCAGCCACATACTAGTCCATGGGTTTCTGGGGCCTAAAAATGATCCCTTGAAGACTGCTGCTGATGCTGAGTGCCAGGCTCCACCTCCATGCTGATACAATCCTCCTCTTCCTGTGTGATAGGCGGGCCTGCAGGAATACTGTCTGGATAAAGGGGGCCTTGAGAGGTAAGGAAGTCCTCCTCTTCCTCCCTCTGTTCTGCCTCAAGTGCCCTGTCCATTATACCATGCAGCGTGTGCTCCAACAGGTAGACAAGAGGGACAGTATCACTGATGCTTGCACTGTCACTGCTCACCATCCTTGTGGCCTTCTCAGATGGTGACAGGACAGTGCATACATCCTTGATCATGAGCCACTGGCATGGTGAAAAAAAGCCAAGCTCCCCTGACCCTGTCCTGGTGCTATACTTGCACAGCTACTCATTGATGGCCCTCTGCTGCATGTGCAGCCGCTGCAGAAGTGCCAACGTTGAGTTCCACCTGGTGGGCATGTCACAGATGAGGCAGTTCTTGGGAAGGTTGCATTCCTTTTGGAGGTCAGCCAGCCAAGCACTGGCATTATATGACCGGTGGAAATGCCCACAGACTTTCCTGGCCTGCCTCAGGAGATCCTGTAAGCCCGGGTACCTGCACAAGAACTGCTGCACCACCAAATTAAGGATGTGACCAAACAGGGAACATGGATGAAGTGTCCCTGTCAGAGGGCAGAGAGGAGGTTGGTGCCATTGTCTCAAACCACCATTACTAGCTGAAGCTGGTGTGGTGTCAATCACTTCTGAGCCTGCCCCTGCAGAGCTGCCAGAATCTCTGCCCCAGTGTGGCTCCTGTCCCCTAAGTAGACCAACTCAAGCACTGCATGGCATCTTTTTTTTTTCTGAGTGCTTGCATAGCCCCTAGAATGCCTACGGAGCACCGCTGGTTCCAAGGACAAATCTGCACAGGAAGAGGCCATAGAGGAAGAAGAAGAGGAGGGGGTGGAGGAGAGGGGTGTGGCAGAATCACCACTACCAGCATTTTAGAGGCATGATGGTGGAACAAGCTCCGACAATACTGCACCCTGTCCTGCATCCTTCCCAGCTGCCAGCAGGGTTACCCAGTGCGCCGTGAAAGAAAGGTAACTTCCTTGTCCATGCTTGCTGGACCATGAGTCAGCGGTAATATACACCTTACCGCTGACCGCCCTGTCCAACGAGGCCAAGACATTGCCTTTCACATGCCGGTAGAGAGCCAGAATGGCCTTCCGAGAAAAAAAATGGCATTTGGGAACCTGCCACTGAGGTACCGCACATTCCACAAATTCTCGAAAGGGGGCAGAGTCTAACAGCTGAAAAGGCAGCAGTTGGAGTGCTAGCAATTTAATCAAACTAGCATTCAGCCGTTGAGCATGTGGATGGCTGGGACCGAATTTCTTTGGCCGATTTAGCAACTGGGGTAGAGAAATTTGCCTGCTACAATCGGATGTTGGTGTACCGCTAGCAGATTGCCCGCAAGTGCCTGGGACACCTAATTCTATACCTTCATTCCTCTCATTTCAATCTCTGAGAGAACTGAAGTTATAGTGGGGTTGGAGATCCCAGCTGATGAGGAGCAAGGAGAGGTCCACCTTGTTCTTTGGTGTGGGTCTTTTAAGTACTGTTGCCAACAGATTGCATGGGAGCTCGACATATGTCTGGTCAAACATGTGGTGCCCAAGCGGCTGCTGTTTTGGCCACACTTGATATGCTTCAGACAAATGTTGCAAACAGCAATGGTGCGATCTGCTGCACACGTCTCAAAAATGCCCACACCAAAGAACTTTTGGAAAAACGCGTGGAGTCAGCAGCTCCCTGCGCATGCGGAGCTCTGCGGTGTGATGCAGTCGGCTGCCTGCCCTTAAGCTGGCTCCTGGAGGGCATCCTGCCTCGTTGGAGATGTGCCTCCTCACTTCTATCTGGCACCCACATAGAGTCACTGACCTCATCACCCCCTCCCTCCTCGCCACTGGAGCAAACCTGGCAGTGGGCTGCAGCTGGGGGAACATGACTGCCAGTTTCTTGTCCTTCTTGGTCACCCTTTCTCTCTGGGCTCACGTTACTGCCTTCATCCTCAACCTGGGTACCATCATCAGAGCCTTCAAAACGCTGTGCATCCTTCAGCAGCATGTACCCTACACTGTGGTCGAACAGTTTGGGGGACTCCTCAGGGCATGATGGTGGGGCTAGGAAAGGAGTGACTGATGACATTGAGCCAACGAAGAGGCCGCTTTGTAGCTGCATTGGCAGACAAAGTACCCTGAGGCTGGGTGACAGAGGATGAGGACGGCTTGGTCATCCACTCTACCAACTCTGCTGTATGTTGTGGTTCAACACAGCCAGCTGCCAAAAAAAAGGACAAGCGTGCCCCACGGCCACATGCTGAGGATGCACCGTGTCCATGACCAGCACTGTTGGCTGTAGACACAGAGCCTGCTTGCCCTCTTTTAGAGGCCTGTGAGCATCTGCCTCTCCTTGGTGGCCTTCCAGACATACTGTACAATTAGATTAGCAAAACAACGCCTGAAGTTTACTAAAATCAGTACACCAGGAATGGCCTACAGTCAGGTATAGGCTTGGCTAGACTATATATACAAGCCTGTATATATAGATAGATAGATAGATAGATAGATAGATAGATAGATAGATAGATAGATAGATAGATAGATAGATAGATAGATAGATTCTTAAATGAACTGCAGCTCAATGAGTCACCTGCCTGAAAGTGTCTTTGAACAGGGCTATGGCCTACTGTCAGGTACAGGGTTGGCTGGACTACAATGCAGTGGATATATATTTTATGAACTGCACCTCACTGAGTCACCTGCCTGAAAGTGTCTTTGAACACGTACTCCAGGAATGGCCTACGGTCAGGTATAGGCTTGGCTGGACCACAATGCAGTTGATATATATTTTATGAACTACACGTCACTGAGTCACCTGCCTGAAAGTGTCTTTGAACACGCACTCCAGGAATGGCCTACTGTCAGGTATAGGCTTGGCTAGACTATATATATATATAAGCCTGTATATATATATATTAAATGAACTGCAGCTCACTGAGTCACCTGCCTGAAAGTGGCTTTGAACAGGTACTCCAGGAATGGCCTACAGTAAGGTATAGGCTTGGCTGGACTACAATGCAGTGGATATATATTTTATGAACTGCATATATTTTATGAACTGCATGTCTACCTGAAGTAGATTAGAAACAGTACAGCAGGAATGGTCTGCAGTGAGATCTAGCTAAACTGGATCAACTGCCTGCCTGAAGTAGATTAGAAATAGTACAGCAGGAACAGTCTGCAGTGAGATCTAGCTAACTGAATAAACTGCCTGCTCAAAGTAAATGAAATGACACACTCTCTCTCTATCTATCTCTTTATAACGCCAGCAACACACTACATGGGGCCGACGTGCAGGCGGCCTTATATAGTGTGGGGCGTGTACTTAACCCCCTGAGCCATAATTGGCCAAAGGCACCCTGCCTTTGGCCAATTATGGCTCTGTTTGCTTACGGCGCTGTGAATTTGGCATGAACGGCCAATTATGGCTCTGTTTGCTTACGGCGCTGTGAATTTGGCACGAACGGCCCATAATGTACGATCTTCAGCGAATGATCGAACAGCCGATGTTCGAATCGAACTCATGTTTGACTCAAACAGTCAGCCCATCCCTAGCTGTATGGTTTTTCATACTGAGAAAGAACTAAAGTCCGAGCCAGCCAGCCAAACTGGCATTTTCAGAAGGAAGTCAGCAGTAGCAATAGTTCTATTCATCTTTAGAAAACAAGACTGGAAGGAGCCAGGTAGATCAAATACAGACTACATTTTGTCTCATTAAATTAAAACTATGGTGGTTTTCAGTTTCTCTTTACCTAAAAAATAGAAACAACTATTTTTTTACAAAAGTGACTAGCATTTTCTCAGCTAGGAAAATATTATACAGAACATGCTTTATGTAAAAGGTGAGCTTTGATTTGAATGATGTTATTCATGTGTATACCTCCCACATACTTGTAAACATAAAAACAACATGATTCTAGAACAGTGATCTGAATTTTTTTTCCCTTACAGACACACTTTTCTTTGTTTTTCACATAGCCATGTGAAGTTTATCAGATTTTTATCCCTTTCTTCCACTGCGGAAAGCAGACAACATATTTCAAAGCACTTATTTAGCTGTGGGTTTCCCCAGGCAGTGGTCAGGTCTGTTCAGGGCTAGATAAGGAAAATGTATACTTCAATCAGCTGCATATTAATCAGCCAGACGGTATGGATCCAAGATCACAATGTTAGCAAGGAAATTCAATGAATTGGTCTCTTAAATTAAATATTACTGTAACCAAATTTCTAGTTTTGAGCAAAAAAAAAAAAAAAAAACAACCTTTTTAGGCATAGGCAACTGATTCTCTAATAAATTAAACAGACTACTTCCATTTAAAAAAAAAAATGTAGTTTAGGTTTTATGATTGAGGCAAGGGGACTTTTTTAGAATTTAGTTAAAAACATAGGAAAAGTCAACAAGTATAACCATACCAATGAGAAACTACTCTAATGCCGCGTACACACAAATTTTGGTCGGAAAAAGCTATGATGGTTTTGCTGACAGGATTCCGCTCAAGCTTGTCTTGCATACACACGGTCACACCAAATTCAAGAACGCGGTGACGTACAACACATACGACGGCACTATAAAAAGGAAGTTCAGTGGCCACTGCACCACCCTTTGGGCTCCTTCTGCTAATCTCGTGTTTATCTCGTGTTGGTAGAAGTTTGGTGAGAGACGATTCGTGCTTTTCAGCCTCGTGCTTTTCAGTCCATTACTGCTCTTCAGTTTGTGCTTGTGGGTTTGTACCTGGTTTTCAGTGTGTGTAGTCAGTTCGTATCTGTTTTTCAGTGCGTTCTTGTCCGCTCATTTCTGATTTTCAGCTCGCTCATCACAGGCCTGTTAGTTTGTTCTGACCAGCCAACCGTTTTGAAGCCATGTTATGGGTATGTGCTCGTCGTAGAGTTCTTGCTATGTGGGGGCTTGGTGTTGGGGTTCTTGCTTTGACCCAAGCCCAGTCCATGAACAGGGTAGGGAGGAGTTCATGGACCAAGAGTTGGTTACTCCAGCGTGACCAATTCTCTCATATGCCTTTGCTGCGTGAGATCCAGGAGAATAACCCAGATGATTTCAGGATTTTTTTCCAGATGACGGACCCTGTTTTTCACCATCTGTTGACTTTGCTGTCCCCTTATATTAGCAGGCAGGACACCTGCATGCGGCAAGCCATCACTCTGGAGCAGAGGCTAGTCGCCACGTTGCGGTACTTGGCAATGGGGAGAAGTCTACAGGACCTCAAGTTCTCTACAGGCATCTCCCCCCAGGCTCTGGGGATCATTATTCCAGAGACCTGTTCTGTCATCATACAGGTCCTGCAGAAGGACTATATTAGGATAAGTTTTCTCCTTTAACATCACATTCTATGTATTTAATGTTTGCTAATGTTTTGTATTTATTTCATCATTCCTTAATTACCATGATTGTAATATGCTGTGAATGTCCTCATGCATGCTGTAAGCTTTTAATGCTCTTTTTTGGCCTACATGCATATTTGCCTTCACTAACCTCCCCAGCATGCTATCCTGGGCCTATACACACCTATAGCCTAGTCACTTAACAATGTATTTTGTCAGCTCCATTGTAGTGCTTTACCCTAAACACCCCCTAAAATGTGTATAAATGTTATTGTTGTCCTTAAATTCAGGCAGAGTGCCAGAGGCTTTTTTTTGGCTCCCAAACTCATTTAGAATCCCCCCTAAATTTTTTACAATGGGCTATTAGAGGGGGTGAGGAATCTGATAAGTGGACCTTATACTTTTGTCTTTAAATACTCCTTAAAATAAATGTTATACTGATGTTGGCCAAGAATATTTGTGTCTAATCTGCTTGCAATGTTATGTGCAAAAGCACTAATTTTTTTTTATGTTTTGACTCCACAGTCTCCTTCAATGCCACAGGAATGGCAGACTGTGGCATCCCAGTTTGTCGAGCATTGGGACTTTCCTAACTGCAGAGGGGCAATCGATGGGAAACATGTCCACATTGCACCACCACCCCATTGGGGGTTATACTATTTTAACTATAAGGCCCCTTTCACACTGGGGCGGTGGGGGCGTCGGCGGTACAACAGCGCTATTTTTAGCGCTGCTGTACCGTCGTTCTTGCAGCGGTATTCGGCCGCTAGCGGTGCGGTTTTAACCCCCCGCTGGCGGCCGAAAAAGGGTTAAAATCCCTCGTACAGCGCGGCTATAGCCGCGGTATTGCCGCGGTATAGCCACGCTGTCCCATTGATTTCAATGGGCAGGAGCGGTGAAGGAGCGGTGCATACACCGCTCCTTCACCGCTCCAAAAAAGCGGTTTGCAGGACTTTTTTTACCGTCCTGCCTGCGCACCCCTTCAGTGTGAAAGCCCTCGGGCTTTCACACTGAACAAACAGCGGAGGCTGTTTAGGGGCGGTTTGCAGGCGGCATTTTTAGCACAATACCGCCTGCAAACCGCCCCAGTGTGAAAGGGGTCTTAGGGGTTTCATAGTATCGTGTTAATGGCGGTGGTGTCGGCGACATATGAGTTTTTATATGTGGACGTGGGGAAGAATGGCCAGATGTTGGATAGTGGAGTCTTTGCCCAGACCGAGATCTACCGACGTCTCCAGAGTGATGGCTTGGGATTGCCACCTGTGGAACATTGAAGGACTCCCATTTGTTTTTATTGCTGATGAAGCATTTGGTCTGGGTGATCACATGATGAAGCCATTCCCCCAGAGGTCCCTCACCCCGGAAAAGAGGATACCTTTGGGATAATGGCCAGCCGGTTCCACCTATTTTTAACGGCAATAAATATGGCGGAGTACAAACTTAACCACATCATTTTATCATGCTGCATACTGCACAGCTTTTTAAAGCGAAATGCTACTAGTTATGTAGCCTCAGTTGGGCCTGAGGCTGGACTTCATGAAACAACACTGATGGTCCTGGAAGCTGGCCGTCCTGGCTTGCCCCCCCAAAGCACCCGTGAAGTGCATCAAAAATATCTGGATTATTTTACGGGTAGGGGGGCCAGCAAATTTTTAAATATTTTTCGAAATAAAAAAAATTGATATGATAAAATCTTGAATTTGATTTACTGCTTGTGTTTCTTTTATCTGTCTCCTAGGTTCTCCTAGTGCACTTATAGTGCCAAGTGGTTTTTATATTACTTAAATAACACCCATTGTCACTGTAAACACCAACTTAATACATAAAGTGGTATTGAGCATTGCAAGAAGAAGCCACACATTGTGCCAGCAAATTTTTAAATATTTTCGAAATAAAAAAAATTGATATGATAAAATCTTGAATTTGATTTACTGCTTGTGTTTCTTTTATCTGTCTCCTAGGTTCTCCTAGTGCACTTATAGTGCCAAGTGGTTTTTATATTACTTAAATAACACCCATTGTCACTGTAAACACCAACTTAATACATAAAGTGGTATTGAGCATTGCAAGAAGAAGCCACACATTGTTGAGTAGAAAGCCTTTTACTCCGTGCACATGTGCGTTATAAAACATGTTGGGGTAAAAAAACAACATCTTGGTTTTTTAAAGTTTTACCTTGAAATTTTTATAAAAGTATATAAACAGGCATGTTTCCAAACATAACATACACAACTCAGGAACTTACAAAGTTCAATATTGAAAAAATGAAGGCAATATCAGACATTATATTGTCAAAACTGTGTTGATCTTGCCTTCATCAGATGGGGTGATCTCACCCCTGTAAATGCCAAATTTAGAAGATGCACACAAATTGGGAGTCAAAATGGGGATTTCCCTCCTGATCCCATACCTAATGTCAACATGTACTAGCTCCCATCATGGGGATCAATGGACGTGTTTTGGGGGTGAAACTTTTTCCTCTTACCTACTAGAGTTGCGAGGAAGGGGTTGCACCCACAAAATGCGTACTTTGATATCCCCTGATGGCAGATAGCACATGTTGACACACTGTGTGCATCTTCCAAATTTGGCTTTTAAACTGTATTAAAACTTTAGTTAAATTTTCTTTAAAAAAAAAAAAAGTGTAAATTTTTTTGGATTTAGATTCTCCCTAATACATCAATCATGGTCTTCATTCTTTGTTCAATCTCCTTGGTTTTTTCCTTTATGATGTCTAAATCCCGACTAGTCATGTGCACACTGAAATATTTTGTTTCGGAATTTCGTTTTCGTCCGAAAAATAAATTTATTTAGTTACTCCCAAAATTTGTTTTTATTTTGTTTTTCGTTAAAAATTGCATTCGTCCGAAAATCCAAATTAAGGTCGAATCTGTCATTGAAGGCTTATGGTGTCTGTCGAATGTTCAAAGAAGATTCGACGGAGCAGCTAAACTGTACGACACTGTATAGTTTACCTGCTCCGTCGAATCTTCTTAGAACTTTCAACAGACACCATAAGCCAAAGTACGTGTGTACTTAGTTCGAGCTATTTTACTGCTCCTCCTCTTTGCTTACAATCAGCCAATAACATTCATCATCATCATTATTTTTATTTATCTTTTCTCCCCTATGTCGAATCTTTTCTCCCCTACGTCAAATCTTTTCTCTCTATGTCGAATGTTTTCTCTCTATGTAGAATAATCTTGGACTAATAGAGTTAAGGTTAGGCACATTCAACCACAGGTTTGATGGACACAGATTGTTATTGACATCATCATGTCGAATCTCCTATCTATATCGAACTGTTGTAGCAATGAAAATGAAAATAAAGCATTTGTTTATGTCGGATCTTTCGTTTTTTGGATTCTGCACTTTCGTTATCATTTGTTAAAACCATAAAGAAAATACCTGAAATTTGGACGAAAATGCATTCGGACGAAAACAAATGCACATGTCTAATCCCGACTACAAAACATTATGTCCTGGATTAGCCTTTGTGCACTGTCACTGGTGATATGAGGAGATTGTTCTTCCACAACATGCACATCACCTAAAAGAAAAAATACACACCATGTGTTATAAATATGCAGGCATACATCTATTACCTGAATCTGTGGTGTCAGACACTCACCTGTTGTGGTGACAATTTCAACTACCTCTCCTTCCTCCACATCCTCTGGTTGTGGGGTCCTCTGTTCCCCTTCTTTAGGAGGTGGGGGTTCCTGGTGTCCTCAGATGTCCTGAGTCTTTTCTCCCCTATGAGAATGAAACAAAAGGTATACTTAGCACACCAATATTTGTGGCCAGAAATATGAATGTGAAACATTGCTTCGAAGTGGGGTACAATTGTCTGTTTGGGCAGAGTTCCAAGTTGAAGACATGATTTATTCCCTTAACAAAGCTGGAATACTTACCTTTTTTGGACAACTTTTACACAGGTAGACCCCCCAAGTATCCACTGGAGCACCTGTATGGGACACCCTAAAAAGTTTGCTCCGGTGTCCCACACTAGTGCTCCTGAGTCCATATGTGTAAACAGCTGCTGAGTGTCCTCTCCTTACATTACACTGAATCAAGTTTGCAATTCATTCTAGTTACAAACACATCTAGACAATGTCCTAAACTTCTTTTATTACAAATTAGCATGACCAAATGTAGTTAAATCTGTATCTGCCAAAAACATCATATTTAGTTGGCAAATGAACAATGTGTACTGCGACCGATTACTGTGCCCACGAACATGAAAGTAGCCATTTTTAACTGTACAACAGTAAAGAAAAGCACATGGAGCAGCAAATAATAATAATAATAGGGACACACGACAACTACTTACTTTTTAGAAGCACTCGCTTGATTCTTCTGTACTGATCCTGCTCCCTCAATTTCGGGTCTGACCAGCGTTTCCTCAATTGCTTCTTGGAACCTCATACCCCAAAATTCCTGTGCAGACTCTTCACAATTTTAGTCATGATCTTGGCCTTTATCACATTTGGGTTTAGGTAAGGTCCATACTTTCCATCATAGTCGGCCCTCTTCAAGATGTCCACTATCTCTACAAAGGCCATATTTGAGGCCTTATATCTTCTCCTCCTTCTCCTCCTCGATCGTGACGTTTCTGGCTCCAGGCTTTCCTCCTCATTACTGCTATTATGCACCTGCTGTGTCTCCGCCATGTCATCTCCCACTGTGCCGAAAGGAAGGGGCGGGGAAAATTCTAGGAAGAATTTGGGACATCAATGGCCTATACTGATTTGAGATTGAGGCATATATTGGGATATGATTAGTAGAGTTTAGCCTGATATTAGTGTTTTTGTCTTGTGTTTTGTCTTTCAGCAAATACGAAACAATTCAAAGACCCTGAATTCATGGGCCAGTTCATAGACAGATACAGGGATATGAGAAATTTGTGGGAGGTTAAAAACCCCTTATATCGAAATAAACCAGCTAGGAAGGCATCGCTGGAGAAACAGCTGCAATTTGTGAAGATGGAGGTCCCCGACGCAGACATTGAGTTTGTGGAGAAGAAAATAGGTAGCTTGAGAAACACGTATAGGAAAGAGCTTAATAGGGTTCAGGCTTCCATGAGATCAGGAGCAGCAGCAGAGGATGTGTATGTACCCAGTCTGTGGTACTACAACAGGATGCGGTTTCTGGAAGACCAAATTGAAGCCAGGGAATCACTTTCTACACTTTTGGCACCCCTTCCATCCACCCTTCCCTCAACCCCAGCTGAAGCTTCTGAGGACCAACCTGGGCCTACTATCCTGGAAGAAGTTGAGGAGCCCAGCTGGAGCCAGGTATAGTATGTTTTAACATATTTATTGTCTGAAAATTATTGTTGTTAACTAGATGTTAGTATTGCTAACAAATTAATGATTTAACAAAAAGTGTTTGACATATCAATAGACAGTAGGGACCAAAAATGATTGTGACAAGAATGAAAAATGCTGGGCTAAGAATGATAGTCTTTTCTATTTATTAACATTTATTTTGCAACAGTCATGAGCTGAAAATTGTGTGTGTTTGCTGAACCAAAAACTAAAACTATGTCCCTTTTTCATACGCAGGAAGACCTCAGACAGGACTAGGCTCTAGAATGTGGCAGACAGGAAGAGGTGGGGGTAAGTGTCATACACCAAAAGAGTATACCGCACTAGAAAGAAGTCAAATAAATAGAATTGTAAATAAAGCAGCAGCAAACAGTGCTATAACACAGAAAGACCAATTAAATTAAAAAAGCTGTGCTAGGATATTTAATTTATATGTCCACAAAAAATGATATGGAGACAAGTAAATTAAATTAAATATTTCAATCCTTAATGTCACCACAGTGTTCACACACAAATAAGGAAAGTGCCCAACAAACATAGCTGTAGATTCTGCTTACCAGACGGCAAGCTTAAAAGTCAGATGGCTATAACCCAGCCTAGGCCTCTAAGCTTGCAGATGACCACAACAGGGATGGTGATGCAGATGGTACGGATCGCTTTCTCTATCCCGCTAAAGTGTGCGTTCACTCAATTGGGTACTGTGTGCTGCTGAAGACTAAGGGGGTTAGTGTCAGCCAGGAGGTGGTGGGGCCCTGTAGCCTCACCCAATCCCAGGTGCCTCCCCTCTGCCTTACAACAAAAAGGGCCAGGAAGGGGAATAACGTGGAGGAGGCAGCACTGGGCCTCATTAAGGATGCTAATGCTCCCCTGAAAACACCCCCCCAATGCTGAAGAGGCCTATGGCTGTTATATAGCTGCCAAATTGCAGAAAATGGAGAAGGGCCAATGCCTCAACTGCGAAAAAAATATTTTTGAGGCCATTCATAAAGGGTTGAGGGGCCAAATGGCAGATAACGTGCACTTATGTGCGCTCGCCCATCCTCCTCCTCTTCCTCCTCCTCCTGCCACAAGTCCACCTCCAGAGCCACACCCTCCAAGGAAGGCTGCAGGGAAGGCTGCAGGAAAGGCTGCAGGGAAGTGTGGATGGAAGGCTGCAGGGAAGACAAAAAAGTGATGGCCTGGGTTCAGTCTGGTCTGACAGAAGACACAGCCTGTTGTAGTACCACAGCCTGGGGACTTATATGTCATCTGCTACTGTTCCTGATCTCTGGGAGTCCTGGACCAGATTATGCTAACTTAAATATGGACTTCTCAGGCTACCAATTTTTATTTACAAAGAGTTGATGTCTGCTCTGGGGGGCAAAGGCTTCGCAAATTCAAGCAGTTTCTCCAGTGTTGCCTTCCTCTTTATTTTGTTATTATGAGCCAGAATAAATGGATTTTTTTTATATGAAAATACTTGCCTTTGTATTTTTCTTCAAATAGGACAGTTTGTTTGTGAGTAGGCAGGTACATTTCCAAAATAAAATTTCAAATTAACAAGGGACACCAACCAACCTCCTTGAGCTTTAAAAATACAAGATAATAATGTTGTTGTGTAAACTTGACACATCAACAAAAAAATAAAAAATTATGGAGATCACTAGAAAATCATTTAAAAATAATCCAAAAAAACAGGAGATCTTGATTAAAAATAAAAAAGATGACTATAAAAAATAATTCTAAACATTATTTTGGAGATCTGGCTTTAAAAACCAAAAAGATTATTCAGGAGCTCACGAGAAATAATAAAGAAATACATTTGTCATAACTCTGTGTGAATAGCATCAGCAAAACAAATTCACTTTTCTAGCATTATAAAGAACAAAAGAATACGCTGCATTAAAAGATCCAATAATTTGCAGCGTGATGAATGTGCTATCTCCATTACGAATGCTAGTTTTACCAGACCGAGCACTTCCGTCTCGTACTTGATTCTGAGCATGCGTGATTTTTTGCGAGTCGGAATTGCATACAGACGAACAGCTTTTCCGATAGAAACTTTTTCCGTCGGAAAAATAGAGAACCTGCTCTCAATCTTTTGCTGGCGGAAATGCCACTAGCAAAAGTCCGATGGAGCATACACACGGTCGCATTTTCTGACCAAAAGCTCACATCGGTCTTTTGCTGGCAGCATTTCTAAACGTGTGTACATGGCATAAGTAGAAAATCTTCACAATTTTATCACTGACAGATAAATGAAAGGAATTCCAGTAGAAGCCAACTAGTGCAATATTGACTTTCAAGTCCAAGACACATACTTTGGTTTTATGCTTCGGCTACTTTGGAGTCATTTCCAAAAAAAGAAAAGCATTTATCCCACAGAAGACATTAGAGGCTGCACTATGAACATCACATCCAGCAGTAGCAGTAAATAATACAGTATAATTTTCTGCTTCGAACTACTTGTAGCTGAGTTTGTTTTCATTTTTCTGATTGTAAGTCCTCCAATTAATAGAACATGGGAAATGCTACAACCAGCCTGCTGGTTGGAAGCTAAACAGTGGGCCCTTGAGTGGAGAGTGTGAACAAGTTTTGCTTTTGAATGCTGGTGATTGCTGTGTTGCATTTTAAGGTTCTTTGGGGGCTTTTCCTTGTGGTTTTTTGACACCTTTTTCTGTCACCTTTTAAATATCCTTTTTTTCTTTGCTTCCTTCAGCCTACTAATTAAGGGGAGTGGTTAATTGGTTACAGGTGCTTGAGGCCTATATAATTTTCTGTAGAACTCATTGTGAGCCTGCTCATCTTTGAGCTTGCTGAAACTTAGACCAAGTGGACCTGGACTAAGTGGTGAGTTAAAAACCAGAGTTAGTGGAACTGGACTAAGTGGTGAGTTAAAAACCAGAGTTAGTGGAACTGGACTAAGTGGTGAGTTAAAAAACAGAGTTAGTGGAACTGGAATAAGTGGTGAGTTAAAAACCAGAGTTAGTGGAACTGGACTAAGTGGTGAGTTAAAAACCAGAGTTGAAAACAAGAGGTTATAACAGGGGTCAAGTACTTGTGCAGTGTGAGTGTGTATCTGTGTATTGTAAGTGCACGTGGGCTGTATTGAGTATTGGTGTAGTGAGTATTAGTGTCAGGTAGTACCTGTGTATTGTGAGTACCTGAGTGTTGTCTGAGTAGTGTGTGTGGATTGTTAGTACTTGTGTATTGGTCTGCGAGTGCACGTTGGTCTGCGAGTGCACGTTGGTCTATGAGTGCACGTTGGTCTGCGAGCAGGGGAGGGCTGGCAGCCTTAAGCCTATGGGGCAAGTCCAGTCAAGTGGCCCATTGAACCACTGAATCAGTTCACTATCCATCTACACCACATTCCCTGTACAGAGAGAGGGCGGGAGACTGCTCCACATTGCCCCAGAGAGAGAGACCGCTTCACACTGCCTGCACAGAGATAGAGACCGCTTCACACTGCCTGCACAAAGATAGAGACCACTTCACACTGCCTGCACAGAGAGAGAGAGACACATTCACACTGCCTGCACAGAGAGAGAGAGACCGCTTCACACTGCCTGCATAGAGAGAGAGACCGCTTCACACTGCCTGCACAGAGAGAGAGAGACTGCTTCACACTGCCTGCACAGAGAGAGAGAGACCGCTTCACACTGCCTGCACAGAGAGAGAGAGACTGCTTCACACTGCCTGCACAGAGAGAGACCACTTCACACTGCCTCCACAGAGAGAGAGACCGCTTCACACTGCCTGCACAGAGAGAGAGAGACCGATTCACACTGCCTGCACAAAGAGAGAGACCGCTTTACACTGCCTGCACAGAGAGAGAGACCGCTTCACACTTTCTGCACAGAGATAGAGACCGTTTCACACTGCCTGCACTGAGAGAGAGACCGCTTCACACTGCCTGCACAGAGAGAGAGAGAGACCGCTTCACACTGCCTGCACAGAGATAGAGACCACTTTACACTGCCTGCACAGAGATAGAGGCCGCTTCACACTGCCTGCACAGAGAGAGAGAGAGAGAGACCGCTTCACACTGCCTGCACAGAGATAGAGACCGCTTTACACTGCCTGCACAGAGATAGAGGCCGCTTCACACTGCCTGCACAGAGAGAGAGAGAGAGAGACCGCTTCACACTGCCTGCACAGAGAGAGAGAGATTGCTTCACACTGCCTGCACAGAGATAGAGACCACTTTACACTGCCTGTACAGAGAAAGAGAGAGACCGCTTTACACTGCCCGCACAGTGAGAGAGACCGCTTCACACTGCCTGCACAGAGAGATAGACCGCTTCACACTGCCTGCACAGAGAGAGAGACCGCTTCACACTGCCTGCACAGAGAGAGAGAGAGAGAGACCGCTTCACACTGCCTGCACAGAGAGAGACCTCTTCACACTGCCTGCACAGAGAGAGAGACCGCTTCACACTGCCTGCACAGAGAGAGAGAGAGAGAGAGACCGCTTCACACTGCCTGCACAGAGAGAGACCTCTTCACACTGCCTGCACAGAGATAGAGACTGTTTCACACTGCCTGCACAGAGAGAGAGAGCCTGCTTCACACTGCCTGCACAGACAGAGAGAGAGACCGCTTCACACTGCCTGCACAGAGAGAGAGAGACCCCTTCACACTGCCTGCACAGAGAGAGAGAGACTGCTTCACACTGCCTGCACAGACAGAGAGAGAGACCGCTTCACACTGCCTGCACAGAGAGAGAGAGAGACCGCTTCACACTGCCTGCACAGAGAGAGAGAGAGAGACCGCTTCACACTGCCTGCACAGAGATAGAGACCTCTTCACACTGCCTGCACAGAGAGAGAGAACGCTTCACACTGCCTGCACAGAGAGAGAGACCTCTTCACACTGCCTGCACAGAGAGAGAGAACGCTTCACACTGCCTGCACAGAGAGAGAGACCGCTTCACACTGCCTGCACAGAGAGAGAGACCGCTTCACACTGCCTGCACAGAGAGAGAGAACGCTTCACACTGCCTGCACAGAGAGAGAGACCGCTTCACACTGCCTGCACAGAGAGAGAGAGACCGCTTCACACTGCCTGCACAGAGAGAGAGAGACCGCTTTACACTGCCTGCACAGAGAGAGAGACAGAGAGACCGCTTCACACTGCCTGCACAGAGAGAGAGACCGCTTCACACTGCCTGCTAGGGATGAGCCGAACACCCCCAGTTCAGTTCGCACCAGAACTTGCGAACAGACCAAAACTTTGCACGAACGTTAGAACCCAATTGAAGTCTAAAGGGACTCGAACGTTCAAAATCAAAAGTGCTCATTTTAAAGACTAATTTGCATGGTATTGTCCTAAAAAGGGTTTGGGGACCCGGGTCCTGCCCCAGGGCACATGTATCAATGCAAAAAAAAGTTTTAAAAACGGCTGTTTTTTCGGGAGCAGTGATTTTAATAATGCTTAAAGTCAAACAATAAAAGTGTAATATTCCTTTAAATTTCATACCTGGGGGGTGTCTATAGTATGCCTGTAAAGGGGCGCATGTTTCCCGTGTTTAGAACAGTCTGACAGCAAAATGACATTTCAAAGGAAAAAAAGTCATTTAAAACTACTGGCGGCTATTAATGAATTGCCGGTCCGACAATACACATAAAAGTTCATTGATAAAAACGGCAAGGGAATTCCCCACAGGGGAACCCTGAACCAAGATTAAAAAAAAAACTGGCGTGGGGGTCCCCCTAAATTTCATACCAGGCCCTTCCGGTCTGGTATGGATATTAAGGGGAACCCCGCACCAAAATTTAAAAAAAAATTGGCGTGGGATCCCCCCAAAAATCCATACCAGACCCTTATCCGAGCACGCAACCTGGCACGCCGCAGGAAAAGAGGGGGGACGAGAGAGCGCCCCCCCTCCTGAACCGTACCAGGTCACATGCCCTCAACATTGGGAGGTTTAACAAGGGGACCCCCAGATCCCGGCCCCCCTTGTGTGAAATGGTAAGGGGGTACAAAAGTACCATTTCACAAAAAAACTGTCAAAAATGTTAAAAATTACAAGAGACAGTTTTTGACAATTCCTTTATTGAAAGTCTTCTTTTTTCCATCTTCTATCTTCTTTCTTCTATCTTCCTTCGGTTTCTTCCTCCATCTTCTTCTTCCTCCAATCCTCTGCTTCTTTCTCTGGTGTTCTCATCCAGCATCTCCCTCTGCGGCATGTTCTTCTCTTGAGCTTCTTATCTTCATCCTCTTTTTGGGCCGCTCCGCATCCATGATTGGATGGAAGGCTCCCGCTGTGTGAAGCTTCTCTCTTCATCTTTTTCTCTTCATCTTCTCTTTATCTTCTTGTCTTCATCTTCTTTTCGGGCCACTCTGCATCCTTGATGGCATGGAGGGAGGCTCCCGCTGTGTAACCCTTCTCCTCATCTGACGGTTCTTAAATAACGTGGGGGGGCGGAGCCACCCAATGACCCCGCCCCCTCTCTGACGCACGGGACTTGACGGGGACTTCCCTGTGGCATTCCCCATGACATCAGAGGGGCGGGTGACCCTGCCCCCCTCTGACGTCATGGGGAATGCCACAGGGAAGTCCCCGTCAAGTCCCTGTGTGTCAGAGGTGAGCGGGGTCACCAGGTGGCCCCGCCCTCTGCTATTTAAGAACAGTCAGAAGACGAGAAGCGTCACACAGCGGGAGCCTCCCTCCATGCCATCATGGATGCGGAGCGGCCCAAAAAGAAGATGAAGACAAGAAAATGAAGACAAGAAAATGAAGAGAAGAAGATGAAGAGAAGAAGATGAAGAGAAGAAGATGAAGAGAAAAAGATGAAGAGAAAAAGATGAAGAGAGAAGCGTCACACAGTGAGAGCTTTCCATCCAATCATGGATGCGGAGCGGCCCGAAAAGAAGATGAAGAGAAGAAGATGCCGCAGAGGGAGAACACCGGAGAAAGAAGCAGAGGATCGGAGGAAGAAGAAGATGGAGGAAAAAACCGAAGAAAGATAGAAGAAAGAAGATAGAAGA
The DNA here is from genome assembly GCF_042186555.1 of Aquarana catesbeiana. Taxonomy (NCBI): domain Eukaryota; kingdom Metazoa; phylum Chordata; class Amphibia; order Anura; family Ranidae; genus Aquarana; species Aquarana catesbeiana. The sequence goes on from NC_133324.1 coordinate 646,589,983, forward strand.
TGGAAAAAAGAAGACTTTAAATAAAGGAATTGTCAAAAACATTTTTTTGTGAAATGATAGGGGTACTTTTGTACTAGTGAGAAAAGGGGGAATGATTAATGCGCTACCCAAAAAGACAAAAAGCAGCTGCTACAAACCATGAGACAAAAAGGTAACAAATATACAATAAATTGTAGCGCTAAAACACACATGTGTAAATAGTAAATAAAGTTCACAGTGCATGTAGACGTAATGTCCCAAGTAAAAAGGGGGGAATGTGTAATCAAAAAGGGGAATGTATGATCCAAATAGGACAACAGTCCTCAGTGAGATTGAATGATCTGTGTATTAATCCTGTCTGCTTCCCAACCGTCAACTGGTATATCATCAACTTTAGCGAATAGATGGAATACGCTTACCAGAGAGGTTGGATTCTACTGCCATGAGCATAGAATCAATGGAGCTTGATGCCACCCTGGGCAAAGTGGTAAAGTGTTGGAGGCAAGGGTAGAGCCTCTACAGGGCCGGGACGTCCCCTCTATGTCCACCAAAGCAGGGCCAAACTGGATTCCAAAAGGCAAAGTGGTTTCACAGTTCTCCAGGATATATAAAAAAGGGAAGGAATGCTTCCATATAGTGTAATTCTGGGTGTTTTTATTCATAAAAAAACACAATACATATAAAAAGTGATCACAAAGTAAAAGCAGTGTATAGGGTCTATAAAAGCCGCCCTACGCGTTTCGGTCCAATGACCTTCAACAGGGGCGGCTTTTATAGACCCTATACACTGCTTTTACTTTGTGATCACTTTTTATATGTATTGTGTTTTTTTATGAATAAAAAACCCAGAATTACACTATATGGAAGCAATACATATACAAAGTGGGGAAGCAGACAGGATTAATACACAGATCATTCAATCTCACTGTGGACTGTTGTCCTATTTGGATTATATATTCCCCTTTTTGATTACACATTCCCCCCTTTTTACTTGGGACATTACGTCTTGATGCACTGTGAACTTTATTTACTTCTTTATTGGTCGGCTCCGGGCCACTGTTGATTGCAGTTGGCACCGCTGAGCTCGGGTTTGAGTGGTCAAGACGTATTTACGCCGTTCCTGTCAGGAGTCCGGCTTGTGCCTTAATACATCTGCCCACTTTGTTTACATATCTGGTAAGGAGGTCTTCCCTAAGGTTCATTGTAATCTGTGTTTGCCTACTTGGTGATTGGTCCTTGGCTATATTGAGTCTGCTCACATAGGTTTGCCATCTGGTAAGCAGTTTGCTGCACTTTGTGGGATCTTTTTCACACTTTATTGGGGTGATCGATACATGCTGACTGTCCACTTACATCTGGTAAGCAGATCTTGGGTGTCGTTCACGTCTTTACCTATTCACCTTATAATTTGCATGATTGCATGACACTCACTATATTATCCTGGTTATTGGCACAGGATGTTATATGATCACATATGATTTTAAGTTTAGTCGAGTGTTGCACGTATTATTTGGGTTTGGAGTGTTTTATGTCAACAGTATTACGCTATATTTTTGTCATATATTTTCGGATCATATTCTGTGGATTCACGGGATGAGGGCGTTCATCCTGCCTCACCTGGATTGCTCATCAAAAGGCCCAGGCTGGGTTTAAGCCACTTGCCCCATTTTGGCTTATTTCTGGTAAGCGCAATACTTATTGGTGTGTTCCAGATAATATGTCTGTCATCACTGATTTCCTTTGGATGAAGTTCACGTCATTCACTTAAGATAGACTTACCTTCTCCTTTTTGTTTGGATTACACTCGGGACTATTTATTCTGTGTATGGGACTTCATATTTGTATTATTATTCATATCATTTTTTAGCGCGGTTTTATGTTATGTTATGTTTTGATTTTGTTTAGGTGTGCCACACTTGTAACCGCAGCTTGTTCTTTTTTTTTTCCAAGCGCAGTTTTTTCTTTTATTTGTATACTATAGACACCCCCCAGGTACAAAATTTAAAGGAATATTACACTTTTATTGTTTGACTTTAAGCATTATTAAAATCACTGCTCCCGAAAAAACAGACGTTTTTAAAACTTTTTTTTGCATTGATACATGTCCCCTGGGGCAGGACCCAGGTCCCCAAACCCTTTTTATGACAATACCATGCATATAAGCCTTTAAAATTAGCACTTTTGATTTCTCCTATAGACTTTTCAAGGGTGTTTCGCGGCTTTTGATTTTGCCGCGAACACCCCAAATTGTTCGCTGTTCAGCAAAATGGCGAACAGCCGATGTTCGAGTCGAACACGAGTTCGACTCGAACTCGAAGCTCATCCCTACTGCCTGCACAGAGTTAGAGACCGCTTCACACTGCCTGCACAGAGAGAGAGACCGCTTCACACTGCCTGCACAGAGAGAGAGTCGCTTCACACTGCCTGCGCAGAGATAGAGACCGCTTCACACTGCCTGCACAGAGAGAGAGACCGCTTCACACTGCCTGCACAGAGAGACCACTTTACACTGCCTGCACAGAGAGAGAGACCGTGCAGTGAGAGAAGCACATGCAGGCGCACACCGGAGCACCAGCCACATTAAGGGCATGGTGGGCCTGGTGCTGCAGTGGAGAAGTTTTAGGAGTGTCAGGGATATGAAGTAAGTAATGTCATATCCCAGCTCTCCTCTTACTGGCCACCCTCCTGTATTTCCATGAGCCTGTGCCCAGACTTGGTCACAGCCCCACATGTGTAATACTAGGGAAGCCTGGCACTTGATTTACCAAGCTTCTGTGTCGGTGTGTGTTCTGAGGTTAAAGTTTTCAAGCCATCAGAATACAGTGATCATTGCCGGCAGCTATAGCAGCCAGCAGTGATCACCAAAAAAAAAAATAAAGACACGTTGGTTGTACTGAAGTCAGTTTATAGATCGAATTCTGTACAACCAGTCTGCACATAGATAGATTGAAATTTCTGCTGAACTGGCAGAATTTCAATCTGTCTATGGTGGCCTAAGTCCACCAGTCTCTGGGTTTAATAATATCCTCAAATCTTCTGAAAGGGAGGCTCCACTTAGGTGTAGAAATTCACTTTGAACTCCACCTTATTTCCAGAACTCTCTTTAGGGTACTTTCACGCTGAAGGCACTTTACAGGCATTTTAGTGCTAAAAATAGCACCTGTAAACTGCCTCTCATGCCACCCCAGTGTGAAAGTCTGAGTGCTCTCACACTGGGGCGGTGTGCTTGCGGGACATTCTAAAAAGTCCTGCAAATGGCATTATTGGGGCGATTTGGGAGAGGTGCCCCGCCCATTGAAATGAATGTAACATGGGCGGTTTTAACCCTTTCTTCGGCCGCTAGCGGGGGTTAAAACTAAAACAACGCTAAAACAAGCAGCACTTTACCACTACTGCCCACACCACCCTAGTGTGAAAGTACCCTTAGATATTAGATGTGCAAACAATAAGGTGAGAGCCCATCTAATACCTACAGAGAGTAATGCAAATAAGGTGGAGTTCAAAGTGAACCGTGCCATTACCTGCAGGGATTGGCATTTAGGGGGTTAAAACAGGCAGGGATGAAATGTAATATCAACTCATCACTGCCTGCCAAATGCCTCTGAAAAGTGACCTGAGCATGGATTACTTTTCAGAGGAGTGGCAGTGACTGATGCAAGTGAATACAAGCATTTGGGCTCACACTGGTGTGCTGTGTTTGGCTGCAGTGCGGGTGTACTGGCGGGTTTCCTTAGCCGCAGCCCCTCAGACTTCTTTTAGGTTGCACTTTGCATTTTGCTGCATTTTCTGAAAGTGCACCAAATATGCAGCATGCAGGACGTTTTGTGCACTTTCAGAACATGCAGTAAATGTTTAACCTCTATGAGACCAGGGGCAACATGCAGGAAGACTGCCAGCACTGCAGCCAAACTGCAGCATGCCAGTGTGAGCCCACATCATAACACCTAGGAGGGCAAGGTACTGTCACAAGCTACTAGAAAAAAAACTTTTTGGCTGCAGAGAGAGGAAGGGAGGAGCTCACTTACTTGGATGGCCCCAGCCTGAGGAGACTCACTGGATTCCAGCCGACTGCTCAGATTTAACTTTCCCACCCACACATCCTCTTCACAGACAGCACACGGGCTGCCCGGAGTGTGGGCGGGGAAAGAGAGAGCAGGTCCAGCCTCTGCCAGCCATTCGTGTGGAGGAGGGAGGGGCTGGGTGGGGCTGTGCTGTGCTCTGTAACACAGACTGTCAGCCCTGACAAGAAGACATCGCAGGCTCACAGTACTAGACTTGGCCAGCTCAAGAACTGCGCATGTGCGGTTTTGAGCTGACGACACAGCAGCCTTTGCACAGCATATAAGAGCAGCCCAGAGGGCAATTGCATCCCTGCCCCCCTGCCGAGCCCACCCCTGTCTACGAGTGCACGTTGGTCTGTGAGTGCACGTGGGTCTGCGAGTGCACATGGGTCTGCAAGTGCACATTGGTTTGCGGGTGCACGTTGGTCTGCGAGTGCACATTGGTCTGTGAGTACTTGTGTATTGTCTTGTTGAGTACCTGTGTATTGTCTTGTTGAGTATTAGTGTCAGGAAGCTAGTTGTTAGGTAATCTGGACAGGGTATAATCCCCAATCCTCATTAAATTAGTAGGTACAATGCCCGGCAGGTGTGGAGATGCGACTCAGTATACATCTTGTGGCATGTATGCGTTCCTTGATCATCCAATCGAGGGTGAATACTGATGTGCAAAATATAAGCACATTGTTTCCCTGGAAGCCCAGGTTCTGAATCTGGGGAAGCAACTGTCAGCACTGAGAAGACCCTCCATACTAAAGGAGATCCAGGAACATACACGGCAGGTGCCGGCAGGGGCCAGCACAGAGGCGGGTGGAGATAAAGAGGTACAGGCACTAGGAAAAAGCAGATGGGTGACAGTCAGGAAGGGTAGAGGGGGAAGTGCCCCGATCCAGGGCTGAAGCATCCCAATAAGTACGCTCCATCGAGTGACATTGGTGAAACAAGTCAGGGACCAGCACTACTGGAGCTGAGGGACTCTCCTAGCTGCCGGGGAAGAACTCCTTCAGTGAGAGTGGGGGGAAGCGAAGGGAAAGGAAAGACAGATGCTGGTGGTAGGGGACTCAATTCTTAGAAGGACAGAGAGGGCAATCTGTAACAATGACCTGAAGCCCCGAACTGTAAGTTGTCTACCAATAGAACATTGTTTTCCTCTAAATGGGACTTTGTAAGGCAAGAGTCTTCAAACAGTATATCAAAATCGCATATATAATTTTATTATCAAAAAAATTAAAATCATGACAGAGGAAATGAAAAAACTTTGATAAAAAGATAAGGATGCTGACAATTCAAGTGGTGATCACAATGACAATAGCATATAAAGTTACAATGATAAACACAAAAAACCACACCGACTCTTACGGCTGAGGTCTACACATACAAAGAGCCCTACGCGTTTTGAGGTTTTAATTGGGTTGGAACCTCTTCTTCAGGGGCAGGTGATGAGATGGGTGGTTATCTATACATTTACAAAAAAAGGGCAAAACATGTTAAAAAATGTTCATAGTATGAGAAACAACATATGGTCATAACAGTCAGAAATATTTAATGTATTTAAATGATATTCTCACCATGTAGTTTTTTGAACACACATTAGAGAGCATCCAGCTTTAAAAGGAAAACAATGGGCACAGTGGCCCGCTGACAGAAAACGGACACGTGAACCAACCCTAGTACCAAGGACACGGCATAGGCATGCAGCCCAGAAACAGGACACAAAGGGCGTCCTCCCACCCGCAAAGTAACGCCACTGATGACAGCTGTGGTGAATAGTGTATATCACCTAAAACAAAAGGAAGGAACAATCTAATAGATTCCAATCCATAGATATAAAAAGAAAATAATCAACATCAGAAAAGATGGAACTTATATCTAGTGTGTATTGATATTGATATAATGGGGATATCAATCCATCCACCAGCTTACCTATAGGCTCATACAGAGTGGAGATCACTCCTAACAAGTAGGAGGAAGTTGCATAGAACTTTAGCAGGGTAGGGATGAATGTTGAATCCCTCCGTGTGACCAGGTCTCACATCAAGAGTGAGAGCAACGTAATTGGACACATCAGCATATAATGGCTGAAAAAGAAAAGCAGAAACAAAAAGTATTGTGTGATTAGTTAAAATCACAAGGGGACCAATATACAAAAAACACTGCTGCAAGCAGTGTCCCAGCACAGCCAATCCACACCACACTGGTGTGTGAGTGGGTTTGCGTGTGCTGGTCTCACCTAACCTGTGTCTCTAGATGGAGCCTGCAATTTATATGGATAGGGATGAGCTGGTTACCTTGAAGAGTGGTAGAGCTGAACGGCCGGTCCGACGCCTATGCAGGCATGAGACTGGCCGTTCAGAACATGGAGCTTTTCTAATACCGCTCATTAGTGTAAACATCAGTAACAGCTGATGAGCCAGTAAGCGTCATAGACAGTGGGAAGGGGATCGCCCTCCGAGTCCCCGGCGCGCAGGCCGCCCCCTTGTTCCCACCCACGTATCAGAGCACAGAGGGAGGAAACATCCAGCTCTGGCACCAGCTGACACGTGCTGGGAGGGGACCGGCATCCACGTCGGGGACCTGCGGCGCGTTGATCGCCATGGTAACGGGACAGACACATTGCCCCGATCATGTGCGATCATTGAAACGGGAGGCCAAAAGCGCCAAAGGGAAGGAATGGCACATTGGCCCCCGTGCGCCGAGTAGACTCCTAAGGCGCATGCCGACCGTTCCTCCAGCGCAGTGTTGGTCCAAGAACCAGATCCACAGCATTGCAGAGAACTTGTACCCAGGACTCTATGGAGGAAGAAAGGATATATAAATAGAAATTTACGACAGTGGAAAGGCATACCAGAAGAAACACAGGAAAAAACCTAGGGAGAGCAACAGATAGACATAATAATATCAATAACAGCATATGTGAAAAAATGATATATAAAGTAACAAATAAAAAGAAGAATAATCACCAGTTTGTAAGCTGGTGCCAACATCTATAGTGGCATGTAATCTAATTAGAACATGTGCACGTAATTAAATTGGAATAACCAGCATATATTCAACCTGATTGGCCTGTAAGTTGTCTACCGGGCGATCGGGTTCGGTACATCACGGATCTGGTGGACAGATTACGGGGAGGAGCTGGGGAAGACCCGGCTGTCATTGTGCACGTTTGCACCAATGACAAAGTCAAAGGCAGATGGAGTGTCCTAAAGAACAATTTTAGGAGCTTGGGAGCTAAATTGAGGAAAAGGACCCCCAAGGTAGTATTCTCAGAAATACAACCGGTACCTTGGGCCACACCAGAAAGGGAGATTAGGGAAATAAACAAGTATCTGAGGAGCTGGTGTAGTAAGGAGGGGTTTGGGTTCCTGGAGGACTGGGCCAACTTCTCAGTCAGTCACCAGTACTATAGAAGGGAAAGACTGCACCTAAATGAGGAGGATAATAATAATAATAGGGAAGAAAATGAGGGAATTAGTGGGACTTTATATGAGGTATAGGGGTGCCGCTCAGGTCCCCCCCTCCATCCCGGTTGAATGAAAATGATAAAAAAATAAAAAGGTAGCGGGACTTTTTATATAGACACTCGGGAGCAGGAATAAAATTAATAGCTTTTATTAGAATCAAATGGTTATAGAGTTTCTGTATTCGAATAATTCAATGCATGATGCTATATATAAAACTATTCGTACAACCACTACAATTCATTGAAAACAGAAGAGATATACATACATACATGTTCCAACAAGGAATCAATACATAATACATAATGTAAAAACATTTAGAGCATGGTTACATGATTAAATGAAAAAGTTGGAAAACAAAGAAAAAAGGGGGGGTTTTTGATTGTAGGGGGAAAAAAACAAATTATTATGGAAAGGCCTGGTCAGATGCATCAATGTGTACACTAGGTTGTTGTTGGCTCTACGCGTTTCAAGGTTTTTAACCTATCATCAGGAGCAAGGAACCATAGTGATAATCTAAAAAATGAAGGAAAAATATTTAATTGAAAGAAAAAAGAGAAAAGGAAAAAGACAAAAGAAGAAAAGGAAAAGGGGAAAAAAAGGAGAGAAAAAGCTCAGAACAGGCAGGAAGGGTCCTCCCTGATGGACCCGAACTGCCTGTACACTTACATGTGTGGTCCACACACTGGCGGTGCGGCCATGAAACACACAGGCCAAACCAATTATGCCACGCACGGGAGCTGAGGGGACATGCCGCAACCGGCAAAACACAGGAATGAACGACGTCCCGCAGGAATGTCTTTTTTCTTTGTTTTCCAACTTTTTCATTTAATCATGTAACCATGCTCTAAATGTTTTTACATTATGTATTATGTATTGATTCCTTGTTGGAACATGTATGTATGTATATCTCTTCTGTTTTCAATGAATTGTAGTGGTTGTACGAATAGTTTTATATATAGCATCATGCATTGAATTATTCGAATACAGAAACTCTCCTTTTTTTCCCCTTTTCCTTTTCTTCTTTTGTCTTTTTCCTTTTCTCTTTTTTCTTTCAATTAAATATTTTTCCTTCATTTTTTAGATTATCACTATGGTTCCTTGCTCCTGATGATAGGTTAAATACCTTGAAACGTGTAGAGCCAACAACAACCTAGTGTACACATTGATGCATCTGACCAGGCCGTTCCATAATAATTCGTTTTTTTCCCCCTACAATCAAAAACCCCCCCTTTTTTCTTTGTTTTCCAACTTTTTCATTTAATCATGTAACCATGCTCTAAATGTTTTTACATTATGTATTATGTATTGATTCCTTGTTGGAACATGTATGTATGTATATCTCTTCTGTTTTCAATGAATTGTAGTGGTTGTACGAATAGTTTTATATATAGCATCATGCATTGAATTATTCGAATACAGAAACTCTATAACCATTTGATTCTAATAAAAGCTATTAATTTTATTCCTGCTCCCGAGTGTCTATATAAAAAGTCCCGCTACCTTTTTATTTTTTTATCATTCTAAATGAGGAGGGTGCAGATCTGCTGGGAGTGAAGATGGCCAAAAAGTTAGAGGGGTTTTTAAACTAGGAGATGGGGGGAGGGCCCAAAGGTATAGATAGTCAGTGCAGAACATATTCCAGAGGGTAGTATTGGGGACATTAGTGGTAGGTTGACTAAAACACCTAAAACCAAGGTAAGTATAGTAACAAGTCCCAGCTGCAATCTCGGAACACCCAATAAGAGGATAATATGCAACCAGTCTAAACTACGTGGCATGTTCACCAATGCCAGGAGCCTGGTGGACAAGATGGGTAAACTAGAGATACTGTTGTATCAGGAGGATTTTGTGGGAATTTCAGAGACCTGGTTCAACAGCTCTCATGATTGGCTGGCAACAATTCAAGGGTATACCCTTTATCGCAGGGATAGAGAGGGTAAATAAGGAGGGTATGCCTATATATCAAGAATAATGTACAAGTGAATGTGAAAGATGACATCATTATGGGAGCTAGGGAGGAGGTGTAATCCTTATGGGTAGAGCTTCAGAGGGATGAAGCTAAGGGGAAAATAATACTGGGAGTATGCTATAGGCCCCCTAACCAGAGGGAGGAGGAGGAGGGGGATCTCCTATCACAAGCTGGATTAGCAGCAAGGATGGGAAGTGTTATCATAATGGGGGATTTTAATTATCCAGACACAGACTGGTCGGAGGGAACCACGCATTCGTCTAAGGCTCACCAGTTCCTAAATGCCTTACAGGACAATTTCATGGTTCAGATGGTAGACGCACCAACTAGAAATAAAGCGTTACTGGATCTACTGATTACCAACAATACAGACCTGATCACGGATGTGGAAATATGGGGCAATTTAGGAAACAGTGATCATAGATCAACTGGCTTTAGTATAAATCACACAAATAGGAAACATAAGGGAATACAAAGACATTGAATTTCAAAAGAGCCAACTTCCCTAAACTACGAACCTTGCTAGAAGGCATGAATTGGGATAAAATCTTAGGAACAAAGAACACGGGGGAGAGATGGGTTTTCTTTAAGAGCATATTAAATAAGGGCATTAGCCAATGCATCCCATTGGGTAATAAATGTAACCACTTCAGCCCTGGAAGATTTGGCTGCTCAATGACAGGCCATTTTTTGCGATACCTCACAGCGTCGCTTTAACTGACAATTGCGCGGTCATGTGATGCTGTACCCAAACAAAATTTACATCCTTTTTTTCCCACAAATAGAGCTTTCTTTTGGTGGTATTTGATCACCTCTGCGGTGACCAAATACGGTTAACATTGGGGGGGCGATCAAGGTGTTAACTGTGTTCCATAGGTGTGTTCTAACTGTAGAGGGAATGGTACTGTCTAGAAGGAGAGAGAGATCGGTGTTCATACTTAGTATCAACACACGATCTGTCTCTACTCTCCTGAAAGAACCGCGATTTGTGTGTTTACACACACAAATCCTGGTTCTCACTCTGTCACGAGCGATCGTGGGTGCCTGGCGGTCATCGCGTCTGCTGAGCACTCGCATCGGCTCCAGGCACATGCTGCCGGCGCACAATTGCCCCTAGTGGCCAAAAGGCGAAGCGATGTAATGTAACGTCGTTTCGCCCAGCCGTGCCATTCTACCGCAGTAAAACTGCGGCGGCTGGTCGGCAAGCAGTCAAAAGAGCAAACAAAAGTCCTGGAGGGCTTAATTCCAATGTAAAAATGCATACAAAAGTAAAGGAGAAGGCCTTCAAAAAATACAAGGTTGAGGGATCATCATCAGCATTCAGACTTTATAAAGAATGCAACAAGAAATGTAAGGGTGTAATTAGGGCATTTAAGATAGAACACAAAAGACACATAGCGGAGGAGAGTTAAAAAATCCCAAGAAATTCTTTAAGTATGTAAACAGTAAAAAAGGGAGGACTGACCATATTGGCCCCATAAAGAATGAGGAAGGACATCTGGTTACAAAGGCTGGGGAGATGGCGAAGGTATTGAATTTCTTCTTCTCTTCAGCCTTCACAAGGGAATTGGGGGGATTCAGTAACCAAAACAGCAGTGTTTATCCTCATGACACATCACAGGAAGCACCTCCATGGTTAACAGAGGACAGAATTAAAATTAGACTTGGGAAACTTAACATTAATAAATTACCGGGACCAGGTGGCTTGCATCCGAGGGTACTTAGGGAACTCAGTCAAGTAATTGCCAGACCATTTTTCCTAATTTTTACTGACAATCTACTGACTGGAATGGTACCAGCTGATTGGAGAAAAGCCAATGTAGCACCAATATTTAAAAAGGGCTCAAAATCCATCCCTGGAATTTACAGACCAGTTAGCCTAACATCAATAGTATGCAAGCTCTTGGAGCGGATGATAAGGGACTATATACTGTACAAGATTTTAGTAATGAGAACGGTATCATTAGCAGTAATTGGCATGGATTCATGGAGAATTATTTTCACCAAACCAATCTATTAACCTTTTATGAGGAGGTGAGTTGCCATCTAGATAAAGGAAGGCCCGTAGATGTGGTGTATCTGGATTTTGTAGAAGCATTTGACATAGTTCCCCATAAACATTTACTGTACAAAAAAAAAAAGTTCCATTGGCATGGACCATAGGGTGAGTACATGGATTGAAAACTGGCTACAAGGGTGAGTTCAGAGGGTGGGGATAAATGGGGAGTACTCAGAATGGTCAGGGGTGGGTAGTGGGGTCCTCCAGGGTTCTGTGCTGGGACCAATCCTATTGAATTTGTTCATAAATGACCTGGAGGATGGGGTAAACAGTTCAATCTCTGTATTTGCAGACGATACTAAGCTAAGCAGGGCAATAACTTCTTTGCAGGATGTGGAAACCTTGAAAAAAGATCTAAACAAATTAATGGGGTGGGCAACTACATAGCAAATGAAGTTTAATGTAGAAAAATGTAAAATAATGCATTTGGGTGGCAAAAATATGAATGAACCTCTGGGGGAATCTAGGATGGAAAAGGACCTGAGGGTCCTAGTAGATGACAGGCTCAGCAATGGCATGCAATTCCAAGCTGCTGCTAACAAAGCAAACAGAATATTTGCATGCATTAAAAAAGGGGATCAACTCCAGAGATAAAACGATAATTCTCCCGCTTTACAAGACTCTGGTCTGGCCGCACCTAGAGTTTGCTGTCCAGTTCTGGGCACCAGTCCGCAGGAAGGATGTACTGGAAATGGAGCGAGTACAAAGAAGGGCAACAAAGCTAATAAAGGGTCTGGAGGATATTAGTTATGAGGAAAGGTTGTGAGCACTGAACTTATTCTCTCTGGAGAAGAGACTCTTGAGGGGGATATGATTTCAATTTACAAATACCATACTGGTGACCCCACAATAGGAATAAAACTTTTTCGCGGAAGGGAGTTTAACAAGATATGTGGCCACTCATTAAAATTAGAGGAAAAGAGGTTTAACCTTAAACTACGTAGAGGGTTCTTTACTGTAAGAGCGTCAAGGATGTGAAATTCCCTTCCACAGGTGGTGGTCTCAGAGGGGAGCATCAGTAGTTTCAAAAAACTATTAGATAAGCACCTGAACAACCACAACATACAGGGTTATACAATGTAATACTGACTTATAATCACACACATAGGTTGGACTTGATGGACTTGTGACTTTTTTCAACCTCACCTACTATGTAACTATGACAATGACTCCAAACACAAGGTCGTGGATGGGCCCTTTTTCCTCACTTGCAGTTTCCTCACATGCAGTTTACCTAATCTGCTACTGTAATCTCTTTTGCCATACTATCACCAAGGCTGGATGACTATCATTGTGCAGGTTCTTCTTATACCATCCATATTCCTTTTTGCACCAGGCAGGTGCTTAAAGAGAAGAATCCAAAATGGGGCCAGTCTCTGAAGGGTGTTGTGCTGGTAGGCAGAAGGCTTTCCCAGACCTCATGTGTATGTATGTTTATTAGGGATGAGCCGAACACCCCCCTGTTTGGTTCGCACCAGAACATGCGAACAGGAAAAAAGTTCGTACGAACACGCGAACACCGTTAAAGTCTATGGGACACGAACATGAATAATCAAAAGTGCTAATTTTAAAGGCTAATATGCAAGTTATTGTCATAAAAAGTGTTTGGGGACCTGGGTCCTGCCCCAGGGGACATGGATCAATGCAAAAAAAAGTTTTAAAAACGGCCGTTTTTTCAGGAGCAGTGATTTTAATAATGCTTAAAGTCAAACAATAAAAGTGTAATATCCCTTTAAATTTCGTACCTGGGGGGTGTCTATAGTATGCCTGTAAAGGGGCGCATGGTTCCTGTGTTTAGAACAGTCTGACAGCAAAATGACATTTTGAAGGAAAAAACTCATTTAAAACTACCCGCGGCTATTGCATATGCCGACAATACACATAGAAGTTCATTGATAAAAACGGCATGGGAATTCCCCAAAGGGGAACCCCGAACCAAAATTTAAAAAAAAAATGACGTGGGAGTCCCCCTAAATTCCATACCAGGCCCTTCAGGTCTGGTATGGATACTAAGGGGAACCCCGGCCAAAATTAAAAAAAAAAAATGACGTGGGGTTCCCCCTAAATTCCATACCAGACCCTTCAGGTCTGGTATGGATTTTAAGGGGAACCCCGCGCCAAAAAAAAAAAAAAAAAAACGGCGTGGGGTCCCCCCAAAAATCCATACCAGACCCTTATCCGAGCACGCAACCTGGCAGGCCGCAGGAAAAGAGGGGGGACGAGAGTGCTGCCCCACCCCCCTCCTGAACCATACCAGGCCACATGCCCTCAACATTGGGAGGGTGCTTTGGGGTAGCCCCCCAAAACACCTTGTTCCCATGTTGATGAGGACAAGGGCCTCATCCCCACAACCCTGGCCGGTGGTTGTGGGGGTCTGCGGGCGGGGGGCTTATCGGAATCTGGAAGCCCCCTTTAACAAGGGGACCCCCAGATCCCGCCCCCCCCCCCCCGTGTGAAATGGTAAGGGGGTCCTACCATTTCACTAAAAAACTGTCAAAAATGTTAAAAATGACAAGAGACAGTTTTTGACAATTCCTTTATTTAAATACTTCTTCTTTCTTCTATCTTCCTTCATCTTCTGGTTCTTCTGGTTCTTCTGGCTCTTCTGGTTCTTCCTCCAGCGTTCTCGTCCAGCATCTCCTCCGTGGCGTCTTCTATCTTCTTCTCCTCGGGCCGCTCCGCACCCATGGCATGGGGGGAGGCTCCTGCTCTTCTCTTCTTCTTCATCTTTTTCTCTTCTTCTCTTCTTCTTTTCTTCTCTTCTTCATTTTCTTCTCCGGGCCGCTCCGCACCCATGCTGGCATGGAGGGAGGCTCCCGCTGTGTGATGGCGCTCCTCGTCTGACAGTTCTTAAATAACGGGGGGCGGGGCCACCCGGTGACCCCGCCCCCCTCTGACGCACGGTGACTTGACGGGACTTCCCTGTGACGTCACGGGGAATGCCACAGGGAAGTCCCGTCATGTCCCGTGCGTCAGAGGGGGGCGGGGTCACCGGGTGGCCCCGCCCCCCATTATTTAAGAACTGTCAGACGAGGAGCGCCCTCACACAGCGGGAGACTCCCTCCATGCCAGCATGGGTGCAGAGCGGCCCAGAGAAGAAAATGAAGAAGAGAAGAAGAGAAGAAAAGAAGAAAAGAAGAAGAGAAGAAGATGAAGAAGATGAAGAGAAGAGCGGGAGCCTCCCCCCCATGCCATGGGTGCGGAGCGGCCCGAGGAGAAGAAGATAGAAGACGCCGCGAAGGAGATGCTGGACGAGAACGCCGGAGGAAGAACCAGAAGAGCCAGAAGAACCAGAAGAACCAAAAGATGAAGGAAGATAGAAGAAAGAAGAAGTATTTAAATAAAGGAATTGTCAAAAACTGTCTCTTGTCATTTTTAACATTTTTGACAGTTTTTTAGTGAAATGGTAGGGGTACTTTTGTACCCCCTTACCATTTCACACAGGGGGGGGGTGGGATCTGGGGGTCCCCTTGTTAAAGGGGGCTTCCAGATTCCGATAAGCCCCCCACCCGCAGACCCCCACAACCACCGGCCAGGGTTGTGGGGATGAGGCCCTTGTCCTCATCAACATGGGGACAAGGTGTTTTGGGGGGCTACCCCAAAGCACCCTCCCAATGTTGAGGGCATGTGGCCTGGTACGGTTCAGGAGGGGGGTGGGGCCGCACTCTCGTCCCCCCCTCTTTTCCTGCAGCCTGCCAGGTTGCGTGCTCGGATAAGGGTCTGGTATGGATTTTTGGGGGGACCCCATGCCGTTTTGTTTTTTTTTTTTTTTTGGCGCGGGGTTCCCCTTAAAATCCATATCAGACCTGAAGGGTCTGGTATGGAATTTAGGGGGAACCCCACGTCATTTTTTTTTTTTAATTTTGGCCGGGGTTTCCCTTAATATCCATATCAGACCTGAAGGGCCTGGTATGGAATTTAGGGGGACTCCCACGTCATTTTTTTTTTTAAATTTTGGTTCGGGGTTCCCCTTTGGGGAATTCCCATGCCGTTTTTATCAATGAACTTCTATGTGTATTGTAGGCAATGCAATAGCCGCGGGTAGTTTTAAATGAGTTTTATCCTTCATTTTGCTGTCAGACTGTTCTAAACACAGGAACCATGCGCCCCTTTACAGGCATACTATAGACACCCCCCAGGTACGAAATTTAAAGGGATATTACATTTTTATTGTTTGACTTTAAGCATTATTAAAATCACTGCTCCTGAAAAAACGGCCGTTTTTAAAACTTTTTTTGCATTGATCCATGTCCCCTGGGGCAGGACCTGGGTCCCCAAACACTTTTTATGACAATAACTTGCATATTAGCCTTTAAAATGAGCACTTTTGATTTCTCCCATAGACTTTTAAAGGGTGTTCCGTGGCATTCGAATTTGCTGTGAACACCCCAAATTGTTCGCTGTTCGGCGAACTTGCGAACGGCCAATGTTCGAGTCCAACATGAGTTTGACTCGAACTCGAAGCTCATCCCTAATGTTTATTGTGGCAACTGATCAATCCTGGGATTCAGTTGAGTGATAGTACCAATAAGTACAAAGAACCAAAGGTTGTAGACACCGAGAGGGATTTACTAAGACTGGAGCATCCAGAATCTGTAGCAACTGTGAATGGAAACCAATCAGCTTCTAGGTTTTATTGTGTACGCTTAACTAAACAAGCAGAAATTAGAAGATGATTGATTATTATGCACAGCTGCACTAGATTCTATGTGCACCAGTTTTAGTAAAGCAACTCCACCCTATCCTGCACTTTATTTTTTTTTTATTAAGTTGTATTTTTATTAAGAAATTTTTCAAAAACAGAAGAAACATAGTATACATATTGTAGCTATATCAATCAAGAAAGTAAAATAATCAGGTGTAAGATTACAATAACAGCGAATCAGTACATATGGTAATCAGGAGTTATTATAATATAAACAACACATATGAACCAAATGAAATCAGAAAAGGTTGATCATCTTGTTGTAAACTCTACAATAAAAGTTCAGTTCATAGATAAGTGGCAGAAGTAGAAAAGCAGAAGCCGGAACCCTATGGAGGGCCCTGTATATAACGGTCCCAAGTGGCCCAAATCCTATCAAATCTCTCCATAGCATCTTCCACCATGGCTGTCATATGCTCTATTCTACGAATATCAGTAATAGTTTGTATAAGCTGCATCTGGGGAGGGGGGGAAGTGGAGAGCCAGCACGCAGGGATAGCTCTTTTTGAGGCCAGTAAAATATACGATGCTAGTTTGTTCAAGGATTTTCCCAAACCAGGGAATGGGAGACCCAGAAGGGGATGGACCGGGTCTAATGGGATCTGGGATTCAAGAATCCACTGGAGCACAACCATGGACCCAAAGTAAACTATCAGATCGCACTGCCAAAAAATGTGATAATGGGAACCTCTGATCCTTCCGCATCTCCAACATAGAGGAGAGAGGGAAGCATCGTAACAGTGAATAACCTCAGGGGTCCTGTACCAGAACAAAAGCACCTTATAAGCTGTCTCTTTTTGCGCTACACAAGGGGATATTTTGGATGTTGAGGTCCAAATTTTAGTCCATTGGGATGGAGAGATTTGCTGTTGTGTCAGAAGTGACCATTTACTCATATATGTGTGGGACACCACGGAGAGTGGAAGGTTCTCTTGTAGAAGACTATATGTGTCAGATATCAGTCGTGGTTGGTATGGACCTTGAGAGCAAAGAACTTTGAAGTGTGTAGGTTTGGACAAAGTAAGGGAAGGTGAGAGGGACGCTAGATAATGTGTTATTTGGAGGTATGAAAAGAACAGCTGGTTTGGAATAGGGTGTTTTGTTTGTAAGTCCTGGAAGGTGTATAGTTTCCGGGTTCAGGGTGTACAAAATGTCTAAGCTGAAACAAACCCGCCTTGGCCCAAGGGAACATCTGGGGGTGTGAGAGGCTATCAGGTAGAAGGGGATTAAATAGCACATTGGAGAGAGGTGGGCATTGGGGAAGCTAGTGAGAACTTGGTATAGCAGGATCGCCATATCCTGAGTGAGAACAGCGTGGGACCCAGGCAGAGATCGTGGATCTTGGGGTCAACAAATAGATCAGGAGACCATACTAGGGAACAGGGGTGTGCTGGAAACAGCGAACCCATCTCAATCTCTGTCCACCTGTTTGGGGGTCGCAGGCTGGCCCAGGACACCACCGCACAGAGGTGGGAAGCCAAATAGTACTTATGGATGTCCGGTGCCCCCATACCCCCCTGCCCCCCTGGGGGAGAAAATGACCGAACTGGCTACTCTATGGGCCCCATCTTTCCATATAAAATTGAGAAACCATCTTCTAAGGAGTTTCAATTGGGCCATCGGGATAGGGACAGGAAGCGTTTCAAAATAATATAATAACTTTGGCATCACTGACATCTTCAGAACATTTATCCTGCCTATCCAAGATATCGGTAGAGGATTCCATCTATTTAACATATCTTTGATAGATTTAAATAAGGGGATGTAATTGGCTGAATGAAGGGTGGAATATGATGGGGTGATCTGTACTCCTAAATATTTGAGGGATGAGGTGCACCAGCGATAAGGATAAGAATTTTTTAGTGAGAAGAGAACTTCAGGAGGGAGATGTAAGGGCAGGGGTTCAGTTTTGGACGTGTTAATCTTATAACCCGAGATTAAACTGAACTGGGATAGGAGGGCATGTAGGGATGGGAGTGATACATGGAGGTTAGTGAGGGTCAGAAACATGTCATCGGCAAATAAAGAGAGTTTGTATTCTCTTTGTCGCATAGGGACCCCCGTATATCTGGATGTGATCTAATAGCCTCAGCCAATGGCTCCAAGCATAGTATGAAAAGGAGAGGCGAGAGGGGGCACCCCTGTCTGGTGCCATTTGACATAGGAAATTACCTGGATGTAAAGGACGCTAATTGGACCTGAGAGGAGGGATTGGAGTAAAGGGCATGGAGGGCCGTAAGGAACGGACCTCTCAGTCCAGACTTGGAAAGGGTTGCGAACATGTATGGCCAGCTTAATCAATCGAATGCCTTTTGGGCATCTAAGCTAAGGATCAGGGCAGGACAGGGGACTCTATTTAATATGTCGATAAGGGGGGGGCGTGGCCGAATGGAGATCTGAGTGGACGTGCCTCAGGTGAGCTCCTGCAGCCATAGAGCACACCCGGAGCGATACACGTCCATTGGACCTGCACTGACTCCACCGGGGCCCAGGGCTTCCACCAGACCGGTAAGGAGCTGCCTGGGATTGCAGGCGCACCGATCGCGGAGCTCCAGCCGCCTGAGAGGACAGGCCGCGGCTTCTGCCTACAACGGGGAGCAGCGGCCATCTTGCTCCACCCGGACGCCGTGCCGGCGCGGCCCCGGGCTGATCCACCTACCCTGAGACCGGCTCTCCTCCTCCATGACCACTGGGGATATCCAGCCGTCCTCCCTGTGCCGCCCTATTAGACCAGCCAGTGGGACCTGGTAAGTGATGGCGGCCATCTTGATACACCCGGCGGCCTCTCCATCTCTCTCCTGGGCCCAATCCATCCCTATCCACCCCCAGGAGCACCTTGGCCTGGAAAATCAAGCCCCCCAATTGAGTATTGAAGGAGCATCTACCCCCATCTGGCTCCAGTTGCAGCCAAAGCCCTAGCCCCAGGGACCTAGTGTGGCGGCCATCTTGATACACCCTGACAGCCCCCGTCTCCTCCTCTGGGCCTAATCCAAACTGTACCCACCCCCCAGGGCATCCAGGACTGGCAGACAGTGACCCACAAGCATCTACCCCCTTCAGTGCTGCAGACACGGCCCCGAAAACCCCGAGAGGCAGCCATCTTGCTCCACCCAAGCTGCTGTATACATATATGTTCCTGATCTCCTCCACCCCTATGAGCCTGGATCACTACCTACACAGCCACCAGAGTAGCCCAGCAGGGCCAGCGCCCAACTGTGGTCCCCGTCTGTATAATTCTGCAGAGAAGCGTGACTAACTATGTATGGCTAAAGAAATGAGTTGTTGAGCTCCGTGGCTGCCCATAGCAGGCAGGCTATACTTCAGTCATTGCACATCCTTGAAAACATGTCCACGCACAGCTCTAGATCTACTGAGTCCACGGATCTACAACAGGGCACAATCCAGAGACACATGCTCCGCACATCTCAACCCGATCCCCGCACTCCCAAAGACAAGATGGTGCCCAATCGAAACTTAGGGAAGAGCCTCCTCCCCCCGCTCAAACGGCAACAGACAGCAGCGAGGATCCAGATGACCCCCCGGTCCAGCACTCGGACTTACCAGCTGTAGCATCCAAATCTGGGTCCCCTATTGCCCCGCTTCTGGCCACAGGCCCTGGGGATGTGGCCCCTCGAATCTCAGGAGAATCACCTAGATCTGAAGCCTCGACCCTTCTGGCGGCCTTCTGAGCGGAGTTTGAGTCCTGGGCGGTCAAAATGGAGACCTCACTACACAGGGATATCCAGGCCTTCCAACAGCAGGTCTCCACTAATCAGACCGCAGTGTCCGCCCTAACTGACATTCAATCTGACCATGTAGCCCGCATCACATCCCTCGAGCGGGCCTCCAAGGAGCACTTGCACCGTATATGACAACATCAACTACGCATAGAAGACGGAGAAAATAGGAGCCGCAGGAATAATATACGGCTGCAAGGCATACCGGAGGCCACGGCGGGTACAGACTTGAAACCTTCTGTCACTGCCATCCTCAACCAAGTCCTGGGAAGAGAAGCTTTGTCCCATATTGAAATAGACCGGGTGCACAGAGTGGGGGGGCTGAGGAGGGAACATAGTGACGGCCCACGCGATGTCCTCTGCAGGGTTCACTATTTCACCCTTAAGGAAGAACTTATGCGCAAGCCATGGCGTTTGGGTCCCGTGGACTTTGATGGTTCTGCTATCCACCTATACCCAGACCTCTCTCGTAACACTCTCCACATGCACCGCATAGTCCGCCCACTCCTAGACCTGATACGCCAAGCTGGAGCAACCTACACATGGGGACACCCCTTCAGTATTAAGGTGACCAGGGCTGAGCATAAAATTTGTCCTCTCAGACCCGGATCAACTCCCAGCCTTTTTCAGCTTTCTGGAGCAAGATCCAATTGATGTACAGAACTGGCTGGACCCGCCAGACGACCGTGCCAGTGTGCAAACACGAGACCCTCTTCCACAACGACGCAGACACCCGAGGTACGGATCATACTCTATTGACCCTAGTCCACGTCATCCTACCTCTCCGGAAGATTAAGGTAACTCTAAAGTGTTGCAAGAAGCCAATCCAACGCTCCCCATGTGACTAGCACCATCCCAGTATACTGCGTATCTCTTGTCTCCTGGACAGGTCGATGTTTGGAACCCCTCCCCCCATAGGATTTTTTGGGGGGGGTTTATATATTTTTTTTTTTATTATTATCTTTTCTTTTTACATTTTTCCTCATCAGTTCCACCTGTCTACAGCTGGATACTATATGGTGGGAGACAAGATAACATGATAATACTCTAATGCCTCAAGACAGATGGTGCACCAAATTAGTGGGCCTTCTCCCTGCCCTTTGCTGGTGTGCTGTACCTAGCTGGGGTTCGGGAGAGGCTATGGGACCGCAAATTCCTAATGTATGTTTTGGATATGCAATTATTGAGCTTCTAGTATATTTTACAGCACTGCTCTATTCTATGTGATTAGCGGAAATGTCCCACCTGGATACGGGTAGAGGGGCCGACAGATGGACTGACTGGGTCCACGGTCTCTTGCCACTATCCACATGGGCTCCTTTAGCTCTCGGTATACGGGTTCTCCTACACCGACTAGTCTCACTTTAAAATGTTATTACACATTGTTACTGTTTTCAGTGTTACTACACAGATTTATCTCCGGGGGCCCCATGTTGGGGCCTGTGGATGGTATGTGTTGAAAATGTTTGCTTCCCCCCATGATATTATCTCACGGGTTGATATCTCCTCTGTGGAGGAGGGAGGGTGGGCTTGTATGGAGATATTTGCCCACGCAGACCGCCACCCTCCTTCACAGATGATCTGATGTGTGTTCTGCTGTTTAAATGTTTTGTTACACTGATGTGCCTCAATTAAGCTATATATGCCTGTTCTGCTACTGGGCTCACGGCTCAGATTCTCCACCTCGACCCTCCACCCCCAATAGGCTGGGCACGAATTGTGCCTTCTTACGTGATTTCTCACGTGGAGTCCCGTATCAGTGGACCCCTTAGATTTGTTAGGCTCCTTATTCAGGTGTCCTCCCTACCTAGTTTTTGTCCTGGTATATCTTTGCCACCTGACAAGCTTTCCCTCCCCCCACTCTTCCTTCCCCCTCTATTCTCTATAATCTGACTTTTTTTTCTTGTTCCACTATGGCTCATACATTGCTATCTCGTCCTCGCCTGAAATCTTGTTCATACAATGTAAATGGCCTCAATATTGCATCCAAGAGAGGGCAAATCCTCTACCAAATGCATAAACAACAGGTCAATGTGTTACTGTTACAGGAAACTTATTTCCACACAAACTCCACCCCTTCCTGCTCCAACAGGTACTTTAATAGATGGTTCCACAGTACAAATCCCTCTCAGAAAACCAAAGGAGTATCTATTGCCTTCCATAAAACGCTTCCGATTGACCTGATAGACCAGCTCTCAGAGCCCCAGGGAAGGTATGTGTTCGTAAAGTTCTCCTTATGGGGCACAAAATGTACTATTGCCAACCTTTACTACCAAACACTAATCAAATATCATCTGCTCTGCGGTACATGAGGATTTTGTCAGAATTTGCAGAAGGTAAACTAATCATAGGCGGGGATTTTAACGCCCCCCCTGGATCCACTCTTATAGGGCGTACACACGGTCGGACTTTGTTCGGACATTCCGACAACAAAATCCTAGGATTTTTTCCGATGGATGTTGGCTCAAACTTTTTTTGTCTACACACGGTCGCACAAAGTTGTCGGAATTTCCGATCGCCAACCACGCGGTCACGTACACCACGTACGACGAGTCTAGAAAAGGCCGGTTCAGAACCAAGCGCGGCACCCTTTGGGCTCCTTTTGCTAATCTCGTGTTAGTAAAAGTTTGGTGAGAGACGATTCGCGCTTTTTCAGACTCGTGGCTTTCAGATCATTTTCTGCCGTTCAGTTTGTGCTTGAGGGTTTGTATCTGCTCTTCAGTGCGTGCAAGCAAGTTCCGCGTGACTTTAAGTAGTCATTGTATTCTTGTTCATTTGTTACTGGTCTTCAGGTCGCTCTTCACAGGCCTTGTTGTTCTTCAGTGCGTTCTGTTACTTCGTTCTGAGCAGCCGACCGTTTTCTAGCCATGTTTCATATGCGTACTCCTCGTAGAGTTCATGCTGTGCGGGGGCTTGGTGTTGGGGTCCTGACCTTGACACAAGTCCAGTCCATGAACAGGGTGGGGAGGAGTTCATGGACCAAGAATTGGTTGCTTCAGCGTGACCAGTTCTGTCATATGCCTTTGCTCCGTGAGATCCGTGAGAATAATCCTAATGATTTCAGGAACTTTCTCAGGATGACGGACCCCGTGTTTCACCGTTTGTTGGCTTCGTTGACCCCCTATATCAGTAGGCAGGATACCTGCATGAGGCAAGCCATCACTCCGGAGCAGAGGTTGGTCGCTACTAGGGATGAGCCGAACACCCCCCTGTTCGGTTCGCACCAGAACATGCGAACAGGAAAAAAGTTCGTTGGAACATGCGAACACCGTTAAAGTCTATGGGACACGAACATGAATAATCAAAAGTGCTAATTTTAAAGGCTTATATGAAAGTTATTGTCATAAAAAGTGTTTGGGGACCTGGGTCCTGCCCCAGGGGACATGGATCAATGCAAAAAAAAGTTTTAAAAACGGCCGTTTTTTCAGGAGCAGTGATTTTAATAATGCTTAAAGTCAAACAATAAAAGTGTAATATCCCTTTAAATTTCGTACCTGGGGGGTGTCTATAGTATGCCTGTAAAGGGGCGCATGTTTCCTGTGTTTAGAACAGTCTGACAGCAAAATGACATTTTGAAGGAAAAAACGTATTTAAAACTACCCGCGGCTATTGCATTGCCGACAATACACATAGAAGTTCATTGATAAAAACGGCATGGGAATTCCCCAAAGGGGAACCCCGAACCAAAATTAAAAAAAAAAAATGACGTGGGAGTCCTCCTAAATTCCATACCAGGCCCTTCAGGTCTGGTATGGATATTAAGGGGAACCCCGGCCAAAATTAAAAAAAAAAATGACGTGGGGTTCCCCCTAAATTCCATACCAGACCCTTCAGGTCTGGTATGGATTTTAAGGGGAACCCCGTGCCAAAAAAAAAAAAAAAAAACGGCGTGGGGTCCCCCCAAAAATCCATACCAGACCCTTATCCGAGCACGCAACCTGGCAGGCCGCAGGAAAAGAGGGGGGGACGAGAGTGCGGCCCCCCCTCCCTCCTGAACCGTACCAGGCCACATGCCCTCAACATTGGGAGGGTGCTTTGGGGTAGCCCCCCAAAACACCTTGTCCCCATGTTGATGAGGACAAGGGCCTCATCCCCACAACCCTGGCCGGTGGTTGTGGGGGTCTGCGGGCGGGGGGCTTATCGGAATCTGGAAGCCCCCTTTAACAAGGTGACCCCCAGATCCCGGCCCCCCCCCTGTGTGAAATGGTAAGGGGGTACATAAGTACCCCTACCATTTCACGAAGAAAGTGTCAAAAATGTTAAAAATGACAAGAGACAGTTTTTGACAATTCCTTTATTTAAATGCTTCTTCTTTCTTCTATCTTCCTTCATCTTCTGGTTCTTCTGGTTCTTCTGGCTCTTCTGGTTCTTCCTCCGGCGTTCTCGTCCAGCATCTCCTCCGCGGCGTCTTCTGTCTTCTTCTCCTCGGGCCGCTCCGCACCCATGGCATGGGGGGGAGGCTCCCGCTCTTCTCTTCTTCTTTTCTTCTCTTCTTCTCTTCTTCATTTTCTTCTCCGGGCCGCTCCGCAATCCATGCTGGCATGGAGGGAGGCTCCCGCTGTGTGACGGCGCTCCTCGTCTGACAGTTCTTAAATAACGGGGGGGCGGGGCCACCCGGTGACCCCGCCCCCCTCTGACGCACGGTGACTTGCGGGACTTCCCTGTGGCATTCCCCGTGACGTCACAGGGAAGTCCCGTCAAGTCACCGTGCGTCAGAGGGGGCGGGGTCACCGGGTGGCCCCGCCCCCCCGTTATTTAAGAACTGTCAGACGAGGAGCGCCGTCACACAGCGGGAGCCTCCCTCCATGCCAGCATGGATTGCGGAGCGGCCCGGAGAAGAAAAGAAGAAAAGAAGAAGAGAAGAAGAGAAGAAAAGAAGAAGAGAAGAGCGGGAGCCTCCCCCCCATGCCATGGGTGCGGAGCGGCCCGAGGAGAAGAAGATAGAAGACACCGCGGAGGAGATGCTGGACGAGAACGCCGGAGGAAGAACCAGAAGAGCCAGAAGAACCAGAAGAACCAGAAGATGAAGGAAGATAGAAGAAAGAAGAAGCATTTAAATAAAGAAATTGTCAAAAACTGTCTCTTGTCATTTTTAACATTTTTGACACTTTTTTCGTGAAATGGTAGGGGTACTTATGTACCCCCTTACCATTTCACACGGGGGGGGCCGGGATCTGGGGGTCACCTTGTTAAAGGGGGCTTCCAGATTCCGATAAGCCCCCCGCCCGCAGACCCCCACAACCACCGGCCAGGGTTGTGGGGATGAGGCCCTTGTCCTCATCAACATGGGGACAAGGTGTTTTGGGGGGCTACCCCAAAGCACCCTCCCAATGTTGAGGGCATGTGGCCTGGTACGGTTCAGGAGGGAGGGGGGCCGCACTCTCGTCCCCCCCCTCTTTTCCTGCGGCCTGCCAGGTTGCGTGCTCGGATAAGGGTCTGGTATGGATTTTTGGGGGGACCCCACGCCGTTTTTTTTTTTTTTTTTGGCGCGGGGTTCCCCTTAAAATCCATACCAGACCTGAAGGGTCTGGTATGGAATTTAGGGGGAACCCCACTTCATTTTTTTTTTTAAATTTTGGCCGGGGTTCCCCTTAATATCCATACCAGACCTGAAGGGCCTGGTATGGAATTTAGGGGGACTCCCACGTCATTTTTTTTTTTTAATTTTGGTTCGGGGTTCCCCTTTGGGGAATTCCCATGCCGTTTTTATCAATGAACTTCTATGTGTATTGTCGGCAATGCAATAGCCGCGAGTAGTTTTAAATGAGTTTTTTCCTTCAAAATGTCATTTTGCTGTCAGACTGTTCTAAACACAGGAAACATGTGCCCCTTTACAGGCACACTATAGACACCCCCCAGGTACGAAATTTAAAGGGATATTACACTTTTATTGATTGACTTTAAGCATTATTAAAATCACTGCTCCTGAAAAAACGGACGTTTTTAAAACTTTTTTTTGCATTGATCCATGTCCCCTGGGGCAGGACCCAGGTCCCCAAACACTTTTTATGACAATAACTTGCATATTAGCCTTTAAAATTAGCACTTTTGATTTCTCCCATAGACTTTTAAAGGGTGTTCCGCGGCATTCGAATTTGCCGCGAACACCCCAAATTGTTCGCTGTTCGGTGAACTTGCGAACAGCCAATGTTCGAGTCGAACATGAGTTCGACTCGAACTCGAAGCTCATCCCTAGTCGCTACCCTGCGGTATTTGGCGACAGGGAGAAGCCTGCAGGACTTGAAGTTCTCGACAGGCATCTCCCCCCAGGCTCTGGGTATCATTATCCCAGAGACCTGTTCTGCCATCATCCAGGTCCTGCAGAAGGAGTATATGAAGGTAAGATTTTTATCCTTTAATGTCACATTTTATTGTATTGAATGTTTGCTAATATATTGTATTTCTTTCCTCATTCCCTAATTACCATGATTGGAATATGCTGTGAATGTCCCCTTTGTCCTCATGCATGCTGG
Source organism: Aquarana catesbeiana (assembly GCF_042186555.1). Classification (NCBI taxonomy): domain Eukaryota; kingdom Metazoa; phylum Chordata; class Amphibia; order Anura; family Ranidae; genus Aquarana; species Aquarana catesbeiana. The sequence continues at coordinate 646,616,424 of NC_133324.1, forward strand.
ATTTTTATGTAATTATTATTTTAGGTCCTTCATACATATTTGCCCTTCAATAACCTCCCCAGCATGGTCTTTCCTGGCCTATATTCACCTCATGTAGTCACTTAACAATGTATTTTATCAGCTCTATAGTAGTGCTTTACCCCAAACACCCCCTAAAATGTTTGGAAATGTTATTTTTGATTTAAATTCAGGTAGAGTGCCAGAGGCTTTTTTTTTTGGTGTCCCCAAATAATTTTTTGGAACCCTCCCTCCCCCAACTGCTAAGTCAGCTGATCCCAATTCTCTATGTATCCTCAATCATCTATCTGCTGACTTTGCCAAACCCATACACACTATACCCACCTCTTTACTGGTCAGATTTATGGATGAATTCCCCAAAGCATGTAGTGCAAGGGCCTGCCTGTATACTTTCCAATGGTACTGTTTCAAGTTTTTGTATACTATTATTATCTTGATAGGTAATAGCAGAATGTCCAAATGTCCTCAAATGTGTACAATGTGTATTTATATCTTTGTATTATGACCCTTTTTACCTGTCCAGTGGTCTGCCAATAGCATAACTAAGGAGGGGCTGTTCCAAGTAATACCCATTATTTAGGCATTCAGCTCTCAATGAAGTGAAGAGGGTTACCTGTCCAAGATTCCCCCCCCCCCTATAATGTTAGAAATGGCCCATGAGAGGGGGGGGGGAATATGATAGGTGTACCTTATACTTTAGCCTTGTTAAATTCCCCTTACTAAATGCTATCTGGAGGTTGCCACATAATGTTTGTGCCTAATCTGCTTGCCATGTTTCTGTGAAAAAATAGTAATGTTTATTGTTTTTTCCTCAACAGTTTCCTTCCACGCCACAGGAATGGCAGACTGTGGCCTCCCACTTTGCCCAGCGGTGGGACTTTCCTAACTGCGGAGGGGCAATTGATGGGAAACACGTCCACATCGTCCCACCACCCAACTCGGGGTCGTACTATTATAATTACAAGGGGTTCAATAGTATAGTGATGTTGGCGGTGGTGTCGGCTAATTACGACTTCTTGTATGTGGACGTGGGGAAGAATGGCCGGATGTCCGATGGTGGAGTCATCGCCCAGACGGAGTTCTACAGGCGTCTCCAGAATGGCAGCTTGGACTTGCCAGCTTCAGAGGACAATGTTGAAGGACTCCCATTTGTGTTCGTTGCTGATGAAGCGTTTGCGCTGGGGGACCACCTGATGCGGCCATTCCCAATGAGGACCCTCACCCCGGAACAGAGGGTTTTTAATTACCGGCTGGCCAGAGCCCAAAGAGTGGTGGAGAACACATTTGGAATCCTGGCCAGCTGGTTCCGCCTATTATGACACCCATCCATATGGCGGAGTATAAACTGAACCATATTATACTTGAGTGCTGTGTTCTCCATAACTTTTTAAGGAAACATTCGGCCAACTATGCTGGCTCAGTTGGGCCTGAGGCCAGAATCATACATCAAACCACACTGACGGCGCTTGAAAGTGGCCGTCCTGGCTTGCCCTCCCTGATTGCCCGTGATGTCCAGTTACGCTACCTGGAGTTCTTTGCGGGTAGGGGGGCTATCAATATGCCAGACAATCTGTGAAGCCTTTTTATACTAAAAAAAAAAATTCTTTGTGGACATTTACTGCTTGTGTTTGTTTTAGCTGACCCTGACAGAAATGTTTTGAGTGCAGAAAATGGCGTGATTGTGTAACCTTATACAAAGCACTGTTGGCTGTTATTTACTAAATGCAAAAACACATTTCACTACAAGTGCACTTGCAACTGCACTGAAACTGCACTTGTAGTGCAAAGTGGATTTGCCCTTAGGAAATAACCCCCATTTTCTCATAAAACAACAATTACATCACCCCAAAAGTGTTGTAGCGTTGAGACAATAATCCACACATTCTTGATTAACAATCTTTTTAATACCTGCACAATCACATGTGCATTTACCAAAGGTTTTTCAAACAAACCAACATGTTTGTTGTATAACAATTTTTGTGGTGGCATTATCCAAAATCAAAATGTCCATTTTATAGAAAACAGGCCTGTGTAAAACCAAGAAAAGACACAAATCTTGAACTTACAAACGTCACATTTGGTCAAATTTGAAGGCAATATCAGACATGAGTATTTAGGAACTGTGTTTGATATTGCGTTCAGATGGGGGGAAATCACCCCTGGAAAAGCCAAATTTGGAAGATGCACACAAATTTCCCAATTTCAACATGTGCTAGCTGCCATCACGGGAGATCAAGGGATGTGTTTTGGGGGAGAAACCCCTTCCTCACCGCTACTTTATTATTGAGGAAGGGGTTGCACCCCCAAAACGCATCCATTGATCTCCCGTGATGGCAGATAGCACATGTTGACACACTGTGTGCATCCTCCAAATTTGGCTTTGGGAAAAATCACAAAAACATTTAGCACATTGTAGCACACAAAAGAAGAAAGTGATTTGGAGGGGTTTTAAACTCGCCCCAAAACATCAATGATGTTTTTATATTTTGGAATAACATCATTGATGTTTTGCTTGATGATTTCCAATTGTAAATTACACCCCATGATCTCCCCGATCAGGATCTGGGCACTTTCGGATGTGAAAGGATCTGGATCCACAACCTCACGATCACCTAAAAAGAGAGGAACCCCAAAATAAATTTGGTTTAAAAAAAATGCCGCCATCCATCTCTTATCTGAGCCTGTGGTTGCAGACACTCACCTGTTGTGGTGACAATTTCCACCACGTCTTCATCCTCCTGCTCAGCTTGTGTTGGGGGAATTTCCCCTTCTTCCAGAGGGGGGGGGGCTCTGGTTTCCTCAGATGAGGGGTGTCCTCCGAGTCTTTTATCCCCTATGTAAAACAAAAATAGTATACTTAGCACACAGATATTTAATGTCAGAACTATAAATAGGAAACATTGCTTGGAAGTGGGGTACAATTGTCTATTTTAGCAGAGTTCCAAGATGTAGCTTTTTTAGTGTCCTTTGTCAAGCTGCAATACTTTACCTGTTTTGTACAAGCTTCACAGATGGAGACCCCCCTATAGTATACACTGGAGCACCTGTGTGGCCCCCTAATAAAAATGGTGTTCTTTTGTCCCACACTAGTGCTCCAGTGTCCAGATGTGAAAACAGCTGCTGAGTGTCCTCTCCTTACACAGAATCTAGTTTGCATTTCATTCTAGTAACAAAGCCATCTACACAACCCAATTCTGTGAAGACAAGTATAGGGCGTCAAAATGGTGGCCAAATGCATATGGGCTAAACAATGGTATTTTATAGTTGGAACGAAAAATGTTTGATCCGAATGAATAATGTGCCCATGAACATGAAAGTTGCCATTTTAAACTGTACAACAGTTCCTAAAAGCACATGGAGCAGCACGAACGTAAAAAAACACAAAAAGAATAGGAACACAACACAACTACTTACTTTTTTTCAGCACTCTCCGGATCTTTCTGTACTGCTCATGTTCTCGTAATTTGAGGTCCGACCACCGGTTCCTGAGCTGATCTTTCGATCGTCGTATTCCGAAATTCCAGTGCAGACTCCTGACCACTTTCGCCATGATCTTGGCCTTTCTGATATTGGGGTTGGGGTAAGGCCCATACTTTCCATCATAGTCGGCCTTCTTCAGGATGCCCACCATCTCCAACATCTCCCCAAAGGACATATTTGAGTCCTTAAATCTCCTTCTGGATCGGGACGTTTCAGGCTCCGGCCTATCCTCCTCCTCCTCCTCCTCGTTGCTACAATTAGCACGCACCTGCTGTCTATCCGCCATGTGCTCTTCCCCCACTGTGCCGAATGAAAAGGGGCGGGGAATAGACTAGAAAGAACGTCAGGGGCAGGCGGAGTTATACGCATGCGCAGTGTGTATAAAGCGTAACACACGTGCGTATTACGTACGATCTGTGAGCGGAGGAAGGAGCATCAGAGACACCGATCGTGATAACGAAGGTAAGATCTAAACTTGCGCCTATACTGCTTCGAAATGGAAGCCTATATTGTAACAAGATTAGGGGAGTTTTGCCTGACATTAGGGTTTGTCTTGTGTTGTGTCTTGCAGAGAAAATGGATGGGTTCAATGACCACAATTTCCTGCCCCTGTTCATAGACAAGTACAGGGAGCTGCCCTGTCTGTGGCAAGTGAGACACCCCCACTATAATCACAAACAGAAGAGGCAGGCAGCGCTGGAGAAACTGCTGGAGTTGGTGAAGCCGGTGGTCCCCACAGCAACCATCCCTTATTTAAAAGCCAAAATTGGTGGCCTGAGGAGCACTTATCTTAGGGAGTGCAAGAAGGTCACAGATTCCCAGAGATCCGGAGCTGCAGCAGATGACGTTTATGTCCCCAGACTGTGGTACTATGAGAGACTGCGATTTCTGTCAGACCACACTGAAGTCAGGGAATCCCTCTCCACTCTTCCTTCCACGCTTCCTTCCACCCCAGCTGAGGCTTCTGATGTCCAACCTGGGCCTTCCAGCCAGGAAGAAGTGGAGGAGCCCAGCTGGAGTCAGGTACAGTATAGTATTCTTCTAAAGATTTCTGGTCAATAAATAAATGATGTTTACTAGATGTTATTATTGATCACTAATTGCTGATTAAAAAAAGTGTTTTACATATCAATAGACAGTAGTGGGCACCCAAAATTGGGACAAGAATGAAAAATGCTGAGCTCAGAAGGATAGTCTGTTATATTTGTTAACATTCAATTTGCAGCAGGAAGACCTCAGCCAGGAGGAGGTTGTGGAATGTGGCAGTCAGGAGGAGGTTGTGGAATGTGGCAGTCAGGAGGAGGCGGGGGTTAGTGGCAGCCAGGAGGAGGCGGGGCTAAGTGTCAGCCAAGAGAAGCCTGGGACCAGTCGCAGCCTGACTGAGTCTCAGGTCCCTCCCCTCCGCCTGCCATATAAACGAGCTAGGAAGGCCACTCCGAGTCCCGTGCAGGATTCAGAGTTCAGGCTGATCCAGGAGGCTCCTGCATCCCTCAGAGCCTTACCCACTCCTGAAGAGGCCTTTGCCTGCATGGCTGCCCCCAAATTGCAGGGCATGCAGGAGAGTCAATGCAGGCTCTGTGAGGACCTGCTTTATAAAGTCCTACGTAAGGGGGTGAGTGGGGAACTAACACCCAAGACCGACGTGGTTGAGTTGGACCATCCTCCTCCTCCTGCTGCCACAACTCCACCACCACAGCCACCGCGTGGAAGTAGGCGTGGAAAGAAGACCAGAGAGTGATGACCCTGGGTTCAGTCTGGTCTGACAGAAGATGCAGTCTCTTGTATGGCCACAGCCTGGGGACACAGATGTCATCTGCTGCTTTCTGGATCTCTGGGACTTCTGGACCAGACTGCCCTCCCTTAGATAAGGACTCCTCAGGCCACCAATTTGGCTTTCAAATTATTGATGTCTGCCCTGGGGGTCCAAGGCTTCACCCACTTCTGCAGTTTCTCCAGCGTTGCCTCCCTCTTTGTTTAGTTGTGACCCCTTAATAAAATTTTTTAGGTAAATTATACTCTCCTGTGTGTGTTTTCATCCAAAAAGGACAGTTTGTTGGTGAGGATTCATGTACATTTCTAACATAAAATGTGAAATTAACAAGGGACAACAACACCAAACAATCTCCTACAGATTAAATAGAACAACATATCAATGTTGTTGTGGGAACTTGTCACAAAAAACACACACAAACATTTTCGGGAGTACAAATCAAAATCGCAAAAAAAATAAAAATAAAATACAAACACAAAAAAAAAATCTACATTAAAGCCAAAAAATATATAAAAAATATACCAAAATATGTTGTCAGATGTGAGAAATCAAAATATATTGAGGGAATCACGATAAATAGTAACGAAATAAGTTTGTGAGAAGTGTGTGTGAATATGAGCAGTAAAACTACTTAATTCTTGTCACATTATAAAGAAGAAGAGAGTGCGCTGTATTAAACCATTTTGAACATTGCAGCGTGACGAAAGTGCTGTATCCATTGCGAACGCTAAGTTTACCAGAACGAGCTGTTCCGTCTTGGAATTTCTTCTGAGCATGCATGGCACTTTGTGCGTCGGAACAGGCCACACATGGTCGGAATTGACGCGATCGGATTTTGTTGTCGGAAAATTTTATCTCCTGCTCTCCAACTTTGTGTGTCGGAAAATCTGATGGAAAATGTCCGATGGAGCCCACACACGGTCGGAATTTCCGACAACACGCTCCGATCCGACATTTTCCATCGGAAAATCCGACCGTGCGTACGGGGCATTAGACTCATCAACCTCTCGCTCATCCATCTCCTTTACTAAGCTAAGGGCATTCAAACGGGCTATCTACGACCTCCGTTTAATCGACATTTGGCGGGTTCTGTTTCCAACAAATCGCAACTATACCCACTTCTCACAGGTCCACCACTCTTATAGTCGTATTGACTACTTTCTTCTTGACCATAGCTGCTTGGATTGGTTACCTGAATGTGAGATAGACTCAATGGTCTGGTCCGACCACTCACCTATCTATCTGACACTATCGATCCCTTCCACGCCGGTGAGAGAATGGACGTGGAGGCTGAATGATTCCCTTCTTACGGAACCTGATTTCTAATTTTTTCATAGACCATGCCTCGGACACTACCTCACTACCCTTACAATGGGAGGCGCTTAAAGCAGTCCTGCGAGGTATCTTTATTCAGATGGGAACCCGCGTGAAAAAGGCTCGATCAGCTGCAATAACATCAGCAATTCAAAAGCTTCGAGACCTTGAGACACAACATAAACGAGCCCCAACTGTGGAGACCCTTATAGAGGTCTCAACGGCTCGATCCCAACTCAAGGACCTGTATGAGGCCTCAGCTCGTACCTATGCAGACAGACTTGCCTTACATCAATACCGATTTAGAGATAAATGCGGTAGACCGTTAACTCGCACCCTCCACCCAAACATGTCTTCCACATTCATACCCCAAATGCTTAGTGAGCCCTCCAAGATATCACAAACATTCCGAGATTTCTACCAAACACTTTACAATCTACCACCCAGCGTCTCTCCTGGCCCAACCCTAGCCCCTGAACCTGATAGACTGTCTTATATTGAGGAAACAGAGCTCCCTACTTTGGATGGGGATACTGTAGAAGAGCTGGAGCAAGTAATTACAGCGGATGAGGTAATGGGAGCGATAGCGGCCACCCCGTCCGGTAAAAGCCCAGGTCCAGACGGATTCACCCCTAAATTTTACAAAACATTTGCTCCCCAACTGACCCCCTTCTTGGTTAAGGTGTTCAACACCCTATCGGAGGGCTCAGCGTTTCCTCCACAAACACTCGAAGCCCACATTACCATTATCCCAAAACCAGATAAGGACCCTACTTTGTGTGCTAATTATAGGCCCATATCGTTAATTGAAGTGGACTTGAAATTATATGCCAAAATTTTAGCCACTAGATTGCAGCCGCTCCTCTCCCGCCTCATACACCTGGACCAGGTGGGTTTTGTTAGTGGTCGCAAGGCAAGGGACAACACCCTAAAAACCCTGCTTCTTACCAACTATGCCCGCACCCACGATGTCCCTTTATGCCTTTTGACGGTCGACGCCGAAAAAGCATTTGACCGGGTCGACTGGCAATTCCTCCAGCTGTCCCTGAAGCAGATAGGTCTGGGCCCCAAAATGATATCCCGAATTATGTCCCTTTACTCCTCTCCCTCTGCTAGAATTCGGGTGAATGGTTCATTGTCACCTACATTTCCCATCCACAACGGGACACGACAAGGCTGCCCTCTATCTCCCCTTCTCTATGTCCTGGTCATGGAACACCTGGCAATTGCCTTGCGCAATAACCCTAACATTTCAGGTGTATCAATAGGCCCCACTCATTCCAAACTGTCTCTCTTTGCGGATGACCTGCTAATGTTTGTAACCCAACCCCATATATCCTTACCACATATAATGCAGGAATTCACGAGGTTTGGGAAGCTGAGCAATTTCAAAGTGAACCATACTAAGTCAGAAATCCTGAACATCTCACTGTCCCAGGAGGCCCTCCGCCAAGTCTCCACTTTTAAAACAGGTTCCACTTCCATCCGTTACCTCAGAATCCAAATACCCACAGAATGATCCCAATTATTCTCTCTGAACTATGCTCCCCTTCTGCTTAGAACCAAGACGGATCTCTCAAACTACACAAAGAAGCGCCTTTCGTGGCTAGGCTGGGTGAATGCCCTAAAAATGGACGTTCTCCCTCGGTTTCTCTATTTGTTTCAGACAATTCCCATTTCCATACCCTCCTGGTTCTTTAAGAAGCTCCGCCAACTATTCTCCTCTTTTATATGGGGAGGGGCTCGGATACGCTATGAGACTCTCTCGCTCCCCAAGATTTGTGGCGGAGCTGAAGCTTCAGATGCCTCTATATACTATAAGTCAGCAGTACTCACGCATATACTTAACTGGTTCCATCATTCCTCCACCAAATTATGGGTACAAATAGAGAGCCATATCAATTCGATAGATCTCCGCGCCTTACCGTGGACGCCTACCGAATTCCTGAAAGGAGGGATACCCCTGAGCGACCATACACAACAAACCATACGAATTTGGACCCGAATGAATTCCTCCAAGACCCTATCTCCTCTGAAAGGACCCATGACTCCACTGTTTGGGACCCCGGCTTTTTCTCCGGCCCTACAGGGAGCAAGTTTTGGACCTTGTTGTAAGGAGGACCACAGACGACTTGCCCAAGTCCTGCGATCAGACTCTTCCCTGACTCATGACATCCCCTCCGGCCCATCTTCCCATACCTCGACGCATTGGCTGCAGAGGCAACAGGTGATATCCTTCATTCGCACCTTCCCATCCCTGCCTGATATACTTGCGGACTTAACAGACTTGGAAAGCATGCTGCTCCAGATCGCCCCCCCTACACATGTGGTCTGTCAAGTATATTCTCTCATACATATGGTTTATAATCCTGACCTCCTCCCATACACACAGGCCTGGAAGGAAGATCTGGGTCACCCCATTTCACCCGTAGACTGGCAAAAGTGCTTCATTCTGACTCACAAAATATCCTTAGCCTCCAAAGCCCAAGAAAAAGGATTTAAGTTGTTGACCCGTTGGTACAGATGCCCCTCGACTTTGCACTGGATAAACCCGGCACTCCCGGATACCTGCTGGCGTTGCTTGTCATCCAAGGGAACCTTACTCCACATTTGGTGGGAATGCCCCCCTGTGCGGAGGTTCTGGCAAAAGATCCTTGACTTGTACTGCAGACTCATGACGACCTCAATTACACCCTCTCCTGAGGTAGTTCTGCTATCTTTGGTCCCTGGACTGATTAAATCGGTCAAAAAAGACGTTTTGCATCACTTTCTGGCGGCTGCTAGAACAGTTCTGCCCAGACATTGGAAGTCGACGAGCATGCCTTCCCTGGGGGATTGGGCAATTGAAGTGGACCAAATTAACAGATTGGAATGAAGGTTGTCGCAGGAAACTGGTAAGGAGGAGCAATTCTCCAAGACCTGGACCTCATGGTCTATGTTTCGCTACTCCTCAGAATTTATTCCATGGGCCTCAGAGGAATCCACCGACGCACCTGTATAGCCACAGTGGAAAATTTCTCTCTTAATTTCTACATCCCTTACTGCCTTGACCCTTCTATCCCCACTCTCTCCTTTTTTCCCCTTCTCCTTTCCCTTTAAATGTTTGCGTTACACGCTCACCGAAATCATAATCTCTAGTCTCATTAGACCGGAACGGTGGCACACACAGAGCTTCCCCCTCAGAGAAAACGTGCTCAGCGCAGAAGTAAAAGCCCTAGCCTACTTGTAATGAGTGGGCACCGCTCGTTGAGTAGATAGCGGTGCTCTCCTAATCTTACTAAGCCAGGTTAGACGCTGCAGGTATACAGGCTTATATACCTTATCAATCAACCAAAGCTCACAAATTATCTAAACCATGAGACGGTACGACACCAGTGTTGCACGAATGTTTAGGAATATACGAATGTATATCTTTGTTTATGTGTTATTGAAAGACATATTTGTATACTATACAATTTTTCAATGATACTTTGCCTATCAATAAAATAAGATTAAATTAATATGTCGATAAGGTCAATGGTTCATCTAGTGTTATCCCCTGCATGCCTAGAAGGGACAAATCCCACTTGATCTTTGTCTATTAATTTCGTCAGGAATTGGGAAAGACGGTTAGCTAAAATTTTGGTAAAGAGCTTGTAATCGGAGTTTAAAAGCGCAATTGGCCTATAGCTGTCTGGGAGTGAAGGTTCTTTATCCAGTTTGGGAATGACCGTGATATAAGAGTGTAAAAATTGTTGACAGGGGCATTGACCTTGTAAAAGGGAGTTAAATAAAGATACCAAGTGTTTTGAAAAAGTCGGTAGGAAGGTCTTATAATAAGTGTAGGGTAGGCCATCTGGGCCTGGAGCTTTGTGGGCTGGAAGGGTGTTAACAGTATGAGTAAGCTCCTCTTCAGTAATGGGTTCATTTAGAATCTGCACCTCTGTCTCAGTAAGCTGGGGGAGGTGAAGATCCATCATAAATGTTTCAAAAGTTTTCTGGTCAAAGGGGGGGGTGTTGGTCAGGTGAGAGGCAGTTATAGAATTTGTCGTAAAATTCCCCAAATACTTGGGTCATTGTCTGTGGGCAGTAGGTGGGAGTCCCAGGAATTTAATTTGACCCGAGTTAGGAGCATATACATTCATGATCGTCATAGGGTTAGATAAATATGAGCCTTCTAGAATTATATAACGCCCATGAGGATCTAGATGGGAGGACTTGATCTGCAGGGGGCATGAAGGTTTGACCAAGACTGCCACTCCAGCCCTTCCAGATGGGTCTGAAGCTAAAAAGGACACTGGGAAGTGTCTAGAGGCAAATTTCAGGGAACCCCTGGCCAGGAAGTGCGTCTCCTGAACCAGGATGACATCTGCACTGGAGGCCCTGAACTCCTTCAAGGCCATCCATCTCTTTTTAATGGAATTCAAACCCTTCACATTATATGATACCAGTTTCAAAGCCATATATAGACATTACATTTCAGCTTCGGGATATTCAAAACAATGGACAACAGCCTAATAATAGAAATATGTGTGTATGGCCTAAATACAGGCCTTAGCCTGTTCAAAAGAGCCCTTATCATGAGATGATCATTTACTGAACTAAAAATAAAAAACCATGAGATAGAAAAAAAAAGGAAAAATAAGATTGGGACTGAAGCGTTTGGACTAACTTGGGATAATCCAAAAAAAGGGTCATGAAGGATTATGAAAACAAAAAGGCCTGTGAGGCCCAAAAACCGAGAAAAAAAAGGAAAAAAATAGACAAAAGGCCTGAGCAAAGTTTACTCAGGAATCCTTGGCCGAAGCCCAAGGTCCAGTAGGAGGACAAAGCCATCTCCAAAATGGTAAGGGACCCACAACTTTCCGTCACGGTGACCCGCCTAAAACGTTACCTAACTAATCACAATTCTGGTTAACCTGGGGATATGCAGCCCTGTAAGAACCTTTAAACAGAAAAAAAAGGAAGTAAAGGAACTGCATCCTACAACCTTCAGTTGGGACACTGAATTTTTAAGAGATGCATTTTCCTCTTCAAGGGCTTGTACATAGAGCAGAGATTCATCAAATTTTGTCTCTAGAGAAGCTGTGCGTTCTCCCAATGCATCAATCTCTCCCCTGAGCTCTCTAGAGATCCTCCTCATCTCTTGTGCTATGTCTCTGGTTACCTGCTGGGCCAGGGCCTGGAGTTTAAGATCCATCATCTCCGGGGTCAAGACCTGGTGAGGAGAGGAAGTTGCGTGGGGATGGACGGCCTGTAGCTGTGATCCATTCTCTGACATTGAGTTGTTAACAAATTCCTCTGGATCTCCCTGAGAAGTCAGGACCAGGGATTATGGCTTAGTTAGGAAGCGGTCCATGGTAGAAGAGGGTTTTGAATGTTGTGTGACTCAGTAAAAGGATCTCTGATCACCAATTTTGCCCATATGGTGCCGGAGTGTGTAGTGAAGTTGTGGCGTCTCGCCTCTGGAGCTGTTTGAGGCTTATGTAGCTGTAGAAAGGCCGCGGGTCACTGGACGGGAGCGGGGCTCAGAACTCACACATCTACCATCTTAGAGGACAGCGCATGTGCCCCTGGGTTTCTTGAGAAACAGAAATCAGACCTTGGGGGGGGTGCAGAGGCCGCATGCGTGATCCACTTGTTGAGACCAGGGGCAGGCCAGATAACAGTTTATATTAGTGGTTTATAAGCAGTTAACAGTCTGGTCTTCCTATTGTGAAGAGAGCAATGGGAATAGGGTGATCCAGATGCTGGCCAATCAAAGATCTGGGTGTCTGAGCTGTCTAGGCATTTACAGGCTTGCCTTAAGACCCAGTGCTAGCAATAGTGCAGGCACAAGAGAAATAGCACAGTAACCCCAGAGCCCACAGTACCTTAGTATGGAGGATGCACCTAGTATAATAGGCCACAGGATGGTGGAGTGCGGTGAAAGCCTATGGATCTCCTTAATTTACTCCTCTGGCGCTGCCACAGGAGGTTATATCAGCCAGCTTCTGCCCCTTGATCTCCACTGTGGGAATATTGGGATCAGCAGGCCCCCTGTGTGCCGATGGTGTTACTTGAGCCCGGGGACGCTGGAGGCTGTACAGGCCGCAAGATGTCCGTAGGCCGCGGGTGTTCAAAGCTCACTGCCACGAGCTTCAAAAATATATGGCTAGTTAGCGATTGAAACCCCAAATATCATACTATATAAATTTTCCTCATTTTGAAAAAGTTGTGACAAAAAATTAAGTCTTCAAAAGCCTTGCCATGGTTCTTAAAAAATACCTTGGGGTATATACTCTCCTAAATATGATCATTTTGTAGGTAGTTCTACTGTCCTGGTGCTCCAGGGCCTCCAAAAATGTGATAGGTAGTCAGGAAAATAGATGTACACTTTATGCCCATAGAAAGCCTGAAGGTGCACCTTGGATTTTGGACCTCTTTATGTGGTTAGTCTGTGAAAAAGTTTCACACATGTGGTTTTGAGGTATAATTCTAAGTATGCATATGTTGTAAGTTTCACACATGTGGTTTTGAGGTATAATTCTAAGTATGCATATGTTGTGTTTTTTAAATATCCTATTAAAGTAGAACTATAGACAAAGCATTGTTTTCATGTTGGAAAGATCAAGGGAGGGTTATGATCCCTGTTATGTTTTTTTGTTCTCTGTGTTCCATTGAGGAACATCCTGTTCCATAGCCAAAACAGAAAGTGAGAGAAAATGCCTGCAAATTAGGAGAATCCAGTGGGGCCCCCAGGTCACCAAAACCAGTGTCTCCAGTGGAAGATTTCTCATTTATTACTTTTCCAGGGACAACCCAAAATGTGGAATTTTCTTTTACTTTAACTTTTAATGATAATGGTAAACAGGACAAATAGAGTATCTAAAACGGGGACACAGGCAGCAATAAAAACCTAATAGGTGTTATGATACATCTAAACTCTATCGAAAACCTAAAAAAAAAAAAGTTTTGCCTTTATTTGTACTTTATATGGCTATTTTGGTGTATAAAAATACATTTTGAGTTTCATTCTACATTTTCCAAAAACTTGTGACAATAAAATTAAGTCTTCAAAAAAAATCAATATGCCTCTTAGAAATTACCTTAGGGTGTTTGCTTTCCAAAATCATTTTGTGGGTATTTTCACTGTCCTGTTATTCTATGCAATACAAGGTATAACTTTTTCCCCACACCAGAAGGGAAGTCTGTTGTTTCACAAAGGAGAAACAACACAGGGATGGGCTATATAGTGAATGATCACTGTGATAGCTAATCACAGGCTATCACAGTGATCATGCAATCGACAGCCGGTTATGCCTTTTCCTTTATAAGCATCCATTGAAGCCTAGGTAATTTGTCTGCCCAGAGGTCTGAGGTAGGTTCATTCTCTGATATTTTATATTTGAATCAAGGAATTGAAATTGGAACTTTCTTTTCAGGTTGCACATGATAATAAAGTCCCACATGACCCCTTCAAATGACTTTTCTGCAAATTAAGAGGATGATCATTTTAATTTCTTAGCCCTAGTCCAGAGAATTGTATTAACCAGAGCAGGCAGCAACTGGAGAAGGTGGTTCGACAGCACAATAGTAAAAATCTTAAAGAGGTTGTAAACCCAAGAAAAAAAAAAAAACTGTAAGACAAAGGCATAATGATCTAGTAAGCATTGCATACTAGCTCATTATGAAATACTAACCTTAGAACAAAGCTGTTGCCGCTGAGACAGCTGACATGTTCTCCAGAGTTTCTTCCAGGGTTTGTGGGTCTGGCGCTGTGATTGGCCAAAACCACAATGACGTCACTGTCGCGCATGCACATGGGAGCCGCTGTTCACGGCATGGGGTTTAGAAAGAATGGCCGTGCCCTCAGAACCTATGTACCAGTGATGTCACTGGCTGCATGTCATGTAAATATCTCCTAAACAGTACATGTTTAGGGGATATTTTCCCTACCTATAGGTAAGCCTTATTATAGGCTTACCTATAGGTAAATGTCAGCAGAGGAAGTTTACTTCCTCTTTAAGGTTCACATTAAGTAGTAAAATGGGTCTGTAACTGGTGCATAATAGTGGATTCTTCTCCTCTTTGGGTATGACTACAATTTGGGCCTCTAGTGTTTGGGTAGAAGGAGTAATATTAGGTTCAGTTTGGTTAGGACTTTTGTGAAATGTGGAACATTTTGCAAGGGGAGGCTGTCAGAGCTCGGACATTTTCCTAGCTTCGGTTGTGAAAGAGCTGTGATTATTTCTTCTATATAGATAGGGTTCCTAAGGGACTTGGTTGTTTCTCTATAGTAGGTATTGGTGATTTTTGAAGGAAGGCTTGTATGTGATGTTGTTGGCCTTTTGTTGGAGATTGTCAGGCAGATAATGTGTTTTCTCCTTAGCATTTTAATGCTCTGTAAGTGTAATTGTAAAAGGTTAGGTTTGGTCACTCTAGCCAGTAGCTTGACACATTTATTCTCTTCTTCATAATATATACTGTATTTATGTTTCAGCATGAATGCTTGTCTAATTTCATAGTTTATAGCTCTAGTTTGATGCTTATTGCCTCTTCTCAGTCAGCTCTTTAAATGTTGGGCACTAAAGAGGTGTTCTGATGTGTTTCTAGTTATACAATGTGGTCATGAAAGGATTGGATATGTGTCTGTCTAGATTTTTGAAGTACCACGGTCATGCTAGGTAATTCTCCCCTTACCTCCTACATCTCAAACTGTAGGTTGTATGGACCTATGTAGTAGTATATAAACTCCTTTGGACTTATTGGAAGGTGAAATGTCATGGAATACAGTAAGGAGTAGGCTGCAGAACTTGGCTTTGTGCAATGAAGGCTTTGTGCTCCTGTACATCAACAGGAGTAATCACTCTTTTTGCTGGTGAATTTTAACCCTTCGCATCAGGGGAAAGCATGGTGAGGTTGGCAAGTATAGCCATTGTCATGTGTAGTAGTCAAACAATAAGACATTTCTCCAGTGGTTTAGGGTAGCAGAGAAGAAACAATTGTGTGGGGGAGAGGGGGGAGAGGTTTGTGCATAAGGAGGGGAAGAGGGCAAGAGCTGAGCATGGGAGTGAAAAAAGGGGGGGAAGTGGAAGGTTAAAGGGGGGAAAAATAAGGTGTATACAATGAGGAAGGATGGGAGTCAAAGGTAGAGAGTGTAGAGAAGAAATAAGGGGTCAAGAGACATTGTATGTGAATACAGAAAAAGGGAAAATGTATGTTTAATGAACTAGAGGGGGTTGTAAAGTGTCTTTTGAAGTAAAGACCAGGGGCATGGCCAAATGACAGTGAAGTGAAGACACATCTTTGCAGAACTCTGCACCCACTGCCTCTTTTGCTACAGACTGTGAGATGTCACACAATCCAGACAAATGCCACTAAAAGGGAAAACACCTAAGAGCACAAAGCAATGCAATGACCACAGCAACATGGCAGCCATGCTGAGTTCACATCCACAGGTCATGTAACAGCAAACTGCAGCTCTAGGCAGACCACCATTGTCACCCTTCCTATCTGATGCTAGAATTTCCAGTGCCTGCTCTGACCTCAAATTGAACCAATCACCAAGCCCTGTATTGAACATTCTATTTCTGAACACAATAGGTCTGGAGATCTTCCATACACAGACTCAACAGAGCACTGCATCCTCCCCTGTAGAAATGTCTACCATCTTACTATCTTTGCCCATGAGGCAGGAGATGGACTCTTTTTCCACAAGGATAGGAACTCCTCTCTGTAAAAACATACAGGAGATACACCGATCTGTCTCTGTGGTGGAAAATAAAGTGTCTACCATCACATCTGATAGGGATGCTATTCCCAAATAGAAACTGGCTCAATACTCCAAATGGTACACATCACACTCAACCCAAAGCCATTTTATGCTGAGCACATTTCTTTTCCTGAAAGAAAAAGTAACACGTAAGGAATGGTATAGAGGCACTTTCCAAGTTGACAGGGCTGATATCCAGCTACTTTAAGACATCTCCCACACACCATTACTAATGTAATGACAAATGAAACCTCTCTTGGATTGGATTCATCAGGCTGGGGGAGTATACACATGGGGCTATCAGTTTAGTCTACACATGCACATGGCAGGAAATTGTTTTTTCTTACATCACAGATCAAAAAACTAACCTTTTTTGGTTTTCTCTCTATGGACCGTATTGAGGTTCCTGACTGAACAGCAGCATACTTCAAAACCAAGGCCACATCCGCAGCACTCACGCAGGGCTGCATCTCGTAGAAATCAAGCCCTTACGCTGGCACCCTTAAGCTGGCCTAATGCAAAATGAAACCTAAAATTTTAAGGATCTAAATCTGTCCAATATAATATGCCTTGACTGACAAGTTCTGTTTCATACATTCACTAAATGCATTAGATATGTACTATATATATATATAGCTGCCCTATTAACGGCAAATGCATCTTAGTTACCTAGTTATTAATAAATAGCAACTTACCAGTTTCTCCATTTCACAATTTATACTACATCCCATGAAAAAAATGGTATTAAAGAACAGTGAAGCATATATAGTTGTTCAGTTGCTTTTCTTCACAAGCTATATATATATATATATATATATATATATATATATATATATATATATATATATATATACAGTGGGGACGGAAAGTATTCACGCCCCCTTACATTTTTCACTCTTTGTTATATTGCAGCCATTTTCTAAAATCATTTAAGTTCATTTTTTTTCCTCATTAATGTACACACAGCACCCCATATTGACAGAAAAACACAGAATTGTTGACATTTTTGCAGATTTATTAAAACAGAAAAACTGAAATAGCATATGGTCCTAAATATTCAAACCCTTTGCTCATTATTTAGTAGAAGCACCCTTTTGATCGAATACAGCCATGAGTCTTTTTGGGAAAGATGCAACAAGTTTTTCACGCCTGGATTTGGGGATCCTCTGCCATTCCTCCTTGCAGATCCTCTCCAGTTCTGTCACGTTGGATGGTAAACTTTGGTGGACAGCCATTTTTAGGTCTCTCCAGAGATGCTCAATTGGGTTTAAGTCAGGGCTTTGGCTGGGCCATTCAAGAACAGTCACGGAGTTGTTGTGAAGCCACTCTTTCGTTATTTTAGCTGTGTGCTTAGGGTCATTGTCTTGTTGGAAGGTAAACCTTCGGCCCAGTCTGAGGTCCTGAGCACTCGGGTGAAGGTTTTCATCCAGGATATCCCTGTACTTGGCCGCATTCATCTTTCCCTCGATTGCAACCAGTCGTCCTGTCCCTGCAGCTGAAAAACACCCCCACAGCATGATGTTGCCACCACCATGATTCACTGTTGGGACTGAATTGGACGGGTGATGAGCCGTGCCTGGTTTTCTCCACACATACCGCTTAGAATTAAGGCCAAAAAGTTCTATCTTGCTCTCATCAGACCAGAGAATCTTATTTCTCACTATTTTGGTGTCCTTCAGGTGTTTTTTTGCAAACTCCATGCGGGCTTTCGTGTGTCTTGCACTGAGAAGAGGCTTCCGTCGGGCCACTCTGCCATAAAGCCCCGACTGGTGGAGGGCTGCAGTGATGGTTGACTTTCTACAACTTTCTCCCATCTCCCGACTGCATCTCTGGAGCTCAGCCACAGTGATCTTTGGGTTCTTCTTTACCTCTCTCACCAAGACTCTTCTCGCCCGATAGCTCAGTTTGGCCGGATGGCCAGCTCTTGGAAGGGTTCTGGTCGTCCCAAAGGTCTTCCATTTAAGGATTATGGAGGCCACTGTGGTCTTAGGAACCTTAAGTGCAGCAGAATTTTTTTTGTAACCTTGGCCAGATCTGTGCCTTGTCACAATTCTGTCTCTGAGCTCTTCAGGCAGTTCCTTTGACCTCATAATTCTCATTTTCTCTGACATGCACTGTGAACTGTAAGGTCTTATATAAACAGGTGTGTGGCATTCCTAATCAAGTACAATCAGTATAATCAAACACAGCTGGACTCAAATGAAGGTGTAGAACCATCTCAAGGATGATCAGAAGAAATGGACAGCACCTGACTTAAATATATGAGTGTCACAGCAAAGGGTCTGAATACTTAGGACCATGTGATATTTCAGTTTTTCTTTTTTAATAAATCTGCAAAAATGTCAACAATTCTGTATTTTTCTGTCAATATGGGGTGCTGTGTGTACATTGATGAGGAAAAAAATGAACTTAAATGATTTTAGCAAATGGCTGCAATATAACAAAATGAGTGAAAAATTTAAGGGGGTCTGAATACTTTCCGTCCTCACTGTGTATATATATATATATATATATATATAGCTTGTGAAGAAAAGCAACTGAACAACTATATATGCTATAGTATAAATTGTGAAATGGAGAAACTGGTAAGTTGCTATTTATTAATAACTAGGTAACTAAGATGCATTTGCCGTTAATAGGGCAGCTATAAATCCTTCTTTGGTTTCTATGATTGAGCAAACTAATACTTAAAAAAAAAAAGGGTAATCTAAGTGCTTCATAGCGTACACCACTATTCCAGAATATTGACTATTCAGTAAACACAATGGACGGTATTATTCACTAAAGCACTGTCCATAAAGACAAGAAGTGCAGCCTTATTCACATACACAATATTGCCAAAAGTATTATTACATATATTTATATAGTGTCAACAATGTATGCATGACTTTACATTGTGTATGTACATCAATCCCTTACAATATAAGTTCTCTCGCTCTCTCTCTTTGGGTTTAGGAGTATGTCTATACAAATGTTTGACCATTCTTCCACAAGCACTAATGTTGGATGAGAAGGCACAGCTCACAGTCTCTGCTCTAATTCATCCCAAAGGTGCTCTATTGGGTTGAGCTCAAGACCGTGCAGGCCAGTCAAGTTCCTCCACCCCAAACTCGCTTATTCACACTAAATTGCCAAAAATATTGGGCCACCCCTCCATATCATTTGGTGGAGCGGGTATTATGGCGTGGGGTTGTTTTTCAGGGACTGGGCTTGACTCCTTAAGGCCCTACACACTATACGAAAATCAGATGGGAAAATTCATAAGACGAGCTGTCTGTGGATTTTTGGATCGTTAGTACGGTGCTTTCGACAGCCATTTCACTTTTTCGTCAGACAAAAGCTGCATGTGCAGGCTATAGAATTTTTGTCAGATGTGAAATTAAGGTCTGATTTTCAGATGGTCAGTACAGAAATCATCATACAAAAGTCGAAAGTACAAACATGCATGATCGGAATCAAGGAATGACATGAAAGAGTTCCGTCTTGTAAACTACCGTTCGTAATCTAGAATTAACTTTTTTTTTCTTTCTTTTTATATCACTTCAGCAAACTTTGTCTGGAGGCTTATTTAACTTAACGTTCATTTTCTGTCTCCTTTTCAGTTTCTCATCATTGTGGTAACTGCATTCCCCCTTCTTTTTTTTTCCTCTCCCTCTTTTTTTTTCCCCCCTTTTTTTCCTTTATATATAAAACTTTAATTCGATAGAAAGCGAAAAGTCAAATAATTGTTATCTAAACAGCTAATTACTATAGGTACATGAAAGCAAGATAGGGGTTCAGTATATTAACATGGGGGACGGCAATAAAAAAGAAGAAGAGGGGGCTAAGGGACTCCCCGCGCCCACTCCTACGACCAGTCGCAGAGTTATCCAAGTTAATATATATGCCATGATACCTACATACTAACACCTTTCCCTCTCTCCCCCCTTGCTTTCCTGTGCAGGGCTTTTAACAAGCTAATCTTCTATTAGCTATTATTTATCTTTAACAGAGCAAGCGCCCTATAGCTCCTGTTTTAGTCTGGTATTCCATTTCTCTAGTGAGCTGGCAGTTTTATCATTGTATCCCACTCCCTTGCATCCTTTGCTTCCTATTACGGACAACCCATTTTTTCCAACCATGGCTTCCACATTCTGTCAAATTCCTTAAAGTTACCTCTCTTGATATACTCTATTCTTTCCCTGCATAGGGTTTCATTTAAAGTAGCAATCCAATCTTTTACTGTGGGGGGTTCCTTTGATTACCATTTCAATGCAATCATTTTTCTGGCCTGGAACAAGCATCTCAAAATTGCCAGTGTGGTACTTTTCCTCTCCCCCTGTACCCATCTATACCCCAGAATGCATACTATGGCCTCCTTCTCCACTAAAATACCAAATATATCTCTCAAGCTGTCAGTCACCCCCTCCCAGTATCGGAACAACTTGGGACATCTACACAACATGTGAATGAGAGCCCCAGTCCCCCGACATCCGGGACAGCTATCATTAGATCTTCTTCCAAACTTAAAGAGACGTTTAGGTGTATAATAAGCTCTGTTTAACAACATCAGGTGCGATATCTTCTGTGGAGGGGAGACTGATAACAATGGTCCCATATCTCAAAAATTTTCTTCCACTGCGCTTGTGTCATTACTCCTACATCCTTTTCCCATTTAGCTCTTACAGCATAGAGTAAACCCTCACTATTAACTTCATTACTTAGTGTTTATAGACCTTAGATATTAACCCCTTAGTGGGGGCTACCTGTAGTATACATTGAAATAGTGGCGTTTCTTCCCACACTAAACTATGGTTCTTAAATTGAGCTTTGAGAGCATGTTCCAACTGGCAGTATGTAAAAAAGGAACTCTGCTGCAAATTAAATTCACGTTCCAACTCCGGAAGTTTCTTTAGTGTATTACCTGTATATAGTTGTCTTAACCGTTTAATACCTTGATCTTTCCACTCTCTAACTTTTCCTATCTTAAGAATTTCCTGCAGATTACGATTGTTCCAAATGGGAGTATATTCAGTAACCACATTGTATTTCATCTGTTTTTTAATTATTTTCCATACTTTAATTAACATTTTGATTGTTGGGTATTCATAATGGAAGGAGTTCGCTTCTAGGGCCTCAATTATTGTATTATGTAAAGCACCTATCAACAAGATTCTACCATTTGGGGTACCTCCATCTGGAACCCCACACCCCAATAACTGCTGCAGTTGGGTTGATAAAAAATAGCGTTCCGGGTGTGGGAGGGCAAAGCCACCGTCCCTCACAGGGAGCTGAAGTACATGTAACCGTATCCTGGCTTGTCCCCCCTTCCATATCAGTTCCCTAAAGAGGCTCTCGATTTTATTGAACCACTTCTTGCATATCCACACTGGAGAATTGTGCAGAACATACAACAATTGTGGCATCCAGATCATTTTTATTAAACTACATCTTCCTGCCACTGATAGGAGAAAACATTTCCAAATACCTATCTTTTGTTTGAATTTCAACAAGAGTGGAATATGGTTTTTACTAATGTATTGGGTAGGGTCCTTTGCCATGACAATTCCCAAGTATTTCAATGCATCCACTGTTACCAACTGGGGCATTCCATGTATTGTTGACACACTTATGGAATCTAAGGATAGTAACTCAGACTTCTCCCAGTTTATCTCCAGACCTGTAAAACTGCCAAATTATTCCACTATTCTCATCGCCTTTAACAATGAATTACTTGTATCCCCCAGGAATAACAAGATATCGTCTGCATACAGCGCGATTCTTTCTTCGCCCGTCCTTCTCTGAATACCAATAATCTCAGAACTCGCTCTTATGGAGATAGCCAGCAAAAAGCAATGAAGATAATGGACACCCCTGTCTTGTCCCCCTCTCAAGTTCAGACCAGTCCGATAACTCACCATTAATTTTTAATCTTGCCTTAGGTCTATCATACAGCATTTTAATCCAACCAATAAAAGAGGGACCAAATCCAAATTTCCCCAGCACCCGCCAGATATATCCCCACTCCACACTATCGAAGGTTTTAGTCACATCTAAAGTCAATACTGCTCTTGAACCCTCATTTTCAGTTGGAGACTGTAGATTCAAGGAGGCCCTTCTAATATTCAAACTCGTGGATCTATTGGCTATAAAAACTGCCTGGTCTGTATGGACCAGGTTGTGAATAACTCTATTTAATCTAGCTGCCAAAACTTTGGCCGGAATTTTGGCATCGGTGTATAAAAGAGAAATTGGCCTATAAGCGGACATGTCAAGGGGGTCCTTCCCATCTTTCTGCAGTACTATGATAGTTGCCTCCATCATAGAAGCAGGCACATGGCCAACCTTGGTTGCCCCTCCTAGAGCTTTAAGCAGCTCTGGGGTTAATACATCACCATACTGTTTATAGGCCTCGATTGGAAGTCCATCTGGGCCAGGAGATTTTTAGTTTGCCATACTGGCGATGGCTTGTTGAAGTTCTGCAAGTGTTATTGGAGTTTCTAATAGATCCCTTTCCTCTTGCGAGATGGCCGGAATTACCAAATCCCCCAAGAACTTCTCCATCACACCCTCCATTCCTTTTTTCTGCATGGTATAAAGAGTTTCATAATAGTCCCTGAATATTTGCACTATCTTTGAAGTATTTGAAAATATATCACCTCCTAAGGACCTGATGGCGAGAATAGTGGATGGAGCAGTATTGGACTTCACCAGCTGTGCCAGTACCTTACCCACTCTTTCGCCCTCTACCAAGGATACCTGTCGCTGGAGGAGGCGCCTAGTCTCCGCCTTCTGCATAATAACTACCTTGTACTCTTGTTGTTTATCTAGCCAAAATGTTTCCTTCTCAGGGGTCGGGTCTATTATATAATTATTTTCAGCCTCAAGCACCTCTCTTAAAATTTTTCTTCCCCACTCCTAGCCTTTTTATTAAATTTGGCCACCTGCTGTATTAGTACACCTCTAAAAAAGGCCTTTAAGGCGTCCCACATCACGACAGGCGGCACTGTTCCTTCATTTATTTCTACAAATTCTCTCAATTTAGGGAGAACCCCATCCACATTTTTTATTAATTCAAACCAGTATGGATTTATTTTCCACTCTTTCCGGAGTTTGTTCCCTCCCAGGTTCAATGTAACCACCACAGGGGAATGATCCGATATGCATCTTGGCCAGTATAACATTTTCTCGTAATCTCTAGTGCTCTATCATTCCCCAGAACCAAATCTATCCTAGAGAGCGCAGAGTGAGAGGCTGAATAGCATGAATATTGCGCGACTCCTGGATTCCGCACTCTCCACAGGTCTAGTAACCCCACTTCATCCAAGAATTGACGTAAGCGGCTCTTCTCCACAGACTCTGAGGGAGTCCGTACAGGATATCTATCCAGCTTTCTATCCAATATCTCATTAAAATCACCCACCGCTATAATCGGCACCCCTTCCTTGTCTAGCAAGAATTCATTAAATCTAAATATAACATCTAAATTAAAGAGCGGAGAAATGTATATATTTGCCACCACATACATACTACTATCAATGGAGCAGTATAAAAAAATATAACGGCCCAACTCATCAATACTGGACTGCCTGCATGAAAAGTTCACCCCTGTTTTCACCATAACGCTCACCCCCCTACTATAGGAGGAGTGAACTGCATGGAATTGACATTTATATTTCTTTGACTGTAATTGCTGGAGTGTGTTTTTAATTAAATGAGTTTCCTGCAGGCAGACCAGATCTATACCGCAGCTCTCCATCATGGAGAGTACTGCCAACTTTTTGAGCGGTATCCCCAGTCCCCTGACATTCCAGGATCCAATTTTTAGTGTCTTAGCTTGCATCTATATGTCAAGAAATATATACCAACCTAGAGGATATGTCTAACTAAAACTAAATTCATTAAAAATTAATACTTTAACACCCCTCTATCATGCATTTTTAACAGTGAATTCCATTTCACCTCCACTCTAAAATCGTTAGTGACTTTAAATGACGTGTCCACCATAACCAACCTAAATAAGTATTTACTAAATCCTTTCATGTGGGTTTCAAATATCTTTTTCATATAATCAAAACTTTGTGTATAAGCCTGAGTCCAACAAAAGTGATTTCCACTAGTTTTCCTGCTTGCTATATGTATCTTTAAACCAAATTTCCCCATAATTGGTGCCACAGCAATAGTTTACTAGGCTCCTGACCTTTATTGCTATGTATTTTAGTTGACTGAGCCGATGAAGCTGCCACAGATAGCTGGGTCTGAGTCTGGCCCTGGCTTTTCCTATCCAATGCACCCCCCTGCTGTGCTTTAGACTGTGACCCCTTCTTTGGAGGGGTCAGAGTGGAGGTGTGAGCATATTGCTCCAACTTCGCCGCTGCTGCCACTGCTAGTGTTTGCTGAGAGTCTTTTCTTTGGAAGATCGTAGGTGCTACATCATATATACTTTAACAAAGGGCCATCCTCAACCTGTAATCCAATACAAAACCAAGGGGAGCTACTCTACCCTTATCTACACAGTGTACACAATATACCCAAACATAAATACATTAATTGCAGAGATTTAAAACAAAATCCAGCACCCTGAGAACATATGCACTTTTGCTAGTACAGTTAATGGTGTCTTGCCTGCACGCTTCTCAGTTGATATCGTTGATATAGGTTCTAGGACAGCCTTATGATGTTTATCTAAGTACAGTGCAAGTGCAATAATGACCTAAAAAAAATTAGGAAGGGACAGAGCTTTGGAGGGGGCATGACAGGATGGGTGGGTGCATGTGGAGCTGTGGTATGGAGTGAGTAAGAAGACGCTGTGTGTTCTCCCCCTCCTCTGCTCCCTCTGCTCCCCCTGCTAGCTAGACACATACCAGGCGGTGTGTGTCTGATTGCCGTGGTGGAGAGCGCGCTGCGTGTGGATGCTGAGCAGAGTGCTGTGCCCCGCTGGATGGAGATCGTGGACCATGGAACTGAGGCTGCCTCGCTTTGCTCCGATCTTCCCCAATCCATCCTTCCGGAAAGGCTGAGAGCGCTGTAGGACAGTCGGGAGTGATGTCACACGCCGCTGGGAGGTACTCGGGAAGCGGCAGTTGGGCGGCAAGCACTGGCTGTATGTAATGGTCTTTGCTCGTTCGCTCACCACCAAAGAAAGAATTGGAGGCTCTCTAAGGGGGGTATAAGTATATGGATACCCGAATTTTAGTACATATTTTAGTACATATGCAATATACTTTAAACCATTGACTGGAATTGGAACCTGTCGTTAAGGGGAACTTCTCCTGTTTGGGGGCCGGCACTAGGTCTACAAATACATGTGCTCTTAAGAGTCTTTTAAATATAAAGTTTAAGATCTCATGCTGCTCAGTCGCCTAATCTGCCAAGGTTTTTGACATCATTAGTAGGCAAAAGGGTCAGGTGTGAAAAGGATAGTTAGAATTAACATTTGTGACGCGGCAATTGATGAAATGTCGAAATGCAACAAACATTCTCATTTTCTTTAATGGGATAATAATTAAGCTGCTTGCTGGTGATACTGATGTAGTTATGTCAAACATATTTTAAAAGGCATTTGTTTTGTAGTGATATAAATAATATTAATATTTTGGTTGTTTGATTTTTTTGGGAAGTTACCACAACACCATTATGTTGATGTCCCTTGTTAATTTTCCATTGTGTTGTTTTAATGTAACTGCCCACTCCCAAACTGTCATTTGAAGAAAAACACATAGCCCGGTATTATTATACACAATTTTTTTATTGTGCAGACAAAAACCCTACAGAAATTAAATTAGAGATGCTATCTGCCATCCAAATAAAAAAAAATAACAAAAAAGTGCATTCCATGCAGAAAAAACTAAGAAAATATAACAAAACAAAACATTACCAAAAAAATACACAAATCTGAAAACCACAAATCAACGCTCACCAAATTTCTACTAACACGAAATTAGCAGAAGGACGCAAAGGGTGGCGCTCAAGAAATTAACTTCCTCTTTATACTCTCGTAGTACGTCATTACGTTTGTGTTTGTCGAACGACATTTCGTGGATAGTTAATATGCTGGACAAAATCCTGCACACGCGCTTTTGACAAAAAAGAGACGATCGGTCGTACGACAATCAAACTGTGTGTACAAGGCTTTAGATCTGGTGAAAGGAACTCTTAAGGTGTCAGCACACCAAGACATTTTGGACAATTTCATGCTCCCAATCATGTGGGAACAGTTTGGACATGGCCCCTTCCTGTTCCAACAAGACTGTGCACCAGTGCACAAAGCAAAAAAAGACATGGATGAGCGAATTTGGGATAGAGGAACTTGAGTGGCCTGCACAGAGTCCTGACCCCAACCCAACTAAACACCTTTGGGATAAATTAGAGCGGAGACTGTGAGCCAGGCCTTCTCATCCAACATCAGTGCCTGACCTCACACATGCGCTTCTGGAAGAATGGTCAAACATTCCTATAGACATACTCCTAAACCTTGTGGACAGCCTTTCCTGAAGAGTTGAAGCTGTTATAGCTGCAAAGGGTGGGCCAACTCAAAACTGAACCCTACGGACTAAGGCTGGGATGCCATTAAAGTTCATGTGCGTGTAAAGGTAGGTGTCCCAATACTTTTGGCAATATAGTGTATTTATTGAACCACATTTTTGTTATACCAGGAATATAATATTTTATCCTGGTGTTCTGTGTGCCAAAACCATTTTCAATTAAACTTAAAGAGAGAATGCCACAGAATTAAAAAAAAACTGGTACAATGATGCCATAATATCATTCTGTATGCTGTGTTAACAACTAATACCATCTGGAAAATGTTGTCCTATATCAAAATATTTTATATTGACTGAATATGGGAAAGTTGGTAATGTTCTTGATTCACTACAGTATTGTAATTAAACGTGTGGGACTCTATCCCAAGATGCACTTGAGTAAGGTTCAATATATCACATCATTATTCAAATTAAAGTTTTTTCCAATGCATCTGCTATACCGTTGTTAATGCAATAGATATATTGTTACCTTGGCTACTGGTGTCCTAATATATTGACAGTTTCTGTCAGGATCTAAATTAACAGACCAGGGCCATGCATAGCAAGATCTGAGGTGGGTGATAGACTGCTCACCATATTATTCCTCACTAAGTCTGGATTAACCATAGGCACATCAGGCCTGTCCATAAATATGAAGCAATTAGGCAGCTTTTCTCACATTTGACTCCCATTATTATCAGAAGTACAGTTACCCCATAAAAGATTATGTACACATTGTCACAATATTCCAAGCCAAGTGAGGACCAGTAAAAACAAGGAAAAGTTAAAGCGTTTGTTAACCCCCCCCCCAAAAAAAAAAAAGGAATCCTGCTCCTTGAAAGCATGTTATATGACACAGAGCTTGTCCTGTGTCCTTTGGCCCTCTGTAACACCTAAAAAACCTGGCTGATCCTTCCAGTTTCTCCCTACCCCTCTATAAACTGACCACGGTGTATCATGTCTGCTGAGACCAGACACTGTGGTCAGTTTACATGCCTCTGTCATCAGCAGCCTGCTATCTGCTCTCCTCTCTGCTCACGTGTTTCCTCTCCCCTCCCCTCTCTATCTGTGTGTTAGCCGTCCCTCCCTCCTCCTGCTGCTCTCATAACACTAACCTGTATACATCATCAGCACTGCCTCCTATTGCAGTGTGCCCCTCTGTGAATGATTTATAAATATAAATGCTGTAAATACCTAATTTAAGAGCTGTGATTGTGATCAAATGACCAGCCAGCTCTCTCCTCCTCTCCTCCCCTCCAGACTGACATCAGCAGAGGAATCTCGGCCCCGCCCACTGCATCTCTCAGAGGAGAAAAGGAGAAAGCTGGCCAGTCATGTGATCGCAATCTCGGCAGTGAAATGAGGTATTTGCAGCATTTATTTTTATAAATCACACACAGAGGGGGATACTACAATTGGAGGCATTGCTGATGGTGTATACAGGTTAGAATGGCTTAACAACCACTTTAAGTAGTTATCCAAGCTGCTTTGAATGCCAAGAGTTGTGTTGTTACAGGTTCTAGTGATAGAAATCCCATCCTGTCCTGTCTATCCATTAAAGCAATATTACCCTGTACCTATTCAGTGGGAAGCCTTAAAGCGAACTAGCCTTAGCCTAGAGTAAACTCTGACTCTCTGACTGTCACCTATAGATAAACCTTATTTAGACTTACCTATAAATAGTTCAAACATATCCTAAATGTGCACCGTTTAGGAGATATTTAGTGTACATGCAGCCAGTGGCAGTTCCTTCAGAGCCCTGTGCCGTAAACTGTGGCTCCCACACGCATGTGTGACGTCATTGCAGCTTCGGGCAGTCACAAAGCCGGAGTCCGCGAGCCTGGAAGAAAAATGGGTGAAGATGGGAGTGCCTGCAGTTCTGACATTTCGGCGCTGGAAGGGCTTTGTTTTAAGGTAAGTTTAACATAATGTGCTAGTATGAGCTGCATACTAGCACATTATGACATTACCTTGCAGGGTACAAAAAAAAGTCCACCGATTTACTACCACTTTAAAGTGTGTACCTCAGGGACTTTCATCATGGATGGTACAGAATTTAAAAAACCCACCTGATTCAAATACATGACATCCCATGGAAAATAGCCTGGAACATTCCCACAAATGACATCTGGCTGCAAATATGATGCTCCAGATTTTTAAGGTCAGACAATCCCTCTTACAACCTTTTAATCAGAAAACTAAGTATATGAGAGAAAGAATGTGATTTTTTTTTTTTTTTGAGGAAGGTGACAAGCTGTGTAAGCTGTCTGCAAAGGCACATCACACTAATGCCCTGTACACATGGTCTGATTTTCCGACGGAAAATGTGCGATCGGAGCATGTTGTCAGACATTCCGACCGTGTGTGGGCTCCATCGGACATTTTCCATCGGATTTTCCAACACACAAAGTTTGAGAGCAGGCTATAAAATTTTCCGTCAACAAAATCCGATCGCGTCAATTCCGACCGTGTGTGGCCAGTTCCGACGCACAAAGTGCCACGCATGCTCAGAAGAAATTCCGAGACGGAACAGCTCAGTCTGCTAAAATGAGCGTTCAGAATGGATACAGCACTTTGGTCACGCTGCAATGTTTTAAATAGTTTAATACAGCGCACTCTGTTCATCTTTATAATGTGAGAAGAATGAAGTAGTTTTGCTGCTCATATTCACACAGACTTCTCACAAACTTCTTTCTTTATTCTTTATCAGGATTCCCTCAATATATTTTGATTTGTCACATCTGACCATTTTTTTTTTGATTGTTTTTAATTTTTTTAATTTTTTTGTCAAGGCTGTTTAATTTTTTTTTTTGGGTTTGTATTTTTTTCAAGGCTGTTTTTTTCTTCTTTTTTTGGTTTTTACTCCAGAATATTTTTGTGTGTGTGTTGTGTGTCAAGTTACCACAACACCATTGATATCTTGTATTATTTAATCTCAATGAGATTGTTTGGTGTTGATGTCCCTTGTTAATGTCACATTGTATTTTGAAATGTACCTGCCTCCTCACAAACAAACTGTCCTTTTTGAAGGAAAACACACATAGGTGAGTATAATTGAAACAAAAATTTCTTTATTAAGGGCTCACAACCAAACAAAGAGGGAGGCAATGCTGGAGAAACAGCAGAAATTGGTGAAGCCTTTGGCCCCCAGGGCAGACATCAATTATTTTACAGCAAAATTGGTGGCCTGAGGAGTCCATATCTAAGGGAGTGCAGTCTGGTCCAGAAGTCCCAGAGATCCGTGAAGCAGCAGATGACATCTGTGTCCCCAGGCTGTGGTCATACAAGAGACTGCATCATTTGTCAGACCAGACTGAACCCAGGGCCATCACTCTCTGGTCTTCATTGCACACTTCCTTCCACACTGTGGCTGTGGTGGTGGAGTTGTGGCAGCAGGAGGAGAAGGAGGAGGGGGATGGGCCAACTCAGTCAGGTGGGTATTGGGTGTGATTTCGCCACTCACCCCCTTACTTAGTACTTTATACAGAAGGTCCTCACACAGCTTGCATTGACCCTCCTGCATGGCCTTCAGTTTGGTTGCAGCCATGCAGGCAAAGGCCTCTTCAGGAGTGGGGATGGCTTTGAGGGACACAGAAGCCTCCTGAATGAGCCTGAGCGCTGAATCCTGAACGTGACTCCCCTTCCTGGGTCTTTTGTATGGAAGGCGGAGGGGAGGAACCTGCGAATCGGTCAGGCTATGACTGGGCCCAGGCTTCTCCTGGCTGCCACTTAGCCCCGCCTCCTCCTGGCTGCCACTAACCCCCGCCTCCTCCTGGCTGCCACATTCCACAGCCTCCTCCTGTGTGGCACATTCCACAGCCTCGTCCTGACTGAGGTCTTCCTGTGTATGAAAAAGGAACATCGTTTTAGTTTTTTATTCATCAATCACACACAATTTTCAGCTCATGATTGTTGCAAATTGAATGGTAACAAATATAATAGACTATCCTTCTGAGCCCAGCATTTTTCATTCTTGTCCCAATTATTTTTGCCCACTACTGTCTATTGATATGTAAAACACTTTCTTAAATCAGCAATTAGTGATCAATAATAACATCTAGTAAACATAATTTATTTATTGTCCAGGAATCTGTAGAACAATGCTATACCTGACTCCATCCGGGCTCCTCCACTTCTTCCTGGCTGGAAGTCCCAGGTTGGACATCGGAAGCCTCAGCTGGGGTGGAAGGAAGAGTGGAAGGAAGGGTTGAGAGGGATTCCCTGATTCCAGTCTGGTCTGACAGAAACCGCAGTCTCTCATAGTACCACAGTCTGGGGACATAAATGTCATCTGTTCCAGCTCCGGATCTCTGGGAATCCGTGACCTTCTTGCGCTCCCTAAGATAAGTGCTCCTCAGGCCAACAATTTTGGTTTTTGAATAGGGGATGGTTGCCGTGGGGACCACCGGCTTCACCAACTCCAGCAGTTTCTCCAGCACTGCCTGCCTCTTTTGTTTATTATTGTAATGTGGATGTTTCACCTGCCACAGACAGGGCAGCTCCCTGTACTTGTCTATGAACAGGGGGAGGAAGTTGTGGTAATTGAAGCCATCCACTTTATCTGCAAAACACAATACGAGACAAACCCTAATGTCAGGCAAAACTCTCCTAATCTTGTTACAATATAGGTCTCAATCTAGAAGCAGTATAGGCCCAAGTTTAGCTATTACCTTCGTTATCACGATCGGCGCCTCCGATACTCCTTCCTCCGCTCACAGATCGTACGTACTATGCACGCGTTTTACGCTTTATACACACTGCGCAAGCGTGTAACTCTGCCCGCCCCTGAAGTTCTTTCTAGTCTATTCCCCGCCCCTTTTCTTTTGGCGCAGTGGGGGAAGAGCACATGGCGGAGACACAGCAGGTGCTTGCTAATTATAGCAACGAGGAGGAGGGGGAGGAAAGCCCGGAGCCTGAAACATCTGGATCCAGAGGGAGACGATTTAAGGCATCAAATATGTCCTTTGGGGAGATGTTGGAGATGGTGGACATCCTGAAGAAGGCCGACTATGACGGGAAATATGGACCTTACCCCAACCCCAATGTCAGAAAGGCCAAGATCATGGTGAAAGTGGTCAAGAGCCTGCACCGGAATTTCGGGGTACGACGATCAAAAGATCAGTTCAGGAAATGGTGGTCGGACCTCAAATTAAGAGAGCATGAGCAGTACAGAAAGATCCGGAGAGTGCTGCAAAAAAGTAAGTAGTTGTGCTGTGTTCTGATTCTTTTTATGTTTATTATGTTCGTGCTGCTCCATGTGCTTTTCTTAACTGTTATCCATTTCTAAATGTGAACTTTCATGTTCATAGGCACATTATTCTTTCGTATCAAACATTTTTCGTGCGGCCTAGAAAACACCATTGTTTTGGCCATATGCATTTGCCCACATTTTTTAGGGCCTACTTGTCTGAAACTAATTTGGTTGTGTAGATGTGTTTGTTACTAGAATGAAATGCAAACTAAATTCTGTGTAAGTAAAGGACACTCAGCAGCTGGTTACACATCTGGACGCTGAAGCACTAGTGTGGGACACAAGAACACCCTTTTTATTAGGGGTCCCACACAGGTGCTCCAGTGGATACTATAGGGGTGTCTCCATCTGTGAAGCTTGTACAAAACAGGTAAAGTATTGAAGCATGACAAAGGACACTAAAAATTCTACATCTTGGAACTCTGC
Source organism: Aquarana catesbeiana (assembly GCF_042186555.1). Classification (NCBI taxonomy): domain Eukaryota; kingdom Metazoa; phylum Chordata; class Amphibia; order Anura; family Ranidae; genus Aquarana; species Aquarana catesbeiana. The sequence continues at coordinate 646,648,919 of NC_133324.1, forward strand.
CAAAACAGACAATTGTACCCCACTTCCAAGCAATGTTTCATATTTATAGTTCTGCCATCAAATATCTGTGTGCTAAGTATACCATTTTTTTTTTACATAGGGGAGAAAAGACTCGGAGGACACCCCTCATCCGAGGAGACCAGAGACCCTCCACCTCTGGAAGAAGGGGAAATCCACCCAAGACAAACAGAGCAGGAGGAGAAAGACGTGGTGGAAATTGGCACCACAACAGGTGAGTGTCTGCAACCACAGGCTCAGGTAAGAGATGGATGCCGGCATAATACATGTTTTTTTTTTTGTTTCTATCTTTTTAGGTGATCGTGATGTTTTGAATCCAGATCCTTTCACCTCGGAAAGTGCACAGATCCTGATCGGGGAGATCATGGGGTGTAATAGGGACTTGGAAAACATCAAGAAAAACATCAATGATGTTATTCAAAAAAATAAGAACCTCATTGATGTTTTGGGGAGAGTTTAAAACCCCTCCAAATCCCTTTGTTTTTTGGTGTGCTACAATTTTTTAACATTTTTTGTCAAATTGTAGAAAAGCCAAATTTTGAAGAGGCACACAGTGTGTCAAAATGTGCTATCTGCTATCACGGGAGATCAATGGATGCGTTTTGGGGGTGCAACCCCTTCCTCAATAATAAAGTAGCTGAGAGTAAGGGGTTGCACCCCAAAAACACGTCCTTTGATCCCCCGTGATGGCAGGTAGCACATGTTGACATTCGGCTATTTGTGTGCATCTTCAAAATTTGGCTTTTCCGGGGGTGACTTCACCCCATCTGAACGCAATATCAAACACAGTTTGTAAATACTCATGTCTGATATTGCCTTCAAGTTCTACCAAATGTGAACTTTGTAAGTTCAAGATTTGTGTCTTTCTTGTTGGTTTTAAACATGCCTGTTTTATCTTAAATGGACATTTCTACTTTTTCTAATGTGACCCCAAAAATTGTTATACAACAAACATGTTGGTTTGTTTTAAAAACCTTTTCTAAATGCACATGTGATTGTGCAGGTATTAAAAAGATAATGTTAATCAAGAATGTGTGGATTATTGTCTCAACGCTACAACACTTTTGTGGTGCTCTAATTGCTGTTTTCTGTGACAATGGGTGTTATTTCCTAAGGGCAAATCTACTTTGCACTACAAGTGCAGTTCCAAGTGCACTTGTAGTGCAAAATGTCTTTGCCTTTGGTAAATAACACCCAACAGTGCTTTGTAAGGTTACACAATCAAGCCATTTTCAGGACTCACCACATTTCTGTCAGGGTCAGCTAAAATAAACACAAGCAGTAAATGTCACCAAAGATTTGCTTATTTTTTTTTTTAATTTGAAAAAGGTTTTACACATTGTCTGGCTTATTGATAGCCCACCTATCTGCAAAGAATTCAAGGTATCTTAGCCGGACATCACGGGCACTCAGCGGGGGCAAGCCAGGACGGCCCCTTTCAAGTGCCGTCAGGGTTGGTTCATTTTGAATTCCAGCCTCAGGCCCAATTGAGCTAGCATAGTTGGCAGAATGTTGCCATAAAAAGTTGTGTAGAACACAGCACGCCAGGATAATGTGATTCAGTTTGTACTCCGCCATATGTATGGGTGTAAGAAATAGGCGGAACCGGCTGGCCATGATTCCAAACATGTTCTCCACCACTCTTCTGGCTCTGGCCAGACGGTAATTAAAAACCCTCTGGTCTGGGGTGAGGGTCCTCATCGGGAATGGCCGCATAAGATGGTCCCCCAGCGCAAAAGCTTAATCCGCAACGAAGACGAATGGGAGTCCTTCCACATTGTCTTCTGGAGGTGGCAAGTCCAAGCTGCCATTCTGGAGATGCCTGTAGAACTCCGTCTGGGCGATGACTCCACCATCGGACATCCAGCCATTCTTCCCCACGTCCACATACAGAAGTTCATAAGTAGCTGACACCACCGCCAACATCACAATACTATTGAACCCCTTATAATTATAATAGTACGACCCCGAGTAGGGTGGTGGGATGATGTGGACGTGTTTCCCATCAATTGCCCCTCTGCAGTTAGGAAAGTCCCACCACTGGGCAAAGTGGGAGACCACAGTCTGCCATTCCTGTGGCGTGGAAGGAAACTGTGGAGTAAAACAAAAAAAAATTAGTCCTTTTGCACATAAACATGGAAAGCAGATTAGACACAAACATTCTTGGCCAACATCTAGATACCATTTATTTATGGGAATTTTTAAAGACCAAAGTATAAGGTACACCTATTAGATTCCCGCTCTCCCCCCTCTCATGGGCCATTTCTAACATTATAGGGGGGGACTCTTGGACAGGTAACCCTCTCCACTTCATTGGGAGATGAATGCCTATATAAGGTGTATTACTTTGAACAGACCCTCCTTAGTTACACTATTGGCAGCCCACTGGACAGATAAGAAGTGTCATAATACAAAGATATAAATACACACTGTACACATTTTAGCACATTTGGACATTCTGCTATTACCTATCAAGATAATAATAGGATACCAAAACTTTAAACAGTACCATTTGAAAGTATACAGGCAGGCCCTTGCACTACATGCTTTGGGGAATTCATCCATAAATCTGAGCACAGAAGAGATGGGTATAGTGTGTATGGGTTTGGCAAAGTCAGCAGATAGATGATTGAGGATAGGTAGAGAATTGTTATCAGCTGACTTAGCAGTTGGGGGGAGGGAGGGTTCAAAATGATTTGGGGACCCCCCCCAAAAAAGCCTCTGGCACTCAGCCTGAATTTAAAGCACAAATCACATTTCAAAACATTTTAAGGGTGTTTGGGGTAAAGCACCACTATGGAGCTGATAAAATACATTGTTAAGTGACTATATGAGGTGAATATAGGGCAGGAGACCATGCTGGGGAGGTAACTGAAGGCAAATATGTATGAAGGACAACAAAAATAATTACATAAAAATCCAGCATGCATGAGGACAAAGGGGACATTCACAGCATATTACAATCATGGTAATTAGGGAATGAGGAAAGAAATACAATATATTAGCAAACATTATATACAATAAAATGTGATATTAAAGGATAAAAATCTTACCTTAATACTCCTTCTGCAGGACCTGGATGATGGCAGAACAGGTCTCCGGGATAATGATCCCCAGAGCCTGGTGGGAGATGCCTGTTGAGAACTTCAAGTCCTGCAGGCTTCTCCCCGACGCCAAGTACCGCAGGGTGGCGACGAGCCTCTGTGTTACATACCTAAAGGGTGAGCCTGAACTACAGAGGATGGCCTCTCCTACGCCTCCGACTCGAGGGCCCCTGGTAGTGGTGACAGGGGTGCAGGAGTGTGGAGTGGTATGAGTGCCTGGCAGGATCAACAGCAGAAGGATCAGATGGCCGGCACAGCTGACGGGATGAATCAGTAGACAGGAACTGCAGACTGGACAACTCAGCAGACAGGACAGCAGACTGGATGGATCAGGCAGGCAGGTGAGCAGCCTGGATGACTCAGCAGACAGGCCCAGCAGACTGGATGATCAGCAGACAGGTGAACAGCCTGGATGGCTCAGCAGAAAGGCTCAGCAGACTGGATGATCAGCAGACAGGTGAACAGCCTGGATGGCTCAGCAGACAGGCCCAGCAGACTGGATGATCAGCAGACAGGTGAACAGCCTGGATGGCTCAGCAGACAGGCTCAGCAGACTGGATGGGAGTCCAGGATCGTCAGACAGGCCGGGTCGGTAAGCAGGCTGGCAGCAGAGGTACAAAAGGAGCAGGCAGAAGGATCGTCAAACAGGCCAAGCATCAGGTACAGACAGATAACAGGAATAGTCTCAAAGCAAGTCAGGTCAAACAGGAGCAGATATCAGGTTTTCAGGGAACACATACACAGAGCTGCAGAGCAAACAGCAATGATGCAAGTGCCAGACAGATTTAAATAACCCGCCAGACACTAACGAGTGCATGTGCGCATGCGCATAGACGCCCGCAATCGTGCACAGATGGGTCTAATCTGCCTGTTACTGGCAGGATCTTCATGACACTCTGCTCCAGAGTGATGGCTTGCCTCATGCAGGTATCCTGCCTGCTAATATAAGGGGTCAGCAAAGCCAACAAACGGTGAAATACGAGGTCCGTCATCCGGAGAAAGTTCCTGAAATCATCAGGATTATTCTCACGGATCTCACGGAGCAAAGGCATATGACAGAACTGGTCATGCTGAAGCAACCAATTCTTGGTCCATGAACTCCCCCCCACCCTGTTCATGGACTGGACTTGTGTCAAGGTCAGGACCCCAACACCAAGCCCCCACACAGCACGAACTCTACAAGGAGTACGTATACGCAACATGGCTAGAAAACGGTCGGCTGCTCAGAACGAAGTAACAGAACGCACTGAAGAACAGCAAGGCCTGTGAAGAGCGACCTGAAAAACAGTAACGAACGAACAAGAACACAATGACAAAGTCACGCGTAGCTTGCTTGCACGCACTGAAGAGCAGATACAAACGCACAAGCACAAACTGAACAGCAGAAAACAATCTGAAAACCACGAGTCTGAAAAAGCACGAATCGTCTCTCTCACCAAACTTTTACTAACACGAGATTAGCAAAAGGAGCCCAAAGGGTGCCACGCTTGGTTCTGAAATGGCCTTTTCTAGTCTCGTTGTACGTGGTGTACGTACAATGTACCGTGTGTACGCAAAACAAGTTTGAGCCAAAATCCGTCGGAAAAAATCCATGGATTTTGTTGTCGCAATGCCCAATCAATGTCCGATCATGTGTACGGGGCATAAGAATCATGTAATTTCTATCCATAGAATGAAGATTAATGCAGGCCATGCAACAGTCCACCCAGTAGAAATTAACATTAAAGAGGAACTGCAGTATTTCTCACATAATTTGTAATAAAAACAGCTTTGTCATTCTGAAGCTTCCCTCCAACCACCTTGCATATTATTTCATATATACTATGATTCTGTACTTGCCAAATATGCTGCAGAAATCTCCCTTCACTGAGTCTGGCTGCAACCATTTTAACTGTGGGCAGGTGAAGCTGCTGCTTGTTCACTTCCTGGATTTACACAGTCACACAGAGGCACACCTCCAGCTCTGCAGCCCTGCAGCTCTCATTGGCCCTCTTATGACTCATCCCCCCTCCCTTCCTGACAAACTCTCACAAGAGTGAGAGAGAGAGAGCTGTGCATGATGTCATAAGCCTAGGCTAATGACCAAACAAGAAAGAGAAAGTGGGCTGTACAAGGTATTTACTGGCAGAAAAAAAAGTTTTGCTATCCAAAGTTAAAATAACAAGGGCAGAGGATTTAATAGATGGAAAGTTGAAAAATGATTGAAGGTCCACTTTAAAGGTTTTTTTTATACCTTTTATGACACTCTGCTGATCTTACCCAATATCTATAACACTCCAGATAGTCCTATACTTTCAATTACTAGATGCCTCCAGGGTGAATATGGATAGTTGGTGGCATTTGGGAGAGACTTACATATAGTTATCCCCCCCCCCCCCCCCCCGTTTTTTTCAACCTCACCTTCTCTTTTAATTACCCAACATCAACTCAACATACCCATATAACTCAATCCTTCTCAGGTGTTTTGCTGTTATTTACATTTCTGATATAAACCCCCTTATTCCTCTTGAGTATACTTTCCAGTTCAGATGATAAAATCCTGTTCTTTTTGATCCAATCACTAATTAACCTTCAGAACATAACACATCTCATATTACATATTGAACAGGCTATTGATATATCCAGTAGTCTATGACCTATTGCCAAGTTGTGAATTGTATTATATTGAATCTCTGTATGCAAAAATGCACAGCTTTGTCAAGACATTGCTTATTTCTAGATCTGTTCAGGCATTGATCATTACAGCGCTATGACAGCTCTGTCCAAATCTGTTCAGACACTGCTAGTTGTAACTATGTCTAGCTCTGTTCAGGCATTGTTCATCTCCAGCCTTCTAGTCCAGGATTCCCTTGTGACTCTTCTTACAGTTAAGGTGGTTGTATACCCAGTTTTAACTTTTACCTGTAGGTAAGCCTAGAATAAAGCTTACCTATAGGTAGTGGAAATATTTCCTAAATGTGCGCTGTTTAGGAGATACTTACCCTGTAGTGCGCCAATGATGTAATCGGCACATGCACTGTGAAGAAATGGACCCGAGCATGTGCCGTGACTGATGTCTCTGGCACGCATTGCATGGCAGTGACTTCATGCGGCTCCGGCCATTCATACAGTCAGAGTCCGCGGCCCCAGAAGGAAGGGGGGCGAAGATGGATGCTTCCTGCAGCGGGGCCAGCACGGGCTTCATTTGCAGGTAAAAAACACATAATGGGCTAGTATGTGATGCATACTAGCCCATTATGCTTTTACTTTGCAGGGTTTGCAGGAAACAACAAAAGAAGTAAAACCCATCAGGGTTTACTTCCTCTTTAAGTCCTGGTTTTCCAAGCACCTGCTAATTATGCTGGGTGAAGCCTGGAGGGTATTTAAAGTGTTAATAAACCCACAACAGTAAAATCTGTCTGTATATGCAGCATAGCATGCTTGTTATACCCACTGTGGAACTTAAAGTGATATTAAAGTCTTGCTTTAAAAAACAAAAAAAACAAAATGTTATACTTACCTCCTCTTTGCAGTTGGTTTTGCACAGAGTAGCCTGGATCCTCCTCTTCTTGGGTCCCTTTTTGCTGTTCCTGGCCCCTCCCTCCTGATGAGTGCCCCATAGACCAGCACCTTGCTAAGGGGGCACCCAAGCCGAGTCAGAGCTCTGTGTGTCCATTCAGACACAGAGCTCTGCCCCACTCCCTCTCTCCCCGATTGGCTAACTAACTTTAATCGACAGCCGCTGGAGCCGATGGCACCGCAGCTGAGCCCCAGCCAATCAAGAGGAGAGTCCCAGACAGCCGAGGGAATCGTGGACATTGCTGGATAGAGAAGGGGCTCAGGGTAAATATTAAGGGGTGCTGGGGTGGCTTCTACACATAACAGGTTTTTTATCTTAATGCATAGAATGCGTTGAGATAAAAAAAACTTTTGCCTTTACAACTCCTTTAAGGGGTTAATCCTCTGCATTGTTTAAAAAGGCTGTTTAATCCTGTATACATAGATCCTCCCCCTCCTGCACTGTCTATCTGGGGAAGACTAGCTAACACAGGCAGGGTAGCCAACCTGCACATGCTCAGTTGTGGCAGGGTAGCTGACCTGCACATGCTCAGTTGTGTCTTTTATGCTGGAGAGAACACGTACTTGTTCTCAGAGCTAGCCAAGTCACCTGATATTGACATCACACATGTGGGCGTGGAAATCTCCTCCTTCCTGAACTCTGAGCACTGGACAAACTGTGCAAGTTATCATGTAACCATGGTATACAGATCATCCAAAAAGGTATATAGTGGCAGTATTTTAATGCAAAAAGAAGATTTATAAGCTGTGGGCGTTGGGGGGGGGGGCGGATGAACTCTTTTCATATTACCGGGTTTAGTAACACTTTAAGCACCAGCATTTGAACAAGCTGGTGCTGTGTTTTCACACCAACTACCTGAGAGCAGCAGATATAATACTGAAGCCTATTTACCATTGCTGCTGACTCGAATTGCCTGACCCTTATCTTGTCTTCTTCCTTCTGGTTGCCTACCTTAACTATCAGAGTGCCCCCTGCTTGCCACCTGCAAAGTCACTTTGCTTGATACTGACTATGCTCTAGTCTCGTGTCCCTGGACTATGGCCTCCTTATCCCTGCTCATTCCTTGGTGGGGAGATCCTGAGGGGTCTTGACCTGGTACCAGCATGCTGCAAAACCCATCTCCATCATTAAGAGATTTAATGAAGATTGGAAGATACTTAAGACTCCGTGCCCAGCGGAGCCAGTACTTTTCATGAATATATAAAGAATATAAAAATATCAATAAAACACACACGGGACACATTACACTTTAATTGTGTCAAGCAATGCAGCCAGAAATACTTTTGGTCTTACTCAAAGAGTTTTAGACAAGTCTACTAATGAAGTATAGCCCTAATAACTATGACCCAAAAAATACCTTTTTCATCATTACAATGATATGGCTTTTTTAACGGATAGAACAAAACATAAAAGGTAAGTTTCTAATTGTGTGTATTAGAAGTGGATAGAAAGCTAATTTTTTTTACATAGAAAACTAATTAGGTATGATCTGAAAACCTCCTAATCAAATCTGAATCCATATATGAGAGCCTAATTCTTAAATTACAGAGAACTGGACTCAACCATGTAGCTGCTAATTCATCAGATAAAAAGAGTTGTCAGAGCTACTTTATAGAACAGTTGTCTCATCAAACGTGACAGTGACAGCTTTGATGCATTGGTACTGATAGCACAAAGTGGAGTTTATAGAGATTTGTGGAGAGTGGAAAGGGATGAGTGGAGAGGGATCAAAAAAACTATTAGATTGATATTACTGTCTATGACCTTGCTAGAGAGATCCACCCTCTCTATTTGTCCTGTTTACCATTATCATATTATAAGTAAAAGAAAATCACAAATTTTGGGTTGCCCCCAGAAAAGTAAAAGAGGAGACATCTACCAAAGCGGACTCTAGTTCTGGTGTCCTTGGGGAGCCACAAGGGATTCCCTTTGCTTTGCAGGGATTTCCTCTGACTTCGTGTTTTGGCTATAGGACAGGAAGTGAGCGTAAATCTCCCCAATGGCACATAGATGGCAAAAAAAATGATAGGGATTATAACCCTCCCTTACTCTATGCAAACAGAAAAAAACAAAGTTTAGCCTATAGTTCTACTTTAATCTATTTATGTACATTAATTGAATATACTAGACAGTTAAATAGCCATGCTTACATGTTAATTTTTCAAACAAACCAAGCTTGACAGCAAAAGATTCCATTTAATGTGCAGTAGAGATACATTTACTGTATCTTATGACCTCCAACATTGTAAAACAAAATTGTAGGTATCAAGTAAAAAAAAAAAAATATGCAATTAGAGACTGGAGTTTAAAAGTATCTGAGTTCAGTAGTGCCACTGCAGTTGACAACTATGGCTTAGCTCCAGCTCTCTCCTCAATACCCCCCCCCCCCCCCAATGCACACCTAGATTTTAATAAATTAAAGTATACTTACCTGGATCCAAGGTAACTTTGTTGTATGACAAGGGCAGCATTCTTCTACATCTCCGGTGTTGGGCAGTGGATGTGATAATGCTAACACAGGAGTTGTGTAATTTACAGTCTGGGCTCACAGTATGCTTTTTTGTTGCCATAGGTATGTGACTGGATGATGCTAGGCATCATTTGACCAGCAAGTGAGGCAGGGACCTGGTTCAGGGGAGTTGAGGACAACACTGGAACATAGAGATGGTAGGAAGCATTCTACACGTTTGCTTACACATACGTTAAGGGAAATGGATTCTAAAAACGAAATCAAAGCTAGAGTTGGGGTTTCAACCTAAAACTAACTAAGCAAATGTACAGATTATCAAAACATTTATTTGTTAAACGCTAAATTACAGATATTTTCATGACCACCCATAGTTTTAAAGGGAAACTATAGCATATTTCTTATAATTAGAGTTATTATTACAGATTTACTGTAATGTTTTGTTTTATATTAATTTCATATTTGCAATATTGATCTTACATACTATATTTGTAATTGCATTCAATTTACAGATTTGGAGATCAATTATAAAGAAAACTCTATTTTTAGGGGTGAGCGGAACATGCTATAATATGTATAGGCATCTACATTAAAAAAAAAAACAGGTGAACTACAAAAAGCAAAAAGATTCAGGACTTTGAAGGATTTGGAAATGAAATACTAGAGAATGCTCTCCATTTGAAAAAAAACATTTTTGGTCTCTCTGCTTAAAGGAAAGTTATCACAAGAGAGACACACATGTTGACCTTTCTCTGAAACTGTTAGCTGTGATGTTGACCCTCTCGCTTTAATACATTGAGCCTCTGACCCAGAGTAATTATGCAAGTATAAAATTCTGACTGCACTCCCTCTTGCTTGATATGCATATTTGTTCCAGATCAGTGACTCAGAAAGCATTGAAGTCAGAGGGCCAAGCAACCAGTATTTTAACTAGGTTGTTAGCTAAATAGCTGACACATTTAGCTACTAATTAAGCTCTTCTTACTAGTTTAACAGTACTACTTCCTATGTCACCTCCTGACTCCAGCCTGCATATGGGACAGTGAATCTACAACATCCAGTCTCTTCAGTCAGGGGGATTACAACCCAAGAAACTGTACAGCTGACCTATGAAGCAGTAACGCTATCCCAAAAAAGCAGAAAAGTGATTTTCCGGACTAGTAGAGCTGTATGAGCATGTATCACAAACCTTTTTGTACAAAACTGCACATAGTTTAAACAGTTCCTCAGAGCTCTTTAATCTGAATATACTATAACATATACAGTTAGGTCCATATACATTTGGACACAGGCACAATTTTCATACTTTTAGCTCTGTATTCCACCAGAATAAAATTAAAAAGAAACAATCCAAATGAATTTGAAGTCCAGACTTTCAGGAACTGCAACCATTTTTATACACAGTCCCCCCATTTTTCAGGGGCTCAAATGTAATTGGACAAATTAATATAATCATAAATAAAATGTTCATTTGTAATATTTTGTTGAGAATCCTTTACTGGAAATGTATGCCTAAAGTCTGGAACCCATGAACATTACCAAAGACTGGGTTTCCTCCTTTCTGATGCTTTGCCAGGCTCTAACTGCAGCTGTCTTCAGTTCTTTGTGGGACTTTTTTACTTTAGTTTTGCCTTCAGCAAGTGAAATGCATGCTCAATTGGGTTGAGATCAGGTGATTGACTCAGCCAGTGCAGGACATTATACTTACTTTCCTTCAAAAGCTCTTAGGTTGCTTTTGTAGTGTGTTTTGGATCATTATCCATCTGTACTGGGAAGCGCCGTCCAATCAACTTTGTTGCACTTGGCTGAATCTGGGCTGACAGTATATGTTTAAACACTGCAGAATTCATCCGGCTGCTTCTGTCTTCTGTCACATCATCAATAAACACCAATGACCCAGTGCCACTGGAAACCAGGCATACCCACGCCACCACACTGCCTCCACCATGTTTTACAGATGATGTTGTGTGCTTTGGATCATGAGCTGTTCCAAGCCTTCTCCACACTTTTTTCTTCCCATCATTCTGGCACAGATTAATCTTAGTTTCATCTGTCTCAAAAATGCTTTTCCGGAACTGGTCTGACTTTTTTAGATGTTGTTTGGCAAAGTCTAATCTGGCTTTTCTATTCTTCAGGTTTATGAATGGTTCGCACCTTGTGATGAATCCTCTGTATTTGCCCTCATGAAGTCTTCTCTTGATTGTAGACTTTGACAATGATACGCCCACCTCCTGAAGAGTATCCTTCACTTGCCTGGATGTTGTGAATGGGTTTTTCTTAACCATAGAGAGGATCCTGCAATCATCCACCACTGTTGTCTTCCGTGGACGTCCAGGCCTTTTCATGTTGCTGAGCTCATCAGTGCGTTCTTCTTTCCTCAGAATGTACCAAACAGTTGATTTGGCCTTATAATGGCCTGTTTCACTTGCATGGACAGCTCCTTTGAACGCATGATGTAGGTTCACAGCAATAGATTCAAAATGCAAATACCACACTTAGAATCAACTCCAGACCTTTTACCTGCCTAATTGATGAAGAAATAACTAAGGAGTAGCCCACACCCAGTCATGAAACAGCTTTTGATTCAATTGTCTATTTACTTTTGTTCCCTTGAAAAAGGGGCAATGGCTATTCTTAAAGTGGAACTTCAGTAATTTTTTTCAACTTTCCATCTATTAAATCTTCTGCCCTTGTTGTTTTAACTTTGGATAGTAAAACTTTTTTTTCTGCCAGTAAATACCTTATATAACCCACTTCCTGTTTCTTGTCTGGTAAAAAGCCTAGGCCTATGACATCAAGCACAGCTCTCTCTCTCCCACTCTCATGAGAGTTTGCCAGGAAGGGAGGGGAGATGAGTCATAAGAGGGTCAATGAGAGCTGCAGAGCTGGAGGTGTGCCTCTGTGTGCCTGTGTAAATCCAGGAAGTGCTTCAGCTGCCCACAGTTAAAATTATTGCAGCCAGACTCAGTGGAGGGAGATCTCTGCAGCATATTTGGCAAGTACAGAATCACAGTATATATAAAATAGTATGCAAAGTGGTTGGAGGGAAGCTACAGAATGGCAAAGATGTTTTATTACACATTATGTGGGCAGACTGTAGTTCCTCTTTAAGAGCTGAAATTCATAAACCCTTCCTCCGATTTGGATGTACATACCCTCAAATTAAACCTGCAAGTGTGCACCTTCAGTCCATATCCATTATATAACTATAGCTTGATTATGTTTTGGTTAATAACTGATAAAAACTAAAATTGTGCCTGTGTCCAAATATATATGGACCTAACTGTATTTGTTGAAATGACTTTTGATCATCTTTGATTAATGTAAATTTAATTGAATGTGTTCATCTAATCAAATAACTTGAAGTTGATTGCTAACAAAAAGATTATTTATCATGTTTCTCATGATATGATAGTGATATAGTCATAATCATGTAAATATTTAAACATATGTCTACAACCACAATGTAGCATTGATTTATCATTTAGGAATAATTATTGTGTATTTTATTTCATATAGGACAGGAAACTAACATAAAAATATGATTTTTAATACGTGTTTTGGGTCTAATTTTTGTTGGAATAAACTTGCATCAGCTTCGAACTATGCACAGCTATAGTTAAAACATGTCTAAAACCTAGAACAAATAATATAGAAAGTTGCAGCTTTTAGTTAATGTGACTTCATTGTTTTCTTTTTATCAGGCTTTCTTTCCTTTATTTTTTACCTGATGATTCTGCACACATTTCCTGTCCTAGGGTGACAATGCTTACTCACTTCAGTGTGTCTATGGAGGAGCAGCATTGTCACCTTAGGACAGGAATTGTTTTAGAAAAACAGAAAACCTCCCCCTCGTCTCATCACCACAACATAGGGGTTTTCTTTAGCTTACAGAGATAGCTGGAAACGATACTAACCAAAAACTGTTAGCCCAGAGTCGCCAAGTATTTATTTATCAAACTGGTATTACAAATTTATTTACAATATTTTTTTAAATGTGGAAAAATATATAAGTTTGTTCCACACAAAGTTGTCATTTAGAACAATATTTCTAATACCCAGCATAGGTATACTTAGAACTACACCACAAAATACGTTCTTCTACTCATCTTGAATATGGCAATACCACATGTGTGAGACTTTTTCACAGCCTAGCCATATAGGGGGGCACAATATGCAAGGGACACCTTCAGGTGTTCTAGGGGCAGCATACATACAGTGCCTTGCAAAAGTATTCACTCCCCTTGGCATTTTTTGTGTTTTGTTGCCTCACAACCTGGAATTAAGATGGATTGCTTTAATTTACAGAACATGCCCACAACTTTGAAGATGCTTATGCTTTTTTGGATGGCTTGCGCTTGTGAACAGAAATCTTTAAGTCTGACCACATTGGATTGAGGTCTGGGCTTTGACTAGGCCATTCCAACACATTTACATGTTTCCCCTTAAACCACTCAAGTGTTGCTTTAGCAGTGTGTTTGAGGTCATTGTCCTGCTGGAAGCTGAACCTCCGTCCTAGCCTCAAATCACACACAGAGTAGTACAGGTTTTGCTCAAGAATATCCCCGAATGGGGGTGTGGCTTGCTACTGATGGAGTAGGACACACAGAGCTCTAGCTCCGCTGAACATCCGTCTCAAACATCCTGATTTCTGCTCCTGAGACCGCTCCAAAGCCTGTCTTCGGGCTGTATAAGTTCCCTACAACCCGCGCTACACTCGCCCGAGGGATCAGCAACAGAGATGTCCCGGCGGGGAAAGGAGAATCTAACAGTGGCGGACCATGCTGGACAAGATGGCACCCGCAACATGCACTCGGCAAAGGAGGCAGCAATTAAGCTCTTCTTCAAGCCGGGAACAAGGGAAACACCAGTTCACAGGCCCCCCTCCCTGCAATCATGCACACAGATAGCCCAGCAGAGCATGCCACAGAACCTACACTGAGAGACATTCTGTCAGCAGTCACCTCCTGTAATACAGCTGTTACTGCACTGACCACTGAAATTAAGGGGGTTAAACAGGAGATTAACGTTATCAGGCATGACATGCAGAAGCTGCGCGACTGCACCACTGCATTAGAGGGGAGACTGAGCAATGTTGAGGATGAAGTGGCGCCACTGCAGAGAGAAATAAATCACTTGCAGTCTCCTTCCTTTGGCCACACTGCTCGTTTAGAGGACATGGATAATAGACTCAGACGAAACAACATGAGAGCAGTGGGGATACCGGAAAGAGCAAAGGGAAGAACCCAGTGGCTTTCATAGAAAACTGGTACCTTTGGTGATCAGTCATTTTCCAAGATGTTTGCAGTTGAGAGGGCTCACAGAGTCCCAGCAAAGCCACCCAGAGATGGTGAACCCCCATGTCCATTCCTCTTTAAGATGCTTAACTTTAAAGACAGGGATGCAATATTACAGCATGCAAGAACCAAGGGAGATCTCATGAAAATTGATAATGCAAGAATATCCTTTTATCCCGACTTTTCTGCAGAAGTGACGGAGGGCCAAACTTACTGAGGTGAAGAAATGCCTTAGAACATATGCAGTTACTTATGCAATGCTTTATCCAGCTAAACTTCGGGTCGCAACTAATGACGAGACTCACTTTTTTGAAAACCCTGCTACTGTCTCTGCCTGGCTAGACAGAGTAGAACACTCTCTGATGAGAGCAGGCCCTCATGCAAATTAAAGGTTGCTGACTCCTCTGTTGAGGATCAGGAATACTGAATCAGGAGCACTGGTTTATACCTTCTACTAGTTTACAGACTATTTTATTTTCCCTGTAAGGCGGATTGAACACTTACAATATAAACGAAAGATAAAAACAATGCCGGCCGGCACTAAGACAAGCTCCCGTCCTCAACAGGGCGCCCTGTTGAGGACTGGAGCTTGTCTTAGTCCCGGCCGGCATCGTTTTTATCTTTTGTTTATATTGTAAGTGTTATTTTAATTTAATAAACCCCAGTTACATACAGTATTACACTATTGGCTACTTTTTTTATACAAAATGTACTGCTGAGCTCGGGTCAAGATTACCAGGACGTATCCACGCCGTTCCTGCCGGGTTTTCGGTCTGTGTTTGTGTGAATCTGCTCACTCATATTTGACATCTGGTAAGCAGGATTTTCACAAGGTTCGCTGGAACTTCATACCCTGTGTCACTCCTTATGGTGTTTAGACTTCAGCTGTATGAATCTGCTCACATTAGTTTGACATCTGGTAAGCAGGTTTTACATGTGGTTTGCTGCACCTAGTGGGATTTCTTTTCATACCGTTCATCTTGGTGATGGTTATGTGTTCACTTGCCCTTAAATATCTGGTAAGCAGATTATTTGTAAGGTTTACAAATGTTTTTCCATCCAGGGAAATTACACTTTATTGCATGATTGCATGGCACTCACTTAACGATCCTGTGTGTGTTTAGGACACTGGATGTTGTTTATGAATACATATGATTTTTGTCTTGTGTAGTGTTGCACTATTTTTTTCCTTTTGAATTTGTTATGTTATCAGTATTACGCTATGTTTTTGCTGTATATTTTTGGATAATCCTTGGCGGATCTGAACACACGGTACGAGTGTGACCTTCCTGCTCCATTGGGATCATTCTCCAAAGGCCCAGGCTGGTTTTTAAGCCACTCGCCCTCTTTTTGGCTTACTTCTGGTAAGCGCTTCACCTTATAGATGTGTTCATCTGAATTTTCACCCTACAATATATGAACTATTTAGGAATTTCACGTCACTCATTTATGATTTATGATTGTTGGACTTTTTTCTGTATAGGACTATACACTTTTATAATACTGTAAAGCGCGTTTTTTTTTGTTTTTATTTCTGTATTGGTGTGCCTCACTTATAACCGCAGCTTTCATTTTATTTCCTTTTTTCCCCAAGCGCATTTTTTTTTTATTTTTTTTTTTTATTTTCTATTACCTAATATGATGGACATTCAGACCTGGGGTGGTAGGAAAGATTATCAGTATATGATAGGGGTTATTATAGCCTGGAATAGCGCTATAATGATGAAACAGCAAATAGTATGCTATATTGTGTTTACTGCACGTTTAATTATACCCTATGGCTAAGGCACTTAAGATTCTCTCATGGAATGTGAGAGGGCTGAGTGATGGAGTGAAACGTGTGGCATTGTTCTCCACTCTAAAAAAGTGCACAGCGGCAGTGGTGTGTCTGCAAGAAACCCATCTACAGCCTGATACGCTGTCTACCCTTAAACGCAGATGCTATCAGACACAGTTCCACGCCACCCACACGGCCTATTCCAGGGGAGTTAGCATTCTAATAGCTAATACAACGCCCTTTACATTATTACAGTCCTTAGTGGATGATCAAGGGAGATATATATTTCTACTTTGTAAGGTGGCGGGAATCTCATGCATAATTGCCAATGTGTATATCCCTCCACCATTTACCCCTGACTGTTTGAATAAATTGGCTCAATTTATGGCCCAACATTCTAACATACCACTATGGGTTATGGGAGACTTCAACAATGTGTTAGACAGAAAGTTAGATAGATTCTCGTCCCTTTCCAGAGGTGACACTGGTCCGAGTGGCCCAACCCCCTTTGCCAAACAAATTGGTGAACTGGGGTTAAAGGATGTATGGAGAGAAAAAAACCTGGGTGTGCAGAGCTACTCGTGTTACTCGTGTTATTCAGCTTCATACCACTGTTTGTCATGTATTGATATGTCCTTGGGCGATTTGTTGGCAATAGGCAGGACATACACAGCAGTCTATGTACCTACTACCTAGGAATATATCAGAATATATCTCCTCTTATCCTAGGAGTAGATTTCTCTCTGCAAAGACAGAATAGGCTCTGGAAGGTTAATCCCTTTTTGTTTGAGTTATTCCCAGCCCCGGACCCCAACCCTGAGGCGATTAAGCACTTTATGCAAATCAACCAAGGTACAGCCAACCCCAATATAGTTTGGAATGCATTAAAGGCTCATATGCGGGGTCTTATTATAAGGCAGACCTCTACCATTAAAACCAAAACCAAGGAATGGGAGAACACTATCCTGAATAAAGCTAGTGAGGAGGAAGCCCAATATATACAGTACCCGTCAGCAGACACTGAGCACAGCTGGCTGGAGGCCCAAGCCCTCTTCTAACAGGTTTCACTCAATGCAGCAGAAAATAAGAGATTCTTTATTAAACAAAGCTACTTGAAGGAAGGGGAAAATACGGGCCACCTCCTGGCAGTGATAGCTAGAGTGCAGCAGGGCACCACACATATACTGTAGAATCCATACAAACCCCACTTGGAGACACAGTCAGTGAACAGGCCCAAATTGCATCAGTGTTCACAGACTTTTTTAAGGATGTTTATACATCTAAAGTGAACCCTACAGAGGAGGCACTCTCTCAATTTTTGGATCAGTGTCACATACCTAGAGCTAGAAATCAGGAAGAAGAAATGCTGAATGCACCACTCAAAATGGAAGAATTTTCACTGGCTGTGTCAAAGATGGCGAACAGTAAGGCCCCAGGTATGGATAGGTTACTGATAGAAGCCTATAAACGATACAGCGAAACACTACTGCCAAGCCTGTTAGAAACATTAAACGAGTCATTCAAAACTGGTCATCTTCCAGATTCAGTGAGGCAGTGGTGGTGGTGCTTCCTAAACCTGGCAAGGACCCTCAACAACCGGACTCATACCGACCCATCTTGTTGCTGAACTCGGATGTCAAGCTTTTGGCACAGGTTCTGGCGATGAGATTGGCAAAGGTAATCTCTGGACTGGTCCATGTGGATCAGTCTGGATTCATCCCGGCACGATCCAGGGCACTGAACATCAGGAGGCTCTTCTTGAATATTCAGCTCCCAATTGAGAACCCGGGTAATAGAGCGATTCTTTCACTCAACGCTGACAAAGCTTTTGACAGCATGGAGTGGAACTATCTGTGGGCAGTGTTAACTAAATTTGGCTTAGGGGAGGGACTCATATCCTGGATCAAGCTCTTATATGCAGCACCGTCAGCAAGGATTAGAATAAATGATTCATTGTCAGAGGCCTTTCAACTATTCCGGGGTACCAGAAAGGGGTGCCCATTGTCACCCCTGCTCTTTGCCCTTGCACTTGAGCCCTTAGCGGCCAGGATCAGAGCCTCATCAGATATTATAGGCTTCAAGAGAGACCATAGAGAAGATAAATTATCACTGTATGCTGATGACGCCCTGTTGTACTTGGGGGACACAGCCGGCTCCCTGACTGCTGCTGTGCAGCTCATCGAGCTGTTTGGGGAACTTTCTGGTTTTGCCATTAATTGATATAAGTCGGTGCTCCTTCTGCTGGATGATCTGCCTTTGGCGTTACCGGAAAGTGTGTCAAGTGGTCACGTCCTTTAGATATTTAGGAATAATAGTGACTAGAGACCCCAAAGATTATATAATTCTTAACCTAAAACCTCTACTTCAGAAATTTAAAACTAAATGTGACACCTGGTGTGGATTACCGTTGTCAGTCACAGGAAGAGCTAACTTAACAAAGATGATATGGGCCCCGCAATTGCAATATACACTGCATAACGCACCTATCTGGATACCAAAGTATTGGTTCCAACATATAGACTCATAATTCAGATCATTAATTTGGAAGAAAAAGGTAGCTAGAATAAAATTAACTACCCTGCAGTACCCCAAAGACCAGGGAGGAATGGCTGTGCCCCACGCTCAGACATACTTCTTTGCTGCGCAGTTACAACACTTAATGGGATGGAATAAGCCTAATGCACCAGACCCATCTAAACCTTTACTTATTATTCCCACAGTGACGTACCCTGCTATATCCCATATGAAGATGGGTTTCCCTGCGGCCCCCCCTCAGTGTCCCATAGTCCGCCTCATAAAAAAACTTTGGAGTAGTATCAAACGTAGATTAGGAATAAACTGTTTTCTCCCTAGCACACCAATCTGGCAAAACAGATTTTACACAGAGCTAGCCAAAATCAGTGGCCACATGTGGTGGGAGACGGCAGGGGTGAAATACCTACACTAAATTTTTTACGAACTAGGCCTGAAATCCTATAATAAACTAAAAGAGGAGTTTCCGTTAATGGGCAATTTTCAATATCAGTATATCCAGCTAAGTCACGCAGTTAGATCTCAGAACAACTGCTCGTCTGTGCGATTGATAGACTTGACTTTCCTGGAATCTGTGTATGAGGAAAAGAGAGGTATTATCTCCAGAATCTATACGCAACTGCTGACTCATATACAGACACCCGACCTTCTGCCCTGTAGGGAGAAGTGGGAAAGAGACATTGGTCCCATTGATGGGGAACAATACTAAACGCAGGACCCCTAGTGTCAGTATCAGCGGCACAGAGGCTATCGCACCTGTTCATTCTGCATAGCGTGTATAGAACACCAGTGCAATTGTACAGCTGGGGAAGTAGAGACACACCTATATGCCCTAAATGTCAGGTACATCAAGGAGACCTCATACACATGCTGTGGAAATGCCCCAAACTTGTCAGGTACTGGAACAATGTTAATACAATTATCAACTTAACTCATTAGGTTCAGCTGACTGTAGATCCACTGGTTTGCTTGCTGGGAGGCTTGGAGGAGGATTCATACTCCCCTCCGATACATATAGCACTTATTAGACTGCTCTATTTGGCAAGAAAGCTTATTACAAGATACCGGCTGTCTAACCGAGTTCCAACGAGCAAGCAGTGGATCCAGGAGGTTAATAATATTCTTATACGAGAAAAAAACACCTACTATCATAGAAAATCACCACAAAAGTTTGAAAAAATATGGCAAAGTTGGCTAAGCGCCCCAGAAGTAGCTCCTCCACAATTAGTCCTTAACAGACTTCTACAGTTCTGATTGCCCAAATAAGAGGAGGGTACAGATTAAAGATGCAAGCCAAGATGGCACGCATGGAGGAGAGACACAGTAGAACAGAGAACTACGTGGTAAAAAGCACACAATTAAAAAAAGCCATATATTGGGGAAAAGGTATAATTGCTCTTGAAGGTTGAAAAGTCCTAAATGTTATTTTTCCTTATTTTCTGTTCTTTTTGTTTTATTGAAGTAATATAAAAGGCAGAATCGAAGCTGTAACTGCAACTATAGAAGTTACATTATAAAGATCATACACATTTCACTATGTAACAGTAAGAATATCTATTCACTTTGTATGGAAAGTATATATACATATTTGTATTGAAAGTTACTTTTTTTTCTTTATTTTTTGAGATAATAAAAACTTTTTTTGATTAAAAAAAGAATATCCCTGAATTTTGCACCATCCATCTTTCCCTCAACTCTTTCCCAGTCCCGATTGCTGAAAAACATCCCCACAGCATGATGCTGCCACCACCACGTTTCACTGTGGGGATGGTGTTCTTTGGGTGATGTGATGTGTTGGGTTTGCGCTAGACATGAGTTGAGTTGAGTTGCACCTTGATATAGCACGGTCATTTACCCAGAAGGATCTCAACGCGTTTACAAACACATACACATACACATACTAGGGCCAATTTATAGACAGGATCTGATTAACCTACCAGCATGTGTTTCATAGTGTTTTCTTTGATCTTTTAGCCAAAAAATTCAATTTTAATCTCATCAGACCAGAGCACCTTCCTACATACATTTTGGGAGTCTCCCACATGTCTTTTCGCAAACTCAAAACATGCCATTTTGTTTTTTACTGAAAGTAATGGCTTTCTTCTGGACACTCTACCATAAAGCCCAACTCTATGGAACGTACGGCTTATTGTCGTCCTATGTACAGATACTCCAGTTTCTGCTGTGGAACTCTGCAGCTCCTCCAGGGTTACCTTAGGTCTCTGTTCTGCCTCTCTGATTAATGCTGTCCTTGCCTGGTCCTTGAGTTTTGGTGTGCGGCCGTCTTCCTTGCCTGGTCCTTGAGTTTTGGTGTGCGGCCGTCTCTTGGCAGGTTTGCTGTTGTGCCATGTTCTCTCCATTTGGTTATGATAGATTTGATGGTGCTCCTAGGAATCATCAAAGATTTGGATTTTTTTATAACCTAACCCTGACATGTACTTCTCAACAAGTACTCAACTTTTGTCCCCTACTTGTTTGGAGAGTTCCATGGTCTTCATGGCAGTGTTTGGTTAGTGGTGCCTCTTGCTTAGGTGTTGCAGCCTATGGGGCCTTTCAAAAAGGTGTGTATATGTAATGACAGATCATGTGACACTTAGATTGCACACAGGTGGACATCATTTCACTAATTATCCTCCAAACTCTGGAGATATAGGAATCCTGGAGAAGCCCAGAGAAAACAGAAAGCTTCGTTTTTTCTGCTCTGAAACAATAATCTGGAACCCCTTACGTATATGTGAGTGTCCTGTGTTATTGTAAATCCAACTACTACAGGCAAAAGATCGGTCCAGGTGCCAGGCAAAAACATGGTCGATTGACAGGTCGAGGTCAGTTCATACGTAAGGCATAAACATGGTTGATAAACACTTCAGGGTCAGTTGAAGTGGCAAGCAGAGACATGGTCAATATGCAGGCAAATAGTCGGTCCAGGTAGCAGGCAGAAACGTGGTTGAGAGAACAGGTAAATAGTTGTCAAACAGGACATCAGATACAGGGAAATGGCAGGTAGTCAGAAATATTCTCACCACACCTTCAATAATATGGTATTGAGGTATGGTAACGATGGAAGCAGTCTCCTATGCATAGACCAGGTTGGGAAGGACATTGGGGACAATGGTAATGGGTGCCATGACTCACTCCATCTCGGGGGTTTACACAGAATTTTTCATCCTGTTTTAGTAGGGGGGATAATATCAGGGAAGCATCTATAATGGAGCTTGCTCACTGCTTCAGAATGAAGGCGTTCAGGTGCATAGCCTTCCTGATAAATGAGGGCTGTTACAATCTCCTGTTGATACTTTATGTAGGAGCCAGGTTTTTCTGTGGACTTATGATAGAAGACATAGGAGTTGTACAGGGCAAATTGAAACAGGTATATGTTTTTTTTATACCAGTGACTGGATATTCTGGTGACTAGGTAGGGCTGTATTATTTGGTCATTATCTACACCTATCATGATGATTGTAGTCATGTATGCAATCAAAGTTTTGGACTGGACATTGCCCCCCTTTGATTTCCACTAAGGAGTCTTGGCCGATGGAGGAAAGGCATACACATATCTTCACATACATTTTGTCATTCCACAAAGTAGCTGACCCTCCCTTTTTCAGCTTTGAGGCAACCAGTCCTTGTGGGAAGCTCTTCCAATTTAGTTGCACTGTACCACAGGCAGGGCCTGTGGGCCTGTCTACCATGGGACCCGATGGGACCATTGGTCCCAGGCAGCAGGTTCTGAGGGGCGGCACATTGACTCCCAAGAAGACAGTGGTCCCGCTCTGCCCCCACCTGCTCCGCTCCCCCATAATGAAAGGGGGATCACTATAGGAGCGGCTTACACCAAGAGAAAGTAAGTGCCAGTGCCACTAATCCCATCTCCACCACTCCTGCCTGTGTCTAACCCCCCTACCACCCCTGCCTGTGTCTACCCCCCTACCACCCCTGCCTGTGTCTAGCCCCCTACTACCCCTGCCTGTGTCTAACCCCCCTGCCACCCCTGCCTGTGTCTAAACCCCCTACCACCCCTGCCTGTGTCTAATCTCCCCTACCACCTCTGCCTGTGTCTAACCCCCTACCTGTGTCTAACCCCCTACCACACTTACCTGTGTCTAACCCCTACCACCCCTGTCTATGTCTACCCCCTACCACCCCTGCCTGTGTCTAATCCCCTCCCTACCACCCCTGCCTGTGTATAACCCACTCCCTACCTCCTCCCCTGTCTGTGTCTAACCCCCTGTCTACCACCCCTGCCTGTGTCAAACCCCCCACCACCACCACCCCTGCCTGTGTCTAACCCCCCCACCACCCCTGTCTGTGTCTAACCCCCTCTACCACCCCTGCCTTTGTCTAACCCCTCCTACCACCCACGCATGGGTCTAACCCCCTCCCTATCAAATCTGTCTGTGTCTAACCCCCTCCCTACCACTCCTGCCTGTGCCTAACCCCCTCCCACCACCTCTGTCTGTTTCAAACCCCTACACCCCTGTCTGTGTCATACCCCCCACTACTACTGCCTGTGTCTAACCCCCCCCATCACCCCTGTCTGTGTCTAACCACCTCCCTACCACCCCTGCCTGTGTCTAACCCCTGACCTATCACCCCTGCCTGTGTCCAACCTCCCCTACCACCCCTGCCTGTGTCTAACCCCCTTCCCCTCACCACCACCACCGCCGCCTCTGTCTGAACCCCACCACCACTGTTTCATGTAAATCTGACCTAATAATGAATGTGAGGGACTTTTGATGGGTGTGATTTTTTCTGGGGGGTGGTGGCGGTGGGAAGGAGGGGGGTCAGCATTTCGATCCTGGGCCCAGGCAGCACAATGTCTTGGGCCAGCCCTGACCACAGGCTATAGTTTGCTGGAGATAAAGATGATAAAATAGTGCAAGGAAGGTGTAAAAATGGTCCACAAATAGGTGGTTTCCTTGATGAAATAGGGGTGAAACACGGTCCCACACAATTTTTCCACTGCTCCCCATATAAGTTGGACATTGAGGGGGCTCCAACTGGCTGTCTTTTTCTTCAAAGAAGTCATACCTGTATCTGGTGACCCTCTCGCAAAATTCATCCAGTATCTTGTATGTCCAGCCTGCCAGTAGATTGGATGACTAATCATCACTGATATGTTTCTCAGAAGTATCTGTGAAGCTTTCTGTGAAAAACAAATAATAGATGGCCTATTTTTATAAGATTTATATCCTGGTCATAACCAGGATTATTTCAGGGAGTGCACCAGAAATTTTCGTTGAATTGCAGAAACATCATGATCACTGCATACCGTGTCCTGGGCATAATTGAAGAATAGAGTGGCATATGGTGAATAGGGTGTGTGGACCAATAGGAGTGAAGTTCATTTTTTTGAGTCCCATATTCAGTGTAAGTCCAAGAAAAGTTTTTAATTCTTCAACCATGACAGGTTTCCACAAAAATAGATGCGCATAAGACACATTTGGATTATTGGCAATGTATTTCTGGGCATGCAGATTGCACTGGTCCACAATTAAAGTGATTGTACAGTCTCGTGTTTTTTCTCTAAAAATAGCAAGCCTGTTAGGCCTCATGCACACTGGATGTTTTTGGACGTTTTTCCAGCTGCTGTTTTTGGCAGTAGACATTTTTTGCTACAGTCATTAAACTCTCCATCATGTTATCCTAGGTGTCCATGCACACATGGGCTGTTATCAGCAGTTTTGGGCAGTAACCTTTTTGAGCAGTAAAAAAAAACAAAACTAGTGGGTTCTGAGATAGATTATTCAGCTGTAAAAATGCTCAAATGCTGATAAACGCTGATAAACGCTAAAAAACGCGGCTCACCAGCATTTTTGGACGATTTCGATCAAAACGCTCAAATGCTGATAAGCGCTAAAAAATGCGGCTCACCAGCGTTTTTGATCTCATTGATTTTTTAGGCCTGAGTTCTGTTTGGGGGTGTTGTCTATTGAACAGTAGCCTGGGTTCACACTGGTGCCGAGTGAACAGCGTAAGAATCAAATGCACCGCATTCACATGTGATGTCTATGCGATGCGATTTGAGCCATAAATTTTGTATGGCTCCAATCAGATCATGCTCAACACCAAATGTCTTTGGAAGCCTTTTCTCGCCGCAGCCAATTAAATCTGATTCCAGTGCGGACCAAAAGAAGGGTCCTGCACCATTTTGGTGTGAGCTGTAATCTTGGTGTAGCGTAAAGTTAAAGAATTTCCCCAGATAACTATGCAACCCTGTATACATATTTGCAAAATATCCAGAGGATACACGACGGGATAGCAAAGGATGGGTCCAGAATCGTCGTCGATGGCTACTTTCCTCCTCCAGCTGGCTTTGTCTGTGCACCATCCTTAATAAAATCAGTAGCTTAGCCTCATCAATTTTTTGCATCACAGGATCCATAACACAGCAAGAACAAGCAAAATAGCTCCTGAACAATGCAGTGCTTCCTCTGTCCTCTAGAACTCTCTCTGCTCTGAAAATGGTCACTAAACAATGCACACAGGCTTTGCAAAGATGCATTGTGGGTAAATGGGAGTTGCTAATAGCAGAGAGGTGGTTTCTAGCTGAAAAACGCTAATGCCAAAAAACTCTTAAAAATGCTAAAAACGCTATTGCAAAAATGTTGAAAAACATTGAAAAACGTTGAAAAACTCACTGCAAAGCTACTGACATTTTTATAATGTTATTTTAATGTCCAGTGTGCATGAGGCCTTATACTTACCTCCTCTGTGCAGTGGTTTTGCACAGAGCAGCCCAGATCCCCCTCTTCTCTGTCTCTCTTTGGCTCTCCTGGCCCCTCCCTCCTGTCGAGTGCCCCCACAGCAAGCAGCTTGGTATGGGGGCACCCAAGCCGAGTCACTGCTCCCTGTGTCCATTCAGACACTCAGCCCCCATCTGGCCCTGCCCCCTCTCTCTCCTGATTGGCTAACTGACTTTGATTGACATCAGTGGGAGCCAATCTGAAGGAGAGTGCTAGACTGCTGAGGCACTCCTGGACATCACTAGAGAGAGATGGGGCTCAGGTAAGTATTAGGGGGTGCTGGGGCAGCTGCTGCACACAGAAGGTGTTTTATCCTAATGCTTTATGCATTAAGATAAAAAAAAAACCTTCTGACTTTACAACCACTTTAAATTCAATAAATCATTGGCAAAAAAAACAAAACAAAAAAATTAATAGGTGTAGAAATTTGACACTCCACTACTTGTACTTGGCCTTTCATCCAGGTGTACTGTGCTGCTGGTGCTCGCCACTTAACCAGGATGTACAGTGCTGCTCATGGTTGTCTGCTACTCTTCAGAATGCCCGGTTCTCTTTGTTGAGATCCTTTCCTCCTCCCGGAGATGCACCATAGAGAAGAACAACACAATTTCAGTGTTAAACATGTACAAAAAAATAGCACACATCAGGGAATTAGACAATTAAATATGCAGTTTTTGGTTTTCTTTATTTTTGGTTTTTATCAAAATACCCAAGAGTGGGAAAAGATACAATGCCGTTGTTTACTTATTATTGGAGTGAACTTTGTATCATTTGAACAGCATATACTGTATCAAATGTTATAATATTGAAACAATTTTATTTTGAACTACACACACATACACACCCCATTAGCAGTTCTGAATGGTGCTCATATTGCAAAATTATCTCACTCTAATGCATTTCCATGCTGGAGTTTCTTTTGATGTATGCATGCTTCTGTTTTCTTGCCTATTAGTACATCAGAGGAAAGGTACAAAGACTAAGGAAGGCAGGATTACTTTAATGGAGATGTAGACATTGTAAAAGGAGCAGAAATGCAGTTTTCATCAAGGCTTAAAAAGTTATGAATATTTTCAATTATGCGCTCTTCCTTAATATTTCAAGGGCACACTCAATGGTGAAATAAACAGCTGAGTCTTCTGCCATGATTTCATAGGAAAAAAGTCATCCATGAAGTCTAAAGAAATTGTGGAGAAATAAATTACCTGAAAGTCATCATTTTGATAGTTAATGGCTTTAGGGATGACATTAAATCAGACAATATGGCCAAATGAAGCCTCCATCTGTGCACTGACTGTCAAGGGAAATAGTTTGACATCCTTTCTTATCGCTTCTTATCACTTTCTAGGTCCCTGTGACAAAAAGATTGTTAGGAACTTCAGTCTCAGAAATGAAGTAGCTAATGAAGGGTAATAGGATGGGAGCTGGTTACTGACTTCTAAATGCAAGCCAGTGTATGAGGATGTTTTGTTTCCTGATGCCTCATTCAGTCTTGTTTTCCCTTTCAGTTGTATCTGATTGTGTGTATTAAGTGACGGCTTATAGCACAAAAAAACCTCTCTCATCAGCACTGATATTTTATATTATATAAGCACTGATTTCAAACAAAATGTATAAACCATAGATAAAAAGGGTCAACCAACTTTTTTTTTTTTTTAAATAACATTACTGAATCATGCATGCTGAGCAATGTGAGACTACAAGGTTACATATTATATATTTTGACAGGCAATGTCATGCGGTGTGGAAAGGCATTTAGAATGCAATTTTGCAGGTGAGAAATCACAGGGCCCAGGAAAGGTATGAATGTCAGCTAAGGTTCTCATCCACACACAGGGGATCCAGTATGTACTTATCATTACAGATATTTATATAGTGTCAACAATGTATGCAGCACTTTACATTGTACATGTACATCAATCCCTGCTCCCAATGAGCTTACAATATAAGTCCCCTATCTCACATGCACACATTCACATACAAGGGCCAAGTTAGACAAGAGCCAATTAAGGTACCAGCATGTTTTTGGAGTGTGAAAACGGAGTACCCTGATGAAACCCATGTAAGCACAGGAAGAACATGCAAGCCCTCTCTCTCTCTCTCTCTCTCTCTCTTTCTCTCTCTCTCTCTCTCTCGCTCTCTCTCGCTCTCTTTATATATATATATCTATATATAGATATATCTATATATTTATATATATATAGAGATAGATATATATCTCTCTCTCTCTCTCTCTCGCTCTCTCTCTCTCTCTCTCTCTATATATATATATATCTATATATATATAGATATATCTATATATCTATATATAGATATATAAATATATCTATATATAGAGATAGATATATAGAGAGAGAGATAGATATCTATATAGACATCCTTTATATTATATACAGTATCTTACAAAAGTGAGTACACCCCTTACATTTTTGTAAATATTTTATTATATCTTTTCATGTGACAACGCTGAAGAAATGATACTTTGCTACAATGTAAAGTAGTGAGTGTATAGCTTGTATAACAGTGTAAATTTGCTGTCCCCTCAAAATAACTCAACCCGCAGTCATTAATATTAATAAAATATTTACAAAAAAGGTGAGGGGTGTACTCACTTTTTTGAGATATTGTATATATATATATATATATATATATATATATATATATATATATATATATATTATGTATATCTATATATATACATGAACTTTAATGGCATCCCAGTCTTATGCCCCATACACATGACCGGACATTGATCGGACATTCCGACAACAAAATCCATGGATTTTTTCCAACGGATGTTGGCTCAAACATGTCTTGCATACACACGGTCACACAAAGTTGTCGGAAAATCCGATCATTCCGAACGTGGTGAGGACTATAAACGGGGCAGTAGCCAATAGCTTTCATCTCTTTATTTATTCTGAGCATGCGTGGCACTTTGTGCGTCGGATTTGTGTACACACGATTGGAATTTCTGACAATGGATTTTGTTGTCGGAAAATTTTTTAGCCTGCTCTCAAACTTTGTGTGTCGGAAAATCCGATGGAAAATGTGTGATGGAGCCTACACACGGTCAGAATTTCCGACAACAAGGTCCTATCACACATTTTCCGTCGGAAAATCCGACCGTGTGTACAATGCATTAGTCTGTAGGGGTCAATATTGAGTTGGCTCACCCTTTGCAGCTATAACAGCTTCAACTCTTCTGGGAAGGCTGTCCACAAGGTTTAGGAGTGTGTCTATGGGAATGTTTGACCATTCTTGCAGAAGCGCATTTGTGTGACCTTTTCCTGAAAACTGATAACTTCTTTTTGATAAGTAAAACTAGAAAGTAAAGAGGTAGATTCACATTGAATCAGACCAATTCATAATAGTATGCCAATTCAGTCTGTGGTTTAACCCTATCACTGCCAGAGCCATTTTTGAATTTTTTTCACACATGTTTAAAAAATACTTTTAGGCCTAAATATTGGAAAAACACCCCCAAACATTATATATTTTTCTGAAAACAGACACCCTAGAAGATAAAATAGTGGTAGATCCAATTTTTTTTTATTTCACTTGATATTATTGCAAGTAATAATAAGTAAAGTAAATTTTAGGGCAAACACACGGAATAAACTATCCAAATTTGGTAAAATATAAAAGACGAGGTTGCACTATAAATAGACACCCAACATATCAAACTTTATATTTGCATGCGTCCGTGAAATGGCGACAAACTTTAGCACCCTATATTTTCTATAGGCGATGCTTCAAAAGCCCCCTATAGGTCATCAGTTTAGTGTTACGGAGGAGGTCTGGTGCTAGAATTATTTCTATCACTCCGGCGTGCTCAGAGATATGTAACATGTGTATTGCAATCAATGTTTTCATGTGTAAGTGCCCCCAACACGTACGTCTGCATTTGTATATGTGGGGGGACCTCAAATTCTTTGGGGGTGGTATTTATGTCCTTGGGTGTAATGTTATTTTTTTGCAAACATCAGTCCCAGGCCTGCAAATGGGCAAAAGAAACATGGAATACATGGTGGGTTGTGTGTGTGTGGGGGGGGGGGGGGAGCGCGCTGGTACCGAGGGTTTTTGGAGGCAATGGGGTAGCAGTGAAGCTGCCCGAATGCATCCACATGACAGGCAGGAGACTGTCAGTTTTAAACACAGTTTTACAGGTCTAGCAGCGGAAGGTTTAAAGTGCATGGCCATTTAAAACTGTTGTTTTCTAGAGTGGTGAAAGACTGGAACCCTTGTAAGATTATTTTATCCTTTAAAGAGATTTACCCTAACTTTCTGTCCTGCTGAGAAAGTTTTACTAGACAGAAAGTGAGGGGAACTCTCCAACAGCAACACAGACAGGAATAAAAACTATTTTTCTTTATTAAAGAGGGAAACATTTTAAATTCAATCTGTGTACCTATTGGACATTTTCCCCTCACTTCATGTCTGGTGATATATTTTCAGAGGGACTGGAAGTGATGATAAATCTGTCTAATGAAGCCCTTGCCCACTCTATCCAAACCAGAAAATTGTGTTTCTGCTTGACACTAATGTTAACCTTTTGTAGGTTGGGAAAGAGAACATTCATGTTTTAAAGCACACAAGCACTACCCCCCTTCCCCACAGAAGGAAGTACAAGTCCTCCTTCCCTTCAGGTGCGGCCAATATAATGTCATATATTAAAAATATGTCCTCATAGGTGCCTAAAAAATTCCAAAAAGGCTATATACACTAAATGGTGTGAGGAGCAATATGTAAGTAGACTGGTAACAAATCCAAATAAACCTTTTATTAGTTCACTCTTAGCTGGAGATCCACAGCAAATAATTTGTTCTGCATTGGAGCACAAGTTCAAAATTAAAGAATAGCAAGAAATGCTGGCAACACAATTGCTTCTTCTTACAAATCTTTATTTGGCACTAACAGCAGTGCTACATCTATAATGCTGATGCGTTGCGACCGGAGCCTTCCTCTTGGCATACAGGTTTACAATAAACTCAAATTTTATAGAAGAAATATCCATTCCTTCCTAAAAAGGGGTGGTACAATCCAATTTACAATCAATTGACAATTAAAAACATGTGAGGTTGGTGGAACCAAAGAAGGAGGGGAGGGAAAATGGAGACAGAGACTGAAAACTCTAGAGAAGAAATTCACCCATAGGGGAATCAAATTGTATTACTTTAAAAACAAATTCACATCCATTCTATTGTTCATTCCACTAGGGTATCGAGGGTTCAATCTGTGCATCCACAACACCTCCTGCTGGAGTAAAGTGTGGTGTGTATCACCCCCCCCCAGATCACCCCCCAGAACAGATCTCACCTGTTCCAGAACGCAAAAAGAAAAGGACTCCAAATTACCACCAAGAACTTTTGCGTTGCTGTTAAGAGTGTCATTATCAGGGATGAGCCGAACACCCCCCGGTTCGGTTCGCACCAGAACATGCGAACAGGCAAAAAATCAATTCGAACACTTGAACACCGTTAAAGTCTATGGGACTCGAACATGAATAATCAAAAGTGCTAATTTTAAAGGCTTATATGCAAGTTATTGTCATAAAAAGTGTTTGGGGACCTGGGTCCTGCCCCAGGGGACATGGATCAATGCAAAAAAAAGTTTTAAAAACGGCCATTTTTTCGGGAGCAGTGATTTTAATAATGCTTAAAATGAAACAATAAAAGTGTAATATTCCTTTAAATTTCGTACCTGGGGGTGTCTACAGTATGCCTGGAAAGGGGCACATGTTTCCCGTGTTTAGAACAGTCTGACAGCAAAATGACATTTCAAAGGAAAAAAAGTCATTTTAAAGTATGCCTATATGAATTGACGGTTCGACAATACACATAGAAGTTCATTGATAAAAATGGCATGGGATTTCCCTACAGGGGAACCCCGAACCAAAATTTTTAAAAAATGGTGTGGGGGTCCCCTAAATTCCATACCAGGCCCTTCAGGTCTGGTATGGATATTAAGGGGAACCCTGCGCCAATAAAAAAAAATAAAAACGTGGGGGTCCCCCTCAAAACCCATACCAGACCCTTCAGGTCTGGCATTGATTTTAAGGGGAACCCTGCGCCAAAATTTTTAAAAAAATGGCGTGGGGTCCCCCCTAAAATCCATACCAGACCCTTATCCGAGCACGCAACCTGGCAGGCCACAGAAAAAGAGGGGGGGATGAGAGAGAGGCCCCCCTCTGGAAGCGTACCAGGTAACATACCCTCAACATTGGGAGGGTGCTTTGGGGGTCCCCCCAAAGCACCTTGTCCCCATGTTGATGAGGACAAGGGCCTCATCCCCACAACTCTTGCCCGGTGGTTGTGGGGGTCTGCGGGCGGGGGGCTTATCGGAATCTGGAAGCCCCCTTTAACAAGGGGACCCCCAGAGGCCGGCCCCCCCGTGTGAAATGGTAAGGGGGTACAAAAGTACCCCTACCATTTCACAAAAAAGTGTAAAAAATTTTAAAAATGACAAGAGACAGTTTTTGACAATTCCTTTATTTAAATGCTTCTTTCTTCTATCTTCTTTCTTTTATCATCTATCTTCCTTCAGTTTCTTCCTCCCTCTTCTTCTTCTTCTTCCTCCAATCCTCTGCTACTTGCTCCAGTGTTCTCGTCCGGCATCTTCCTCCATGGCGTCTTCTTCCCTTCTTCATGCTTGGGCCGCTCCGCATCCATGATGGGAGGCTCCCGCTGTGTGACGCTTCTCGTCTTCTGACGCTTCTTAAATAATGGAGGGTGGGGCCACCCGGTGATTCCGCCCCCTCTGACGTCATGGAGAAAGCCACAGGGAAGTCCCTGTCAAGTCCCCGTGCGTCAGAGGGGGGCGGGGTTGGCCCTGTCCTCTGTCATTTAAGAACCGTCAGAAGACGAGAAGCGTCACACAGCGAGAGCCTCCCATCATGGATGTGGAGCGGCCCAAGCATGAAGAAGGGAAGAAGATGCCGCGAAGGAAGATGCCGGACGAGAACACCGGAGCAAGAAGCAGATGATTGGAGGAAGAAGAAGAAGATGGAGGAAGAAACCGAAGGAAGATAGAAGAAAGAAGATAGAAGAAAGAAGAAGCATTTAAATAAAGAAATTGTCAAAAACTGTCTCTTGTCATTTTTAACATTTTTGACACTTTTTTTGTGAAATGGTAGGGGTAAGTACCCCCTTACTATTTCACACAGGGGGGGCAGGATCTGGGGGTCCCCTTGTTAAAGGGGGCTTCCAGATTCCGATAAGCCCCCTGCCCGCATACCCCCACAACCACTGGGCAAGGGTTGTGGGGATGAGGCCCTTGTCCTCATCAACATGGGAACAAGGTGCCAATTTTGAGGGCATGTGGCCTGGTACGTGAAAAAGAGGGAATAAGTATGGCGCTGCTCTTATTAAGAGGTGACCTACAACCTCTAAATACTTGAGGGGTGTGTGTCATGGATGCATTTAGTGCAAAAAGTGACAATAAAAGTGCAGAAAATAAATATTTGTATATTCACAAAAATCGAAAAAAAAATCCTACTGTGTAAACTACCTAACCGCTTATATATATAATGCATATTGTTAGGTTCAAACGAAAACACAATCCTGTGCAAAATCTGCAATTCAAAGTGACATTTCTATGCAAAAAAATCCAACATATATGATTGGTGTATATTGTTGCTGTGAAACTGGGTTCAGAAATATGCATATACCGTCCTTAAACCCTGGTGTATAAAAAAGTCCAATAAAGTGACAATGTGCTCCTTCAAATTGTTCTGTGCTTCTTGGAAAACAGTGCCCCATAAGAAACGCACTCACCGCTATTATTCACCCCACAAGGAGGTATTTCACCTTTATAGTATGAGCCACTGTGCAGCCTGTGGAGTATGAGGAAACTTCCTGTCCTGTGTTTTCCAAGTGCCTCCTTGTCTGCGATGTAAGTGGTCTATTCACTGTTAACCTCTTAGATGTTGCCCACATGTAGAGAGGAAAGAAGCTCCATAGTGTGATACTGTACAATTATCCAAACATTTATTAATAATACTGAAGGGTACTCACATTTATTAAAAATCATTAAAAGCTAAAACAGTATTTAAAAACAGGAAACTGGAGCAATCTGTGCTCCACGGTTCGAAACTGGAAGTGATGCAATGACGCTGTATAGGCCCGCCCTATGCGTTTCGTCTATGGGACGTCATCTGGAGCAGTGCCATCCTGCTACACCATCCACTTTTTATATGGTATGAGGTGTGTCTTAAATTGATGGCCATGTGACCGCGGCCATTTTTGGTTAGTCCAGGCTTCAGCATGGCGGATGCTATTGCTAGTAGTGTGATTTAAAATGCCAATAGATAACACTACTCCGCAACATGACGAATGATAATTTTAAAAGGACTACTTAACTCCAATTTGTAACGGACACACTGCATAATACCCAAATACATATCATAATACACAATATTACAAATTAAAATTAAGTTGATAAGAAATATAATTGCATTATGGTATTGTGCTGGACTAGAGGTAAAAAAATGATGTTAGAGGATGTATAGTGACATCTGAAGGTGGACATAAGAGAAAAGAGGGTATTATTGCGATAAAAAATGCAAAAAATGCAAAAATTTGCAAAAACCCAGCGAGTCGCATAAAGTCTCAAGTTGCAAAAAAATTCCTAAAAAATTGCTAAAAAGTATGTAAAGTGCATTTATACATGCCTTCATCATTAAAAAATGTTAAAAATGCAAAATAAGGCAGAAAATCGCAGCAAGTCACATAAAGTCGCAAAATGCAAAAAAGTTACTAAAAATGCTAAAAATTGCTAAAAAAAGGGTGTAAAGTGCATTTATACATACAAAAATGCCTTCATCATTAAAAAATAGCCTTCATCATACAAAAATAGTGCAATGGTGTTATACTAGTGGCATCTTAGATTACAGGTGGAAGTGATGTATAGTGTAGTAACATCAATAGGTCATGAGAAATAGGAAAAAAGAAGGGGGTGTAATTGCAGCAAAAGTGCAAAAAAGCCAAAAATTGCAAAAAACTTCGTAAATCGCATAAAGCCGCAAATAGCTGAAATTGCTGAGAAATGTATGTCAGATGTATCACATGCATACAGAAATGCTTTAACAACATATGATAAAGACCATAGTTGATGGGGGAACCCTTTATAGTAAAAACTTTGACAAAAGGAGATAAAATTAGAAGTTGGTGAGGAAGCAGTTTAAATCTATGTCAATGTTCAGGCCTTTAGGCTGAAGGGTGCCTAAAATAAAGATCCACCTGGTCAGGGCGTGGCCTAATGCAGCATGTGAGCGGACATCTTTCTCAGCAGCTCTCTGATCTCTCTGCACAATCCTGTGTAATCCTGCTCACCTGCCACACAAAATTGGCTGAAACTTCTCCTGTACGCTTGGGGAAGACTCTGTGACATCCATTGGGGATTCTGGTGGATGTGAAAGCAAAGGAAACAGCCCCTGGCCAGGATGAGTATTACCACACGTTCCGGCCAAGATGGCCACCACTCCACCATCCCACACTTAACCCTGGCATCCACGCCAGATATCTTTGATGAGGAGCCAGACACTACCACCTTCTCCAGGGACCTCGGCTCCCCCGGCGATATCGGTCATCCCTCCCCACAGTGATGAGGTTTACTGGAACAGGTTGGGACTTTAAATGAGACATGGGTCTCCATCCCTATGCATACTGGAAACGGGAGAAGTGGGACTTTGAGTGAGGTGTGCAAAAGAGGCCAAAGGATCAGTCACTATATAACAAACCATTTATTGATTGACAATAGTCAGGTGGCACAGTGTAGTTCCAAATTGTACATAAAACCATCATAGGTACTTGCATATATACATGGTAACAGTGAATAATAAAAACCCCAATGGTGCAGGGCAAGAAATGGTTAAAGGGTTAACAGCATCCATAAAATGCACAGGGTCACAATATTGCTATATAACACTCAATGAGAGATATGGTGCATGTAGTAGGTCCGACGCGTTTCGTGTATCAAACACTCTTCAGGGGCAATAAAGCACCAATATCTAAAAGCAAGAAAAAACAAAAAATCCAAATAGTAAAAAATATAGTGCATGAGGAAAAAATGGGGTATGCATATAGGAGAGGCTGCAAAGCCAAAATCCCAGATGTATACTCACTTGACCAAAGAGTGTGACCACCATGGGTTCCATAGTCACGGGCCACCGACTGAGTCAGATCCGGGAGCTGAGGAGGGAGCCCCCAGGACAAGGGGAGAGAGAGACTAAGCCAGGCGCACACAAGAGGAATCCCCATATAGTAATATATCCACACTGGTGTTGAGGTGAGAGGAGAAAATCTGTGGTGGTGATAGAGAGTAATGCATATATGAGGTATGCTCTAGGGCTAGCACAGGCCCCCAATCCCAAAATGGTTGTCCAAAATGTTAATAATATACTACCCTCTTACCTAGGTAGTAGATAATGGCCGTATATAATCTGCCCAGTGATGGATATGCTGCCTGGTGGTGAGCTGGCAGAGAAATGGGGGCCCCTTATGTACAATCAGCCGCCCCTCCCCCCCAGCAGGGAAACTCCCCCCAGCGTCAAACAGTGCGGGCACCAGGCGAACTGAGGCCTCTCCCAGCGCAGCGGCACTCGCCGCCCACAGCTGCTGGGGACGCCACCGTCCACGTGTCCGCACAGGATGTAAACACAACGCCGGCAGCGCGACCGAGGTCACGTGTACGGCGTGGAGGAATGACGCCGACGCAGGGAGGGGAACCCGCCCCGATCCCCCACAGTGTCCTCAAGGCCACAGATCAAGGTAAATAACTCTGATATCATGGGGAAAGTGGAGGAACTTAAACTGGACATAACAATTATGCGCCAGGACATGCATAAAATGAGACTGAACACCGTATTAGCGATTTGGAAGATGCTGTTGGCCCAGTCCAAGCTACCCAAAAAACGCATGGCACTAAAATCCTCCCTCTGGAGGACAAGTTTGATGATTTGGAGAACCGTCTGCGCAGAAACAACCTGCGTCTGGTGGGCCTCCCCGAGCGGGTTGAGGGTGCCGACCCGGTCTCCTTCCTGGAAAGTTGGTTTACCCAAGAATTTGGTAAAGACTGCCTTTCCCCATGTTTTGTCCTGGAGCGTGCACATA
Organism: Aquarana catesbeiana; assembly: GCF_042186555.1. Taxonomy (NCBI): domain Eukaryota; kingdom Metazoa; phylum Chordata; class Amphibia; order Anura; family Ranidae; genus Aquarana; species Aquarana catesbeiana. The sequence continues at coordinate 646,685,530 of NC_133324.1, forward strand.
GAGTGCCTGGCAGGCCGCTTCCTGCAGGCAACCCTCCACGCACTATGGTAATCTGTCTCCTCAATGATCATAATAGGGACGCTATCCTGCGTGCTGCCCGCATAAAAGGGAGCCTAAAGATCAACAACGCATCCGTGTCTTTGTTTCTTGATTATTCCCCAGCCAAGTACCAACACATCAAGCTGAAATTGAGGGAGAAGACCATCCAATATTCTATGCTGTTTCCTGCTATGCTGCGAGTCGTGCAACAGGGCCAGGTGCATTTTTTCCAAACCCCTGCAAATGCTCTTTCCTGGTTTGAGTCCTTGCATCAACCAAGTCGAATGTCTGGCCAGGCCCTGGACACCTCAACTGGTTTTACTCCTGGAAATATGTTACATTTTCCTTCTTTTTTTCTTTTTCCCCGGCCAATGGGCCTTTACCTGTGACAGGTGATTCAAGATGCCTGTTTTCACATGAAGACAAGATCTCAATCTGTGATATATGCTGCTAATTGTATGCATATTTGGTTGACATCTGATTTTCTTTAAGTTTTGTTTGCTGATTTGCCTGTATTGGCCATGTTTCTAGTATGTACTAGCAGTTTGGGATCTAAGCCTGCTCCTGTTTTTTCTTGGGGTAAGGCAGGGGTTAAATATGCGCTATTGCCAGTTTTCACTGTGTTTTTACTGATCACAGGAATGTTGTGTGAATGGATGATTGTGGTGTGTATGTGTGTGTGTGTTTTATGTCCTGCCTTGTCCTCCCTCTGGGATTGCAGCCGTGACGATACCCTTGATCTGCTGATTTTCACTATTCCAAATTTAAAACGGCTTCCCTGTTTGAATTCCTCAAGGCTCATAAGCCTCATATACTGTGCCCGCAGGAGACACACCTTATGGGGTCTAAGGTGCTTGCTTTAAAAAAACACTGGGTCATTCATGGATATCATTCCACATTTTCTAACTATGCCAGGGGTGTGTCCATCCTCATAAGGAAGGGCCTCCCCTTCTCATGTGATAGAGTGATTTTAGACCCTAATGGGCGGTATATTTTCCTCCAATGTAAGATACACGCCACCCCATTACTTCTGGTGGTTGTGCATGCTCCCCCTCCTGTCACGGCTGCACTCTTCATAGATCTGTGCACAAGGCTCTCAGATCTGTCTAAATTAGCCACCCTTATTGTGGGGGATTTTAACTCTGTTATGGACCCTAATTTGGATAGACTGAAACCCATTCAGTATGAATCTAAACTGTTTTGTCAGTGGTGTGCTTCCTTTGGATCTATTGACGTATGGCGACAACAAAACCACTTTGGCCAGGGAATACTCTTGTCAGTCTCGGTCCTATCGTACTCTTTCCAGGCTGGACTATGCCCTTGGGACTTCTGACCTTATATACCCAGATAATATACTATATATCTCAGACAATTTCTGACCACTCTGCCCTGTGTGTTGAATTAACACTTGGTCGCAGACCTTCTTTTCGGTTGTGGAGGCTCAGTCCCCTCTGGGTCTCCACCCCTAAATTTGAAGAGCCGGTCTGGCAGGACATGTCCCTGTATTGGGGGGACAATGTTGGATCGGTTTCTTTTGGCCCCGTATGGGACGCCTTTAAGGCGTCTGTACGGGGCTCATATATCTCAAACATTGCCAAACATAGGAGGTCCTCCCGTGCTGCTCTTCTGGCCTTGGAGTCCTCTTTGGAGGCTGCTAGGGCCATGGTACTCTGCGCTCCCCACCCCGGATTCTCATGGAATCCTGGTGGGGGCGCACAGGGCCCTGGATCTCCATAGGATGGACGCAACGCAGACTCAGCAGTTATATCTGTCTGCCAGACTACATGAATATAGTGGGAAAAAAAAAGTAAAATGTTAGCTTTTCTTTCTCGCACAGAATATATTGATAGGACTATATCACAGATTCAATTGCCTGACGGCTCAATCACCTCAGACCCATTGATCATAAATCAGACTTTTAAGTCCTTTTATGAGACCTTATATGTGGGCCCCCTCCGGATGAATTGGAAACACTGGGGTTTTTTGACTCTCTTCAATTTCCTGTATTGGAAGACTCTCACAGTGCCATATTAGACACTCCCTTGACAATCGAAGAGATCACTGAAGCTATTTGCTCTTTACCCCCCAATAAAACCCCTGGGTTGGACGGTCTGCCCGCAGAATGGTAAAAAAACTATGCTGAGGATTTGGCACAAAAACTTCTATCTCTCTTTAATCGGGCAATGGTGGAGGGAGAACTTCCCCCCTCCATGAATGAAGCCCTCATTGTAGTGCTACCCAAGCCTGACAAAAACAAACTGTTGTGTGAGTCATACCACCCAATCTCGTTACTAAACAGCGATGTAAAAATACTAGCGAAGGTCCTAGCTTTGAGATTACAAAAGGTCATTCTCCACCTTGTTCACAGGGACCAGACAGGGTTCATGCCTGGAAAGAGTACATATGATAATATTCGTCGTATTTATTTACATATTCACAGGGCTGCCACGGACAAAAGAAGTGGACTGGTGCTATCACTAGACGTGATGAAAGCATTTGATACGGTTAGTTGGTCCTTCCTTTAGGAAACTATGCATCGTATGGGTTTCAGCGTCCAATTTATTAAATGGGTCAGGTTGCTTTATACTAACCCCAGGGCAAGGATAAGTACCAACAAAGATGTATCAGACATGTTCAGTTTGCAGAGGGGAACCAGGCAAGGCTGTCTGCTTTCTCCACTTCTGTTCGCACTAGCCATTGAGCCACTTGCTCTGGCAGTGCGTCAGATGGAGACAGTGGGAGGCATCTGCTATGGTGAATTGTCTGAGAGGATCTCCCTATATGCGGATGACGCCTTGATCTATTTAGATGGCTCAGAGCAGGCCTTTGTCTCTTTGATGGAGATTATGGAGGAGTTTGGGAGGGCCTCCGGACTGAGAGTTGGCTGGGAAAAGTCTGTGGTATTCCCCATAGGCCCTGACAGGGATTATGCTTACCTAGCCCAGTCCAAGCTGACTATACATTATACATTTAAATACCTAGAAATACATGTTCATGATAACCTATCTAGTTTCCTGACCCTTAACATCACCCCGATCATAACTCAAATGGAGACCAGGCTAAGCTCCTAGGCCTCATTGCCACTAAGTTTGATTGGACGTGTAAATATTTTCAAAATTATATATTTACCCAAATTTCTCTATGTTTAACGAGCTTCCCCAATATTTCTGTTTAAGAAACTTTTTATCAAAATTAACTCACTTGTATCCTCCTTCCTGTGGCAGGGTTTGAACTCAAGAATCGCTAGGGCCTCACTCAAGGCTGCTAAACTGGATGGAGGTTTGGCCTGCCCCAATCTAAGGCACTATTTTATAGCATCACAGCTTGCCTATGTCTATGACTGGTTTCTGGAGGCCTCCTCTTCCTGCTCCACCGCTCTATTGAATGCTCTTAACGGCCCTAGGGACTCACTAGTGGACACATTACATAGGTCAGTGCCTAAATGTTGTTCTAGGGGCTCGCCGATTGAGGTGGGCTGGCCTGGCATGAGAGTAATAGAGTAATCACAAACCCGATAGGGGTGTCCCCCAATGCTCCTCTATGGCATAATCCTAATTTTTCAGAGCTCCTGGGCCACCCAGATTCTCAGTGGTGGATAAGACTTGGTATTACCCATGTCTCTCAGATTTACTCAAACAACTCTTTTTTCTCATTTGATGACCTGAAGGCTAAGTGTGGTGTAACAAACAGGTTTTATTTTAGGTACCTTTCACTGCGCCATGCCATCAGGGCACAATTTTCTGGTTTATCTCTGGAGCTCACTGAATCACCTCTAGAGGTGTTATTGTCATATCCGGATATTGGGAAAATTGTCACTACTATATATTCTTGCCTGCAAGTGGCGGGGGTTAAACCCTTTCAGATTGCTCAGCAGAAATAGGAAAGGGAAATTCCCATGTTGTCAGAGGAGGGGTGGGAGGAGGCCTCAGAGGTGTGCTTTCTGGACCTTATTGGATCAAACAAACAATATGTACAATTTAAATTTATACATCAGATGCATTACACTCCTGCCAGGCTGGCCCATATGGGATATAAATAAAAAACAAAGGCGCCTCTAAGTGCAGAAGAAAAGCAAATTTTAATGCCCCAACTGGGTTCAAAAACACTTACAGGATGGATCCTGTAAGTGTTTTTGAACCCAGTTGGGGCATTAAAATTTGCTTTTCTTCTGCACTTAGAGGCGCCTTTGTTTTTTATTTATGTTCCTATAGATCCTGCTTCAGTCTCTTAAAGCTGCAGCCCTTTGTGCTGAAGATATTACCACATCATCATCATTACCAGCACCTTTTGGACTACCCCCTCATATAGAGACGTTGTTTAGACTACTCTAGTCTTGTGCGCCCTATACTTTTAATTTTAACTGTACCCATATGGGATATGACTCTGCAGCCTCCTGTGTTAGGTGTGGCTTCCCAGAGGCTGGCTACATGCATATGTTTTGGTCCTGTCCCGTCCATCTTTTAGAGGGACTTATTTTCCTTTTTTTGAAAACACACTACAAATAAAGGTGCCCTCCACCCCGGAGGTTGGACTATTGGGGATGCTGAATGATTTAATACAGGACTCATACTCAAACTCTTGTCCATACAATACTGTTTTATGCCTGAAAATTAATTTTGATGCAATGGAAGACTGCAACTGCCCCAGATATACAAGTTCTGTACCGTATGATGAATAAAGTTATACCAATTTTTAAACTGGTGTTTAAGGGTAGGGCCTGCCCAAAAAAATTTTCTAAGATCTGGCAGCCCTGGCTTGATATAACAAACTCCTTTTGGAAGGACACTCCGCTCTCACAACAATAACTGTCTCAGGCCTCCCCTTGATAAATTTTGGCATCTAGGCGAGGCTGTGACCTCTGATGGTGGGCCATTTGTGTGCCTGGAGGGAGGGTGTGGAGGTGGCAGGGCTGGACAAAGTTTGCCTTTTTGTATGGAAGAGTGTAGATGGGTGCGTGTTTGGTGTGGATGTTGTGTTAACGGAAATGTCCCTACTGTATATAGCATTGAGATTTTAGGTTGTGGGGCCCTATGAGGTCCACACTCATTACCCTCACATGACCAGTAGGGATGAGCTTCGAGTTCGAGTCAAACTCATGTTCGACTCGAACATCGGCTGTTCACAAGTTTGCCGAACAGCAAACAATTTGGGGTGTTCGCGGCAAATTCGAATGCCGCGGAACACCCTTTAAAAGTCTATGGGAGAAATCAAAAGTGCTAATTTTAAAGGCTTATATTCATGGTATTGTCATAAAACATGTTTGGGGACCTGGGTCCTGCCCCAGGGGACATGGATCAATGCAAAAAAAGTTTTAAAAACGTCCGTTTTTTCGGGAGCAGTGATTTTAATAATGCTTAAAGTGAAACAATAAAAGTGTAATATCCCTTTAAATTTTGTACCTGGGGGGTGTCTATAGTATGCCTGTAAAGAGGCGCATGTTTCCCGTGTTTAGAACAGTCTGACAGCAAAATGACATTTCAAAGGAAAAAAAGTCATTTAAAACTACTCGCGGCTATTAATGCATTGCCGGTCCGACAATACACATAAAAGTTCATTGATAAAAATGGCATGGGAATTCCCCACAGGGGAACCCCGAACCAAAATTAAAAAAAAAAATGACGTGGGGGTCCCCCTAAATTCCATACCAGACTGGATATTAAGGGGAACCCCAGCCAAAATTAAAAAAAAAAAAATGGAGTGGGGTCCCCCTCAAAATCTATACCAGACTCTTCAGGTCTGGTATGGATTTTAAGGGGAACCCCGCGCCAAAATAAAAAAAAGGCGTGGGGTCCCCCCAAAAATCCATACCAGACCCTTATCCGAGCACGCAACCTGGCAGGCTGCAGGAAAAGAGGGGGGACGAGAGAGCGCCCCCCTCTCCTGAACCGTACCAGGCCACATGCCCTAAACATTGGGAGGATGCTTTGGGGTAGCCCCCCAAAACACCTTGTCCCCATGTTGATGAGGACAAGGGCCTCATCCCCACAACCCTGGCCGGTGGTTGTGGGGGTCTGCGGGCGGGGGGCTTATCGGAATCTGGAAGCCCCCTTTAACAAGGGGATCCCCAGATCCCGGCCCTCCCCCTGTGTGAAATGGTAAGGGGGTACAAAAGTACCCCTACCATTTCACTAAAAAACTGTCAAAAATGTTAAAAATGACAAAAGACAGTTTTTGACAATTTCTTTATTTAAATGCTTCTTCTGTCTTCTTTCTTCTATCCTGTATCTTCTATCTTCTATCTTCCTTCGGTTTCTTCCTCCATCTTCTTCTTCTTCTGGTTCTTCTGGTTCTTCCACCGGTGTTCTCGTCTGGCATCTCCTCTGCGGCGTCGGCGTCTTCTTCCCTTCTTCTCCTTGGGCCGCTCCGCATCCATGATGGCATGGAGGGAGGCTCCCGCTCTTCTCTTCATCTTCTTCTCTTCATCTTCTTCTCTTCATCTTCTTTTCGGCCGCTCCACATCCATGATGGCATGGAGGGAGGCTCACGCTCTTCTCTTCATCTTCTTCTCTTCATCTTCTTCTCTTCATCTTCTTTTCGGGCTGCTCCGCATCCATGATGGCATGGAGGGAGGCTCCCGCTCTTCTCTTCATCTTCTTCTCTTCATCTTCTTCTCTTCATCTTCTTTTCGGGCCGCTCCGCATTCATGATGGCATGGAGGGAGGCTCCCGCTGTGTGACGTTTCTCCTCTTCTGACGGTTCTTAAATAATGGGGGGCGGGGCCACCCGGTGACCCCGCCCCCCATTATTTAAGAACCGTCAGAAGAGGAGAAGCGTCACACAGCGGGGGCCTCCCTCCATGCCATCATGGATGCGGAGTGCCCCGAAAAGAAGATGAAGAGAAGAAGATGAAGAGAAGAAGATGAAGAGAAGAGCGGGAGCCTCCCTCCATGCCATCATGGATGCGGAGCGGCCCGAGGAGAAGAAGGGAAGAAGACACCGACGCCGCGGAGGAGGTGCCGGACGAGAACACTGGAGGAAGAACGTGAAGAACGAGAAGAACCAGAAGAAGAAGAAGATGGAGGAAGAAACCAAAGGAAGATAGAAGATAGAAGAAAGAAGAAGCATTTAAATAAAGGAATTGTCAAAAACTGTCTCTTGTCATTTTTAACATTTTTGACTGTTTTTTAGTGAAATGGTAGGGGTACCCCCTTACCATTTCCCACAGGGGGAGGGCCGGGATCTGGGGGTCCCCTTGTTAAAGGGGGCTTCCAGATTCTGATAAGCCCCCCACCCGCAGACCCCACAACCACCGGCCAGGGTTGTGGGGATGAGGCCCTTGTCCTCATCAACATGGGGACAAGGTGTTTTAGGGGGCTACCCCAAAGCACCCTCCCAATGTTGAGGGCATGTGGCCTGGTATGGTTCAGGAGGGGGGCACTCTCTCGTCCCCCCCTCTTTTCCTGCGGCCTGCCAGGTTGCGTGCTTGGATAAGGGTCTGGTATGGATTTTTGGGGGGACCCCATTGACATTTTTTTTTAAATTTTAGCGCGGGGTTCCCCTTAAAATCCATACCAGACCTGCAGGGTCTGGTATAGATTTTGAGGGGGACCCCACGCCATTTTTTTTCTCAATTTTGGCTGGGGTTCCCCTTAATATCCATACCAGACCTAAAGGGCCTGGTATTAAATTTAGGGGGACCCCGGCGTCATTTTATTTTTAAATTTTGGCCAGGGTTCTCCTTAATATCCATACCAGACCTAGAGGGCCTGGTATGGAATTTAGGGGGACCCCCACGTCATTTTTTTTTTAATTTTGGTTCGGGGTTCCCCTGTGGGGAATTCCCATGCCGTTTTTATCAATGAACTTCTATGTGTATTGTCAGACCGGCAATGCATTAATAGCCGCGAGTAGCTTTAAATGACTTTTTTTCCTTTGAAATGTCATTTTGCTGTCAGACTGTTCTAAACACGGGAAACATGCGCCACTTTACAGGCATACTATAGACACCCCCCAAGTATGAAATTTAAAGGGATATTACACTTTTATTGTTTTACTTTAAGCATGATTAAAATCACTGCTCCCGAAAAAACGGCCGTTTTTAAAACTTTTTTTTGCATTGATCCATGTCCCCTGGGGAAGGACCCAGGTGCCCAAACACTTTTTATGACAATAACTTGCATAAGACTTTAAAATTAGCACTTTTGATTATTCATGTTCGTGTCCCATAGACTTTAACGGTGTTCGCGTGTTCGAACAAATGTTTTGCCTGTTCGCATGTTCTGGTGCTAACCGAACAGGGGGGTGTTCGGCTCATCCCTAATGACCAGTGGTATATCCCATTCCTCCATTGAGGAATTTGGTAAATATGATGTATAACTATAATAGTTGGCCCCCGTTGGGCTATTGCACTTTCTTTTATATTCTGTAAAAGAGATTTGTTTATGGATGCAATTGTACTATCTGAACCTGTAAACTACTTTCTATCAAAACAAATAAAAACTATTTAAAAAAAAAAAAGATCCACCTGGTCTCATTTTGGGAGATTTTTATTCTGTTATTATTTCCTCTCCAATGACCCTTTAGCTTGTCTATACCATAAAAAATGAGACCAGATGGGTCCTCATTGTGGCACTCTTTAAAGTGTCTGGATACACCATGCTTTGTAAAGCCTGTTTTGATATTGTTTATGTGTTCCCTAATTCTAACGAATAAGGGTCTGGTAGTTCTGCTCACATATTGCTTGTGGCAGGGGCATTCCAGAACATATGTGACATGTGTGCTGGTGCACGTTATTAACTCCTTTATTTTGTATTCTTTCCCTGTAGTAAAAGATCTAAAAGCCACCTTCTTTCATTCCTTTTTTTGCTTTTTCTGCAGGGAAGACACTTTCCACATTTAAAAAATCCATTTAGATCTTTGGAAATCTTAATTTGTTTAGGGAGATCTAGTGCATTGTGCACCAACCTATTTCTTAGAGCAGGAGCTCTTCTGTAAATGAAAGAGGGTTTATTTGGAGGTAAGTTTCTTAAAATGTTGTCCGACCGTAGAACAGGCCAGTGTTTTTTAAGAACCTTTTCTACTAATTTATGCTGTCAGCTGAAACCTGTGAGGAAGGCCATCTCATTGTACCGATTATTTTTCTCATTCTTCTTCTGCTCTATCATGTTATTTCTGTCAATTTCTCTGATTTGATTCTTTAGGGATTCCAGGTTCTTCTTTTTGTATCCCTTTTCCAAGAACCTCTCTATGAGTATATTGGCCTGGTAATCATAGTCTTTGAGGGTACTGCAATTGCGTCGGATGCACATAAGTTGGCCTTTTGGAATATTTCCTACCCATTTGGGGTGATGACAACTATTAGTGGGAATGTATCCGTTGCGATCGGTCTTCTTGAAAAAAGTTCTGGTGTGTAATTCCCTTCCTGCCTTAAAAATTTGGATGTCCAGATAATCAATGCTTTGTTTGTCCCATACTCCTGTGAACGTAATGCCATAAATATTGTGATTTATTTCTTCAAGGAACTCTTCAAATCATTTTCTGTGCCTCTCCATATAATAATGATGTCATCAATGTACCATTTGTACAATTTTAGATTTTCTCTTCTCACACCATAAATTTGTTCCTCCTCCCATCTATTTAGAAACAGGTTTGCGACGCTGGGGCCATATTTGGCCCCCCATAGTTACTCCCTTAGTTTGCATGTAATATTCTCCCCTGTACCAAAAGAAGTTGTGACTCATTGCCATCCTTAAGCCTTCTAAAATATAGTTGATCTGTGCTTGTTTTAGCTGTGTTTGGGTCTGCAGAGCCCATTCTACACTGCTAATACCATCCTCTTGTATAATGTTGGTATAGAGTGAGTTGACATCGATTGTTACTAAAAAATCCTCATCTGTTATCTCCATGTTTTCAACTCCAGAATTAGTTGTTTGCTATCCTTCAGATAGGGTTTACCCTTTGGTACAAGTGGCTGTAGAAAAGTGTCTAAGTATTACCCTAGCCTGGAGAATAGGGAGTCTATGCCACTTATTATGGGTCTGCCCGGTGGTTTTTCTTGGTTTTTATGAATCTTATGGACATAATAAATAATTATAGTTTTAGCCGCTTCCGGAACTTGAAATTTCTCTTCTTTCTTGGATAGAATCCCCTTATCTTTTCCTTTTTGTACAGATGCTTTTAGTTTCTTCTCATATTCCCCTTGCGCTTTGCCCTTGAGTTTTTTGTACGTATCCGCGGCACTTAGCAACCTTTTCATCTCATTCATAGTCTGTTTTCTAATGATAACCAACCCCCCTCCTTTAGCCGCCGGGCGGATGATCACTTCCTTCTTTTTCTCTTTTCCTTAATTGTTTTCCATATTTTCTCTTTTCTGAATTTCTTCACCTTTAAATTCTTTACATCTTCCTCCACCATTTTTTTAAAAACTTCCAAACTTTCATTATGTTTAGATTTGGGATTAAAAATTGAATTATTCCTTAATTGGGTATGTTTAAACTCTGTATCAACTATTTTTTTTTGAGAGATTTGTTTTGATGCAAAAAACTTTTTTATGTTTAGTTTCCTAATAAATTTCTGCAGGTCAATATACACTTTGAACGTGTCTAGGTCTTTATCTGAAGCGAATTTCAGACCCAGGTTTAATACCTGCATTTCTTCCTCATTGAAATTGATATCAGTTAGATTAAAAATACCATTCCCTAGTAGTCTCGTCTTCTTTTTCTTTGTCCCCCCTCGTTTACCTCTAGTCTGCTTTCTCTTTCCCATCTTTGGGGTCTCTGGGGGGCTTCTTGTCTGTCCCCCTGATGGGGTCTTCCACAATCCCAGTTGACTTCCCTCTGTTTTGGGTAGTCGGTCCTCTGATGTCCCTGTGTGTTGTATCCTCCATGGTTCCTTCGTGGTACCCAGTTTTGATAATAATTTCTTTGGGGTCTTTCTTCCCATTGTGTTCTTTTTGGTCTGAAACCCCCTCTTGTTCTTGGGGGTCTCCCCCTGTTCCCTCTGGGAAAAAATCCCTCCTTTGTTGTGGTTCGTTTTGAGGGTAACCTTGATTGATAGATCTAGGGGGAGAGTACCTGTTGGGATGCCTCTGAAACCTTGGTGTTCTCTGAGCATTCCCACGATGGTACTCATTCAGTAATCGCTCTTGATTTCTCTGATCTCTGTATGTGGGAGTTCTTTCACCTACTCCACATTTGGGACTTCTTGCATTCCTTGTTGCAGGTCTGGGGGTTTCTGCTGTCTGTGGTCTGATTTCATTCCATCCTATTGTTTCTCTTTCCAATGAAGGATCCCTAGAGTCTTCTGTCTTAGAGATGTTATTATCTTCCTCCAGATAATTGTCATCTGCCTGCCATTTGTAAACCTGTTGATTCCTATAATCTAGTACAACTCTGCAGAATTTCTTTTGTTTCTTTTGTTGTATTTCCTTATCATATTTTTTAATTACTTCTTGAAGGTTGGTTTCCTTCTCCTTAAATTCATTAATTGGGGGTATAATAATTTTTTCACTATTTCCTTTGACATCTCTAGGGGTATCAAATATATCCTGCAGCTATGGACATTTTTAAGTATATGAATACTAGGGTTGTCCCGATACCACTTTTTTAGGACCGAGTACAAGTACCAATACTTTTTTTCAAGTACTCGCCGATACCGATTACCGATACTTTTTTTTTAATGTCACGTGACAGTGTTTTTTTTTTTTTTTTTTTTTAACAGTGCTTTTTTTTGGGGGAGGGGGGGGGTGAACGTTGTATGTGTGTGTGTTTTTTTTTTTTTATTTACAATTTTTATTTTTTACAATCTTTTTTTTATTCTTTATTGCAATATGTGTTTTTTTTTTGTTTTTTTTTAATCAGCCCTGTTGGGGGGCTTTGGTGAGATATCAGGGGTCTTAACAGACCCCTGATATCTCCCCCTTGAGACAGAGAAAGAGACCGAGGATAGAGATTCCCCAGTCCCTTTCTCTGCAGCCTCAGCTGCACTGAGAATGAATGGAGAGAAGACAGCGGCTCCTCTCCATTCATAAACTGACACATCGTAATCACAGGAGATTACAATGTTTCAGTTATGTGAATAGACAGAGTCAGCTGACTCTGTCTATTCACAAAGGAAGGAGGAGGAGGACGGCGGAACGGAGGGGGAGAGAGAAGGAGAGGGGAATGGAGGGGACAGCAGAGAGACACAGATAATGAAAGAGGAACGGAGGGGACAGCGGAGAGACACAGGCAAGGAGAGGGGAACGGAGGGGGACAGTGGAGAGGCACAGATAATGAAAGAGGAATGGAGGGGACAGCGGAGGGGGACAGAAGAGGAGAGAGAAACAGAGGGGGACAGCAGAGGGGGACAGAGGAAAGGAAGGGGCATCGAGGAGGATACAGTGACATACAGAGGTGAGCAATCACCGCTGTATGTCACTAAAGCCGCTGAAAGCCGCTGGGGGAGAATCTTGTAACTCCCCCATGCGCCGATCACAGCTGTCTTCCAGGTATCGGGGGAAGCATCGGGAGCATTTGCCCGAGTACAAGTACTCGGGCAAATGCTCGGTATCGGTGCCGATACCGATACTAGTATCGGTATCGGGACAACCCTAATGAATACCAGAATTGTAAATCTGATAGAAGTCTTCAATCCTACTAGTGTGGTAAACAAACAGGACATAGATAGTTTGTTTAAACAATTAAAACATAGTATGGGGGAAGCAATTAAGGGTGTGGTGGGACCAGAACTCCCACATACAGAGATCAGAGAACTCAAGAGCGATTACTGAATGAGTACCATCGTGGGAATGCTCAGAGAACACCAAGGTTTCAGAGGCATCCCAACAGGTACTCTCCCCCTAGACCTATCAATCAAGGTTACCCTCAAAACGACCCACAACAAAGGAGGGATTTTTTCCCTGAGGGAACAGGGGGAGACCCCCAAGAACAACAGGGGGTTTCAGACCACAAAGAACACAATGGGAAGAAAGACCCCAAAGAAATTATTATCAAAATTGGGGACCACGAAGGAACCATGGAGGATACAACAAACAAGGACATCAGAGGACCGACTACCCAGAACAGAGGGAAGTCAACTGGGATTGCGGAAGACCCCATCAGGGGGACGGACAAGAAGCCCCCCTGAGACCCCAAAGATGGGAAAGAGAAAGCGGACTAGAGGTAAACGAGGGGGGACAAAGAAAAAGAAGGCGAGAATACTAGGGAACGGTATTTTTAATCTAACTGATATCAATTTCAATGAGGAAGAAATGCAGGTATTAAACCTGGGTCTGAAATTCGCTTCAGATAAAGATGTAGACAAGTTCGAACTGTATATTGACCTGCAGAAATTTATTAGGAAACTGAACATAAAAAAGTTTTTTGCATCAAAACAAATCTCTCAAAGAAAAATAGTTGATACAGAGTTTAAACATACCCATTTAAGGAATAATTCAATTTTTAATCCCAAATCTAAAAATAATGAAAGTTTGGAAGTTTTTAAAAAAATGGTGGAGGAAGATGTAAAGAATTTAAAGCTGAAGAAATTCAGAAAAGAGAAAATATGGAAAACAATTAAGGAAATAGAAAAAAATAAGGAAGTGATCATCCGCCCAGCGGATAAAGGAGGGGGGTTGGTTATCATTAGAAAAAAAGACTATGAAGAAGAGATGAAAAAGTTTCTAAGTGCTGCGGATACATACAATAAACTCAAGGGCAACCAGCAAGGGGAATATGAGAAGAAACTAAAAGCATTTGTACAAAAAGGAAAAGATAAGGGGATTCTATCCAAGAAAGAAGCGAAATTTCTAGTTCCGGAAGCAGCTAAAACCCCAATTACTTATTATGTCCATAAGATTCATAAAAACCAAGAAAAACCACCGGGCAGACCCATAATAAGTGGCATAGACTCCCTATTCTCCAGGTTAGGGGAATACTTAGACACTTTTCTACAGCCACTTGTACCAGAGGGTAAATCCTATCTGAAGGATAGCAAACAACTAATCCTGGAGTTGAAAAACATGGAGATAACAGATGAGGATTTTTTAGTAACAATCGATGTCAACTCACTCTATACCAACATTATACAAGAGGATGGTATTAGCAGTGTAGAATGGGCTCTGCAGACCCAAACACAGCTAAAACAAGCACAGATCAACTATATTTTATAAGGCTTAAGAATGGCAATGAGTCACAACTTCTTTTGGTACAGGGGAGAATATTACACGTAAACTAAGGGAGTAGCTATGGGGGCCAAATATACCCCCAGCGTCACGAACCTGTTTCTAAATAGATGGGAGGAGGAACAAATTTATGGTGTGAGAAGAGAAAATCTAAAATTGTACAAACGGTACATTGATGACATCATTATTATATGGAGAGGCACAGAAAATGATTTGAAGAGTTCCTTGAAGAAATAAATCACAATATTTATGGCATTACGTTCACAGGAGTATGGGACAAACAAAGCCTTGATTATCTGAACCTCCAAATTTTTAAGGCAGGAAGGGAATTAAACACCAGAACTTTTTTCAAGAAGACCGATCGCAACAGATACATTCCCACTAATAGCTGTCATCACCCCAAATGGGTAGGAAATATTCCAAAAGGCCAACTTATGCGCATCCGACGCAATTGCAGTACCCTCAAAGACTATGATTACCAGGCCAAAATACTCATTGAGAAGTTTTTGGAAAAGGGATACAAAAAGAAGAACCTGAGATCCCTAAATAATCAAATCAGAGCAATGGACAGAAATAACATGATAGAGCAGAAGAAGAATGAGAAAAATAATCGGTACAATGAGATGGCCTTCCTCACAGGTTTCAGCTGACAGCATAAATTAGTAAAAAAGGTTCTTAAAAATCACTGGCCTGTTCTACGATCGGACAACATTTTAAGAAACTTACTTCCAAATAAACCCTCTTTCATTTACAGAAGAGCTCCTGCTCTAAGAAATAGGTTGGTGCACAATGCACTAGATCCCCCTAAACAAATTAAGATTTCCAAAGATCTAAATGGATTTTTTAAATGTGGAAAGTGTCTTCCCTGCAGAAAAAGCAAAAAAATGGAACGAAAGAAGGTGGCTTTTAGATCTCTTACTACAGGGAAAGAATACAAAATAAAGAAGTTAATAACGTGCACCAGCAAGCATGTCACATATGTTCTGGAATGCCCTTGCCACAAGCAATATGTGATCAGACCTACCAGACCCTTACTCGTTAGAATTAGGGAACACATAAACAATATCAAAACAGGCTTTACAAAGCATGGTGTATCCAGACACTTTAAAGAGTGCCACAATGAGGACCCATCTGGTCTAATTTTTTATGGTATAGACAAGATAAAGGGTCATTGGAGAGGAGATAATAAAAGAATAAAAATCTCCCAAAATGAGACCAGGTGGATCTTTACTTTAGACACCCTTCAGCCTAAAGGCCTGAACATTGACATAGATTTAAACTGCTATGTTTTTAAAGCATTTCTGTATGCATGTGATACATCTGACATACATTTCTCAGCAATTTTAGCTATTTGCGGCTTTATGCGATTTATGGTGTTTTTTGCAATTTTTGTTTTTTTTGCACTTTTGCCGCAATTACACCCCCTTCTGTTTTCCTATTTCTCATTACCTATTAATGTTACTACACTATACATCACTTCCACCTTTAATCTAAGATGCCACTAGTATAACACCATTGCACTATTTTTGTATGATGAAGGCTATTTTTGAATTATGAGGGCATTTTTGTATGTATAAATGCACTTTACAACCTATTTTTAGCAATTTTTTGCATTTTAGTAACTTTTTTGCATCTTGCAACTTTCTGCGATTTTCTGCCTTCTTTTGCATTTTTACATTTTTTAATGATGAAGGCATGTATAAATGCACTTTACATACTTTTTAGCAATTTTTAGTAATTTTCTAGCAATTTATTTGCAACTTGCGACTTGTGACTTTTTTTGCAATTTTTTGCATTTTTTTCATTATTTATCGCAATTATACCCTCTTTTCTCTTATGTCCACCTTCAGATGTCACTATTCATCCTCTAACATAATTTTTTTAACTCTAGCACAATACCATAATGCAATTATATTTCTTATCAACTTAATTTTAATTTGTAATATTGTGTATTATGATATGTATTTTGGTATTATGCGGTGTGTCCATTACAACTTGGAGTTAAGTATTCCTTTAAAAATTATCCCTCGTCATGTTGTGGAGTAGTGTTATCTATTGGCATTTTAAATCACACTACTAGCAATAGCATCCGCCATGCTGAAGCCTGGACTAACCAAAAATGGCCACGGTCACATGGCCATCAATTTAGGACACACCTCATACCATATAAAAACTGGATGGTGTAGCAGGATGGCACTGCTCCAGATGACGTCCCATAGACGAAACGCGTAGGGTGGGACTATATAGCGTCATTGCATCACTTCCAGTTTTGAACCGTGGAGTGCAGATCGCTCCAGTTTCCTGTTTTTAAATACTGTTTTAGCTTTTATTGTACAGTATCACACTATGAAGTCTCTTTCCTGTCTATACATGTGGGCAACATCTAAAAGGTTAACAGTGAGGAGATCACTTACATCGCAGACAAGGAGGCACTTGGAGAACACAGGACAGGAAGTTTCCTCCCACTCCACAGGCTGCACAGTGGCTCATACTGTGAAGGTGAAATACCTCCTTGTGGGGTGAATAATAGCGGTGAGTGCGTTTCTTATGGGGCACTGTTTTCCAAGAAGCACACAACAATTTGAAGGAGCACAATGTCACTTTATTGGACTTTTTTATACACCAGGGTTTAAGGACGGTGTATGCATATTTCTGAACCCAGTTTCACAGCAACAATATACACCAGTCATATATGTTGGATTTTTTTGCACAGAAATGTCACTTCGAATTGCAGGTTTTGCACAGGATTGTGTTTTCGTTTGAACATAACAATATGCATTATATATAAGTGGTTAGGTAGTTTACACAGTAGGATTTTTTTGTGGATTTTTGTGAATATACAAATATTTATTTTCTGCACTTTTATTGTCACTTTTTGCACTAAATGCATCCGTGACACACACCCCTCAAGTATTTAGAGGTTGTAGGTCACCTCTTAATAAGAGCAGCGCCATACCTATCCCCTCTTTTTCACATTTCTTCTAAATTCACCTTAGGGTGAATTTATTGATAGAGGCTGCAGCTCCTCATTTTTCATTTTCACCATAAGCGTGGGGGTCCAATAATTTTTTCATGTGGCCCCCCTCTTTTCCTGCGGCCTGCCAGGTTGCATGCTCGGATAAGGATCTGGTATGGATTTTGAGGGGGGACCCCCACGCCTTTTTTTTTTGTGCGGGGTTCCCCTTAATATCCATACCAGACCTAAAGAGCCTGGTATAGAATTTAGGGGGACCCCATGCCATTTTTAAAAAAAATTTTGGTTCGGGGGTCCCCTGTGGGGAAATCCCATGCCGTTTTTATCAATGAACTTTTATGTGTATTGTCGGACCGACAATTCATATAGCCGCGAGTACTTTTAAATGACTTTTTTCCTTTGAAATGTCATTTTGCTGTCAGACTGTTCTAAACAAGGGAAACATGCGCCCCTTTACAGGCATACTATAGACACCCCCCAGGTACGAATTTTAAAGGAATATTACACTTTTATTGTTTCACTTTAAGCATTATTAAAATCACTGCTCCTGAAAAAATGGCCATTTTTAAAACTTTTTTTTGCATTGATCCATGTCCCCTGGGGCAGGACCCAGGTCCCCAAACACTTTTTATGACAATACCATGCATATAAGCCTTTAAAATTAGCACTTTTGATTTCTCCTATAGACTTTTAAAGGGTGTTCCGCGGCTTTCCAATTTGCCGCAAACACCCCAAATTGTTCGCTGTTCGGCGAACTTGCGAACAGCTGATGTTGGAGTCGAACACGAGTTCGACTCAAACTCTAAGCTCATCTCTAGTCATTATAATGCTCTAAAATTCTAATATGTAGATTGCGAATCGTGCATCCCACATACTGTACTCTACAGGTACTACAATCAATTAAATAAACAATCATCTTTCAGTTACAATTTATATAACTTTTAACTGGATATATTCTACCTGTTGAAAAAGAAATAACAGACTTGCTTTTTCTGTGTCTTTTACACTGTTTACAGGTGGTATAACCAAAGGGATAGCAGCCCACTGTCCCTAACCATGAAGTGGGAGGGGGAGTGCTACAGGGACAAAACAAAGAGGGGGAAAGCATTGTGTATAAAGTAGGAACTTCCCTACTAGAAAAAGTGCATCCTTGTCTTAAAATGTCATGCAAAGTTTTGTCTGCATTCAAGACAGGGAGGCAATGTTTAATGATAGCGACAATCTGGTTGTATTGTTGTGAGTAAGTGGTCACAAAGTGATCATCTCTCCTCCCTCAGGACTAGGGATGACCCGAACACCCCCCGGTTCAGTTTGCATCAGTCTATGGGACACGAACATGAATAATCAAAAGTGCTCATTTTAAAGGCTTATATGCAAGTTATTGTCATAAAATGTTTGGCGACCTGGGTCTTGCCCCAGGGGACATGTATCAATGCAAAAAGAAGTTTTAAAAATGGCCATTTTTTCGGGAGCAGTGATTTTAATAATGCTTAAAGTGAAACAATAAAAGTGTAATATTCCTTTAAATTTTGTACCCGGGGGGTGTCTATCGTATGCCTGTAAAAGGGCGCATGTTTCCCATGTTTAGAACAGTCTGACAGCAAAATTACATTTCAATGGAAAAAAAGTCATTTAAAACTACTTGTGGCTATAATGAATTGTCGGTCCGACAATACACATAAAAGTTCATTGATAAAAGTGGCATGGGATTCCCCCACAGGGGAACCCCGAACCAAAATTTAAAAAAATGGCGTGGGGGTCCCCTAAATTCCATACCAGGCCCTTCAGTTCTGGTATGGATTTTAAGGGGAACCCCGCACCAAAATTTAAAAAAAATGGCGCGGGGTCCCCCCAAAAATCCATACCAGACCCTTATCGGAGCATGCAACCTGGCAGGCTGCAGGAAAAGAGAGGGGGCGAAAGAGCGCCCCCCCTCCTGAACCATACCAGGCCACATGCCCTCAACATTGGGAGGGTGCTTTGAAGTAGCCCCCCAAAGCACCTTGTCCCCATGTTGATGAGGAGAAGGGCCTCATCCCCAAAACCCTTGCCCGGTGGTTGAGGGAGTCTGTGGGCGGGGGCTTATCGGAATCTGGAAGCCCCCTTTAAGAAGGGGACCCCCAGATTCCACCCCCCCTTGTGAATTGGTAATGGGGTACAAATGTACCCCTACTATTTCACAAAAAAAGTGTCAAAAAGGTTAAAAAACACAAGAGACAGTTTTTGACAAGTCCTTTATTAATTTCTTCTTCTTTCGGTTTCTTCTTCCATCTTCTTTTTTCTGGTTTTGTTTCGGTGTTCTTCTTCTTCCTCCATCTTCTTCTTCATCTCCATCTTCTTCTTCCTCCGCTCTTCTCGTCCCGCATCTTCCTCCAGGCTTCTTCTCCATCCGCACGATCCACCTCAGTGGGAGTCTTCAGCCATGTGACGCTTTGCTTCTTCTGACATTTCTTATATAACGGAGGGCGGGGCCACCCGGTGACCCCGCCCTCCTCTGGCACACGGGGAATTCATGGGACTTCCCTGAGGCTTTCCCCTTGTTGTCAGAGGGGGTGTGGTCACCCGGTTCGACTCGAACTCAAAGCTCATCCCTACTCAAGACCGTGTCCTCTTGCTAGAGGCAGAAGAGTTCCCAATCAGATCACTACGATCTCTGTTTTCTGCCAACTTTCTGCCTCTATCTATCAAATGTGCACTATAGCCCTGTTCTCTCAGCCTGTTGGAAACAATATTACATTCTTTGGCAAAATCCTCATATGAGGAACAATTCCTCCTTTCTCTAATAAACTCACCTGTTGGCAATGCCCATGCCATATGGGCTGAATGACAACTCGATACCAGCAGAAGTGAGTTGCCTGCACATTGTTTCCTATAGGTTTTGGTAGAGACTACTCCACTATCAACACATCCCACCGAAGTCAAATCCAAGTAGTCAATGCTAACTGGATCTGCAGTGTGAGTGAATTCCAAATTCAAATGATTAGTATTGAGATAAGCTAAAAATGAATCCAATGTATGGGCTGGCCCTATGTCCTCATAGGTGCCTATATGCACTAAATGGTGTGGAGTGGTATGTATGTGAACTGGTAACAAATCCAAATAAACCTTTTACAAGTTCACTCTTAGCTGGGGATCCACAGTGAATAATTTGTTCTGTATTGGAGCACAGGTTCAAAATTAAAGGATATTTATAAAAACCATCAGGAAACTCTTGATACTGCAGGCCTGTGAAATTCAAGAAAGCGGTGGATGGTTTTGCAAGTCACCTATGGGAGAATTATACATTTTTAGTGGATGGAACATTTGATGTATAATGGGATTTCACTGTTAAAGCAGGATTCCGGCCAAAAAAAAAAATTAAAAGTCAGCAGCTACAAACACTGTAGCTGCTGACTTTATATAAGCACTTACCTGTCCTGGGTGCCCGCGATGTCGTCCCTCAGCTCTCGGATCTCCGGCACTGCCATCCTAGGTAAGGGAAACAGGCAGTGGAGCCTTGCAGCTTCACTGCCAGTTTCATACTGTGCACCCGCGAGCGGCGCAGGGCTCTGTGAATGGCCCTGTGGTGTTCTGGGAACACACACAATTCCCAGAAGACTCCTCACCGAGGAGCAAAAGATGCAGCGGAAAAGGAAGAGGCAGATTAGGAAGACTGCCTAGCAACAAGGGTTTAGGTAAGTTTACATTTTTTTTTTTTCAAATGTTTTTTTTTTTATTTTTTTTAGGATTTTTGGTGTCATTTTTTCTTCAGGGTGGCCCTCCATTTTAAAGTGAATCTTTTAACTTTTGGAAAGAGTGGTGTCCTAGCTAGTGACTGTAAAAGAGCAGTTTTTAGAAGGAACAGTTGGTCTGGTAACAATTGCCTAAGGGAGGATTCCCACACTTTCAAAAGATTTTTTCTAGCCTCCAGAACTGTAATGGAACACAGATGTAACCCCCCCCCCCCAAAAAAAAAAAAAAACTGAGAGTTTAAACCGTTCCTTCCTATCAATAAAAAAGTTTGCATTTTACATATACTTTAAAGGACTAGAAAGGTTTCTCTTGGAAAAGTGAATATCCATTTAGCAGAGCAAATGCTCATTTAGTAAAGTGAAACAGTGCTTATTTTTAACACTCAATCATGTGCAGAGGAATTTAACAAATGCTGGATTTTGCACATCATTAGATGATTGCAGTGAACACATCTTCTTTTAGCTAAGTCAACAGTCTCTACTTCTTAGTAAATCAACCTTAACAAGTGACAATATTTTCTGTGCTAATGATACCTGTTTAAGCATCTATTAATAATCATGCTTTTGGAGTTTAAACTATTCTAATTCATTTTTAAAGTATGAAAAGCAGGAAACTGATGCCAAGGTGGACTTTAAATAACAAACAAATGAGCCATATGTATTATATGAAAAAACTAGAAGAGCTATGTGACTTGGCAACACTAGACTAACAGGTGAATAAACACAACAGTCTGTTTCCCAGCACTGGCTGTGGAGTAGCAGCAGCAGCTAAGATTGTCAGAGCACTTGAGAAGCTGAACATGTCATATGCCACTGGGAGCGTGGTGCATCCAACTGTATAAGTACAGTCTGGTATCACAGATTTGGACCTTGATAGTTTATTGGATCAGGAACAGGAATGGAGAGGGAATTTGCAAACCTTGTGATTAGTATAACAGCAATTATCACTTAATTCTTGCGAGGGACATAATTTCGACAGACAATTTAATCAAAATCCTTGTAGAAGAAAAATAAATTGGTTTAAGCTGAATAAATGCTGGTATTTATGTTGTATGTAGATCATACTAAGGCAAACTGATCTGTAGAATAACTTTTGCTTTTATTGCCTTTGAATTTAGTTACATAGATGCAGATTGACTTTAATGGTAATTGTAACCAAATTGATTGTTACTTTTGTGCCAGTTGCTTGTGTCATCCATTTCAGCAGGATTGAGAGATACTGCAGATGACACATGCAATCATCAAGCCATGCTACAAATGATTCTTTTGTTTTAGGGTAATGAAGAAGATCTTTCTAAAGCTGCCATATGTAGTTTGGCACTCTATCTACAATATGTTTCTTTTATGTTTATCAGTCTAATCTCTCATTAAACAAAATCAACTTCTGTTCTATAAAAATTTAGCATAGATGCACATCTTTAGAATCTTTGATTTTATTTGTCTCTATATTTGCATGTGAGTGTTCCTTATTTAGATATTTCCCTGTAGGCTCTACAGCTATTGTCAGTTTAACCAATTGAAAAATATTAGGCACATGCAGAATAAATAACAAAGCCTATAATTTTCAATCCAGATATAAATTGTGTCTAGTGAATTTCTATTAGTCAACTTATTTCTCTCATTGCATTTTATAGTTCTCAAATTAAACAAATAATAGGTATCACACAGACCCTCAACATTAAACTGTACATTTCTTACATAAACATGAGCTGTCATGGGCTGCTACCAAGAGCCACCTTAAAGGCAGTGCTGCATATCTGCAAAAAACAGCATTGGCAAGAAAAGTATAACAGCTTGGTAATGAAAGATTAAATGATTAATTTCTGGGTGGAGCTTGCTGCGGAGGAAGATGGACGCTCAATAGAGGAGCTCCACAGCGCTCGGGATAATACCGGCACACATCGCCTGGCTAATCAAGCTAAACCAGAGCATAACCACTGTGGACCTGCAGCACAGCTCGGGGGACCGATCGAACATGCCACGGCGCAATAAGGAGAACCGGAGGCTGCAAAAACTCACCGAATACTACCCGCTCGGGCCTAAGCAAGATGGCGGCGGCGGGACAGCGGCGCGAGGTATGTCTAGTACGCCCCTATACAATCCAGGCAAGGGTAATCCACACAAAAGGAATGCCCCACAAAAAAGCACACAGTCTCCTATACATACCCCTACCTCAGGTAGCCCAGAGAAAACAAGATTGAGGCTGGATGCCTCGGATTCCAGCCAAGACTTAACACCAGGCCTAGACTCAGGAGAAGATACCAGGGACCTCCCTGACTCAATAGATCTCTTTCCCACTACCAACCAGCCAGTCCTGGACACAACATTAAAGGACATGTTAGTCTCTCTTAGGCGCTCATAACATGCTGATATGCTGTCCTGTGTTCACAAGTTTGGCGTGGAACTGAGGGAAACTGTATCCAGAGTAGATCACATAGAACACAAAATGGGGGAGTTTGCGACCACCATCAATGATCTTGTGGACGCAAACGATAACAATGCTGACAAATTAGATGCCCTTAAAGCTAAATTAGCAGATATTGAGGACCGCTCTAGGAGAAATAATTTTAAAATAAGGGGGATCCCCGAGGTGCTTCAGCAATCTCACCTACGCACCTACACAGCCCAACTTTTTCAGGCTATATTGCCTGATCTAACAGACCTGGACATTACCGTGGACAGGATCCACCGCCTACCCAAGCCATCCCATCTACCGGACAACATACCAAGAGATGTTATTCTCCGGCTACACTTTTACCATACAAAAGAACGCCTGATGGCGGCTTCCCGCAGTAAAGATCTTTTCCCTCCACAGTATAAAGATCTACAATTTTTCACTGATCTCTCACAATTTACTTTACAGAAGCGTAGGAACCTAAATACAATCTCCAATGCACTGAGAAATCACAAGATCACATACAAATGGGGGTTCCCTACTAAATTGATCATAACCAAAGATGGAAAGGAACATGTTGTTGACACTCTCACCAAAGGGATGCAGCTACTCCAAAGATAGCATATCATTAAGGAGGACTCACCAAAGGCTCACGTTTCACGCAGCCCTGAACATGTCGCAGATGACTGGACCTTGGATACCTCCAAAAACGCCTGCAAACATACCCGAGCTGACTGACGCCAGTGCAGATTACACTCTACTGTTTCCCAAGCAGAGGAAAACGCTAAGCTGAACTGTTTCATTGTTTACCCCCCAAATGCAATTTAAGTGACTACAAGTCACACTCAGGTCACACCGACCTATACAGGGTTTGGTTTAAAACCCCCCTATGTTTTTCTTTTATGCTGTTTCTTTTCTATGTTAACTACTGTGCATGTCCGCAGCCGCAAAAACTACCAAACATTCGTCTGCTTGATCAAACCGAACCTCGGAATTACTACGGTCGCAAAGAATCAACCCCTCGTCGTCTATGGATCAACGTTACTGAACCTAGCACCACATGTAAGTGTTACCAACACATGCTATTCAACACGCTCAAATCCGGTTTTGCACTATGACCATTACCTTTCTAACAATTAATGCCAGAGGTCTTAATCATCCTGCAAAACACAGATCCATGTGGAGAGAAGCCATTCAACATAATGCTGACGTCATTGGCGTACAAGAAACGCACTTCAAAAAACAGGCCCAACCTAACTGCTCTCACCCCAAATTCCCATATGTTTTTTTTGCAAGCGCAGATGCAAAAAAGAAAGGGGTATTTACCGCAATAAAAGACACAGTAGCCTTTTGCCTTCACATGGAAGTAAGGGACGTGCAGGGTAGATATCACATCCTGATTTGCGACCTCAACAATACTACCTATACGTTGGTAAATGTCTACGCTCCAAATACCCATCAGACCCGCTTTCTTCACAAACTTATAAGAAAGGTCTCTCGTCTGCAGAAAGGCCACTTGCTCCTATGTGGGGATTTTAATCTGCCACTGGACCCCAAAATGGACTCTAGTTCACTAACTAATAAGAAAACTCAGACCTTACAACCACTGTTGAGGAACTACGACATATATGATGCATGGAGGTGCCTTCACGCTACAGAGAAAGACTTCTCTTTTATTTCAGCTAGTCATAAAATTTATACACGACTTGATCTTTTTTTGATAGACAAAGGGTTATTGACCAAAATTAAATTCTCTACAATTAATAGTATCACTTGGTCGGATCATGCTTCGGTGTCGCTGCGGGTAGATGACACTTCCAAAATCAACTCTACTTATATCTGGAGATCCAACCCGCGGCTATTCCCAGATGATCCCTCCAAAACAATATTACAGAAAGTTCTAAATGAATTTTTTGAACATAATGTAGACTCAGTTACTGATCCATTTGTGACATGGAATGCACATAAAGCGTTTATGAGAGGGCTAGGAGGAAGAGGGAGCAGCGTATACTAGATGTCTCTGGACAAATTCAAACATTAGAAACCCATAACAAAGCAAATTTCTCCCCTGACTTATCAGGACAATTAACCAAACTAAGACTTGATCTCCGAAATGATATTACTGGAGGACTTTGAAAAATCTTCTAGGAGGTTGAAAATGACATATTATGCAATTGGTAATAAAGCAGGGAAAGTATTAGAAGACCGACTACGAGGACATAGACATAAAACTAAGCTTCCCTACATTATACACCCAGAAACCCAAACTAAATTATACCATCCTCAAGCTATAGCGGATGCTTTCAGTACCTATTATGGTTCTCTTTATAACCTGAAAACAGACACAAACATGATTCAACCACTATCCCACACAATTTCTGAATTTATCAATAAAATCCAACTTCCCCAACTCACTGACACTCAAAACACAGCATTAAATTCTCCATTCCTGACACAAGAGATATCACAAGCGATAGACTCACTCCCCAGTAATAAATCTCCTGGACCGGACGGTTTTACAGGTGAATACTTTCAGACGTTCAGAAACATTCTAACTCCTAGACTTACAGAGATATTTAACCGAGCTGCCTCCTCCTCCTCTTTTCCACCTGAAATGTTGAAAGCAATGATTGTGGCATTACCGAAGCCGGGGAAGGACCCTAATACCCCTCAAAATTTCTGCCAGATATCGTTACTTAATAACGACCTGAAAATATACGCTAAATTAATAGCTGGCAGATTGGTAGATCTCCTTCCTTCATTGATTCATCCAGATCAATCTGGCTTTACTACAGGCCGTCAAACAGCGGATGCGACTAGACGCCTGATTAACCTCATACACCTAGCCAACAAGAGTGGAACGCCTTCTCTGCTCCTCGCTTTGGATGCAGATAAGGCGTTCGATAGGATTCACTGGACGTACTTAGAAAAAGTATTAAAAAAATTTGGTTTTCAAGGCCAGATGTATCAAGCTATTATGGCTCTGTACACAATGCCGTCAGCACAAGTTTATGTATCAGGTACACTATCTACCCCATGTAACATAACGAATGGTACCCGTCAAGGTTGCCCTTTGTCCCCCTTAATTTTCAATTTGCTGATGGAACCCCTTGCAACCTATATTTGCCAACATCCCAAAATTAAAGGGGTCACAATTGGGAGTAGAATGCATACCATTAGCCTATTTGCGGATGATGTCATCCTGATACTTACTGATGTGATGTCCTCCCTGGCTTCGGTCCACCAAACCCTACAATTATTTAATGCAATATCATATTACAAAGTGAATGAAACCAAGTCGTATTTATTGGGATTGGGCCTATCTAACACTATGAAACAACATATCAGTAATAACTTTCCTTACATGTGGAAAGGAAATGGTATATCATATCTAGGTATTACACTTACATCTACAGTCTCCGATCTAGTTAAAGAAAACTATATTCCATTCTTAAGATTTCTGAGACCCAAACTAGACAAACAAACGGTTTGAACTTTCTAAATCCAAACAAGTGGGGGGGGGGGGGGGGGGTAGGTCATACCATAATTAAAGATTACCATGTGGCTACCATTTTGGCACAGGTGAAAGATTGGTTTCCTTCCCATAATAATACCTTATGGTCAGAATTAGAAAAATCTCAAATTAAAGGAGGGAATTTGTACAATTACCTAATAACTAATCTACACCACTCACCTAAATCATCTACAAGTTCTCCTCTAAAATTCCCGATCACTGCTCTGGAATTCATCATACCAGACATATCATTAGTTAACTGGGGTACTAGAGGAGAACTATTACTGGAAGACCTTTTTGTTGGGCCTACAATAAAAACATTTAGAGCACTACAGATTGAATATGATATCCCAACCTTTGATTATTATAAATATATTCAGCTATCCCACTTATTGGATAAAAAGAGTAACGACCTTATCACTTACCTACCCTGGCAAATTGTCACCTTTCTTACAAATAAATGTACAAAGCTCAAAGGTACGGCATTATTTTATAAATTCCTACAGAATAAACACTCCTTCAGCAAAACCACTAACATAGAAGCATGGGAGAGGGACTTTGAGAAAAACTTTACAGAAGATCTTCGGAAGAAAGCCCTCAATGTCACATATACCTCCACTAGAAGTGCCTTACTTATGGGAACTGCATCACAAAATACTATTGCGGTGGTATCTTACCCCTTGCTGTATCTCAAAATTTGTACCAAGAGCTTCATCAGAGTGTTGGAGGAAGTGTGGGAAACAGGTACAGGTACGCTTCTACATGTGCTGTGGTCATGCCCATGTATTCAGAGGTTTTGGGCGCTTATATTTCAAATAATAAAACAAGTCACAGGTAAAAAAGCTGCATGTTCCCCATGTATGGCACTTCTTTCATTAGAAATCGATTCTATTCCAGCATCTATGAGGCCATTAGTGTCCCACATGCGCATCGCAGCTAGACTCACCATAGTACGCCACTGGAAAGACACTAATCCACCCCCTATAGCAGAAACCCTACAATTAATAAATACACATAGGATGTATGAAATACAATTCGCATGGAGTCTAGGTAACCAAGGGAAAAATTCTAAAATATGGGATCCCTGGCTAACATGGTATCCACAAAATATGGGTCTCAGATTTTTTGGGAAAAATTAAATGGAAATACTACAGTATGACATACATAACAAACCTTTACTTATAGGCTGATCAACGGAGATACTACATTATTGTTGGTTTACTTTAGTTAATATTCCTTTCATAACCTTTCCTTCTTTGTCATATATCAACCTATTATCAACATGTTGTCTTGATGGAATAAAGTGTACAACAATCAGGGACTATCGTTAATAAGATACGACCCACATGAATTTGATAGTATATAACTAATATCTGTGGCCAAAGATGCTTAAATAGATCCTGCAAAGTGCGGGCGAGGTATGATCTCCCTCCTTCTTGGACACAGCTAGATCCCATGTGGGGTGTCGGGGGAGAGGAGGGGTACCCTCTGCACAGGAGTCTCGGCATGAGGCTACTGATGTTGATGCGAAATATAAGTGTAAGAATGTAAATACTCCTACCTCATGTGCATTCTACATGACAACACTTATTGATTGTATTGTACATGACTGTTCTTGTTATTCCTTTGTAAAATTCCAATAAAAACATATTGCAATTAAATGATTCATTTCCATTCTCAATTTTATTTTTATTGATGTCATCGCTCCATCTCTGTGTTTCTCTATGCAGAGCAAGCTGTTGGTAAGGGTTGGCATTGTGCTGTAAATCACACCCTTCCTTAGTACTCTTCTGAAGAGCCTTCATTCTTGATACAACAGTTGTCAGACTCTCAGGAGGGGTTATGCAAATATCAAAATGCCATCATAGGTGGATATTAGTCTCTAGGGGTGGTTAATAATAAGCCTCTATGACTAAAGGAACTAAAATCTAATAAATGAAATGGGTGGGTCATGGACAGTCAGAATGGGAAGGGAAGGGCTAAATGCTGCTGGATATCCTCCATACAAGAAAAGAGGTATGTTCTGTCTAACTTGCTGCAGTTTCTAATGCACACTGTGAATAGATCTCAGTATGTAGTGAAATCAGACTAAGCATTATCAGTACAGGAGAGACACTTATGCCGCGTACACATGATCAGAAATTCGGCCAGCAAAAGACCAATGAGAGCTTTTGGTCGGAAAATGCGACCGTGTGTATGTTCCATCGGACTTTTGCTGGCCAAATTCCAGCCAGCAAAAGATTGAGAGCATGGTCTCAATTTTTCGGTCGGAAAAAGTTCCTATCCAAAAATGCGATCATCTGTAGCAATTCTGACACGCAAAGTTTCTACACATGCTCGGAAACAATTCGACGCTTGCTCGTAAGCATTGAACTTAGTTTTCTCGGCTCGTCGTAGTGTTGTACGTCACCGCATTCTTGATGGTCGAACTTTTCAGCAAACATTTATTTGACCTTGTGTATGCAAGGCAAGTTTGAGCGGAATCCTGTCGGAAAAGCCATCATATCTTTTTCCGAACAAAATCCCGATCGTGTGCACACGGCATTAGCGTAAGTCTGAAGTCCAGCTTTACCAATATTAACAAGTTTTACATATCAAAAATACATGATTCATTTACCCAATATACTGTATATTAGTTGACCTTAGGCTGGTCATGATCAGAGTTGGTATGTTTTTATTAGTCTTTTTTCTTTCCCCTTTCCTATTATTTATTGTTGGTTTTTAACTTTACCCTTTTCTGGAGACAAGAGAGACAATGAAATGTAGTACAGATGTTTCATTTAGGAGGGTATATGCAGAAAGCTTGGAGTTTAGAAGCAGGTTTACTTACATGAGGGTCATGCGTGCTTGTTTGCGCACACACGTCGCGGTTACTCCCTCTGAAAGCCTACCTAAAACAAAACATGTAGCCCGAAAGGAACTGTACACATGCTGCAGCTGTGATGCTTTGCTTCACAGCAGCAGCAAATTTAACTTGGCATGTCAAGTTTGACATATAGGAAGTCCATTAAAACCAACCATTAAAGGTTTAAAGTTAACTAAATGTTATTGTCCCTACAGCTTTAGGGACCTATTTTAAAGGTGTCCCACGTCATGCAGGTTACTGGATCCTGTGGAAATCTTCTGTGCAGTGAGCCCAGTCCTCTTCCTAGTGCTGAACTTTTGGCACTGTGGGGATTAGTAGGTTCAGGTCTCTTGGCTGAACTCAATAGAAGACTGAATGTGGGAGAGAATCTTGTCATTCATCCAACTCTCCCCATTTCATAGATCATGTTATATGAAGTATAAACTATGCACAGACTTTTGTCAATGGCTGAAAGGGTATAAAGAGGAGGGTCCCAATTGGTATACATTTCTTCTATTGAGTTCAGCCTGGAGACCATAACCAATAAAATCCCACAGTGCTGTAAGTCCGGTGGAAGGAAGAGGATCAGGCACCTTGAACAAAAGATTTCCACAGGTTCCAGCAGCCCGAATAACATGGGACATTCTTCATCACAGGGTAAGTTAGGTACTAAAACTGTGAGAAAAATATTTTTTTTTAGCTAATGGAATTAAGCTATTTTTATTGGCACACTTCAATATTAAAGAGTTAGGATATATCAATATTTATCAGTTTTAGGATTGTTATTAGGCTAATTGACTAGAAGAAAAGAAGTCCAGGCAAGCTTGTCACCTCAATGAGCATGCAAGTCCTTTTAAATGGTCACTATATCCTTAAACAAAGGCTTAAGGAAAAACAATATTTATTGTCAGAGGTCAGAAATGTTATTACTATCTTGGTGGCAAATACAATTTTGGTCCATATTTACACCACAGTCTGTAGTTTATCTTTTTTGTATGAATTTACATTTTTATTCCAGCCTCTCATTCTGGTTGAGGTTCCCAATGAGTATTATAATCTTCAGATCAACATTATACAAGCACCTGATGGTCACTTTTTTAGGAGGCTTATGGAGGGTTACTTTATTAGCTTCTAGACTTTCTTAGGAAAATCTACCTTTCCGCATTGCCAAATAAAAAATAAAAAATAAATTTAGAGCAGTAATTGTTCTCTAAATGTTATGTCATATTAATTCATTAAACCATTCCCTTCGGGTCCTTTTCCCAGTGGAAAATATTTGATAAAGTGTTGGATTTCAGATAGGGTAAAGCAGGCATGTCCAAAGTCCGGCCCATGGGCCAATTGTGGCCCGCGTTCCAGTTTCGAACGGCCCACCTGGTAATTTGGACATGTATATCTTTTGTGGCCCCCAACAAATCCCCGAACACCAGGGGCCACAAAAGATATATATGCTGGTGGCCTTGGAGGGGACAGGGAGGGGGCGGGATGAGTGCTGTACATACAGGAGAATTTCCTGTTTAAACGGCGGCCTCTGTAAAAGGAAGTCCCGTCTCCTGCACTACCATTGGACGACTGTTCTGTCCATCAGGGGAGGTGGGGCTTTGTATTAAAGAGGCCTCCGAGAAAACAGGAGCTTCTCCTGTATGTAATCTGTTGGCACTCATCCCGTCCCCTCCCTGTCTCCTCCAATGCTGCATTCATGTCAATGGAGTTGCTGCATTCATGTCAATGGGGGTGCTGCATTCATGTCAATGGGGTTGCTGCATTCATGGCAATTTTGGTGCTGCATTCATGGCAACAGGGGTGGTGCATTCATGGCAATGTGGGTGCTGCATTCATGGCAGTGGTGGGGCTGCATTTATGGCAATGGGTGGGGCTACATTCATGGCAATGTGGGTGCTGCATTCAAGGCAGTGGTGGGGCTGCATTCATAGCAATGGTGGGGCTGCATTCAAGGCAATGGTGGGGCTGCATTCATGGCACTTGTGAGGCTGCATATTTTGCTTCACAGTTCTTTGTTTAAAATTTAAGATTTTTTCCTAAAGCTTCCCTCTTAAAATGAAGGTGCGTGTTATACGCCGATAAATGCGGTATATCCAAATAACACTCCCGAGCTCATCTCTTCACCACACACAGCCACAAAGGCAAGAGAATTCTTGTTGGGGCAGTGTATTAGTGCTTGGACGAACACACTTAAGCCTCGTATACACGATCAGACTTTCCGACAGGAAATGTTCAATGCCAGGCTGTTGTCGGTAAATCCGACTGTGTGTATGCTCCATTGGACAATTGTTGTTGGATTTTCTGCAAACAAATGTTGGCTAGCAGGTTTTTAAATTTTTTCCGCGGCCAAATGTGTGTTGTCGGATTTTCCGAGCGTATGTACACAAGTCCGTCAGACAAAAGTCCAAAGTACAAACACTCATGCTCGGAAGCAAGGACAAGCCAGAAGCGGTCGGTCTTGTAAACTAGCGTTCGTAATGGAGAATTAACATTCGTGACATGACAAATTATGAAATTTAGAAATGCAGCGCACATTCTCTTCTTCTTTAATGGGATAATAATAAAGCTGCTTTGCTTGTGATACTGATGGAGTTATTGCAAACAATTTTGCAAAGGTTTTTTTTTTTTGCTAGTGATATTAAGAATAATATTATTATGCTTTTTTATTTTTTATTTGGGCAAGTTACCACAACACAATTATCCCGTAGTTTTTAAGATGAAAGATACAACTATGTTGGTGTCCCTTGTTAATTTTACATTGTATTTTTTTAAATGTAACTGCCTACTCCCAAACTGTCATTTGAAGTAAAACACATAGCCAAGTATTATTCTCCACAACTTTTTTATTGTGCATTAAAAAAAGAAAACAAATAAAATTAGACATGCTATCTGCCAATAGAACTTAACCAAAAAGTGAATTCTATGCATCCAAAAATATAGAAAATGTACCCAATCAAATCATTATTCAACCAAAAAAATAATTGGTGCAAACCAACTGAAAAATTACACTGTTACACTGTGTACAGCTGTACACAGTTAGCAAAATTGTGCAGGACCCTTTTTCTTTTGTCCGCACCAGAATCGAATCACGTGGATGTTCACACCCATGCGATCCGATTCCTGTATGAATTCACAGTTTGCACTGCGAAATGCGAACCAATCTGGGGGTGTCATTAACTTTCTATTGGCACCTGCAGTGGATCGCATAGGGAAGTGTGAACTGCCTGCAAGTTCTATGCGATGCGGGACCTAGCACTGGAATCGCGCTGGTGTGAACCGGCATTCAGAGCCTATGCAATTCCAGCCAGAAGCTGCAGCACCCCTTCCCTGTCGCTGATGTTACATGTGCTCCTGATAACAGCCAAAAAGCCTTCAAATGATGTTAAAAAAATCTATGCAGATCAGCGGAAGCTGCTCCGGCTATTGCCAGAAATCGGATATGTTGGAGGAGGTGTGAAATAGCATTACTGTCTGCAGCACACTATAAGCACAACATTATAAAAGAGAGGCTCCCACATTTGCATATAAATATAAAAAATCCCGGGGTAGTGCACACTATAAGCACAACATTAAAAAAAGAGAGGCTGCCACAACATTTGCATATAAATATAAAAAATCCTGGGGTAGTCCCGACTTTCCTGAGTGATCTGTGATTGCCTTTGAACTGAATCCCTCATGCTGCGTGGCCTGCTCTCAATCTCTTCCTTCCTACCTTCCAGCAGCTCCACTCGGGCTGAAGAACGGAGCAGCCGACGTCACTTCCAGTTTTTGTCTGTTCCATGAAACCCGGAAGTAACCTCTAGATTTAAACAACAATACTCCCGCCCGTAGTGATTCTATGGGCGGAAGCTACTAGGTGCTTTGTATTGTTCCGCAAGGCGGGTTAACAGCTCGCAAATAAAGCGCCACGTCTGCAATCGCATGATTGCATTGACGTGGCACTTCCCATAGTGCACTGTGTCCGGCGCCCGAACACAGTGCACTTAGTTAAAGGACTTTTTTTTTCTTAAAGGGGCCATTTTAAAAATTTTATTTATTTATTTTTTTAAATGTTTTTATTTTTGTGTGACTACAGGCTGCAGTTGACTCAGGATACAGCTCAAGTGACAGAGGTGAGCCCTGCTATTCTGTCATCTCCTATGAGCCCTGCTCTGACTGAATCATTTGCTACATATCCAACCTCTAATCAACCAGTCCTAGACACCACCCTGGGAGATATGCTAATTTCACTACAATCCTCATTACACTCTGATATAACCAACATTATGCACCATTTTACTACTGAAATATCCTATCTAGGAGAGAGAGTCACAAATACAAAGGCCAAAATGGGGGAAGTGCCCTACTCCTTCAATGATCTTGTGGATGCGCACGGTGAGGAAGCAGAAGATATAGAATAGGGATGAGCTTCGAGTTCGAACACCAAACAGCGAACAATATGGGGTGTTCGCGGCAAATTCGAATGCTGCGGAACACCCTTTAAAAGTCTATGGGAGAAATCAAAAGTGCTAATTTTAAAGGCTTATATGCAAGTTATTGTCATAAAAAGTGTTTGGGGACCTGGGTCCTGCCCCAGGGGACATGGATCAATGCAAAAAAAAGTTTTAAAAACGGCCGTTTTTTCGGGAGCAGTGATTTTAATAATGCTTAAAGTCAAACAATAAAAGTGTAATATCCCTTTAAATTTCGTAGCTGGGGGGTGTCTATAGTATGCCTGTAAAGGGGGGCATGTTTCCCGTGTTTAGAACAGTCTGACAGCAAAATGACATTTCAAAGGAAAAAAAGTCATTTAAAACTACTCATGGCTATTGCATTGCCGGTCCGACAATACACATAGAAGTTCATTGATAAAAATGGCATGGGAATTCCCCACAGGGGAACCCCGAACCAAAATTTAAAAAAAAAATGACGTGGGGGTCCCCCTAAATTCCATACCAGGCCCTTCAGGTCTGGTATGGATATTAGGGGAACCCCGGCCAAAATTTTTAAAAAAAATGATGTGGGGGTTCCCCCTAAATTCCATACTAGGCCCTTCAGGTCTGGTATGGATATTAGGGGAACCCCGGCCAAAATTTAAAAAAAAACGGCGTGGGGTCCCCCCAAAAATACATACCAGACCCTTATTCGAGCACGCAACCTGGCAGGCCGCAGGAAAATAGGGGGAGATGAGAGAGCGCCCCCCCTCCTGAACCGTACCAGGCCACATGCCCTCAACATTGGGAGGGTGCTTTGGGGTAGCCCCCCAAAACACCTTGTCCCCATGTTGATGAGGACAAGGGCCTCATCCCCACAATCCTGGCCGGTGGTTGTGGGGGTCTGCGGGCGGGGGGCTTATCGGAATCTGGAAACCCCCTTTAACAAGGGGACCCCCAGATCCCGGCCATCTCCCCTGTGTGAAATGGTAAGGGGGTACCCCTACCATTTCATGAAAAACCTGTCAAAAGTGTTAAAAATGACAAGAGACAGTTTTTGACAATTCCTTTATTAAAAATGCTTCTTCTTTCTTCTTTCTTCTATCTCCCTTCATCTTCTTCTTCTTCTGGTTCTTCTGGTTCTTCCTCCGGTGTTCTCGTCCAGCATCTCCTCCGCGGCGTCTTCTTCCCTTCTTCTCCTCAGGCCACTCTGCATCCATGATGGCATGGAGGGAGGCTCCCGCTCTTCTCTTCATCTTCTTCTCTTCTTCATCTTCTTCTCTTCTTTATCTTCTTCTCTTCTTCATCTTCTTCTCCGGGCCACTCCGCATCCATGCTGGCATGGAGGGAGGCTCCCACTGTGTGATGCGTCTCCTCTTCTGACGGTTCTTAAATAATGGGGGGCAGGGCCACCCGGTGACCCCGCCCCCCTCTGATGCATGGGACATGACGGGACTTCCCTGTGGCATTCTCCATGATGTCACAGGGAAGTCCCGTCAAGTCACTGTGCGTCAGAGGGGGGCGGGGTCACCGGATGGTCCCACCCCCCCGTTATTTAAGAACCGTCAGAAGAGGAGACGCGTCACACAGTGGGAGCCTCCCTCCATGCCAGCAGGGCATGTGGCCTGGTACGGTTCAGGAGGGGGGCGCTCTCTCGTCCCCTCCTATTTTCCTGTGGCCTGCCAGGTTGCGTGCTCGGATAAGAGTCTGGTATGGATTTTTGGGGGGACCCCACACCGTTTGTTTTTTAAATTTTGGCCGGGGTTCCCCTAATATCCATACCAGACCTGAAGGGCCTAGTATGGAATTTAGGTGGACCCCCATGTCATTTTTTTTTGCCCGGGGTTCCCGTTAATATCCATACCAGACCTGAGGGGCCTGGTATGGAATTTAGGGGGAACCCCACATCATTTTTTTTTTAATTTTGGTTCAGGGTTCCCCTGTGGGGAATTCCCATGCTGTTTTTATCAATGAAATTCTATGTGTATTGTCGGACCGGCAATGCAATAGCTGCGAGTAGTTTTAAATGACTTTTTCCTTTGAAATGTCATTTTGCTGTCAGACTGTTCTAAACATGGGAAACATGCGCCCCTTTACAGGCATACTATAGACATCCCCAGGTACGAAATTTAAAGGGATATTACACTTTTATTGTTTGACTTTAAGCATTATTAAAATCACTGCTCCCGAAAAAACGTCCATTTTTAAAACTCTTTTTTGCATTGATCCATGTCCCCTGGGGCAGGACCCAGGTCCCCAAACACTTTTTATGACAATAACTTGCATACAAGCCTTTAAAATTAGCACTTTTGATTATTCATGTTCGTGTCCTATAGACTTTAATGGTGTTCGCGTGTTCGAACAAACTTTTTTCCTGTTCGCATGTTCTGAACAAGGAGGTGTTTGGCTCATCCCTAATATAGAATGGATGAAGGCAAAAAATTGCAGATTTGAAGGATTGTTCCAGAAGGAACAATTTAAAGATTAGAGGCATACCAGAATCTATCCAGCAGTCTGCATTAAAGGAATATTTCTCCCAATTGATGCTGGCCTTTCTTCCCGACACCTCTCCGGGAGAATTAATTATTGACCGCATACAATGGTTGCCTAAACTGCCTCACCTGCCAGATACTATCCCAAAGGATGCCATCTTCCGAATTCACTTCTTCCATGTAAAGGAAAATCTTATGTGTGCTTTGCATAACCCAGCTGCTTACCCCTGCCCAACCTGGCTTTCTATGCAGATTTAATATACTATGCATCAACGCAAGAATTTATAAACCATTATGAAACCCCTTCGAACCACCAAATCCAATACAAATGGGGCCACCAGGTTAAACTTGTCATCACAAAAGACAACAAATCCTACTCAGTCCGCACCCTGGATGAAGGCCTATCGCTGCTGCGACAATGGCATATTGTGGAACCACAAGAGCAATGACTGCAAAGTCGTCACCAACGCAACCACAACCATGGTGACTGGGATGACTTTGACCCCCCTGATGATATGACCACCTAATTTCCTTCTCAGCCATGTTAGACTTATGTTCAAACCCTGGAATGTCTGCTCGAGCCCAGCTTGACAGCCTTATGCCCCCAGTATAAGTCGCGGTAATTGCACCCTTTTTTTTAGAACTTCCTTGGAAACACTGAGAATTTGTTTGTTTGTTAACCACTAGCCTACCGCCCACAGTTATATGACGGCAGGACGGTAAGGCTCTAGTTCTGGGCGGACGTCATATGACGTGAGCCCGTTTAAACAGGGCATGTGCGCAATCGTGTGCGCGCAGCCCTGTACTGTCGGTGGTGGTGTGTCACCGAGACACCGCTCATCACCGACAGGGGTGAACAGCCACTGGGCATGTGATCCATACCATGTGATCGGCCGTGATGAAGTCATGGCTGATCACAACTGGTAACTCCCCGCAGTGCACGGTGCATTCGCGCGATCGTGAGCACGCTGCATGTGCACGTCGGTGGCGGCATGTTCCCGGGAACACTGCTCGTCACTGATGATAGTAAACAGCCATTGGCCAAGGCTGTGTACCACATGATCCGCTGTGATCCATTCACAGCCGATCACTAAATGTAAACATAGAGCTGTCACTAGCTGTTACCAGCTCTTCTCTCCTCACACACCATTTCCAGTGTGAGGAGAGAAGAGCTAGGAGCAGTGAGTTACAGATCTATGTTTAGTAGTGTCTGCACCAACACTACACCTGTCCCATCGCCCCCCCATTGTCATCTGTCACCCAACAGTCACCCCATAAAAGTGCACCTGTCACATAAGAGACTGCCATCAGTGCCATCAGCGGTGCAACCGTCACCCATCAGTGACCGTGCCCTGTCACCCTTCACCCATCAGTGACCGTGCCCTGTCACCCGTCACCCATCAGTGACCGTGCCCTGTTACCCGTCACCCATCAGTGACCATCAGCGGTGCACCTGTCACCCATCAGTGACCGTGACCTGTCACCCGTCACCCATCAGTGACCATCAGCGGTGCACCCGTCACCCATCAGTGACCGTGCCCTGTCACCCATCACCCGTCACTCATCAGTGACCGTCAGCGGTGCACCCGTCACCCAACAGTGACCGTGGCCTGTCACCCATCATCTGTCACCCATCAGTGACCGTCGCCTGTCAACCATTTGTGACAATCACCCCTCACCATCCGTTGCCTGTCACCCATCAGTGACCATCGCCTGTCACCAATCAGTGACCCTGCCCTGTCACCCATCAGTGACCGTGCCCTGTCACCCGTCACCCACCAGTGACCATCAGCGGTGCACCCGTCACCCATCAGTGACTGTGTCCTGTCACCCATCACCCATCAGTGACTGTCAGCGGTACACCTGTCACCCATCAGTGACCGTGGCCTGTCACCCATCACCCGTCACCCATCAGTGACCGTCGCCTGTCAATCATCTGTGACCATCATCTGTCACCGTCCGTGGCCTGTCACCCATCAGTGACCATCACCTGTCACCTATCAGTGACCATCGCCCATCACACCATCATCACCTCTCAGTGAACAACACCTGCCACCCATCGCACAGCCCATCAGTGACCGTCACCTGCCACCCATCTGTCACAGCTACCCGCTACACAGCCATGTCCAAAAGAGTATATACTAATAGGGAGGCATTCCAGATCCTCTCCATGACCGATGAGAGCACCGGGGAGTTCTCATCAGATTCCAGTTCTAATTTTGATTCCGAATCAAATTTGGCATTTGAAACAATCAAGAGTAGTAATGATTCGGATGAAGAATGGGTCCCTCCTAAAAGGCCACGATACTCTGGAAACCAGGCAGCCGCCAGCAACCAGGATTATATTCCCAGGCCCAGTACCAGCGCTGCTGCCAGCAATAGGCCCCAGGAACAAAGGCCCAGTACCAGTGCTGCCGCCAGCGATAGGCACTGTGAACAAATGCCCAGGTCCAGTACCAGTGCTGCCACATCACACTTGAGTGCCAGCACAGGAAATTCAACTCCCCCAACTACTGGAGTGTCACGCCACCCAAGAGCCAGGGCTGCTACATACATGCACAGAAAGCCCCGCCCCCTTCCTAAAATTCATAGAAGTAGTAGTCACGTCCCTCATCTGTCAACAAAGACCCCCCCAGAAGACCTTCGCTCTCATGATGCTGTTAGCCGACTTCATGAACGCCACTTCCCGTACAACATTCCACCATCGGAAGCAGGCCGAAGACAGCAAAAAAGATGTTGCGTGTGCAGCAGAAGAGGATTTAGAAAAGATACCAGCTTCCATTGTCCCCAGTGTCCCTCCCAACCTGGCCTTTGCATTGGTGAACGCTTCAAACTTTATCATACATCCCTAAAATATTAGCCCATTTTTTCCCCTATTTCATCATCTGTGCTGACCATTTTCCATGCTTCCCCAAATAACCATGCCACTGCCTTACACGTGAACTGACCCTGGCCTGCTTCTTGACTATGCCTCTGCCTACCGTTTGGACTGCTTCCACATGAACTGACCCTGGCCTGTTTTGTGACTATGCCTCTGCCCACCGTTTGGACTGCTTGCACGTGAACTGACCCTGGCCTGTTTTGTGACTATGCCTCTGCCTACCGTTTGGACTGCTTCCACGTGAACTGACCCTGGCCTGTTTTGTGACTATGCTTCTGCCTACCGCTTGGACTGCTTGCACGTGAACTGACCCTGGCCTGTTATTATTATTATTATTATTCAGGATTTATATAGCGCCAACAGTTTACGCAGCGCTTTACAATATAAAAGGGAGACAATACAGTTATAATACAATAAAATACATACATAGTTATATGGACTATGCTTTTGCCTACCGCTTGGACTGATCTGTTGCCCTGCTACTGTAGTACACAGGGGTCTCACATATGTGAGGGGCTCCAGAATAGTTTTTCCGGATGGAGAAAATAATTTTTTTGTTTTCTCCGGGTTTTGTAATTTCCAGACTAGGGTCTGGAGCCCAGAGGCTTCATAGAGATTTGGGTGGGTCAAAGCCTCTACCCCTGTGCCCCTGTGAACAGGTCTTACCCGATTGCGGCCCTCAGCCTGCTGCTGACTTACTGCCATCATGCCTTTGCCTGTCGCATGAACGGACCACACCTCTGCCTGTTACCTGGACTATGCAAATAATTAGCTGTAGCAAGAGGCAGTATGTTTATGAAGGGCTGGGGAGCGGTACAATAATGAGTGTCTGCAGGTAAAAGTGTACCAGGACCAATATTATGGATGTGCTGGCTGTCTCTGCCTGGACAATTTCTATGAACAAATGATTTGGCTGTGCTGACAATATCCTTGTGCTGACTATAGACAATATTCTTGCCTGCTGCCTGAATAATTACTATTGCTGTCGCTAAGCACATCCCTGACTACTGCCTGGACCAGTGCTCTCTTCTGTGGACACTACTAAAAGCACAGGTAATACTTTTTTTTACCCTTTCCGCAATAGAATTTATTTTGGATTGTAATTCTTGGTATGTACATGCTATGTGTTAGAAATATGAAGAGCCTTCAAAAATGATAGGTTGCCAGGAAATTATCTATGTAATGTATGCTCCTAGAACGCCTGATGGTGCTACTTGGATATTGGGCCTCTGTATGTGGCCAAGCTGTGTAAAAGTCTCACACATGTGGTATCCCCATACTCAGGAGGAGTAGCAGAATGTATTTTGGGGTGTCATTTTTGCTATGTATTTGCTATGTGTTGGAAATCTCTTATAAAATGGACAACTTTGTGTAAAAAAAATGCATTTTCATTTTTTATTCCACATTTTCTAAAAACTTCTGAAAAAGAAATAACCATTCAAAAGACTCATTATGCCTCATAGAGTATACGTTGGGGTGTTTGCTTTCCAAAATGTGGTCATTTTGTGGGCAATTCCATTGTCCTGGTGCTCCAGGGCCTTCAAAAATGTAATTGGTGGTTGAGAAATGAGATGTGCAATTTATGCTCGTAGATCGCTTGATGGTGCTACTTCAATGTTGGGCCTTTGTATGTGGCCAGGCTGTGTAAAAGTCCCACACATGTGGTATCCCCATACTCGGGAGGAGTAGCAGAATGTATTTTGGGGTGTCATTTTTACTATGTGAAATAATGAAAATCACAAAAAATTAAAATTAAACTTCAGTGATAATGTTAGGAAAAAAGTCCCGAACCCATATCTTTGATAGATATCTGGCATAAAATATGTGACTGAGTCCGAAAAAAACAAAACAAAACAAAAATCCTTAAAGAACTAAACACTTTGTACACGGTGATGAAGTTGTCAATAAAAATCACCCAGTGAATATCCTCCACCTATAAAATTGAACGCTTACCAGAGGCAAGCTTTGTTACAGCTTGTAAGATTAAACACTCCTGGGGGGACCTCACATCAATCTCCACAAGAGAGAAGCAGACAGGAACCCTCCGTGTATCCACGTATTCAATGGGGAAGACAGAGGCAAGCTTTGTACCAGCTAGTAAGATTAACCCCTCCTGGGGGGGAACCTCACATCAATCTCCACAAGAGAGAGGCAGACAGGACCCTTAGATGGATGAAAAAAGCCTTTCAATCTTTACGTTTGGTAGATGTCCGACGGACCCAGCATTCTAGTGACCGCGACTATACTTTTTATTCATTTCCTTCATTTCCTCAGACCCTTCTTTCAGACGTAGTAAGCTCTTCAATCGGCACACAGACTGTTTCTTATCATGCCCTGGTTTTAATAGATCTTTGCTTGGATACCCCTGGTCCTAGACCATGGGCTTGGAAACTCAATGAATCTTCAGGAAGGCCCCTTGCAAAAATGATCTCTTGATGGCCTTAAGCAGAATTTTCTCTGAAAATGATACAGAGGGCATCTCTCCAGCAATCGTTTAGGAAACCCATAAATGTGTCATGAAAGGTCTGCTGATTCAAAAGGCTTCAGAACTGTCTCCATGTGTTCATCTCTAGAGAGAACTTTTTTCCTAACATTATCACTGAAGTTTAATTTTAATTTTTTGTGATTTTCATTATTTCACTTAGCTTAAACTATATAAATTATTCAAATTTGAGCGCGGTTATTTAGAATATAACATTATCACTGAGTCACATATTTTATGCCAGATATCTATCAAAGATATGGGTTCGGGACTTTTTTCCTAACATTATCACTGAAGTTTAATTTTAATTTTTTGTGATTTTCATTATTTCACTTAGCTTAAACTATATAAATGATTCAAATTTGAGCGCGGTTATTTAGAATATATATTTCCTGTTATGCTATGTGTGTTTGCCTCACATTTATAACTGCTGCTTATCTAGGATTTATGCTTGTCAGAGCGTGGTAATTTTTTGTTTATTGTTCATTTTTGCTATGTGTTGGAAATATCTTATAAATGGACAACTTGGTGTAAAAAAAAAAATGCTTTTTCCTTTTTTC
Source organism: Aquarana catesbeiana (assembly GCF_042186555.1). NCBI lineage: Eukaryota > Metazoa > Chordata > Amphibia > Anura > Ranidae > Aquarana > Aquarana catesbeiana. The sequence goes on from NC_133324.1 coordinate 646,727,959, forward strand.
TTCCACATTTTCCAAAAACTTCTGGAAAAAAAATAACCGTTCAAAAGACTCATTATTCCTCATAGATTATACGTTGGGGTGTTTGCTTTCCAAAATAGGGTCATTTTGTGGGCAATTCCATTGTCCTGGTGCTCGTGGATTGCCTGATGGTGCTACTTCAATGTTGGGCCTTTGGCCAGGCTGTGTAAAAATCCCACACATGTGGTATCCCCATACACAGGAGGAGAAGCAGAATGTATTTTGGGATGTAATTTGTTGTATGCATATGCTCTGTGAGAGAAATAACCAGTTAATATGACAATTTTGTAAAAAAAAAAAAAATCTTCCTTTTGCAAAGAATTGTGAGAAAAAAATTACAACTTAAAAAAACTCACCATGCAACTTTCTTAATACCTTGGAATGTCTACTTTCTAAAAAGGGGTCATTTGGGGGGTGTTTGTACTTTTCTGACTTGTTAGTACTTCATGAGATTCACCTGATGTACTGAAGGCCTGATCAGATGTTTTAAATTTTCAGTGATTGGCACCATAGTTTGTAGACTCTATAAATTTCACAAAGACCAAATAATATACACTAATTTGGGTTATTTTTACCAAATATATATAGCAGCATACATTTTGGCCAAAATTTATGAAGAAAAATTACTAATTTGCTAAATTTTATGATAAAAACAAAGAAAAAGGCAATTTTTCACAAAATGTACAGTCTTTTTTTATTTATAGCACAAAAAATAAAAAAAAATTAGTGATTAAATACCACCAAAAGAAATCTCTATTTGTGTGAAAAAAAGGACACAAATTTAATTTGGGTACAGTGTTGCATGACTGAGTAATTGTCATTCAAAGTGTGAGAGCACAGAAAGCTGTAAATTGGTCTAGGCAGGAAGGGGGTTTAAGTGCCCTGTATTGAGGTGGTTAAATCACCATATCTTACAGTCTACCATCTAATAGGGATGAGCTTTCTGTTCGGGTCGAACATGAGTTCGATTCGAACATTGGTTGTTCGTCAAAAACGGAACATTATGGGCTGTTCGCGCCAAATTCGAGCGGCTCATAACGGCCCATAATGCACCGCGGGAGCGCAGTGCATTGCTGTATGGTGATTGGCCAAAGCATGCCTAAACTGCCTCACCTGCTAGATACTATCCCAAAGGATGCCATTGTCCGAATTCACTCCTTCCATGTAAAGGAAAATCTTATGTGTGCTATGCATAACCCAGCTGCTAACACCTGCCTAACCTGCCTTTCTATGCAGATTTAATATACTATGCTGCAATGCAAGAATTTATAAACCATTACGAAACCCCTTCAGAACCACCAAATCCAATACAAATGGGGCCACCAGGTTAAACTTGTCATCACAAAAGACAACAAATCCTACTCAGTACGCACCCTGGACGAAGGCCTATCACTGCTGCGGCAATGGCATATTGTGGAATCACAAGAGCAATGACTGCAAAGTCGACTTTGACCCCCCTGATGATCTGACCACCTAATTTCCTTCTCAGCCATGTTAGACTTATGTTCAAACCCTGGAATGTCTGCTCGAGCCAAGCTTGACAGCCTTATGCCCCCAGTATAAATCATGGTAATTACTGCTCTGGCAGAGTTCTGCCGCACTCTTTTTTTGGAACTTCCTTGGAAACACTAAAAATTTGTTTGAACATTAAATCACTGACTTATTTTCCATTTCTTACAGTCTACCGTCTAATAGGGATGAGCTTTCTGTTCAGGTCGAACATGAGTTCGACTCAAACATTGGCGAAAAACGAACATTATGGGTTGTTCGCGCCAAATTTGAGCAGCGCGTAATGGCCCTTAATGCACTGCAGGAGCGCAGTGCATTGCTGTATGATGATTGGCCAAAGCATGCACCATGACCTGCATGCTTTGGCCAATCCCAGCACCTCAACTAAGAGAGCTAAGAGAGCCATAATTCGCCAAAGGCAGGGTGCCTTTTGCCAATCATGGCTCAGGGGGACTAAGTCCTGGTGTACTTTTTCTAATATACTTCAGGCAGGCTATTCAGTTAGCTGCAGTGTATTTAATATATATATACAGACAGTCATATATATATATATATATATATATATATATATATATATATATATCCACTATTTCCAGTTTAGCTATATCTAACTGCAGGCCATTCCTGGTGTACTTTTTCTAATTTTTCTAAACAGTACCGTCCACCCCTAGTGCAGTTGCTACTACTTACCTGGTGGTGTACACAATACATACAGTGCACCCATAGTTGTTATTACACTTCTGTTGGTATACACAGTACTGTGCACCCCTAGTGGAGTTGCTAATACTTTTCTGGTGGTGTACAGAATACAGTACACCCATAGTTGTTATTACACTTCTGTTGGTGTACACAGTACCGTGCACCCCTAGTGCAGTTGCTACTACTTTTCTGGTGTGTGTACACAATACATACAGTACAACCATAGTTGTTATTACACTTCTGTTGGTGTACACAGTACTGTGCACCCATAGTGCAGTTGCTAGTGCTACTAGTTTTCTGGTGGTGTACACAGTACACAATACATACAGTGCACCCATAGTTGTTAATACACTTCTGTTGGTGTACACAGTACCGTGCATCCCTAGTGCAGTTGCTACTACTTTTCTGGTGGTGTATATAGTACACAATACATACAGTACACCCATAGTAGTTATTACATTTCTGTTGGTGTACACAGTACCTTGCACCCCTAGTGCAGTTGCTACTACTTCTCTGGTGGTGTACACAGTAAACAATACATACAGTGCACCCATAGTTGCTAGTAGACTTCTGGTGGTGTACACAATACTGTTCACCCCTAGTGCAGTTGCTACTACTTTTCTGGTGGTGTACACAATACAGTACACCCATAGTTGTTAGTACACTTCTGTTGGTGTACACAGTACCGTGCACCCCTAGTGCAGTTGCTACTGCTTTTCTGGTGGTGTACACAATACAGTACACCCATAGTTGTTATTAAACTTCTGTTGGTGTACACAGTACCGTGCACCCCTAGTGCAGTTGCTACTACTTTGCTTGTGGTGTACACAGTACACAATACATACAGTACACCCATAGTTGTTATTACACTTCTGTTGGTGGACACAGTACCGTGCACCCGTACTGCAGTTGCTAGTGCTACTACTTTTCTGGTGGTGTACACAGTACACAATACATACAGTGCACCCATAGTTGTTATTAAACTTCTGTTGGTGTACACAGTACCGTCCACCCCTAGTGCAGTTGCTACTACTTACCTGGTGGTGTACACAATACATACAGTGCACCCATAGTTGTTATTACACTTCTGTTGGTATACACAGTACTGTGCACCCCTAGTGGAGTTGCTAATACTTTTCTGGTGGTGTACAGAATACAGTACACCCATAGTTGTTATTACACTTCTGTTGGTGTACACAGTACCGTGCACCCCTAGTGCAGTTGCTACTACTTTTCTGGTGTGTGTACACAGTACACAATACATACAGTACAACCATAGTTGTTATTACACTTCTGTTGGTGTACACAGTACTGTGCACCCATAGTGCAGTTGCTAGTGCTACTAGTTTTCTGGTGGTGTACACAGTACACAATACATACAGTGCACCCATAGTTGTTAATACACTTCTGTTGGTGTACACAGTACCGTGCACCCCTAGTGCAGTTGCTACTACTTTTCTGGTGGTGTATATAGTACACAATACATACAGTACACCCATAGTAGTTATTACATTTCTGTTGGTGTACACAGTACCTTGCACCCCTAGTGCAGTTGCTACTACTTCTCTGGTGGTGTACACAGTAAACAATACATACAGTGCACCCATAGTTGCTAGTAGACTTCTGGTAGTGTACACAATACTGTTCACCCCTAGTGCAGTTGCTACTACTTTTCTGGTGGTGTACACAATACAGTACACCCATAGTTGTTAGTACACTTCTGTTGGTGTACACAGTACCGTGCACCCCTAGTGCAGTTGCTATTGCTTTTCTGGTGGTGTACACAATACAGTACACCCATAGTTATTATTAAACTTCTGTTGGTGTACACAGTACCGTGCACCCCTAGTGCAGTTGCTACTACTTTGCTTGTGGTGTACACAGTACACAATACATACAGTACACCCATAGTTGTTATTACACTTCTGTTGGTGGACACAGTACCGTGCACCCGTACTGCAGTTGCTAGTGCTACTACTTTTCTGGTGGTGTACAAAGTACACAATACATACAGTGCACCCATAGTTGTTATTAAACTTCTGTTGGTGTACACAGTACCGTGCACCCCTAGTGCAGTTGCTACTGCTTTTCTGGTGGTGTACAAAATACAGTACACCCATAGTTGTTATTAAACTTCTGTTGGTGTACACAGTACCGTGCACCCCTAGTGCAGTTGCTACTACTTTGCTTGTGGTGTACACAGTACACAATACATACAGTACACCCATAGTTGTTATTACACTTCTGTTGGTGGACACAGTACCGTGCACCCGTACTGCAGTTGCTAGTGCTACTACTTTTCTGGTGGTGTACACAGTACACAATACATACAGTGCACCCATAGTTGTTATTAAACTTCTGTTGGTGGACACAGTACCGTGCACCCGTACTGCAGTTGCTAGTGCTACTACTTTTCTGGTGGTGTACAAAGTACACAATACATACAGTGCACCCATAGTTGTTATTAAACTTCTGTTGGTGTACACAGTACCGTGCACCCCTAGTGCAGTTGCTACTGCTTTTCTGGTGGTGTACAAAATACAGTACACCCATAGTTGTTATTACACTTCTGTTGGTGTACACAGGTCCGTGCACCCCTAGTGCAGTTGCTACTACTTTTCTGGTGGTGTACACAGTACACAATACATACCGTGCACCCATAGTTTTTATTAAACTTCTGTTGGTGTACACAGTACCGTGCACCCCTAGTGCAGTTGCTACTACTTTCCTGGTGGTGTACACAATACATACAGTGCACCCATAGTTGTTATTACACTTCTGTTGGTGTACACAGTACCGTGCACCCCTAGTGCAGTTGTTACTACTTTTTTGGTGGTGTACACAGTACACAATACATACAGTACACCCATAGTTGCTATTAGACTTCTGGTGGTGTACACAATACCGTTCACCCCTAGTGCACTTGCTACTACTTTTCTGGTGATGTACACAATACAGTACACCCATAGTTGTTATTACACTTCTGTTGGTGTACACAGTACCATGCACCCCTAGTGCAATTGCTACTACTTCTCTGGTGGTGTATACAATACAGTACACCCATAGTTGTTATTACACTTCTGTTGGTGTACACAGTACCGTGCACCCCTAGTGCACTTGCTACTACTTTTCTGGTGATGTACACAATACAGTACACCCATAGTTGTTATTACACTTCTGTTGGTGTACACAGTACCATGCACCCCTAGTGCAGTTGCTTCTACTTTTCTGGTGGTGTATACAATACAGTACACCCATAGTTGTTATTACACTTCTGTTGGTGTACACAGTACTGTGCACCCCTAGTGCAGTTGCTACTACTTTTCTGGTGGTGTATACAGTACACAATACACACAGTACACCCATAGTTGCTATTAGACTTCTGGTGGTGTACACAATACCGTTCACCCCTAGTGCACTTGCTACTACTTTTCTGGTGATGTACACAATACAGTACACCCATAGTTGTTATTACACTTCTGTTGGTGTACACAGTACTGTGCACCCCTAGTGCAGTTGCTACTACTTTTCTGGTGGTGTATACAGTACACAATACACACAGTACACCCATAGTAGTTATTACATTTCTGTTGGTGTACATAGTACCTTGCACCCCTAGTGCAGTTGCTACTATTTCTCTGGTGGTGTACACAATACAGTACACCCATAGTTGTTAATACACTTCTGTTGGTGTACACAGTACCGTGTCCCCCTAGTGCAGTTGCTACTACTTTTCTGGTGTTGTACACAGTACATAATACATACAGTACACCCATAGTTGTTATTACACTTCTGTTGTCGTACACAGTACAGTGCACCCCTAGTGCAGTTGCTACTACTTTTCTGGTGGTGTACACAGTACACAATACAGTGTAGTGTGGTTTTGTTAAACAAAATTTACATCATGTTTAGAATGCCACCAAGGAGAGGCAGATGCTCACAGGCCGCTAAAAGAGGGCAAGCAGGCACTGTGTCTACAGTTGACAGTGCTGGTCGTGGACACGGTGCATCCTCAGCACATGACCGTGGTACACATTTGTCCTTTTTTTCTGCAGCTGGCTGGGTTATTGAGCCACAACATGCAGAAGAGTTGATGGAATGGATAACAAACCCCTCCTCATCCTCTGTCCCCTAGTTTGCCCGCCAATGCAGCTGCCAAAGCGGCCCATTCCATCGGCTCCATGTCAACAGTCACTCATTCCCTAGCCCCACCATCATGCACAGAGGAGTTCCCCGAACTATTCGACCACAGTGTCGGGTACATGCTGTAGGAGGATGCGCAGCGATTTGAAGGCTACGATGATGGTACCCAGATTGAGGAAGGGAGTAATGTGAGCCTAGAGAGAGGGTGTGCCCAAGAAGGTCAAGAGACTAGCAGTCATGTTCCCCCAGCTGCAGCATACCGCCAAGTTTGCTCCAGTGATGAGGAGGGAGGGGATGATGAGGTCACTGACTCTACTTGGGTGCCTGATAGAAGAGAGGAGGAGGCACATCTCCAATGAGGCAGGGTGCTCTCCAGGGGGCAGCTTAAGGGCAGCCACTCTAATGCATCACACCGCAGAGCTAAGCAGGTGCAGGGTGCTGCTGACTCCCCACATATTTTGAAAAGTTCTTTGGTGTGGGCCTTTTTTGACACATGTGCAGCAGATCGCACCGTTGCTGTTTGCAACATATGTCTGAAGCGTATCAAGCGTGGCAAAAACAGCAGCCGCTTGGGCACCACATGCTTGACCAGACATATAACGACCTCCCATGCAGTCCATTGGCAACAGCACTTAAAAGACCCACATCAAAGAACGAGGCAGACATCTCCTTGCTTGGCCAAATTTGGCCAGATTGCTAGCACTGCAACTGCTGCCCTTTCAGCTGAAAGACTCTGCCCCCTTTCGTGAATTTGTGGAATGTGCGGTACCTCAGTGGCAGGTTCCCAATCTCCATTTCTTTTCACAGAAGGCCATTCTGGCTCTCTACCAGCATTTTGAAGGCAATGTCTTGGCCTCATTGGACAGGGAAGTCAGTAGTAAGGTGCATATTACTGCTGACTCATGGTCCAGCAGGCATGGACAGGGATTTTACCTTTCTTTCACGGCGCACTGGGTAACTCTGCTGGCAACTGGGAAGGATGCAGAACAGGGTTCAGTATTGTTGGAGCTTGTTCCGCCACCATGCCTCCAAAATTCTAGTGGTGATTCTGCCACAGCTCTCTCCTCCACCCCCTCCTCTTCTTCTTCCTCTATGGTCTCTTCCTCTGCAGATTTCTCCTCTGACCCAGCGGTGCTCTGTAGGCGTTTAAGGGGCTAGGCAAGCACTCAGGCAAAAAGATGCTATGCGGTGCTTGAGTTGGTCTGCTTAGGGGACAGGAGCCACACTGGGGCAGAGATTCTGTCAGCTCTGCAGGGGCAGGCTCAGAGGTGGTTGACGCCATGCCAGCTTCAGCTAGGAATGGTTGTATGTGACAATGCCACCAACCTCCTCTCCGCCCTCTGACAGGGACACTTGACCCATGTTCTCTGTTTGGCTCACGTCCTGAATTTGGTGGTGCAGCGGTTCTTGAGCAGGCACCTGGGCTTACAGGATCTCCTGAGGCAGGCCAGGAAAGTCTGTGGTCATTTCCGCCGGTATGATAATGCCAGTGCTTGGCTGGCTGACATTCAAAGAGAATGCAACCTGCCCAAGAACCACCTTATTTATGACATGCCCACCAGGTGGAACTCAACTTTGGCAATGCTGCAATGGCTGCACATGCAGCAGAGGGCCATCAATGAGTACCTGTGTGAGTATGGCACCAGGACAGGATCAGGGGAGCTTGGCTTTTTTTCACCACGCCAGTGGCTACTGATCAAGGATGCATGCACTGTCCTGCCACCATTTGAGGAGGCCACAAGGATGGTGAGCAGTGACAGTGCATGCATCAGTGATACTGTCCCTCTTGTCTTCCTGTTGGAGCATACGCTTCATGGAATAATGAACAGGGCACTTGAGGCAGAACAGCTGGAGGAAGAGGAGGCCTGTGAAAGGATCCTAGGATTCGTGGTATCAAGGAGAGGGATCATTACTGGCTGGCAACCCTCCTTGATCCACGTTAAAAGGGTAAGGTTGAAGAACTTATACAGTCTTTGCAGAGGGAGCAGAGGATGAAACATCTTCAGGAGGCCTTGCAGAAAGGTTTGTGCAATGCTTTTCCAGAGCCTGGGAGGTTACAATTTCCTGGTGCTGGACAACGTGTTGCTGAGGCTTCGTTCAGTCACAGAAAGAGCTGTGGAGTAGGTGGCCGGCTGACCGATGCCTTCAGACAATTCTTCAGTCCTCAGCGCCCAGGTCTGACTGGTTCCAGCAACCATCACCAGCATCTGAATTACATGGTGCAGGAATATCTGGGGGCAAGATCAGACTTGGAGACCTTTCCACCAGAACATCCACTGGGTTACTGGGTCTTGAGGATGGACCACTGGCCAGAGCTTGCTCAATATGCAATTGAGCTACTGGCCTGTCCTGCATCCAGCGTTCTTTCTGAATGCACATTCAGTACTGCTGGAGGCTTTGTAACTGATCACAGAGTGTGCCTGTCCACAGACTCTGTTGATCGTCTCACATTCATAAAAATGAATCAGTCTTGGATCACCAGCTACCAAGCACCTGATGCTGATGTAACTGATTGATTTTTCTATGGATGTGGGATCCCTAGAAGACTGCATATGACTATCCTATTATGCTGAGTGACTATACTATTCCTCTTCAATCTTCATGATGATAGCTTCTAGGAATATTTTCAGGGCACCACCACCACTGCCTAGGCCCAATTTTTCTAAAGGGGCTTCCAGATTCCGATAAGCCCCCCCGCCCGCAGACCCCCACAACCACTGGGCAAGGGTTGTGGGAATGAGGCCCTTCTCCCCATCAACATGGGGACAAGGTGCTTTGGGGGGCTACCCCAAAGCACCCTCCCAATGCTGAGAGCATGTGGCCTGGTATGGATTGGGGGGGCACTCTCTTGTCCCCCCTCTTTTCCTGCAGCCTGCCAGGTTGCGTGCTTGGATAAGGGTCTGGTATGGATTTTGAGGGGGACCCCCATGCCATTTTTTAAAAAATTTTGGCGAGGGGTTCCCCTTAATATCCATACCAAACCTGAAGGGCCTGGTATGGAATTTGGGGGGACCCCCACACATTTTTAAAAAAAATTTTTGTTTGGGGTTCCCCTGTGGGGGAATTCCATGCCGTTTTTATCAATGAACTTTTATGTGTATTGCCGGGACTGACAATTCATTATAGCCGCGAGTACTTTTAAATGACTTTTTTTCCTTTAGAATTGTCATTTTGCTGTCAGACTGTTCTAAACACGGGAAACATGCGCTACTTTACAGGCATACTATAGACACCCCCCCAGGTATGACATTTAAAAGGAATATTACACTTTTATTGTTTCACTTTAAGCATTATTAAAATCACTGCTCCCGAAAAAACTGCCATTTTTAAAACATTTTTTTGCATTGATACATGTCCCCTTGGGCAGGACTTGGGTCCCAAACACTTATTATGACAATAACTTGCATATTAACCTTTAAAATTAGCACTTTGGATTACTGCCATAGACTTTTAAAGGGTGTTCCGCGGCTTTCAAATTTGTCACGAACACCCCAAATGTTCGAGTCGAACTCATGACATAAAGCCCATCCCTACTGCTGACCCATAGGGAAGGTATCTCATTCTAGTATGTGAAGCTAACAATGCTACTTACACTATTGTAAACATCTACGCCCCAAATACGGGCCAAATATGCTTTCTTTGCAAATTATGGAATAAAATAAACAAATCCAAACAAGGTCGGGTGATTATATGCAGAGATTACAACTTAGCTCTGGATACATCTATTGACATCAAAGGCCCCACACTCAAAAGAACCCAACAATCAGCTCTGCTACCCGTTCTACATGCCAAAAACCTGTATGACAGCCCATAAGGCTTACATACATGGTGGTATACTAATTAAAAAGTGCTCTCAAGCTAAGCGCCAAAGGACACAGCGGCTGACAGAACTGTTAGACAACATTAACAAACTGGAGCAGCTGAACAAAATTAGACCCACTCCAGCTACTAGTGATAAAATATTTCAGGCCAGGAATGACCTTAGGTCCTTTCTAATTGCTAAACATGCCAAACATTTACTGAAAATACGCACTAACTTCTATGCAGCCAGCAACAAAGCTGGTAAACTTCTAGCAACTCAAATTAAACAAAGAAGGGCCAAAAATAAAATCCCATACATTCACCATCCCACTACTGGAGACAAATTGTACCATCCCAAAGACATAGCTAATGCATTTTGAGCAGACTTTAATGCTCTATACATCTAAAAGATGACACCTCAACAACTCAACCCACTGATTCAGGTATCTCAGACTTCCTGGAGACCCTGACTCTTCCTAAATTATCTACTGAACACTTATCATCTCTAAATGCCCCATTTTCTGTCAAAGAAATTTCACAAGCCATAGCGGCTCTTCCCAATGGCAAAGCCCCCCGGCTCAGATGGCTTCTCAACCAAATACTATAAACTATTTTATAAAACTCTAGCTCTGCAGATGTGTCAGATGGTTAATGCAGCTGTGTCCTCCGTCAATTTTACGAGTGAAATGCTTTCTGTAAATATTGTAACTCTGCCTAAACCAATGAAAGAGCCGGTTACCCCTTCCAACTTTCATCCCATCTCTTCACTAAACACTGACCTTAAATTATATGCAAGACTTGTAGCTCAGAGACTAGCCCCTATCATTCCCCATCTCATACACCCAGATCAGGTTGGCTTTACCTTGGGGAGACAAGCCCCGATGCCACACGCAAAATAACAAATATCTTACATTATACCATGACTAAAAATATCCTGACCCCATTTGTAATGTTAGACGCCAAAAAGTAATTTGACAAAATCTACTGGAGATATCTGAAACACACTCTAACGAAATTGGGTTTCCATGGCAATATTTTAGCAGCCATTATGGCCCTTTATTCTAACCCCACTGCCGTGTCTTATTAGACGGGGTATTTTCAGATTCATTTGACATTACCAATGGCACGAGACAAGGGTGTCCCCTTTCCACTTTAATTTTGACTTTAATGATGGAACCCTTAGCTCAAAAAATCTACCAATTCTATCTCGGAATTTGGATTAAAGGCCAAAAATTTAAAATCACCATGTTTGCGGATGACATAATGCTTACCTTAATTGAACCAGCTTCTTCCCTAGTAAAAGTGTGTGAAAAATCTTAAATGTCTTTAATTTATGTTCACTCTACAAAGTAAATTATTCTAAATTGAATATCCTTAGTGTAAAGGTACCTGAATCTACTAAGTCCCTCCTTAAATCCAAACTTCCTTTCTACTGGATGTCCACTACCATACCCTATTTGGGCATTTCTCTAACCTCTCCCTCTTCTAACCTTTATATCAACAACTAGCAGATTATTAATTCTGACATTCATCTATTCATCTATCATGGTTTTATTTCCTACATTTATACTCCTGTCGCTGGTGCTGTTTATATGTCATATGTATATATACAATTTACTCCATGTAATGTATTTTTGAATTGCTTTGACAATTTCATACTCATGCAAACTTTTTACCCATGCCACACCTGTATGTTATGGGTGGGTGGAGTCTATATGAATTATTGCACTGAATGTATATGTGGTTATCATATTGCCATATTCTTTATAACGTTCTTTATTAATAAATAGGGATGAGCTTCGTGTTCGAGTCGAACCCATGTTCGACTCGAACATCGGCTGTTCGATCGTTCGCCGAATTGCGAACGTTATGGGCCGTTCGCGCTAAATTTGTGTGGCGCGTCACGGCCCATAATTCACTGCGGCATCGCAGTGCATTGCTGGCTGATGATTGGCCAAGCATGCACTATGACCCGCATGCTTGGCCAATCACAGCGCCGTCAGTAGAGAGAGCTGTAATTGGCCAAAGCCAGGGTGGCTTTGGCCAATTATGGCTCAGGGGATTTAGTACACACCCCACACTATATAAGGCCGCCTGCACGGCGGCCCTGTGTAGTGTGTGTTCCGGTGTGCTGAGAGATAGAGAGAGAGAGAGAGAGTGTCATTTGATTTGAGTTAGATAGATTAGGCAGAACAGTCAGTCAGTTAGCTGCACTTACAGTGTATTGTGTATATATATGCATCCCAGGTGTTGCATATATATATATACACTGTATTCAGTTTAGCTAGATCCGTTCCTGTTATCTTCTATCTAGACTATTTACATTTAATGCAGTGCGTCCTGCTCACAGTGTTCAGCTAGATCCGTTCCTGCTATTTACATTTAGTGCAGTGCGTCCTGCTCACAGTGTTCAGCTAGATCCGTTCCTGTTATCTTCTAGACTATTTACATTTAGTGCAGTGCGTCCTGCTCACAGTGTTCAGCTAGATCCGTTCCTGCAATTTACATTTAGTGCAGTGCGTCCTGCTCACAGTGTTCAGCTAGATCCGTTCCTGCTATTTACATTTAGTGCAGTGCGTCCTGCTCACAGTGTTCAGCTAGATCCGTTCCTGCTATTTACATTTAGTGCAGTGCGTCCTGCTCACAGTGTTCAGCTAGATCCGTTCCTGCTATTTACATTTAGTGCAGTGCGTCCTGCTCACAGTGTTCAGCTAGATCCGTTCCTGTTATCTTCTAGACTATTTACATTTAGTGCAGTGCGTCCTGCTCACAGTGTTCAGCTAGATCCGTTCCTGCAATTTACATTTAGTGCAGTGCGTCCTGCTCACAGTGTTCAGCTAGATCCGTTCCTGCTATTTACATTTAGTGCAGTGCGTCCTGCTCACAGTGTTCAGCTAGATCCGTTCCTGCTATTTACATTTAGTGCAGTGCGTCCTGCTCACAGTGTTCAGCTAGATCCGTTCCTGCTATTTACATTTAGTGCAGTGCGTCCTGCTCACAGTGTTCAGCTAGATCCGTTCCTGCTATTTACATTTAGTGCAGTGCGTCCTGCGCACAGTGTTCAGCTAGAGCCGTTCCTGCTATTTACATTTAGTGCAGTGCGTCCTGCTCACAGTGTTCAGCTAGATCCGTTCCTGTTATCTTCTAGACTATTTACATTTAGTGCAGTGCGTCCTGCTCACAGTGTTCAGCTAGATCCGTTCCTGCTATTTACATTTAGTGCAGTGCGTCCTGCTCACAGTGTTCAGCTAGATCCGTTCCTGTTATCTTCTAGACTATTTACATTTAGTGCAGTGCGTCCTGCTCACAGTGTTCAGCTAGATCCGTTCCTGTTATCTTCTAGACTATTTACATTTAGTGCAGTGCGTCCTGCTCACAGTGTTCAGCTAGATCCGTTCCTGCTATTTACATTTAGTGCAGTGCGTCCTGCTCACAGTGTTCAGCTAGATCCGTTCCTGTTATCTTCTAGACTATTTACATTTAGTGCAGTGCGTCCTGCTCACAGTGTTCAGCTAGATCCGTTCCTGTTATCTTCTAGACTATTTACATTTAGTGCAGTGCGTCCTGCTCACAGTGTTCAGCTAGATCCGTTCCTGCTATTTACATTTAGTGCAGTGCGTCCTGCTCACAGTGTTCAGCTAGATCCGTTCCTGTTAAATTCCTACTGACCGGCAGGCTTGTCTGGTTACAGTATATAAAGCTACCTGAAGAAAATTACAGGTGTTCTATTTGATCCTATTAGTACCACGGTCAGGCAGCTAGACTATTTACATTTAGTACAGTGCGTCCTGCTCACAGTGTTCAGCTAGATCCGTTCCTGTTATCTTCCTACTGACAGGCAGGCTTGTCTGGTTACAGTATATAAAGCTACTTGAAGAAAATTACAGGTGTTCTATCCCAGCTTAGTGCAGCTACAGGCCATTAGTATGTCTGGAAGGCCAAGAAGGAGAGGCAGACAGTCACAAGCCAATAAGAGAGGGCAAGCAGGCTCTGTGTCTAGTGCTGGTCGTGGAGACGGTGCATCCTCATCAGCACGTGGCCATGGGACACGCTTGGCCTTTTTTTCGGCAGCTGGCCATGTTGAGCCGCAACATGCGGAAGACTTGGTCGAGTGGATGACCAAGCCGTCCTCATCCTCCTCATCCTCTCTCACCCATGCCCAGGGTGCTTTGTCTGGCAAAGCAGCGGCCTCTTCCCTCAGCTCAATGTCATCAGTGACTCCTTCCCTAGCTCCACCATGTCCTCATGAGGATTCCCTCGAACTGTTTGACCACAGTGTTGGGTACATGCTCCAGGAGGATGCCCAGCGTTTGGAAGGCTCTGATGACGATACTGAGCTCGATGAAGGCAGTAACATGAGCGCGGACAGAGGGGGTGCCCAAGAAGGACAGCAATCTGGCAGTCATGCTCCCCCTGCTGCAGCATACTGCCAGGTTTGCTCCAGTGATGAGGAGGGAGGGGATGATGAGGTCACTGACTCAACGTGGGTGCCTGATAGGAGAGAGGAGGAGGAGGAGGAGGAGGAGGAGGAGGAGGCGGCAGCACATCACCAACGAGGCAGGATGCCCTCCAGGGGCCAGCCTAAGGGCAGCACATTGACTGCATCACACCCCAAAGCTCCACATGTGCAGGGCGCTGCAGTCTCTGCGCGTTATTCAAAAAGTTCTTTGGTGTGGGCCTTTTTTGAGACGAGTGCATCAGATCGCACCGCTGCTATTTGCAACATATGTCTCAAGCGTATCTCGCGTGGCCAAAATATCTCCCGCTTGGGTACCACATGCTTGACCAGACATATGTTGACCTGCCATGCAGTTCGTTGGCAAGCGTATCTAAAAGACCCACACCAAAGAACAAAGAGGATCTCTCCTTGCTCCTCATCAGCTGAGATTTCCAACCCCACTAGACCTTCAGTCCTCTCTGAGACCTGCAGTGAGAGGAATGAAGGTGTAGAATTAGGTGTGTCACAGCCAAGTACTTGTGGGCAATCTGCTTTTGGTACACCGACGTCAGATTGTACCAGGCAAATTTCCCTGCCCCAGCTGCTGCACCGCCGAAAGAAGTTTGCTCCCAGCCATCCACATGCCCAGCGGTTGAATGCTAGCTTGGCAAAATTGCTAGCACTTCAACTGCTGCCTTTTCAGTTGGTAGACTCTGCTCCCTTCCGTGAGTTTGTGGAATGTGCGGTTCCTCAGTGGCAGGTACCCAAACGCCACTTTTTCTCACGGAAGGCGATTCCGGCTCTCTACCGGCATGTGGAAGGCAATGTCCATGCCTCGCTGGACAGGGCAGTCAGCGGTAAGGTGCATATTACCGCTGACTCATGGTCCAGCAGGCATGGACAGGGACGTTACCTAAGTTTCACGGCGCATTGGGTGACTCTGCTGGCAGCTGGGAAGGATGCAGGACAAGGTGCAGTAGTGTTGGAGGTTGTTCCGCCACCACGCCTCCAAAATGCTGATTGTGACACACCTCTCTCCTCCACCCCCTCCTCTTCTTCTTCCTCCATGGCCTCTTCCTCGGAACCAGCGGTGCTCCGTAGGCGTTCAAGGGGCTACGCAAGTACGCAGGCCAAAAGATGCCATGCGGTGCTTGAGCTGGTGTGCTTGGGGGACAGGAGCCACACTGGGGCAGAGGTTCTGTCAGCTCTGCAGGGGCAGGTTCAGAGGTGGTTGACGCCACGCCAACTTAAGGCAGGAATGGTGGTTTGCGACAATGGCACCAACCTCCTCTCTGCCCTCCGACAGGGACAAATGACCCATGTGCCCTGTTTGGCTCACGTCCTTAACTTGGTGGTGCAGCGGTTCTTGGGCAGGTACCCGGGCTTACAGGATGTCCTGAGGCAGGCCAGGAAAGTCTGTGTGCATTTCCGCCGGTCATATAATGCCAGTGCTCGGCTGACGGACCTCCAAAAGGAGTTTAACCTGCCCAAGAACCGCCTAATCTGTGACATGCCCACCAGGTGGAACTCAACGTTGGCCATGCTGCAGCGGCTGCACACGCAGCAGAGGGCCATCAATGAGTACCTGTGCGACTATGGCACCAGGACAGGGTCAGGGGAGCTTGGTTTTTTTTCCCCACGCCAGTGGGCCATGATCAGGGATGCATGCACTGTCCTGTCACCATTCGAGGAGGCCACGAGGATGGTGAGCAGTGACAGTGCATGCATCAGTGACACTGTCCCCCTTGTCCACCTGTTGGAGCACACGCTGCGTGGAATAATGGACAGGGCACTTGAGGCAGAACAGAGGCAGGAAGAGGAGGACTTCCTTAGCTCTCAAGGCCCCCTTTATCCAGACAGTGTTCCTGCGTGCCCGCCGATCACACAGGAAGAGGACGAGGAGGAAGAGGAGGAGGAGGAAGATTGTGTCAGTATGGAGGTGGAGCCTGGCACTCAGCATCAGCAGCAGTCTTTAAGGGATCAGTCCCAAGAAACACATGGACTTGCTGGGAGGAGGTGGCTGCGGACCATGTCGTTCTTAGTGACCCAGAGGACTCCGGACCGAATGCCTCAGCAAACCTACGCTGCATGGCCTCCCTGATCCTGCAAAGCCTGCGTAAGGATCCTCGTATTCGTGGTATCAAGGAGAAGGACCAATACTGGCTGGCAACCCTCCTTGATCCACGTTACAAGGGTAAGGTTGCGGACCTTATCTTGCCATCGCAGAGGGAGCAGAGGATGAAACATCTTCGGGAGGCCTTGCAGAAAGGTCTGTGCAACGCGTTCCCAGAGACTGGGAGGTTACAAACTCCTGTTTCTGGACAACGTGTTGCTGAGGCTTCGGTCAGTCAAAGAAGGAGCGGTGGAGAAGGTGGCCGTCTGACCGATGCGTTCAGACAATTTTTTGGTCCGCAGCCCCAAGGTATGATCGGTTCCAGCAACCATCGCCAGCGTCTGTTTTACATGGTGCAGGAATACCTAGGGGCAAGATCAGACTTGGACACCTTTCCCACCGAAAATCCTCTGGGTTACTGGGTCTTGAGGATGGATCACTGGCCAGAGCTTGCACAGTATGCAATTGAGCTACTGGCCTGTCCTGCATCCAGCGTTCTTTCGGAACGCACATTCAGTGCTGCTGGAGGCGTGGTAACCGATCACAGGGTGCGTCTGTCCACCGACTCGGTCGATCGGCTGACCTTCATAAAAATGAATGAGTCTTGGATCACCACCAGCTACCAAGCACCTGATGCTGATGTAACCGAATAATTTTTTTTGAAATCTCAGATCCCTTCAAAGACTGCCTATGCTGATGCTGAGTGACTATCCCTGAGTAATTATCCTCTTCCTCCTCAATCATCACGCTGATAGCTTGTAAGAACATTTTTGGTTCTGGGCGCCACCACCAGTGCCTAAGGCACAATTTTTCAGCCCCTGTTTAACAGGGGCGTGTAATTACAATTTTTGATGTAATACTTTGCAGCAGGGCTCGTTCCTGCATTCCAACTAGAGTGTCTGTGAGGGGTTGCAGTGTTGTGGCACCAGCACCAGTGCCTAAGGCCCAATTTTTCTGCCCCTGTCTAACAGGGGCGTGTAATTACAATTTTTGATGCAATACTTTGCAGCAGGGCTCGTTCCTGCGTTCCAACTAGAGTGTCTGTGAGGGGTTGCAGTGTTGTGGCACCAGCACCAGTGCCTAAGGCCCAATTTTTCTGCCCCTGTCTAACAGGGGCGTGTAATTACAATTTTTGAAGCAATAATTTGCAGCAGGGCTCGTTCCTGCGTTCCAACTAGAGTGTCTGTGAGGGGTTGCAGTGTTGTGGCACCAGCACCAGTGCCTAAGGCCTAATTTTTCAGCTCCTGTTCAACAGGGGCATGTAATTACAATTCTTGATCTAATATTTCACAGCAGGGCCCTGTGAGGGCTTACAGTGTTGTGGCCACAGCAACACCTAAGGCCCAAATTTCTGCTGAGTATATAGGGCAGGACCCTACTTTCAAACATCTAACTTACAAACGATTCCTACTTGCAAACGGAAGGAGACAACAGGAAGTGAGATGAAATCTACCCCTAGGAAGGGAAATTCTCTCCTGTAAGAGTTAATATGGGAAAACAATTTCTCCTTTCCACTGATGCTTTCCAATCCTTGTTCCACAAAAAAAACCAAATTTTCAAAAAACATTTTTCATTGGGACAAAAAAGTGAGGTGAAATCTTCTGAAGAGGAGGAAAGACAGCAAAACAAATGTCACAGGGGTGATAACCCTTCCCTATGTTTTCCAAAAAGCTTAGAAAAGATTTTTTGGCTGGAGCTAAACACGTTAAAAATGTTCAAAATTACAAACAGATTCTACTTAACAACAAACCTACAGTCCCTGTCTTGTTTGCACCGCCTGTATACTGCTGTTCAGAGTATATAGGGCCTGGTGGCCCCACACCTTTCCTTATTTTAATTTGGGTGCGGGGTTCCCCTTAATATCCATACAAGACCCAAAGGGCCTGGTAATGGACTGGGGGGTACCCATGCCGTTTGTCTCACTGATTTTCATCCATATTGCCATGACCCGACATGACATTAAACCCGCAAGCAGTTTTAAATGAGATTTTTTCCTTTAAAAATGACATTTGGTGCAGGGACTGTTCTAAACATGGGAAACACGCGTCACTTTACAGGCATACTATAGACACCCCCCAGGTACGATATTTAAAGGAATATTTCACTTTTTTTTTTTTACTTTAAGCATCATTAAAATCACTGCTCCCGAAAAAACGGCCGTTTTTAAAAGTTTTTTTTGCATTGATACATGTCCCCTGGGGTAGGACCCGGGTCCCCAAACCCTTTTTAGGACAATACCATGCAAATTAGCCTTTAAAATGAGCACTTTTGATTTCGAACGTTCGAGTCCCATAGACGTCAATGGGGTTCTAACGTTCGTGCGAACTTTCGGTCCGTTCGCGGGTTCTGGTGCGAACCGAACCGGGGGGTGTTCGGCTCATCCCTATTAATAAAATAATTTTGCAATTTTTTTTCAACTTTGCCTCCACAAAGTCATCTATCTCATTTAAAGTCCCACTTTCCCTTCTCTTTTGCATACATTTTAGGGATGGAGGCACACCGCATATGTGCCTCATTTAAAGTCCCAATTCCCTCTCTCCATTCTATATCAACAACTATATCCCATTACTTCAAACTTGCAAGAAAGACCTCCAACAAATAAGTAAACATTATCTCTCATGGGCTGGCAGAACAGCAGCTTTTCAAATGAGTAATCTTCCGAAGCTGCTATACCTATTTAGAGCCCTACCTATAGAGATACCTGAATCCTTTTTTTAGTACCCTTAAAAGTATTTTGAGTTCCTATGTCTGGCTAAAATGGAAACCACGTTGTCTGTATGCAACCATCATAAAACATAAGACCACAGGAGGTATGATCTTCCCTGATATAAAAGATTATTATGTAGCAGTGATATTGGACCAAATTAGACACTGGTTTATGCCATGATTTATTAAACAATGGCGATTCATTGAGCACGTTTTTATACCAGAAGGAAACCTAAGCACTCTTCTCTTAGCCAATTTTTATTGATTAATAATCAATCATCCCACAATCTCAGCTGCATTAGGGGTGGGGAAATTCTTCTCCCTGAACACATCCTCAACAGAGGTAAACCACTGCGTACATTCCCCTTTAGAAATATTTAAATTCATATGCCCCGAAATATCTCTTAAACACTGTGTTAGGATTGAGTTTGCCTGCTGGTGGCACTTTCTTCTTCTGGGCTGTTTGCTGCAACTCCATCGTCCACCAGCAGGTGTCTCCCAGGAGCCAGCAGGCTGTAGTAATCAGGCACATTAGTGTTCAGCTTCCGGGGGGCTACTTATGGCTGCTTCTCCCTTCCTCCCTTTCCCCTGCGTGTCACGATTCTGATCCCTTCATTGCTACCAGTTTGTTCCTGACTGCCTGATCCAGCCTGCAATCCTCTGCCTTGCCCCTGCCCCCCTCTGCCTTGCTCCTGCTTAAGTTCCCAGCCCTGATCTCCTCTACCTCACATCCCTGAATTCCCTGTAGCCTTAGAAGTATATTGTATATATTTGTATTTCATTAGTAGTTAGGTTTATTAATTATTCTTGTGTATTGGGGGTTTGGTTCTTGTTTGTCGGTTGGGGTTGTTCATGTTTTTTGTTTGCTGTGTTCATGGTTTGCTGTGTGTTCACTGTGAATAAATATCACTTTAAGGATAAATACATTGTTTTGTCTCAGATCCGTTATGTAGTTACATGTCTGGTCTCCCAGACTAACGATCTGCTGCACTGGGAACTGAGAGCCCCAAAAGAGTTGCATGAGTTTTTTGCCTTTGTCAAAATGCTGAGAGTGAAGTATTTTTGTTGTGTGCAGCTTGTGGTAGGGGATAAAGATTTGTGTCGTTCACTTTGGCAGGATCTCACTGAGGAGGAGCTGTTGGAAAGCATTCTGACAGCACATGCTTTAGCAGATTTTCCCTTACCTACGTACAACCCTTGATTCAGGTCTGTTCTGAGCTACTATTTCAGTGTATCTCTCAGGGCCATGATGTTTTTACTCCTCCATTTACTATACACCAGGCTGGATTTTTGGGATGGTTGCTGAAACATTGTGCAGGTTCTTTTTTAAAGCAGTATTCTGCCTATTCACAACAGGTGGTATTGGATTGTATTGCTTCTGTGCACTGTTTAATTGAGCAATGTGAGCAAGATAGAGACAAACTGACTTTAGTTTAACCTCTGCTACAAGCTTGGTCAGAGATCATATCCCCAGTGCAAGATAAGTCACATAAGGTCAGATCTGCTACAAAAAAATCAAGAATCTCTTCCTCTGTTAGTCTTAGCAATCATAGCTGCTACTGAGGGTTCTTTACTTTCTGTAGATCAGTACTCTGCCCTTGTCCTTCTTTATAGTGTATTCCCCGCCTCTTCTCTTTTGGGGCAGAGGGAGAACACATGGCAGAGACACGGCAGGTGTGTGCTGAGAGCAGCAATGATGAGGAAAGCCTGGAGCAAGGCAGTTCCTGATCCAGGAGGAGATATAAGGCCTCAAATATGTCCTTTAAAGAGATGGTGGATATGGTGGACATCTTGAAGAGGACCGACTATGATAAGAATCATGGACTGTACAGAAACCCAAATGTGAGAAAGGCCAAGATCATGACTAAAGTTGTGAGAAGTCTGCACAGGACTTTTGGGGTACGACGATCCAATGAGCAATTGAGGAAAAGCTGGTCAGACCTGAAATTGAGGGAGCAGGATCAGTATAGAAGGATCAGGAAAGTGCTGAAAAAACGTAAGTATTTGACGTGAGTTCCTATTATTATTATTACTTTCGTTCTGGTACATGTGCTTTTCTTTACTGTTGTACAGTTTAAAATGCCAAGTTTGAGGTTCATGGGCACGGTAATCGTTCATATTAATTATTGTTCGTTCGACCACTGATACCATTTTTGGCAGATGCAGGATAACTACATTTGTTCCTGCCTTTTTTTTGATTAAAAGAAGTTTATTACATTGTTGTCTAGATGTGTTTGACACTATAATGAAATGACATCTTGATTCAGTGTAAGGAGAGGACACTCAGCAGCTGTTTACACATCTGGACGCAGGAGCACTAGTGTGGGACACCAAACAACCTTTTTATGTTGTCCCACGCAGGAGCTCTAGTGGATACTAGGGGTCTCTCCATTTATGAAACTTGCACAAATCAGGTAAGTATTCCTGCTTTTGAAAGGAAAAAAATCATGTGTTCAGCTTGGAACTCTGCCAAAATAGACAATTGGACGACACTTCCAAGGAATGTTTCATATTACTATTTCTAGCCTCGAATATATGTCTGTTAAGTATACCATTTTTGTATTCACATAGGGGAGAAAAGAATCATGGTATCTGAGGACACCAGGAGCCCCACACCTCCTGAAGAAGGGGAACTCAGCACACAGTTATTTA
This sequence comes from Aquarana catesbeiana, assembly GCF_042186555.1. Taxonomy (NCBI): domain Eukaryota; kingdom Metazoa; phylum Chordata; class Amphibia; order Anura; family Ranidae; genus Aquarana; species Aquarana catesbeiana. Next base: position 646,750,038 of record NC_133324.1, read on the forward strand.
ACATCCAGAATATTTTTTGGTGTGTTTTGTGTGTCAAGTTACCACAACACCATTATTATCTTGTATTATTTAATCTCAAGGAGATTGCTTGGTGTTGGTGTCTCTTGTTAATTTCACATTGTATATTATAAATGTACCTGCCTCCTCACAAACAAACTGTCCTTTTTGAAGGAAAACACACATAGGCGAGTATAATTGAAACCAAAAAACCTTTAAGGGATCACAAACAAACAAAGAGGGAGGCAACGCTGGCGAAACAGCAGAGATTGATGAAGCCTTTGGCCCCCAGGGCAGACATCAATTATTTTCCAGCAAAATTGGTGGCCTGAGGAATCCATATCTAAGGGAGTGCAGTCTGGTCCAGAAGTCCCAGAGATCCTGAAAGCAGCAGATGACATCTGTGTCCCCAGGCTGTGGTCATACAAGAGACTGCATCTTTTGCCAGACCAGACTGAACCCAGGTCATCACTCTTTGGTCCTTCCTTCCATGCTTCCTTCCATGCTGAGGCTGTGGTGGTGTAGTTGTGGCAGGAGGAGGAGGAGGGGGAGGAGGAGGATGTTCCAACTCACTCAGGTGGGTATTGGGTGTGATTTCGCCCCTCATCCCCTTAGTTAAGACTTTATAAAGAAGGTCCTCACACAGCTGGCATTGACCCTCCTGCATGCCCTGCAGTTTGGTGGCAGCCACGCAGGCAAAGGCCTCTTCAGGATTGGGGGTGGCTCTGAGGGACGCATAAGCCTCCTGAATGAGCCTCAGTGCTGAATCCTGCACGTGACTCCCCTTCCTGGGTCTTTTGGTTGGAAGACGGAGGGGAGGAACCTGCGATTCGGTCAGGCTCCTACTGGTCCCAGGCTTCTCCTGGCTGCCACTTAGCCCCGCCTCCTCCTGGCTGCCACTAACCCCCACCTTCTCCTGGCTGCTACATTCCACAGCCTCCTCCTGGCTGCCACATTCCAGAGCCTCCTCCTGGCTGAGGTCTTCCTGTGTATGAAAAAGGGACATTGTTTTAGTTTTTTAGTCATCAATCACACACAATTTTCATCTCATGATTGTTGCAAATTCAATGTTAACAAATATAACAGACTATCATTCTGAGCCCAGCATTTTTCATTCTTGTCCGTATTATTTTTGCCCACTACTGTCCTACTGTCTATTGATATGTAAATGCCTTTATTAAATCAGCAATTAGTGATCAATATAAAAATCTAGTAAACATCTTTTCTTTATTGACCAGAAATCTGTAGAAGAATGCTATACCTGGCTCAAGCTGGGCTCCTCAACTTCTTCCTGGCTGTAAGTCCCAGGTTGGACATCGGAAGCCTCAGCTGGGGTGTAAGGAAGAGTGGAAGGAAGGGTTGAGAGGGATTCCCTGACTCCAGTCTGGTCTGACAGAAATCGCAGTCTCTCATAGTACCACAGCCTGGGGACATAAACATCATCTGCTGCAGCTCCTGATCTCTGGGAATCCGTGACCTTCTTGCGCTCCCTAAGATAAGTGCTCCTCTGGCCATCAATTTTGGCTTTTAAATAGGGTATGGTTGCTGTGGGGACCACCGGCTTCACCAACTCCAGCAGCTTCTCCAGCGCTGTCTGCCTCTTTTGTTTATGATTATAATGTGGATGTTTCACCTGCCACAGACAGGGCAGCTCCCTGTACTTGTCTATGAACAGGGGGAGGAAGTTGTGGTCATTGAAGCCATCCATTTTATCTGCAATACACAACACGAGACAAACCTTAATGTCAGGCAAAACTCTCCTAATCTTGTTACAATATAGACCTCAATCTAGAAACAGTATAGGCCCAAGTTTAGATCTTACATTCGTTATCACGATTGCCGCCTCCTCTCACAGATCGTACGTACTACGCATGCGTGTTACGCTTTATAGACACTGCGCGTGTGTGTAACTCTGCCCGCCCCTGACGTTCTTTCTATTCTATTCCCCGCCCCTTCTCATTCAGCGCAGTGGGGAAAGAGCACATGGCGGAGACACAGCAGGTGCGTGCTAATTACAGCAACGAGGAAGAGTGGGAGGAAAGCCCGGAGCCTGAAACGTCATGATCCAGAAGGAGACGATTTAAGGCCTCAAATATGTCCTTTGGAGAAATGTTGGAGATGGTCGACATACTGAAGAGGGCCGACTATGATGGGAAGCATGGACCTTACCCCAACCCCAATGTCAGAAAGGCCAAGATCATGGCGAAAGTGGTCAAGAGTCTGCACTGGAATTTCAAGTTATGACGATCAAAAGATCAGCTCAGGAAGAGAGAATGAGCAGTACAGAAAGATCCGGAGAGTGCTGCAAAAAAGTAAGTAGTTGTCCTGTGTTCCTATTCTTTTTATGCTTATTACGTTCGTGCTGCTCCATGTGCTTTTCTTAACTGTTATCCAGTTTCAAAAGGCAACTTTCATGTTCATGCGCACATTATTTGTTCATATAAAACGTTGTTCGTTCGGCCTAGAAAACACCATTGTTTTGGCCATATGCATTTGCCCACATTTTTTATGGCCTACTTATCTGAAAATAATTTGGTTGTCTAGATGGGTTTGTAACTAGAATGAAATGCAAACTAGATTCTGTGTAAGGAGAGGACACTCAGTAGCTGTTTACACATCTGGACGCTGGAGCACTAGTGTGGGACACAAGAACACCCTTTTTATTAGGGGGCCTACACAGGTGCTCCAGTGTATACTATAGGGGTGTCTCCATCTGTGAAGCTTGTACAAAACAGGTAAAGTATTGAAGCTTGACAAAGGACACTAAAAATTCTTCAACTTGGAACTCTGCCAAAATAGACAATTGTACCCCACTTCCAAGCAATGTTTCATATTCCTATTTCTGCCATCAAATATCTGTGTGCCTATTGTTTTTTTCATAGGGGATCAAAGACTCGGAGGACACCTCTCATCCGAGGAGACCACAGACCACCACCTCTGGAAGAAGGGGAAATCCACCCAAGCCAAGCAGAGCAGGAGGAGGAAGACATGGTGGAAATTGGCACCACAATAGGTGAGTGTCTGCGACCACAGACTCAGGTAAGAGATGGATGCCGGCATATTTATAATACATGGTGTTTTTTTGTTTCTATCTTTTTAGGTGATCGTGATGTTGTGGATCCAGGGCATTTCACCTCGGAAAGTGCACAGAACTTGGAAAACATCCTGAAAAACATCAATGATGTTCAACAAAAAATTAAGAACATCATTGATGTTTTGGGGAGAGTTTAAAACCCGTCCAAATCCCTTTGGTTTTTTGTGTGCTAAACATTTTTTGTCAAATTTGCAAAAAGCCAAATTTTGAAGATGCACACAGTGTGTCAACATGTGCTATCTGCCATCACGGGAGATCAATGTAGGCGTTTTGGGGGTGCAACCCCTTCCTCAATAATAAAGTAGGTGTGAGGAAGGGGTTGCACCCCAAAACAAGTCCCTTGATCCCCCGTGATGGCAGCTAGCACATGTTGACATTCGGCAATTTGTGTTCATCTTCAAAATTTGGCTTTTCCTGGAGTGACTTCACCCCATCTGAACGCAATATCAAAACAGTTTGTAAATACTCATGTCTGATATTGCCTTCAAGTTCTACCAAATGTGAACTTTGTAAGTTCAAGATTTGTGTCTTTCTTGTTGGTTTTAAACATGCCTGTTTTATCTTAAATGGACATTTCTACTTTTTCTAATGTGATCCCAAAAATTGTTATACAACAAACATGTCGGTTTGTTTTAAAAACCTTTTCTAAATGCACATGTGATTGTGCTGGTATTAAAAAGATTGATAATCAAGAATGTGTGGATTATTGTCTCAACGCTCCAACACTTTTGTGGTGCTCTAATTGGTGTTTTCTGTGACAATGGGGGTTATTTCCTAAGGGCAAATCCAGTTTGCACTACAAGTGCAGTTTCAACTGCACTTGTAGTGCAAAGTGTCTTTGCCTTTAGTAAATAACACCTAACAGTGCTTTGTAAGGTTACACAATCACGCCATTTTCAGGACTCACCGCATTTCTGTCAGGGTCAGCTAAAAGAAAGACAAGCAGTAAATGTCACCAAAGATTTGAGTAGTTATTTTTTTTATTATTTGAAAAAGGTTTCAGACATGGGGGGGCAAGCCAGGACGGCCACTTTCAAGCGCTGTCAGGGTTGTTTCATTTAGAATTCCGGCCTCAGGGCCAACTGAGCCAGCATAGATGGCAGAATGTTGCCTTAAAAAGTTGTGTAGAACACAGCACGCCAGGATAATATGATTCAGTTTATACTCCGCCATGTGTATGGGTGTAAGAAATAGGCGGAACCGGCTGGCCATGATTCCAAACGTGTTCTCCACCACTCTTCTGGCTCTGACCAGCCAGTAATTAAAAACCCTCTGGTCCAGGGTGAGGGTCCTCATTGGGAATGGCCGCATAAGATGGTCCCCCAGTGCAAACGCTTCATCCGCAATGAAGACGAATGGGAGTCCTTCCACATTGTCTTCTGGAGGTGGCACGTCCAAGCTGCCATTCTGGAGATGCTTGTTGAACTCCATCTGGGCGATGACTCCACCATCGGACATCCAGCCATTCTTCCCCACGTCCACATACAGGAACCTGTAAGTAGCCGACACCACCGCCAACATCACAATACTATTGAACCCCTTGTAATTATAATAGTATGACCCCGAGTTGGGTGGTGGGATGATGTGAACGTGTTTCCCATCAATTGCCCCTCCACAGTTAGGAAAGTCCCACCGCTGGGCAAAGTGGGAGGCCACAGTCTGCCGTTCCTGTGGCGTGGAGGAAAACTGTGGTGTCAAACAACAACAAAAAATTAGTCATTTTGCACTTTAACAGGGAAAGCAGATTAGACACAAACATTATTGGCCAACATCAAGATAACATTTTTTTTTTTTTTTCCAATAAAGTTTTATTTAGCAAAAGTGTTATTGCAATATAACATGAGTTGTGTATGATATAATCTCACATGACATTCACATGGTATCTTATTACAGGGTTGTAAAGATCATGTCTTGGATCTAGCTGTACAATTTCCACTGATATATCTTAAACATTGTTTGAGTATCTAGACTCACTTTAAAATTATAATACTGTACAGTAAACTATAACATAAATAAAGAGAAGTAAAGAAGAAGAAAAGGTAGAGAAGAAAGGAATGAAAAAAAGTGTGTGGATAATGAATAATGAATAGTCTAGCTTCATGCGTGTAGGGATGACTTATGCCCCGTACACACGGTCGGATTTTCCGATGGATAATGTCCGATCGGAGCGTGTTGTCGGAAATTCCGACCGTGTGTGGGCGCCATCGGACATTTTCCATTGGATTTTCCGACACACAAAGTTGGACAGCAGGATATAACATTTTCCGACAACAAATTCCGATCGCGTCAATTCCGACCGTGTGTGGCCTGTTCCGACGCACAAAGTGCCACGCATGCTCAGAAGAAATTCCAACACGGGACAGCTCGTTCTGGTAAACTTAGCGTTCGCAATGGATACAGCACTTTCGTCACGCTGCAATGTTAAAAATGGTTTAATACAGCGCACTCTCTTCTTCTTTATAATGTGACAAGAATTAAGTCGTTTTGCTGCTCGTATTCACACACACTTCTCACAAACTTTTATTTGTGTTGTTTTAGTGGGATTCCCTGAATATATTGTTATTAGTTGTCACATCTGACAGTTTTATATTTTTTATTTTTTTTTTTTTTTGGATTTTAAGCCTTTTTTTTTATTTAATGTTTGGATTTTTTCCAAGGCTGATCTTTGTTCATTGTTATTTTTATTTTTACTCCAGAATATTTTTGGGTGTGTTTTGTGTGTCAAGTTACCCCAACACCATTGATATCTTTTATTATTTAATCTCAAGGAGATTGTTTGTTGTTGGTGTCCCTTGTTCATTTCACATTGTATATTTGAAATGTACCTGAATCCTCACAAACAAACTGTCATTTTTGAAGTAAAACACATAGGAGAGTATAATTCCAAACAAAAATCCTTTATTAAGGGATCAGAACCAAACAAAGAGGAAGGCAACACTGGATCAACATGAGAAATTAGTGAAGCCTGGGACCCCCACGGCAGACATCAATTCTTCAGCATCAAAATTGGTGGCCTGAGGAGTCCATATGTAAGGGAGGGCAGTCTGGTCCGGGATTCACAGAGACTTGGATAGCAGCAGATGACATGTGTGTCCGCAGGCTGTGGTACCACAAGAGGCTGCATTTTTTTGCCCAACAGACTGGATCCAGGGTCCTCACTGTCTGGTCTTCCTTTCACGCTTCATTCCCGGCTGTGGCTGTGCAGTTGGAGATGTGGCAGGAGGAGGAGTAGGACCTGGAGGAGGAGTAGGACCTGCAGGAGGAGGAGGAGGACCATCCCAAAGCTGTGTGTGAGGTGTAATTTGGCCCCTCATACCTTTCGCCAGAGCCTCTGATATGAGGGCCTCACACATGGCTTTTTGGCCCTCCTCCATCCTCTGCATTTTATAGGCTATGAATGCAGCAATGTTCTCCTGCCTGGTGTGTGGTGCTCCCAGGACCTCTGTAGCCCTCCAAAAGAATCTGATAGCCACCTCCTCTAGGCCACTCGTCCTACTGCCACTTTCTGTTTTCAGGGGGGGTGGAGGGACCTTGATATCAGCCAGCCGGCTCGGCCCGGCCACCTCCTGGCTGAGACTTCCCTGTGTATGAAAAAGGGACATAGTTGTAATGTTTTGCATCATCAATCACAATCCTTAATTAGTACTCCCAACTAACATATAGTTCACATCCATAGGTGTGCGCAGCCTATTACATTAGGGTGTGCACCCTTAAGCTCAAACACACATGCATGTGTATGTGTCTACATATATATGAACCCGGCACATTGATCTCCCTGCCGGCACAGTGAAAGAGAAGAGCATAAACACTTTTCTTATGGCAGAGCAGGTAAGAGGGTGAAAACACTAATGAGGGCGAAAACACTAATGTGCATCGGGTGATTAGGGTGTGCCTGGGCACACGCCTATGTTCACATCATTGATTGGACAAGCAGAAATATTTAGAGGAATGCTATACCTGGCTCAATCTGGGCTCCTCCACATGTGGCCTGGAAGGCCCAGGTTGGGCGTCAGAAGCCTCAGCCGGGGGGGAAGGAAGCGTGGAAGGAAGACTGGAGAGGGATGGCCTGAGTTCACTCTGGCCTGCCAGAAAGTGCAGCCTGTCGTAGTACAACATCCTGGGGACATAGATGTCACCTGCTGCTCCGGATCTCTGCGAATCCAGGACTTTATTGCGCTCCCTCAGATATGTGCTCCTCAGGCCACCAATGAAAATCTTTAAATAAGTGATGTCTGCCGTGGGGATCACCTGCTTTACAATTTCACACAACTGCTCCAGTGCTGCCTTCCTCTTTGCTTGGTTCTTGTAATGGGGGTGGGTAATCTCCCACAGACAGGGCAGCTCCCTTAGCATCTCTATGAAGACTGAAATGAAGTCCTTATCTTTCAGTACCATATCCATGTTCACTGCAAGACACAACACAAGACAAAGCCTAATGTCACACAAAACTCTCCTAATCTTGTTACAATATAGGCCTCAATCTAGAAGCAGTATAGGCACAAGTTTGTCTCTTACCTTCGTTCTTACGATCGCCGCGTCCAATGCTCCTTCCTCTGCTCACAGATCAAATGTAATACGCACGCGTGTTACGCTTTATATACACTGCGCATGCGTGTAACTCCGCCCGCCCCTGACGTTCTTTCTAGTGTATTCCCCGCCCCTTTTCGTTCGGCACAGTAGGGGAAGAGCATGATGGTGGACATACAGCAGGTGCGGGCTAATTGTAGCAACGAGGAGGAGGAGGAGGAAAGCCCGGATCCAGGCACGTCCCGATCCAGAAGGAGACGTTTTAAGGCCACAAATATGTCATTTGGGGAGATGTTGGAGATGGTCGACATCATGAGGAAGTCCGACTATGACGGAAAATATGGGCCTTACCCCAACCCGAACATCCGAAAGGCCAAGATCATGGCGAAAGTGGTCAGGAGTCTAGAGCGGAATTTCGGGGTACGAAGGTCTAAAGATCAGCTCAGGAAGCGGTGGTCGGACCTCAAGTTGAGAGAGCCAGAGCAGTACCGAAAGATCCGGAGAGTGTTGCAAAAAAGTAAGTAGTTGTGCTGTGTTCCTATTCTTTCTGTCTTTATTACGTTCCTTCTGCTCCATATGCTTTTATTAGTTGTAACATTTCAAAAGGTCAACTTTAATGTTCATGGGCACATTATTCGTTCGTATCAAACATTTTTCTTTCGGCCTCTAGAACACCATTGTTTAGGCCATATGCATTTTCACACATTTTTGGGGGCCTACTTGGATGCCAAATATTTGTTTGTGTAGATGGGTTTGTTACTAGAATGAAATGCAAACTAGATTGTGTGTAAGGAGAGGACACTGAGCAGCTGTTTTCACATCTGGACACTGGAGCACTAGTGTGGGACACAAGAACACCATTTTTATTAGGGGGGGCCACACAGGTGCTCCAGTGTATACTATAGGGGGTCTCCATCTGTGAAGCTTGTACCAAACAGGTAAAGTATTGCAGCTTGACAAAGGGCAATAAAAAATATACATCTTGGAACTCTGCTAAAATAGACAATTGTACCCCACTTCCGAGCAATGTTTCCTATTTCTAGTTCTGCCATCAAATATCTGTGTGCTAAGTATACCATTTTTGTTTTACATAGGGGAGAAAAGACTCGGACACCCCTCATCCCAGGAGACCAGAGACCCCCCCCTCTGGAAGAAGGGGAAATACCAACACAAGAAGAAGAGCAGGAGGAAGAAGAAGATGTGGTGGAGATTGGCACTACAACAGGTGAGTGTCTGCGACCACAGGCTCAGGTAAAAGAGATGGATGGTGGCAGATTTTTGAGACCTTTTTTTTTGTTCTTTATCTCTTTTTAGGTGATCGTGATCCAGAACGCTTTACATCTGAAAGTGCTCAGATACTGATCCGGGAGATCATGGGGTGTAATCTCCAACTGCAAAACATCCAGCAACAAATCAGTGATGTTATTAAAAAAAATAATAACATCATTGATGTTTTGGGGCGAATTTAAACCCCACAAAATCACCTGTTTTATCGTACCAAAATTTTTTAAATGTTTAGAAAAGCCAAATTTGGAGGATGCACACAGTGTGCCAACATGTGCTATCTGCCATCACGGGAGATCAATGGACGCGTTTTGGGGTGCAACCCCTTCCTCAATTATAAAGTAGCGTTGAGGAAGGGCTTTCTCCCCCAAAACACGTCCCTTGATCCCCCCTGATGGCAGATAGCACATTCGTAAATTGGTGTGCATCTTCCAAATTTGGCTTTTCCAGGGGTGATTTCCCCCCATCTGAACGCTATATCAAACACAGTTCATAAATACTCATGTCTGATATAGCCTTCAGGTTTTACCATATGTGAACTTTGTAAGTTCAAGTTTTTTGGCTTTCTTGTTGGTTTTACACAGGCCTGTTTTATCTGAAATGGATATTTTGATTTTTCATAATGCTACTGCAAACATTGTTATACAACAAACATGTTGGTTTGTTTTAAAAACCTTTGGGAAATGCACATGTGATTGTGCAGGTATAAAAAAGTGCCTTACTCAAGAATGTGTGGATTATTGTCTCAACACTACAACACTTTTGGGGTGATGTAATTGCTGTTTTATGCAAAAATGGGGGTTATTTCCTAAGGGCAAATCCTCTTTGCCCTACAAGTGCAGGTTCAGTGCAGTTGCAAGTGCACTTGTATTGAAATGTGTTTTTGCATTTAGGAAGTACCAGCCAACACTGTTTTTTATAAGGTTACCCAATCACGACATTTTCTGCACTCAACACATTTCTGTCAGGGTCAGCTAAAACAAACATAAGCAGTAAATGTCCACAAAGAATTTCTTTTGGTTGTTTTTTATTTGAAAAAGGTGTCACAGATTGTCTGGCATATTGATAGCCCCCCTACCCGCAAAGAACTCCAGGTAGCGTAACCGGACATCACGGGCATTCAGGGAGGGCAAGCCAGGACGGCCACTTTTAAGCACCGTCAGTGTTGATGGATTAGGGATTCCGGCCTCAGGCCCAACTGAGCCAGCATAGTTGGCTGAATGTTTTCTTAAAAAGTTATGGAGAACACAGCAGGCAAGTATTATATGGTTCAGTTTATACTCCGCCATATGGATGGGTGTCAGAAATAATCGGAACCGGCTGGCCAGGATTCCAAATGTGTTCTCCACCACTCTTCGGGCTCTGGCCAGCCGGTAATTAAAAACCCTCTGTTCCGGGGTGAGGGTCCTCATCGGGAATGGCCGCATCAGGTGGTCCCCCAGCGCAAATGCTTCATCAGCAACAAACACAAATGGGAGACCTTCAACATTGTCCTCTGGAGGTGGCAAGTCCAAGCTGCCATTCTGGAGACGCCTGTAGAACTCCGTCTGGGCGATCACTCCACCATCGGACATCCGGCCATTCTTCCCCACTTCCACATACAAGAACTCGTAATTAGCCGACACCACCGCCAACATCACTATACTATTAAACCCCTTGCAATTATAATAGTACGACCCCGAGTTGGGTGGTGGGACGATGTGGACGTGTTTCCCATCAATTGCCCCTCCGCAGTTAGGAAAGTCCCACTGCTGGGCAAAGTGGGAGGCCACAGTCTGCCATTCCTGTGGCGTTGAAGGAAACTGTTGAGGAAAAAAAAATAAACATTACAATTTTTTCACAGAAACATGGCAAGCAGATTAGACACAAACATTATGGGGCAACCTCCAGATAGCATTTACTAAGGGGAATTTAACAAGGCCAAAGTATAAGGTACACCTATCATATTCCCCCCCCCGCCTCTCATGGGCCATTTCTAACATTATGGGGGGGGACTCTTGGACAGGTAACCCTCTTCACTTTATTGAGAGATGAATGCCTAAATACAGGGTATTACTTGGAACAGCCCCTCCTTAGTTACACTGGACAGGTAAGAAGTGTCATAATACAAAGATATAAATACACACTGTACACATTTGAGGACATTTGAACATTCTGCTATTACCTATCAAGATAATAATAGGATACAAAAACTTTAAACAGTACCATTGGAAAGTATACAGGCAGGCCCTTGCACTACATGCTTTGGGGAATTCATCCATAAATCTGACCAGTAAAGAGATGGGTATAGTGTGTATGGGTTTGGCAAAGTCAGCAGATAGATGATTGAGGATAGAGAATTGGGATCAGCTGACTTAGCAGTTGGGGGGGGAGGGTTAAAAAAAATTTGGGGACACCACAAAAAAAAGCCTCTGGCACTCTGCCTGAATTTAAATCAAAAATAACATTTCCAAACATTTTAGGGGGTGTTTGGGGTAAAGCACTACTATGGAGCTGATAAAATACATTGTTAAGTGACTACATGAGGTGAATATAGGGTCAGGAAAGACCATGCTGGGGAGGTTAGTGAAGGGCAAATATGTATGAAGGACATAAAATAATAATTACCTAAAAATCCAGCATGCATGAGAACAAAGGGGACATTCACAGCATATTACAATCATGGTAATTAGGGAATGAGGGAAGAAATACAATATATTATCAAACATTCAATACAATAAAATGTGATATAAAAGGATAAAAATCTTACCTTCATATACTCCTTCTGCAGGACCTGTATGATGGCAGAACAGGTCTCTGGGATAATGATCCCCAGAGCCTGGGGGGAGATGCCTGTCGAGAACTTCAAGTCCTGCAGGCTTCTCCCTGTGGCCAAATACCGCAAGGTAGCGACCAACCTCTGCTCTGGAGTGATGGCTTGCCTCATGCAGGTATCCTGCCTGCTGATATAGGGGGTCAGCGAAGCCAACAAACGGTGAAATATGGGGTCCGTCATCCTGAGAAAGTTCCTGAAATCATCAGGATTATTCTCACGGATCTCACGGAGCAAAGGCATATGACAGAACTGGTCACGCTGAAGCAACCAATTCTTGGCCCATGAACTCCTCCCCACCCTGTTCATGGACTGGACTTGTGTCAAGGTCAGGACCCCAACACCAAGCCCCCGCACAGCACGAACTCTACGAGGAGTACGCATACGAAACATGGCTAGAAAATGGTCGGCTGCTCAGAACGAAGTAACAGAACGCACTGAAGAACAGCAAGGCCTGTGAAGAGCGACCTGAAAAACAGCAACGAGCAGGCAAGATCACACAGAAAACTCCGATACGAACTGACTGCACGCACTGAAGAGCAGATACAAACCCACAAGCACAAACTGAACGTCAGAAAACGATCTGAAAGCCACGAGTCTGAAAAAGCGCGAATCGTCTCTCACCAAACTTTTACTAACACGAGATTAGCAAAAGGAGCCCAAAGGGTGCCGCGCTTGGTTCTGAACCGGCCTTTTCTAGTCTCGTCGTACGTGGTGTACGTCACCGCGTTCTTGGCGATCGGAAATTCCGACAACTTTGTGCGACAGTGTGTAGGCAAAACAAGTTTGAGCCAACATCCGTCGGAAAAAATCCTAGGATTTTGTTGTCGGAATGTCCGAACAAAGTCCGACCGTGTGTACGGGGCATTAGAGTGAGAGGACCTTAATCCTCCTATAACTACTATGACACCATCTCTGCCTTGTGTTTTAGAGAGTGTGGGCTACAGGGAAAATAGTTCTTCAGCCACTCTGCATCTTAGTAAAATCATCAGAGTATTTAAAAATGAACCAAGCTCTCCATAAGTTATGAAAGTTGTCTGTCCTTTCTGTGGATATAGCTACCGTTTCTTCCATTCTGTATATTGAGTCCACCTCTAAGAGCCATTCTGCTAGCGTGGGTGAGTGTGTTGTTTTCCAATGTCTAGGGATAATGGTTTTTGCCGCGTTCAACATATGACGCACTACTGACTTTTTATATCTGCTTAACGAGTAGTTTGAGATGTGTAACAGGCAACATTCAGGTGAAAGAACTATGCCAGTTTCTGTTATTGCTTGAATCCTTGAGCAAACGCTGTCCCAGAAAGCACATATTAGTGGGCAGTACCACCATATGTGCAGCATGTCCCCTTTTTCAGAGCCACATCTCCAACAATTCTCGGAGGTCTCTGGGTACCATGAGTGCAGTCTGGCCGGGGTGAAGTACCAATTTGTCAGGATTTTGTATGATGTTTCCTGATTACTTGTGCTAATTGAGCATTTGTGAGCCAGGATACAAGCATTGTTCCATTGTGTTTCAGTGAAAGATTTTTGAAGTGCGGTTTCCCACTCTTTTTTATGTTTACTCTGTTGTTTGTCCTGACTGGGCCATAACCAGCCATAGATTAAAGAAGTGGCTTTGCGTACTTGCTCTCCTGCTATGCAAACTTGTTCAAAACTTGTTTGTTCTCTCAGAAATGTTCCTTTATTCGTGGAGCAGAGGATATAGTTGTGTAGCTGTCTGTATTGCCAGTGGGTAAAGTGTTTGGCCTGTAATTCAGTCTGTAGTTTGGTAAAAGTTTTAGTCTGCCATTCTCTAGGCAGTGTGCAACTGTCATTGGTGTTTTGCCATCCTTATGGGGGAAGGACATTGTTGTGTGACCTAGGGCAAACTCCTTATTCTTAATCAATGGGGTTAGAGGGCCTGGGGAGGATGCGAGGTTGTAAAGCTGTGAAACTATCTGAAAGACCCTTAATGTTGGCCCTATTGTGGGGTGTCTATCCAATTCAGGTGCACGAGCTTCCTTATTCACCCATGGTAAAAATCTTAGTGGTGTTTCTGTGTGAAGGCTTTCTAGGTTGACCCACGCCTTTGAAGGAGCGTGACAATTCCAGTCCAGAATGCGGGTCAAATGTGTCGCATAATAGTAGTGTTTAAAATGTGGTAAGTTAATACCTCCCTCTGCCTTCGTCCCCATTAGGGATGAGCCGAACACCCCCCTGTTCGGTTCGCACCAGAACATGCGAACAGGAAAAAAGTTCGTTCGAACACGGGAACACCGTTAAAGTCTATGGGACACGAACATGAATAATCAAAAGTGCTAATTTTAAAGGCTAATATGCAAGTTATTGTCATAAAAAGTGTTTGGGGACCCGGGTCCTGCCCCAGGGGACATGGATCAATGCAAAAAAAAGTTTTAAAAACGGCAGTTTTTTCAGGAGCAGTGATTTTAATAATGCTTAAAGTCAAACAATAAAAGTGTAATATCCCTTTAAATTTCGTACCTGGGGGGTGTCTATAGTATGCCTGTAAAGGGGCGCATGTTTCCTGTGTTTAGAACAGTCTGACAGCAAAATGACATTTTGAAGGAAAAAACTCATTTAAAACTACCCGCGGCTATTGCATTGCCGACAATACACATAGAAGTTCATTGATAAAAACGGCATGGGAATTCCCCAAAGGGGAACCCCGAACCAAAATTTAAAAAAAAAATGACGTGGGAGTCCCCCTAAATTCCATACCAGGCCCTTCAGGTCTGATATGGATATTAAGGGGAACCCCGGCCAAAATTAAAAAAAAAAAATGACGTGGGGTTCCCCCTAAATTCCATACCAGACCCTTCAGGTCTGGTATGGATTTTAAGGGGAACCCCGCGCCAAAAAAAAAAAAAAAAAACGGCGTGGGGTCCCCCAAAAAATCCATACCAGACCCTTATCCGAGCACGCAACCTGGCAGGCCGCAGGAAAAGAGGGGGGGACGAGAGTGCGGCCCCCCCCTCCTGAACCGTACCAGGCCACATGCCCTCAACATTGGGAGGGTGCTTTGGGGTAGCCCCCAAAACACCTTGTCCCCATGTTGATGAGGACAAGGGCCTCATCCCCACAACCCTGGCCAGTGGTTGTGGGGGTCTGCGGGCGGGGGGCTTATCAGAATCTGGAAGCCCCCTTTAACAAGGGGACCCCCAGATCCCGGCCCCCCCCCCTGTGTGAAATGGTAAGGGGGTACTTACCCCTACCATTTCACTAAAAAACTGTCAAAAATGTTAAAAATGACAAGAGACAGTTTTTGACAATTCCTTTATTTAAATACTTCTTCTTTCTTCTATCTTCCTTCATCTTCTGGTTCTTCTGGTTCTTCTGGCTCTTCTGGTTCTTCCTCCGGCGTTCTCGTCCAGCATCTCCTCCGCGGCGTCTTCTGTCTTCTTCTCCTCGGGCCGCTCCGCACCCATGGCATGGGGGGAAGGCTCCCGCTCTTCTCTTCTTCTTTTCTTCTCTTCTTCTCTTCTTCTCTTCTTCATTTTCTTCTCCGGGCCGCTCCGCATCCATGCTGGCATGGAGGGAGGCTCCCGCTGTGTGACGGCGCTCCTCGTCTGACAGTTCTTAAATAACGGGGGGCGGGGCCACCCGGTGACCCCGCCCACTCTGACGCACGGGACATGACGGGACTTCCCTGTGGCATTCCCCATGACGTCACAGGGAAGTCCCGTCAAGTCACCGTGCGTCAGAGGGGGGCGGGGTCACCGGGTGGCCCCGCCCCCTGTTATTTAAGAACTGTCAGACGAGGAGCGCCGTCACACAGCGGGAGCCTCCCTCCATGCCAGCATGGATGCGGAGCGGCCCGGAGAAGAAAATGAAGAAGAGAAGAAGAGAAGAAAAGAAGAAGAGAAGAGCGGGAGCCTCCCTCCCATGCCATGGGTGCGGAGCAGCCCGAGGAGAAGAAGATAGAAGACGCCGCGGAGGAGATGCTGGACGAGAACGCCGGAGGAAGAACCAGAAGAACCAGAAGAACCAGAAGAAGATGAAGGAAGATAGAAGAAGATGAAGTATTTAAATAAAGGAATTGTCAAAAACTGTCTCTTGTCATTTTTAACATTTTTGACAGTTTTTTAGTGAAATGGTAGGGGTAAGTACCCCCTTGCCATTTCACACAGGGGGGGCCGGGATCTGGGGGTCCCCTTGTTAAAGGGGGCTTCCAGATTCCGATAAGCCCCCCGCCCACAGACCCCCACAACCACCGGCCAGGGTTGTGGGGATGAGGCCCTTGTCCTCATCAACATGGGGACAAGGTGTTTTGGGGGGCTACCCCAAAGCACCCTCCCAATGTTGAGGGCATGTGGCCTGGTACGGTTCAGGAGGGGGGGGGCGCACTCTCGACCCCCCCTCTTTTCCTGCAGCCTGCCAGGTTGCGTGCTCGGATAAGGGTCTGGTATGGATTTTTGGGGGGACCCCACGCCGTTTTTTTTTTTTGGCGCGGGGTTCCCCTTAAAATCTATATCAGACCTGAAGGGCCTGGTATGGAATTTAGGGGGACTCCCACGTCATTTTTTTTTTTAAATTTTGGTTCGGGGTTCCCCTTTGGGGAATTCCCATGCCGTTTTTATCAATGAACTTCTATGTGTATTGTCGGCAATGCAATAGCCGCGGGTAGTTTTAAATGAGTTTTTTCCTTCAAAATGTCATTTTGCTGTCAGACTGTTCTAAACACAGGAAACATGCGCCCCTTTACAGGCATACTATAGACACCCCCCAGGTACGAAATTTAAAGGGATATTACACTTTTATTGTTTGACTTTAAGCATTATTAAAATCACTGCTCCTGAAAAAACGGCCGTTTTTAAAACTTTTTTTTGCATTGATCCATGTCCCCTGGGGCAGGACCTGGGTCCCCAAACACTTTTTATGACAATAACTTGCATATTAGCCTTTAAAATTAGCACTTTTGATTTCTCCCATAGACTTTTAAAGGGTGTTCCGCGGCATTCGAATTTGCCGCGAACACCCCAAATTGTTCGCTGTTCGGCGAACTTGCGAACAGCCAATGTTCGAGTCGAACATGAGTTCGACTCGAACTCGAAGCTCATCCCTAGTCCCCATCAACGTTTGCATACTTATACGCGATTTCTTCCCCGCCCAGATGAAATCTCTAAGGATTGCCTGTAATGAGGAAAAGAACTGTTTAGGTACTGAGATAGGCAGTGTGTGGAACAGGTATAGAGCCCTGGGGAGGACCGTCATTTTTATTGCCGCTGCTCTCCCAAACCAAGACAATGGTTTAATGTTCCACTGTCGGAGGTCCTGTTGCAGATTATTTAGGAATGGGAGGAAATTTTGCATATAGATGTTATTTAGGTCAGAGGTGAGCCATATCCCCAGGTACTTAAGTTTGGAATTTACCCATTTGAAGGGGCAATTTGACTTGGTTTCTGATAACTGTTGTGGAGTTAAAGAGACGTTAAGTGCTTCAGATTTTTCGTAGTTGATTTTAAAGTTGGATATGTATCCAAATAGACGGAATTCTTTTATCAGATTGGGAAGCGACGTGTGTGGCTGTGTGACCACAAACAACAGATCGTCTGCGTAAGCCGTAATTTTATGGCAAGTCTCATCTACATATAGACCCTTTATAGATGCATTTCCTTTTATTGTGCGTATATAGGGTTCTATGGTTAAAATAAATAAGATCGGGGACAAGGGGCACCCCTGCCTCATGCCATTATGGATTTGTACTGGTTCTGAGAGGGATCCGTTAATTTTTAATCTTGCCGTCGGGTTTTGGTAGAGCGCCGAAATCCATTGTAGCATATTCGTCTGGAGGCCAACATGTTCGCAGACTGCAAACATATAGTCCCATGCCACTCTATCGAAGGCTTTCTCCGCATCCGTAGATAGGAGAAGGCCTCCCGTTTTAGTCTCTCTACGTGAGTGAATGAGATTTAATGCGGTTATCACATTATCACGGGTCTCCCTCCCCGGCATGAACCCGGCTTGGTCAGGTCCTACTATATCTGCCAATATTCTACTAATTCTTGTTGCAATAATTTTAGATAATAGTTTCATGTCTAAGTTGAGTAATGAAATTGGTCTATAGCTCGAGCAGAGGTTGGGGTCCTTACCGGGTTTGGGGATGACTGTTATGTGTGCTGTATTAAATGAGGGCGGTAGGTTTTGAGTGGACGTGAGAGAGTTTAAAGCCTGTAATAAGGGCTTTGCCAGAAGGTGGGCAAAGGTCTTATAATATATGGCTGTGTAGCCGTCTGGGCCCGGGCTTTTCCCTGTTTTTAAAGATCTGATCGCTTGTATGAGTTCCATTTGTTCTATTGGCTTATCTATTTCCAGTGCATCATTCTCTGCAATGTTTGGCATACCACTTTGTGTTAGGTATTGTGCTATAATCTGTTTTCTCGAACCTTCCATTGCCTCAGGTCTATGTGAGGGTGGAAGGTTGTATAACTTCGAATAGAACTCATGGAACTCCGCTGCGATCCTATCTGTGTCATGCAACAGTTTGTCCTCCTTGTTCTTTATACTCGTGATGGTAGTAGTTGAGCGTATATCTCTCAGGGCCCTCGCCAAAAACTTGCCACTTTTATTGCCGTGCTCATAAAAAAAACCCCTTCGAAAAAATAATATTCGTTTTGCTTGTAACTCTAGTTTTTCTTGGACCTCTTTACGTGCTATTAAAAGCTGGTCAGCCGTATTCACAGCCAGCGATCTTTTATGCTGAGTTTCCAATTTTTGCACTTTGTCCAGAGCTGCTTTTAATTCTTTTTCTTTGTTCTTTTTTTTAATTGAAGCTAGACTAATGAGTTTGCCTCTCAATACACACTTATGTGCCTCCCAGATCATGATATGTGGTACATCGTCTGTGGAATTTTCTTTGAAATATGTTTTAATGGCCTCCGTCACAGGTTCTAAGGTTACAGGATCTGTAAGCAGGGTTGAGTTTAGTCTCCAACAGCCCTGGCTTTTAGGGGTGGTTTGGAGTAGCAATGTTATGGAGGTCGGGGCGTAGTCTGATATTGTCCATGTTCCTATATGTGCTTCCTTCAGTATATTCAAGTCTCTTTGTGTTATGAACACAAAGTCTATATGGGAATACTTATTATGCATTGTGGAAAAATAGGTGAAGTCTCTGCCTTGAGGATGTGCTATGCGCCATGTGTCTTTGAGGTTTAATTTATTGAGTAGAACTCTAATCTTTTTGAGTACACGATACGTTATGGAGGATTTACCATTTGATGTATCCTGGAGAGGTTCCAGTGGGACATTGAAATCCCCTCCTAGGATTATACATCCAGAGGCAAACTCTGTAAGTACATCTATCAATTTTTGGCAAAAAGTCACATGAGCTGTGTTCGGAAAGTATACATTTGCTAGCGTGACTGGTCGTTTCCCAACTGACCCTTTAAGAAGAAGAAACCGGCCCCCAGGGTCTGCTAGTTGTTGAGATAGCTCAAAACCTGCGTCTTTCCCAATTAAGATGGAGACACCTTTTGTTTTGGAATCTATGTTGGCAGCGTGATATGCCTTAGTAAAGTACCTGTCAGTTAATTTAGGTATAGCATTAGCTTTGAAATGGGTCTCCTGAAAAAACACAAAGGCCTGTCTCTTCTTCCCCAGGTGCCTCAATAATTGTGTGCGTTTTTGTGGTGTGTTGAGTCCTCTGACATTATGTAATATTACTGTTGGGCTTTTGCCCAATGCTGAGTAGACCATGATAGCAGAGATTGACTCAAGTGGCACAACGAGCTAGAGCTGTATAAACAAATAAAAGGAAAAATAAATAATAATAACCATAATCAAAATAATATGTCTTGTAAGATTCAAGGAAGTAAGAAAAAAGAGAAAGCTAGAAAAAAAGAGAGAGTGTGTAGAAGAAATTGGATCTCGCTCCCAACAAGTGGCGGAGTGAGATCTGTTTTAGTTGTAATAAACCTCTAAGTAAACCCCTAGAGGGGTGTGTTCAAATTGGGGCCTTGAGCAGGCACACCGGTGAAAACCCCACCTGGAGAGGGCGTCACCAGAATGTCCGCTGTTGGCACCCACTGTGGGGGAGGTGGAGGGTACGTCTAGAGTAATATCTGCTGATATTATCGTAGATTTCCTTAAAACTCAATGAGAATATTCCACTAAATTTGGGTAACTCCTCTCCCCTCGAACTCCTATGTTATTTCAAAAGATAAATCATAACTTGAGAAACGACAACCGACATCTCTAGGAGATGTAAACCATTAACTGAGAAGACATTAAATCTATTGGGTAAGCTTCAGGCATAAAATGTAAAAAAAAAGCCTATATTTCAGCGTCCAGCGAGTTGTGAGATTCCTCCTATGTCACCTATGTCACACTTCCGGTAGTGAATTTAGTGTCTTTGGCAGAGCAGTAAGCAGAAGGTTATACTCAGTTAACAAAAGTTTCTGCAGGATGTGATCCAGTATCAACAAATCAAGATAACATTTATTTGAGGGAGTTTTTAAAGACCAAAGCATAAGGTACACCTATCAGATTCCCCCTCCCCCCTCTCATGGGCCATTTCTAACATTTTAGGGGGGAGCTCTTGGACAGGTAACCCTCTCCACTTCATTGAGAGATGAATGCCTAAATAATGTGTATTACTTTGGCCAGCCTCTCCTTAGTTACACTATTGCCAGCCCACTGGACAGGTAAGAAGTGTCATAATACAAAGATATAAATACACATTGTACACATTTGAGCACATTTGGAAATTCTGCTATACCTATCAAGATAATAATAGGATATAAAAGCTTTAAACAGTACCATTTGAAAGTATACAGGCAGGCCCTTGCACTACATGCTTTGGGGAATTCATCCATAAATCTGACCACAAAAGAGGTGGGTATAGTGTGTATGGGTTTGGCAAAGTCAGCAGATAGATGATTGAGGATAGATAGAGAATTGGTATCAGCTGACTTAGCAGTCGGAGGGAGGGAGGGTTCCAAATGATTTGGGGACCCACCAAAAAAAGCCTCTGGCACTCTGCCTGAATTTAAAACACAAATCACATTTAAAAAAATTTTAGGGGGTGTTTGGGGTAAAGCACTACTATGGAGCTGACAAAATACATTGTTAAGTGACTACATGAGGTAAATATAGGGCCAGGAGACCATGCTGGGGAGGTAAGTGAAGGCAAATATGTATGAAAGACAAAAAAAAATTAGATAAAAATCCATCCTGCATGAGGACAAATGGGACATTCACAGCATATTCCAATCATGGTAATTAGGGAATGAGGAAAGAAATACAATATGTTATCAAACATTAAATACAATAAAATGTGATGTTAAAGGATAAATCTTACCTTAATATAATCCTTCTGCAGGACCTGGATGATGGCAGAACAGGTCTCTGGGATAATGATCTCCAGAGCCTGGGGGGAGATGCCTGTCGAGAACTTGAGGTCCTGCAGGCTTCTCCCCGTTGCCAAGTACCGCAGGGTGGCGACTAGCCTCTGCTCTGGAGTGATGGCTTGCCTCATGCAGGTATCCTGCCTGCTGATATAGGGGGTCAGCAAAGCCAACAAACGGTGAAATACGGGGGCCGTCTCCCGGAGAAAGTTCCTGAAATCCTCAGAATTATTCTCACGGATCTCACGGAGCAAAGGCATGTGACAGAACTGGTCACGCTGGAGCAACCAATTCTTGGTCCATGAACTCCTCCCCACCCTGTTCATGGACTGGACTTGTGTCAAGGTCAGGACCCCAACAATCAGGTAATTTTAGGGACTACAAGCAATTAAATCATGGAGTTGAAGAGAACAAGAACGCACTGAAAATCAGAAGCAAACTATAAATAGAATGCACTGAAAAACAGGAACGAACTGACAACACGCACTGAAGAACAGGTACGAACCGACAAGCACAAACTGAAAAGCAGTAACGAACTGAAAAGCACGAGGCTGAAAAGCAAAAATCGTCTCTCACCAAACTTCTACTAACACGAGATAAACACGAGATTAGCAGAAGGAGCCTAAAGGGTGGTGTACTGGTTATTGAACTTCCTTTTTATCGGCTCCTCGTACGGATTGTACGTCACCATGTTTGTAATTGTTGGCCAACATTTGTGTGACTGTATGTATGCAAGACGAGTTTGAGCCAACAACCTTCGAACAAAAATCCACGGTTTTGTTGGCGGAAAGCCCAATCATGTGTACGCGGCATAAGAGTTTCCGCAGAATCCAGAATAGAGACCTTAGGGCTCTTGCAGAATTGCTTAGATCTGGAACAAGCCACCAGTGGGTCTTCACCAACTGTGTGGCAAAGTTGTATTTATACAGGTCTGGCATAGCCAGAGGAGGAATGAAATAACCATGTAAGAATTTTGAAAAAAAAGGTAGATATCCAAATTGAGGTGTTTCAAAGGATATATTAGAATTTTCATCTTGAGTAAGTTATTGCAAGGTGAGTTGCACCACAACTGTGGCTGCATTTTTGCATTTTCCAATATGTGAACCAAATTTGATTCCACAAATTTCTTGACTTTAGTAGACAATTATTCCCAAGTAGGAATGCTCTCAGAGGCCTCAGCATATTGGTTCAGCACCTGTAAAGTATCCTGTAGAGAAGCCCAGAATTATTTAAAAACAATAAGAGGTTGCTGCTGTTTTGGTGCTATTAAGAGGCAGGGCTGGGTCCCACCCACTGTACAGATGAAACAAATATTATCAGATAAATAATAGTGTTAATATATGATCATATAACATCCAAAATCAAAAAGTAAATACCATGGAAGCAAAATATGTTACGGTTCCAGATACACACATATATATTATATATAACAATATAATAATAACAATAATAATTATATATCTATATATATATATATATATATATATATATATATATATATATATATATATATATATATATATATATATATAATCCATGTGCCTTTAAATATGCATCTCTATGTGTAAAACCCTGACAACACCATAAAAAGTCCAGTGTTAGGAATATAGTTTCTTCTTCACTCTGCTCCACTTTACCATGCTCTACAACATGCTCTTCCACTGGGCTGTGTGCCACTGTTCAGCCAAGTGATTGAAGGCTTAACAAAGCTCCATGGGCCCTCTGGAATTGAGTGGTCATGGTAGGCATGTGCATATAAGCATGCTTGCTCAGCACCTCCAAGGCACTTGAACAATTGGCCACTTCCACTCTGGGATGTACCCAAGATGTATATGCATAAAAACAAATGTGCCCACAATAGTGTAAAACCATATATAAAAGTTTATTATAAAGGTTAAAATCACTCACATATATTTGAGTAGATGACCACATCATAATACCCTAGCCGTCATCCAACATGGATCAGTATAGACCACTGTACGTGATGATATCCCCATGCTAAGGCCACACCCCTATGCATTTTGTCAAATAATGATGTCGTCAGGAGACCGCCTGAACATCATTCATCATGTAATTATCAGTCACAGGTCAGGTGAAGTCAGGCTGCAGTCCCCCACTCTACGCCAGAGCCCCAGGAAAGTGCCGTCATCCAAAGTTTACGCACACAAAGCAGAAGTGACACCTCCTGCCAATCAGCACTCACGCTCTGTGCACAACAATCTTTCCTTCAGGGTGAAATTGAAGATATGTAGCAACAAGCTAAGCTTGTTGCCTTCTGGGTCTCAGTCTT
This sequence comes from Aquarana catesbeiana, assembly GCF_042186555.1. NCBI lineage: Eukaryota > Metazoa > Chordata > Amphibia > Anura > Ranidae > Aquarana > Aquarana catesbeiana. The sequence goes on from NC_133324.1 coordinate 646,773,383, forward strand.
ACCTTAAAACTCAGAGTGAGATTTAGATTGAGGTTGAATTTGAATTAACAGAAAAATTCCAGGACTTGAATTTGACTTTGATTTAAACTTTCTGATGAATTTTGTATTTGGTAAATTCTAGCACTGTCCTATAATTCTAAGCACAGTCTTTGACCCCAATTAGAGCCCCATTCTATCCAAAAAAGGTATGGAAGTTGGAAAAACCAACCCATCAGTTTCAAAGTGTTAGAGCTTCTGGAGGAAATTCTAAAGTGTACGTCGATGAGAAAAAAAGCTGAGAAATCAGCTGATTATACTAATTTCTCATTAAACAGTGAGTGCTTCAACTCTATTATTGCAGTGATGAAGTGCATTCTGTTTTGTATATCTCCTGTGTTCACAGAATACTGAAGTTCTTGTTAGGACAAATGACTGCGTCAACAAAAAAATGTGCTTCCTAGTTTTTGGAAAACAGCCCATTAGCTGCCTTCTTTTTTGTTTTATTATCATTGGCATCTTTTATTTTAAATTTAGTTTGTAGTTAATTTGAGGACAGCAGTCACTTATTGCTGCTAAACAATCTATTGCAAAGCTTCTAGCTGATAATCCATTAGTAAGTTGCCTTTTGTTTGTTGCAATGTACTGTATCATTTGGAAAGGAAAATAAAGTGTGGAAACAGTGTTCACCAAAAGCACCTTATACAATTACCCACATTTTCTATGCCCCATTATCCCAACAAAATTCTGATGACACAGACACAGCAGAGGTCACTTCCAAAATTGGTCAGCAGAGCTTGGCATTGTGGACATTTTTCATTGCCTCCATCAGCAGTGCCTTTGTTTACTGGGTGTCTTGGATGAACCACTTAGCAGAACTGCCCCAATATGTGCTTGAGAAGCCAACCTGCCCTGCTTCAGGTCATATTACAGAGAGTCTTTAGAACAGCATAATAAGTTGTGACTGACAAGCACATCAACATATCCTAAATACTGGGGATAATGGGAAGGCCTGCTTTTATTAAAATGATTTAGACTTGGATCAAAAAAGACTCCCACATACTCATTGCAAATGCCACTGATTACCTGGAATGAAAAAAATATTTTTCATTTGTTTATTGTCTGTTCCCGGACATTACACTTTCCTGTTTTTGTAACTGTTGCTTATACCTGTATACACACATACAGATTAAGCTTCAACATAGTAGCCTCCTGGACATTTTCTTTTTTTCCTTTGCAAAAAAAAAAAAAACAACCCACGAAATTCAAAAAGGTCTGTAACACCAATAATTTTAGAAACACAGAGCCTGTGTGTTGCATTTCTTTAGAACTGTTGGTGCTATTGTTAAACTATAGTGCCAGTGGCAAATTTGTATCCACCAATACATGAGAGCTGTACTATTATTTTATGAAAAGAGCTGCCTATGCCCTGTGTCCCTGCATTTAAGCCTGTTGGCACAGTCATCAAACTAAACTGTGGTACCACCAGCCCATTTTTACATGTCTGTAGCTCAATTTTCTTTTTTTTTTGTCTTTGCCTTCTGTCTTTGAATTTGGTCATTTTTGTACTGCTTTCTGGCCAATTTATGCAAAATAAAAAGGTGTGCAGCTTTACATTGTAGAACGATTTAAAATATGGGGAAAGGTGGAAGTGGAGAATGTAGGGTGGTGGTATGAAGTGGTTCTGGTGCTGTTTTTACACTTTTTTAATGCATAGTTGCTGCACAAAAAGCAAGATCAAAAACAGTGCCATTACCTATATATTGTGGTTTCACTGATTAATTTTGACCCATCCATACCTGTTATTACGAAGACACCCCCTGTGGTTTTCAACTTTGCTTTTAAATTTGTTGGCCCTTTCTTATGTACACACCTGTCTCTTGTCAAATAATAATAATAAAATAACTGATACATAAGTTCCGCACTCCTGAACTAAGTGTGTCACCACTGCGCTCATGAACAAAATAATATATCCTAAAGCTGCCAACTTATAAATAAATGCATAAAATCAATATAGTGTTTAATAAGGAAAAAAACAGTGGCGCTGCATATGTGAATCCGTGACAAAAACTCAAAATCCTAAGTCAACCAATAAATTAAAAAACTAAAAAGCTAGTGACAATTAATCATACATTAAGTGTCTGATAATCAGTATCATGGGGAGATTGTTTTTTGATATTGATTATCACACACTAAATGTATGATTTATTGTCACTAGCTTTTTAGTTTTTTAATTTATTGGTTGACTTAGGATTTTGAGTTTCTGTCACGGATTCACATATGCAGTGCCACTGTTTTTTTCCTTATAAAACACTATATAAATAATAATAATAAAAAAAAATAATAAAAAAATAGCCTTCATTCTGACATTATAATATATAACAGTATTGTGGGGCCACTGCTTTTGCCAATCAAAGCACATGTGTTGCTGCTAATTCTACCACAAAAAATAATCAATAGTCATGCTATTGTAAAAATAGGCATAGAAAGCTAACAATTATCATGAAAGGATCTATGTCAATACCAAAAAAGGAGGAGAGTGTCTTTTTTATACAGCTTCAACAGTGATATGGAAGATCCACCATTCCTTGAAATTACATTATCACCAAGTAGTACTAGTCTGCTTTGATCAGCGGACAGAAACTGAATAGTGGTTTCATAGAAAAGGGCCAGCATTTTTTTCTAAAAATTGGAAGGACAGTTTTACATCAGCAGGAAGATGCTCAGATGTTGATACAAATGGAACATGCTAGTGTTTTCAAACAATAAGTGAGTGGCAGCCCTGAGATACAAGTAAAAAAATGGCCAGTAACAAGGCATTTTGGAATCAGTGAGAACAGGCCTAACTTTTATTTTCACTATGGTGATAGAGGGGTGCAGAGAATTTGGGCGATAGAGTGAGATTTGTTTATTTGTTTATTGCATGCTGTTTTGTACTTTTTCTTCTCAAGTGCTGCAGTGGCGTGCTGAGAAAAAGGGCAGCTTCCAGAGCAGCCGGACAGGAACGAGTAAATGCTGCACTGTAATTAAATGCCACCCCCCCCCCCCCAAAAAAAAACAAAAACAAAAACCAAGAACTTTCATTCAAACCTGTTGCTGACATAGAAAGAAGTCCTAATAGGAACTTTTGAGTTAATTGAAGAATGTGAACACAGGAGAAGGGGAGTAAACCAAAACCCACCACTATTATTCACAGACATAAAGCTCTGTTTGCTAACTCACTCTAAACTCTCTCTGTGCAGTTTGTCAACTCTCCCTATTCTTTCTTTACAACAGCTTCAATTAACTGACACCCCCCATTATTGGCTGTTCTGGGTCTGCTGGCAAATGATAAAGGGTGCATAGAGTATTACAGGTGGTTCAAAAATTCATTTGTTGACCCAAAATAAAATCTACAGATTTGCTGCAAATCCATGGTTGAGTGGCTCTGAACCACGTTCCTATTCTCTAGTTAGAAAACTTTTGCCATATTCCTTATATCAACTTTGGCATTTTTCAAATTTCAAGATAAAGTGATGAGTATGTGGAGACTACAGAAAGAAAAATTATTTAGATTTTTAATTCCAAAGAAAATATTGCCTGTCATAATGCTTGCAGTTTGATAAGTTTATGAGTGAACAAGTGAAATACTGTGTTAATAACACCCTGTATATATTGACGTTGTTTATAATACATTGCATGTGTAACATACTCTTCAGAAGATTTTTACACAGATAAAAATAAATTAAAGACAGTGTTGCCAAGCTATAGCAGTGCACCATCATTCTTGTATGTCGAATACTTCTGTTTAACTGTGAATACATCTTAGGTTATTCAGAACATGATAATGTTAAACTTGTGGCATCAATATAAATTTAGAAAAAAACTGTCAATGGACACCAGGAGGAGAATGGAACTAGTTAGTAAAAGCAGGCTATGATTTTTCTATTAGTCATTCTTATTATTTTGGGTTCCCTTCGTGGATTCCCCCTTTGTTACCTTTCTTTCTCTCTTATCCTGTCATCTGATGCTTTACTCATTTACCCAAACAGTCTGACTAACTACTACTATGCTTCCACAGAACCACGCACCAAGGCCAACGGTATTAAAACTGAACCTTTAGTAGAACTATAAAAATAAATAAAAATACAAATTTCAGAACAATGGGGAGAAACACACTCCCTCCCACCTTTGCCTCTATGCTGCTATACAGCTACCAGAGGATTCCTAGCCAGTCTCTATCCTACTGGATAAATGACCCTTAAGGAGATATAGCCTATCCACTTTATTCCTTTACAATCACCTATAATGAGCTTTAACTTTGTGGCACTAATCTCCTTCCTAGGATCAGATGGCAGTCTGAAAATTGAAGTACTCTGCCTGGTCTGGCTAAAAAGGAGTATGGCCAAGAAGGTAATGATTGTTGAATATGAGCCCGACACAGAAAAAATTGTTGTGGCTACATTATTGTCAATATTGGCCATAGTTTAAAGGGCGTAGTTAATTACAGGCTGAGCCTATTTACAGTATACACTGAATACCTTTGCCATTGTCTTCTTACCCACAAAATATTTTTAAATAACTTTGCCACAAGCGAACACCTTACAGACATAAATTAATGTTACAATATACATTTTTTAGAAACTCTTCTATTACAAATGTTTCCCGTGTAAGCCCAACTTTAAAAAAGAGCTTTTTTTACAACACTAGGAGCGACCACCAACTGTTGAGACAGTAAGCCACATGTGGCCCACGGTGCACTCTAATGTGGCCTGCCACCTCCTGCTCTGGGATGGCACATCGGCAAGCCCAGATCACGGGTTCCTGACCCCCAAGCATCAGTGTAAAGAACAGAGGTGACGCTAGAGGAAGCAGAGCCGAGGCTTCCTATATAGTCCTGGCCCCTGTCACAGGTGGAGCGATACAGAAAGCATTGGCTCTGCTCTCTTTGGCAGCCACATACTTCCTCCAGTGCCAGCTCCTGTCACACTGATGCACGGGGATGGTGGGTCAGGAACAACCCAGCAATACCTACCAACAGTACCCACCAGCAGTACCCACCAACAGTACCCGCCGGCAGTACCAGCCAGCAGTACCCGCCAACAGTACCAGCCAGCAGTACCCGCTAACAGTACCAGCCAGCAGGACCCACCAGTAGTACCCACCAGCAGTACCCAGCAGTACTCGCCAGCAGTACCAACCAGCAGTACCCAACTGCAGTACCAGCCAGCAGTACCCACCAGTAGTAATACAGCAAGCAGTACCCACCAGCCGCACCAGCCCTGGAGAACAGCCAGCAGCAGCCACCAGCCATACCCACCTGGGGGAAATCAGCAGTCAGCGATACCTGCAGGCCACCAGTGTAGCTTCTGTCAAATCTCAAATTGGCACCCTTTAAACCTCAGATCACCTCCCTTTGGACTTCAGATCACCCCCTTCCTACCTCCATTCTTCATTGCCATTTCATACCTCAGGCAAGCACGGTGATAGAAATCACACTGCGGAAGTCTATTCCCAGACTTCCCTTAGCAGCTATTACTCATTTAATTTTTTCATCATGTTACAGTAAGCATGAAGTGGGAACCAGATTTCCTCACTCTCCTAATTGGGCACTGTCTGAGATCTGACACCAGCAACCTATTAATAGTCATAAACACACCCATATTATCCAAAATAATGTGATACTGCATCTCACTGCTTTTGGAGTGACAGTTCCTTAAAATACAATTTTAAAATATTTTTTCAAAGGCCCAGTGTATGCTGCTAAGTTTTTTAATGTTTGCTTTCAAATTACTTGACCCCCCACCCAGTTTTATCTCTCTCTCTTGCTTTCTCTCTGCACATAAGGTTAAGGACTTCCTGACCGTGTTTATTGGTCAGCATGTACAATAAACAAAAGGATTACCATGCAGGGGTAGGAAACACAGTCCAAAAAAAAACAAAGGCCAACAAAACAGTTTTAAGTCTCCTGGCTAATAAATAGACCCCACTGGGTCTTCTCTAGTCCTGTAGACATGTCCCTTCACAGCCTGCTTGTCTCATCTCTCAAAGCCATCCCTGATTAACCCAGGGAAGGCGAAGTATACCCCAGGTAGGAAGCAAGGTGTGTCCAGTGCCCCTAGCGTCCTGCAACAAACCTCTCACTGCCACCCTTTTACCTTAAGAAACTCAAAATTCTTTATGGCAGATACACACCATAGACAACTGACAGGGGCTGTCTGTCACAATTTTAACTTTGACCTTGCTTGCCTTTTCTTTTCCCCTTTTCTTCCCCCCTGCAAATATATGCAAAATATCTGTTTAGTTACTTCCTAGAAAAGTGTCAGCTCTTGTGCACTGATGTCCTAAGTTATTACTCTGTATTGGCATGATGCACTTTGTGAACTGGCATGCAGTGTTCAACTCCAATGTAAGGTAAATGAAAGATGGGCTCAGCCTGTTTTTCATTTACCTTACATTGGTGTTAAACATATTGTACGGTGGTACCTGCATTCCATATTATATTTTGGAGTGAGATGTGCTCTATTTCTGACAGCGCAGGAATACAGTGTAAACCTGGGAGACTGATACTGCAGGCTTGAATCAGCGCTTATATGGCCACTTTGTAAACTGTGATATATAGGAGCCTGTTTGTGTATTAGACTATTTGAAAATGTGTAGTTAAAAAGTGGTCACTGGACTTCACCAACCTGAACAACCTAAGACCCATCTTCTGGCTCTCATTTACCTCTAAACTTTTAGAACACTTATGCTACACGATAGGATTTTCTGACAACAAAATCGTGGATTTTTTTCAAGTTGGAATTCACAATTTGATACTGTTGACCACCCATTCCCCCTCAATAAACTCGATTCTCTTGGCCTCCAAGACTTTTTTCTTTTCTTGTTTTCCTCCTTTCTATCACAGCGTTGAGTTCAGTGTTGCCTACAACTTTTTCTCCTCCTCTCTACTTCCTATTTCTGTAGGGGTCCTTCAAGGCTCTGTTATTGAACCACTTCTCTTTTCTATCTACACCACCGCTCTTGGACACTTGATAACCTCCCATGGCTTCTAATACCATCCCTATACCGATGACACTCAAATCTATCTCTCTACTCCTCACTTCACTTCTTCAGTCTTCTCCCACATTACTAATTTACTAACTGACATATCAACATGAATGTCACAACACTTTCTCAAACAAAATCTTTCTAAAACCAAGCTTTTAATACCCCCCCATCTGTGCCCTCCTTTTTGACTTTTCCATAAAGATCAATAATACAACTACCAGTCCCTCCCCTTATGACCCCTTAGACCCTGACCTGTCCCTTCAGCCCCAAATGCAATTACTGTCATCATGTTTGCCCCTTTTTAACTAATGAAACCACCAAGCTACTCTTTCACTCCCTTATTATCTTTCTCCTTGACTATTGCAACTCTCTTCTCTCTTAGGCTTACCTCTGAGCAGGCTATTCCCATTTCAGTCTATCATGAATTCTGCAGCCAGACTTATCTACTATACCAACCGCTCAGCGTCTGCCAGTCCTCTCTGCCAATCCCTTCACTGGCTTCCAATTGCCCAGCAAATTAAATTCAAAATACTAACAACAACATATAAAGCCATTTACAACTCTGCCCTGAGCCACTTCACCAAACCTGTCTCAAATTGTCACCCAATCCATCCTCTCTGCTTCTCCAGGACCTCCTTCTCTCTATCTCTCTTGTCTCCTCCTCCCTTGCTCATCTCCGGGACTTTGCTAGAGCCTCTCATCCTCTGAAACCCTCTATCTCAGTCTGTCTGGCTATCTCCTACTCATGCCACCTTTAGGTAATCCCTGAAAACTCATGTCTTCAAGGAAGCCTATCCCACCTCTACCTAACAACTGAACTTTTAATTCTCCCATCAACTCATCCCTCGCAGTTATTATTTGTTTGTACCACTTGTTCCACCCTGTTAAACTGTATATATAAGCAGAGCCTTCTTAACCCTCTTGTATTTTTTTGTATTTTAACTGTACTACCTTTATATTGTAAAGCATTGTGCAAATTGTTGGTGCTATGCAAATCCTGAATAATATTGATGATAATAATTATGAACTTCTCTGGAAAACTGTCAGTTACTGTATATGTGAACTGGAGTCCTGACTTACTGAAATATCGGGACATAACCCACCATGACATATTTTCTGGAAAGGTATTATTTTTGTTAGCTTACTTTCTGATATGTTACTTCATATTAGCATGCCCCATATTATGAATTCAACTAGATATGTTCTGTTATTTATTCCTTCCTTTATTTTTTTCTGTATTGTCCATGTTGTGATTTTCCCTGAAATTATGTCAGTTCTCTGTGCACTAAAATTCTGATTCACTACCTAATTTTGGACTTGCCCATTTAAAAAGTATTTGTTTTCTTTTTGTGCATTGAAGACCTGACTTGAAACATATGGTGCAGCATAAATGTTTTCTTTTCTACAACCTGCAACCCTATGTATGCCTCGGTTATATGTCCAGAGGATTCCAAAACTTTGAATTATTCAAAAACTCAAAACCAAACTTTTTTGACATGTTTCAAAGTACAGGAAGAGCAATAAGCTAAGGAAATTGAGAAGGATCCCTTCCACACACACACAAAAACTTTTTCCAAACTTTTTACTGATTTGCACTGCAAAGCACATTTTGAGTATAATTTCTTTGAGTCTGGTAGAGGTGGTGAGGTGAAGTCAATTATGATTTCTCCTTCATCTTTTTATATAAAAAAACATATTTTCTAAAATTATTCCAGCTTTCTAGCTTTTTTTAAGCAAATTCATTGTTGAAGGGATGCAGGTAAAGTTTGCACCTGTTACATACAGTATCAAGATACCTGGCTCATTTCTAATCTTGGTTGTTTCAGTGTTTCAAAAGGCTAATAATATAAAGACAGTTAAAACAACAAGATAAAAACCTTCAAGAAAAGCACACGACAAGGGTATTGTGCTGTATAAAGTAAGGGGTCACTGGGCCAATCTAAATTCACCCACAACTATATCCCTTCAATAACTGACACCACACCACACCAAGGCCACAGCAGCCATTTATTAAATATGAAGTGAAATAGCATCCTCGTCAGTGATAAATATAAACATTAAACGTAAACAATAATTATTCAAAATTAGGATGAAGGTCTTAGAAGGTCATCCTGAAAACAAATTAGCTAGTGTCTGCACATCAAGCTCCAGTCACATGTCTTGGGGATATTACCATCACAACTGTAGATATCAAACAAATCTTAATGTTACCTTTTACCACAGAGAGGCCATACCTGAGATGGATCCCCAATCCTAGCTGAATGTTATATGTAGATCCTGTCCTTCAAAGACCAAAGATGTGATTATTCGTACCTTAAGTGGTTGTAAAGGCTCTTTTTTTCTTTCTTAGAATAATAAACATGTTATACTTACTTGCTCTGTCCAATGGTGTTTCACAGAGTGGTCTCTTACCTCTTCTTCTGGTGTCATACACTGGCGCTCTCTGCTCCTACTCTTCTCTGCATGCTACCATAGATGCATACAGCATGGCTTGGCCCCTTCCCCCCTCTTCTTCATCAAAGGATTTGACTGACGGCTTGAGTCCCTGTGAAAAGAGGGAGAGGGTAGACCTATAGCTAAACATTATTGCTGAACAGCGCTGGATTGATATAGAACTCAGTGTTTGGAAGGGGGGGGAACAAGTAGAAGAACATCTGTCTATTTCAATAATGTTTATTGATTTTTTTACATAGAAAGTAATATAGTCATTAGAGATGAGCTTCGTGTTCGAGTCGAACCCATGTTCAACTCGAACATCGTATGTTCGCCTGTTCGTAGAATTACGAACGATATGGGCCGTTCGTGTCAAATTTGAGTGGTGCGTCACGGCCCATAATTCACTGCGGCATCGCTGTGCGTTGCTGGCTGATGATTGACCAAGCATGCACTATGACCCGCATGCTTGGCCAATCACAGCGCTGTGTGTGCAGAGAGCCGTAATTGGCCAAAGCCAGGGTGGCTTTGGCCATTTATGGCTCAGGGGGTTTAGTACACGCCCCACACTATATAAGGCCGCCTGCATGGTGGCCCTGTGTAGTGTGTTCCGGCGTTGAGAGAGAGATAGATAGACAGAGAGACAGTGTCATGTGATTTAAGTTAGATAGAGTAGGCAGGCGAGTCAGTTAGCTACACTTACAGTGTATTGTGTATATATATATATATATATATATATATATATATATATATATCCTAGGTGTTGTGTATATATATATATATTGTAATAGTGAGAGTCCCTGTCACTATGAAAATGGGGTTAAAGTGGACATAGGGTATGCACATTTGCTTGGGGCAAGGCTTCAGAGCATAAATGTGGACTGGAGAAAACTGCTTTTGCAGCTTTCTCCAGGTTTTGAGATCCACCAGCAGATTGACTGGTCAGGTGTGTGTTGGGCTATTTGTAGACACCTGACCATAGTTCTGGGCTCCACCCTCCCGAGGAGTCCAGGCAAGCAAGGGAGAAGTGTGCATGTCTGCACAGGTCTGTCAGAGTAGACAGAGGGCCCAAGCCTGTGGGCTGGAAAAGGAAGCTGGAAAAGAGTGCTGAGGTACTGGGTGTACAGGAACTCTGTTATAGAGCCGAGAGGGCTGAAGCATAAGTCTGAGCAGCAGTGCTGCTAAAGAGAGCCAGGTGGCTTGGTATTTTTGATTGAACTTACATTGTTGCTGTGGAAAGCTGAAACCCCTGCGTGGGCAACTCTTCTGTTATTGGACATTTTCTTTCTTTAATAAAAGTGGGCTGACAAGCCCTTAAAACTGCATATCTGGCGTGGACTCAGCTCACTGGTAAGCTCTACCTTTAAGCTAAATGAACCCCCGATGTTACAATATATATACACTGTATTCAGTTTAGCTAGATCCGTTCCTGTTATTCTCTTCTTACTGACAGGCAGGCAGGAGTTTTTACAGTATTTACAGCTACCTGAAGAACAGTGTGCACCTAAAGCTACCTGAAGAAAATTAGTGGTGTTCTTCTGATCCTATTAGTACAGTACCGCAGGCAGCTGCAGTATTTACAAGTTAGTGTGGTGCGTCCTCTGCGCAGTGTGCAGCTAAAGCTACCTGAAGAAAATTGGTGTTGTTCTGATCCTATTAGTCCTATTAGCTACAGTATTTACAGTTAGTGTAGTACGTCCTCTGCAAAGTGTGCACCTAAAGCTACCTAAAGAAAATTGGTGGTGTTCTTCTGATCCTATTAGTACCACAGGCAGCTGTAGCATTTACAAGTTAGTGTAGTGCGTCCTCTGCACAGTGTGCACCTAAAGGTACCTGAAGAAAATTGGTGGTGTTCTTCTGATCCTATTAGTACAGTACCGCAGGCAGCTGCAGTATTTACAAGTTAGTGAAGTGCGTCCTCTGCACAGTGTGCAGCCAAAGCTACCTGAAGAAAATTGGTGGTGTTCTGATCCTATATTAATATGACAGGCAGGCAGCTACAGTATTTATATTTAGTGTACTGCGTCCTCTGCACAGTGTGCATCTAAAGCTACCTGAAGACAATTACTGTTGTTCTGCTACTATTAATACCACAGACAGGCAGCTACAGTATTTACAGTTAGTGTACAATGTCCTCTGCACAGTGTGCACCTAAAGCTACCTGAATACATTTGGTGGGGTTCTTCTGATCCTATATTAATACCACAGGCAAGCAGCTACAGTATTTACAGTTAGTGTACTGTGTCCTCTGCACAGTGTGCACCTCATCTACCTAAAGACAATTGCTGTTGTTCTGCTCCTCTTAATACCACAGACAGGAAGCTACAGTATTTACAGTTAGTGTACTGTGTCCTCTGCACAGTGTGCACCTAAAGCTACCTGAATAAAATTGGTGGTGTTTTTTCTGATCCTATTAATACCACAGGCAGGCAGCTTCAGTATTTACAGTTAGTGTACTGTGTCCTCTACACAGTGTGCACCTAAAGCTACCTGAAGACAATTGCTGTTGTTCTGCTCCTATTAATACCACAGGCAGGCAGCTACAGTATTTACAGTTAGTGTACTGCGTCCTCTGCACAGTGTGCACCTAAAGCTACCCGAAGACAATTGCTGTTGTTCTGCTCCTATTAATACCACAGGCAGGCAGCTACAGTATTTACAGTTAGTGTACTGTGTCCTCTGCACAGTGTGAAACTAAAGCTACCTGAAGACCATTGCTGGTGTTCTTATACTAATAATACTACAGGCAGTTGATTCTGCTAGCTGCAGTATCAGTATATATATATATATATATATATACATCCCAGCTTTGTGCAGATACATCTCACTTCAGGCCATTAGTATGTCTGGAAGGCCAACAAGGACAGGCAGACAGTCACAAGCCAATAAAAGAGGGCAAGCAGGCTCTGTGTCTAGAGGCAACAGTGCTGGTCGTGGAGACGGTGCACCCTCATCAGCACATGGCTGTGGGACACGCTTGTCCTTTTTTTCGACAGCTGGCTGTGTTGAGCCGCAACATGCGGAAGACTTGGTAGAGTAGATGACCAAGCCGTCCTCATCCTCCTCATCCTCTCTTACCCAGACTAAGGGTACTTTTTCTGGAAAAGCAGCTGCCAACGCGGCCTCTTCCCTCTGCTCAATGACATCAGTCACTCCTTCCCTAGCCCCACCATGTCCTCCTGAGGAGTCCCCCGAACTGTTTGATCACAGTGTTGGGTACATGCTCTAGGAGGATGCTCAGCGTTTTGAAGGCTCCAATGAGGGTACCCAGCTAGAGGAAGGCAGTAACGTGAGTCCAGAGAGAGGGGGTCTCAAAGAAGGACAGCAATCTGGCAGTCATGTTCCCCCAGCTGCAGCATACTGCCAGCTTTGCTTATGTGATGAAGAGGGAGGGGATGATGAGGTCACTGACTCCACGTGGGTGCCTGATAGGAGAGAAGAGGAGGAGGAGGCACATCACCAATGAGGCAGGATGCCCTCCAGGGGCCAGCTTAAGGGCAGCACACCGACTGCATCACACGGCAGAGCTCCGCATGCTGTCTCTGCGCGTTATTCCAAAAGTTCTTTGGTGTGGGCCTTTTTTGAGACGACTGCATCAGATCCCAATGCTGCTATTTGCAACATATGTCTCAAGCGTATCTCGCATGGCCAAAACATCACCCGCTTGGGCACCACATGCTTGATCAGACATATGTCGACCTGCCATGCAGTTCACTGGCAAGCGTACCTAAAAGACCCACACCAAAGAACAAAGAGGACCTTTCCTTGCTCCTCATCAGCTGGGATCTCCAACCCCACTATACCTTCAGTCCTCTCTGAGACCTGCACTGAGAGGAATGAAGGTGTAGAATTAGGTGTGTCACAGCCAAGTACTTGTGGCAACCTGCTATCGGTACACCGACGTCAGATTGTACCAGGCAGATTTCCCTGCCCCAGCCGCTGCACCGCCGAAAGAAGTTCACTCCCAGCCATCCACATGCCCAGCGGTTGAATGCTAGCTTGGCTAAATTGCTAGCACTTCAACTGCTTCCTTTTCAGTTAGTAGACTCTGCCCCCTTCCATGAGTTTGTGGAATGTGCGGTTCCTCAGTGGCAGGTTCCCAAATGCCACTTTTTCTCATGGAAGGCGATTTCGGCTCTCTACCGGCATGTGGAAGGCAATGTCTTGGCCTCGCTGGACAGGGCGGTCAGTGGGAAGATGCATATTACCACTGACTCATGGTCCAGCAGGCATGGACAGGGACGTTACCTATCTTTCACCGTGACTCTTCTGGCAGCTGGGAAAGGGTGCAGTAGTGTTGGAGATTGTTCTGCCACCAGGCCTCCAAAATACTACTAGTGGTGATTCTGCCACACCTCTCTCCTTCACCTCCTCCTCTTCTTCTTCCTCCATGGCCTCTTCCTGTGCTGATTTGTCTTCGGAACCAGTGGTGCTCCGTAGGCGTTCAAGGGGCTACGCAAGCACGCAGGCAAAAAGATGCCATGTGGTGCTTGAGCTGGTGTGCTTGGGGGACAGGAGCCACATTGGGGCAGAGATTCTGTCAGCTCTGCAGGGGCAGGTTCAGAGGTGGTTGACGTCATGCCAGCTTAAGGCAGGTATGGTGGTTTGCGACAATAGCACCAAGCTCCTCTCCACCATCTGACAGGGACAACTGACCCATGTGCCCTGTTTGGCTCACGTCCTTAACTTGGTGATGCAGCGGTTCTTGGGCAGGTACCCGTACTTACAGGATGTCCTGAGGCAGGCCACGAAAGTCTGTGTGCATTTCCGTAGGTCATATAATGCCAGTGCTTGGCTGGCTGACCTCCAAAAGGAATTTAACCTGCCCAAGAACCGCCTAATCTGTGACAGCAGAGGGCCATCAATGAGTACCTGTGTGACTATGGCACCAGGACAGGGTCAGGGGAGCTTGTTTTTTTCCCCACGCCAGTGGGCCATGATCAGGGATGCATGCACTGTCCTGTCACCATTTGAGGAGGCTGCGAAGATGGTGAGCAGTGACAGTGCATGCATCAGTGACACTGTCCCCCTTGTCCACCTGTTGGAGCACGTGCTGCATGGAATAATGGACAAGGCACTTGAGACAGAACAGAGGCAGGAAGAGGAGGACTTCCTTAGCTCTCAAGGCCCCCTTTATCCAGACAGCGTTCCTGCGTGCCCGCCGATCACACAGGAAGAGGATGAGGAGGAGGAGGAGGAAGAGAAGGATTGTTTCAGCATGGAGGTGGAGTCCGGTACTCAGCATCAGCAGCAGTCTTTAAGGGATCATTTACAGTCCCAAGAAATCCATGGACTTGTACGTGGCTGGGAGGAGGTGGCTGCGGATCATGTCGTCTTTAGTGACCCAGAGGACTCCGGACCGAATGCCTCAGCAAACCTACACTGCATGGCCTCCCTGATCCTGCAAAGCCTGCAGAAGGATCCTCGCATTCGTGGTATCAAGGAGAGGGATCAATACTGGCTGGCAACCCTCCTTGATCCACGTTACAAGGGTAAGGTTGCGGACCTTATCTTGCCATCGCAGAGGGAGCAGAGAATGAAACATCTTCGGGAGGCCTTGCAGAAAGGTCTGTGCAACACGTTCCCAGAGACTGGGAGGTTAAAAACTCCTGTTCCTGGACACTGTGTTGCTGAGGCTTGGGTCAGTCAAAGAAGGAGCGGTGGAGAAGGTGGCCATCTGACCGATGCGTTCAGACAATGTTTTTAGTCTGCAGCCCCAAGGTATGATCGGTTCCAGCAACCATCGCCAGAGTCTGTTTTACATCGTGCAGGAATACCTAGGGGCAAGATCTGACTTGGACACCTTTCCCACCAAAAATCCTCTGGGTTACTGGGTCTTGAGGATGGATCACTGGCCAAAGCTTGCACAGTATGCAATTGAGGTACTGGCCTGTCCTGCATCCAGCGTTCTTTCGGAACGCACATTCAGTGCTGCTGGAGGCTTTGTAACCGATCACAGGGTGTGCCTGTCCACCGACTCAATTGATCGACTGACCTTCATAAAAATGAATCAGTTTTGGATCACCACCAGCTACCAAGCACCTAATGCTGATTTAACCGAATAATTTTTTTTTAAATTTTAGATCCCTTCAAGATTGCCTATGCTGATGCTGAGTGACTATCCTGTTATGCTGAGTGACTATGCTCTTCCTCCTCAATGATCATGCTGATGGCTTGTAAGAATATTTTTGGTTCTGGGCGCCACCACCAGTGGCTAAGGCCCAATTTTTCAGCCCCTGTTTAACAGGAGTGTGTAATTACAATTTTTGATGCAATATTTTGCAAGGAGGGTTTGTTGCTGCGCTCAACTAGAGTATCTGTGAGGGGTTGCAGTGTTGTGGCACCAGCACCCATGCCTGAGGCCCAATTTGTTAGCCCCTGTTTAACAGGGGCGTGTAATTACAATTTTTGATGCAATACTTTGCAGCAGGGCTTGTTCCTGCACTCCAACTAGAGTATCTGTGAGGGGTTGCAGTGTTGTGGCACCAGCACCAGTGCCTAAGGCCCAATTTTTCAGCCCCTGTTTAACAGGGGCATGTAATTACAATTTTTAAAGCAATATTTTGCAGGAGGGCTCATTCCTGCGACCCAACTAGAGTATCTGTGAGGGGTTGCAGTGTTGTGGCACCAGTGCCTAAGGCCCAATTTTTCTGCCTCTGTTCAACAGGGACACGTAATTACAATTCTTGATCTAATATTTCACAGCAGGGCCCGTTTCTGCGCCCACCAAGAGTAACTGTGAGGACTTACAGTGTTGTGGCAACACCACCACCACCAAAGGCCCAATTTTTCTGCCCCTGTTTAACAGTTGCATGTAATTACAATTCTTGATCTAATATTTCACAGCAGGGCCCGTTTCTGCACCCACAAAGAGTAACTGCGAGGACTTACAGTGTTGTGGCACCAGGACCACCACACTGTGAGGACTTACAGCGTTGTGGCACCAGCACCACCACCACCACCACCAAAGGCCCAATTTTTCTGACCCTGTTCAACAGGGGCATGTAATTACAATTCTTGATTTAATATTTCACACCAGGGTCTGTTTCAGCTCCCACCAAGAGTAACTGTAAGGACTTACAATGTTGTGGCAACACCACCACCACCACCACCAAAGGCCCAATTTTTCTGCCCCTGTTCAACAGGTGCATGTAATTACAATTCTTGAACTAATATTTCACAGCAGGGCCCGTTTCTGGGCCCACCAAGAGTAACTGTGAGGACTTACAGTGTTGTGGCACCAGCACCACCACCACCAAAGGCCCAATTTTTCTGCCCCTGTTCAACAGGGGCATGTAATTACAATTCTTGATCTAATATTTCACAGCAGAGCCTGTTCCTGCGCCCACCAAGAGTAACTGTGAGGGCTTACAGTGTTGTGGCAACACCAACACCTAAGGCTGCAATTTCTGCACAGTATATAGGGCAGGCACCTACTTTCAAACATCCAACTTACAAATGACTCCTACTTGCAAACGGAAGGAGACGACAGGAAGTGAGATGAAATCTACCCCTAGGAAGGGAAATTCTCTCCTGTAAGAGTTAATATGGGAAAAACGTGTCTCCTCTCCACCGATGCTTTATCACCAATCCTTGTTTCACTAAAAACCCCAAATTGTCAAAAAACATTTGTCATTGGGACAGAAAGTGAGGTGGAATCTTCTGAAGAGGTGCACAGACAGCTAAACAAATGTTACAGGGGTTATAACCCTTCCCTATGTTTTCCAAAAAGCTTATGTAGCGCTGGTAGATTTGCGATCTACCATATGTTAGGTAAATTTAGTAACTTGTTTGTTAAATAGGTTAAGTTTGCCTCTGTTCCAGCTTGGCTGACATTGTGTCTGTTTCTAGACTGACCAGTGGGTGTCGCTGTTATTACTGGTCTGTGTTGGAAAGGCAACGTGTCGAAGTGTATGGATGCTCTTCTGTCCCGGAGACAACTCGGTGGAGATGGTCCTCCCAGTTGCATTCTGGGCGAGGGTATTTATGAGACAGACGCCATATTAGGGGGTTTGTTTTACAGCCAGATGGCCCTCCTGGCCAACAGGTATGCGTTAGAGAGCAATCTCGTGGTCTTCCATTCCGGAGGCCCATGCCGCTGTGGCACAGGGGTGGGCCCAGAAGCTTGTCTGGGGCCTACCACAGCAGCCAAGGAATGGTCCTGAGCTGTCTATCCAGAAGGGAAGAAGCTGGACAACTAAGGAGATCCCAGGGGAAGACCCATCATGGAAGGATCACGCAGCGTGCTGGTCTGGAGAGGGGCCTAATAACTCAGTTGGAGGACGTATCCTAAAAGTAACTATACAGCATAGTGTTGCCGGGTTGGCTTAAGGGTTCAAGCACTGTGACTCACGTTCACTACAGAAAGACCTGTACATCCTGTGACAGAGGACCGTACAGGTTTACCCCAAACAAGTCTGTGGCAGAGACTTTTGTTCATGCTACGTACTGGCTGCTAGGCAAGTGAGAGAGGCCTATCCAGGCGAGCAAAGAGTGTGTCCCACGAGGGGAGCGCATTCTGTTATCTTATCCAAATTCTACCAGGACATTTGTCAAGAACCTTATAAGAAGATGTTTGAGTTTCTTCTGCAGTTTCCCTTCTGCCTCTTTCCTGCTACTTCCTTAGTAAATCGTTTAATAAAGCATTGAAAACGTATTCAAGTGTTGGTGCGTGTATCATCCAGAGGTAAACTCAACGGAACCCTAGACCCAGTGTCGGCAAAACAGAGGGAAGGAGAGTGAAGGTAAAAAGCCCGCTTAAACCAGCAGCTCCGCCAAGAGTTAGTGCTACACTTAAAAATTGATTTTTTGGCTGGAGCTACACTTTAAAAATGTACCAGTTCAACATTACAAACAGATTCTACTTAACAAACCTGTCTTGTTTGCACCGCCTGTATACTGCTGTTCAGAGTATATAGGGCCTGGGGGCCCCACGCCTTTCCTTTTTTTAATTTGGGTGCGGGGTTCCCCTTAATATCCATACAAGATCCAAAGGACCTGGTAATGGACTGGGGGGTACCCATGCCGTTTGTCTCACTGATTTTCATCCATATTGCCAGGACCCGACATTACATTAAAGCAGCAAGCAGTTTTAAATTACTTTTATTCCTTTAAAAATGTCATTTTGTGCAGGGACTGTTCTAAGCATGGGAAACACACGCCACTTTACAGGCATACTATAGACACTCCCCAGGTACGATATTTAAAGGAATATTTCACTTTTTTTTCACTTTAAGCATCATTAAAATCACTGCTTCCGAAAAAACTGCAGTTTTTGAAACTTTTTTTGCATTGATACATGTCCCCTGGGGCAGGACCTGCGTCCCCAAACCCCTTTTAGGACAATACCATGCAAAATAACCTTTAAATTTAGCAATTTTGATTTTGAACGTTCAAGTCCCATAGACTTCAATGGGGTTCTAAAGTTTGCGCAAATTTTCGGTCCGTTCGCAGGTTCTGGTGCAAACCGAACCGGGGGGGTTTGGCTCATCCCTAATAGTCATTTTGTGCAGGGACAGCTCTAAGCATGGGAAACATGTGCCACTTTACAGGCATACTATAGACACTCCCCAGGTACGATATTTAAAGGAATATTTCACTTTTTTTTCACGATAAGCATCATTAAAATCACTGCTTATGAAAAAATGGCAGTTTTTAAAACTTTTTTTTGCATTGATACATGTCCCCTGGGGCAGGACCTGGGTCCCCAAACCCTTTTTAGGACAATACCATGCAAAATAGCCTTTAAATTTAGCATTTTTGATTTCAAACGTTTGAGTCCCATAGACTTCAATGGGGTTCTAAAGTTCATGCAAATTTTCGGTCCGTTCGCAGGTTCTGGTGCGAACCGAACCGGGGGGGGTTTGGCTCATCCCTAATAGTCATACAAAATACAGAAGAAAAAAGATACCTGAGAATATGCTCAATATTAAAGTAATGTTCAGCATACAATCAATAGGAGAGTAGTAATTAGTTGTCAGTGGCTTTCTCTAAAAAATATTCTGTATGATATATCCTAAATTGCATTTCAAAAGGAGAGGTAAAACCATGTTAAAGACAGTCATACTGACATATCAAAGTACAGAAAAGAGAGTCACCATTTGACCCACCATGAGAGTATTGTTAATTGTTTGCCTTGTAGCCTGCTAACATTTTTTTTGTTAAGCATTATCCAGGTTAATTTTCATCTTATTAAAGATAGATTTACCAACTGTATATAGCTTTCTTAGCTGCTAGAAACATAAAATAAATCAACATTTGAGTATGCCTGGGAAGTTTGTCAACTGGTTAATTCAAAAGGGCAATCCTGGTGTTCGCATCCAAAATCACCTGACCTTAAGGCAGGTCAACCATATGTGCAATACTGTTCCCACTTGACCCCACCCACAAATGCAGGAGTAAGAGAATCCTGGTTACATTTTAGAGTGTCTCTCAGGAACTAAGTACCATCTGGATAAAAAAAAACATCTTCAACCATTTTGAATTTGAAAGGTCAAAACTCTCCAATTTCCTTCCTTAATTTCCTGACCCAGATCCTTTTCCCAAGCAAGCTGATATGGTGACCCATTAGGGAAAGTAACAAACAACTCATATAGCTTTAAGATTCCCCCCTTCAGTACTGTGTCTCAAAAACAGCTATTTTCAAAAACTGTTCTTAACGTAATATTCAGTAGATGAATAGTACAAGATTTGTCTGATGATGGCATCTCAAGCTGCTGAGTGAAATAGGAAGATAGGCGTATCCCTTTGTGGACAAGAAAGTGTCCTATGCAATATAAACCTTTATTCAAAGGTGAAAGTGATGGTGCTGCAAGCCAGGTGGGAAAGTCGGCTTGATAAAAAGCAAGGCCACCAGGGTATGAAGAGCCTGCAGTGGCCATCTCTTAAAGGATGAATTACACAAATTCAGGGAATGTGGATGAGTAGGGCTTAGAACCGCTTAGAACCGCTTTACAAAGTTTAACAGAGACCCACATTACTAAACATATTGGTAGTAGAGTACAGGCCTGAGCCTCTAAAGAAACCTAGTCTGATAGAATAAATTTGAATCAGTTGGGTTAATTGAGCCAGATTATAATACTTTTTAAGGTTCAGGACTCTCAACCCTCCCAATTCTTTGGGAGCATATAAAATGCATCCCCAAATAAATTTCAATATCCTGATTTGAGCATGGTTCCTGGAATGGGTATGAGTAGAGTTCTAAAATAATATAAATGTTTGGGTAAACCGACATTTTGACTAAAGTGATACTAATCATACAAGAAGAAGAAGTTGATCGTGTTTCCACATCCTCTATTAATTGTTCAAACAAGGTCTAATAGTCAACCCTATAGTAGTGTAAATTTTGGTTAACAATTTAAAATCACAGTTTATTAGAGAGATCAGTCTATAATTCACACTATTGGCGGAATCTATTTGCTGCTTCAGTATATGACTAATGAAGGCCCTCACTGTATAGCATTAAAATAATTGACCAAGTGCAGGACCAGCAACAGAGCAAAGTTTGCTAAATTTAGGGCCAGGGGCCTTGGAAGGTAGGCCTTTATTAATAGCCAACAGAACTTCTGCTGAAGTAATGTCCCTTTCCATGATTGATTTATGTTCATCCAGCAGCGTGGGGATAGGCAACTGGGAAATTAAAGCATCAAAGTCCTGTTGGGTAGAAACATGCTTGTCTTTATATACATTTTGAAAGAAGGGATGAAGGGATGAAATTCCTTGAATATCAACTGAAGATTCTGGGTAAAAGAACCATCTGATTTGCTAAAGTTAGGAATGGAGTTGTCAGGTGGCCTAGGATTCAATTTTCTAGCCATGAGTTTGCCAAGCCTATCCGCTTGAGAGTAGAATCTTTTTGTTTCTCAGCTTTCATAGTGTAATAAACATTAAGTTCTATTCTAGCTGACTCGATCTTATCACAATGGGGGGTTTGTTTATGTTCTTTGAGTAAATTGGTCAATTCCACTTTCTGCTTTATATGTGTCTCATTATGTTTCTTGTACCTGGAGGCCAACTGAATGAGAACTAATGGTAGCCCTATTGTTTGCCTATGTACTCATAGGAAAAGTCTGTTTTGGATTTAATAAGACATTTTTTACCTTAGTACAAGGAATGAATTAAGGTAAAAAAATGTCTTGACTTTAGATCAATTTTAAGTTGTAAACAATCACTCCAAATACTGCCACGCGTCCTCTAGCTCTAAATGTAGAATTACTAATCCTCCCTTTCTGTACAAAAAAGCAAGAAACTTTCCTGATGTTATCTATCATAGTTACATAGTTAATTTGATTCGGATGTAATCAGTAATGAATTTCATTGAAATTCATTAAAGTTCGTTTCGTTTAATCTTTTCTAATGAATTCCACATTTTCAGAACAATTCAAATTCAGAAAAATGATCAACCGATTTTAATTCTGTGCAAAGAATAGCTGGTTGTTAAGCAGCGGGCCGGAAAGCCGGCCACCGTGTCTTTAACAACCGATGACTCATCAGCTGTCAGCAGGCTTCCCTGCTGACAGCTTAAATATAGATAAAAGAATGCCGGCAATAGAAAATTTTGAAAAAGAAACAGTGTGGGCTCCCCCCTAATCGTTATGAATTTAAAGGGGAACCCCATGCCAAAATAAACAAAACGGCGTGGGGTATTCCCCAAAATCCATACTAGACCCTTATCCGAGCAGGGAAAGGAAAACAAATTCCAAAACTAAACTAAACGCAATTAGTAACTATCCAAAACGAAACAAATTTTTCCATTCTGCACATGTCTAATAATAATAACCCAATCATGTGAAGAATAAAGCCAAGATTTAGCAGTACCAATTATATCATAGTTCTCACTTTAATTCATTGTCACATTTTGCACATGTATTTACAAATTGTTCCATTTCCAATGGTTGTTTGTAACATGGGACCTGTTACCTGCCATAAACCTTCTCCCCATCTTTCCTCATTCCACCCACCAACAGGGACTAACCCCTTTCTGATCTGTCTACCCCATTATAAACTAATTCACCCTCCCCCTCAATCCTAGTTTAAATACTCTTCCAGCCTTTCCATAAACCTCCCAGCACAGCCAACCCCTTTCCATTTAGGTTTAAACCATCTTTAGCAAATAGGTTGTTCTCCATTGAAAAGTCAGCCCAATGCTTCAGAAACCCAAATCCTTCCTTCTTATACCAGGTCTTTAGCCATGCATTCAGTTCACTAAGCTCCCCATTTTTCTATGTTGCACATGGCACAGGCAATATTTCAGATACTATCACCTTGGAGGTCCTTCTTTTCAACTTGTAGCCTAGTTCTTTAAATTGATTCTTAAGGAGCCTCCACCTTCCATGTATTCTGTCATTGGTTCCAACATGGACCAAGACACTTGAGTCATGCCCAGACTCTCCCAGTAACTTATCAACCCAGTCCACCACATGCCAAATCCTGGCACTAGGGAGACAGCAAACCATTCAATTGAGGCGATCCTGGCTACAAATTATTCTATCAGCCCTTCTGATTATAGAATGCCCTATTACCATCAACTGTCTAGGTCTCCCTGCACTACCTTCACCACCCCTACCAGATAGGCTGCTGTCCTGGCTGTTATGTGTAATAGTGACATATAGGGCTGCCACCTTTGAATTTGCCACCTCCACATCTTCACGAAACTTGGCAAACTTGTTTGGGTGCTCAAACTCAGGGCTGGCCTTCATTTCTGTGAGCCCCTTCCACTCCCTCTGACTACAGTAACCCATCTTACTACTTGATAATCCTTGCTCCTCCACCCTCCACATTGGGAATGAGCCAAACACCCTCCTGTTCGGTTCGCAGCAGAATATGAGAACAGGCAAAACATTTGGCAGAACACACGAACACCGTTAAAATCTATGGGACACAAACATGCATAATCAAAAGTGCTAATTTTGAAGGCTTATATGCAAGTTATTGTCATAAAAAGTGTTTGGGGACCTGGGTCCTGCCCCAGGGGACATGTATCAATGCAATTTTTTTTTTTTAAACGTCTGTTTTTTCGGGCGCAGTGATTTTTTTAATGCTTAAAGTAAAACAATAAAAATGCCTGGGGCTATCTATAGTATGCCTGTAAAGTGGCACATTTTTCCTGTGTTTAGAACAGTACCACAGCAAAATCACATTTCTAAAGGAAAAATTGTCATTTAAAACTGATCGCGGCTGTAATGAATTGTCGGGTCTCTGTAATATAGTTAAAAATCATTGAAAAAAGAGCATAGGACCCCCCCAGTCCATTACCAGGCCCTTTGGGTCTGGTATAAATATTAAGAGGAACCCTGAACCAAACTTAAAAAAAAAATTGTGTGGGGGTCCCCCTAAAATCCATACCAGGCCCTTTGGGTCTGATATGGAAATTAAGGGGAACCTTGTGCCAAATTAAAAAAAAATGGTGTAGAGGTCCTCCCTAAAATCCATACCAGACCTGACTCTGGTATGGATTTTAAGGGGAACCCTGCGCCAAAATGTAAAAAAAATGGTGTAGGGGTCCCCCCAAATCCATACCAGATCCTTATCCAAGCGCGCAACCTTGCAGGCTGCAGGAAAAAAGGGGGGACGAGAGAGCGCCCCCTATCCTGAACCATACCAACCCACATGCTCTCAATATGTGGAGGGTTGCTTTGGGGTAGCCCCCCAAAGCACTTTGTCCCCATGTTGATGGTGACAAGGGCCTCATACCCACAATCCTTGCCCGGTGGTTGTGGGGGTCTGCGGGCGGAGGGCTTATCGGAATCTGGAAGCCCCCTTTAACAAGGGAACCCCCAGATCCCGGCCTCCCACCTGTGTGAATTGGTAATGGGGTACAAATGTACCCCTACCATTTCACAAAAAAGTGTCAAAATGGTCAAAAAGACAAGAGACAGCAATCTTGAGAAAGGTTTTTCCTTTTAAAATGCATGTAAACTGTTGTGCACCAGGATATTTGCACATTTTAAGTTGAGTTTATATAATGTGGGTTATTTTAAATGAAGAAATATTAGTGATTATATGGAGAGCATTAGATCTCCTTTCCTTTTTTGAACTTTACATTAATAACAACCTAAGGATTGCGAAGGATGGAGATGGTTTAGCTGGGCATCTGGACATTGGAGAAAGAAAACAGTAGTCCTAACCTGAGAGACCCTTTAAAGGGAACGTGCATGAGACCTGATATATATTGAATTAATACATAAGGTGAGAGTTCTGGAGCATTGGTTAAGGCCTATGCACATAAGGTGAAAGAATATCACAGAGATACATCTAAAGAACTGATGACATTTGTGGGAGCACTGTATGCTACAAAGTTTTATGTTTAAATTGGATGATGTTATATAAGTAATATGGACACAGTGGACTGTTTTTCTTAAAATTTTCCACATTTTCTGCAGAGTGTGTTTTATCACAACTTATGATTTTATGCTATGATATTTATGTGTTAGTACTGCGTGGCACTGGTTTGATATACTGTATAATTTCAGTTGTCAGTGATCTGGAAATTTTATAGCTAGGCAACTCCTATCCTCATATTGATCAGTGGTTCCAAATTAATAACTACTGCAGTAGGGCACAGACACAAAAATATACACTGAGCATCTTTTCAAAATAACTCTTCTGTTTATTTGACGCAATTAAAGGTTTTTATACACATGATTACGTAGGTATCACATTAATATTACAATTGTACTTTTATATTAAAAAGGGCATAACATAGGCAGGCTAATTCTAATCAGGACTCAAAAGAATGCAACATGTAATCAAAACCTTATTAGTGCCATGTGCACAATGAGTGCAATGTACAATACATAGGGAAAGCATTCAAAATAGATTACAATTTTATACAGAATTTACAAATTTCCTTTACAGTCAGTAACCTAAAATAGAAAAACAAACCAAAAAATATGGAATTTCTTTTGAATACCCACCTATGACCCATCTGCAAGTGCTGGATTCTTTATTTTTATTAAATAAGGAGTAAAAATAAGGCAATAATAGTGTCTTACAATTGTTACAGATTAATTGTGAATTTTGATTTAAAGCTAACTTCAGCCCAAACTTTTTTCTTCTGGATAGATGGAGAATGGATAGAGCCTCTGTCAAGATTGCAATGCTGTCTTTGTCCTCACTAAGAGTTTTTCTAATCAATTCTTGGTTTGTACATCTGTCACCTGTAAGATAAGGGAGAAATTATCCAATGGGGACACAGACCACAAGAAAATAAACAAATAAACAGTTTGAAATTTCAAAAGCTTAAATTTGAAAAAAAAAAGAAAAAAATGTTTTTGGTCTTAGGTATCTTCAGTGGGGAGTCTTTCCCTCACTCCCTGCTCTTCCTGACATCTGTTAAAAAGACAGTAAGTATAAAAACATTTTCCAGATGGGGAAAAAGACAGCTATATACATTTGCCACATTTAGCAGCTCTTACCCACTCAGCCTTAAACTACAAAAAATGTTTTTTGAAAACATCTTATTTCCGTTTGTTGCTGATCTCCTATCTTCTTGTCAAAAGAACTTTATTGAGTATACAATGTTATAAAGATACATAAAGTAAGTTTACAAGGATCTATAAAGTAAGCTCATTGTTTTACAGTAGGGTTTATATAGGTAAATATCATGAAATTTCAAATATTAAACATTGGGTTCACGTAAACCTAAATTAAAGATATATATATATATATATATATATATATATATATATATATATATATAATTTCCTTAGTTACTTTTGTAGGTATTTAAATGATTTATACCTACTATACATATTGTTTACAAGTAGAGTGTATATAGGTAAAATAAATTCTGATAATGAGCTTTAATCGTAAGGTGGAGAAAAGGAAAGAGAAAGAAGAAAAAGGGTTGAAAGGTAGAGGTATGGTCCACAAGGTTGTCCCGCTTGTCAGTTTATTATTCTTTTTAGTTCTCTTTGAAGCCTTAGAATGGGTGTCTCTGTAAGTCATTTAATCTGTTACCATTGCAACAGGACAGAGTCATTGAAGTTTGACAGGAACTGTTGTTTTATCCAAGGATGCCAAAGTTTTTCAAATTTTGGAATTTGATTTTGATCGATGGCTACCATCTTAGCATGGGACATTGTATTATTCATTCTGTGAATTGTTTCTGCTAGTACCAATGTAGGAGATTTCCATGCCTTGGCCACTGTTTGTTTTGCAGCCGTTATTAGTTGGATCATAAGCTTGAATTGAGAAAGTGTTAACCATTCCGGTTTTAGATTAAGTAAAGTTAAATATGGATCTGGTTGTATTATTTTTTGAAATATTTTAGATGCAATCACGAAGACTTCCTTCCAGAAGGTTTGGATTACTGGGCACGTCCACCATATGTGTAAATATGTGCCTATTTCTGGGCATCCTCGAAAACAAAGAGCTGAGGTATTAGGTGAATATTTTGCCAATCTAGCGGGTACAAGGCACCAGCGAGTTAGGACTTTATAATTTGTCTCCAGTGCTAAGATGTTGGGTGAAGATGACTTAGATGTGAGCCATATGTTAGACCAGTCTGTGTCTTCTAAAGTTCGTCCCAGGTCCTCCTCCCACCTCTGAACATAAGAGGGTCTATTAAGATTTGCTACTCCATATAATTGATTATAAAGTGATGAAATTGTACCTTTAGCAAATGGATCTTTTGTACAGATTGATTAAAAAATGGATAATTGGGATAATGGTGTATCCCCCTTTAGGAATGGTGTATAGAAATTTTTGATTTGGAGATATCTAAATATCTCAGAGTTTGGTAGATCATTTTTCTCTAAGCGATGGGAATGAAAGGAATGTTTTAGATGCTATGATGTCATTTAGTGTCTGAATGCCTGATGTTGTCCAAGCTTTAAAAGAATTTGGGTAGATCCATGCCGGATAAAAGGCCGGATTTCTGATAAAAGAGAGGAGAGGATTGTGTGGAGATTGTAACTGATATTTGGTTTTTAGTTTATCCCAGAGAGATAAGAAGTGTTTAGTTATGGGATTATGAATTTTAAAGCGGTCTTTAGGATCAAGCCATAATAAATTTGATATTAATAGAGGGTCATTTTCTGAAGCCTCTATAAATACCCATAATGGGATTTCCTGTTTTGCATGGTATTTGGACAGACTGGCCAAATGTGCTGCTCTGTAGTAGTTAGTAAAATTAGGGTATCCCAGGCCTCCTTTATTTTTTGGGAAGATGTAGTGTGTGTATAGGTATACGTGGTTTAGAAGAGCCCCATATAAACGAAGTTGCTCTTTTTTGTACTATTCTCAAAAAATAGGAAGGAATTGGAATAGGGAGGACTCTGAATAGATAAAGCAATTTGGGTAGAATAGTCATTTTGATTGCATTAATCTTCCCTATCCAGGATAAAGGAAGTTGCGACCATTGTTTTATTAGATTTGTGATCTGTCTTAATACAGGAGGATAATTGGTTGAGAATAAGTCAGAATGAGATGCTGTTAAATGAATTCCAAGATATGGGATTGATTTTTCTGCCCATGTGAATGGGAGTGCAGCCCTAGCCGGGATCAATTCCATGTTTTTGAGTGAAATATTAAGCACTAGGCATTTCTTAGGATTAATCATAAGGCCGGATAGGGTTGCAAATCCATCAAGAGCTGGTATTAAGTTAGGACCAGAGACCTGTGGTGATCATAGAAAAAGTAATATATCGTCTGCAAATATACATAATTTGTGTGTAATACCTCCTACTTCAATGCCAGTTATAGTTTGGTTTGTTCTGATGTATTGGGCCATGGGTTCGAGTATAAGGGCAAATAATAAGGGAGATAATGGGCAACCCTGTCGGGTACCTCTTTCGATATTAAAGGCTTCAGATTTGTATCCAGCATATTTTATATAGGCTTTGGGTTTATTATATAATGCTTTGATCCATGTTAAAAAGTGGGGTCCAAAACCCCATTTTTGTAATGAATATTGCATATATTGCAAGGATACTGTGTCAAATGCCCTCTTAATATCGAGAGATAGAAAACATAAAGGGATTTTCCGTTTTTTAGCAATATGTGCCAATAACACTGCCCTGCGTATATTATCGCCTGCCTGTCTATTTGGCATGAAGCCTACTTGATCTCTATGTATTAATTTTCCTATAATGCCATTGAGGCGTTTTGCTATTATTTTTGCTAATAATTTAATATCAAGGTTTAACAGAGAGATAGGCCGATAACTCACACAGGAAGTATCATCAGAAAGGGGTTTTGGGATCATACAAACAATTGCCATTAGTGTTTCTTGCCGAAAAGAATGTCCATCTAGAAGTTTGTTAAAAGTTTCAGTGAGAATGGGAGAGAGTATTTCTGAGAATGTTTTATAGTATAAAGCCGAGTAGCCGTCTGGGCCTGGTCTTTTGTTAAGTTTTAGGTCTTTTATGGCGTTAGCAACTTCATCTCTAGTTATAGGCTCATCCAAACTGCTTTTTTGATTCTGAGATAACTCAGGTAAGGTTTTTTTTTTGAGAAGAAGGATTCAGCCTCTGTAGGATTAAATTAATTGTTTGTCTTGTATAAAGTTGCGAGATGTGAGTGAAATTTATGGACTATTTTAACTGGATTACAAGTGTAAACATTTTTTGATAATTTCAAACGTATTGGTTTGAAAGATTTGTTAGTTGAATTTAATGCCCGAGCCAAATATGTACCTGGTTTGTTTGTATTCATGTAGAAATTGTGTTTGGAGCGTTTGAGGGATTTATCAACTGACTCAGTGAGAAATAGATCGTATTCCAATCTAGATTTTTCCAGATGAGATTTTGTACTCTGAGATGGATTATCTTGAAATGATATGTAGGCTGTATTAAAATTGAGTTCTAGTTTTTTTGCTAGATTTTTGCGTTCCCGTTTAAATAGTGCCATTTGTCTTTGTATTGTACCACGCAAGACAGGCTTATGAGCTTCCCACAGTGTTATTGGGGAGATGTCTGTTGTATTATTAATTGATATGTATTCCTTTAAAGCTTGTTCAATGGCCATCTGATGTAGTGGGTGTTTGAGCATTATGTCCGGTAAGTACCACGTTGGGTCATGCGCTTTTGGTATGGCTGAGGCTATAGTAGTGTATACAGCATTATGGTCAGACCACGGAATCAGAATTATATCTGATGCAATAATTTCTGGTATCATTCCTATTGTTAGAAAAATATGATCTATTCTGGTGAAGGTTTGATGAGGGTGCGAGAAATAAGTGAATTTCTTTTTCATTAGGTTACTTTCTCTCCACGAATCTACCAGATTGTATTTGGAAAGAAGTTGAGAAAAAGGTAATCTAGAGGTTATTTTGGATGGTGTAAAAGGTGATTTATCTAGAAATGGGAGGAGGACCTGGTTCGAATCCCCACACATTATCACTGTTCCTATTTTGTGTGTATTAATCACTTGTAATATATGTGAGAGGAATGGTGTAGGTTGTTTGTTAGGAGCGTAGTAGGAAATCACCGTGATTGCTTTATCCATTATATAACCCATGAGTATCAGGTATCTACCTTCTGGGTCTTTAATTTCTGATGATAAGGTGAATGGTGTGGATCGGTGAAATGCAATTAGAGTTCCCTTTTGCTTGGTACAGGCAGAAGCCGTGTAAATTTGTTGATAAAAAGGAGAAATATATTTTGGAGTAGAATCTTTGGTGAAGTGTGTTTCTTGGAGGCATACTATGTGAGCCTTCTTGTTATGGAAAGTACGGAAGGCTTTGGTCCTTTTTTGAGGGACATTTATTCCCTGAACATTCAGGGAAAGTATATTCAGTGGTGCCATGGCAATAGATCAAATAGTTTTGACTTACTTTTTGTTATGCAGAACTGACTGCACAGATCAACCTGTGTGGACTGAAGAGATGAATAGATAGAAAAGAAACCAGTGAATTCTGGAGTAAAGAGTAAACAAAAAACATATGAGATTAGATGATACATTGTATAAATTATTTTTTGCAAGTAATCACAATTTACCCGTGAAAGAGAATAAATATCTCTCTCAGGGGAATAAGTGCCTTCGTCACACTCCCGCATAATATGGTTGGGAGAATGAGGAGGGCTAATGGGGGTACACGGATCTTCCGCTTACAGGAGAGAAGTGCTATGTCAAAAGACATCAAAATGATGTTTCATTAATTGGAGTGCAGAATATAGTTTTTGTTGAAATTATTTATTCCAGGGTGGTTGTATATGGTTAGTCTTGCCCTAGGCTAAATAATTCAGTTAGAAAGGTACTGTTAATAACTTTGGTATTGATGAAGATAGTTTGAATTATTTTGGGATTTTAACCCTTTTAGAGTAAACAATTACATATTTTATTCATATGTTACTGTTTAGATATGTTAACTCATAAAATTGAGGTTGTATTGCTTCAGATTAGAATAAACAAAAACATAATTCTAGGAACTAGTTAGGTAATAATATATTTGTTTTAAGAAAAGAAAGAAAAAGCTTCCATTACTTCTGGATTATTGAACATATTTGTCCTAAAAAGTAATAAATCTATTGTTATTATCTGATAATATATAACTGAACAAGAATTTCCTTATTTCACTTATATATTCTAAGGCTATATGAATCAGAAGTAATAAGAAATATAACTGGAATGTAACATGATCCCACACAGTGTGTGACTATCAGAATGCAGTTACATTCAGTTATAAATATAGGTTTTTTATAGAGAACCATCTCTTAGTATAATAAATGAAGAGATATCAGGAATTAGGATGTCAGTCCATTGAATCTTCTTGGTCCATGGATGATGTGGCATAACGGCCTCTTTTGTGAGAATGATGATTCCCATTTTGTTCTGGAATTTTCTGGGTGCTGCCTGAAGGTGAAGATGATGCCATTCTTCTGCGTGTGGGAGTGTTGCTGCTTGTGGGTTCTGTCAGATTTAATTTTAAAAGGGTTTGTTGTAGTTCATCTGCTGATCTGCTTCTGTAAATTGTACCTTGGTAGTTAAATCTGACTGAAAAGGGGAAGCCCCATTGATACATAATGTTGTGGCGTTGCAGTTCCATTAGTTGGGGTTTCATGGATCGTCTTTTAGTAATAGTAAGTTGGGATAGGTCAGCAAAAATTTGATAATTGTGTCCTTGAAAATTAAGTTCCTTTTTTTCTCTTGCAGCAATTAGTATTTGTTCTTTCATTCTGTAATAATGAAATTTTGTGATTATATCACGTGGGGGTCCATCTTTCTTTTTGGCTGTGAGGGCTCTGTGTACTCTGTCCAGTTCTAAACGTTCAATAGGGATATCTGGCTTTAGTTCTTGTAATAGAGCAGTAATAGTAGATTGCAGGTCTGTCACAGTTTCAGGTATTCCCCTTATGCGCAAGTTTGAACGTCTGGCTCTATTTTCGTAATCTTCGAGCTTAGTTTGAAGTATTAAATTCTCTTTTTTTAATTGTTCCAATTCTGTTATATTTTCTTGGGTTGTAATTTCAATTTCATCCATTTTTATTTCTAAGGCTGCGGTGCAGTTTCCCAGCTCTCTTATTTCTTTGGTTAGGCTTTTTGTTATTTGGTCTGAGGTTTGTTTTAAAGCCTTATGAAGCATCTTTTCAAATTGTAATAATATTACTGGGGATACTGAGGAGGCTTGTGGAGAAGTTTGTGAGAGGATTTGTTCTGTATCTGACTCAAATGGAGAGTCTTGCTGGGACATTTTCTGTCTGTGAGAGCGCCCTGATGCTGTATCTTGTGAGGTGACTGGAGCTGCTTCAGCTGCAGTGAGTGCCTGTGAGCTCTTTGTGAGGTGATTTTTATTTCTGCCACGGTTTCCTCCCAGTACCATATTTCCTGCCCAAACTTTCACAGTTTGTTCCCTGGGGCAAAAAGGTTCAAATGGATACCTTTTGAGCCTGCAGGCTCCGCTTTGTCCTTCTCTTCTCTCCTCAGCGGTGTGGAGCTCTAACAATGCATGTCTGCTCCGCTAGGCTCCGCCTCCTGCCCCCCGCTGATCTCCTATCTTCAATGACTATGCCATGTATGTTCTTCTGAGAGCTGTAGTTCCCCTGCAATAGCCTGCTGATTTTGAAGAAAAAATGTTACTGCCTGGTGATATTCGGTTTGTAAGATCGCTGGCTGCTATTCCTTCTTTACTCCCAGCCACCGGTCACTGCCCACTTGTAGTTCTCCACGACGAGCAGGGACTTCTATTTCTGTATAGTGGGCGGAGGGG
Source organism: Aquarana catesbeiana (assembly GCF_042186555.1). Taxonomy (NCBI): domain Eukaryota; kingdom Metazoa; phylum Chordata; class Amphibia; order Anura; family Ranidae; genus Aquarana; species Aquarana catesbeiana. The sequence goes on from NC_133324.1 coordinate 646,805,970, forward strand.
TCCCACAGCCCCTGGTCTGTACTGCCCCTGGAGGTGGTTTTCTCTCCTCCTCCCTCCTCCTCCTCTGCTCCCTGCATGATGAGATCGCACTTATGGGCACAGATGGGACCGCATTTATGGGCTCTGTTAAGACCGCACTTATGAGCACAGATGGGACCGCACTTATGGGCACAGATGAGACCACATTTATGAGCACAGATGGGACCGCACTTATGGGCACAAATGGGACCGCACTTATGGGCTATGAAGAGGCCGCACTTATGTGCACAGATGTGACCGCACTTTTGGGCACAGATGAAACTGCACTTTTGGGCTCTGATGAGACTGCACTTATGGGCTCTGATGAGACCGCACTCATGGGCACAGAGGGGACCGCATTTATGGGCACAGACGAGACCACACTCATGGGCTCTGCTGAGACTGCACTTATGGGCTCTGATGAGACCGCACTTATGTGCACAGATGGGACCGCACTTATGGGCACAGATGGGACCGCACTTATGGGCACAGATGAGACCACATTTATGAGCACAGATGAGACCACACTTATGGGCACAGATGGGACCGCAATTATGGGCTCTGATGAGACCGCACTTATGTGCACAGATGTGACCGCACTTTTGGGCACAGATGAAACTGCACTTTTGGGCTCTGATGAGACTGCACTTATGGGCTCTGATGAGACCGCACTCATGGGCACAGAGGGGACCGCATTTATGGGCACAGACGAGACCACACTCATGGGCTCTGCTGAGACTGCACTTATGGGCTCTGATGAGACCGCACTTATGTGCACAGATGGGACCGCACTTATGGGCACAGATGGGACCGCACTTATGGGCACAGATGAGACCACATTTATGAGCACAGATGAGACCACACTTATGGGCACAGATGGGACCGCAATTATGGGCTCTGATGAGACCGCACTTATGGACACAGATAGAACCGCACTTATGGGCACAGATGAGACCACACTTATGGGTTCAGAGGAGACCACACTTATGGGCACTGATGAGACCGCAACTTATGGACTCTGATGAGACAGCACTTATGGGCACAGATGGGAACGCACGTATTGGGCACAGATGGGACCCCACTTATGGGCACAGATGAGACCACACTTATGGGCATTGATGAGACCGCAAATTATGGCACAGACGAGACCACACTTATGGGCACAGATGGGACCGCACTTATGGACACAGAAGCGACAGCACTTGTGGGCTCTGATGAGATCACACTTATGGGCACAGATGAGAGCGAACTTATGGGCTCTGATGAGACTGCACTTATGGACACAGATAGGACCGCACTTATGGGGTCTGAAGAGACTACACTTATGGGCACAGGTGGGACCACACTTATGGGCACAGATGGGACCGCACTTATGGGCACAGGTGAGACCGCACTTATGGGCACAGGTGAGACCGCACTTATGGGCACAGATGGGACCGCACGTATGAGCTCTGATGAGACTGCACTTATGGGCACAGATGGGACCGCACTTATGGGCACAGATGGGACCACACTTATGGGCTCTGATGAGACTGCACTTATGGGCACAGATGGAACCACACTTATGGGCTCTGATGAGAGTGCACTTATGGGCACAGATGGGACTGCACTTATGGGCACAGATGGACTGCACTTATGGGTACAGATGAGACCACACTTATGGGCACAGATGGGACCGCACTTATGGGGTCTGATGAGACCACACTAATAGGCACAGATGGAACCACACTTATGGGCACAGATGAGACCGCACTTATGAGCTTTGATTAGAATGCACTTATGGGCACAGATGACACCGCACTTATGGGCTCAGATGAGACCGCACTTATGGGCACTGATGAGACCGCAACTTATGGGCTTTGATGAGATCGCACTTATGGGCACAGATGGGACCGCACCTATGGGCACAGATGGGACCGCACTTATGGGAACAGATTGGACCGCACTTATGGGCTCTGATGAGACCGCACTTATGGGCACAGATGAGACCGCACTTATGGGCACAGATGGGACCGCACTTATGAGGTCTGATGAGACTGCACTTATGGGAACAGATGGGACCACACTTATGGGCTCTGATGAGACTGCACTTATGGGCACAGATGGAACCACACTTATGGGCTCTGATGAGAGTGCACTTATGGGCACAGATGGGACCGCACTTATGGGCACAGATGGACCGCACTTATGGGCACAGATGAGGCCGCACTTATGGGCACAGATGGGACCGCACTTATGGGGTCTGATGAGACCACACTAATAGGAACAGATGGAACCACACTTATGGGCACAGATGAGACCGCACTTATGGGCACAGATGAGACCGCACTTATGAGCTTTGATGAGAATGCACTTATGGGCACAGATGACACCGCACTTATGGGAACAGATGGGACCGCATTTATGGGCTCTGATGAGACCGCACTTATGGGCACAGATGGGACAACACTTATGGGCACAGATGAGACCGCACTTATGGGCACAGATGGGACCGCACTTATGAGCACTGATGAGACTGCAACTTATGGGGTCTGATGAGATCACACTTATGTGCACAGATGGGACCGCATTTATGGGCACAGGTGAGATCGCACTTATGTGCACAAATAGAACCGCATTTATGGGCACAGGTGAGAGCGCACTTATAGGCACAGATGGGACCGCACTTATGGGCTCTGATGAGACCGCACTTATGGGCACAGATGGACCACACTTATGGGTACAGATGAGACCGCACTTATGGGCACAGATGGAACCACACTTATGGCGTCTGATGAGACCGCACTTATAGGTACAGGTGAGACCACACTTATGGGCACAGATGAGACCGCACTTATGGGCACAGATGAAGCTCCTTCCTATATAATACATGCTTCTCAAGCTACCAATTTTCCTCTCCACAAAGTCGATGTCTGCGTTGGGGACCTGCGTCTTCACAAACTCCAGCAGTTTCTCCAGCGATGCCTTCCTAGCTAGTTTATTTCTATATAAGGGGTTTTTCACCTCCCACAAATTGCGCATATCCCTGTATTTATCAATGAACTGGCCCATGAATTCCGGGTCTTTAAATTGTTTCATTTTTGCTGCAAGACCAAACAAAAACGCTAATATCAGGCTAAACTCTCCTAATCTTATCCCAATATAGGCCTTAATCTAGAATCAGTATAGGCCACTCATGTCCCAAGTTAAAATGTTACCTTCATTATTACGTTTGTCACTTCTATTCCTCCTTCTTCCGCACACAGAACGTATGTACGACACACGCGTGTTAGCTTTATATACACTGCGCATGCGTGAAACTCCACACGTGTTGCCCGCCCCTGATGTTCTTTCTAGAATATTCCCTGCTCCTTCTTTTTCAATGCGGAGTGGGAGACAACATGGCGGAGACACAGCAGGTGCGTGATAATAGCAGTAACGAGGAGGAAAGCCTGGAGCAAGAAATGTCACAATCCAGGAGAAGGAGATTTAAGGCCTCAAATATGGCCTTTGTAGAGATGGTGGAGATGGTCGACATATTGAAGAGGGCTGACTATGATGGGAAGTATGGACCATACCTAAACGCTAATCAGAGAAAGGCCAAGATCATGACTAAAGTTGTGAAGAGTCTGCACAGGAATTTTGAAGTACGTCGATCCAAGGAGGATCATGAGGAAATGCTGGTCAGACCAGAAACTGCGGGAGCAGGATCAGTATAGAAAGATCAAGAAAGTGCTTCTAAAAATTAACTAGTTGTCATGTGTTCCTATTCTTGTTATTACTTGCATGCTGCACCATGTGCTTTTCTTTACTATTGGACAATTTAAAATGGCGACTTTCATGTTCATGGGCACAGTAATCGGTCGTAGTAAACATCGTTCTTTGCCAACTAAATACGATGTTTTGCCAGATATAGGCTTAACTACATTTGGTCATGATAATTTGTATTAAAAGAAGTTTAAGACATTGTTGTCTAGATGTATTTGAAACTAGAAGGAATTGCAAACTTGATTCAGTGTAATGTAAGGAGAGGACACTCAGCAGCTTTTTACACATCTGGACTCAGGAGCATTAGTGTGGGACACAAGAACAAACTTTTTAGGGTGTCCCACACAGGTGCTCCAGTGGATACTTGGGGTGTCTCCATGTGTGAAACTTGTCCAAAAATGGAAGTATTCCAGCTTTGTTAAGGGAATAAATCATGTCCTCAACTTGGAACTCTGCCCAAACAGACAATTGTACCCCACTTCCAAGCAATGTTTAATATTACTATTTCTGGCCTCAAATATCTGTGTGCTAAGTATACCTTTTGTTTCAATCTGATAGGGGAGAAAAGACTCAGGACGTCTGAGGACTCCAGGAACCCCCCCCCCCCATTTCCTGAAGAAGGTGACCAGGAAACACCACAAGCTGAGGATGTGGAGGAAGGAAAGGTGGTGGAAATTGTCACCACAACAGGTGAGTGTCCGACACCACAGATTCAGGTATTAGATGTATGCCAGCATATTTATAATACATGGTGTGTATTTTTTCTTTTAGGTGATGTGCATGTTGAAGAACAAGCTCCTCATTTCACCACTGACAGTGTCCAAAGGCTTATCCAGGACATCATGTATTGTAGTCAGGATTTAGACTTTATAAACCAAAAAACACATGAGATTGAAGTCAAACTGAAGAACATGATTGATGTACTAGGAAGAATATAAATACCCAAAAAATGACACCTTTTTTTGTTTTTAACAAATTTTTATGCATTTTAAAAGCCAAATTTTAAAGATGCACACAGTGTGTCAACATGTGCTATCTGCCATCAGGGGATATCAGTGTACGCATTTTGTGGCAGCAACCCCTTCCTCGCAATTCAAGTAACTGAGAGGAAGTGGTTGCACCCCCAAAACACGTTCATTGATCCCCCATGATGGGAGATAGCACATGTTGACATTAGTTATGGGATCAGGAGGAAAATCCCCAGTTTAACTCCCAATTTGTGTGCATCTTCAAAATTTGGCTTTTACAGGGGTGACATCGCCCCATGTGATGAAGGCAATATCAACACATTTTGGACACTATAATGTCTGATATTGCCTTCAGTTTTTCAATGTTGAACTTTGTAAGTTCCTGAGTTGTGTATGTTATGTTTTGAAACATGCCTATTTATGTACCCTAAAAAAAAAAAAATCAAGGTAAAACTTTAAGAAACCCACATTTTTTTATTTTTATTTTTTTTAAAAAGGTTTAAAATGCACATGTGCATGAGCACGGAGTAGAAGGTTTTATACTTAACAATGTGGTGGCTTCTTCTTTCAATGCTCAATACTAGGGATGAGCCGAACACCCCCCTGTTCGGTTCGCACCAGAACATGCGAACAACAAAAAAAGTTAGTTCGAACACGCGAACACCGTTAAAGTCTATGGGACACGAACATGAATAATCAAAAGTGCTCATTTTAAAGGCTTATATGCAAGTTATTGTCATAAAAAGTGTTTGGGGACCTGGGTCCTGCCCCAGGGGACATGGATCAATGCAAAAAAAAAAATTTTAAAAACGGCCGTTTTTTCAGGAGCAGTGATTTTAATAATGCTTAAAGTCAAACAATAAAAGTGTAATATTCCTTTAAATTTTGTAGCTGGGGGTGTCTATAGTATGCCTGTAAAGGGGCGCATGTTTCCCGTGTTTAGAACAGTCTGACAGCAAAATGATATTTCAAAGGAAAAAAGTCATTTAAAACTACTCGCGGCTATTGCATTGCCGATCCGACAATACACATAAAAGTTCATTGATAAAAACGGCATGGGAATTCCCCAAAAGAAAAACGAAAAAATGACATGGGGGTCCCCTAAATTCCATACCAGGCCGTTCAGGTCTGGTATGGATATTAATGGGAACCCCGGCCAAAATTAAAAAAAAAAAAATGATGTGGGGGTCCCCCTAAATTCCATACCAGACCCTTCAGGTTTATCAATGAACTTCTATGTGTATTGTCGGACCGGCAATGCAATAGCCGCGAGTAGTTTTAAATGACTTTTTTCCTTTGAAATGTCATTTTGCTGTCAGACTGTTCTAAACACGGGAAACATGTGTCCCTTTACAGGCATACTATAGACACCCCCCAGCATTCGAATGTGCCGCGAACACCCCAAATTGTTCGCTGTTCAGGGAACTTGCAAACAGCCAATGTTCGAGTCGAACATGAGTTCAACTCGAACTCGAAGCTCATCCCTACTCAATACCAGTTTTTGTATTAAGTTGGTGTTTACAGTGACAATGGGTGTTATTTAATAATGGAAAAACCACTTGGCACTACAAGTACACTAGGAAAACCTAGGAGACAGAAAAAAGAAACACAAGCAGTAAATGAAAATAAATATTTTATCTGATAAAATAGAACATTTTGTGTCAGACACTCACCTGTTGTGGTGACAATTTCCACCACCTCTCCTTCCTCCACATCCTCAGCTTGTGGTGTTTCCTGATCCCCTTCTGCTGGAAATGGGGGGGTTCCTGGAGTCCTCAGACGTCCTGAGTCTTTTCTCCCCTATGAGAATGAAACAAAAAGTATACTTCTTCTTTCAATGCTCAATACCAATTTTTGTATTAAGTTGGTGTTTACAGTGACAATGGGTGTTATTTAATAATGGAAAAACCACTTGGCACTACAAGTACACTAGGAGAACCTAGGGGACAGAAAAAAGAAACACAAGCAGTAAATGAAAATAAAGATTTTATCTGATAAAATAGAAAATGTATTCAAAATTGGCTGGCAAAGCAATGGCCCCCCTACCCGTAAAATATTCTACATATTTTTCCCACACTTCACGGGTGCTTTGGGGTGGCAAGCCAGGACGGCCCGCTTCCAGGGCCGTCAGTGTTTCATGAAGTCTGGCCTCAGGCCCAACTGAGGCAACATAACTAGGATTATTATTTTTAAAAAAGTTGTGCATTATGCAGCAAGCTAACACAATGTGGTTTAGTTTGTAGTCTGCCATATTTATGGCAGTTAAAAATAGGCAGAACCAGCTGGCCATTATCCCAAACGCATTCTCCACGACTCTTCTGGCTCTGGCCAGCCGGTATTTAAAAACCCTCTTCTCTGGGGGGATGGCCTCATCACGTGATCACCCAGACCGAATGCTTCATCTGCGACAAACACAAATGGCAGTCCCTCAACCTTCTCTTCCGCATGTGGCAATCCCAAGCCACCACTCTGGAGACTTCGTTTTGAACTCGGTCTGGGCAAAGACTCCACCATCCGACATCCGGCCATTCCTCCCCACGTCCACATACAGAAACTCATATGTCGCTGACACCACCGCCATCAACACGATACTATGAAACACCTTATAGTTATAATAGTATGACCCCGAATGGGGTGGTGGTACGATGTCGATGTGTTTCCCATCAATTGTCTCTCCACAGTTGGGAAAGTCCCAACGGTCGGCAAAGTGGGATGCCAGTCTGCCATTCCTGTGGCATTGAAGGAAACTGTGGAGTCAAACAAAAACAAACATACAAATGAGTCATTTTGCACATAAACATTGCAAGCAGATTAGACACAAACATTCTTGGCCAACACCAGTATAACATTTTTTTGAAGGAGTATTTAAATGCACAAATCTTAAGGTCCACTTATCAGATTCCTCCCCTCCTCTGATGGCCCATTGTAAACATTTTAAGGGGGGAGATGTTTTGGACAGGTAACACTCTCAACTTCATTGAGAGCTGAATGCATAAATAATGTGTATTACTTTGGCCAGCCCCTCCTTAATTACACTATTGACTGCCCACTGGATAGGTAAGAAGTGTCATAATACAAAAATATGAACACACACTGTACAAATTGAAGCACATTTTTACATTCTGCAATTAACTAGCATCATAATAGAAGAACAAAACTTTAAACAGTACCATTTGAAAGTATTCAGACCGGCTCTTGCACTACATGCTTTGGGGAATTCATCCATAAATATGACCACAAAAGAGTGAGTATAGTGTGTATGGGTTTGGCAAAGTCAGCAGATAGAGGATTGGTATTGGTTGACTTAGCGGTTGGGGGGAGGGAGGGCTCCAAATGAGTTTGGGACCCCAAAAAAAGCCTCTGGCACTCTGCCTGAATTTAAGGACACAAATAACATTTGTACACATTTTAGGGGGTGTTTAGGGTAAAGCACTACTATGGAGCTGACAAAATACATTGTTAAGTGACTAGAATAGGTGGATATGGGCCCAGGATAGCGTGCTGGGGAGGTTATTGAAGGCAAATATGCATGAAGGACAAAAAAGTTTTAAAAACTGCCAGCATGCATGAGCACAAAGGGGAAATTCCCAGCATATTACAATCATGGTAATTAGGGAATGATGAAATAAATAAAATACGTTAGCAAACATTAAATACAAAGAATGTGATGTTTAAGGAGAAAACTTACCCTAATATAGTCCTTCTGCAGGACCTGAATGATGGCAGAACAGGTCTCTGGAATATTGATCCCCAGGGCCTGGGGGGAGATGCCTGTCGAGAACTTGAGATCCTGCAGACTTCTCCCAGTTGCCAAGTACTGCAACATGGCGACTAGCCTTTGTTCGGCAGTGATGGCTTACCGCATGCAGGTATCCTGCCTTCTAATATAAGGGGACAGCAAAGCCAACAAACGGTGAAAAATGGGGTCCGTCATCCAGAGATAATTCCTGAAATCATCAGGGTTATTCTCCTGGATCTCCCACAACAAAGGCATGTGAGAGAATTGGTCACTCTTGAGCAACCAATTTATGGTCCATGACCTCCTCTCCACCCTGTTCTTGTACTGGGCTTGGGTGGGCTTGGTTGACAGTAAGAACCTCAACACCAAGTCGCTGCACAGCACGAACTCTACGACAAGGACGTACCCACAACATGGCTTCAAAATGGTTGGCTGGTCAGAACGAACTAAACAAAAAGCACTGAAAAACAGCAAGGCCTGAAAGAACGAACTGAAAATCAGAAATGAGCTATCAAGAACGCACTGTAAATCAAATACGATACTATAAATAGCACGCACTGACAAACAAATGCGAACTGACTACACCCACTGAAGAACAGATACAAACCCACAAGCACAAACTGAAGAGCAGCAACGATCGGAAAAGCACAAGTCTGAAAAGCGCGAATTGTCTCTCACCAAACTTCTACTAACACGAGATAAACACGAGATTAGCAGAAGGAGCCCAAAGGGCAGCGCACTTGGTATTGAACTACCCTTTTCTAGTCCCATCGTACGTGTTGTAAGTCACCGTGTTCTTGGAGGTCAGAACAGGGCCGATCCTAGGGTCACAGGTGCCTGAGTGCAGAAATATTTCTGGCGCCCCCACATGGGTGTCTTCATTTTACTAACTGCTCTCCTTTACAAATATTTCTATGGCAATAACTCAACCACAGAGATGCTCCCCCACAAAGTCTTCATTACCCTAGGATCCTTACAGGTACAATAAACAAAATACAGGAAGAGAAGCAAGAGCACTTTATTGGGACCTGGAGGGGGGCCTCTCTGATGGAGACAGAGAGTGCTTCTGTTAGAGAGTCTGTTAGAAAGAGCCCCTAGAAATACTACAGACATGATACAGGAGATGGTCAGAGACTGTAGATATAGTACAGGAGACAAATCGGAGACTGCAGATATGATATAGGAGATGATCAGAGACCGCAGACATAGTACAGGAGATGGTCAGAGACCGCAGACATAGTACAGGAGATGATCAGAGACTACAGACATAATACAGGAGATGATCAGAGACTGCAGACATAATACAGGAGATGATCAGAGACTGCAGAGATAGTACAGAAGATGATCAGAGACCGCAGACATAGTATAGGAGATGGTCAGAGACTGCAGACATGGTACAGGAGATGGTCAGAGACTGCAGACATGGTACAGGAGATGGTCAGAGACTGCAGACATGGTACAGGAGATGGTCAGAGACGGCAGACATAGTACAGGAGCTGGTCAGAGACTACAGATATAATACATGAGATGGTCAGGGACTGCAGACATAATACAGGAGATGATCAGAGACTGCAGACATAGTACAGAAGATGGTCAGAGATTGCAGACATAGTATAGGAGATGGTCAGAGACTTCAGACATGGTACAGGAGATGGTCAGAGACTGCAGACATAGTACAGGAGCTGGTCAGAGACAGCAGACATAGTACAGGAGCTGGTCAGAGACTGCAGACATAGTACAGGAGATGGTGAGAGACTGCAGACATAGTACAGGAGATGGTGAGAGACTGCAGACATAGTACAGGAGATGGTGAGAGACTGCAGACATGGTACAAGAGATGGTCAGAGACTGCAGACATAGTACAGGAGCTGGTCAGAGACTACAGACATAATACATGAGATGGTCAGGGACTGCAGACATAATACAGGAGATGATCAGAGACTGCAGACATAATACAGGAGATGATCAGAGACTGCAGACATAGTACAGAAGATGGTCAGAGACCGCAGACATAGTATAGGAGATGGTCAGAGACTTCAGACATGGTACAGGAGATGGTCAGAGACTGCAGACATGGTACAGGAGATGGTCAGAGACTGCAGACATAGTACAGGAGCTGGTCAGAGACTGCAGACATAATACAAAAGATGATCAGAGACTGCAGACATACTACAGGAGATGGTCCGAGACTGCAGACATAGTACAGGAGATGGTCAGAGACTGCAGACATAATACAAGAGATGGTCAGAGACTGCAGACATACTACAGGAGATGGTCCGAGACTGCAGACTAAGGATGAGCTCTGGTACATTCGCAAGTTGCACATGCCGAACTCGCCAGGAAGTCGGCAATGCGCTGCGCTAATCACAGGCAGTGAGACATTTCCCGATCTCTACAGCCGCACATCGGGAAATGTCTCACTGCTTGTGATTAGCGCTGTGCAGTGCCGAGTTCCTGGCGGGCTCAGCACGTGCAGCTTGTGAACACGCCGGAGCTCATCCTTACTGCGGACATAGTACAGGAGATGGTCAGAGACTGCAGACACAGTACAGGAGATGGTCCATTAGACCCCTTTCACACTGGAGGAGTTTTTCAGGTGCTTTAGAGTTAAAAATGGCACCTGAAAAAAGCCTTATCTGCAATCCCACTGTGAGAGCCCGAATGCTTTCACACTGGAGCTGAGCACTGGCACGACGTCCAAAAAATTCCTGCAAGTAGCTTCTTTGAGGCGCTGCAACGGGCATCAATGAGCAGTGCCTGCAAAGCACCTCCGCAGTTGCGCCTTTGAACCCTTTAGTGGGGGTTAAATGTAAAGCGCCACTAAAAGTATGCCAAAAGTATGCCAAAAGTAGGAGCGCATTACCGCCGATGCCCCCGCACTGTCAGTGTGAAAGGGCTCTTAATACATCTCATTATACATCACATCTGTAGATGGACTACTGGGGTGCAGGAAGGGACAGTGCCTGTGTATCCTATGTAATCTATCATGCCATAAAACATCTCCTAGCAGGGGCAGCCCAGAGCACATGTAAATGTGTGCTGGGGATGCCATCCTTAGCACACAGCACACTGAACACTGACTCACCTCGGTTCTCTCTCCTTGCAGCCTGAGATAGAGATTGGAGGAGGAGGCATTTGAACTGGAGTTGGTAGAGACAGTGCGGGATCCCAATGTGAGGAATTCCTGCACATCAGCCACAGACTAGAACCCTTGTGTCACGAAGAGGAGCGGCCCCTCCCCCGAGCACTGCCAGGCTGGACGGGCTGCCCTATGCTCACACTGGTGTTCTGGATGGACACTCACAAGGAGAGAAGGAGGGAGGGGAGAACTCTGGCACTTCAGCGCCCCCACCTCTGTAGGCGCCCGGGTGCAAAGCACCCTACGCACCCCGGCTAGGATCGGCCCTGGGTCAGAATTAGGTGTGATTGCGTGTATGCAAGACAAGCTTGAGCGGAATCCCATCAGAAAAACCATCCAAGGCTTTTCCGATGAGAATTCCGATCGTGTGTATGCAGCATTAGAGTTTTTCATATAATGCATGGCAGTATACATTTTGTTACGGCAAAGTGGCTGAGAAGCTGCCCCTTGTAGGCCCAGTGGGAAATTGAGGTTGAATAGGATTCATTGGGTAGTTAAAGGGAAGGGATGGAGTGATACCATTAGTATTGAAGGTTCTAATACAAATGTGCCAAGTAGGTGCATTGGTCAGATGTTTACTCAGTGTCTCTGATGGGAGTATTGGGCTCCAAGGGAGCACTCTCAATGGTGTAGGCAATCGAGCCTGCTCCATAATGACCCACTGTTTAACCTTCATGTGTACCAGTCTAACACTCTTGTTAAATGCATTGCAATATGGTAGAAATGGATATTCAGTAGTACCATGCCTCCCTCTGTCTTAGTTATGCAGAGGATAGGATTCTTTATGCATGATGGTTTGGAGGCCCAGACATATGTATTCCAAATTTATTGGATGGTCTTGAAATAAGAAAGTGGAATGTGAAGGGGGACCGTATAGGATTTTAGCATTTTAGCAAGTAGATTTTGCTTAAAGCTATTGCTTCTACCAATCCAGTAAAATGTTTGCTTTTACCAATCATCTGTTCCTAAATGAGGAGATAAGTGGCAAGAACTTAAGTAGAAAAAGCTTAGGCAGATCAGTTGCTAGCTGGACTCCCAGCTAACAAATATGAGAGGGACCTACTTGAAATCAAAAATGGATTTAAAGTGGAACTTAACCTAAAAAGTAGAAGTTCCACTCTTCCTCCTCCTCCCTCACTCCTCCTTCACATTTGGTACATCATTGCTTTTGGGGGGTAACTAGTTTTTACAGGTACCTGCTCCTTCACTTTTGGTCAGATTGTTGTGGTGATCCGAGTACAAGTTCGGCCCTCCTTTTTGCCCTGCAGCCTTTTGGAACATGTCACAGGTCCCAGAAAGTTGTGGGAGCAACCAGATGCAATCCAGTGCAATGCAAATGGTCACAGCCGGCTGCATTCAGTTAGTATGCCAGCACTAGGGACCAAAGCCTGGTGAAGAAGCCGGCTGGGTGAGGACAACGCTGGATTCTGGGACAGGTGAGTGCCTGTTTATTAAAAGTCAGCAGCTTCAGTTGTGAGGGTGTTCTGTCTGGTGCAATATCATATAATGAACATTAAAAGGTGTTTTCAAATTGTTAGTCATGTTCATGTTTAAGTTTTCCTATGCTCATAGAGATTGTCTACACTTATACCCTGTACACACGGTCGGATTTTCCAACGGAAAATGTGCGATCGGAGCTTGTTGTCAGTAATTCTGACCGTGTGTGGCTCCATCGGACTTTTTCCATCGGAATTTCTGACACACAAAGTTTGAGAGCAGGCTATAAAATTTTCTGACAAAAAAATCCGTTCGCGTCAATTCCGGCCGTGTGTGAACAATTCAGACGCACAAAGTGCTCAGAATAAATTCCGAGACGGAACTGCTCGGTCTGGTAAAATTAGCGTTCATAATGGATATAGCACTTTCATCACGCTGCAATGTTTAAAATTGTTTAATGCAGCGCACTCTCTTCTTCTTTATAATGCTAGAAGAATGAAATTGTTTTGCTGCTCATATTCACACAGACTTCTCACAAACTTCTTTCTTTATTATTTATCGTGATTTCATGAATATAATATTTTGATTAGTCACATCTCCCTAAAAAAAGTTATTTTTTTATGTTTTTAGATTTTGTATAATTTTGTTCTATTTGCTAAATCCTGATCTCCTGTTTTTTTTTTATATACATTTTTTTTGTACTCCAGAATAGTTTGGGGTGTGTTTTGTGTGTCAAGTTACCACAACACCATTATTATCTTGTATTTAATCTCAAGGAGGTTGCTTGGTGTTGGTGTCTCTTGTAAATTTGACATTGTATTTTTGAAATGTACCTGCTTCCTCACAAGTAAACTGTCCTTTTTGAAGGAAAACACATAGGTGAGTATAATAGAAAAAAATACCTTTATTAAGGGGTCATAACCAAAGAAAGACGAAGGCAACGCTGGAGAAACTGCTGAAATTGGCAAAGCCTTTGGCCCCCAGGGCACACATCAACTATTGTAATGCAAAATTGGTGGCCTGAGTAGTTCATATATAAGGGAGTACAATCTGGTCCAGAAGTCCAAGAGATCATGAACACCAGCAGATGACATATCTGTCCCCAGGCTGTGGTCATACAAGAGCCTGCATCTTTTGTCAGACCAGACTGAACCCAGGTCATCACTCTCTGGTCTTCCTTAGACGCTTCTTTCCAGGCTGTGGCTCTGGTGTTGGAGGTGTGGCAGGAGATGGAGGAGGACCTGGAGGAGGAGGAGGACCATGGTTGAACTCACAAACGTGGCTTTGGCTTGTGAGTTGGCCCCTCATTCCCTTTTTTAGGGCTTGGAAGATGATATACTCATATATTAGGCATTGGCCCTATTCAATTTCCAGCATTTTGCAGGCTGTTATGTATGCAAAGTTCTCTTGAACACTGTGGGGTGTTCTGAGGGCTTCACTAGCCTTCCAAAATAGGCCAATTTCTGCCTCCTTCATGTTACTCCTCTTCTTGCCACTTTTTGGTTGAAGGCAGAGGGGAGGGACTTGGGTATCGGGCAGGCTACTGGGCCCGACCACCTCCTGGCTGAGACTTTCCTGTGTATGAAAAAAGGGACATCATTTTAGTTTTTTGTTCATCAATCACACTGAATTTTCAACTCATGTGTATGAAAAAAGGGACATCATTTTAGTTTTTTGTTCATCAATCACACTGAATTTTCAACTCATGACTGTTGCAAATTGAATGTTAATAAATAGAAAAGACTATCATTCTGACCCCAGCATTTTTCATTCTTGTTACAATCATTTGTGGCCACTACTGTCTATTGATATGTAAAACACTTTGTGAAATCAGAAATTAGTAATCCAAACTAACATATATTTAACATCATTAATTTGACCAACAGAAATATTTAGAAGAATGCTAATCCTGGCTCAAGCTGGGCTCCTCCACATGTTGCTGCCTGGAAGACCCAGGTTGGGCGTCAGAAGCCTCAGCTGAGGGGGAAGGAAGCGTGGAAGGAAGAGTGGAGCGTGCTGGCCTGGGTTCAGTCTGGCCTGCCAGAAAATGCAGTCTGTCATAGTACCACAGCCTGGGGACATAAATAGCATCTGCAGATCCTGATCTCAGGGAAACCTGGACCTTCTTGTGCTTCCTCATGCCACCAATTAGGGCCTTCAAATAGGGGATGTCTGCGTGGGGATCACCGGCTTCACAAATTCCAGCAATTGATCCAGCGCTGCCTTCCTCTTTGGTTTATTGTTATAATGTGGGTGCTTTACCTGCCACAGATAGGGCAGTTCCCTGAACATATCAATGAATATTGGCATAAAGTCATGATCATTGACTAGATCCATTTTCTCTGCAAGACACAACACAAGACAAACACTAATGTCAGGCTAAAGTCTCCTAATCTTGTCCCAATATAGGCCTCAATCTATAAGCAGTATAGGCCCAATTTTAAATGTTACCTTCGTTATCATGATCGGCGCTTCCTATACTCCTTCCTCCACTCACAGATCGTATGTACAACGCACGCGTGTTACGCTTTATATACATTGCGCATGCGTAAAACTCCGCCCGCCCCTGACATTCTTTCTAGTCTATTCCCCGCCCCTTCTTGTTCGGTGCAGTGGGGAAGAGCACATGGCGGAGACAGAGCAGGTGCGTGCTAATTACAGCAACGAAGAGGAGGAGGAAAGCCCGGAGCCAGAAATGTCACGATCCCGGAGGAGAAGATTTAAGGCCTCAAATATGTCCTTTGTGGAGATGGTGGAGATGGTGAACATCTTGAAGAGGGCCGACTATAACAGGAAGTATGGACCTTACCCCAACCCCAATGTCAGAAAGGCCAAGATCATGGGGAAAGTTGTGAAGAGTCTGGACCATAATTTTGGGGTACGACGATCCAAGGATCAACTGAGGAAGCGGTGGTCGGACCTCAAATTAAGGGAGCATGATCAGTATAGAAGGATCAGGAGAGTGCTGCAAAAAGTAAGTAGTTGTGCTGTGTTCCTTATCTTTATTTTTATTACGTTCATGCTGCTCCATGTGCTTTTCTTTACTGTTGTACAGTTTAAAATGGCAACTTTCATGTTCATGGACACATTATTCGTTCGTAGGAAACATTGTTTGTTCGGCCAATAAAACACCATGTTTTGTCCAGATGCAGTTCAATACATTTTTTATGGCCTACTTCTCTTTAAATAATTTTGTCTAGATGGGTTAGTAACTAGAATGAAATGCAAACTAGATTCTGTGTAAGGAGAGGACACTCAGCAGCTGTTTACACATCTGGACGCTGGAGCACTAGTGTGGGACACAAGAACACCCTTTTTATTAGGGGTACCACACAGGTGCTCCAGTGTATACTATAGGGGTGTCTCTATCTGTGAAGCTTGTACAAAACAGGTAAGTATTCAAGCTTGACAAAGGACAAAAATATTTCTTCATCTTGCAACTCTGCCAAAAGAGACAATGGTACCCCACTTTCAAGCAATGTTTCATATTCCTATTTCTGCCATCAAATATCTGTGTGCTAAGTATATCTATTTTTTTTCACATAGGAGAGAAAAGACTCGGAGGACACCACTCATCTGAGGAGACAACAGACCTACAGGTGGGGTTCTTGCGAGCCACAAGTGGACCAATGCCTCTAAGGAGTAAAACAACTATATTTAAAGCAGCAAACACTTCACCACGTTTCATTCCGTGTATTTGAATATAAATAAAATCAATTGTGCTTGCGCTAAAAATGTGAATTGAAAGAAAAAAAAAATATGAATATATATAAACTGAGTATAAAATATAAACTAATTGTGCAAAAATGTTAAACCATAATTAGTATGCTAATAAAAACATACATGTAAAAATATATATATATATATATAATGTGCAATCCTTATATATAAAATTCACAAAGTGCATCCACATAAAAGTGCAATCCTTATATAAAATGCTGAAAGTGCATCATGCATGAATATAGACCTAATTAATAAGTGCAAATCCTGTGACAATCAAGTGTCCAAACAAAATACGATCAGTAGATTCAAACTGAAACAAAAAAGTGCAAGAAAACAGTGTCCATGAATGAAGTGTTCATCAAGCTTCTCCTGAAAAGTGTCCAAATCACAACAAGCTGGATGTGCTCTCCCGTGATCCCCCACTTGTGCTTGCGCTCACCTCTATTCGTGTGACACGGTAGTTAAACAGTGTCAAAACACGCATTGGGGCCACTCCTGGGCTCACTCAGGATGCAATGATGTATGTCCAATCCTCACAGGTAAAACATGATTCATAAAAGAGAAAAAGAAAGCTCCATGGTGTAATATAGTAAGGGATTTATTTAAAGTAAAAGAAGTTCCTCCAGGAGGGTACTCACAGTATGCAGGTGCTACAGTGCACCAAACTATACAGGTGTATTTCGTTTAGCAGCGGCTCGTATGGCGTGCGGTGTGGTGTATATTCCTCTCCTTCCCTGCTGACAGCTCCGTCCTACCCCTCCCTGACGCGTATTCGGCACAGGGATCACGTGCCTTCCTCTGGGGGATATCATTGGACGGACTCTCAATGTGAATTTTATATGCTGCTGGCGCCCATTTTGCCGAGGACCACAGACAGCACTAATGAGGAACTGCAGCTGAAATGAGCGGCCAGTGGCCATTTTGCCTAGGACCAACCATCTATGTTGTAATAGGCTTCAGCTGTGTATAATATTGCAATGGAGAGCCATGTTGGTAATATTACCATTTTTTGTAGGTTCTTATCATTGTTATGGTGGTTTAATATCATTATAACATTTAAAAAAAAAAAAAAATTGTAATACTTTTAATATTTTTATATTATATATCATAAATATTTACTGATATGATATTGGGTTTAGGGGTGTATATTGATTTTAACATATTATATTAAAATTTATTTTATTCTTCAATCGGGGCCAGAGATACGGATCTTCTTTGATAGGGGGGTTTTCTAAATTACTCCGTTTAGGAGAAATATAAGGTCATCCGAGTAGATTTCTCATTTTAGTAATGGAATTTATGTTTTAAACTTTTTGGATGTGTTTTTAAAGGCAATTCAGATTTATTTTTGGTCAGGCTCTTTCATATTGTATATGAGGTGCGGTGTGGTGACCCCTGGATGCACAGCTCTTTCCTTGATTATCAAACATAATATAACTGTATAGGATCACTTTCATATACCATCACTGTCCGCTATGGTAATCATGGCCGTTTATTTTTGTGATGGATCTAATTTTATAGCGCTGTCAGTTGCTGTTTTATTTTATTTTATTTTATTTAATTAACTGCTTATTAATGTAGCCCATCACTAGAGCTGTCTGCGGACCTAGGCAATATGGCCGCCGACATAACTCTATTGGATGATGGGTGATGTGAAAAATGGCTCTCCATTGCAATATTATACACAGCTGAAGCCTATTACAACATAGATGGTTGGTCCTAGGCAAAATGGCCACTAGCCGCTCATTTCAGCTGCAGTTCCACACTAGTGCTGTCTGTGGTCCTCGGCAAAATGGCCGCCAGCAGCATATAAAATTCACATTGAGAGTCCGTCCAATGATATCCCCCAGAGGAAGGCACGTGATCCCTGTGCCGAATACGCGTTGGGGAGGGGTAGGACAGAGCTGTCAGCAGGGAAGGAGAGGAATATACACCACACCGCACGCCATACGAGCCGCTGCTAAACGAAATACACCTGTATAGTTTGGTGCACTGTAGCACCTGCATACTGTGAGTACCCTCCTGGAGGAACTTCTTTTACTTTAAATAAATCCCTTACTATATTACACCATGGAGCTTTCTTTTTCTCTTTTATGAATCATGTTTTACCTGTGAGGATTGGACATACATCATTGCATCCTGAGTGAGCCCAGGAGTGGCCCCAATGCGTGTTTTGACACTGTTTAACTACCGTGTCACACGAATAGAGGTGAGCGCAAGCACAAGTGGGGGATCACGGGAGAGCACATCCAGCTTGTTGTGATTTGGACACTTTTCAGGAGAAGCTTGATGAACACTTCATTCATGGACACTGTTTTCTTGCACTTTTTTGTTTCAGTTTGAATCTACTGATCGTATTTTGTTTGGACACTTGATTGTCACAGGATTTGCACTTATTAATTAGGTCTATATTCATGCATGATGCACTTTCAGCATTTTATATAAGGATTGCACTTTTATGTGGATGCACTTTGTGAATTTTATATATAAGGATTGCACAATATATATATATATATATATATATATATATATATATTTTTACATGTATGTTTTTATTAGCATACTAATTATGGTTTAACATTTTTGCACAATTAGTTTATATTTTATACTCAGTTTATATATATTCATATATTTTTTTTTTTTTCAATTCACATTTTTAGCACGAGCACAATTGATTTTATTTAGAGACAACAGACCTCCCACCTCATGAAGAAGTGGAAATCTCCCAAACCCAAGCAGAGGAGGAGGAGGGAGACGTTGTGGAAATAGTCACCATAACAGGTGAGTGTCCATGACCACAGGCTCAGGTACGAGATGGATGTCTGCATATTTATAATACATGGTGTGTTTTTTTCATATATTTTAGGTGATCGTGATGTTGTGGAAGAAGGTCATTTCACCAGTGAAAGTGCCCAGATCCTGATCGGGGAGATAATGGGGTGTAATAGGGATTTGGAAAACATCAATCAAAACATCAATGATGTTCAAAACAAAATGAAGAACATCATTGATGTTTTAGGGAGAATGTAAAACCCCTAGAAATCCCTAACTTAGTTCTGCTTTATTGTATTTTTTTTTCTGACAATTTTTTGACATATTCTAGAAAAGCCAAATTTTGAAGATGCACGCAGTGTGTCAACATGTGCTATCTGCCATCACAGGATATCAATGGACGCCTTTTGGGGGTGCAACCCCTTCCTCAAAAATAAAGTAGCTGAGAGGAAGGGGTTGCACCCACAAAACACGTCCATTGATCCCCCATGATGGCAGCTAGCACATGTTGACGTTCGGCAATTTGTGTGCATCTTCAAAATTTGTTTTTTCCAGAGGTGACTTCAACCCCATCTGTTGAACGCAATATCAAACACAGTTTATAAATACTCATGTCTGATATTGCCTTCACTTTCTATAAAAGTTGAACTTTGTAAGTTCCAGAGTTGTGTATTTTTTATGGTTTTAAACATACCTGTTTTACCTTAAAAGGCAATTTCTACTTTTAATGTGACCTAAAAAAATTTTATACAACAAAC
This sequence comes from Aquarana catesbeiana, assembly GCF_042186555.1. Taxonomy (NCBI): domain Eukaryota; kingdom Metazoa; phylum Chordata; class Amphibia; order Anura; family Ranidae; genus Aquarana; species Aquarana catesbeiana. Next base: position 646,826,271 of record NC_133324.1, read on the forward strand.
AAGTTGGTTTGCTCTAAAAACCTTTTATTAGAAATGCACATGTGATTGTGCTTTCATTAAAAAGCTTGAGAATCAACAATGTGTGGCTTCTTCTTTCAATGCTCAATAGCATTTTTTGTAGTGAAGTTGGTGTTTTCAGTGACAATGGGGGTTATTTACTAAAGGCAAATCCACTTTGCACTACAAGTGCAGTTTCAGTGCAGTATCAAGTGCACTTGTAGTGCAAAGTGTATTTTCCTTTAGTAAATAACACCCACAGTGCTTTCTAATTTTACACAATCACACACACACACACACACACACACACAATCAGGACTCTCCAAATTTCAGTCATGGTCAGCTAAAAGAAAGCCAAGCATGAAATCAAAGCAAATATCTGTTCAGTTTAAAACATATTTTTATTTAAAAAATGTCTCAGACATTGTCTGGCATATCGATGGCCCCCTACCCGCAAAGTATTCCATGTATCCTATATGGACTTCACGGGCACACTGGGGGGCAAGCCAGGACAGCCAGCTTCAAGCGCTGTCAGGGTTGGTTCATTAATATGAATTCCGGCCTCAGGCCCAACTGAGCCAGCATAGTTCCAAGAATTTCTCCTTAAAATGTTGTGGAGAACACAGCAAGCCAGGATGATGTGATTGAGTTTATATTCCGCCATGTGTATCGGTGTAAGAAATAGGTGGAACCGGCTGGCCATTATTCCAAATGTGTTCTCCACCACTCTTCTGGCTCTGGCCAGCCGGTAATTAAAAACCCTCTAGTCTGGGGTGAGGGTCCTCATAGGGAATGGCTGCATAAGATGGTCCCCCAGCGCAAACGCTTCATCCGCAATGAAGATGAATGGGAGTCCTTCTGCATTGTCTTCTGGAGGTGGCAAGCCCAAGCTGCCATTCAGGAGATGCCTGTAGAACTCCGTGTGAGCAATGACGCCACCATCTGACATCCGGCCATTCTTCCCCACGTCCACATACAGGAACTCGTAAGTAGCCAACACCACCGCCAACACCACAATACTATTGAACCCCTTGTAGTTGTAATAGTATGACCCCGAGTTGGGTGGTGGGATGATGTAGACATGTTTCCCATCAATTGCCCCGACGCAGTTAGGAAAGTCCCACCGCTGGGCAAAGTGGAAGGCCACAGTCTGCCATTCCTTTGGTTTGGAAGGAAACTGTGGAGTCAAAAACATGGAAAGCAGATTAGACACAAACATTCTTGGCCAACATCAGTATAATATTTATTTTAGGGAGTATTTAAAGACAAAGGTATAAGGTCCACCTATCAGATTCCTCCCCCCACCCTCTCATGGGCCATTTTAAAAATTTTAGGTGGGGGGAGATGTTTTGGCCAGGTAACCCTCTCCACTTCATTGAGAGATGAATGCCTAAATAATGTGTATTACTTTGGCCAGCCCCTCCTTACTTACACTATTGGCAGCCCACTGGACAGGTAAGAAGTGTCATTTTAGCACATTTGTACATTCTGCTATAATAATAGGATACAAAAACTTTAAACATTACCATTTGAAAGTAGTCAGGCAGGCCCTTGCACTTCATGCTTTGGTGAATGTATCCATATATATGAAAACAAAAGAGGTAGGTATAGTGTGTATGGGTTTGGCAAAGTCACCAGATAGGGAATTGGTATCAGTTGAGTTAGCAGTTGGGGGGAGGGAGGGTTACAAATGATTTGGGGATCCCCAAAAAAACCTCTGGCACTGTGCCTAAATTTAAAGCACAAATCACGATTTTACACATTTTAGGGGGTATTTAGGGTAAAGCACTACTATGGAGCTGACAAAATACATTGTTAATTGAGTAGACAGGGTGCATATAGGGCCAGGAGAGCATGCTGGGGAGGTTAGTTAAGGTAAATATGTATGAAGGACAACATTTTTTTTAACAAAATCCAGCATGCATGAGGACAAAGGGAACATTCACAGCATATTACAATCATGGTAATTAGGGAATAAGGAAGGAAATACAATACATTATCAACCATTAAATACAATAAAATGTGATGTTAAAGGATAAAAATCTTACCTTCATATACTCCTTCTGCAGGACCTGGATGATGGCAGAACAGGTCTCTGGGATAATGATCCCCAGAGCCTGGGGGGAGATGCCTGTCGAGAACTTGAGGTCCTGCAGGCTTCTTCCCATCGCCAAGTACCACAGGGTGGCGACTAGCCTCTGCTCTGCAGTGATGGCTTGCCTCATGCAGGTATCCAGCCTGCTGATATAAGGGGTCAACAAAGCCAACAAACGGTGAAAAACTGGGTCCATCATCCTGAGAAAGTTCCTGAAATCATCAGGATTATTCTCACGGATCTCACGGAGCAAAGGCATGTAACAGAATTGGTCACACTGGAGCAACCAATTCTTGGTCCATGAACTCCTCCTAACCCTGTTCATGGACTGGGCTTGTGTCAAAGTAAGGACCCCAACACCAAGCCCCCACACAGCACAAACTCTACGATGAATACATACATGCACCATGGCTAGAAAATGGTTGGCTGGTCAGAACGGAGTAACAGAACACACTGAAGAACAGCAAGGCCTGTGAAGAGCGACCTGAAAATCAGTAACGAATGGACAAGAACACAGTGACAAGTCAATGGGAACTCGCTGCATGCACTGAAGACCAGATACAAACCCACGAGCACAAACTGAACAGCAGAAATATGATCTGAAAACCACAAATCTGAAAAAGCGTTAATCATCTCTCAACAAACTTTTACTAACATGAGATTAGCAAAAGGAGCCCAAAGGGTGCCGCGCTTGGTATTGAACTGCCCTTTTATGTCTCATCGTACGTGGTGTACGTCACCGCGTTCTTGGAGTTCGGAAAGTCCAACAACTTTGTGCGACCGTGTGTATGCAAAATAAGTTTGAGCCAACATCCATCAGAAAAAATCCATGGATTTTGTTGTTGGAATGTCCGATCAATGTCCAGCCGTGTGTACAGGGCATAATAGTCGCTGTATGATTACGCAACAGCTACTTCAAAATAATATATTTGATATAATGTATGACATGTATGACAACCTGGATTATTATCTTTGTATCATTGCTGTACATTTGTGTTTACTAAATAAAAACTTTATTGGTAAAAAAAAAAAAAATAGCAGCCGGAGTTTTGTGTCGGGGAGGTTGCTAGAAATAGATTAGCAGTGTGCTGAACTATACAAGGAACAGAGCTGAAAGTCTCTACCTATGAGGAGAGGGGGTGTGTGGCTTTCCTCCAATCAGCTGTCTTGGCTGTGTACCCAGGCTACACTGCAGTGCTGGAACAGAAAGGGAAAATTTCCTAACACGATCTGAACTTTCTAAACAGTATATAGAGCTGAAGACAGCAGATATACATGTAAAACTTAAGTAGGAGGATTTGTTTCATCTCTGTGTATCATCTGAGGCTGTTCACTTCACTGGGTATATGTGAGGGTTTACATCCACTTGAATGCAGTGTCGTAAGTGTGCCAATTCTGTTAGGATAGGCCGCAGCTACGTACATTTGTATTTGAGATGTCAGATTTGTATGAAAATCTGTTTAAAGCGGAGTTCCGCCGAAAAAAATAAAAATTAAAGTCAGCAGCTACAAATACTGCAGCTTCTGACTTTTAAAATAAGGACACTTACCTGTCCAGGGCGCATGTGATGTCCTCACCCAAAGCCGACCCATCCCTCGGCTCCTGACATCTTCAGTATAGGAATCAGGAAGTGAAGCCTTGCGGCTTTACAGCCTGGTTCCCTACAGTGCATGAGTGGGTCATGCTGCACGTCCTGAAGACAGCAGGGGGAATGGAGGAGGGGCTGGACACGGCATACACCCTGAAAGGTGCCAAATGTGACAGAGACATTTTATTTTCCAAAGCCCAGTCTAACAAATGTGCGTAGCAGACCCATTTGAGTCTAAGAATGAATCCATCACTAGATTTAAATCCCCACCAAGAATTATCATGCCTTCAGAAAACATTACATTACTAAAGATTTTAACGCAGATTCTAAGTAGGTAATTTACGACTGGTTAGGGAGGTAATCAGATTCAAAGGTAACCTGCTAGTACCCATGGAATCCTACAGGCAAAAAGAATACTTACTACTCTTTACTTTTTACTTGGTGAACCTGCATCGAATTCATGCATGAAATACCTATCAATCATCTGACGTATCTTATCCAACACAGTTTTGGTTTTCTGTAGGAATGCTATTGAATTTTTTGTTTCCTGAGGTCAGTAAGTACCATTCTCCTTTTCTCAGGTGTGTTTAACTCCCGGACATTAACCACTTCCCGCCCGGCCTATAGCAAAATGATGGCCGGGCGGAAGTTCAGTTATCCTGACTGGGTGTCATATGACATCCATCAGGATAACAGTTGTTGCGCGCCCGTGGGGGCACGCATCGCGGCGATCGGTGGTGTGGTGTGTCAGTCCGCCTCTGGAGGAGGCTCTTTGCCACATGATCATCTGTGTCCAATCATGGCTAATCACAATGTCAACAGGAAAAGCCATTGATCAGCTTTTCCTCACTCGCGTCTGACAGAGGAGAGCCGATCAGTGGCTCTCCTGACAGGGGGGGTCTGCGCTGATTGTTTATCAGCGCAGCCCCCCCTCATATGCCCACACTAGACCACCAGGGAAGCTGCCAGGACCACCAGGGAAGGGGGCAACATGCGGGTGGCCAGGTATGTACCCCATGGCCATCCACATGTGCAAATTATGCCCAATCTGTGCCTATCAGTGCCCACAAATGGACACTGACTGGCACCATTTTATAAGATGTAACATCAGTGATGCCCAGCAATGCCACCCATCAGTGTCATCAGTGCCACCCATCAGTGCCCATCAGTGCCTTTCTGTGCCACCTATCAGTGCCACCCATAAGTACCCATCAGTGCCGCCTACGAGTGCCCATCAGTGCCGCCTATGAGTGCCCATCAGTGCCACCTATGAGTGCCCATCAGTGAAGCCATATCAGTGCCCATCACTGAAGAAGAAAACTTACTTATTTACAAAAATTTTAACAGAAACAAAGAAAAACGTTTTTTTTCAAAATTTTTGGTCTTTTTTTATTTGTTGCGCAAAAAATAAAAAACGCAGAGGTGATCAAATACCACCAAAAGAAAGCTCTATTTGTGGAAACAAAATGATAAAAAATGTGTTTGGGCACAGTGTTGTATGACCGTGCAATTGTCAAATTGCAACAGCGCTGAAAGCTGAAAATTGGCTTGGGCAGGAAGGTGTCTAAGTGCCTGGTATTGAAGTGGTTAAGTGAGAGAATATTTAGGGACTCCATGACTGAACAGAAATAGTTTACAACTGTCCAGAGAGAAAGAGTGGAGATCTGCCACAAGTCTATTGACTTGTACTGTACTAATGAAAAGTTCACAGGGCAGTGTCCACCTGGTGTCTCAAGGACAATGGGCAGTCATCCAAATAACCCCACTCGTGCGATCCATGCTGCAAAGTAGACAAGAACTGGGAGGCTTGTGGTAAAGAGAGGAAGAAGGAAGGTGAGAAGTGCCACCTAAGTGCAATATCCCAGGGGATTTTATTAATACAACGGTTAAAAATACTTACAACAGGTAAGGTAAAATGAAACTTATCGTGTAATGGCTCGTCTGCCAGGATGTCCTGGGTCCTTACTCTTGCATGGTCCGCCGGGTCAGATCCCTGGGAAGCAGTGGGGATGGAAGGAAGTTCAAAATATCAGTAGTTTTCAAGCTCCAAACAATCACAGGAGGAGGAGGTATGGAAGCCTTTCTGTCCCAGGTACACTGTCAGCTCCAAGGCTGATTGAAAAACTAAAAGGAAAAGCCCCAAAAATGCAACCCAGCAAACAAAAAGCAAGACTTGTTCACTCTCCCTCTGGTTTTAACTCACCACTTAGACCAGTTCCACTTGGACTAAGTTCCAACAGCCTCACAATGAGCAGGCTCAGGATGAGTCCTACACAAAGTTATATAGGCCTCAAGCACCTGTAAGCAATTAACCACTCCCCTTAATTGGTAGCCTGAAGGAACCAAAGAAGAAAAAAAAAAAAAAAAAGAAAAAAAAAGCTATTTAAAAAGTGACAGAAAAAGGTGATTGAAAAACTAAAAGGAAAAGCCCCAAAAATGCAAGCCAGCAAACAAAAAGCAAGACTTGTTCACTCTCCCTCTGGTTTTAACTCACCACTTAGACCAGTTCCACTTGGACTAAGTTCCAACAGCCTCACAATGAGCACAATGATCACTGTCCCTGCCCTTTCCATTTGTGCAAGGAGCTGAATCTCCATCTCCTCATTAACAATGGGAGATCTATAACAAACTCCAATGATAACTTTTGTAGTATGTACACCCATGTACAGTCCCACCCATAATGCTTCAGACTTATCACACTCTCCATCAACTAGGTCCTCTTTCACACTTGCTTTGAGATCACTTCTCACATAGAGACAGACACCACCACTCTTCTGTTTTACCCTGTCTTTCCAAAAGAGAGCATAGCCAGGAAAAGTAATAGCCCAGTCATGAGAAGAATGAAGCCAAGATTCAGCAATACCTATTAGATCATAGTTCTCCTTGTGAACCAGAGCTTCCAACTCATCCATTTTGCTTGGCAGACTGCTGGCATTGGTGAACAAACACTTTAATTCAGTGTCACATTTTGCAAACGTATGTTGCATATTTTTATTTTAGCACAAATAGTACCATTTCCAATGATTGTTTGTAACTAGGGATGAGCCGAACACCCTCCTGTTCGGTTCGCAGCAGAACATGCGGACATGCAAAAAATTTGGCAGAACACATGAACAATGTTAAAGTCTATGGGACATGAACATAAAAAATCAAAAGTGCTAATTTTAACCACTTCCGGACCGCCGCACGCCGATATACGTCCTTAATTTAAAGACGGATATCATTGTTATGGCAGCAGCTAGCTGCCATAACCCCAGTATCCTCGTGTTCAGCCGGCGGTCTGCTACAAGATAAAAGTGGTCTCTGTGGCAGATTCGCCGCAAGATCACTTTCGGCGGTGGGAGAGTGGCCCCCCTCCTGCCCTGCTCCTGTGCCCTCCACCGCTTACCAGAGCCTTCGGCAGTGGAAGAGGCAATCGGGTCCTCTCTGTGGCTGGGCATGGAGACGAGTGAGGGAAGATGGCCCCCACCCGTCTCCATGACATTGCAGGACGGAAGCAACGTCAAAATGTCACTTCCGCCCATAGCTCTTAAAGGGCCATTTTTTTTAGATCATTTTTTTAACGACAATTTTTTTTTATTGCATTTTTATTTTATTTTTTTATATCTTTTTGACCCCAGATCTCATACTTAGGAGGTCCTGTCATACTTTTTTTCTATTACAAAGAATGTTTACATTCCTTATAATAGGAATAAAAGTGACACAATATTTTTTTTTTTAAAAAGTGTAAAAATAAAAAATAAAAGGTAAAATAAATAAGAAAAAAAATTTTACATTTTAAACGCGCCCCGTCCCGCAGAGCTCACATGCAGAAGCGAACACATATGTGAGTAGCGCCCGCATATGAAAACAATGTTAAAACCACACATGTGAGGTATCGCCGAGATCGGTAGAGTGAGAGCAATAATTCTAGCCTCCTAGACTTCCTCTGTAACTCAAAACATGCAACCTGTAGAATTTTTTAAATGTTGCCTATGGAGATTTTTAAGAGTAAAAGTTTGTTGCCATTCCATGAGCGGGTGAAATTTTGAAGCGTGACATGTTGGGTATCAATTTACTCAGCGTAACATTATCTTTCACAATATAAAAAAAATTGGGCTAACTTTACTGTTGTCTTATTTTTTAATTCAAAAAAGTGTATTTTTTCCCCAAAAAGTGCACTTGTAAGACCGCTGCGCAAATACAGTGTGACATAAACTATTGCAATGACCACCATTTTATTCTCTAAGGTGTTAGGAAAAGAAGTATCATGTTTGGGGGTTCTAAGTAATTTTCTAGCAAAAAAAACTGTTTTTAACTTGTAAACAACACATCTAAAAAAGAGGCTCGGGCCTTAAGTGGTTAAAGGCTTATATGCAAGTTAATGTCATAAAAAGTATTTGGGGACCCAGGTCTTGCCCCAGGGGACATGTATCATTGCAAATTTTTTAAAAAAATATATGCTTTTTACCCGAGCAGTGATTTTTTTAATGCTTAAAGTGAAACAATAAAATTGAAATATTCCTTTAAATATCGTGCCTGGGGGGAGTCTATAGTATGCCTGCAAAGTGGTGCATTTTTCCCAGTTTAGAACAGTACCACAACAAAACGACATTTCTAAAGGAAAAATTGTCACTCAAAACTGATCGCGGCTGTAATGAATTGTCGGGTCTCGGCAATATAGATAAAACTCATTGAAAAAAAGAGCAAGGGATCCCCCTCAGTCTATTACCAGGCTTTTGGGGCCTGGTATGAATATTAAGGGGAACCCCGAACTAAAATTAAAAAATAAAAATGTGTGGCGGTCCCCCTAAAATCCATAACAGGCCTTTCAGGTCTGATATGGAAATTAAGGGGAACCCTGTGCCAAATTAAAAAAAATATAGCATAGGGGTCCTCCCCAAAATCCATACCAGACCCTTCAGGTCTAGTATGGTTTTTAAGGGAAACCCTGTGCCAAAATGTAAAAAAAATGGCATAGGGCCCCCCCAAAATCCATACCAGACCCTTATCTGAGCATGCAACCTGTCAGGCCGCAGGAAAAGAGGGGGGATGAGAGGGCGCCCGCCCTCCTGAACTATACCAGGCCCCATGCCCTCAACATGGGGAGGGTGCTTTGGGGTCTGACCCCAAAGCACCTTGTCCCCATGTTGATGGGGAGAAGGGCCTCATCCCCACAACCCTTGCCCGGTGGTTGTAGGGATATGCGGGGACCCCCAGATCCCAGCCTCCCCCGTGTGAATTGGTAATGGGGTACCGAATCGTACCCCTACCATTTCACAAAAAAGTGTCAAAATGGTAAAAAAGACAAGAGACAGCTTGGGACAAGTCCTTTATTAAAAAATAAAAAAATAAAAATGTCCCGCGATGTAAGTTCATGCCGCCCGACGGACCAAAAAAATTAAAAGCCGCAACCGATCCGCCTCCATGGGAGGCTCCCGCCGACTGATGCGTCTTCTCTGTGACAGTTCTTATATAACTGAGGGCGGGGCCACCCGGTGATGTATACATCACCGGGTGCCCCTGTCCCCTCTGACGCCACGAGGCAGATCAGTTGCAGCTTTTTTTTTTTTTTCGGTCCGTAGGGCAGCGTGAACTTACATCATGGGACTTTTTTTTCTTTAAATAAAGGACTTGAGCTGCCTCTTGTCTTTTTTACCATTTTGACTTTTTTGTGAAATGGTAGGGGTACGATTGTGGCTAGGATCTGGGGGTCACCTTGTTAAAGGGGGCTTCCAAAATTCCGATAAGTCCCCTGCCCGCATACCTCCACAACCACTGGGCAAGGGTTGTGGGGATGAGGCCCATCTCCACATCAACATGGGGACAAGGTGCTTTGGGGTCAGACCCCAAAGAACCCTCCCCATGTTGAGGGCATGTGGCTTGTATGGTTCAGGAGGGGGGCGCTCTCTCATTCCCCCCCCTCTTTTCGTGTGGCCTACCAGGTTGCGTGCTGGGATAAGGGTCTGGTATGGATTTTGGGGGGCCCTATGCCTTTTTTTTTTATTTTGGCGCATGGTTTCCCTTAAAATCCATACCAGACCTGAAGGGTCTGGTATGGATTTTGGGGGGACTTCTATGCCATTTTTTTTAATTTGGCACAGGGTTCCCTTAATTTCCATATCAGACCTTAAGGGCCGGGGTTCCCCTTAATATTCATACCAGACCCAAAGGGCCTGGTAATCGACTGGGGGGATCCCATGCTCTTTTGTTTCAATGAGTTTTATCTATATTGCCGAGACCTGACAATTCATTACAACCACGATCAGTTTTAAATGACAATTTTTCCTTTAGAAATGTCATTTTGCTGTGGTACTGTTCTAAACACGGGAAAAGTTAGCCACTTTGCAGGCATACTATAGACATCCGCCAGGCACAATATTTAAAGGAATATTACATTTTTATTGTTTCACTTTAAGCATTAAAAAAATCACTGCTCCCGAAAAACTGCCATTTAAAAAAAATGTTTGCATTGATACATGTCCTCTGGAGCAGGACCCGGGTCCCCAAACACTGACAATAACTTGCATATAAGCCTTTAAAATGATCACTTTTGATTTTTCATGTTAATGTCCCATAGACTTTTACGGCTTTCGAATTTTCCGCGAACAACGCATATTGTTCGCTGCTTGGCGAACGGGCAAACACCTGATGTTCGAGTCGAACTTACGTTTGTCTCAAACATCAGACTCATCCCTATTTGTAACATAGGAACCTTCATATCATCTGCCATATCCCTACCCCCATCTTTCCCCATTCCACCCACCAATAGAGGCTGACCCCTGTCTGACCTGTCTGCCCCATTATAATCAAATTGTTACTCTCATATGTACTGCACTTTATTTATCTGCAGATCAAAGGGAAGAGCTTCAATTTGCATTGTCAGCTATAGCCACCAGACAAGTAAAAGTAGCATTTAAAAAAAATAATATGTGTTACTTTACAATGAGAAGAGAGAGGGTTGAGGGATTATCACGGTGCCAACTAACAAAATATGATACCATATGGTAAAATAACAATAGTTTATTCACATATAATTAAAAAGGTTATACAAACATACATAACAGGGTTTGAGCAATACAAAAAATGCACATAAGAATAAAAAGCCAACTGAGCTAATGTATCGCACAAACCCGCCTAGAGCGTAGTGGCAGGTCATGTGAGCAGGTATATGAAGTCCTACATGTTTCGCCTAAATAGGCTTCCTCAGGGACAGTTGATGATACCTGTGCTCTTATCTTGGAATTCTGTAACAAAGAGTGACAACAATCAAATACTACAATGGTAAAAATTGTAATTACAGAGCTGTATGAGATTGATAAAGTGCCATGTGGCTGTCATGCATTACCATGAATCCTCCCACAACAGATTCACCGGCCTGCAGGTCCCATCCATCACGCGTCCCAGACCCCACCCAGCGTTGTCCCACAAGGCACACCCAGAGCCACTCAAACAAACGATGGAAAATACCTACCAAAGGGCACCCGGTGGGCAAGCGTGGGAACCCCAAGGCGGGATACAAGAGCTGCAAACACAGTAGAAGGCTGCAAGGGGCAAAAAAGGACCTGGAAAAGAAATTTTCAATATAAATAAAAAGGTTATGGCATAAGGCCCAAACATTTTTGGATACCCAGGCCAACAGTATCTAGGGCTAACATAGCCTCAAAAACATACTTACTATTTATGCAAGGTAATAGGGGAAGAGAAGGAACAGGGCACCCAGTATGCTGGCTTGTTTAAATCAAGAATGGCAGATGGGAATAACTCTAAATACAAAATGGAGAGATAGGGAAGAAAAAGTAGCAATCAGATAAGTAATTATTGGGCTGGGTTTTTGAAAAAAAACCTTTTTCTGCATTACTAGTTATTATACAGCCTGTGTATATACCCAGAGATGGCTAACTCACCAAGGAATCCAAAACTGCTAACAAACCAATGACGTACTGGAAATGGAGCGAGTACAAAGAAGGGCAACAAAGCTAATAAAGGGTCTGGAGGATCTTAGTTATGAGGAAAGGTTGCGAGCACTGAACTTATTCTCTCTGGAGAAGAGACGCTTGAGAGGGGATATGATTTCAATTTACAAATACTGTACTGGTGACCCCACAATAGGGATAAAACTTTTTCGCAGAAGAGAGTTTAATAAGACTCGTGGCCACTCATTACAATTAGAAGAAAAGAGGTTTAACCTTAAACTACGTAGAGGGTTCTTTACTGTAAGAGCGGCAAGGATGTGGAATTCCCTTCCACAGGCGGTGGTCTCAGCGGGGAGCATTGATAGCTTCAAGAAACTATTAGATAATCACCTGAATGACCGCAATATACAGGGATATGTAATGTAATACTGACACATAATCACACACATAGGTTGGACTTGATGGACTTGTGTCTTTTTTCAACCTCACCTACTATGTAACTATGTAACAAGGAATGATAAAGGCAGTTTGATCACAAACAATCCCTCTGCAAAAAGGCAAAACGAAGCAATGAGATGATAAAGCAGAAGGGGAGGTTCAAGAGAATCGCATCGCTAAGGGAATGACATACTTTAAGTTAAGTCCAGCACAGACATGGGTGCCCTGTGAACACCAGCAAAGGAATGGCCGGGTTCACCGGCCTTTAAAGCCCCCCACACATCCGGCGTCTGACGTCGCCACGGCGTGTGAGCGGATGAAAGTCGCCACTGCGCATGCGCCCAGCCTTGACCCGGTGAGCCTACAAGGTCCAGGGGGCTATGCAAGGGAGTCTGACGCTGCCGTATACAATACATGCAGTGCAGAACACAGTGGGTGGCCAACCTGTCATTAGACAGAGCCGCCAATCACCGGAGGATACCGAGATGGTACAGGATCCTCTCCAAAACAGTGGCAAAAAGTGGGCGAATGCTGATAGAGGCAGCATCGCCCTTGGGTGTCCATACAGCCAAGGTGTCCATAACAGCTCAAGATCCCCCAGTGATGGATCAGAACGCGCACACCCACGGCAACACCCCAGTGATAGATAAGTGTAAGGGGCTCAAGGAAGGAGTCCCAAGGACACACAGGGGAGCACAGGAACCCATAGAAGAGGGGCCAGCAATCCGGCAATACAAAGGGAGGAAGTGAAGACCGCACAGGGGACTTTTAAGACCCACGTAACCCCACACACCTTTGGGGGGACGAGGGGTATCCCCCGCGATCATACAATAGGCCAGGCATGACAGCCACAGAGCAGAAACACATTTTCAAAAATATGAAGAGTTCAAAGGGGAACATGATTGTTCAGATGTAAAATCAACATATATGTTTTAATACATAAAGTGTGTGTAAATAATAATTAATAAAATAGGCAATGAATGAATGAGAAAAAGGAAAAAAGAAGAAAAGTAAAAACCGTAAAGGGGATTTGTTTAAGGTCGCGGATACAAGACATGACTATGTGTTGGGGAAGGGAATATTATGGGAGATTCCACCACACAATAATAAAGTGGATATAAATGTGTTTCAACCACAAATCGCTCAAACTTTATTATAAAAATGATTTAAAGCTTATGTACTCATTTAACCCCGGAAACTTTGTTGCTTCAAGGGTGTGTATCCACTTGGTTTCAAGTTGGAGTAATTTTTGATTGATGTCCCCCCCAATATGGGGGGACATGCTCCAAAGCAGTGAAACTAATCATCTGGGGGTTATAGTTGTGGCTCTGTGCCACATGTCTATTGATCGTGGTAGATGTAGTATGTTTGTAAATGGGTTTTATGTGCTCCCTGATTCGTATACAAAAGGGTCGTTTAGTTTTTCTGACATAAAAGCATCCACATCGGCATGTGGCTAGATACACTACTCCAATGGTTTGGCATGTAATTGTGTATGTAATTTTGTGAATGTGACCGTTAGGGAGCGGCGTCTCCCGCGAGTCATATATGAATTCACGTATGTCACAATTTCCATATGGAAAAGTGCCAAAGGTATTCAAGGCCAACATTGATTTTGGAGAATGATGGCTAATTATTAGACGATCTTTCAATGACAATGAACGTCTAAAAGTAATATCCGGAAGAGGTTTAATATATTTCTTAATTGTAGTGTCAGCTGTAAGTAGTGGCCAAAATCTGTTAAGAATATCTCTTACTTGTTTATAATCTTTGGAAAATTGAGTGATAAGGCGGACTGGTTGAACCGTCTCTTGATTCTTGGTGGAAAAAAATTAATTTTCTTCGGTCAAGTTTTTTGACCCTGTTGAAGGAACGTTTAAGCAAAGTGTGGCTATATCCTCTATTTCTGAGTATGAAATAGAGGTCCTGCGACGCTTTAAGAAAATCAGTCTCGTTTGTGCAGTTACACTTGATGCAAAGATATTGGCTGAAGGGAATGCTGTTTAATAGTGGTTTAGAGTGTGCACTTCCTGCATGGAGGATAGTGTTTCCAGACGATTCCTTACGATAAAGTGCTGAAAAAAGTTTGCCTTTAGAATCCACGTGGATTTCCAGATCCAAAAATGTGATCATAGTTTGGCTACATTCCATGGTGAAATTCAAGTTATATGTATTGTTGGCTAGAAGATTGACAAAAAGGGATAATTCTTCCCGAGTGCCAGACCAGAAAAACAATACCCTGTCTATATATCTGTGCCAGGATATAACACGGCACAGTAAGTGGGTTAAATCTGGATTGGCAAAAAGCTCCCTTTTCCACCCCCCCAGGTACAGGTTGGCGTAGGATGGGGCACGTTTGGTGCCCATAGCCATGCCCATTACCTGGAGGAAGTGGGAAGAGCCAAACAAAAAATGATTGCGTTTCAGAATAAATCGAAGGAGATCAGTGACAAAATGGCCATATGCTTCTAATTTGGGGCCTCTTTCTTGCACTAAGTTAGAAACTACCTCAATGCCTTTATTGTGGGGAATAGCATTATAGAGACTCTCCACGTCTAGAGCAACCAGCCAAACGTTTTGAGGCAACCGCAGGTCCTCCAAGATGCGGAGGAGATGTAATGTATCCTTAACATAAGAAGGGAGTGATGTAACATGTGGATTTAAGTATTTATCTATGAGTGCACTTGCATTTTCGGTAAGGCATTGGCACCCTGATACAATAAGGTGACCAGGTGGTGATACAAGGGATTTGTGTAATTTTGGCAACGCATAAAACGTTGGTATTTTAGGATCTTTGACATTTAAAAATTTCCAAGTGTTACTATCAATAGTGCCCTTTTGATAGGTGGAAAAAATGAGCTCGTAGTATTCGGTAGTGAAGTTCTTAATCAAAAGTCTGGAAATAGGTCTGTACCACTCCTTGTTGTCAAGGATGTTGCGGCACATAGACTCGTAAGCCGCATCAACATCCATGACAACTATATTTCCACCCTTGTCGGCTGGTTTAATAACCAGCCCAGGGTGGTTTTGTAGAGATGTCAGAGCCCGTCTGTGGGCAAGAGACAAATTTGACGGCTTAGAATTAGAGAAATCAGAACCTTTAATAGCATTAGTGACTTGTTCTACAAACGCCCAAATGTTGGGGTTGGTGGACAACGTGGGAAATGTTTGAGATTTAGGTTTAAATGATGTAGGGGGAGGGAATAAGAAGTACCATCTCGGTATCCTCCGGTGATTGGCGGCTCTGTCTAATGACAGTTTGGCCGCCCACTGTGTTCTGCACTGCATGTATTGTATACGGCAGCATCAGACTCCCTCGCATAGCCCTCTGGACCTTGTAGGCTCACTGGGTCAAGGCTGGGCGCATGCGCAGTGACGACTTTCGTCTGCTCACACGCCGCGGCGACGTCAGATGCCGGACATGTGTGGGGGGCTTTAAAGGCCGGTGAACCCGGCCATTCCTTTGCTGGTGTTCGCAGGGCACCCACGTCTGTGCTGGACTTAACAAGGTATGTCATTCCCTTAGCGATGCAAATCTCTTGAACCTCCCCTTCTGCTTTATCATCTCATTGCTTCGTTTTGCCTTTTTGCAGAGCGATTGTTTGTGATCAAACTGCCTCTATCATTCCTTGTTCCATTGGTTCCTCATTGGTCTGTTAGCAGTTTTGGATTCCTTGGTGAGTTAGCCATCTCTGGGTATATACACAGACTGTATAATAACTAGCAATGCAGAAAAAGTTTTTTTTCAAAAACCCAGCCCAATAATTACTTATCTGATCGCTACTTTTTCTTCCCTATCTCTCCATTTTGTATTTAAAGTTATTCCCATCTGCCATTCTTGATTTAAACAAGCCAGCATACTGGGTGCCCTGTTCCTTCCCTTTCCCTATTACCTTGCATAAATAGTAAGTATGTTTTTGAGGCTATGTTAGCCCTAGATACTGTTGGCCTGGGTATCCAAAAATGTTTGGGCCTTATGCCATAACCTTTTCATTTATATTGAAAATTTCTTTTCCAGGTCCTTTTTTGCCCCCTGCAGCCTTCTACTGTGTTTGCAGCTCTTGTATCCCCCCTTGGGGTTCCCATGCTTGCCCACCGGGTGCCCTTTGGTAGGTATTTTCCATCGTTTGTTTGAGTGGCTCTGGTTGTGCCTTGTGGGACAACGCTGGGTGGGGTCTGGGATGCGTGGTGGATGGGACCTGCAGGCCGGTGAATCTGTTATGGGAGGATTCATGGTAATGCATGACAGCCACATGGCACTTTATCAATCTCATACAGCTCTGTAATTACAATTGTTACCATTGTAGTGTTTGATTGTTGTCTCTCTTTGTTATAGAATTCCAAGATAAGAGCACAGGTATCATCAACTGTCCCTGAGGAAGCCTATTTAGGCAAAACATGTAGGACTTCATATACCTGCTCACATGACCTTCCACTACGCTCTAGGCGGGTTTGTGCGATACATTAGCTCAGTTGGCTTTTTATTCTTATGTGTATTTTTTGTATTGCTCACACCCCTGTTATGTATGTTTGTATGACCTTTTTAATTATATTTGAATAAACTATTGTTATTTTATCATATGGTATCATATTTTGTTAGTTGGCACCATGATAATCCCTCAACCCTCTCTCTTCTCATTGTAATTTTTCTATTGGGATGAGGTGCCGTATTGTTATGAGGACTATCGAGTCATTCAATCCACAATATGTGTTACTATTTAACCTCTTTTCAACCCCTATTTTATCCTAAAAAATATATTTCTTTCTTCCTTTTCTCCCATATTATTTTGATTTAGATTTGTTTAATTTACTTCTATCTTTCTAATTATAATTTTTTTTTTTACTTCTATTTATTTTATTCTTTTTATAGCGTTACATTAAAAAAGTGAAAAATAAAAAAAAGCCTTGCATTGTTTTTTACCAAAATCATAATTTTAGTGCAATTTTTCAAGAAAAATTATATATGTGTATACTTATATAATATGTATACTTTTTCAGTAACACTAATATTTATACACTTTGTTATCCTAGATAATGATAAAAAGCTATTGTCGAACACACAGCCAAATAACAGATATGTAATAATTACATTGGTCCATAGTGTTATATAGGTGTAAGAGCTGAAGTGGTTAAACAGCCTTTGACTAGCTATAAAATGTTTCTGTCTATTCAGTTCTGATGCTTATTACATTTCTGCCAGACAATGTAGCCCTATCAGACAGGGCAGGAAGCCTAATTATTTCTCTGCTGCAGTTAAGTAACATTTAAAGGCCTCATCCCTACCCCCCACCCTGTGACTGGACAGTGAAAGTAGAAGCAGCAGATATGATGATTCCATATCAATGCTCTCTACTCTAATCAGAATGGCATTGTATTGCAGCACAAATGATTGGCTTCTTGCACTGCTTCTCCCTTTTTCGGTTTGAGTACTGGACTTTTATTGTACAGAGAAAATGCAAATGTTTGATACCAAGTCAAATTCAGGCACATACATTGCTTACAGCTGAAAAAACACACCAAATGATGTATTAACCACATGAACTCTGAAAGATTCACTCCCCTTCATGACCAGGCCATTTTTTGTGATACGGCACGTGCGTTACTTTAACTGACAATTGTGCAGTCATGCAACACTGTACCCAAATAATATTTATGTTTTTTTATTCCCACAAATAGAGCTTACTTTTAATGGTATTTAATCACCACTGTATTTTTTATTGTATGCGCTATAAGCAAAAAAAACCAGACAATTTTGAAAAAAACAATATTTTTTACATTCTGCTATAAAACATATCCAATAAATAAAATAAAATAAAAAAAATGTCTTCATAAATTTAGGCCAGTAAGTATTCTGCTAAATATTTTTGGTAAAAAAAAATCCCAAATTGGCATATATTGATTGGTTTATGCAAACGTTAGAGCGTCTACAAACTATGGTATATATTTCTGGAATTTTTATTTATTTATATATTTTTTAAACTAATAGTTGCGGCGATCAGCGACTTATAGCCAGATTGTGATATTGCGGTGAACGATCAGCACTAACTGCCACTTTTGAATACTTTGCAGGAACCAGTGACACTAATACAGTGATCAGTGCTAAAAATATGCACTGTCACTGTACTAATGACACTGGCTGGGAAGGGATTAAACATCTAGGGTGATCAAAGGGTTAAATGTGTGCCTAGCCAGTGTTTGTGTACTGTGTTAGTTGCTTTTACTAAGGGAAGAGGTGGATTTTGTTCCCTGCTTTGCAGGAACACAGAATCCATCCTTTCCCCCAATCAGAACAGAGATTTGTCTTGTTTACATAGGCAGATCCCCATTTTGTGTGTTTTACTGATGGTCAGCGGGTGCCTGCGAATCATCCACTGCCCAGCACCCACATATTGACTTCTACTGTGAATAATCAAAGCAGGAGGGGCCCGCCAATGGCTCACGTGTGCCCACTGCAGGCAACGGTGCAGAATCACGTGTATGCTGTATATACGTGATTCTGCACAGGAGTGATGCACTGTAGCAGTACAACTGCTACTGTATGGGTGGTCTTTAAGTGGTTAATGAATATCAATCTGAATTCATTTGTGTCTTCCTGGAGTTCAGCTTTAAGACCATTTTCAGAGCCTGTTAAAGACCTGGATGATAAAATTGAGTGTTCTTAGCGAAAATGAATGGTCCTTTAGAAACATTTGGGGCTAAATAATAAATAATGTGTCTATCGTGATATTGAAAACATACAGTAAATGTATTAATACAACTGTATTTACTACATCCTCTGTACTTTGTACATGTATATTCTTTTAACATAGAAAGTAAATTATATTTAGTATACATGTAAATTCTGAAAGCTCTTTTCTTTTCAGGTTATTTTCTCTTAAAAATGTGGACTCACGAAAAAAAAAAAAAAAAGCTTTTTAATAAATAGTGTGGAGAATGACTGAAAATTGATTTCAAATTGCATTAAAGTCATAATTGCAACGTAAGTGGCGCCCTTCCTCCTAAGTGGCATCCTAATGATCATATAAATATTGTAAACAATATTGTAAATGTTCAAGAATCTGGTACATCTACTTCTTAGGTAAATGTTTTGAGTAAAGGTACAAAACACCTTTTAAAGCCACTGCAAAATTCTAGTTCCAGTTTAAAGGCCATAATTTTTTTTTTTTTTTTTAAAACATGACTTTTTGAATATGCTATAGAAATATCCCTTCACAGAATCTAAGTTAATTGCAAATATGACTATTCCAACAATTATAGAAAATTATTGGTCCTTCTATGACATTAAGTACTCTTATTAAAAAGGTATTTTTTCCTGAGATTTTTATTAGCTATGGCTGATAGCGGAAAGTAATCATGTACCCAGGAGAGAAAATCCTTATGAAAGCTCATATGGCCTATTAAGTCGATGAATGAAAATTAATACATTTAATTTAGTAAAGCTGTAATGTTCATGCCATTATTTATAATAACCTGTATGAATATGGTTACATTTATACAGTAGTTGCTCTTTTAATGTAGTCACTGATCAGTAGGTCTCAGTTTGAATTTACTTTGTGTAGTATTGTTGGTATTCATCTTGTATCTCACTACATTCGATTGGTTTATTTGCTTCCTGAAGCCCACCTACCCAAAAAATATGAACGTTCCTAATATGCTTGAACAAAGAAAATGTCAGTACAATGTGCAAAATAAACATTTTGTTGTTACTATTTTTCCATTGCATTCCTTTCAGTGTCTATTTACCGCCAAAAAAAACAAGTAAAAGCTGTGATTTTGATCATATTTAGAAACACAGTCAAAACAAACATAAAAATGTTATTTTTTCCATTCATTTTAAAGCTTCTATTGGGCTTCTCCTACTCGTTATCTAAAATGTTATTGCTTTAATCGTTGAGGAATTACAAAAACCCTCATCCTCCCCTCATCACCCCTTCTTCCTCATCTCCATAGCCTCTCCTTGTACACAATCAGAGTACACAGGAAAGTTTTATGTTACATGGGGAAATCACCTATTTTTGACACTTAATGAACATATACAAAAAAACAGGAGTTCATTGAAATGCCCTGTACACACGGTCGGATTTTCCAACGGAAAATGTGTGATAGGACCTTGTTGTTAGAAATTCCAACCGTGTGTGGGCTCCATCACACATTTTCCATCTGAATTTCCGACACACAAAGTTTGAGAGCTTGCTATAAATTTTTCCGACAACAAAATCCGTTGTCGGAAATTCCGATCGTGTGTACACAAATCCGACGCACAAAGTGCCATGCATGCTCTGAATGAATTAAGAGACGAAAGCTCTGTTTATAGTCCCGACGTACGTGTATTATGTCACTGCGTTCAGAACGATTGGATTTTCTGACAACTTTGTGTGACCGTGTGCATGCAAGACAAGTTTGAGCCAACATCCATCGGAAAAAATCCATGGATTTTGTTGTCGGAATGTTCGATCAATGTCCGACCATGTGTACAGGGCATTAGGGTTTATGACACATTGTAATGATAGAGGTGAAAGTTATAAAAGCTAGTAGACCAGATTGGCATATGGCATTTCTCCATTTGCTAACACAATTGGCATGTCTGAAAGCACTTGCATGCTGGCTTGAGGTCCTCTAGAAACAGCATGAGCGAGCTTGGTTAGAAAATGTATCTAAACTCAAAAACTAAAATATAATATATTGCAGCATACCAGTCCTTTTATGTGGTGGCTGCAATCATTTTCTTTCTTTTTTTTTTCAAGCTCTTTCCGATCATTTTCATCTGGCAATCCTGTGAATAACACACTTTCTGTCCCTGGGTTCTTACTCATATTTACTCCACTGTATCCAAAGAGGAAATCATGCCAGTCAGCCAAGCAAGACTTCAAACATGTCAGGCTTCCCAATTTGGCTGCAGGGGAAGTGATGTAGAGGAAATTATCTACTATAAGGCGTGGCTATGTTGTGGTGTGATAGCAAACATTTTTGTGAACTCTTTGCAAGATGGATTTGTATACTTGATCTCTATGACACTTGGCTTGGTCCAGCTCAAGATGATCATAGAAAAAATGGCCGGGCGGAAAAAGAGGAGGGTGTTGTGCCCATATTGGCTGTGTCAGGGCTGTGCTCAGCCCTTCCTTCTCTAAGTTGACCGGCTCAGCTGTTGGCTAATTTCCAGCTCCTTTCTCTCCACAGTGACTCAGCTGTTGATGGTCTGCTCGTCAGTCCTGCCTACTTAAAGCCGTCCAGCTCACTTCATCTCTGCCTTCGCCTTTGGTCACATCTCTGAGACTTTCTCCTGCGTTCCTGTTGAAGACTTGCTCGGCTGACATCCCTTCTGGCTCCTGATCCTGCTTGCTGTACTACTACGTTGATCTCTGGCTCTCTGGCATTGGTATTGGCTGGCTACCCGATCTGGTTACTGAACTTTGGCTATTGACTATGCTTACTTTGTTTACCTTTTTATTATTATTAAACAAGTGTGATTGATTAACTGTACTTCTGTCTCGGTCTGATTCATGGTTTCTGACAGTAGGCGAAGGCCATGAATTCAGAAGATGCAGTCAGTCCACTTGTTGGTAATATTTTTTCCAGATTGGATGACCAGGATCATCGCATGGATCAGTTTGCCTTGGTATTACAAACACTCCTGAGTCACATGGCTAACCTGGAATCTTCCACTATGGTTGCTTCGGTACAACCTGTGTTGCAGGCAGTCCCTGCTGCTGCTCCAGTCTCTGTGCAGGCACCCTCCTCCAGTATTCCCCAGCGATTTGGGGGTGATCAAGTTCAATGCAGAGGGTTTCTCAACCAGGTTGAGATATACTTTGAGATGCTGCCCCAGGCATTTCCCACGGACAGAAGCAAAGTAGGTTTCGTGATATCTTTGCTTTCTGAGAGAGCTTTGGCCTGGGCAAACCCTCTATGGGAGACGCAAAAACCGGTGGTCCTGAGCTACCCAGAATTTGTAGCTTCCTTCAAAAGGGTATTTGACGTTCCCACACACTCCGCTTCTGCTGCCAAGAGCCTCGTGTTCCTAAAATAGAGTACGAGAACTGTTGTCGATTATGCTATTGAATTCCATACTCTGGCAGAAGAGGTTGCTTGGAACAATGAGGTCCTTGTGGCTGTCTTCTCTCATGGTCTCTCGGATAATATCAAGGATGAGATAGCAGCCTTAGATATACCCACTGAGCTGGAGAGGTTGATCACATTTGCCATCCTCATTGACTCCAGACTCAGAGAAAGACTCTCCTTTAAGGAGCGCTGGCGCAAGCCTCCTGTACAATTGTCTCCGAGCTTTGCAGTCCCACCCTTGCCTCCCTCACCTCCCATGCCTCCTGGTACTGAGTCAGTCTGCGAAGATGAACCCATGCACTTGGGCTTCACACGTCTCTCTGCAGATGAGAGAGCCCTTAGGAGGAGGGAGAGATTGTGCCTTTATTGTGGCCAGGCTGGTCACTTTTTGAAGTCTTGTCCTACCCATCCAGGGAACGCCCAAACCTTCAGGTCCTGTCACGGACAGACCTTAGGTGGCATTGTTTCGTCTCCAGTTTCCCAGAAAGATAAGCCCCTGGTTTGGGTTACCCTGTCTTGGGCTGAGTAATCCATCGAGATACAGGCTCTAATCAACTCTGGGGCTGCAGGCCTGTTCATTAATGCTGCCTTTGTATCAAAGCACTCGATTCCCCTGCAGCTCACTTGCCATTGAGGCTCTTGACGGGAGACCTCTACAGCCTGCCCATGTGACTCATGAGACTGTTCCGTTGTCCATGGCCGTAGGGGCCCTTCACCATGAGATAATCCATTTCCAAGTTATTTCCTCGCCTAAGTTTGAACTGGTTATTGGTTATCCTTGGTTACAGAGGCACAACCCTTCTTTTGATTGGCTCCATGCTGAGGTTCTGTCCTGGTCACCACAGTGCAGTGAGAGATGCTTCCAGAAGGTAGCCAAGGGGCTTTTCACCTCTTCACTCACCTCCCTGCCGGAGGAGTACCGAGATTTTAACGATGTCGTTGACAAAGGTCAAGCTGGTACTTTGCCTCCACACCGGTCGTATGATTGCCCAATTGACATCCAACCTGGTGCCATACCCCCTCGTGGCCAGGTTTACCCTTTGTCGGTCTTGGAGGATAAGGCCATGGAGGAGTATGCTGCAGATGCACCTTCTCGTGGTTTCATCCACAAATCCTCATCTCCTGCTGGTGCTGGTTTCTTTTTTGTGAAGAAGAAAAGTGGTGAACTGAGACCTTGTATCGATTATAGGGGTCTCAATCGTTTCATGATTAAGAATGCCTATCCCATTCTATTGATTATGGAGTTATTGGACCACCTCAAGGGAGCAACAGTTTTTACGAAGCTTGATTTGAGAGGGACATACAATCTCGTCAGGATTAAAGAGGTCGATGAGTGGAAAACTGCGTTTAATACCAGATCAGGTCATTATGAGTATCTTGTAATGCCTTTTGGCCTTTGTAACGCTCCAGCAGTTTTCCAGGAGTTCATTAACGATGTCCTCCGAGATTTGTTGCAGTTATGTGTGGTGGTTTATCTCAATAATATCCTCATATTTTCCAAGTCCCTGGAGAGCCACCACACAGATGTCTGTCGTGTGCTCCACAGACTACAAGAGAACAATCTCTATTGTAAATTGGAAAAGTGCGAATTCCATTGTGAACAGGTGAAATTCCTGTCA
This sequence comes from Aquarana catesbeiana, assembly GCF_042186555.1. Taxonomy (NCBI): domain Eukaryota; kingdom Metazoa; phylum Chordata; class Amphibia; order Anura; family Ranidae; genus Aquarana; species Aquarana catesbeiana. Next base: position 646,849,962 of record NC_133324.1, read on the forward strand.
TTTCCACTGCTGGTTTTTCGATGGACCTAGAAAAACTTTCAGCGGTCTTACAGTGGCCTCGACCCGTGGGTTTACATCCTCTGCAGCGTTTTCTTGGCTTTGCCAACTATTATCGGAAGTTTATTCGTAACTTCTCATCTCTGGTCAAGCCCCTGACTGATATGACCAGGAAAGACGGCAACCCACAGAATTGGTCTCCAGAGTCCAGAGGCTTTTGTTTCTGCTCCTGTGTTGGCACACCCTGATCCTACGTTGCCTTTTATCCTAGAAGTTGATGCTTGCAAGACTTGCGGTAGTACCCTTCTGTCTCAATGTCCTAACTCTGAGTGCACTATGCATCTGTGTGGCTACTTTTCCAAGAAATTGTCACAGGCAGAGTGTAATTATGAGATTGGTGATAGAGAGCTATTGGCGATCATTTTAGCCCTGAAAGAATGGAGACATCTCCTTGAAGGTACCACTGTGCCAGTTCTCATTCTTACTGACCAAAAGAATCTCACATTCTTGTCTGAAGCTAAGCGCCTCTCTCCCAGAAGGGTGTGATGGGCTCTTTTCTTTTCAAGTTTTAATTACATTGTCTCATTCTTACCCCGTACTAAGAATGTAAGGGCTGACGTCTTGTCATGACAATTTTCCTCCACTTCCAAGATGGAGTTGGTTCCAGTTCCTGTGATTCCTCCTGGTCATATTCTGGCTACGGTTCACACCAGTCTTACTTTTCCTTTGGGTGACAAAATTCTTTCTGCTCAGGTCGATACTCCTCCTGAAAAACCTTGTGACCACTGCTTTGTTCCCGAGAGTCTCCATACTGCCGTGCTCCAGACTTACCGTTCTCCCAAGGCTGCTGTCCACCCTGGGAAGAATCAATTCTTTTGGGGCATTTCCCAATAATTCTGGTGGCCTAGTCTACTTGCTGATGTAACCGCCTTCATAGCTGCCTGTTCCGTGTGTGCTCAGAGTAAGACTCCACAACACCTTCCAGTGAGCCTCCTACAACCCATACCCAATGGAGTGAGGCCCTGGACCCACCTGTCTATGGATTTAATTGTGGAGTTACCCAACTCCCAGGGCAACACAGTTATCCTTATGGTGGTTGACCAGTTCTCGAAAACATTGCATTGTATTCCACTCAAGAAGTTGCCTACTTCTAATGAACTGGCTTCTATTTTTGCTCAGGAGATCTTCCGCTTATATGGGCTACCCAAGGTGATTGTCTCAGACAGGGGTAGTCAGTTTGTGTCCCGGTTCTGGCGAGCCTTTTGTGCACAGTTGGGTATTCAGCTTGCTTTCTACTCTGCGCATCACCCGCAGTCTAATGGGGCAGCAGAACAAGCCAATCGGTCCTTGGAGCAATTCCTATGTTGCTATATTTCTGACCATCATAACAACTGGTCAGACCTCTTACCGTGGGAGGAGTTTGCTCACAATAGTGCCTTGAATTCAGCTTCCCGTTTGTCCCTGTTTATGGCGAACTATGGTTTCCAACCTTACGTGTTGCCTGCCTCGTTTGTTCCGCAGAGTATTCCTGAGTTAGAGGAGCATCTCTTTGGTCTTCGTTCCACTTGGGCACAAGTCCAGGAGGGTTTGCGACATGATAACGATAGGTACAGCCTCTATGCTGACCACAGACGCCTGCCTGCACCTACCTACCAGGTTGGGGACAGAGTCTGGCTGTTGTCTCGCAACCTCTGACTTCGTGTTCCTTCTTTGAAGTTCGCACCTCGGTTTATTGGGCCTTTCCGTATCCTTCGCAGGATTAACCCAGTGGCTTACGCGTTGGACCTTCCTCCTAGTATGCGCATCTCTAATGTGTTTCATGTCTCCTTATTGAAACCTTTGGTCTGCAACTGCTTTACCACCTCGGTGCCACGTCCTCACTCTATACAGGTTGAGAACCATAAGGAGTGTGAAGTACAATCCATTGTCGACTCCTGTAGGTTCCGTGGGCGCATACAGTACCTGGTGCATTTGAAGGGGTACAGTCCAGTGGAACGCTCTTGGGTCTCATCCTTGGACGTACATGCCCCTGTCCTCCATGATTTCCACAGACGTTCTCCGCTCAAACCCAGTGGTCCTCCAAGGGGGAGGGGTCGTTGAGTAGGGGGTACTGTCAGGGCTGGGCTCAGCCCTTCCTTCTCTGAGCTGGCCCCTCAGCTGTCAGCTAATTGCCAGCTCCTTTCTCTCCACAGTGACTCAGCTGTTGATGATCTGCTCGTCAGTCCTGCATACTTAAAGCCGTCCAGCTCACTTCATCTCTGCCTTCGCCTTTGGTCACATCTCTGAGATTTTCTCCTGCGTTCCTGTTGAAGACTTGCTCGGCTGATGTCCCTTCTGGCTCCTGATCCTGCTTGCTGTACTACTACGTTGATCTCTGGTTCTCTGGCATTGGCATTGGCTGACTACCCGATCTGGTTACTGAACTTTAACTATGTATTGACTACGCTTACTCTGTTTACCTTTTTATTATTATTAAACAATTGTGATTAACTGTACTTCTGTCTCAGTCTGATTCATGGTTTCTGACAGGCTGCATCTCAATGAAGGTGATTTACTAAGAAGAAGGCACTGCACCAGTTCATACATTAATTGGTGCGCTGGAAAAGTCATTAATTGAATGTGTTAACCGACGCACATTGAAGAGCAAATAACAATAATAAATAAATATGTAAACTGCAACAGGCACTAGGATAACTGCAGTTTTCTTATTGATAATAGCGCACGCCCAATACAATTGGTTAATTTCATTTCTTTGGATGTGTCTTGTTAGGCATGCTAATCTCATTCCTATCACTTCTAATATATCTTTGAAATGTGTTTTTTATTTTTTTACCAAAATATTAATTAATTAATATTTTCAGATCTTGATCTTTAAAGGTGACCATACACTACAATCAGTTAGATCTTAAATGAATTAGATTTAGTGCATGAGCCTGTTTGATTTCCTATATTTTTAATTCATTGTTCAAGTGCGTCTTCCTATTACCTATTTTGCTAAATATCGAGTTGTACAGAGATTGGCTAGTCAGATTGTATAGTGCATGACCATCTTAAGTGCCAAATTTGGAATGTAGTGGGGGAAGATGGTAGTTGCGCTGTGATGAAGGGGGGGGGAGGGAAGCTACAAAGATGACTAAAGTGGCAAAGTGAACTAAAAAAGCAGAAACGGGCCAATGCATGAATAGATCCTACATGCTAAAAGAACATGGTGGGGATGCAGTGCAGTGCAACGTAGCTGATCAACATGACATGTTGCGGGCAGACAAAGCCTAATATATAAAGGTAATCGTGAAACAGTGACTGCTTGAATATAGCAAAACAAAAATGCATATACCAACACAAATAGGGTGAAAAATGACACAATGCAAAAAAAAAAAAATATATATATATATATATAATGCAAGAAAAATATATGTGGGCTAGTGCCCCATTAGCAAAAACGTGCCAGATCCTGGTGAACTACAAGTGACAAATCCCTAGGACAAACATTAATATTAGTTCTATCATCCAGTCCAAAAAGCAAAAACACGTGATGAGAAACACAAAACAAGTCCAATCGTGAAGGGAGGGGGGATCTTTAGTGAGGACACCTCCGTGTTTGCAAGCCGCTTACCTTACAGCTGTAAGGTGTACAGCCTGTGTTGCAAATGACCCGCAGGTGTAGACGTTCCGTGTATACAGGCAGTGACAATGATGAACATGCCAAGCGAAATATAAAAAATATAAAGTATACAGCATGTAAAATAACTCTGCAACGACCACAGTGGAGGGGGTGCAAGACACACACAGGGGGAGGTTGCACTCACTTTCATGAAGTGAGTGTGGGCATCAATCCACGAGCGCCAAGCTCGTATGCCTCCAGGAGTGTCACCAATCTGGAATCTGTCCCCGTGCCTGGAAACTGGAATATCTCCCCGTGCCTCTCTCCTCAGTGTTCGTCAGGTAGAGTAGTGATGTACAGTGTGAGGGGGAAAGAGACGCACATAGCGTGATCCCATATAAAAGGTATATTTATTTAATAAAACAAGTCCAATCAACTTACATTTAAAACAATGCTGCAGTGTGTGGTAACTACGAGCACCGAGCTCGTCTCCTGTTGTTTGTCTATGGCAGCGTCCCGTGCTCCAATCCTAATGCATATCGTCACGTCACGTGACTTCTTCCTCTGAAAAAGGGTTGAAAGGTAGAGGTATGGTCCACAAGGTTGTCCCGCTCATCAGTTTATTATTCTTTTTAGTTCTCTTTGAAGCCTTAGAATGGGTGTCTCTGTAAGTCATTTAATCTGTTACCATGGCAACAGGACAGAGTCATTGAAGTTTGACAGGAACTGTTGTTTTATCCAAGGATGCCAAAGTTTTTCAAATTTTGGAATTTGATTTTGATCGATGGCTACCATCTTAGCATGGGACATTGTATTATTCATTCTGTGGAAAAAACAAAAAAGTGTAGCGCTAAACAATATCATAAACGGCAATGGATTAGTCAATATGCAGTGAAGGGGATCACCTATAAATAAAACTTTATAAATAGGTAGTCCTAATATGGACTTTGTGACTAAACAATGAAAGTGGTTAGTCCATTCTGTGAATTGTTTCTGCTAGTACCAATGTAGGAGATTTCCATGCCTTGGCCACTGTTTGTTTTGCAGCCGTTATTAGTTGGATCATAAGTTTGAATTGAGAGAGTGTTAACCATTCCGGTTTTAGATTAAGTAAAGTTAAATATGGATCTGGTTGTATTATTTTTTTAAATATTTTAGATGCAATCACGAAGACTTCCTTCCAGAAGGTTTGGATTACTGGGCATGTCCACCATATGTGTAAATATGTGCCTATTTCTGGGCATCCTCGAAAACAAAGAGCTGAGGTATTAGGTGAATATTTTGACACTCTAGCGGGTACAAGGTACCAGTGAGTTAGGACTTTATAATTTGTCTCCAGTGCTAAGATGTTGGGTGAAGATGACTTAGATGTGAGCCATATGTTAGACCAGTCCGTTGTCCAAGCTTTAAAAGAATTTGGGTAGATCCATGCCGGATAAAAGGCCGGATTTCTGATAAAAGAAAGGAGAGGATTGTGTGGAGATTGTAACTGATATTTGGTTTTTAGTTTATCCCAGAGAGATAAGAAGTGTTTAGTTATAGGATTATGAATTTTAAAGCGGTCTTTAGGATCAAGCCATAATAAATTTGATATTAATAGAGGGTCATTTTCTGAAGCCTCTATAAATACCCATAATGGGATTTCCTGTTTTGCATGGTATTTGGACAGACTGGCCAAATGTGCTGCTCTGTAGTAGTTAGTAAAATTAGGGTATCCCAGGCCTCCTTTATTTTTGGGAAGATGTAGTGTGTGTATAGGTATACGTGGTTTAGAAGAGCCCCATATAAACGAAGTTGCTCTTTTTTGTACTATTCTCAAAAAATAGGAAGGAATTGGAATAGGGAGGACTCTGAATAGATAAAGCAATTTGGGTAGAATAGTCATTTTGATTGCATTAATCTTCCCTATCCAGGATAAAGGAAGTTGTGACCATTGTTTTATTAGATTTGTGATCTGTCTTAATACAGGAGGATAATTGGTTGAGAATAAGTCAGAATGAGATGCTGTTAAATGAATTCCAAGCTATGGGATTGATTTTTCTGCCCATGTGAATGGGAGTGCAGCCCTAGCCGGGATCAATTCCATGTTTGTGAGTGAAATATTAAGCACTAGGCATTTCTTAGGATTAATCATAAGGCCAGATAGGGCTGCAAATCCATCAAGAGCTGGTATTAAGTTAGGACCAGAGACCTGTGGTGATGATAGAAAAAGTAATATATCGTCTGCAAATATACATAATTTGTGTGTAATACCTCCTACTTCAATGCCAGTTATAGTTTGGTTTGTTCTGATGTATTGGGCCATGGGTTCGAGTATAAGGACAAATAATAAGGGAGATAATGGGCAACCCTGTCGGGTACCTCTTTCGATATTAAAGGCTTCAGATTTGTATCCAGCATATTTTATATAGGCTTTGGGTTTATTATATAATGCTTTGATCCATGTTAAAAAGTGGGGTCCAAAACCCCATTTTTGTAATGAATATTGCATATACTGCCAGGATACTGTGTCAAATGCCCTCTTAATATCGAGAGATAGAAAACATAAAGGGATTTTCTGTTTTTTAGCAATTTGTGCCAATAACACTGCCCTGCGTATATTATTGCCTGCCTGTCTATTTGGCATGAAGCCTACTTGATCTCTATGTATTAATTTTCCTATAATGCTATTGAGGCGTTTTGCTATTATTTTTGCTAATAATTTAATATCGAGGTTTAACAGAGAGATAGGCTGATAATTCACACAGGAAGTATCATCAGAAAGGCTTTTTGGGATCATACAAACAATTGCCATTAGTGTTTCTTGCCGAAAAGAATGTCCATCTAGAAGTTTGTTAAAAGTTTCAGTGAGAATGGGAGAGAGTATTTCTGAGAATGTTTAATAGTATAAAGCCGAGTAGCCGTCTGGGCCTGGTCTTTTGTTAAGTTTTAGGTCTTTTATGGCGTTAGCAACTTCATCTCTAGTTATAGGCTCATCCAAACTGCTTTTTTGATTCTGAGATAACTCAGGTAAGGTTATTTTTGAGAAGAAGGATTCAGCCTCTGTAGGATTAAATTCATTGTTTGTCTTGTATAAAGTTGCGAGATGTGAGTGAAATTTATGGACTATTTTAACTGGATTACAAGTGTAAACATTTTTTGATAAATTCAAACGTATTGGTTTGAAAGATTTGTTAGTTGAATTTAATGCCCGAGCCAAATATGTACCTGGTTTGTTTGTATTCATGTAGAAATTGTGTTTGGAGTGTTTGAGGGATTTATCAACTGACTCAGTGAGAAATAGATCGTATTCCAATCTAGATTTTTCCAGATGAGATTTTGTACTCTGAGATGGATTATCTTGAAATGATATGTAGGCTGTATTAAAATTGAGTTCTAGTTTTTTTGCTAGATTTTTGCGTTCCCGTTTAAATAGTGCCATTTGTCTTTGTATTGTACCACGCAAGACAGGCTTATGAGCTTCCCACAGTGTTATTGGGGAGATGTCTGTTGTATTATTAATTGATATGTATTCCTTTAAAGCTTGTTCAATGGCCATCTGATGTAGTGGGTGTTTGAACATTATGTCCGGTAAGTACCACGTTGGGTCATGCGCTTTTGGTATGGCTGAGGCTATAGTAGTGTATACTGCATTATGGTCAGACCACGGAATCAGAATTATATCTGATGCAATAATTTCTGGTATCATTCCTATTGTTAGAAAAATATGATCTATTCTGGTGAAGGTTTGATGAGGGTGCGAGAAATAAGTGAATTTCTTTTTCATTGGGTTACTTTCTCTCCACGAATCTACCAGTTTGTATTTGGAAAGAAGTTGAGAAAAAGGTAATCTAGAGGTTATTTTGGATGGTGTAAAAGGTGATTTATCTAGAAATGGGAGGAGGACCTGGTTCGAATCCCCACACATTATCACTGTTCTGTCAGATTTAATTTTAAAAGGGTTTGTTGTAGTTCATCTGCTGATCTGCTTCTGTAAATTGTACCTTGGTAGTTAAATCTGACTGAAAAGGGGAAGCCCCATTGATACATAATGTTGTGGCGTTGCAGTTCCATTAGTTGGGGTTTCATGGATCGTCTTTTAGTAATAGTAAGTTGGGATAGGTCAGCAAAAATTTGATAATTGTGTCCTTGAAAATTAAGTTCCTTTTTTTCTCTTGCAGCAATTAGTATTTGTTCTTTCGTTCTTTAATAATTAAATTTTGTGATTATATCACGTGGGGGTCCATCTTTCTTTTTGGCTGTGAGGGCTCTGTGTACTCTGTCCAGTTCTAAACGTTCAATAGGGATATCTGGCTTTAGTTCTTGTAATAGAGCAGTAATAGTAGATTGCAGGTCTGTCACAGTTTCAGGTATTCCCCTTATGTGCAAGTTTGAACGTCTGGCTCTATTTTCGTAATCTTCGAGCTTAGTTTGAAGTATTAAATTCTCTTCTTTTAATTGTTCCAATTCTGTTATATTTACTTGGGTTGTAATTTCAATTTCATCCATTTTTATTTCTAGGGCTGCGGTGCGGTTTCCCAGCTCTCTTATTTCTTTGGTTAGGCTTTTTGTTATTTGGTCTGAGGTTTGTTTTAAAGCCTTATGAAGCATCTTTTCAAATTGTAATAATATTACTGGGGATGCTGAGGAGGCTTGTGGAGAAGTTTGTGAGAGGATTTGTTCTGTTCCTGACTCAAATGGAGAGTCTTGCTGTGACATTTTCTGTCTGTGAGAGCGCCCTGATGCTGTATCTTGTGAGGTGACTGGAGCTGCTTTAGTTGCAGTGAGTGCCTGTGAGCTCTTTGTGAGGTGATTTTTATTTCTGCCACGGTTTCCTCCCAGTACCATATTTCCTGCCCAAACTTTCACAGTTTGTTCCCTGGGGCAAAAAGGTTCAAATGGATACCTTTTGAGCCTGCAGGCTCCGCTTTGTCCTTCTCTTCTCTCCTCAGCGGTGCGGAGCTCTAACAATGCATGTCTGCTCCACTAGGCTCCGCCCATCTCCCTCAAATTATCTTAATTTTCAAATAATGATCATCTCTTCCTCAGAGAACAGTGAGCGGGGCATGGTGGTGGGAAGAAATTAACAGCAGTACAAGCAACTTCCTGGAGGGGCATGATGTCATTCCTGTGTGCTGGCCACCACACTCCCGAGAACCAGATATGCGCCACGGGTACATACCTACGCGCACACAGCAGTTGCGCATCTCACATACACAGCGGTCGTGCATCTAAATGCATTTGGTGCCTCTAGCTGCAGGAACCCAATTTTTATGGAAATTAATAGTAAAGCAGATACAGATTTTCAGGACTGGACTAACAAATGTTTATAGTGAAAGGCAACTGGTGTTTTCTATTAAACAAGGTCTAAATGGGCCATTGACATACTTTACAGTTGAACTTAGGAATGTGTCTTTGAAAAGTTAAACTAAATGAAATCCTTTCTTATTTTTGCTTGGGTATAGAGTTCAGAGGGATTAGAAGTCTTGTCAGTTTGTGGGGATGTCTGCACCCCTGATAGGGTGAAGACACCTCCCAAATTTTGCCAGTTTCTCCTTCAAATGTATTCACTTCCTGTCACATAGCCAAACGGGAAGTGAGGGTAAAACCCTACCAATGTCTTTCCTTGGGGACACATGGGTCAATAGTTTCCCCATTAGGTAAATTGTACTCTAGTATTCTGCTGTGTACACCCTAAATTATTAGGTAACTTGGACTTTGGGGTTTATTTATTAAAGGCAAATCCACTTTACACTACTAGTGCACTTGGAAATGCAGTTGCTGAAGATCCCAGGGGGGACATGCAAGGAAAAAAAAACAAAAAAACATCTTTGCTTCTATATGATTTGGATGATAAAATCACCAGTGCTTCCCCTGAGATTTACAGCAAGTACATTTGTATTGCAGAGTGTATTTGCCTTTAATAAACCCCACAATTCCTAATAATTTGGGGTGAACACAACAAAGTGCTAAAATGCAACTTGCCTAATGGGGACACTAGTTAGACCTGTATGTCCCCAAGGAAAGACATTGGTAGGGTTTTACTCTCACTTCCTGTTTTTCTATGTGATAGGAAGTGAAGCCAATTTTCAGAGAAGGGACACAAAACCCAACCTAAAAAAGACAAGCGGGGTTCTAACACTCACTTGGTTTCCCTCAAATGCCCACAATTAGAATAGGAGAGTCTTGAGCTACATTTTAGCTCAGTGCTCTAGATCACTGGTTCTGAACCCTGTCCTCAAGTACCCCCAACAGGTCATGTTTGCAGGTTTACCTTCATCTTGCACAGGTGCTTTAAATCAGAGTCAATGGCTTGGTATTTTGGACAGCTATTTAGCTAAGATAAATCCTCAAAACATGTCCTGTCGGGGGTACTTGAGGACTGAGGCTGAGAACCACTGTGCTAAAATGGAAAATTGAATACTTACCTCTCTGTAATTTTACTTTCCTGGTGCCTATCCATGGCAGCATATGCACATGCAGACAAATCACACCTTTTTTTGTTTTGCCATGCCAATCAGCCTACTTAAGCTGCAGCTGGGAAATCTGTTGCATTAAAATTGTTTGGGGGGGAGTGTAAAATGCATTACTTGGATTGAGCATGCATCTGCAAAACAAAATATTAACAAAACATGTAAAACATAAAAAAATTGCTACAAATGTTATTTGCCAACAAAACAGGACTGGGAGAAGAGAAAGGAAAGCAAAAAACACATATATGGTAATTTGAGACATTAACGGAATATGGTTTTGAGGGCTGACCATTTTGTAGAGGAAATTAACAGGAGTTAAAAGGACTGTGCCCACAAACAGACACACGCACACGCACACACACGGACATGCACAATAATGTATATATACAGAGAGTCTTGTAAATATATAAATCCACTGCATCCAGTTTAGCTATGTCTGACTGCAGGCCATTCCTGGTGTACTTTTTCTAATATACTCCAGGCAGGCAGGTTATTCAGTTAGCTGTAGTGTATTTAATATATATATATATATATATACAGACAGTCTCATATATATATATATATATATATATATATATATATATATATATATATATACTGCATCCAGTGTAGCCAAGCCTATGTCTGACTGCAAGCCATTCCTGGTGTACTTTTTCTAATATACGTCAGGCGGTGTACATAGTACACAGTACCGTGCACCCATAGGGCAGTTGCTACTACTTTTCTGGTGGTGTACACAATCCAGTACACCCATAGAGCAAATGCTACCACTTTTCTGGTGGTGTACACAGTACACAATACATACAGTGCACCCATAGTTGCTATTAGACTTCTGGTGATGTACACAATACCATGCACCCCTAGTGCAGTTGCTACTACTTTTCTGGTGGTGTACACAATACATACAGTGCACCCATATTTGTTATTACACTTCTGTTGGTGTATACAGTACTGTGCACCCCTAGTGCAGTTGCTATTACTTTTCTTGCTCCTCATCAGCTGGGATCTCCAACCCCACTACACCTCCAGTCCTCTCAGAATCCTGCACTGAGAGGAATCTGCTAGTGGTACACCAACATTGGATTTTAGCAGGCAAATTTCCCTACCCCAGTTGCTAAACCATCAAAAGAAATTCTGTCCCAGCCATCCACATGATCAGTGTCTGAAAGCTAGCTTGGCCAAATTGCTAGCATTGCAACTGCTGCCTTTTCAGCTGGTCTACCTCCTTTCGTAAATTTGTGGAATGTGCGATACCTCAGTAGCAGGTTCCCAAATGCCATTTCTTTTCACGGAAGGCCATTCTGGCTCTCTACCAGCATGTGGAAGGCAATGTCTTGGCCTCGTAGGACAGGACGGTCAACAGTAAGGTGCATATTACCGCTGACTCATGGTCCAGCAGGCATGGCAGGGACGTTACCTTTCTTTCACGGCGCACTGGGTAACTCTGCTGACAGCTGGGAAGGATGCAGGACAGGGTTCAGTATTGTTGGAGCTTGTTCCGCCACCACGCCTCCAAAATGCTAGTAGTGGTGATTCTGCCACAGCTCTCTCCTCCACCCCCTCCTCTTCTTATTCCTCTATGGCCTCTTCCTGTGCAGATTTCTCCTCTGAACCAGTGGTGCTCTGTAGGTGTTCTAGGGGCTACGCAGGAGCCACACTGGGGCAAAGATTCTGGCAGCTCTGCAGGGGCAGGCTCAGAGGTGGTTGACGCCATGCCAGCTTCAGCTAGGAATTGTTGTATGTGACAATGGCACCAATCTCCTCTCCACCTCCGACAGGGACACTTGACTCGTGTTCCTTGTTTGGCTCAGGTCCAGAATTTGGTGGTGCAGAGGTTCTTGAGCAGGTACCCGGGATTACAGGATCTCCTGAGGCAGGCCAGGAAATTCTGTGGTTATTTCTGCCGGTCATATAATGCCAGTGCTCGGCTGGCTGACATTCAAAGAGAATGCAACCTGCCCACAAACCGCCTCATTTGTGACATGCACACCAGGTGGAACTCAACATTGGCAATGCTGCAGCAGCTGCACATGCAGCAGAGGCCCATCAATGAGTAGCTGTGCAAGTATGACACCAGGACAGGGTCAGGGGAGCTTGGCTTTTTTGCGTCACGCCAGTGGCTAATGATCAAGGATGCATGAACTGTACTGTTACCATTTGAGGAGGCCACGAGGATGGTGAGCAGTGACAGTGCATGCATCAGTGATACTGTCCCTCTTGTCTTCCTGTTGGAGCACACGCTTCGTGGAATAATGGACAGGGCACTTGAGGCAGAACAGCAGGGGGGGAAGAGAAGGACCTTCTTACCTCTCAAGGCCCCCTTTATCCAGATAGTATTCCTGTGGGCCCGCCAATCACACAGGAAGACAAAGAGGAGGAGGAGGATTGTGTCAGCATGGAGGTGGAGTATAACACTCAGCATCAGCAGCAGTCTTCAAGGGATCGTTTTCAGTCCCCAGAAACCCATAGAGTTGTACGTGACTGGGAGGAGGTGGTTGAGATCATGTGATCCTTAGTGACCCAGAGAACTCAGGATCGAATGCCTCAGCAAACTTATGCTGCATGGCCTCCCTGATCTTGCAAAGCCTGCGAAAGGACCCTAGTATTCGTGGTATCAAGGAGAGGGATCATTACTGGCTGGCAACCCTTCTTGATTCACGTTACAAGGGTAAGGTTGCAGAACTTATCCAGCCTTCGCAGAGGAGGAAACATCTTCAGAAGGCCTTGCAGTAAGGTTTGTGCAATGCTTTTCCAGAGCCTGGGAGTTTACAACTTCCTGGTGCTGGACAACATGTTGCTGAGGCTTCGTTCAGTCACAGAGCAGTGGAGAAGGTGGGCAGCTGACCGATGCCTTCAGACAATTCTTCAGTCCTCAGCGCCAAGGTCTGATCGGTTCCAGCAACCATTGCCAGTGTCTGAATTACATGGTGCAGGAATATCTAGGGGCAAGATCAGACTTGGAGACCTTTCCAACAGAACATCCACTGGGTTACTGGGTCTTGAGGATGGACCACTGGCCAGAGCTTGCTCAATATGCAATTGAGCTACTGGCCTGTCCTGCATCCAGCGTTCTTTCTGAACACACATTCAGTGCTGCTGGAGGCTTTGTTACCAATCACAGAGTGTGCCTGTTCACATAAAAATTAATCAGTCTTCTATCACCAGCTACCATGCACCTGATTCTGATGTAAAAGATTTTTCTATGGAATGGCTATTAAAGGTAACCATCCTCACCTGTGAACTGTTTGCTTGTAATTAGTGTGTGTGTATAAAAGGTCAATGAGTTTCAGGACTCCAGACAGACCCTTGCACCTTTCATCCAGTGCTGCACTGACATTTCTGGATTCTGAGTCATGTGGAAAGCAAAAGAATTGTCAAAGTATCTGCTGGAAAAGGTAGTTGAATTGTATAAATCAAGGAAAGGGATATAAAAAGATATCCAAGGAATTGAGAATACCAATCAGCAGTGTTCAAACTCTAATCAAGAAGTGGAAAATGAGGGGTTCTGTTGAAACCAAACCACGGTCAGTTAGACCAACTAAAATTTCAGCCACAACTGCCAGGAAAATTGTTCGGGATGCAAAGAAAAACCCACAAATAACTTCAGGTGAAATACAGAACTCTCTGAAAACATGTGGTGTTTCAAGATGCACAATAAGCAGGCACTTGAAGAAAGATGGTCTGCATGGTCAAGTCAAAGAAAGCCATTACTATACATATGCCACAAAGTATCCCGCTTACAATATGCCAAACAGCACAGAGACAAGCCTCAAACCTTCTGGCACAAAGTCATTTGGAGTGATGAGACCAAAGTTGAGCTTTTTGGCCCCAACCATAAACACTACATTTGGAGAGGAGTCAACAAGGCCTATGATGAAAGGTATACCATTCTTACTGTGAAACACGGAGGTGGGTCGCTGATGTTTTGGGGATGTGTGAGCTACAAAGGCACAGGAAATTTGGTCAAAATTGATGGCAAGATGAATGCAGTATGTTATCAAAAAATACTGGAGGAACATTTGCATTCATCAGCCTGGAAGCTGCGCATGGGACGTACTTGGACATTCCAACATGACAATGATCCAAAACACAAGGCCATGTCGACCTGTCATTGGCTACAGCAGAATAAAGTAAAGATTCACAGTCTCCTAACCTCAATATCATTGAGCCACTCTGAGGAGATCTCAAACATGCAGTTCATGCAAGACAGACCACGAATTTACAGGAACTGGAGGCTTTTTGCTAAGAGGAATGGGCAGCTTTATCATCTTAAAAGAAAAAGCCTCATCCACAAATACTACAAAAGACTCCAAGCTGTCATTGATGTTAAAGGGGGCAATACATGGTATTAAGAACTGGGGTATGTAAATTTTGATCAGGGACATTTAGGTAGTTTCTGTTGTCATTATGATTTAAAGGAGTAAACACAGCTGATTGATAATAAATGGCTTCAGCCAAACACTAACCATGAGTGAAAGAAAAGTTTTTGTGCTTTCATTCATATTCTCTGAAAAATGGCCAAGAAATCATAAATTATGCCAGGGTATGTAAACTTATGAGCACAACTGTATATCAATGTCACCAATTTGGACAACCAAAAAAACGAAACAAGGAGTAGTGCCTTTCAAAATGCAAAATTGCTTAAAAGCTTGTAATTTGGGGGGGGAGGGGGCTTACTCTGCCTGTAAAGTGGTGCACCTGTAGCATGTATCCAAAATGCTGCTTCAAAGATGTATGACTTTAGAGAAAGCTTACAAATCTACACTGCAGCTGCAAGATTTTAACCCAAAACAAAAAATAGCCCACCCCCTCAATACATACAAGGCTATTTGGGTCTGTTAATGCTTTAAATGAGAACCCCCTCGTGAAAAATACACCCCAAACTAAAAAAATATTGTGCCCCTCCCACACACTAACAGCTGTGTTCGGAGGACATAGCAATCACAGATCACTGCCGATGCATGCCGCAGGGGGCGTGCAGGAAGCACGATCACAGGAGGACATCATATGACACCCTCCCAGCAATGTGCAACCATGTTGTAGCCGTCATTCGGCTATAGTGTAGTCGTGAAGCAGTTAAACAATGCTGAATATATGCTGCATAAACACATGGTATTGACACATGTGTGAATGAGCCCTTAGGGTGTAAGACAGGGATATGCAATTAGCGGACCTCCAGCTGTTGCAGAACTACAAGTCCCATGAGGCATAGCAAGACTCTGACAGCCACAAGCATGACACCCGGAGGCAGAGGCATGATGGGACTTGTAGTTTTGTAACAGCTGGAGGTCCCTAATTGCATATCCCTGTGTAAGAGATATAAGGTAGGATTTTCAACTAGTAACAACATACTATATAATAAGTGTGGGCCAGGGAGCCCACACTGAGGAAGATACATTTTTACTAACTTACTACACACTAGACAGCTAAAGAATATCAGAGCAATATCAATATCTGTATTGCCAAGTTACTGGTAAGAGCCAGTGACACACAGGCGTCCACACACGTAAGGCTACGACATCTAAGATCTCAGTGCCATAGGCAAGCAATTTTAACCAGAGTACAGTTGTACTGCACATTTTAAAGCAGTGGTCTCCAAACTGTGGCCCGGAGGCCAGATGTGGCCCTTTGCTTGCTTGTATCCGGCCCATGGGGCACTATTTCATCCACTGACACCAACAATGGGGCATAATTCTCCCCACTGACACCAATGAAGGGGCACAATTCCTCCCAATGAAACCAATAATGGGACATAATTCCTCCCACTGACACAAGGATGGGGCCCAATGACATCATTGATGGGGCACAATTCCTTCTACTTACACCAATAATGGTACGCAATTACTCTCACTGAAACAAACAATGGGGCGTTATTTTTTGCTACTGATGTTGAGATCTTTTTTTTTACTCCCACTGTCCACAGTCTGGCCGTCCTAAAGTCCGAAGGAGAGTAAACTAGCCCTTTGTTTAGAAAGTTTGGAGACCCAGGTGTTAAATTATCAATAGTTTTAATTTCCAAAGTACAGTGCAAATTTTTCATATCAGGGAATCTGAGCGTTCATCATATTAATATCTCATAAAGAACAGCTCAAGTTATGTATGTTGCTGTAATAGAGATTCTTGTGACTCATATAATCTCTGTAAGCTTAGTAATATCTAGGACAGATAATATTTAACCAATTTGAGCTAAAGTAACAATGTAAATTTCTACCACATCATTTCACTTCCTTGTACTGTTCTCTATGATATTTCTTTGATAAGTTATATAATCTATCAAGTGAACAGTTTCACTAGCTCATCTGTCTATTTTTGTGTATTTATATTAAAGCTATCAATCCTCTCTCCCTTTGTGACTATTTAGGAATCTTTCCCATGAATATAAATGACTAATATTAAAGCTGAGAATTCTGAGTACATTTTAGGCCTAACAAAGCAAGTTTTATGTTTTACACTTGAACATTTCAGTGTTTTGTTTGTTGAAGTTACACATCTGTAAAAGTAAAGGCTTCTAATAAGTACTGGTGACAAATACAACTTATTTTAAAAGTGTAACCTCAACATCAACTATCAGGAAAATTTGACACATGTGACAAGTAGGGATGGGCAAACGGTTCGGCTGAAGCATAAGTCTGTGCCGAACTTTAGTTGTTTGGATGTTCGGGTGAACGCCAAACAATATGCAGTGTTCGGGGCAAATTCGAAAGCCGCCGGAACACCGTTAAAGTCTATAGGACACTAACACGAAAAATCAAAAGTCATTTTAAAGTCTTATATGCAAGTTATTGTCATAACAAATGTTTGGGGACCTGGGTCCTGCCCCAGGGGACATGTATCAATGCAAAGTTTTGTTTTTAAAAATGGCTGTTTTTTTCAGGAGCAGTGATTTTTTTAATGCTTAAAGTGAAATAATAAAAATGAAATACTCCTTTAAATATTGTGCCGGTGGGGTGTCTATAGTATGCCTGTAAAGTGGCGCATTTCCCCCATGTTTAGAACAGTTTAGAATGGCCTGTCGGGTTGCGTGCTCGGATAAATATCTGGTAAGGATTTTGGGGGGCTATTTTAAAAAATATTTTGGTGCAGGGTTCCCCTTAAAATCCATACCTGACCTGAAGGGTCTAGGATGGATTTTGGGGGGCACCCCTATACCATTTTTTAAAAAATTAGGCACAGGGTTCCCCTTAATTTCAATACCAGACCCGATGGGCCTGGCATGGATTTTGGGGGGACCCCCACATCATTTTTTAAAATTTTTGGTTCGGGGTTCCCCTTAATATTCATACCAGACCCAAAGGGCCTGGTAATGGACTGGGGGAGGACCCCATGCCGTTTTTTTCAATGAGTTTTATCTATATTGCCGAGACCCGACAAATCATTACAGCCACGATCAGTTTTAAATAACGTTTTTTCCTTTAGAAATGTCATTTTGCTGTGATACTGTTCTAAACACGGGAAAACTGCGCCACTTTACAGGCATACTATAGACACCCACATGCACAATATTTAAAGGAATATTTTATTTTTATTGTTTCACTTTAAGAAAAAAAAATCACTGCTCCTGAAAAAAATTTTCATTTATTTTAAAAATAAATTTGTTGAAGTTACACATCTGTAAAAGAAAAGGCTTCTAATAAGTACTGGTGACAAATACAACTCATTTTAAAAGTGTAACTTCAACATCAGAAGGGTCCTGCATCCACAATTTTAAGGGGAAGCCTGCGCCAAAATTAAAAAAAAAATGGTGTAGGGATCCCCCCTCCATACCAGATCCTTATCTGAGCATGCAACCTGGCAGGCTGCAGGAAAAGAGGGGGGACTAGAGAGTGCCCCCCCTTCTGAACCGTACCAGGCCACATGCCCTCAATATGGGGAGGGTGCTTTGGAGTCTGACCCCAAAGCACCTTGTCCCCATTTTGACAGCCCCGGGGCCATAGAGATGTGACTTAATTAATAGCATAATGGCACCATATCCATGAAAATTCACACAAAAATAGGCCCCCAGGCACTATATACTCTGAAAAGCAGTATAAATACTATACAGCCTGCCTTATATACTCTGCAGAAAATTGGGCCATAGGTGTTGGTGGTACCAGAACACTGGTGGTACCAGAAGCCCTCACAGTTACTCTTGGTGGGTGCAGGAATGGGCCCTGCTGTTAAATACTAGATCAAAAATTTTAATTACATGCCAGAAAAATTGTGCCTTTGGTGGTGGTGGTGCCACAACACTGTAACCCCTCACAGATACTCTTATTTGGCGTAGGAATGGGCCCTGCTGTGAAATATTATATCAAGAATTGTAATTACATGCCCCTGTTAAACAGGGGCAGAAAAATTGGGCCTTGGGTGGTGGTGGTGCCACAACACTGCAACCCCTCACAGATACTTTTGTTCGGGGCAGGAATGGGCCCTGCATTGAAATATTATATCAAAAATTGTAATTGCATGCCCCCATTAAACAGGGGCAGACAAAATTGAGCCTTGGGAGGTGATGGTGGTGCCCTAAACCAAAAATATTGTTGGAAGCTAGCATCATCAAGATTGAGGAGGAATAGAATAGTTAGCATAGGCAGTCTTTAAGGGATATCACATCCATAGCAAATTCAATCAGTTGCATCAGCATCGGGTGCTTGATAGCTGCTGATCCAAGACTCCAAGATTCATCATTTTTATGAATGTGAGCCTATCAACGGAGTCTGTGGACAGGCACACTCTTTGATCCATTACAAACCCTCCAGCTGCAGTGAATGTGCGTTCAGAAAGAATGCTGGATGCAGGACAGGCCAGTAGCTCAATTGCATATTGAGCAAGTTCTGGCCACCGGTCCATCCTCAAGACCCAGTAACCCAGTGGATGCTTTGGAAAGGAATCCAACTCTGCTCTTGCCCCTAGATATTACTGCACCATGTAATGCAGACGCTGGCGATGGTTGCTTGAACCAATCAGACCTTGGCGTTGAGGACTGAAAAATTGTCTAAAGGCATCGGTCAGCCGGCCACCTTCTCCACTGCTCTTCCTCTGGTTAAACGAAGCCTCAGCAACACATTGTCCAGCACCAGGAAATTGTAACCTCCTAGGGTCTGGAAATGCATTGCACAAACCTTTCTTCATTGCTTTCTGAAGATGTTTCATCCTCTGCTCCCTCTACAAAGGCAGGATGAGTTCTGCAACCTTACCCTTGTAACAGGGATCAAGAAGGGTTGCCAGTCAGTAATGATCCCTCTCCTAGAGTCCTTTCGCAGGCTTTGCAGAATCAGGGAGGCCATGCAGGGTAGGTTTGCAGAGGCATTCGATTATGAGTCCTCTGGGTCACTAAGGATTACATTAACCGTAACTACCTCCTCCCAGCCACGTACAACTCCTTGGGTTTCTGGGGACTAAAAACCATCCCTTGAAGACCATCCCTTGCTGTTGAGTCTTATCCTCTACATCCATGCTGACACAATCCTCCTCTTCCTCCTCCTCTTCTTCCTGTGTGTTTGGCAGGCCCGCAGGAATGCTATCTGGATAAAGGGGGCCTTGAGAGGTAAGGAAGTCCTTCTCTTCCTCCCGCTGTTCTGCCTCAAGTGCCCTGTCCATGATTCCATGAAGCGCGTGCTCCAACAGGAAGACTAGAGGGACAGTGTCACTGATGCATGCATTGTCGCTGCTCACCATCCTTGTGGCCTCCTCTAATGGTGACAGGACAGTGCATGCATCCTTAATCAGTAGCCACTGGCGTGGCGAAAAGAAGCCAAGCTCCCCTGACACTGTCCTGGTGCCATACTCACACAGGTACTCATTGATGGACCTCTGCTGTGTGGGCAGTCACTGCAGCATTGCCAACGTTGAGTTCCACCCGGTGGGCATGTCACAGATGAGGCGGTTCTTGGGCAGGTTGCATTCCTTTTGAAGGTCAGCCAGCCGAGCATTAGCATTATATGACCGGCAGAAATGCCCACAGACTTTCCTGGCCTGCCTCAGGAGATCCTGTATGCCCGGGTACCTACACAAGAACCGCTGCACCACCAAATTATGGAACATGGGTCACGTGTCCCTATCGGAGGGTGGAGAGGAGGTTGGTGCCATTGTCGCATACAACCATTCTTGGCTGAAGCTGGTGTGGCGTTAACCACCTCTGAGCCTGCTACTGCAGAGCTAACTGGGGGTCTCTTCCCCATGTAGCTCCTGTCCCCTAGGCAGACCAACTTTTAGCCTGACTGCTTGCAAAGCCCCTTGAATGCTTACGGAGCACCGCTGGTTCAGAGGACAAATCTGCAGAATAGGCCATAGATGAAGAAGAAGAGGAGGAGGTGGAGGAGAGAGCTGTGGTGGAACAAGCTCCAACAACACTGAACCCTGTCCTGCATCCTTCCCAGCTGCCAGCAGAGTTACCCAGTGCACCATGAAGGAAAGGTAACATCCCTGCCCATGCCTGCTGGACGATGAGTCAGCGGTAATATGCACCTTATTGCTAACCGCCATGTCCAAACATTACCTTCCACATGCCGGTAGAGAGCTGGAATGGCCTTCTGTGAAAAGAAATGACGTTTTGGAACCTGCCACTGAGGTACAGCACATTCCACAAATTCACGAAAGGGGGCAGAGTCTACCAGCTGAAAAGGCAGCAGTTGCAGTGCTAGCAATTTGGCCAAGATAGCATTTAGATGCTGAGCTTGTGGATGGCTGGGACTGAATTTCTTTTTATGGTTCAGCAACTGGGGTAGGGAAATTTGCCTGCTAAAATCAGATGTGGTGTACTGTTAGCATATTGGCTGCAAGTACTTGGGACACCTATTGCTATACCTTCATTCCTCTCAGTGCAGGTTTTTGAGAGGACTGGAGGTATAGTAGGGTTTTAGATCCCAGATGATGAGCAAGGAGAAGTCCGCCTTTTTCTTTGATGTGGGTCTTTCAAGTGCTGTTGCCAACAGACTGCATGGCAGGTCATCATATGTCTGGTGAAGCATGTGATGCCCAAGCAGCTGCTGTTCTGGCCACACTTGATCCGCTTCAGACATAGAACATGCAATAAAAGGGAAAATTGGGATTTTAAAGGTGCAAAACAGGGTGACACAATATTTTTTCTGTAAATTTTTCACATTTTATTTTGGAAAATTAATAAAAACATGGTTGTAAAAAGAGTTTACATGCAATGTACTGGAACAATCCTTAAATAGTGCAACCAAAGGATTGATTTATCAACATGTTTCACCACACATCGTGGCTTCTTCAGGAGAGTAGTATCTATCAGGCACTAAGAGAACAATACAGTAAGTTACAAAGTACACAAAAAAGACAAAGAAAAAAACACTATAAATACAAAGCAAAAAAATATATATTGTACCACACATCCAAACTGCCAATACGACACTTAAGCCAAATATGGGATCTGTTTACCTGTATGCAGGTCTTGTAAAAAATTAGGATAGCAAATTGAATGGAAACTCAAGTAGTTAAGCTATTTAGATCAAGAAGCAACCCCAGCAGGAGGATCAATTGATGGAGGATAGATAAACAGAGGATAGATAAAATCATGTTTTTAACTGATGGAAGAGATCCTGAAATGTGAGTGGAAAAATGGAATGCAGTAAACTTTAATTTGCATGTTTCAAATCTTTATTATTGCTATATTTATCTTCTATCTCTTTATTAGTTTTTCTTTTTCTCTATTGATACTTTGATATGTGTCAGGTTATTGTACCAGGTTTTCATATGTACACCCTATCCAAATTGCCTCTACTCCATTTTTTCTCCATTTTGGTCTATGGATCAATTGTGCAGATTGCATTTATTAAATATTTTTCAACATACAAACAGAAACAGAAAGGGAGAGGAAATAACAGGAGAGGGAAAGATGAGGGAAAGGGAAGAATGATTTTTTTTTTCTTCCACTTCTTCTCCTCTTCTCTTCCCTATGAGTTCTTAAACCAAGAATAAAGTTTGTTTGAATTAAGGAAGCACCTACAAGGATTAGATGACCATAAGGACACCCAGGGTGCCATTTCCAGTGGTAAATTGCATCTTTCCATAACCTTTGTGTGAATCATCTTCACACAAATGGTTGCAGCCATTTTTCCATCTTTTCTGATTGTACTTTCTTTTCTACAAAGTTATACTTATTATTGTTGTGCTTTTTGAGCATTTACATTACTCCTGACAGTCCTAGAGGTGTTGTTTAGTCACTTCCGGTGCACCACCTAGTGTCACTTCCAGTGTGCCCAGCACCTTTCATTATATTGATTTAATTGAGGTATTTCTCTTCCAGACTTGGTTGAGGGTGTTACTTCCAGTTTTGCTGCCTATTGGTAGATGCCCCTGCAGCGTCTGCCCACTCTGGTGGTGGTTTAATAGAGATCCAGCCTGAGAGGAGCAGGATGTCATTTTTCTCACTTAACAGTTGATCCAGGTATTTCTTGCTACCTTGAGGAAAATAGAGACTAACTTTTGAGGAAATCCCTGTTTTTATTTTGGGCCCCCTGATTGAATTACTGCTGTTGTTTCTAGGTTTTTTCGTTTGTTCTTTTCCTCTCCCCTCTTTTTGGGGTTCTGTCTTGGAAGAAACACAAATTTAAGCAGCTCGTTTAACCTGGACTCCTTGGTTCCAAGTCAGTCCTTTATTACAGGTACAGATTCTATATTATATTCACTTTTTTTTTAATAAGAAAAAGAAAAACTAATAAAGAGATAGAAGATAAATATAGCAATAATAAAGAATTGAAAGATGCAGATTAAAGTTTACTGCATTCCTTTCTCCACTCACATTTCAGGATCTCTTCCATCAGATAAAAACATGATTTTATTTACCCTCTGTGGTCAATTGATTTTTGAGTTTACATTCAATTTGCTATCCTAATTTTTTACAAGACCTGCATACAGGTAAACAGATCCCATATTTGGCTTAAGTGTCATATCGGCAGTTTGGATGTGTGGTACAATATATATTTTTTTACCTTGTATTTATAGTGTTTTTTTCTTTGTCTTTTTGTGTACTTTGTAACTTACTGTATTGTTCTTTTAGTGCCTGATAGATACTACTCTCCTGAAGAAGCCACGATGTGTGGTGAAACATGTTGAGAAATCAATCCTTCAGTTGCACTATTTAAAGATTGTTCCAGTACATTGCATGTAAACTCTTTTCACAACCATGTTTTTATTAATTTTCCAAAATAAAATGTGAACATTTTACAGAAAAAAATATTGTGTTACCATGTTTTGCACCTTTAAAATCCCAATTTTCCCTTTTATTGCATGTTCTATATTGTAGGAATGTGGTGCCTATACTCATTTTGAATGTGAGGCAAGTATCTACTTTCTTCCGCTTCAGATATAGGTGGCAAACAGCAACGGTGTAATCTGCTGCACACGTGTCGTAAAAGGCCCACACCAAGGAACTTTTAAAAGTTAGCGGGGAATCAGCAGTGCCCTGCACCTACATAGCTCTGCGGTGTGATGCAATAGGGTGGCTGCCCTTATACTGTCCCCTAGAGGACATCCTGCCTCATTGAAGTTGTGCCTCCTCCTCCTCTCTTCTTTCAGGCACCCAAGTACAGTCAGTGACCTCATCATCCCCTCCCTCCTCATCACTGGAGCAAACCTGGCAGTATGCTGCAGCTTGGGGAACATGACTGTCAGTTTCTTGACCTTCTTGTGCACCCCCTCTCTCTAGGCTCACGTTACTCCCTTTCTCATCCTGGAAACCAACATCGGCACAGTGGTGTAGTTTGGGTGGCACAGTGGTGTAGTGGGTAGCACTCTCGCCTAGCAGTAAAAAGGGTTGCTGGTTCAAATCCCAACCATGACACTACCTGCCTGGAGTTTGCATGTTCTCCCTGTGCCTGTGTGGGTTTCCTCCGGGTACTCCGGTTTCCTCCCACACTCCAAAGATATGCTGGTAGGTAATTGGCTTCTTTCCAAAAATTGGCCCTAGTATAGGAATGTGAGTTGGGGACCTTGGATTGTGGGCTCCTAGAGGGTAGGGACCGATGTGAGTGTGTGATGTATGTGTGGAGTACTGCATAAAAATTGACGGCGTTATATGGGTACCTTAAAATAAATAGTAATATAATAGATGAGCATCTTAATGAGACACAATGTACAGGGATAGGGACAATTGTAGATGCACCCACACTCACTCAGGTTGAACTGGATGGACTGGTGTCTTTATTCGACCTTACTAACTATGTAACTATGTAACTATCGGAGCTTTCAAATCTCTGCGCCTCCTCCTGCAGCATGTACCCGACACTGTGGTCGAATAATTCTGGGACTCCTCCGTGCATGATGGTGGGGCTACGGAAGGAGTTACTGTGGACAAGGAGCTGGTGGAATAGGCCAATTTGGCAGCTGCGTTGTAAGGCAGACTACTCTGAGCCTGGGTGACAGAGGATGAGGAGGATGAGGACGGCTTTGTTATCCACTCCACCAACTCTTCTGCATGTTCTGGCTCAATAACATGGCCAGCAGCAGAAAAA
This sequence comes from Aquarana catesbeiana, assembly GCF_042186555.1. Lineage (NCBI taxonomy): Eukaryota > Metazoa > Chordata > Amphibia > Anura > Ranidae > Aquarana > Aquarana catesbeiana. The sequence continues at coordinate 646,874,465 of NC_133324.1, forward strand.
AAGGACAAGTGTGCCCCACAGCCACCTGCAGAGGATGCACCATGTCCATGACCAGCACTGTTGATAGATATATCTATGTAGGTAGATATATCTATCTATAGATATATATAAAATACACCGCCTGGAGTGTAAACAACGAGTACACAGTATCTAATACAGTGTAGTGTGGTGTTGTAAACAAGGTGATTCCCTATTCTATCAGATGACATGTCAGAGATCTTCTGTTCCCAGTGATCGGGAACAGTGATCTCAGTCATGTCCCTGGTAGCCCATCCCCCCTACAGTTAGAACACACCCAGGGAACACACTCAACCCCTTGATCCCCCCTAGTGTTAACCCCTTCCCTGCCAGTGTTATTTATACATTGACCAGTGCATTTTTATAGCACTGATCAATGTAATAATGTCACTGGTCCAAAAAAGGGTCAGATTTGTCGGCCGCAATGTCGCAGTCCTGCTAAAAATTGCAGATCACCACCATTACCAGTAAAAACAATAAAAAAATAGAAAGTCCCTAAATCTATCCCATAGTTTATAGACGCATAAACCAATCGATATATGCCTATTGCAATTTTTTTTACCAAAAATATGTAAAAGAATATATATTGGCCTAAACAGATGAATACATTTTTTTATGTATTTTGTTGGATATGTATTATTGCAGAAAATCTTGAAAAATTGTCTGTCTTTTTTTGTTTATAGCCCAAACAATAAAAACCGCAGAGGTGATCAAATACCACCAAAAGCTCTATTTGTGGAGAAAAAAAGGACGTCAATTTTGTTTGGGTACAACGTCGCATGACCACGCAATAGACAGTTAAAGCGATGCAGTGCCATATCGCAAAAAATTAAGGGGGCATTAAGGGGGCAAATCCTTCCGGAGCTGAAGTGGTTAAAGTGCAAATTACTTTCTTAAAAGGATTTTAAAAAGTTAATACATTACCCATTTACCTCCTCCTCCCTGTATATGTGACCTATATATACAGAATAATGTATATATAATGTATCTAGTGAACCATTACCAAACTTTATGTTTTACCCCTCAATACCAGCATGTTGCTTTAATTCCAAAAGCTGTAGAAAATAGCCTTGGGATGTCTACTTTTTAAAAAGGGTAATATCTGTGGTTTATCTGCTGTCCTGGAATTTTGTATTTGATATGTTTTATCACAGAAATAAAAACCCCAGTGTTTATAAAATGCCATCAAAACCAAGCTCTCTCTGCTCCAAAAAAATGTTATAAAGAGTATTTGGGCACAGTTCTGCATGATGGGGTAATTGTTAGATAAACTATCACAGTACAGAAAACTGAAAAATGTCTTGGTAATAAGTGGTATTACATGCTGGTTATTGCATTTTAGTAAGAGTAGGCAAAGTGGGGAATACTTAGTCAACATTCAGTTAATTTTAATGTATGTAAACTAATCAGGTACATTTTGTCCATTTATGTGATATTCTGTTGGCCATATAAATCCTGCTACTGCTGACGCTGTTATTGTTACAAAAACTTTTGGGTACTTCTAGATACAGAATCCCGATAAGATTGAGCACTTTTTTTTCAGAAATGTCCCAATTCTATACTTTATCCCTTTAAGCATTTGTAGTTTACCTTGTAGTCTACCCTAAATTAATTCTTCAGAATTTTATTCCACAGTAATTGTAAAAGAATCAAAAAAAGACATTTTTCTAATACTTTTTCCCAAAAAAGTACTCACTTTTGTTGCCAGCGGTTTAGACATTAATGGCTGTGTGTTGCGTTATTTTGAGGGCAAATTTACACTGTTATACAAACTGTACACTCATTAGACTAGCCATTAAGATCTAGAGATGTTCTTTTTTCTTACTACTCCTTTCACGCCTTTAGATGGCATTGGGTTTGTATAGTGACTTTTAAGTCTCTTTCAGCCTCTGACAACTTGTGGGAAGTTGAGTATGCTGTGAGGATTCTGGGACTTGCAGTTCATCTCTGGCACAGTTGGAACTGTAGGTAGTTTCTCCTCCTAGTTCTCTGAGATGATCAGTTCAGGATGTTGAGAGGGAGAATAGCCATCAAAGGTTCATGTGGTTGCCACAAACAAGTTGTTCAAGCTCTTTCTATTAGCTGGTGGCACAATTGGTTCTGACATCAACCGCTTACCAACTTGCCTGAGTGTGTCACTAGGAAATACTTCTGGCATCTCCTGTCTGGCACTGTACATGGCTTGTGTGTTCCTATTTCGCTAGCCTATCTGTGGGTATTTTTTGCTATCTGTATCTTTTGTGGTGTTTCTGTTTATTCCTATCCTATTAGACGTATTGCTTGAATTCTTTTTCAAGTGCTGCCATGGGCCCTCCAGTGCCGTCTCCCAAATAGCTGAGAAAATCAGATGAAAAGTAGCAGTGAAGTTATATTTTTTCTTTTGCTGGAATATGAAGAAGGGAAGAAGACGCGGAGGAGAAGAAGGGAAGAAGACGCCGCGGAGGAGATGCTGGACGAGAACACCGGAGGAAAAACCAGAAGAACCAGAAGAAGGAGAAGATGAAGGAAGATAGAAGAAAGAAGAAAGAAGAAGCATTTAAATAAAGGAATTGTCAAAAACTGTCTCTTGTCATTTTTAACATTTCTGACAGTTTTTTTATGAAATGGTAAGTACCCCCTTACCATTTCACACAGGGGGGAGGGCCGGGATCTGGGGGTCCCCTTGTTAAAGGGGGCTTCCAGATTCCGATAAGCCCCCCACCCGTAGACCCCCACAACCACTGGCCAGGGTTGTGGGGATGAGGCCCTTGTCCTCATCAACATGGGGACAAGGTATTTTGGGGGGCTACCCCAAAGCACCCTCCCAATGTTGAGGGCATGTGGCCTGGTACGGTTCAGGAGGGGGGCCACTCTCTCATCCCTCCCTCTTTTCCTGCGGCCTGCCAGGTTGCGTGCTCAGATAAGGGTCTGGTATGGATTTTTGGGGGGACCCCACGCCATTTTTTTTTAAATTTTGGGCGGGGTTCCCCTTAATATCCATACCAGACCCAAAGGGCCTGGTATGGAATTTATGGGAAACCCCCACGTCATTTTTTTAAAAAAATTTTGGCCGGGGTTCCCCTTAATATCCATACCAGACCTGAAGGGCCTGGTATGGAATTTAGGGGGACCCCCACGTCATTTTTTTTTTTAAATTTTGGTTCGGGGTTCCCCTGTGGGGAATTCCCATGCCGTTTTTATCAATGAACTTCTATGTGTAGTGTCGGACCAGCAATGCAATAGCCGCGAGTAGTTTTAAATGACTTTTTTTCCTTTGAAATGTCACTTTGCTGTCAGACTGTTCTAAACACTGGAAACATGCACCCCTTTACAGGCATACTATAGACACCCCCCAGCTACGAAATTTAAAGGGATATTACACTTTTATTGTTTGACTTTAAGCATTATTAAAATCACTGCTCCTGAAAAAACTGTTGTTTTTAAAACTTTTTTTGCATTGATCCATGTCCCCTGGGGCAGGACCCAGGTCCCCAAACACTTTTTATGACAATAACTTGCATATAAGCCTTTAAAATTAGCACTTTTGATTTCTCCTATAGACTTTTAAAGGGTGTTCCGCGGCATTCGAATTTGCCGCGAACACCCCAAATTGCTCGCTGTTCGGCGAACTTGCGAACAGCCGATGTTCGAGTCGAAGCTCATCCTTTATTATAATTTTATGCTGACATGGGTGCTTGTTCATAGTTAGATTGTACACATCTATCTTAGGGGTCTATTTAACCACTTCAGCCCCGGAGGACTTGGCTGCTCAATGACGGGAGCACTTTTTACAATTTGGCACTGCGCTGATTTAACTGGTAATTGCGTGGTCATAAAATGCTGTACCCAAACAAAATTTGCGTCCTTTTTTCCCCACAAGTAGAGCATTTTTTTGATGGTATTTGATTGCCTCTGCGATCTTTATTTTTTGCAATATAAATGAAAAAAGACCGAAAATTTTGAAAAAAAATTATATTTTCTACTTTGTGTTATAAAAAAAATGTAATAAACTCAATTTTAGTCATACATTTAGGCCAAAATGTATTCAGCTACATATCTTTGGTAAAAAAAAATGTTAATAAGCACATATTTATTGGTTTGCGCAAAAGTTATAGCATCTACAAACTAGGCTACATTTTCTGGAATTTATGCAGCTTTTAGTTTATGACTACTATCTCATTTCTTAAGGTACTAAAATGTCAGAGCAGTACAACCCCCCCCCCCCCAAATGATCCCATTTTGGAAAGTAGAAACGCCATGGAAATTGCTGAGAGGCATGTTGAGCCCATTGAATATTTTATTTTTTTGTCACAAGTGATTGAAAAATGACAAAAAAAATTACACAAAGTTGTTACTAAATGACATATAGTGACAAATATATTACTCACACATGCCATGGTTATATGTGGCATTAAACCCCAAAATAAATTCTACTGCTTCTCCTGAGTACGGGGATACCTCATGTGTGAGACTTTTCGGGAGCCTAGCCGTGCACAGGACCCCAAAATCCAAGCACTGCCTTCAGGACTTCTAATGCCCTGTACACACGACCGGTTTTCCCGTCAGAATAAACTCTGAAGGTTTTTCCGACGGATTTCCGACGGAATTCTGCTCAAGCTGTCTTGCATACACACGTTCACACCAAATTCCGATTGTCCAGAATGCGGTGACATACAACATGTAGGACGAGACTAGAAAAGGGAAGTTCAATAGCTAGTAGCCAATAGCTTCCGTCTCGTACTTGCTTTAGAGCATGCATCATTTTTGGTATGTCGGAACAGCATACAGACGAGCGGTTTTCCCAATAGAAATTGGTTCAGTCGGAAAAATTTAGAACATGTTCTCTTTCTAGGTTCGTTAGAATTTTCAACATAAAAAGTCTGATGGGGCATACACACGATCCGAATATACAATGAAAAGCTCCCATCTGACTTTTTCTGTCGGACATTTCGCTCGTGTGTACACGGCATTAGGGTGTAAATTTTTTATTTCACTCCTCACTACCTATCACAGTTTTGAAGGCCATAAAATGTCCAGATAGCACAACCTCCCCCCCAAATGACCCCATTTTGGAAATTAGACACCGTAAGCTATTTGCTAATAAGCATGTTGAGTATTTTGCAGATCTCACTTTTTGTCACAGGTTTGAAATTTGAAATAAGAAAAAAAAATACATTTATCTTTTCTATCTTCATTTTCAAAAATAAATGAGATCTGCAAAATACTCACCATGCCTCTTAGCAAATACCTTGGGGTGTCTACTTTCCAAAATGGGGTCATTTGGGGGGGTTTGTGCTATCTGGACATTTCAGGGCCTCTGTAACTGTGATAGGTAGTGAGAAGTAAAACCACAATTTTACGCCTTTGGAAAGCCTGAAGGCGGTGCTTGGTTTTTGGGGTCCTGTACGCGGCTCGGCTCCCAAAAAGTCTCACACATGAGGTATCCCTGAACTCTGGAGAAGCAGCAGAATGTATTTTGGGGTGTAATTCCACATATAACCATGCCCCAATCTATTTGCTGATAGACATGTTGAGTCTATGGAATATTTTATATTTTGCCTCAAGTTTCGTGAAAATTACACTTTTTTTTGGCACAAAGTTGTCACTAAATGATATATTGTTCAAACACAATATATCATTTAGTGACAACTTTGTGCCAAAAAAAAGTGTAATTTTCACGAAACTTGAGGCAAAATATAAAATATTCCATAGACTTAACATGCCTATCAGCAAATAGCTTGGGGTGTCTACTTTCCAAAAATGGGTCATTTGGTGGGGGTTTGAACTGTCCTGGCATTTTATGCACAACATTTAGAAGCTTATGTCACACACCACCCACTAACTACTTGAAGACAAAGCCCTTTCTCACACTGAAAAAATATTATTTTTTTGAACCCCCAAACATTATATGTACATTTTTAAAGAAAAGACCCTACAGATTAAAATGGTGGGTGTTTTTTTTTTCACACAGTATTTGTGCAGCGATTTTTCAAACACTATTTTTTGGAAAAAACACACTTTTTTAAATTTTAATGCACTAAAACACACTATATTGCCCATATGTTTTATGAAATAAAAAAGATGATCTTATGCCGAGTACATGGATAACAAACATGACATGCTTTAAAATTGCGCAAACGTGCAGCGGTGACAAACTACATACATTTTTAAAAGCCTTTCAAATCCTTTAAAGATTACCATTTTAGATTTACAGAGGAGGGCTACTTCTAAAATTACTGCCCTCAATCTGATCTCTATGGTGATACCTCACATGCATGGTACAATTGCTGTTTACTTATGACACCAGACCGACACTTGCGTTCGCCTTTGTGTGTGAGCACGGGGGGGACAGGGGTGCTTTTTTTTAATTATTTATTTTGCTTTTTTATTTTATATATTTTTAATCATTTTTTAAATCATTTTTAGTGTTATCTCAGGGAATGTAAATATCCCCTATGATAGCAATAGGTAGTGACAGGTACTCTTTTTTGGAAAAAAATTGGGGTCTATTAAACCCTAGATCTCTCCTCTGCCCTCAAAGCATCTGACCACACCAAGATTGGTGTGATAAAATGCTTTGCCAATTTCCCAATGGCGCTGTTTTTATCTGGTGAAACCTAAGTCATGAAATGCTCGTAGATTCTGGTTTCTTAGGCCATAGAGATGATTGGAGCCATTCTGGTCTCTGGTCAGCTCTATGGTCAGCTGGCGGAACCACCAGCTGCAATCTCAGGTTCCCTGTTGGGACAGGAGAGCCTGAGAAAACCATGGAAGACGGAGGGAGGGGGGCTGTTCCCTACTACTGCTTGTAAAAGCAATCTAAAGGCTCATTAGCTGCTAGGATTGCTTTTACACGAAAGCCGACCACTGGCTGAAAAGAATGATACCAAGATGATACCTAAACCTGCAGTCATCATTCTGGTATAACCACTCAGAGTCCAGCAACATACCAATATGTTGCAGGTCCTTGTTGGGCATATATTGTAATGTTCTTTTTTTCATGCAGCCTGTGGGCTGAACAAAAAAGAGAGATTGACCGGTGGGTATGCCCACCATTAGAATACCTTCATCCACCCACTTCTAATGATGGGCATACATGTACCATTTTTTTTTAACTGTGGTGGTGAAATCACCTCCTACAGCGCTGGAGTCGCTGATTTACGTATCGTGGGAGCAAACGCTGTTGCTGTCAAGATAAATAAATCAGTGCTGCAGCTGAATGGCATACCTGCTAAGCAAATGATGGTTAACAATAAAACAAAGTAACATTACAGTATAACAGTAAGACTTACCATACCTGCAAAGCAAATACAATAAAGCATAGTAAAAACAAAACATTTTTAAATGCAATCTGTGCCGAAAAATATATGCCGAAGCATGGGGGCAATCTCTCCTCCACTCCTGCCCCCATGCTTTGGCATATATGCTCTTTTTTTTAACTGTGGTGGTGAAATCACCTCTGACAGCACTGGAGTCACGGCTTTAAATATCGTGGGAGCAAACGCTGTTTCTGCAACTGAATGACAAACCTGAAAAGAAAAAGATGGTTAACAATAAAAGACAGTAAACAGTAAAGTATAAAAGAATTACATACCTGAAAAGCAAGCATGATAAATCATAGTAACAATAAAACATTGCATTGTAGAATACAGTAAAAAAGAGCAGAACAATAGAGAGAGAATAGAGAGAGAGAGAGAACAATAAAACAACAACTATTTTTGTTTTTTTATTTTTTTTTTCCTTTTTTTAACACTTTTTTTTGTAACTGTAATGCCCCGTACACACGGTCGGATTTTCCGACGGAAAATGTGCGATCGGAGTGTGTTGTCGGAAATTCTGACCGTGTGTGGGCTCCACATTTTCCATCGGATTTTCCGACACACAAAGTTTGAGAGCAGGCTATAAAATTTTCCGACAACAAAATCCGATAGCGTCAATTCTGACCGTGTGTGGACAATTCCGACGCACAAAGTGCCACGCATGCTCAGAAGAATTTCCGAGACGGAACGGCTCGGTCTGGTAAAATTAGCATTCAGAAAGGATAGAGCACTTTCGTCACGCTGCAATGTAAAAAATGGTTTAATACAGCGCACTCTCTTCTTCTTTATAATGTGAGAAGAATGAAGTAGTTTTGCTGCTCATATTCACACAGACTTCTCACAAACTTCTTTTTTTACTATTTATTGTGATTCCCTCAATATATTTTGATTTGTCACATCTGACCAAATTTCTTTTTTGTTGTTTTATTTTTATTTTTATTTTTTTCAAGGCTGTTTTTTTTTTTTTTTTTGGGTTTGTATTTTTTCAAGGCTGATCTTTGGTTTTATTTTTAGTTTTACTCCATAATATTTTTGTGTGTGTTTTGTGTGTCAAGTTACCACAACACCATTGATATCTTGTATTGTTTAATCTCAAGGAGATTGTTTGGTGTTGGTGTCCCTTGTTAATTTCACATTGTACTTTAGAAATGTACCTGTATCCTCACAAACAAACTGTCCTTTTTGAAGGCAAACACACATAGGCGAGTATAATTGAAACAAAAATTCCTTTATTAAGGGTTCAGAACCAAACAAAGAGGGAGGCAACGCTGGAGAAACATCATAAATTGGTGAAGCCTTGGACCCCCAGGGCAGACATCCATTCTTTTACTGCAAAATTGGTGGCCTGAGGAGTCCATATCTAAGGGAGTGCAGTCTGGTCCAGAAGTCCCAGAGATCATGAAAGCAGCAGATGACATCTATGTCCCCAGGCTGTGGTACTACAAGAGGCTGCATCTTTTGCCAGACCAGACTGAACCCAGGGTCATCACTCTCTGGTCTTCTTTCCACGCTTCCTTCCCGGCTGTGGCTCTGGTGTTGGAGATGTGGCAGGAGGAGGAGTAGGACCTGGAGGAGGAGGAGGAGGAGGAGTAGTAGGACCTGGAGGAGGAGAAGGAGGAGGACTATGTGGGAGGTTACAAATGTGGGTAGCAGATGTTATTTGGCTCTCAACCCCTTATTGAGAGCTTCCAAAATTAAGGACTCACACAGGAGTCATTGGCCCTCCTCCATCTGCATCATTTTGCAGGCAGTTATGCCAGCAAAGTCCTCCTCCACACTGTGGGGGATCCTCAGGGCCTCTATAGCCTTCCAAAAGAGGCCTATGGCAGCCTCCTCCAGGTTACTCCTCTTCCTGCCACTTTGTCTTTGAAGGTGTAGGGGAGGGACCTGGATATCAGGCAGACTGCTTGGCCCGGCCACCTCCTGGCTGAGACTTCCCTGTGTATGAAAAGGGGACATGGTTTTAGTTTTTGCATCATTAATCACAATCATAAATTAGTACTCCAAACTAACATCTAGTTAACATCATTGATTGGACAACCATGAAGATTTAGAGGAATGCTATACCTGGCTCAAGCTGGGCTCCTCCACATGTTGCTGCCTGGAAGGCCCAGGTTGGGCTTCAGAAGCCTCAGCTGGGGGGGATGGAAGCGTGGAAGGAAGATTGGAAAGTGCTGGCCTGGGTTCAGTCTGACCTGCCAGAAAATGCAGTCTGTCATAGTACCACAGCCTGGGGACATAAATGTCATCTGCAGCTCCTGATCTCTGGGAATCCTGGACCTTCTTGTGCTCCCTTAGATAAGTGCTCCTCAGGCCACCAATTAGGATCTTCAAATAGGTGATGCCTGCCGTGGGGATCACCGTCTTCACAAATTACAACAAATTATCCAGCGCTGCCTACCTCTTTGTTTGGTTCTTATATTCAGGGTGGTTTATCTGTCACAGACAGGGCAGCTCCCTGAACATATCAATGAAGATTGACATAAAGTCCTTATCTTTCAAGATATCCATTTTCACTGCAAGACACAACACAAGACAAACCCTAATGTCAGCCTAAAGTCTTCTAAACTTGTGCAAATACAGGTCTCAATCTAGAAGCAGTATAGGCCCAATGTTAAATCTTACCTTCGCAATCACGATCGTCGCCTCCGTTACTCCTTCCTCGGCTCACAGATCGTACATACTACGCACGTGTGTTACGCTTTATAGACACTGCGCATGCATGAAACTCCGCCCGCTCCTGATGTTCTTTCCAGTCTATTTCCCGCCCCTTCTCATTCGTCGCAGTGGGGAAGAGCACATGGCGGAGTCAGAGCAGGTGTCTGATAATTACACCAATGAGGAGCAGGAGGAGGAAAGCCCGGAGCCTGAAACGTCCCGATCCAGAAGGAGACGATTTAAGGCATCAAATATGTCCTTTGGGGAGATGTTGGAGATGGTGGACATCCCGAAGAAGGCCGACTATGACGGGAAGTATGAACCTTACCCCAACCCCAATGTCCGAAAGGCCAAGATCATAGCGAAAGTGGTCAAAAGTCTGCACCGGAATTTCGGGGTACATCGATCGAAAGATCAGCTCAGGAAGCGGTGGTCAGACCTAAAATTAAGAGAGCACGAGCAGCACAGAAAGATCCGGAGAGTGCTGCAAAAAAGTAAGTAGTTGTTCTGTGTTCCTATTCTTTTTATGTTTATTACGTTCGTGCTGCTCCATGTGCTTTTCTTAACTGTTATCCAGTTTAAAATGTCAACTTTCATGTTCATGGGCACATTATTCGTTCGTATCAAACATTTTTCTTTCAGCCTATAAAACACCATTGTTTTGGCCAAATGCATTTGGCCACATTTTTTAGGGCCTACTTGTGTGAAACTAATTTGGTTGTGTAGATGGGTTTGTTACTAGAATGAAATGCAAACTAGATTCTGTGTAAGGAGAGGACACTCAGCAGCTGTTTACACATCTGGATGCTGGAGCACTAGTGTGGGACCCCAGAACACCCTTTTTATTAGGGGACCCACACAGGTGCTCCAGTGTATACTATAGGGGTGTCTCCATCTGTGAAGCTTGTACAAAACAGGTAAGTATTGAAGCTTCACAAAGGACAAGAAAAATGCAACATCTTGGAACTCTGCCAAAACAGACAATTGTACCCCACTTCCAAGCAATATTTCATATTTATAGTTCTGCCATCAAATATCTGTGTGCTAAGTAGACCTATTTTTTTTTTTACATGGGGAGAAAAGACTCGGAGGACACCCCTCATCTGAGGAGACCACAGACCCCCCACCTCTGGAAGAAGGGGAAATCCACCCAGAACAAGCAGGTCAGGAGGAGGAAGACATGGTGGAAATTGGCACCACAACAGGTGAGTGCGACCACAGGCTCAGGTAAGAGATGGATGCCGGCATATTTATAATACATGGTGTTTTTTGGTTTCTATCTTTTTAGGTGATCGTGATGTTGTGGATCCAGATCCTTTCACCTCGGAAAGTGCACAGATCCTGATCAGGGAGATCATGGGGTGTAATAGGGACTTGGAAAACATCAAGAAAAACATCAACGATGTTCTTCAAAAAATGAAGTACATCATTGATGTTTTAGGGAGAGTTTAAAACCCCTCAAAATCCCTTTGTTTTTTGTGTGCTACAAATTTTTGACATTTTTTGACAAAATTGAGAAAAGCCAAATTTTGAAGATGCACACAGTGTGTCAACATGTGCTATCTGCCATCAGGGGAGATCAATGGATGCGTTTTGGGGGTGCAACCCCTTCCTCAATAATAAAGTAGCTGTGAGGAAAGGGTTGCACCCCCAAAACACGTCCCTTGATCCCCCGTGATGGCAGGTAGCACATGTTGACAATCGGAAATTTGTGTGCATCTTCAAAATTTGGCTTTTCCTGGGGTGACTTCACCCCATCTGAACGCAATATCAAACACAGTTTGTAAATACTCATGTCTGATATTGCCTTCAAGTTCTACCAAATGTGAACTTTGTAAGTTCAAGATTTGTGTCTTTCTTGTTGTTTTTAAATATGCCTGTTTTATCTTAAATGGACATTTCTACTTTTTCTAATGTGACCCCAAAAATTGTTATACAACAAACATGTTGGTTTGTTTTAAAAACCTTTTCTAAATGCACATGTGATTATGCTGGTATTAAAAAGATTGATAATCAAGAATGTGTAGATTATTGTTTCAACGCTCCAACACTTTTGTGGTGCTCTAATTGGTGTTTTCTGTGACAATGGGTGTTATATCCTAAGGGCAAATCCACTTTGCACAACAAGTGCAGTTTCAAGTGCACTTGTATTGCAAAGTGTCTTTGCCTTTAGTACATAACACCCAACAGTGCTTTGTAAGGTTACACAATCACGCCATTTTCAGGACTCATCACATTTCTGTCAGGGTCAGCTAAAACAAACACAAGCAGTAAATGTCACCAAAGATTTGAGTAGTTATTTGTTTTTTTTTATTTGAAAAAGGTTTCAGACATTGTCTGGCATATTGATGCCCCCCCTACCCTCAAAGTATTCAAGGTATCTTAGATGGACATCACGGGCACTCAGGGGGGGCAAGCCAGGATGGCCACTTTCAAGCGCCGTCAGGGTTGTTTAATTTTGAAGTCCAGCCTCAGGCCCAACTGAGCCAGCATAGTTGGCAGAATGTTGCCGTAAAAAGTTGTGTAGAACACAGCATGTCAGGATAATATGATTCAGTTTGTACTCCGCCATGTGTATGGGTGTAAGAAATAGGCAGAACCAGCTGGCCATGATTCCAAATGTGTTCTCCACCACTCTTATGGCTCTGGCCGGCCGGTAATTAAAAACCCTCTGGTCTGGGGTGAGGGTCCTCATCAGGAATGGCCGCATAAGATGGTCCTCCAGCTCAAACGCTTCATCCGCAACGAATAGGATCTCATAAGTGGCCGACACCACCGCCAACATCACAATACTATTGAACCCCTTATAATTATAATGCCCTGTACACACGGTCGGATTTTCCAATGGAAAATGTCCGATTGGAGCGTGTTGTCGGAAATTCCGACCGTGTGTGGGCTCCATCGGACATTTTCCATCGGATTTTTCCGACACACAAAGTTTGAGAGCAGGATATAAAATGTTCCGACAACAAAAGCTGATCGCGTCAATTCCGACCGTGTGTGGCCTGTTCCGACGCACAAAGTGCCACGCATGCTCAAAAGAAATTCCGACATGGAACAGCTCGGTCTGGTAAAATTAGCGTTGGCAATGAATACAGCACTTTCGTCATGCTGCAATGTTAAAAATGGTTTAATACAGCGCACTCTCTTCTTCTTTATAATGTGTCAAGAATTAAGTAGTTTTGCTGCTCATATTCACACACACTTCTCACAAACTTATTTTTTTTTTTGTTCCTTGGGTTTCCCTGAATATATTGTTATTTGTCACATCGTACAAATTTTTTTTTTTTTTTTGATTTAAAGCCATTTTTCTTTTCGATTTTATGTTTGTAGTTTTTCAAAGGCTTATCTTTGTTTAATGTTATTTTTAGTTTTACTCCAGACTATTTTTGTGTGTGTTTTGTGTGTCAAGTTACCACAACACAATTATTATCTTTTATTATTTAATCTCAAGGAGATTGTTTGTTGTTGGTGTCCCTTTTTAATTTCACACTGTATTTTTGAAATGTACCTGAATCCTAATCCTCACAAACAAACTGTCCTTTTTGAAGTAAAACACACATAGGCAAGTATAATTCAAACTAAAAATCCTTTATTAAGTGCTCAGAACCAAACAAAGAGGGAGGCAACGCTAGATAAACAGGAGAAATTAGCGAAGCCTGGGACCCCCAGGGCAGACATCAATTCTTGAACATCAAAATCGGTGGCCTGAGGAGTCCATATGTAAGGGAGGGCAGTCTGGTCCAGAAGTCCCAAAGATCCGGAAAGCAGCAGATGACATCTGTGTCCCCAGGCTGTGGTACCACAAGAGGCTGCATCTTTTGGCCGACCAGACTGGATCCAGGGTCCTCACTTTCTGGTCTTCCTTCCACGCTTCATTCCGGTCTGTGGCTCTGCTGTTGGAGATGTGGCAGGAGGAGGAGTAGGACCTGGATGAGGAGGAGGACTAGGAGGACCTGGAGGAGAAGGAGGAGGAGGAGGAGGACCTGCAGGAGGAGGAGGAGGACCATGTGTCAGTTCACAAAGGTGTGTATCAGATGTAATTTGGGCCCTCATCCCCTTATTAAGAGGCTCCAATATTAACGACTCACACATGAGTTGTTGTCCCTCCTCCATCCTCTGCATTTTAGAGGCAATGATGGCAGCGAAGTCATCCTCCACGGTGTGTGGTGCTCCCAGGGCCTCTGTAGCCCTCCAAAAGAGGCCTATGGCAGCCTCCTCTAGGGCACTCCTCCTCCTGCCACTTTCTCTTTCCAGGTGTAGGGGAGGGACCTGCAGATCAGGCAGGTGGCTCGGCCCGGCCACCTCCTGGCTGAGACTTCCCTGTGTATGAAAAAGGACATGGTTTTAGTTTTTGCATCATCAATCACAATCATAAATTAGTACTCCAAACTAACATCTAGTTAACATCATTGATTGGACAAGCAGAAATATTTAGAGGAATGCTATACCTGGCTCAATCTGGGCTCCTCCACATGTTGTTGCCTGGAAGGCAAAGGTTGGGCGTCAGAAGCCTCAGCTGGGGGGAAGGAAGCGTGGAAGGAAGACTGGAGAGGGATGACCCGGGTTCAGTCTGGCCTGCCAGAAAATGCAGCCTGTCATAGTACCACATCCTGGGGACATAGATGTCATCTGCTGCTCCGGATCTCTGCGAATCCTGGACTTTCTGGCGCTCCCTTACATATGTGCTCCTCAGACCACCAATTAAGATCTTCAAATATGTGATGTCTGCCGTGGGGATCACCTGCTTCACAATTTCCAACAATTGATCCAGCGCTGCCTTCCTCTTTGTTTGGTTCCTGTAATGTGGGTGGTTGATCTCCCACAGACAAGGCAGCTCCCTGAACATGTCAATGAAGATTGCCATGAAGTCTGTATCATTCAAGATATCCATTTTAACTGCAAGACACAACACAAGACAAACCCTAATGTCAGCCAAAACTCTCCTAATCTTGTTACAATATAAGCCTCAATGTAGAAGCAGTATAGGCACAAGTATGTCTCTTACCTTCGTTCTTACGATCGGCGCCTCCAATGCTCCTTCCTCCACTCACAGATCGTACGTAATACGCACGTGTGGTACGCTTTATACACACTGCGCATGTGTGTAACTCCGCCCGCCCCTGATGTTCTTTCTAGTCTATTCCCCGGCCCTTTTCGTTCGGCGCAGTGGGTGAAGAGCACATGGCGGAGTCAGAGCAGATGCGTGCTAATTACAGGAACAAGGAGGAGGAGGAGGAAAGCCCAGATCCAGACACGTCCCGATCCAGAAGGAGAAGATTTAAGGCCACAAATATGTCCTTTGGGGAGATGTTGGAGATGGTCGACATCCTGAAGAAGGCCGACTATGATGGGAAGTATGGGCCTTACCCCAACCCCAATATCAGAAAGGCCAAGATCATTGCGAAAGTGGTCAAAAGTCTGCACAGGAATTTTGGGGTACGACGATCGAAAGATCAGCTTAGGAAGCGGTGGTCGAACCTGAAATTAAGAGAGCCTGAGCAGTACAGAAAGATCCGGAGAGTGCTGCAAAAAAGTAAGTAGTTGTGCTGTGTTCCTATTCTTTTTGTCTTTATTACGTACGTGCTGCTCCATATGCTTTTCTTAAGTGTTGTACAGTTTAAAATGTCAATTTTAATGTTCATGGGCCCATTATTCGTTCGTATCAAACATTTTTTTTTCGCCCTCTAAAACACCATTGTTTAGGCCATATGCATTTTCCTACATTTTTTAGGGCCTACTTGGATGCAAAATATTTGGTTGTGTAGATGGGTTTGTTACTAGAATGAAATGCAAACTAGATTCTGTGTAAGGAGAGGACACTCAGCAGCTGTTTTCACATCTGGACACTGGAGCACTAGTGTGGAACACAAGAACACCCTTTTTATTAGGGGGGGCACACAGGTGCTCCAGTGTATACTATAAGGGGGTCTCCATCTGTGAAGCTTGTACAAACCAGGTAAAGTATTGCAGGTTGACAAAGGACACTATAAAACCTACATCTTGGAACTCAGCTAAAATTGACAATTGTACCCCACTTCCAAGCAATGTTTCCTATTTATAGTTCTGCCATCAAATATCTGTGTGCTAATTATACCCTTTTTGTTTTACATAGGGGAGAAAAGACTCGGAGGACACCCCTCATCCGAGGAGACCACAGATCATCCACCTCTGGAAGAAGTTGAAATGCCCCCAACCCAAGCTGAGCAGGAGGAGGAAGAAGATGTGGTGGAAATTGGCACCACAACAGGTGAGTGTCTGCGACCACAGACTCAGGTAAGAGATGGATGCTGGCAGTTTTTTGATACCTGTTTTTGTTTGGTTTCTCTCTTTTTAGGTGATCGTGATGTTGTGGATCGAGATCCTTTCACATCAGAAAGTGCCCAGATCCTGATTGGGGAGATCATGGGGTGTAATTTAGAATTGGAAAACCTCAAGAAAAAAATCAGTGATGTGATTCAAAAAAATAATAACATCATTGATGTTTTGGGGCGAATTTAAAACCCCACAAAATCACTATCTTTTTTGTGTGCTACAATCTTTTACATTTTTTGAGCGATGTTTCGAAAAGCCAAATTTGGAGGATGCACACAGTGTGCCAACATGTGCTATCTGCCATCACGGGAGATCAATGGACGCGTTTTGGGGGTGCAACCCCTTCCTCAATAATAAAGTAGCTGTGAGGAAGGGGTTGCTCCCCCAAAACACGTCCCTTGATCCCCCGTGATGGCAGCTAGCACATGTTGACATTCGTAAATTGGTGTGCATCTTCCAAATTTGGCTTTTCAAGGGGTGACTTCACCCCATCTGAATGCAATATCAAACACAGTTCCTAAATACTCATGTCTGATATTGCCTTCAAGTTTTACCATATGTGAACTTTGTAAGTTCAAGTTTTTTGTGTTTCTTGTTGGTTTTACACAGGCCTGTTTTATCGTAAATGGACATTACTATTTTTGATAATGCCACCCCAAAAATTGATATACAACAAACATGTTGGTTTGTTTTAAAAACCGTTTCTAAATGCATATGTCATTGTGCAGGTATTAAAAAGTTTGTTAATCAAGAATGTGTGCATTATTGTCTCAACGCTACAACACTTTTGTGGTGATGTAATTGCTGTTTTCTGAGAAAATGGGGGTTATTTCCTAAGGGCAAATCCTCTTTGCAATACAAGTGCAGTTTCAGTGCAGTTTCAAGTGCACTTGTAGTATAAAAAGTGTCTACGCCTTTAGTAAATAACAGCCAACAGTGCTTTGTATAAGGTTACACAATCACGCCATTTTCACAACTCCACACATTGCTGTCAGCTAAAACAAACACAAGCAGTAAATGTCACCAAAGATTAATTTTTTTTAATTTGATAAATACTTCACAAATTGTCTGGCATATTGATGGCCCCCCTACCCGCAAAGAACTCAAGGTATCTTAACCGGACATCACGGGCACTCAGGGAGGGCAAGCCAGGACGGCCACTTTCAAGCGCCGTCAGGGTTGTATCATGTAGATTTCCTGCCTCAGGCGCCGTCAGGGTTGTATCATGTAGATTTCCTGCCTCAGGCCCAACTGAGCCAGCATAGTTGGCAGAATATTGGCGTAAAAAGTTATGGAGAACACAGCACGCCAGGATTTGATGATTAAGTTTATACTCCGCCATATGGATGGATGTCAGAAATAGGCGGAACCGGCTGGCCATGATTCCAAATGTGTTCTCCACCACTCTTCTGGCTCTGGCAAGCCCGTGATTAAAAACCCTCTGTTCCGGGGTGAGGGTCCTCATCGGGAATGGCCGCATAAGATAGTCCCCTAGCGCAAACGCTTCATCCGCAACTAAGACGAATGGGAGTCCTTCCACATTGTCCTCTGGAGGTGGCAAGTCCAAGCTGCCATTCTGGAGACGCCTGTAGAACTCCGTCTGGGCGATGACTCCACCATCGGATATCCGGCCATTCTTCCCCACGTCCACATACAAGAAGTCATAATTAGCCGACACCACTGCCAACATCACAATACTATTGAACCCCTTATAGTTGAAATAGTATGACCCCGAGTTGGGTGGTGGGACGATGTGGATGTGTTTCCCATCAATTGCCCCTCTGCAGTTAGGAAAGTCCCACCGCTGGGCAAAGTGGGAGGCCACAGTCTGCCATTCCTGTGGCGTGGAAGGAAACTGTTGAGGAAAACAAAAATAAATTACCATTTTTGCACATAAACATGGCAAGCAGATTAGGCACAAACATTCTTGGCCAACCTCCAGATAGCATTTATTAAGGGAAAATTAACACCAAAGTATAAGGTACACCTATCATATTCCCCCTCATGGGCCATTTCTAACATTATAGGGGGTGGTGGAATCTTGGACAGGTAACCCTCTTCACTTCATTGAGAGATGAATGCCTAAATACAGGGTATTACTTGGAACAGCCCCTCCTTAGTTACACTATTGGCAACCCACTGGACAGGTAAGAAGTGTCATAATACAAAGATATAAATACACACTGTACACATTTGAGGACATTTGGACATTATGATATTACCTATCAAGATAATAATAGAATACAAAAACTTTTAACGCTACCATTGGAAAGTATACAGGCAGTCCCTTGCACCACATGCTTTGGGGAATTCAGCCATACATCTGACCAGTAAAGAGATGGGTGTAGTGTGTATGGTTTGGCAATGTCAGCAGATAGATGATTGAGGATAGATAGATAATTGGGATCAGCTGACTTAGCAGTTGGGGGGAGGGAGGGTTACTAAAAATGATTTGGGGACACCACAAAAAAAAGCCTCTGGCATTCTGCCTAAATTTAAAGCAAAAATCACATTTCTAAACATTTTAGGGGGTGTTTGGGGTAAAGCACTACTATGGAGCTGACAAAATACATTGTTAAGTGACTACATGAGGTGAATATAGGGCAGGATAGCATGCTGGGGAGGTTATTGTAGGCAAATATGTATGAAGGACTAAAAAAATTATTACGTAAAAATCCTGCATGAATGAGGACAAAGGGGACATTCACAGCATATTCCAATCATGGTAATTAGGGAATGAGGAAAGATTTACAATATCTTAGCAAACATTAAATACAATAAAATGTGATATTAAAGGATAAAAATCTTACCTTCATATACTCCTTCTGCAGGACCTGTATGATGGCAGAACAGGTCTCTGGGATAATGATTCCCAGAGCCTGGGGGGAGATGCCTGTCGAGAACTTGAGGTCCTGCAGGCTTCTCCCCATCGCCAAGTACCGCAGGGTGGCGACTAACCTCTGCTCCGGAGTGATGGCTTGCCTCATGCAGGTATCCTACCTGCTAATATAAGGGGTCAGCAAAGCCAACAAATGGTGAAATACGGGGTCCGTCATCCAGAGAAAGTCCCTGAAATCATCAGGATTATTCTCACGGATCTCACGAGCAAAGGCATATGACAGAACTGGTCATGCTGGAGCAACCAATTCTTGGTCCATGAAATCCTCCCCACCCTGTTCATGGACTGGACTTGTGTCCAGGTAAGGACCCCAACACCAAGCCCCCGCACAGCACGAACTCTATGAGGAGTACGTATATGCAACATGGCTAGAAAATGGTCGGCTGCTCAGAACGAAGAAAGAGAACTCACTGAAGAACAGCAAGGCCTGTGAAGAGCGACCTGAAAAACAGTAACGAACGAACAAGAACACAATGACAAAGTCACGTGTAGCTTGCTACACGCACTGAAGAGCAGATACAAACCCACAAGCACAAACTGAACAGCAGAAAACGATCTGAAAACCACACGTCTGAAAAAGCGCGAATCATCTCTCACCAAACTTTTACTAACATGAGATTAGCAAAAGGAGCCCAAAGGGTGCCGCGCTTGATTCTGAAATGGCCTTTTCTAGTCTCATCGTATGTGGTGTACGTCACCGCGTTCTTGGCGATCGGAAATTGCGACAACTTTGTGCGACTTTGTGTACGCAAAACAAGTTTGAGCCAACATCTGTCGGAAAAAATCCATGGATTTTGTTGTAGGAATGTCCGATCAATGTCCGATCGTGTGTACGGGGCATAATGGTTCGGTTCCAGGTTCGGGTCTCCCAAAATGCAATGGCATCTTTGGAGACCCTGTGAATGTGTGTCCTAGTCTGTGCAGTGCTGTACCCTATGCTAATACTCCACTAGTGTATGGTAGCGTTTAAAACATTCACCAATGCAAAGACCAGGATGGTCAGGACAGGAGGGACAATAATAGCGGGTGTCACGCCTATATCCGCGCTTTCTACAGACACAAAATTTTCTTTGGAGGGCTCGTTGAGTAGGGGTACCAGGAAGGACATAAGGAAAAGGCCACAGCACCGTCTGGAAACAGAAGGGCTGTGATGATCTCTTCCTGGAATTTGAGGAAGGATCCAGTTCATCCTGAAGCTTTGTATAGCAAAAAAAGTGTTCAGCAGAGCCAGAGGCGGCCCTAGACTTTGTGAGGCCTTAGGCAACAAATAGACATGAGGAACCACTCACTCCCATAATGGGAAAAATAATTCAAGGGATGAAAATGAACTGTATTAGGAGGGTACAGTATTGGGGAGTGGACAGTACAGGGGGTAGGTAAGTGGGCATAAGAAAAATATATTTTCCTGAAGCAGAGCTGCACAAGGAAGCTGGTAGGCTGTCACAATGAGAGAAATAAAGGGGGATGGAAAAGAAAGAAAGAAAGAAAGAAAGAAAGAAAGAAAGAAAGAAAGAAAGAAAGAAAGAAAGAAAGAAAGAAAGAAAGAAAGAAAGAAAGGAGGGATGGAAAGAAAGAAAGAAAGAAAGAAAGAAAGAAAGAAAGAAAGAAAGAAAGAAAGAAAGAAAGAAAGAAAGAAAGAAAGAAAGAAAGGAGGTGAAAAGGGATGAAAATGAACTGTATTAGTAGGGTACAGTATTGGGGAGTGGACAGGGGGTAGGTAAGTGGGCATAAGAAAAATATATTTTCCTGAAGCAGAGCTGCACAAGGAAGCTGCTCTCACAGATCCTACCTATTCTGGTAGGCTGTCACAATGAGAGAAATAAAGGGGGATGGAAAAGAAAGAAAGAAAGAAAGAAAGAAAGAAAGAAAGAAAGAAAGAAAGAAAGAAAGAAAGAAAGAAAGAAAGAAAGAAAGAAAGAAAGAAAGAAAGATGGAAGGAAAGAAAGAAAGAAAGAAAGAAAGAAAGAAAGAAAGAAAGAAAGAAAGAAAGAAAGAAAGAAAGAAAGAAAGAAAGAAAGATGGAAGGAAAGAAAGAGAAGGAAGGAAGGAAGGAAGGAAGGAAGGAAGGAAGGAAGGAAGGAAGGAAGGAAGGAGAGAAAGAAAGAAAGAAAGAAAGAAAGAAAGAAAGAAAGAAAGAAAGATGGAAGGAAAGAAAGAGAAGGAAGGAAGGAAGGAAGGAAGGAAGGAAGGAAGGACAGAAAGAAAGAAAGAAAGAAAGAAAGAAAGAAAGAAAGAAAGAAAGAAAGAAAGAAAAAAGGAAAGAGAAAGCAAGCGAGGGGGATGGAGGAAGATGGGAAGGAAGAGCATCCCCTACATCAGTCTTCCCGCCCACACATCCCCTTCTCTGAGGCAGAACAGAGAACACTGCCGAAGAGAGTGGGTGGGGCAGACACAGGAGGAGAGGGTGGGAGGAGGAGGAGCAGAAGCTCTCTCTCCTCTTCTGTCTGGCTGTGTGGGCAGCAGGGGGAGGGGGGAGATCTGTCAGAGCTCTACTGAGCGGCTCTCCCTGTCTGTGCTCTGGAGCTCCGATCACACGTCTCACTCGCAGCCTGTATCTCTCCCTGTAGCAGAGCGAGGGGACTCGGGACTGTGTAATGGCAGAGATCTCTGCTGCTGGAAGAGGCGGCTCTCTAATTAGGTAAACTAGCCAGCTGTGCGAGGCCCCTGTGACTGCGAGGCCTGAGGCCACCGCCTATTTCGCCTAATTAGAGAGCCGCCTCTGAGCAGAGCCAATTGAAAGAAGTTTATAGACACTTTTTTGTACCAGCGTCTGGCCTTATGGGCAATTAGGTACGGTGCCAACAACTGGTCATTAAGGTCCACCCCTCCCATATTAAGGTTATATTGGACACAGAAGGGTTTCTCCACAACACCAGTCCCCCTAGGAATTTGGCCCGTCACGTCTGCATGAAGGGAGGACAGAACAAAAACATTCTGATTATCCCTCCACTTCACAGCGAGCAAATTATTACACTTCAAGCAGGCTCTCTCCCCAGCCTAAGACGGGGATCTACAAGCCATGGGGTAAGCTACAGCGATTAGATTGCACAGTGCCACATGCACCAATTCCATGATCAAACAAGTGACTAAAAGTGGCACGCTCATGTAATAATTGTCCACAAGCTTTCCGAATAAGGGTGACACCAATGCCCACACAATCTTACCAGCACTCCCTATGTAATGGGCAGTTCTCCAGCTCTACGTGTCTATCTCTTCCCTTGTAAACCATAAAACTATATGTATACCCTGTGGCCCTGTCACAGAGCCCATTTCTTGGCACACTTGCTAGGAAGATACTATTTGAAAGACAAGCGGCCAGAAAACCTAATCAGGGACTAATTAATGCAGACAACTTGATGGGGAGTAAACAAGGCTGCAAACCGTTGGTTGAAGTGGTTTACGAATTTTGTAGAGTCGATCGTATCCAGGGTCACCCCGAAGATGACAGAATTCATTGTCATGAACCGCAAGATCTGCTCATATCGTGCCCTGTCCATGAAGGCAGAGAATACGGGCATACGGTGAATTGGGTAAGTGAACCAATATGACCGCAACTCACTCTTTTTAGTAATGCCCATGAGGAGGGATAGGCCCAGAAAGGTCTTAAATTCGGAAACCGTAATTGGTTTCCAACCTCTGGAAAGGGTCAAATGCGGATTAGCGGTGATGAATTGACCAGCATACAAATTGCTTTGGCCCACAATAGATCTATAGAGATCTTCCATGAAAAACAGTGATTAAAAATCAAGTGACATAAAATCAACTGTTTCCACCTGAATTCTGGGTTGGCCAGTGAATGGGGGAAGTACGGGTGCTGCAGAAATGGTGGGTTCGCAATTAGGATTGGCGAATTCAGCAGGAAGGGCACTATGGGCTCGACGGGCCTTCTTCTTGGTGGACACTAGTTGTGCTAGCCACCGCACCAGCTTGAACTGCACTTATGGGACTCGCCACGTCACCACGTGTTATTGCAGTGCTGGTTTGACTATGACCAGGGTGTACTAGGCCGCTGGTGCTTGCCAGTTCACCAGAAGGATGAGCGGCACTAGTACTGGCTCTCTGCTCCATACGAGAGCCCTGCGGTTCTTGCACCTCAACGACAGCAGAAGAACGGGGTCTGGTACACCCGACTTTGGCAGGGACCACAACTCTGTCGTCAGAGCTATCTGTCAGGGTGCCGCTGCTGTCTACAGGATCGTATTCTGAGCCTGAATCTGACAGATGAGTGACTTCCTCTTCACTATCTGTCATGCTCAGAAATGTGTAGGCTTCGTTACTAGTGTACCTTTGATTTGACATTTTGGTCCCTAAATTTACTGGTACACTAGTGAGACTCACAGGTAAAAAAGATCCTGACTGTCAGCGACTGATTCAAACGCTACCAAAAAACTGTTAGCATTCGCAGGGATCAGGTCTGACTGTGAACGCTGCAGTTATGTATATTGTGTTTTGTAAGTGACAATGATCGATTGATACTGCACTTGAGTGGACTGGGCAGAGGGGGCTAAACGCAGGTGCTAGCAGGTATCTGGGCTGATCCCGCTAACACTGCATTTTTGGGAACCCTAAACTGCTGGGGACGCTAGTATAGATCTGATCAGATATTGATTTGTTCAGACACTATACCACTAAGGGAGGTGTATGGTGCGCACATGGGTGCTAGCGCTACTGGCACTAATCCGACGCTGCCTGGGGTGACGCAGACCCTGACTGATGCTTAAAACTAACTTATATCACCCGATTAGGGGGTTAAACCTTTATTTAGGTAAATTATGGCGGGTACCCTGACGTTATGAAAAATAAACTAGCTAACTAGCTAACTTGCGTCACCCGTGACACAAGTAAATATAGGTAAAATAGGTACAGCTTGGACAAATGCTTGTAAAATTCTTTCACCAAATTTTTATTAAATAGACACTTTAGGAGAGCCCTTAGCAGACCCGTTAATAAAAGTCCATTAAGACCTAAATCTTGGCATGCCTCTCCTACTGCTCATGTCAGTCACCACATGTCTCCGCATAGAAAATAGCATTATAAGACTTATGTCGCATGCACACAATCGGACTTTCCAACAACAAAACTGTGGATTTTTGTTCGAAGGTTGTTGGCTCAAACTTGTCTTGCATACACACGGTCACACAAATGTTGACCAACAATTCCTGAACGTGAGAATGCAGTGACATACAACACATACGACGAGCATATAAAAAGTAAGTTCACTAGCCAATGCGCCACCCTTTGGGCTCCTTCTGCTAATCTCATGTTTATCTCGTGTTAGTAGAAGTTTGGTGAGAGACGATTCGCGCTTTTCAGCATTGTGCTTTTCAGTTTGTTTCTGCATTTCAGTTTGTGCTTGTGGGTTCGTATCTGTTTTTCAGTGCATGTTGTCAGTCCGTTCCTGTCTTTCAGTGCGTTCTATTTATAGTTCGCTTCTGTTTTTCAGTGTGCTCTCGTCTGCTCGTCTCTGATTTTCAGCTCGTTCTTCTCCGGTCCTTTCTGATTTTCAGTGCTTTCTGTTAGTTTGTTTTGACCAGCCGACCGGTTTCTAGCCATGTTGCGGTTACGTTCTCGTCGGAGAGTTTGTGCCGTTGTTGGGCTTGGTGTTGGAGTTCTTGCTTTGACCCAAGTCCAGTCCATGAACAGGGTGAGGAGGAGTTCATGGACCAAGAATTGGTTACTTAATTGGTTACAGTGTTGTGGTACCACCACCACCCAAGGTCCAATTTTTCTGCCCCTGTTTAACAGGGGCACGTAATTACAATTTTTGATCTAATATTTCACAGCAGGGCCTGTTCCTGTGCCCAACAAGAGTATCTGTGAGGGGTTACAGTGTTGTGGCACCACCACCACCACCCAAGGCCCAATATTTCTGCCCCTGTTTAACAGGGACATGTAGTTAAAATTTTTGATCTAATATTTCACAGCAGGGCCCATTCCTTCACCCAACAGGAGTAACTGTGAGGCCTTACAGTATTGTGGCACCACCACCACCAAAGGCCCAATTGTTCTGCCCCTGTTTAACAGGGGCATGTAATTACAATCTTTGATCTAATATTTCACAGCAGGGCCTGTTCCTGTGCCCAACAAGAGTATCTGTGAGGGGTTACAATGTTGTGGCACCACCACCACCAAAGGCCCAATTTTTCTGCCCCTGTTTAACAGGGACATGTAATTAGAATTTTTGATATAATATTTCACAGCAAGGCCCGTTTCTGCGCCCAACAAGAGTAACTGTGAGGGCTTACAGTGATCTGGTACCACCAACACCTAAGGGCCAATTTTCTGCAGAGTATATAGGGCAGGCTGTATAGTATATATACTGGTGTTCAGAGTATATAGTGCCTGGGTGCCTGGGGGATCCCAAGGCAATTTTTTTTATTTGGGTGCGGGATTCCCCTTAATATCCATACCAGACCCAAAGGGCCTGGTAATGCACTGGGGGGGGCATGCTGTTTTTTTCAATGATTTTCATCTATATTGCCGGGACCTGACAATACATTACAGCCGCAAGCAGCAGTTTTAACCTCTTGCCAACCAGCCACTGCAGTCGGCTGCGCGAATCGCCGTTATGTTACGTCGATAACATAGACTGCCACTAGGAGGCACATGCGCGCTGCCGGAGGCACGCGCGCACCCCCCGCTCTCTCCCTGAGCCGATGCAAGTGCCCGGTGGTCTGGATCCCGTGATCGCTTGGGGCACACGGAGAACCCAGAACTGGTCCCAAAAATGTATCAAAATTGTTCGACGTGTCCGCCATAATGTCGCAGTCATGATAAAAATTGCTGATCACCCCCATTACTAGTATAAAAAAAAACTATCCCCTATTTTGTAGACGCTATAACTTTTGTGCATACCAATCAATATACACTTATTGTGATTTTTTTTTTACCAAAAATATGTAGAAGAATACGTATCGGCCTAAACTGAAGAAAAAAATGTTTTTTTTTATATTTTTTTTGGGATATTTATTATAGCAAAAAGTAAAAAATTATGCGTTTTTTCAAAATTGTCGCTCTTTTTTTGGTTATAGTGCAAAAAATAAAAACCATAAAGGTGATCAAATACCGCCAAAAGAAAGCTCTGTTTATGGGAAAAAAAAGACGTCAATTCTGTTTGGGAGCCACGCCGTACGACCGTGCAATTGACGCAGTGCTGAATCACAAAAAGTGCTCTAGTTTTTGCCCAGCAAAATGGTCCAGGGCTGAAGCGGTTAAATGACTTTTTTCCTTTAGAAATGTCTTTTTTCTGTGGTATTGTTCTAAACACAGGAAAACTGTGCCACTTTACAGGCAAACTACACCCCCAGGCATGATATTTAAAGGAATATTTCATTTTTATTGTTTTCCTTTAAGCATTATTAAAATCACTGCTCCTGAAAAAATGGCTGTTTTTAAAACTTTTTTTGCATTGATACATGTCCCCTGGGGCAGGACCCAGGTCCCCAAACACTTTTTATGGCCATAACTTGCATATAAGCCTTTAAAATTAGCACTTTTGATTTTTCATGTTCGTTTCCCATAGACTTTAATGGTGTTCGCGTGTTTGAACCAATTTTTTGCCTGTTCACATGTTCTGCTGCGAACTGAACCGGGGAGGTGTTCGGCTTATCCCTACTCATAACTGTGCACAGTCATGAGCTATAGATTCAAAAGTTTGAGTAATGGTTTCAGCTGGTGTTCTGCTAAGAATAGAGATCAAACACTGATTCACCAGGCATATCAGAATTGGCAGCACCATAAAAGGAACAAATATCTATAACTGCCCTATAGCCTATCTTAAAACCAGCATACATCATGTCAAACAGTTCATTTTTGTCCACCATGCTTTCACTGATGGTTTTATGATCATGTGCTCCACAATGCTTAATATGAAACCCCCCCGTTTCATATTAAACATTACTAAAACCGCTGCTCACCACCTTAGAGAATTTAGAGAACCAGCTAAATCTTGTTATAATCTTGCTAAATCTGATTATTAAAAGTGGTTATGACAATAAGCGAAGGTATTATTCAAACTCTATTTTGGCTTTATCATGACACCACATTAAATAACCACTTTCTCCACTGGATTGTATATTGTATAATGATTTTTGCATTTGTATTCTCCTCCATGGTAGTGTCCAGCTATCCATGTGCTTTTTTTTACAAAAGCCATAAAAATAGATGTGAAAAGACCAGATTAAAAAAAATAGCAAGATTCTGTTCTTATAGGCTTTAGTAGAGTTAGTGCTATGTTCAGGGTGCATGGACTTCCCAATGGGTTAACTGAGCTTTCTCTGAACTGAAATGTGCCTGGTTCACTACATGTAATCCCTATTCATAATATGCAGTAGTAAACAACTCCTACAGACACTAATAAAGTGTATCTAATTTGTGTGTTTCATTCCTTGGCACTGCTGCCAAGAACAGTGTATTTTAAATAGATTTTTCAGAGTAGATTGGGCAATTTATTAAAGGTTACCAACTTTGACAAGAACACCTTGTATTATGTTAAATTCAAATCCCTAGCATCTGTCATGATTGTATGTAGCATCCTCAATCATATTATGAACACATTTGAACAGAGGCTGGAACTGAGTATGAAAATTATTCACAAATAAAATACAGTATCCTGGATAAAGGCAGCTGCGCTCATTACTCTAGTGCATTTTAAAATGCATATGCGTTTCTGGGTACAACAATCATGTAAAATACCTGTAATTTAATATACATAATAGATGCATGATTATGGGTGCATATACTATTTATATTTTCAATAAAAACTTAATGAGGAATATATATGCATGAAGATTTCAATTTCAAATTCAGCAAACATATTGAAAGTAGCTCTTTGCATTCAACAAACTGCAAATATATCCTTTATTATTTATTTTGAGCAGAAAGTGAAAGACGTACAGTGGGGACGGAAAGTATTCAGACCCCCTTATATTTTTCACTCTTTGTTATATTGCAGCCATTTGCTAAAATCATTTAAGTTCATTTTTTTCCTCATTAATGTACACACAGCACCCCATATTGACAGAAAAACACAGAATTGTTGAAATTTTTGCAGATTTATTAAAAAAGAAAAACTAGAGGGAGGGCAGGAGGCGGAGCCTAGCGGAGCAGACATGCATTGTTAGAGCTCCACACCGCTGAGGATAGAAGAGAAGGACAAAGCGGAGCCTGCAGGCTCAAAAGGTATCCATTTGAACCTTTTTGCCCCAGGGAAAAAACTGTGAAAGTTTGGGCAGGAAATATGGTACTGGGAGGAAGCCGTGGCAGAAATAAAAATCACCTCACAAAGAGCTCACAGGCACTCACTGCAGCTGAAGCAGCTCCAGTCACCTCACAAGATACAACATCAGGGCGCTCTCACAGACAGAAAATGTCACAGCAAGACTCTCCATTTGAGTCAGATACAGAACAAATCCTCTCACAAACTTCTCCACAAGCCTCCTCAGTATCCCCAGTAATATTATTACAATTTGAAAAGATGCTTCATAAGGCTTTAAAACAAACCTCAGACCAAATAACAAAAAGCCTAACCAAAGAAATAAGAGAGCTGGGAAACTGCACCGCAGCCTTAGAAATAAAAATGGATGAAATTGAAATTACAACCCAAGTAAATATAACAGAATTGGAACAATTAAAAAAAGAGAATTTAATACTTCAAACTAAGCTTGAAGATTACGAAAATAGAGCCAGACGTTCAAACTTGCGCATAAGGGGAATACCTGAAACTGTGACAGACCTGCAATCTACTATTACTGCTCTATTACAAGAACTAAAGCCAGATATCCCTATTGAACGTTTAGAACTGGACAGAGTACACAGAGCCCTCACAGCCAAAAAGAAAGATGGACCCCCACGTGATATAATCACAAAATTTCATTATTACAGAACGAAAGAACAAATACTAATTGCTGCAAGAGAAAAAAAGGAACTTAATTTTCAAGGACACAATTATCAAATTTTTGCTGACCTATCCCAACTTACTATTACTAAAAGACGATCCATGAAACCCCAACTAATGGAACTGCAACGCCACAACATTATGTATCAATGGGGCATCCCCTTTTCAGTCAGATTTAACTACCAAGGTACAATTTACAGAAGCAGATCAGCAGATGAACTACAACAAACCCTTTTAAAATTAAATCTGACAGAACCCACAAGCAGCAACACTCCCACACGCAGAAGAATGACATCATCTTCACCTTCAGGCAGCACCCAGAAAATTCCAGAACAAAATGGGAATCATCATTCTCACAAAAGAGGCCGTTATGCCACATCATCCATGGACCAAGAAGATTCAATGGACTGACATCCTAATTCCTGATATCTCTTCATTTATTATACTAAGAGATGGTTCTCTATAAAAAACCTATATTTATAACTGAATGTAACTGCATTCTGATAGTCACACACTGTGTGGGATCATGTTACATTCCAGTTATGTTTCTTATTACTTCTGATTCATATAGCCTTAGAATATATAAGTGAAATAAGGAAATTCTTGTTCAGTTATATATTATCAGGTAATAACAATAGATTTATTACTTTTTAGGACAAATATGTTCAATAATCCAGAAGTAATGGAAGCTTTTTTTTTTTTTTTTTTTTTTCTTTCTTTTCTTAAAACAAATATATTATTACCTAACTAGTTCCTAGAATTATGTTTTTGTTTATTCTAATCTGAAGCAATACAACCTCAATTTTATGAGTTAACATATCTAAACAGTTACATATGAATAAAATATGTAATTGTTTACTCTAAAAGGGTTAAAATCCCAAAATAATTCAAACTATCTTCATCAATACCAAAGTTATTAACAGTACCTTTCTAACTGAATTATTTAGCCTAGGGCAAGACTAACCATATACAACCACCCTGGAATAAATAATTTCAACAAAAACTATATTCTGCACTCCAACTAATGAAACATCATTTTGATGTCTTTTGACATAGCACTTCTCTCCTGTAAGCGGAAGATCCGTGTACCCCCATTAGCCCTCCTCATTCTCCCAACCATATTATGTGGGAGTGTGACGAAGGCACTTATTCCCCTGAGAGAGATATTTATTCTCTTTCACGGGTAAATTGTGATTACTTGCAAAAAATAATTTATACAATGTATCATCTAATCGCATATGTTTTTTGTTTACTCTTTACTCCAGAATTCACTGGTTTCTTTTCTATCTATTCATCTCTTCAGTCCACACAGGTTGATCTGCGCAGTCAGCTCTGCATAACAAAAAGTAAGTCAAAACTATTTGATCTATTGCCATGGCACCACTGAATATACTTTCCCTGAATGTTCAGGGAATAAATGTCCCTCAAAAAAGGACCAAAGCCTTCCGTACTTTCCATAACAAGAAGGCTCACATAGTATGCCTCCAAGAAACACACTTCACCAAAGATTCTACTCCAAAATATATTTCTCCTTTTTATCAACAAATTTACACGGCTTCTGCCTGTACCAAGCAAAGGGGAACTCTAATTGCATTTCACCGATCCACACCATTCACCTTATCATCAGAAATTAAAGACCCAGAAGGTAGATACTTGATACTCATGGGTTATATAATGGATACAGCAATCACGGTGATTTCCTACTACGCTCCTAACAAACAACCTACACCATTCCTCTCACATATATTACAAGTGATTAATACACACAAAATAGGAACAGTGATAATGTGTGGGGATTCGAACCAGGTCCTCCTCCCATTTCTAGATAAATCACCTTTTACACCATCCAAAATAACCTCTAGATTACCTTTTTCTCAACTTCTTTCCAAATACAATCTGGTAGATTCATGGAGAGAAAGTAACCCAATGAAAAAGAAATTCACTTATTTCTCGCACCCTCATCAAACCTTCACCAGAATAGATCATATTTTTCTAACAATAGGAATGATACCAGAAATTATTGCATCAGATATAATTCCGATTCCGTGGTCTGACCATAATGCAGTATACACTACTATAGCCTCAGCCATACCAAAAGCGCATGACCCAACGTGGTACTTACCGGACATAATGCTCAAACACCCACTACATCAGATATCAGATGGCCATTGAACAAGCTTTAAAGGAATTCATATCAATTAATAATACAACAGACATCTCCCCAATAACACTGTGGGAAGCTCATAAGCCTGTCTTGCGTGGTACAATACAAAGACAAATGGCACTATTTAAACGGGAACGCAAAAATCTAGCAAAAAAACTAGAACTCAATTTTATTGCAGCCTACATATCATTTCAAGATAATCCATCTCAGAGTACAAAATCTCATCTGGAAAAATCTAGATTGGAATACGATCTATTTCTCACTGAGTCAGTTGATAAATCCCTCAAACGCTCCAAACACAATTTCTACATGAATACAAACAAACCAGGTACATATTTGGCTCGGGCATTAAATTCAACTAACAAATCTTTCAAACCAATACGTTTGAAATTATCAAAAAATGTTTACACTTGTAATCCAGTTAAAATAGTCCATAAATTTCACTCACATCTCACAACTTTATACAAGACAAACAATGAATTTAATCCTACAGAGGCTGAATCCTTTTTCTCAAAAATAACCTTACCTGAGTTATCTCAGAATCAAAAAAGCAGTTTGGATGAGCCTATAACTATAGATGAAGTTGCTAACGCCATAAAAGACCTAAAACTTAACAAAAGACCAGGCCCAGATGGCTACTCGGCTTTATACTATAAAACATTCTCAGAAATACTCTCTCCCATTCTCACTGAAACTTTTAACAAACTTCTAGATGGACATTCTTTTCGTCAAGAAACACTAATGGCAATTGTTTGTATGATCCCAAAAAGCCTTTCTGATGATACTTCCTGTGTGAATTATCGGCCTATCTCTCTGTTAAACCTCGATATTAAATTATTAGCAAAAATAATAGCAAAACGCCTCAATAGCATTATAGGAAAATTAATACATAGAGATCAAGTAGGCTTCATGCCAAATAGACAGGCAGGCGATAATATACGCAGGGCAGTGTTATTGGCACATATTGCTAAAAAACGGAAAATCCCTTTATGTTTTCTATCTCTCGATATTAAGAGGGCATTTGACACAGTATCCTGGCAATATATGCAATATTCATTACAAAAATGGGGTTTTGGACCCCACTTTTTAACATGGATCAAAGCATTATATAATAAACCCAAAGCCTATATAAAATATGCTGGATACAAATCTGAAGCCTTTAATATCGAAAGAGGTACCCGACAGGGTTGCCCATTATCTCCCTTATTATTTTCCCTTATACTCGAACCCATGGCCCAATATATCAGAACAAACCAAACTATAACTGGCATTGAAGTTGGAGGTATTACACACAAATTATGTATATTTGCAGACGATATATTACTTTTTCTATCATCACCACAGGTCTCTGGTCCTAACTTAATACCAGCTCTTGATGGATTTGCAGCCCTATCCGGCCTTATGATTAATCCTAAGAAATGCCTAGTGCTTAATATTTCACTCACAAACATGGAATTGATCCCGGCTAGGGCTGCACTCCCATTCACATGGGCAGAAAAATCAATCCCATATCTTGGAATTCATTTAACAGCATCTCATTCTGACTTATTCTCAACCAATTATCCTCCTGTATTAAGACAGATCACAAATCTAATAAAACAATGGTCGCAACTTCCTTTATCCTGGATGGGGAAGATTAATGCAATCAAAATGACTATTCTACCCAAATTGCTTTATCTATTCAGAGTCCTCCCTATTCCAATTCCTTCCTATTTTTTGAGAATAGTACAAAAAAGAGCAACTTCGTTTATATGGGGCTCTTCTAAACCACGTATACCTATACACACACTACATCTTCCCAAAAATAAAGGAGGCCTGGGATACCCTAATTTTACTAACTACTACAGAGCAGCACATTTGGCCAGTCTGTCCAAATACCATGCAAAACAGGAAATCCCATTATGGGTATTTATAGAGGCTTCAGAAAATGACCCTCTATTAATATCAAATTTATTATGGCTTGATCCTAAAGACCGCTTTAAAATTCATAATCCCATAACTAAACACTTCTTATCTCTCTGGGATAAACTAAAAAACAAATATCAGTTACAATCTCCACACAATCCTCTCCTTTCTTTTATCAGAAATCCGGCCTTTTATCCGGCATGGATCTACCCAAATTCTTTTAAAGCTTGGACAAAATCAGGCATTCAGACACTAAATGACTTCATAGCATCTAAATCATTCCTTTCATTCCCATCGCTTAGAGAAAAATATGATCTACCAAACTCTGAGATATTTAGATATCTCCAAATCAAAAATTTCTATACACCATTGCTAAAGGGGGATACACCATTATCCCAATTATCCATTTTTGAATCAATCTGTACAAAAGATCCATTTGCTAAAGGTACAATTTCATCACTTTATAATCAATTATATGGAGTACCAAATCTTAATAGACCCTCTTACGTTCAGAGGTGGGAGGAGGACCTGGGACGAACTTTAGAAGACACGGACTGGTCTAACATATGGCTCACATCTAAGTCATCTTCACCCAACATCTTAGCACTGGAGACAAATTATAAAGTCCTAACTCGCTGGTACCTTGTACCCGCTAGAGTGGCAAAATATTCACCTAATACCTCAGCTGTTTGTTTTCGAGGATGCCCAGAAATAGGCACATATTTACACATATGGTGGACGTGCCCAGTAATCCAAACCTTCTGGAAGGAAGTCTTCGCGATTGCATCTAAAATATTTAAAAAAATAATACAACCAGATCCATATTTAACTTTACTTAATCTAAAACTGGAATGGTTAACACTCTCTCAATTCAAGCTTATGATCCAACTAATAACGGCTGTAAAACAAACAGTGGCCAAGGCATGGAAATCTCCTACATTGGTACTAGCAGAAACAATTCACAGAATGAATAATACAATGTCCCATGCTAAGATGGTAGCCATCGATCAAAATCAAATTCCAAAATTTGAAAAACTTTGGCATCCTTGGATAAAACAACAGTTCCTGTCAAACTTCAATGACTCTGTCCTGTTGCCATGGTAACAGATTAAATGACTTACAGAGACACCCATTCTAAGGCTTCAAAGAGAACTAAAAAGAATAATAAACTGACGAGCGGGACAACCTTGTGGACCATACCTCTACCTTTCAACCCTTTTTCTTCTTTCTCTTTCCTTTTCTCCACCTTACGATTAAAGCTCATTATCAGAATATATTTGACCTATATACACTCTACCTGTAAACAATATGTATAGTAGGTATAAATCATTTAAATACCTACAAAAGTAACTAAGGAAATGATATATATCTTTAATTTAGGTTTACGTGAACCCAATGTTTAATATTTGAAATTTCATGATATTTACCTATATAAACCCTACTGTAAAACAATGAGCTTACTTTATAGATCCTTGTAAACTTACTTTATGTATCTTTATAACATTGTATACTCAATAAACTTCTTTTGACAAGGAAAAAAAGAAAAACTAAAATATCACATGGTCCTAAGAATTCAGACCCTTTGCTCAGTATTTAGTAGAAGCACCCTTTTGATCTAATACAGCCATGAGTCTTTTTGGGAAAGATGCAGCAAGTTTTTCACGCCTGGATTTGGGGATCCTCTGCCATTCCTCCTTGCAGATCCTCTCCAGTTCTGTCACGTCGGATGGTAAACTTTGGTGGACAGCCATTTTTAGGTCTCTCTAGAGATGCTCAATTGGGTTTAAGTCAGGGCTCTGGCTGGGCCATTCAAGAACAGTCACGGAGTTGTTGTGAAGCCACTCTTTCATTATTTTAGCTGTGTGCTTAGGGTCATTGTCTTGTTGGAAGGTAAACTTTCGGCCCAGTCTGAGGTCCTGAGCACTCTGGAGAAGGTTTTTGTCCAGGATATCCCTGTACTTGGCCGCATTCATCTTCCCCTTGATTGCAACCAGTCGCCCTGTCCCTGCAACTGAAAAACACCCCCACAGCATGATGTTGTCACCACCATGCTTCACTGTTGGGACTGAATTGGACAGGTGATGAGCAGTGCTTGGTTTTTTCCACACATACCGCTTAGAATTAAGTCCAAAAAGTTGTATCTTGGTCTCATCAGACCAGAGAATCTTATTTCTCACTATCTTGGTGTCCTTCAGGTGTTTTTTAGCAAACTCCATGCAGGCTTTCATGTGTCTTGCACTGAGAAGAGGCTTCCGTTGGGCCACTCTGCCATAAAGCCCCAACTAATGGAGGGCTGCAGCGATGGTTAACTTTCTACAACTTTCTTCCATCTCCCAACTGCATCTCTGGAGCTCAGCCACAGTGATCTTTGGGTTCTTCTTTACCTCTCCCACCAAGACTCTTCTCCCCTGATAGCCAGCTCTAGGAAGGGTGTGGTTGTCCCAAACGACTTCCATTTAAGGCTTATGGAGGCCACTGTGCTCTTAGGAACCTTAAGTGCAGCAGAAATGTTTTTGTAACCTTGGCCAGATCTGTGCCTTGCCACAATTCTGTCTCTGAACTCTTCAGGCAGTTCCTTTGACCTCATGATTCTCATTTGCTCTGACATGCACTGTGAACTGCAAGGTCTTATATAGACAGGTGTGTGGCTTTCCTAATCAAGTCCAATCAGTATAATCAAACACAGCTGGACTCAAATGAAGGTGTAGAACCATCTCAAGGATGATCAGAAGAAATGGACAGCACCTGAGTTAAATATATGAGTGTCACAGCAAAGGGTCTGAATACTTAGGACCATGTGATATTTCAGTTTTTCTTTTTTAACCACTTCAATACCCGCGTATAGTCATATGACGTCCACAGATGGGATCTCCCATCCTGGGTGGACGTCATATGACGTCCTGGGATTCCCGGCCGTCTAGGGGGCGCGCGCGCGCCGCTGGGAGCGCGCGCGCCCGCCGCGTTCCTCGGGACCCGGTGCGTGTGCCCGGCGGCCGCGATGTCCACCGGGCACCCACGATTGCCCGTTAACCGGGCCGGCATGTGGATCTGTGTGTGTAAACACACAGATCCACAGCCTGTCAGCTCTGAGGAGAGCGATCTGTGTTCCCAGAACGGAGGAACACTGATCGGTCTCCTCCCCTAGTGCGTCCCCTCCCTCTTCAGTTAGAATCATTCCCTAGGAAACATACTTAACCCCTCCCCGCCCCCTAGTGGTTAACCCCTTCACTGCCTTTTATAGCATTTATCGCTGTATAAATGTGATTGGTCCCAAAAATGTGTCAAAAGTGTCCGATGTGTCCGCCATAATGTCGCAGTCACCAAAAAAAATTGCGATCGCCACTAAAAAAATTAAAAAATATATATTTTTTAAAAATGCCATAAATCTATCCCGTATTTTGTAGACGCTATAACTTTTGCGCAAACCAATCAATATACGCTTATTGCGATTTTTTTTTACCAAAAATATGTAGAAGAATACGTATCGGCCAAAACTGAGGAAAAAATGTGTTTTTTTTTTTAAAAATTGGGATATTTATTATAGCAAAAAGTAAAAAATATTGTGTTTTTTTCAAAATTGTCGCTCTTCTTTTGTTTATAGCGCAAAAAATAAAAACCGCAGAGGCGATCAAATACCACCAAAAAAAAGCTCTATTTGTGGTAAAAAAAGGACGTCAATTTTTTTTGGGTACAACGTCGCACGACCGCGCAATTGACGTTTAAATTGCAACAGCGCTGAAAACTAAAAATTGGCCAGGGAAGGAAGGGGGTGAAATTGCCCTGTATTGAACCGGTTAATAAATCTGCAAAAATGTCAACAATTTTGTGTTTTTCTGTCAATATGGGGTGCTGTGTGTACATTGATGAGGAAAAAAAATGAGCTTAAATGATTTTAGCAAATGGCTGCAATATAACAAAGAGTGAAAAATTTAAGCGGGTCTGAATACTTTCCGTCCCCGCTATATAAAACTTTCAAATTCCTCCATTAAATGAATACTGTTTTTATTTATTTATTTTTTTATATATAGTTTTTTTTATATATAGTTTATCAATGCCATTAAGTACATTTTTTGTACTGTGTATCAAGTACATAATCCTCCATCTCAAGCAATTCTTCTACTTTTTCTTTTTGCCCAATTAGAAGTGTGATTATAGATGACCAGAATTGCCATGCAGTATCAAAATCATGTGTTACTGTATCATTCTGTATACCATATAAAAAAGAAATAAATGCACACAGAACATTCAAAATCGTATTGTTTTTTCTTGCAGGCTTATATGAAAAAGACTAACCGTAGCATGTCCACTCTCATGTTTGCCACCTTAAGCCAGAGCTTAAAATTTCTAATGAGATGGTGTGCTAACTATTTAAAGTGGTGTTAAACCCAAAAACAAAATTATAATATATTGCAGTGTATCAATCTCTATATCTGGTGTCTATTTTTCCCCCTTTTTAAGTATTTTTCCTTTAATTTCACTTGGTGTTCCAGTCAGTAACACACTTCTTGTCCTAGGGTGTCTGCATTCTGGATGAAGTAGTAAAGTAGACACCTTTGGACAGCAGCATTGTCAGTTTGGTGAGAGGATAATGTTAAGCAGGGTACACATGGTCCAAATATTGTCCAGTTCAACAGGAACTAGGTGACATTTGGACCATGTGTACAGCTGTTCTTCAGACAGAAGCCAGTCTAAGGACTGGCTTTAGTCCAAGAGACATGCTAAAAAACCATCATCCGATCAGTGCTTGCACTATTCGGGCAGGAGACTCCCTGTCAGAACACAAAGCCATGGCGGGAGATATTACTGCAACATTGCTTGTGTTAGTACAGCGATCTCAGTTTTTTTGTTAAGTCCGCTATGCTGAACAAAGAAAACCTGAATGTGTGTACTAGGCATTAAACTAGCAGATTAGAGGGACTTAACTAACAAAATGAAGCTGAACTCCGGGTGCTAAGCTTTATAAACAGTTACAGCAAGAAGTTTTTTCATCAGTTTCACTGCTTTAGTAATTACCACAGCCGTTTCATCTGAGGGAAATCCTGAAAACGTGACCTGTTGGGGCGCCTTGAGGACTGAAGTTGAGAAACACTGCTTTAGACCACATGTTCAATCACTGTCCAAATCTTGCCACCTCAACCTCCGCAACATCTACAAAATACGCCCCTTTCTAACCAATGACACCACAAAGCTCCAAGTTCGATCCCTGGTCATCTCTTTCCTTAACTACTGCAACTCCCTTCTCATTGGCTTACCTTTACATAGGCTATCTCCCTTCAATCCATCACAATTGCTGCTGCTAGGCTCATCCACCTTACCAACCACTCCATGTCTGCTACTCTTCACTGCCAATCCCTCTATTGGCTTCCGCTCACCCAACAAATTAAATTAAAAATACTAGCAACAACTTACAAATCAATCCACAACTCGGCCCCCAGCTACATTACTAGCCTAGTCTCAAAATACCAACCTAATCGTTCTTTTCATTCCTCCCAAGACCTCCTGCTCTCTTGCTCATTTGTCTCCTTCTCCCTTGCTCACCTCCAGGACTTTTCCAGAGCCTCTCCCATCCTATAGAACTCCCTACCCCAATCTGTCTCTGA
This sequence comes from Aquarana catesbeiana, assembly GCF_042186555.1. Taxonomy (NCBI): domain Eukaryota; kingdom Metazoa; phylum Chordata; class Amphibia; order Anura; family Ranidae; genus Aquarana; species Aquarana catesbeiana. Next base: position 646,913,217 of record NC_133324.1, read on the forward strand.
TTATCTCCTACTCTGTTTGCATTTAGACAATCCCCGAAAACCCTCCTTTTCAAAGAAGCCTATCATGTCCACACCTATCAACTGTACTTTTATTTTCTCCATCAGCTCATCCCCACAGTTATTACCTTTTGTATCACTTTACCCTCCCTCCTAGATTGTAGGCTCTAAAGAGTAGGACCCTCTGATTCCTCCTGTATTGAATTGTATTGTAACTGTACTGACTGCCCTCATGTTGTAAAGCACAAACTGGGGCCATATAAATCCTGTATAATAATAATCACATCTAAAAATTGGTTAGCTGCAATGTAATAAATTTATGTTTTTGGATTCAATACTGCTTTAATAAAATAGATTCCAGAGAACTAATGTTTGTGTTATAATTATGTAATTGAAAAATATTAATAATGTTTTTTTTTTATCAATAGTTTTTTATTGTTTTACATCAGATACGTATAAAGACAATGTATACATTATATTTGATCACAGAGAATCGCACAAACAGTGTGCGTACTATTGAAGTCCAACTCGTTTCTATATCACGACTGTACCGAGTGAGTTACAGCTTTGTCACAGAAATTTTGCCGTTTTTATCCTTAGTCAAGTAACCACCGCTAGAAGCCATGGTTAGTACATAGCCGTAGTGTAGGTTTACCAAGTCTATTGTGTTTTCTATGCTTGGGGCCTTGTTTGTTTTCCATAGTCTTGTTATGCTTAATCTAGCTGCCAGAAGAATGTGTGTAACCACATGTCTAGTAGGCTGGGGTATCATATCTATATTGAGGTTTAAAATTGCTAAGTCGGGTGTCAAGGGTATGTGTTGATTAGTTATGTCTGATAAGATTTGAAAAGTAGTGTTCCAATACTGTTGGATAGAGTTGCACTTCCACATTATGTGGAATATATCGCCCTTAGCTGAATTACATCTCCAGCATGTGTCAGTAGTGTTCGGGCTGAACGATGCCAGCTTTGATGGGGTTAGGTACCATCTAAGGGACAGTTTTTGGGTTAGTTCCCAAAGTGCAGAGCATTTAGTGCTGTTGTATATGGACCGCAGTGCTTGCTGCCACTGGTGGCTCGTGTATGTCTTTCCCAAGTCGTTCTCCCAGTGGTTATGGGGAGACGACTTGACAAAGTGGAGTTTCTGGTGCAAGATGTTATAAAACAGAGATATTCCTTTGGTTTTGTGAAGAGCGCTGTTTAGTTGTTCCCAAACTTTTGGGTGAACTGTGTAGAGAGGTAACTGGATTTTTTCAAGGCAATGTTTGACTCTGATGTAAGTAAAGAAATCTGTGGAAGGTAGTTTGAATTCTTTTTGAAGGAGTTTAAAGGTTTTTATAGGGGAGACTTGGAGAAGGATGAGTCATGGATGTGTAGGATTCCATATTTGGTCCATTGGGACAGGGATAAATCCTGTGATAGATATTGGAGGGATGCTATTGGGATTGGTATTGCAGGATTAGTGGAGTTTTTGGCGCTTTCATGGATCAAGGTTTTCCAAGCTTTTGATACAAAGGAAAAGAAAGGGGTGGGACTTTAAATGAAGTTGGCATCCCTGAAGGTGACACGATCCAAATGAAAGTGGACGATACTTAGAATATTAAGGCTATGAGCACACAAAACATTATAGAATCAGTATTAGGCAATCACTGATTTATTGTACAAAGTCTACGGTAAAAATGGTATTCACAAAGTAAAAAAGTGACATAATAAGTTCACAGTTTAAACCATAAATAAACCAGGTACATTAAAACATATACAATGTATACCAGTGATAATAATAGCATAGTAAATTGATATTAAGGTTGGTTCATAATATACATATGGTAAAAGGCAATTCACTTTCATAGAAGCGTGTCTCCTTGGTAGGAAATAAAACTATAGTTATTGATACATTCCAATTAGCAAAAAGAACGATTGGTAGTATTGTATAATAGGAATAATAAGGCATCTATTGGCTCTACACATTTCGTGGCAACTACCACTCTTCAGGAGCAAATATGAGGAAAATGTCCAGGTATAGAAACACATAATTAGTTTGTGTAGAGTATACAATGAAATGAGTTATGTAGGGAGAGGAGAAAGAAAAAAGAGGGGTAATTATCCCCATTTACCACGACCACTTACAATAATGCCAATGAGACTGGACATGGGTATGGAGGGCCGTGGCTTTTGCCGTGGCTAACATGGTAGGGGATAGTGCCGAAGGTAATTTATTTCCTAAGGGGATGCTCATTAACCAGCACTTTAAGTTAGTTAAGTGACAAGTTTTCAATGTTACTCCATAGTTTAGTGTGGCTCTGATGGAACCATTCAGTGAGTTGATCTAACAGTAGTATTTGGGTATGGAGACAGGGAGGGTCCTGAATAAGTATAGGATTTTTGGGAGATGGAGCATTTTAAATGCTGCAAGTCTTCCTGACCATGATAGTTCTTGATTGATTATGGATTGTGTGTCTGAGTGTAGCTTGGTGAGGAGGGGTTTGTAGTTGGTTGAGAAAAGGTGTTTGACCGATCTAGTAAGGTGTATCCCCAAATAGGAGATGCTTTCGTCTGGCCAGGAGAACCGGTATTGGGCTTGTAGTAAATTTTTTGTTGTGGCTCAGCATGGTGTATTTAAAAGTCAAAAGAGTAAGCCAACATGGGGGCCAAAGTTAGAGAAATGGTTAAAGACTGATGTATTCATTTAAGAGTATTCCAAGTGTGCAAAGCTACAGAATCAAAAGGGAAAATCAACGGTTTAAAACTGATGTAGTCTTTAACCGCTTCTCTAACTTTGGCCCCCATGTTGGCTTTCTCTTTTGACTTTGTAGCCTTGTACACTTAAAATACTCTTTTGTTTTCCTCCCATGGTTCCTCCCACACTTTGGTCATACCAGGCATCCACGCTTTTTGCTATATTATTTACTCACTACAGAATATACTTGAATGCAATCTCTTTATAAACATGAAGACTTTATTGTTACTTGTTTTTTTAAATAATTTAAATATGTATTGTTCTGTATTAACTTATATCTTGTTGTAGTTTTCTGTATTTATGATCTATTGCTGTTCCTCTTTTAGGTTGCCAGACATTGCCATTTGCAAAACAATTGCGGGGATCCGATGTTTCCCATTTGGTGTGTGGGTGACCCGTGGTGAAATTATCCCCGCTCTTGTCCTACCTATTCTTCCCCCCATTTACCATACAGAGGTGATGGCTCCCCTTCTGTCCCTCTCTGGCTTTCTTCCCGTCGCCCTCGGGTCCCCCCTTCTTTCTCACTCCCCTTTTTTCCTGCCCATTTAATTGTCACGGAGATGTGCTAGTCCAGACTCTCCACAGGGTGAGTTGTTGCTCCTTTGTCGCTCTGGCTGTATGGACACCCAAGGGCGGCATTGCTTTCTAACAGTGTCCGCCCATCTCTAGCCACTGATGCCTGTGTGATCTTTGATCATCATCCCCCGATCTGCCGCAGCGCCGCCGTCTCTGATGGCGCTTCGGCACTTCACGTAGGCTAGCCTCTCTAGATCTAATGGCTTGTCAGGTGATCCCACTAAGATCCCTGGGTCTTGTAGGCCCACGGATCATTCAGCGGGCGCATTCACAATGGCTCTCTACGTTCGGTGTGGGGGGCATAAAAGGCCGGCTTCGCTGGCCATTCCTCCGCCGACAAACAGGGGTGCCCACACTTGCTACTGTGCTCCACCTGGTAAGCCCGTGCTCTATCCTCTTGTCCTGTGTGATAAGTTATCATTGTCATTTATAGCCTGGGACTCTATGCCTGACTCCATACTTTTTCTCCCCTCCTCCTATGCAGCCTCATCGAGCCTTAACCACCATCTACAGTGACTGTATTCCTAGAGCCCTAGATTGCCTCTACCTTAGTCACATTGGATTTATTGGTGAGCTTAATCTTATTAACGTTAATTGTGTTACCTGCTTTATCATGCAGGCTTACTATGTCCACTCCACTTTTTCCTTCCATAAATCATTCTATGCTAAAAGTAATTAATCGTATTCCCCACTATGTCCTCATCATCTCTCCCCCTTTTCTTTAGTTATCATCCCTTCATGGCTATTTCTTAATATCAATCCAGCATATTGGGCGCCCCTGCATATCTCATATTTGTTTTTATTAAACTGTAAGTAATTTTGAGGCTATGTTAGCCCAATGTTATTTTGGTTGAGCACCCCCAAATTTGGGTGCCCATCCAGATTATGTTTCTCATATAACTCTCCTTTATCTTGCCAGGTCCCTTTTTTTGCCCTCTGCAGCCGCCTATTAGCTTCATGGAGCCCTGATCTCACCTTGGGGGACTGCACGGGTGCATCTTTTGTGGCTACGTGGTAGGTCCTTTACCATCTTCTGGACTGAGGTTCCTTGGGGGCGTCTGGTGGGTGGGGAGGATTGTCACTGATGGGTCTTTGTTGTGGTGGTCGCCCTCTTTGGTGGTTCTTTGTGCGGGAAAGCTTTTGGCCTTGTCTGGCTGCCTTCTAACAAGTATGCGATTTGATCTTTACTTACTGCTCAATTTTACCTTAGCTGTTTGAACACATATCTTGTTATGATTTTTCTTGATCACTTGTTTTTTTGGTTAAGATTCAGGAAAATTATACAGGCATAACCAACTATCCCCGAGGAAGCCAATGTTGGCGAAACATGTAGGATTCTCATGCCTGTTAATAAGACCCGCCACCACACCATATATCGCCGCATACTGATGGTTTTGTACCTTCTCAGTGTTTTTTCACACCCTTGTTAAATGTATTTTCTGTATATTTCTTTTTTTACTTTGTACATGAATAAAATATACTTTTTATAGTTCTGTGTTCTAATTAACTTATTCCAGACACCGTTATAATCCCCTTACTCTCTCCCTATTCTGACCATGAAATTTATTGGGATGAGGTGCTGTATTATATTGAGGACTTTTTAGTCAAAAAACCTTCCTCAATGTTAATAACATGTTATTAAAGAATTACCCATACTAAAAGGAAACATAACTTTGAGGCATACCATTGGTCTGGTTTTGGTGAACCTGACACCAGATTAAATAGCAAAGGACCACTCACAAAAGTAAAGCATCAGGCATCAGGTTAAAACCTTCTGCATGCAGACATTATATAATAGTAAAAAGAACCATGTGTTTACATTCTAATATGATTTGAAGCTTGTCATTGTTACATTTTTATTTTTACAACTTACAATCTTTTAGCAATCTTTTTTATTCTTTTTATAAATAAAATGCATTTAATTATTATCCCAAAAATGAACACTAATGCGTTGTTGGCACTGATTAAGCGCATTGTAAAAAAAGCATTGCACACACATAATTTTGATCAAATAATTCAAAGAGTGAAAGTGAATGCAGCTCACGTGGTGCTGCTGAAATCATTATCAAAGCTATTATTTAGGCTAAATTAAGTTAAGCAGCTCAAATTAGTTACAGATTGAAAGAATAATGAGTCAGTGACTGGAGATGATGTTTTGTTTCTTTTTAAATCTTTTTAAGTTTAATTTCCCTCTTCTTTCATGTACTAGTTTAGCCACAAATCTCATTGGTTTAACACTTAAAGTGTTCCTATGTCTATGTACACTAAAGCATTAATGTATTCTGAAGAACTTCTCTTTTGCTACAGGCATTGCAGCGAAATGTATCTTCTTGGCCTATTCACATCACTTAAGGCTGTTGTGGTGCATATGTGCATTAACATGCATTTGTGTGTATTTCAGTGTGCTGTACTGCAGACATATCACAAAAGTGTGTTGGTACTGCAGCACATCAACTCTTTTCCTAATATTTTTATTGCATCACAATCATGGCACACTGCCAGCCTTACAATGTAAATCCACAGAAGGTGCTTCTAAGCTGCTAGAAATTGATTGAAACACAACTTTAGGGTTGTTTAGTGATCTTTCAGTATCTTTTAGAATGAATACTCTAAAGGAGGATGGTACTATTATAGTGAAGAAGAAGAGTTTGGCTAGAAAGTCCTCAATATAATATGGCACCTCATCCCAATTAGTTTTGTAGCAATAGTGGGGAAAGGATAAGGGGATTATAGCGGTGCCAGGATTTTGAATACTATGAAGTAACACATTAGTTTTAAAAATATAATATTTTATTGACAAACAAATTAAAAGAAGGGTATACAGAAGGAGTATACGCAACAAGGGTGTAAACAAACAATGAGGAAATATACAGAACCAGCATATGCAGCAATAATGCAAGAACCAGCCAATGGTGTAACGGCAGGTCTTGTTCACAGGTATTGTGTTCCTACATGTTTGGCCAACATTGGCTTCCTCAGGGAAAGATGGTTATACCTGTATTAATTACATGAATACTGAATAAAGAAATAAATAATCAGAAAAAATGTGTAACAATACATATAGAGAATAGGGATGAGCCGAACACCCCCCTGTTCGGTTCGCACCAGAACATGCAAACAGGAAAAAAGTTCATTCGAACACGCGAACACCATTAAAATGGGACACGAACATGAATAATCAAAAGTGCTAATTTTAAAGGCTTATATCCAAGTTATTGTCATAAAAAGTGTTTGGGGACCTGGGTCCTGCACCAGGGGACATGGATCAATGCAAAAAAAAGTTTTAAAAATGGCTGTTTTTTCAGGAGCAGTGATTTTAATAATGCTTAAAGTCAAACAATAAAAGTGTAATATCCCTTTAAATTTCATAGCTGGAGGGTGTCTATAGTATGCCTGTAAAGGGGCGCATGTTTCTCGTGTTTAGAACAGTCTGACAGCAAAATGACATTTCAAAGGAAAAAAGTCATTTAAAACTACTCGCGGCTATTGCATTGCCGGTCCGACAATACACATAAAAGATCATTGATAAAAACGGCATGGGAATTCCCCACAGGGGAACCCCGAACCAAAATTAAAAAGAAAAAATGATGTGGGGGTCCCCCTAAATTCCATACCAGGCCCTTCAGGTCTGGTATGGATATTAAGGGGAACCCCGGCCAAAATTAAAAAAAAAATGATGTGGGGGTCCCCCTAAATTCCATACCAGACCCTTCAAGTGACTTGACGGGACTTCCCTGTGACATCACGGGGAATGCCACAGGGAAGTCCCGTCATGTCTCGTGCGTCAGAGGGGGCGGGGTCACTGGGTGGCACCGCCCCCCGTTGTTTAAGAACCGTCAGAAGAGGAGACGCGTCACACAGCGGGAGCCTCCCACCATGCCAGCATGGGTGTGGAGCCGCCCAGAGAACAAGATGAAGAAGAGAAGAAGAGAAGAAGATGAAGAAGAAGATGAAGAAGAGAAGAAGATGAAGAGAAGTGCGGGAGCCTCCCCCCATGCCATTGGTGTGGAGCGGCCCAAGGAGAAGAAGATAGAAGATGCCGCGGAGGAGATGCTGGACGAGAACACTGGAGGAAGAACCAGAAGAGCCAGAAGAACCAAAAGAAGAAGAAGAAGATGAAGGAAAATAGAAGAAAGAAGAAAGAAGACGCATTTAAATAAAGGAATTGTCAAAAACTGTCTTTTGTCATTTTTAACATTTTTGACATTTTTTTTAGTGAAATGGTAGGGGTACTTTTGTACCCCCTTACCATTTCACACAGGGGGGGTGGGATCTGGGGGTCCCCTTGTTAAAGGGGGCTTCCAGATTCCGATAAGCCCTCCACCCGCAGACCCCCACAACCACCGGCCAAGGGTTGTGGGGATGAGGCCCTTGTCCTCATCAACATGGGAACAAGGTTTTTTGGGGGCTACCCCAAAGCACCCTCCCAATGTTGAGGGCATGTGGCCTGGTACAGTTCAGGAGGGGGGGCGCTCTCTCATCCCCCCTCTTTTCCTGCGGCCTGCCAGGTTGCATGCTCAAATAAGGGTCTGGTATGGATTTTTGGGGGGACCCCACGCTTTTTTTTTAAATTTTAGCGCGGGGTTCCCCTTAAAATCCATACCAGACCTGAAGGGTCTGGTATGGAATATAGGGGGACCCCCACATCATTTTTTTTTTTAATTTTGGCCGGGGTTCCCCTTAATATCCATACCAGACCTGAAGGGCCTGGTATGGAATTTAGGGGGACCCCCACGTCATTTTTTTTTTAAATTTTGGTTCGGGGTTCCCCTGTGGGGAATTCCCATGCCGTTTTTATCAATTAACTTCTATGTGTATTGTCGGACCGGCAATGCAATAGCCACGAGTAGTTTTGAATGACTTTTTTCCTTTGAGATGTCATTTTGCTGTCAGACTGTTCTAAACAAGGGAAACATGCGCCTCTTTACAGGCATACTATAGACACCCCCAGCTACAAAATTTAAAGGGATATTACACTTTTATTGTTTGACTTTAAGCATTATTAAAATGACTGCTCCTGAAAAAACGGCCATTTTTAAAACTTTTTTTGCATTGATCCATGTCCCCTGGTGCAGGACCCAGGTCCCCAAACACTTTTTATGACAATAACTTGCATATAAGCCTTTAAAATTAGCACTTTTGATTATTCATGTTCGTGTCCCATAGATTTTAATGGTGTTCGCGTGTTCGAATGAACTTTTTTCCTGTTTGCATGTTCTGGTGCGAACTGAACAGGGGGGTGTTCGGCTCATCCCTATTCTCTATATGTAGTGTTACACATTTTTTCTGATTATTTATTTCTTTATTCAGAATTCATGAAATTAATACAGGTATAACCATCTTTCCCTGAGGAAGCCAATGTTGGCGAAACATGTAGGAACACAATACCTATGAACAAGACCTGCCGTTACACCATTGGCTGGTTCTTGCATTATTGCTGCATATGCTGGTTCTGTATATTTCCTCATTGTCTGTTTACACCCTTGTTGCGTATACTTTGGGGTGTTCGAACCCAAAGCTCATCCCTAATAGACAATAACAACGTTAAATTGCACATTCAGAGGCTGCCGGACATGGCCAAAAAGTTCCCTCACAAAAGGAATTACCAGGGCAAGCGACCACTCCAAACCCCCCAAAAACGGAAAACCTCCCTGCCCATCAGGTCACCCCAAATCCCACCTCCCGTTCCAGTGGTTGTAAAGTACCTACCGGTAATTCACAGTGGGCGGACATACAATTCCCTGGAGTGAACCGAAGATCCTATGTCACAAATAGGGTGGTTGCAGGGGGCAAAAAAAGGGCCTGACAAACAAAGAAGACAACAGAGTATAAATTCTATAATATTGGTGGATGCCCATAGAAGGTCTGAATGTCCAACCATAACAAGATAGGGCTAACATAGCCTCAAAAATTACTCACAGTCTGTATTTTAGTAAAAGCAAGAGAAAATAAGGGTGCCCAGTATTCTTATAGTCGTGTAAAAAGTTAGATGAGGTCACTGATGAGTGATTACTGAAAAAAATATGTACTATGTACTATGTATATGTAAAGCGCTGCGTAAATTGACTGCGCTATATAAGTACCTGAAATAAATAAATAAATAAATAAATAAATAAATAAAATAAATAAAAAGGGGGGAGGGACAAAAAAGGGAAATAAGAACAAGTGGGGAAATAATGTTTTTACCAAAAAGGTATATATTCAAAATAAGGAATTGGGCCAATGGTACTCAGATGCGCATGATAAACCCAAAAGGTTCCTTACATTGAATTGGGAAAACTCACCCATAGGTCCGGCATGACTTTTGAAGACATAATTTGTACCATAGAAATGCAATGGGTATAAGTTAGTGTATTGGACACAGCGGAGCTATGCTATAAGAGAAAAGTGTGTAGTAATGCTTGATATTCAGGGTATAATGAACCAAGAAATCACCAGCATTAGATACAAAGGAGGCTTACCTAGTATTAACTGACAGCGGGCATGGGCGCCCTTGAACACCGGCAATGGAATGGCCAGAGAAGCCGGCCTTTTATGCCCCCCACACACGTGCGGCATCTGATCTCACTGATCGTGTGAGCGGACACACGGAGCCATTGCACATGCGCCCATCAACTGCTCCATGGGCCTACAAGACCCATAGGGCTGTGCGGGAACATGTTGCGTGTCATGTGATGTGAACTGACACAAAATACTGGACAGACTTGAGAGCCAACCTATACGGTGGCGCTGCAGAATACCAGTGGATGTTGTAATGATCCAGGTGCATCATGTAAAATGCCAATGGCAGAAAGTGGGCTGGCACTGCTGGAGGGCAGTGTCGCCTTTGGGTGTCCATACAGCCAAGGCGGCACAGGGAACTGCATTTCTACTCGGGGGGCTGGCCGAGCACTCCCCTGTAGCTGGAACATCGGCAGAGGAAGAGGAAAGGTGGAGGGGGGAGAGAAATTGGGGGCAGCAAAAGGAGAGCCAGGGAAGGGAAGGGACCAGACACGAGCACCCAGCAATAGGGGGGGAAAAGGCAGGATGTAAGCGGTGGCAATAATGACCACAAGTCACCCATACACCAGTGGGGGAGCAAGGGGTTGGGTCCTGGCGATGGTCCCGCTGGCTGGCCATGTCAGGCAACCGAACAGTGTTTAAGTATATATTTCAACATAAGAATTGTTACCTTAACCAGAGTCAATACGAAATAGTGTAAATAAGTTGATAATAATCGTCAGGGAAGAAAAGGACAGCATTTAATAATGAAATATTAACAAATATAGAAAATACTACAGATTCGAGTACAGTCTACAAAGGGGTGATAGATTATATTATACTGAAACCCTAAATGGGATTTAATTGGCCCCTTTAAAGTTGAACTTAATTGTATCTGAGCAGAATAAACTGAAAATGCTATTTAATTCATTTTAAATATTCAAAGCAAACTCACTCATCCATCTGTTACCCCATGCTTTTTTTAAAATCACTTTGAAAAACACCCCCAGCATTTCCAGTCATGGCAATTTTGTGTAAGAGCAGATGATTTGTGTAGCATTATTTTCCTGGAATCCATTTTCCCTTAGCTCAGGCATGCAGGAAGGTTTATGTGCTTTGCTGAGAAAGAATAAAAATGCCCATGAAGACTCCTGTGATGTATGACATCATTTTGGCCTAGGCCAGAGACCAGGAAACAACTAAAGAAGTGTAAAAAAAGAAAAAGCTTAAAACAAGTAGAATACCTTCATACATACGAAGGGGGTCATTTACTATTGTGCCGCGGTGCTAATTAGCCCTAATTACCACAAATTAGCACTAATTAGCAATAAAATGGTATTCACTATAGTGCTGGTAAAAAATACTCCCAAAATCTAAATTTACTATAGTTCCTTGAAAAAAAGCACCCAAACCCTTACTCTGCTAAAACCTGGAGTAGTGCACATGGAAATAATATTTAGAGCATGATATAATTGCCTAAATGGTACTGAAATATGTGATATATTGTTTAAAGATAATCTGCTTTTAAACTGTGTGAAAAAGTGATTTCTACACTGAAATATCTTTAAAAGTCTGAGAAGAGGTAAATTCCCTGTCTCTGTACAACTAGGTGCCAACACAACTGAGCATGCTCAGACCTGCAAATAGCTCTCATTTTAGCTCCAATGTCTTTTTTACAGGGCGCTATAGTATATACCAAAATGAGCGCTGTGTTAAAGAGTGTTTTTTGGGAGTGAAAATTGGTGCTACTATAGTCCAATGCAAGTTTTAGCCATTGATTCTAATGGTACAATTGTAACTTCCCCAAATAAATCCTTTTAATGTTGAGATGAAATGTATATTTCTCTTAAATACATTTTCCTTTGCAACATTGTTGCTTCTACTTAATCTATTTTGTTTTTAAGAATGCTAGAATGTGGAATGTTTTGATGTTTTGGTAAAATATATTTTCTCTGTCACTTTCACTTGTTACTCTACATCTCACAACAATCTTTACCCAAGCTCACACAGGTTTCTTTTCAAACCACAAACAATACCATTGCTGATACAAATTTAAAATGAGCAACAATTTTTTGTGCTTTTTATTATTTCCAAATAATCATAATTTGAGCCCAAAAAATGTGATATATGTACCAACATCAGAAATCAAAATGTAATTTAAAAAAAATTGATGGTAATATCACTATTCTACACTCACCTATAAAGAACCACCAAATATCACAGAATAAATCAAGAAGAATAACTCTTGAATAATGTAATTCCACCACCTGTATGTCCAAAGAAATGCAGTATTTATGTGTATTGGGTGTAGGAGGTTTTCACACGTGGCAGCTCTGTGGCTTAGAGGTTAGATCTTCTGTTTAGCATCCCTGAGCATCTGGGTTTGCATCCCAAATATACTTCATGTAGAGAAGTTGTCTCATCTCCCAGGTACTAAAACTATGTCTAAATGTAGTATTTATGTGTGGGAGGGTCTAGTCAAAAGTATTGGGACGCCTGCCTTTACACACATGAACTTTACAAAAAACACAGTCACTTCCAGTGCTAATAGGTCTTCCAAGGTGTGGAGTAACAGATCTCAAATAAAATGCTGGTGTGAAAGGTATATATTGTATCCAAAACTGGGTGTATGCTGCCTTCCTCAGATGGAACTACAAGAAAAACAGAAATAGAAGGTGTGCACACCTACTGCATTACCAAAGATAATTTAATAATAAAAATGTTTTATATAAAAGTGGGTACTCACAAAATGCAACTGACAAAAGGCCATTAAAACAATGCATGGACATGCACAGAACACGGGGTACAGCTAATGCGTTTCGGGGGCCCACCTTCCTCAGAGCTTAATGGCAGCCTAATCTAAAGCCTCGTACACACAATCTGATTGTTGGCCAACAGAGCGTGAGCCAGGAACTTGTCTTGCATACAAACAGTACACAATTTTTGGCCAACAAACACGAACGTAGTGACGTACTAGACATACTATGAGTCTACAAAGAGGAAGTTAATTTCTCAAGCACCACCCTTTGGGCTCTTTCTGCTAATTGCGTGTTAGTGGAAGTTTGGTGAGTGTTGATTCGCACTTTTCAGTTTGTGCTTTTCAGTTAGTTTCTGAATGGCCATTCGTCAACCAGCCATGTAGCGGAATCGAAGGGGAGAACGTGCTATTATTGGGCTTGGAGTTATTGCTTTGACCCAAGAACAGTCCAACGACAGGAGGAGTATTTCTTGGACAAAAAAAAAAAAATTGGTTGCTTAATGGTGACCAATTATGTCATATGCCATTGCTGCGGGAGCTCCAGGAGAATAATCCGGGTGATTTTTGGAATTATCTCCGGATGACGGACCCCTGCTTTCACCAACTTTTAGCATTGGTGACCCTCTATATTAAGAAGCAGGACGCATGCATGAGGCTTGCCATCACTCCAGAGCAAAGGCTCATAGCCACCTTGCATTACTTGGCGACGGGGAGAAGTCTCCAGGACCTCAGGTTTACCACTGGGATCTACCCCCAGGCTCTGGGAATCATTATTCCAGACACCTGCTCATCCATTATTGAAGTACTGCAGAAGGACTATATTCAGGTAAATGTTTTCCTTTAAGAGCACATTCTATGTATTAATGTTTGCTAATGTATTGTATTAATTTGTTGATTACATAATTATCAATATTGTAATATGCTGTGAATGTCCTCTTTGTAATCATGCATGCTGTAATCTTTTCCTGCTCCTTCGTTGGCTATTCATGCATATTTTCCATAACTAACCTCCCCAGCATGCTATTCTGGGCCCATACACACCTAGCCTAGTAAATCCACAATTTTTTTTGACAGCTACATTTTGGGGCTTACCCTAAACAACCCCCAAAATGTGTACAAATGTTATTTTGTCCTCAAATTCAGCCAAGAGACCATCTTTTGGGGCACAAACTCATTTGGAACCCTCCCTCCCCCAAAAAAGCAAAGTCAACAGATACAAATACTCTATCTGCTGACTTTGCCAAACCCATACACACTATCCCTCTTTTATGTTTAAATATCTGTATAAATTCACCAAACCATGTAGTGCAAGGACCTGCCTGATTAGCTACAAATTGTAACATAGAAAGTTTTTGTCTCCTATTATATTGATAGGTGTTTTCAGAATGTCAAAATGTGCTGCAATTTGGACAGTGTGGATCCATATTTTTAGATTATGACACTTCTTAGCTGTCATTGGGCTGCCAAAGAGGGACTGGCTAAAGTATCCAGGATTATTTATGCAAACAGCTCTCATGGAAGTGGAGAGGGTTACCTGTCCAAAACATCTACCCATTTCCTCCCCCCACCCTAAAATTTTGCTAATGAGCCACCAGAGGGAGAGATGAATCAGATAAGTTTACCTTACCCTTTTGTCTTTAAATACTCATTTAAGTTTTCTCCTTATGTTGGCTAAACATGTTTGTATCAAATCTGCTTGCAATGTTATGTGCAAAAGTAGCAATTTCTTTTTTCTTTTTTAATCCACAGTTTCCTTCCAACCCACAGCAATGGCAGGATGTTGCAGCCCAGTTCCACCATCAGTGGAATTTTCCCAACTGTGGTGGTACTATCTATGGCAAGCATGTCCGGATTGTCCCACCACCCAACTCTGGCTCATATTATTTTAATTATAAGGGCTTTTGCAGCATAGTCATTCTAGCTGTAGTGTCTGCCAACTATGAGTTTCTGTATCTGGACTTTGGGAAGAAAGGCCACAACTCTGATGGAGGAGTGATTATGCAGACAGAGTTCTACAAGTGGCTCCAGAATGGCACCTTAAACTTGCCACCTGCTGAGGAGAATGTTGAGGGCCTTGATTTTGTTTTTGTTGCAGATGAGGCCTTTGCTCTGGGGGAACATCTGATGAAGTTTATTCCTATGAGGAACCTAACCCCAGAGCAGAGAATATTCAGTTACAGGCTCTCTCATGCCAGAAGGGTGGTCAAAAACAGCTTTGGCATCCTATCGAGTCGTTTCAGACTCCAATCAACCTGGCACTCTACAAGATCAACCATGTGGTCCTGTGCTGTTTTATTCTACCTAATTATTTAAGGAGGAATGTGACTAGCTACCTTGCCTTACTGCCAAGTGATGTGGACCCTGCAGTGGCAGGCCCTGCTGAAGTGGCTGCAGCTCGGCCTTCTATGGACATGCTGATGGCTATTGAAATTGCCCTTGCTGGATTGCCCTCACAAATTGCCAGAGATTTACGACAGAAATACCTAGATTATTTTGTGGGTAGAGGAGCAGTGGCTTGGCAGCAAATTGTAGATGATTATGCCTCATATAATTTCGAGGTCATAAACTCATATTTCATTTGAACTACTGTTGTCTGTGTTTCTTATCTGTCTAATATGTTCAGAAATGGGCTTTATTTTGGCCACTTGCTCCAATAGTGCAAATGTACCTTATTTGCTACATGAGGTGAAAATATCTTCTTCAGCTAACTATTATGGTATGCAGTGGATCTGCTACACACACACAATGTTTTTGTTCTTAATGGATCTAATGCATGAAGTTCAAAAACATTATGCCTTTTCAACTCTTATAATTTTTTTGAGGACTAAAAATTGCAGGAGTTGGCCACATTTAAGAGCACATTTTCACTGTAACTACAGCAACCAAATACACTGGTATTGAGCTTTGAAATAATAAGCCACACATTGTTTAGTAAAAAGCAAATTACTCAAAGCACATTCACATGTGTGTTTTAAGGTTTTAAAACAAACCAACATCTTGGTGTATAACATGCATGTTTTGCATTATTTCCCCTTTTTTGGGGCTAAACAGGCATGTTCAAAAACATTAGATACACATCCCAAACTCAGGAACTTACAAAGTTTGATTTTCGTAAAGTGAAGGCCAAATGAGACATTAGTATCCCAATGTGTGGATGTTGCCTTCCTCATAATGGGTGGTCTTACCCCTTTAAAAGCCAAAATTTGAATTATCCTTATGATCCCATGCCGAAAATGTGTGTAGTTACAAACATCTTTTTTACTAAACCCACAAAACACACAGTGTGTCAACATGTGCTATCTTCCATCACGGGGTATCAATGGACGTGTTTCGGGGGTGCAATCCCTTCCTCTGAGCTTCTTTAGTTATGAGTAGGGATGAGCCGAACACCCCCCTGTTCGGTTCGCACCAGAACATGTGAACAGGAAAAAAGTTTGTTTGAACACGCGAACACCGTTAAAGTCTATGGAACACGAACATGAATAATCAAAAGTGCTAATTTTAAAGGCTAAAATGCAAGTTATTGTCATAAAAAGTGTTTGGGGACCTGGGTCCTGCCCCAGGGGACATGGATCAATGCAAAAAAAAGTTTTAAAAACGGACGTTTTTTTAGGAGCAGTGATTTTAATAATGCTTAAAGTCAAACAATAAAAGTGTAATATACCTTTAAATTTCGTACCTGGGGGGTGTCTATAGTATGCCTGTAAAGGGGCGCATGTTTCCTGTGTTTAGAACAGTCTGACAGCAAAATGACATTTTGAAGGAAAAAACTCATTTAAAACTACCCGCGGCTATTGCATTGCTGACAATACACATAGAAGTTCATTGATAAAAACGGCATGGGAATTCCCCAAAGGGGGACCCCAAACCAAAATTAAAAAAAAAAAAATGACGTGGGAGTCCCCCTAAATTCCATACCAGGCCCTTCAGGTCTGGTGTGGATATTAAGGGGAACCCCGGCCAAAATGTAAAAAAAAAAATGACGTGGGGTTCCCCCTAAATTCCATACCAGACCCTTCAGGTCTGGTATGGATTTTAAGGGGAACCCCGCGCCAAAAAAAAAAAAAAAAAATGGCGTGGGGTCCCCCCAAAAATCCATACCAGACCCTTATCCGAGCACGCAACCTGGCAGGCCGCAGGAAAAGAGGGGGGGACGAGAGTGCGCCCCCCCTCCTGAACCGTACCAGGCCACATGCCCTCAACATTGGGAGGGTGCTTTGGGGTAGCCCCCCAAAACACCTTGTCCCCATATTGATGAGGACAAGGGCCTCATCCCCACAACCCTGGCCGGTGGTTGTGGGGGTCTGTGGGCGGGGGGCTTATCGGAATCTGGAAGCCCCCTTTAACAAGGGGACCCCCAGATCCCGCCCCCCCGTGTGAAATGGTAAGGGGGTACTTACCCCTACCATTTCACTAAAAAACTGTCAAAAATGTTAAAAATGACAAGAGACAGTTTTTGACAATTCCTTTATTTAAATGCTTCTTCTTTCTTCTATCTTCCTTCATCTTCCTTCATCTTCTGGCTCTTCTGGTTCTTCCTCCAGCGTTCTCGTCCAGCATCTCCTCCGGCGTCTTCTATCTTCTTCTCCTCGGGCCGCTCCGCACCCATGGCATGGGGGGAGGCTCCCACTCTTCTCTTCTTCTTTTCTTTTCTTCTCTTCTTCTCTTCTTCATTTTCTTCTGCGGGCCGCTCCGCATCCATGCTGGCATGGAGGGAGGCTCCCGCTGTGTGACGGCGCTCCTCGTCTGACAGTTCTTAAATAACGGGGGCGGGGCCACCCGGTGACCCCGCCCCTCTGACGCACGGGACATGACGGGACTTCCCTGTGGCATTCCCCGTGACGTCACAGGGAAGTCCCGTCAAGTCACCGTGCGTTAGAGGGGGTGGGGTCACCGGGTGGCCCCGCCCCCCGTTATTTAAGAACTGTCAGACGAGGAGCGCCGTCACACAGCGGGAGCCTCCCTCCATGCCAGCATGGATGCGGAGCGGCCCGGAGAAGAAAATGAAGAAGAGAAGAAGAGAAGAAAAGAAGAAGAGAAGAGCGGGAGCCTCCCCCCATGTCATGGGTGCGGAGCGGCCGGAGGAGAAGAAGATAGAAGACGCCGCGGAGGAGATGCTGGACGAGAACGCCGGAGGAAGAACCAGAAGAGCCAGAAGAGCCAGAAGAACCAGAAGAACCAGAAGAACCAGAAGATGAAGGAAGATAGAAGAAAGAAGAAGCATTTAAATAAAGGAATTGTCAAAAACTGTCTCTTGTCATTTTTAACATTTTTGACAGTTTTTTAGTGAAATGGTAGGGGTAAGTACCCCCTTACCATTTCACACAGGGGGGGCCGGGATCTGGGGGTCCCCTTGTTAAAGGGGGCTTCCAGATTCCGATAAGCCCCCCACCCGCAGACCCCCACAACCACCGGCCAGGGTTGTGGGGATGAGGCCCTTGTCCTCATCAACATGGGGACAAGGTGTTTTGGGGGGCTACCCCAAAGCACCCTCCCAATGTTGAGGGCATGTGGCCTGGTACGGTTCAGAAGGGGGGGGCTGCACTCTCGTCCCCCCTCTTTTCCTGTGGCCTGCCAGGTTGCGTGCTCGGATAAGGGTCTGGTATGGATTTTTGGGGGAACCCCACGCCGTTTTTTTTTTTTTTTGGCGCGGGGTTCCCCTTAAAATCCATACCAGACCTGAAGGGTCTGGTATGGAATTTAGGGGGAACCCCACGTCATTTTTTTTTTAAATTTTGGCCGGGGTTCCCCTTAATATCCATATCAGACCTGAAGGGCCTGGTATGGAATTTAGGGGGACAACTACGTCATTTTTTTTTTAATTTTGGTTCGGGGTTCCCCTTTGGGGAATACCCATGCTGTTTTTATCAATGAACTTCTATGTGTATTGTCGGCAATGCAATAGCCGCGGGTAGTTTTAAATGAGTTTTTTCCTTCAAAATGTAATTTTGCTGTCAGACTGTTCTAAACACGGGAAACATGCGCCCCTTTACAGGCATACTATAGACACCCCCCAGGTACGAAATTTAAAGGGATATTACACTTTTATTGTTTGACTTTAAGCATTATTAAAATCACTGCTCCTGAAAAAACGGCCGTTTTTAAAACTTTTTTTTGCATTGATCCATGTCCCCTGGGGCAGGACCCAGGTCCCCAAACACTTTTTATGACAATAACTTGCATATTAGCCTTTAAAATTAGCACTTTTGATTTCTCCCATAGACTTTTAAAGGGTGTTCTGCGGCATTCGAATTTGCCGCGAACACCCCTAATTGTTCGCTGTTCGGCGAACTTGCGAACAGCCAATGTTCGAGTCGAACATGAGTTCGACTCGAACTCGAAGCTCATCCCTAGTTATGAGGAAGGGGTTGCAGCCCCAAAACACATCCATTGATACCCAGTGATGGTAGATAGCACATGTTGACACACTGTGTGTTTTGTGGCTTTTGGCAAACTAGATGTATAGAAATACACACATTTTAGGCATGGGATCATGAGGGAAATAAGAATGTTAAGACACAATTTGGGAGCACCTTCGAATTTTGGGTTTTGTATTCTTAAAAACACTGAAAAATTACAATTCATGTTAGTTAGGGCAGTGTTTCCCAACTCTCCTCCTCAAGATGCTAACCCAGGTCATATTTTCTATACTTGTAGAATTTGACACAGGTGATGTTGTCATGTTCACTCTTAGTAATTCACACAGTCGTTTTTAGACTGAGGAAAATACAGAAAACATGACCTGGTGGTGCACCTAGAAAAGTGGAGTGGAGAAAACTGAGTTCTGTCCCTAAACTTTCACATTTCCTAGTCCAAAAAACATGTTAAATAAGAAAAGGGCAAACAGAAGCCAACAAGTGCAATAAAAAACTTCAGAACAGGCAAGAGGAAATTAAAATATGGCAAGCATGTCCACAAAATCTCTGATTCTTCGCTGTAAATCAGTGGCAGCCTCCTTGATTTGCTCCAGATCCTTCAAACAATACAACATATCTACACTCATTCTGCCAATAGTGCATTGTGGAAGATCATGACCTAGTAAGAAGAGTAAAAAGTATTAAGGTAATGATGGTTAAGTGGCTGAGGCCCTACATAGTGAGTTATGGTCAAATTCAGTAAATACTTACCTACCCAGTCTATTGTTGTTTGCTACCTGCTTGCGCTTCAGACACCTACACTACTAGGAATGTACACACTGCAACTACTCTTTAATATTGGCCCTGGTGCCTGGGTCTCCAAAACTTGGGTACCTAGCAACACTGCCAGCTCCTTCCACCTCTTCCTTCTCCATGCTAATGTTAATGCACTACATACTTTGCTAATGTGTGGAGTGGATGTTTGGCTTCAAATGTGTATACATGTTGAGTGTTTCGATGTCCAAACAAGAGCCCAACAATACTTACTTGCACAAACAAGAGGCTCCCGAATACTTTCTTCCTCTTCTGGGTCACTTTGGCCCTCAGTGTGACTCGCGTCTGGGTATTTGACATCTGTACTGAGTCCAGGAGTCGGATCCCATGCCTCCAAAACAACATCCTGGGTGAGCTCACCACACTCTCTTCCCTCTAAAAAGAAGCAATACACCATTCATTAAGCCACCCCAAGTCCCATCTGTTTCTAACATTAATTTTGCTACATAGGTTGATCAACCTTGCACTTGGTCTGATGTCAGTGTTTGCTCCTGATTTGTTGACTCCACCATGCTGCACTCTGGTTGTTTTCCTGTGAAAAATGTATAGAAAAGGGATGGTGATGTAATTTTACAGAGGGCAAACACTGGACAAGTGCCAACATTTAAAAAGTCCAGCAGTTGCCCCCCACCCCTCTTGTCTCCTATGGGAAAGGGGATATATGATGATCATCCTAGCAGGTGTGACTCTGTGTGACTGTGATCCCCGGGGCCTCCCCTCTACCCATGTCTATACTGGCAAGGCTGCATTAATGGGCACTGATGAGGCAGGCAGAAACCAGAAAGTGTTCTTTACCCTTTAAGTTCTGACCAAAGCCCATGGCCTTTGGCCCACCTAAAAGCACCCCTGTCAGTTTCTAAATGAGTGTGTTTGAAGTTGTCACTTACGTTTTTGGGGGAAGATGCCCTTGTTGCCTTCCCTGTTGGGGCCTGAGCGATGGTAGCCTTCCTTCGTGAGTCGTAGTGGCTTTTTTGGTGCCTCCCTGTTGACAGAAGATAAAAAATTTAGTTACAAAAATAAAGAAATCAAATTGGAAAAATTCTGTGAGCCACAATGATCTTATGCCTTGCTTGTGCTACCTCCAGCTGCATGCGCTAATTACGCTTCATATAACGTGCATAGGATAAATTTACAAGTTATGCGCTGCTCTTGGGTGACCCCAAAAATAAAATTAATATTAACCAACTCTGTGCTTACTAGTGCAATAATATTAAATACAAATAATATGAATGTTGAATAAATAACCAAGGTGTGAAAAAACAAGTGCTTGTTACACCATAAATTAGTGCTTATTAGTGCTTGTTACACCATACATAGTGTCTTAATCAACATAAAAAGTGCTTAGTGCTCAATATAAAGTATCCTGCTTGTCTAAATGAATAAATTAATAAATAATGAAAAAAGTTCTCTTTAGCACTGTAAATAGTGCGTGCAAATAATGTCCAGCAGTGATAATAAAACAATGCGTGCAGGTGGTGTTCAGCTGTGACAACAATCCAACATCATGCCGAAGATATCCTGAGTGCTGCAAAACATGCTCCTGTGCTCCTTCGTGACCCCCTTAAGCTAATGTGCTCACCTCAGAGCGTGTGACTCAGCTGTTACCCTGAGTCCAAATACGCTCTGGAGCCACCCCTGGGCTCAGTCTCAGTGTCTGCTGCACTTCTCCAGCTGGAAACAATGTGGCTCCATACATATAAATTAAAAGGAAACTATATAGTGTAATATAGTCAAAATACTTTTATTAAAAGAAAACGCTCCCCACACCGGGGTACTCACATGGCACTGGTGCGTCAGTGCACCATACTATAGCGGCTTTCTATGCAAAATCACTGGATGTTTGGTGTGGTATGCTGTGCTGGGACAGAGCTGGTGTAAAGTCCGTGTCAGTCTCTCTGTCCTAGCCCCTCCCCTATGCGTCTTCGACACAGGGATCACGTGTCATCATCAGGGGCATATGAATAGGCGGATGCTCTGCAGGATTATATAAGGCGATCGCTGCCATTTTGCCATAGATCGCAGACACTCTAATGCTAGGCTACAACTTCTGTTACGACTAATGAGCCTATCTCATCGCATTAACCCTAACTGCTGCTGAAAATAGTAAGTGGGGAAAATTTGCCTAGTGTTATTTTACGACCTGTCAATAACAGCCGAATGAGACTCATTTGTAAGTGTAATTCCAGGACAGAGCTCCGGTACCCCGCACAGCGAATACCATAGCATACCTCCAAAACTACAGATAAATGCATATTTACATATAAAATATAATGAATAACAGTAATCTAGGATTAAAATCAAAACTAAAATTGTTATACTGCAAACCCCCTGTCCATGCAATTTTAAAATGCATCTCATCAGAGTGATCTGAATATGCGTGTGGGGTAAACAGATATCCCCATTATGAATCAATATTTTGTGGTTTCGGCATGCTGTAGAGCAGACGCGTGTCCCCGGAGCTCCGGCGCCGACGGCGCTGTAACTCGCCTTTTATCACACAAACAACTTCTCGTTTGCACAGCGAATTATGAGGAAACGATCCAGTAAATCCCTACCTAAGAAGGGTACTTCAGTGGGCTCAATTAAGAGGTTCTTGTCTACAGAACCGGAGGACATGGAAGACATTGACGGCCTAGGCCGCTCGCCTCGCAGCGTGACCCCGCGCACGAGCTCCGCCTCCCACAATAGGCCGGAACCCAGACACCGCTCTCCTGTCTCATCCACCGGCTCGGAAGACGAGGAGAGCACGCACACACGTTCGGGAGTCGCTACCTCGGTGAGTGAGGTCTCGGCAGTTTGGTCAGATCTTTCACAGGTACTGGGGAGGGTAGAGGAGACAGAGCAATGTCTAGATTGCCATGCGATCGCCATCAGAGCTTTGCAGGCCTCTAATCGACAACTTGCTTTTGCACACAGGATGGCCCTATACAAATTAGAGGACCAGGAAAATCACAATAGACGAAACAACATTAGGATTCGGGGTCTCCCCGAGGTGACAGGAGATGACGATCTACTCCCCTCTATCCGGGGTATCTTTAATGGCTTCCTCGGTCGACCGGTGGATCACCCCCTGCAAATTGACCGCGCTCACCGAGCCCTCCGACCACGCAATCTTGCCTCTGATGTTCCGAGAGACATAATTTGCAGAGTCCACCACTACCCTGAAAAAGAATTAATCATGAAAAAGGCCAGGGAATCTCCCTCACTAGATTTCGACGGTGCTAGCCTCTCTTTCTTTCCGGACCTGGCTCGGGAAACCCTGGAGAGACGCAGGGCCCTGCGTCCTCTCACTGAAAAACTTAAAGATGCCTCCATTAACTACAGATGGGGTTTCCCAGCCGCCCTCATTGCCAGCAGGGATGGTAAAACGGCTGTCCTTCGATTCCCAGAAGACCTGGAAAAGTTTTGCCTGGACATGAACATATCAATACCAGATCTGCCGGGCTGGCAAGAAGGTCTCCCGCCCTTGCCACCTAATTCTGAACCAAAATGGCAGAAGGTTGGCCGCAAACAGCGCACATCTTTAACCGGATCCTCTCCACAACTTGCATAGATACCTTGTTTGCAGTAACACTGCTCAGTTTCACATATGCTGGCTTTGGAAGGCAGGACTTAACAATCTCATCCGCCCCAGTCCATCCATGTAATGGTTTGTTAACATGGAGCAAGTGCCTTTTAGTTACTAACTTTATTTTATTTCCTTAAGTCTGGCACATATTGCCTCTTACCCCAGGTTGAAACTAATGGCTAGGCAACTTATACCTACAAGTTAAAGTTCCATACAGTTTCCTGTTTAAAGTGGTGTTATCCTTTTAAAAGGTTCACAATTTGGTGTTGTTACTTTTTATGACACAGAGTGTCGGCGCCGGGGCATTGAGATGTTATTAATTTTAACCTAGGTTTCTGTGTCTGAATGCCAGAGCGTCCCCACCCTCTTTTGAGTGGGAGTCATGGCGCCCTGTGCCCACGTATCCCTGCCCCCAGGTGGGGTGTGGGTATGGGGGGGCTGGGCCTCATGCACATCCTGTTTTTGCACGGCAGTATTCTGCGTGCACTAGTACTCACCACCCTAGTGGTGAAAGGTGAATATTGTTCTGTTCATGTTATTGATTTTTCCTTTTCTTTCCTCACTATTTTTCTCTTTATCCTCTTTCCCCTCCTCCCCATCCTCACCTCCCTCCCTACCCCGTCCCTTCATCCTCTGTCTCAGGTCCACCTCCTTAGGATATATGTACGCATGCATGGCCTTTCTTGGCACCCATGGCTAAGGTAAATTTAATTTCTTTTAACGTACGGGGGTTATATGCTCCTGGAAAAAGACATAACCTATATAGAGAGCTGAGTCGCTTGCAGGGGGAGGTGATTTTCCTGCAGGAGACCCATCTTGCGCTTAACACGAATGTTAAGCTATGTTCACATCACTATCCCACGTGGTATTATAGTCTTTCGGATGTACACAAGGCAAAAGGTGTGGCCATTGGGTTCCGTAGAGGCTTTGCTTTTACATTAAATTCCATGCTAAGTGACCCACTAGGTCGATATTTGTTTCTCAAAGGCACCCTGGGCAGTATGCCCTGTACTTTGGCAACTCTATATTCACCTATCCGTAATCAGGCGGGCTTTATTTCATCCACACTTAAGAAATTGAGGGACTTTTCTCATGGATGCATTCTCCTTGCTGGGGACTTTAACACACCCCTGGAACCTGTCATTGACACTTCCAGGGGGACCTCTAGCATTCCCCATACACGTCTTCGGTTTATTCGGAAAAACCTACATGACGCACAATTAATGGATACCTGGAGGATTATGCATCCTAGGGTAAGAGACATCACACACTACTCTCAGGTTCATCAGACTTATTCTAGAATCGATTTGTTCTTTATTGACCATTATCATTTACCTTTACTGACGGGGTCTTCAATTGAAACCTCGCCCCTCTCAGATCATTCTCCAATTAAGATCACTATCAAAGTCCCATCCCTCCCCTTTAAATCCACTAATTGGAAACTTAATGAAGAACTTCTTGCTGAGGAAATAGACAAACAAGCTATAGGTAAAGAACTAACCCTGTACTTTCAAGAGAATGCCCAACCTGACATATCTAAAGGGATACTTTGGGAGGCACACAAAGCCCACATACGAGGTAAACTAATAGAATTGGGAGCCAGGAAAAAAAAGGAACGTACATTTCAACAGAACAAACTACTTAGTGAAATCAAAATACTCGAACAACAACATAAAGCTAGCCAATCGATATCTGTTTTTCACACCTTGACCACAAAGAGAGAGGAACTGAAATCACTTTTTCATTTAGAGCATAAACAAAAGACACGCATAGTGGCGCAATGTTTTCACGAGTGGGGAGATAGGCCGGGCCGTCTGCTAGCTAGGTCACTGCAAAAGAAAAAGGCTACCTCTTTCATAGATAAAATTAAAAACTCTTCATCCACTCTATACCATTACACCCCTAATATAGCAACAGAATTTAGAGAGTTCTATCAGAACTTATATCGGGTTCAACCCCTGATTAAAGATAAGGAGGAGAGGAAGTGACTTATCGCAGATTATTTACATAGGGCTAACTTACCTAGACTATCTCCTGACATTCTTGATTCATTGAAGGGGGAGATCACCACCTCGGAACTCCGTGTCACTCTAAAATCCATGGCTACAGGTAAGGCACCGGGTCCGGATGGATTTACGGTAGCCTACTACCACTCTTTTACAGACATATTGTTACCTCACTTGTCGGCTTATGCTAACGCGATTTCCGTAGGTGGTGACCTCCGACCAGAGACCACTCATGCACACATCACAGTTATCCCCAAACCAGGTAAAGACCCCACTAACTGCGGGAGTTACCGCCCCATTTCAATACTCAATATTGACGCTAAATTGTACGCTAAGGCCATTGCCAACAGACTTCTTCCCCTAATACCACAATGGATTTCTAAGGATCAGACAGGTTTCATCCCAGGCAGGGAAGCGAGAGACAATGCGCTTAGATCTCTTCTACTTATTTCACATGTTCGTGGATCCTCCCAGCCCACCCTTCTTCTTTTGACTGACGCGGAAAAGGCGTTTGATAGGGTGGACTGGGAGTTCCTAATATCCACGTTAACTCATCTGGGCATAGGGCCATCTTTGATAGCTCAAATTTCTGCGCTTTATAAACATCCTACTGCACAATTGTGTATTAATGGTTCCCTAAGTGACTCCTTCACTTTATACAATGGTACGAGACAGGGCTGTCCCTTATCCCCGATTCTATTTGCCCTTTCATTAGAACCCTTCCTCTCTATTGTCAGGCAAAACCCAAGTATTCATGGGATAGTTGTAGGTGAATCTGAACACAAGTATGCTGCATATGCAGATGACATACTATTTTATGTGCAACAACCACTGATAACCCTACCCAATCTATTGTCATAACTTTCACAATTTAGCAAGGTATTGAATTTCAAAATCAACATGTCTAAATCAGAAATCCTAAATATTTCCATCACCAACCCTACGGTATTACAATTGAGACAGGCCTTCCCCTTTAGCTGGCAGGAGAGGAAAATGAAGTATCTAGGCATCTTCCTCACTCCAAATCTGACCTCATTATTCCGTACAAATTACATTCCACTCTTAACCACTTGCCGACCGCCTAACGTATATATACGTCGGCAGAATGGCACGGGCAGGCAGAATCACGTACCTGTACGTGATCTGCCTCCCGCGGGCGGGGGGTCCGATCGGACCCCCCCCGGTGCCAGCGGCGGTCGGCATTTGACTGGGAGCGTCGGGAGGCGAGGGGGAGACCATCCGATCGTGGCCCCCCCCTCGCGATCGCTCCCAGCCAATCGGAATCCTCCCCTGCCTGTGTGTAGTTTCACACAGGCAGAGGATGTGATGTCATCTCTCCTCGGCTTGGCAGTTTCCGTCCCAGCGCCGAGGAGAGAAGACATGTAAGTGCACAACACACACACACACAGTAGAACATGCCAGGCATACTTTACACCCCCGATCCCCCCCCCGATCGCCCCCCGATCCCCCCCCAATCACCCCCCCCTGTCACAAACTGACAGCAAGAAGTATTTTTTTTTTTTTTTTCTGATTACTGCATGGTGTCAGTTTGTGACAGTTACAGTGTTAGGGCAGTGAGTATTACTCCCCTTTAGGTCTAGGATACCCCCCTAACCCCCCCTAATAAAGTTTTAACCCCTTGATCACCCCCTGTCACCAGTGTCACTAAGCGATCATTTTTCTGATCGCTGTATTAGTGTCGCTGGTGACGCTAGTTAGGAACGTAAATATTTAGGTTCGCCGTCAGCGTTTTATAGTGACAGGGACCCCCATATACTATCTAATAAATGTTTTAACCCCTTGATTGCCCCCTAGTTAACCCTTTCACCACTGATCACCGTATAACCGTTACGGGTGACGCTGGTTAGTTCGTTTATTTTTTATAGTGTCAGGGGACCCGCCGTTTATTACCGAATAAAGGTTTAGCCCCTGATCGCCCGGCGGTGATATGCGTCGCCCCAGGCAGCGTCAGATTAGCGCCAGTACCGCTAACACCCACGCACGCAGCATACACCTCCCTTAGTGGTATAGTATCTGGACGGATCAATATCTGATCCGATCAGATCTATACTAGTGTCCCCAGCAGTTTAGGGTTCCCAAAAACGCAGTGTTAGCGGGATCACCCCAGATACCCGCTAGCACCTGCGTTCTTCCCCTCCGCCCGGCCCAGCCCAAGTGCAGTATCGATCGATCACTGTCACTTACAAAACACTAAACGCATAACTGCAGCGTTCACAGAGTCAGGCCTGATCCCTGCGATCGCTAACAGTTTTCTTGGTAGCGTTTTGGTGAACTGGCAAGCACCAGCCCCAGGCAGCGTCAGGTTAGCGCCAGTACCGCTAACACCCACGCACGCACCATACACCTCCCTTAGTGGTATAGTATCTGATTGGATCAATATCTGATCAGATCTATACTAGCGTCCCCAGCAGTTTAGGGTTCCCACAAACGCAGTGTTAGCGGGATCAGCCCAGATACCTGCTAGCACCTGCGTTTTGCCCCCCCCCCGCCCGGCCCAGCCCAGCCCACCCAAGTGCAGTATCGATCGAT
The DNA here is from genome assembly GCF_042186555.1 of Aquarana catesbeiana. Classification (NCBI taxonomy): domain Eukaryota; kingdom Metazoa; phylum Chordata; class Amphibia; order Anura; family Ranidae; genus Aquarana; species Aquarana catesbeiana. The sequence continues at coordinate 646,941,079 of NC_133324.1, forward strand.
CACTGACACTTACAAAACACTAAACGCATAACTGCAGCGTTCGCAGAGTCAGGCCTGATCCCTGCGATCGCTAACAGTTTTTTTGGTAGCGTTTTGGTGAACTGGCAAGCACCAGCCCCAGGCAGCGTCAGGTTAGCGCCAGTACCGCTAACACCCACGCACGCACCGTACACCTCCCTTAGTGGTATAGTATCTGATCGGATCTGATCGGATCAATATGTCAGGCCTGATCCCTGCGATCGCTAACAGTTTTTTTGGTAGCGTTTTGGTGAACTGGCAAGCACCAGCAGCCTAGTACACCCCGGTCGTAGTCAAACCAGCACTGCAGTAACACTTGGTGACGTGGCGAGTCCCATAAGTGCAGTTCAAGCTGGTCAGGTGGCAAGCACAAGTAGTGTCCCGCTGCCACCAAGAAGACAAACACAGGCCCGTCGTGTCCATAGTGCCCTTCCTGCTGCATTCGCCAATCCTAATTGGGAACCCACCGCTTCTGCAGCGCCCGTACTTCCCCCATTCACATCCCCAACCAAATGCAGTCGGCTGCATGAGAGGCATTTTCTTTATGTCCTCCCGAGTACCCCTACCCAGCGAACCCCCCCAAAAAAGATGTCGTGTCTGCAGCAAGCGCGGATATAGGCGTGACACCCGCTATTATTGTCCCTCCTGTCCTGACAATCCTGGTCTTTGCATTGGTGAATGTTTTGAACGCTACCATTCACTAGTTGAGTATTAGCGTAGGGTACAGCATTGCACAGACTAGGCACACTTTCACAGGGTCTCCCAAGATGCCATCGCATTTTGAGAGACCCGAACCTGGAACCGGTTATAGTTATAAAGGTTAGTTACAAAAAAAAGTGTAAAAAAAAAAAAAAAAAACACAAACAAAAATATAAAATAAAAAAAAAATAGTTGTCGTTTTATTGTTCTCTCTCTCTCTATTCTCTCTCTATTGTTCTGCTCTTTTTTACTGTATTCTATTCTGCAACGTTTTATTGTTGTTATGTTTTATCATGCTTGCTTTTCAGATATGCAATTTTTTATACCTTACCGTTTACTGTGCTTTATTGTTAACCATTTTTTTTGTCTTCAGGTACGCCATTCACGACTTTGAGTGGTTATACCAGAATGATGCCTACAGGTTTAGGTATCATCTTGGTATCATTCTTTTCAGCCAGCGATTGGCTTTCATGTAAAAGCAATCCTAGCAGCTAATTAGCCTCTAGACTGCTTTTACAAGCAGTGGGAGGGAATGCCCCCCCCAACGTCTTCCGTGTTTTTCTCTGGCTCTCCTGTCTCAACAGGGAACCTGAGAATGCAGCCGGTGATTCAGCCAGCTGACCATAGAGCTGATCAGAGACCAGAGTGGCTCCAAACATCTCTATGGCCTAAGAAACCGGAAGCTAGGAGCATTTTATGACTTAGATTTTGCCGGATGTAAACAGCGCCATTGGGAAATTGGGAAAGCATTTTATCACACCGATCTTGGTGTGGTCAGATGCTTTGAGGGCAGAGGAGAAATCTAGGGTCTAATAGACCCCAATTTTTGCAAAAAAGAGTACCTGTCACTACCTATTGCTATGATAGGGGATATTTACATTCCCTGAGATAACAATAAAAATGATTTAAAAAAAAAAAATGAAAGGAACAGTTTAAAAATAAGATAAAAAAATAATAATAATAAAGAAAAAAAAAAAAAAAAAAAAAAAAAGCACCCCTGTCCCCCCTGCTCTCGCGCTAAGGCGAACGCAAGCGTCGGTCTGGCGTCAAATGTAAACAGCAATTGCACCATGCATGTGAGGTATCACCGCGAACGTCAGATCGAGGGCAGTAATTTTAGCAGTAGACCTCCTCTGTAAATCTAAAGTGGTAACCTGTAAAGGCTTTTAAAGGCTTTTAAAAATGTATTTAGTTTGTCGCCACTGCACGTTTGTGCGCAATTTTAAAGCATGTCATGTTTGGTATCCATGTACTCGGCCTAAGATCATCTTTTTTATTTCATCAAACATTTGGGCAATATAGTGTGTTTTAGTGCATTAAAATTTAAAAAAGTGTGTTTTTTCCCCAAAAAATGCGTTTGAAAAATCGCTGCGCAAATACTGTGTGAAAAAAAAAAATGAAACACCCACCATTTTAATCTGTAGGGCATTTGCTTTAAAAAAATATATAATGTTTGGGGGTTCAAAGTAATTTTCTTGCAAAAAAAAATTATTTTTTTATGTAATCAAAAAGTGTCAGAAAGGGCTTTGTCTTCAAATGGTTAGAAGAGTGGGTGATGTGTGACATAAGCTTCTAGATGTTGTGCATAAAATGCCAGGACAGTTCAAAACCCCCCCAAATGACCCCATTTTGGAAAGTAGACACCCCAAGCTATTTGCTGAGAGGCATGTCGAGTCCATGGAATATTTTATATTGTGACACAAGTTGCGGAAAAGAGACAATTTTTTATTTTTTTTTATTTTTTTTTGCGCAAAGTTGTCACTAAATGATATATTGCTCAAACATGCCATGGGAATATGTGAAATTACACCCCAAAATACATTCTGTTGCTTCTCCTGAGTACGGGGATACCACATGTATGAGACTTTTTGGGAGCCTAGCCGCGTACGTGACCCCGAAAACCAAGCACCGCCTTCAGGCTTTCTAAGGCCGTAAATTTTTGATTTCACTCTTCACTGCCTATCACAGTCTCGGAGGCCATGGAATGCCCAGGTGGCAAAAAACCCCCCCAAATGACCCCATTTTGGAAAGTAGACACCCCAAGCTATTTGATGAGAGGTATAGTGAGTATTTTGCAGACCTCACTTTTTGTCACAAAGTTTTGAAAATTGAAAAAAGAAAAAAAAAATTTTTTTCTCGTCTTTCTTTATTTTCAAAAACAAATGAGAGCTGCAAAATACTCACCATGCCTCTCAGCAAATAGCTTGGGGTGTCTACTTTCCAAAATGGGGTCATTTGGGGGGGGTTTGTGCCACCTGGGCATTCCATGGCCTCCGAAACTGTGATAGGTAGTGAGGAGTAAAATCAAAAATGTACGCCCTTAGAAATCCTGAAGGCAGTGATTGGTTTTCGGGGTCCCGTACGCGGCTAGGCTCCCAAAAAGTCCCACACATGTGGTATCCCCGTACTCAGGAGAAGCAGCTAAATGTATTTTGGGGTGCAATTCCACATATGCCCATGGCCTGTGTGAGCAATATATCATTTAGTGACAACTTTGTGCAAAAAAAAAAAAAAAAATTTGTCACTTTCCCGCAACTTGTGTCAAAATATAAAACATTCCATGGACTCAACATGCCTCAAAGCAAATAGCTTGGGGTGTCTACTTTCCAAAATGGGGTCATTTGGGGGGGTTTTATGCCATCTGGGCATTTTATGGCCTTCAAAACTGTGATAGGTAGTGAGGAGTAAAATCAAAAATGTACGCCCTTAGAAATCCTGAAGGCAGTGACTGGTTTTCGGGGCCCCGTACGCGGCTAGGCTCCCAAAAAGTCCCACACATGTGGTATCCCCATACTCAGGAGAAGCAGCTAAATGTATTTTGGGGTGCAATTCCACATATGCCCATGGCCTGTGTGAGCAATATATCATTTAGTGACAACGTTTTGTAATTTTTTTTTTTTTTTGTCATTATTCAATCACTTGGGACAAAAAAAATGAATATTCAATGGGCTCAACATGCCTCTCAGCAAATTCCTTGGGGTGTCTACTTTCCAAAATGGGGTCATTTGTGGGGGTTTTGTACTGCCCTGCCATTTTAGCACCTCAAGAAACGACATAGGCAGTCATAAATTAAAGGCTGTGTAAATTCCAGAAAATGTACCCTAGTTTGTAGGCGCTATAACTTTTGCGCAAACCAATAAATATACACTTATTGACATTTTTTCTACCAAAGACATGTGGCCGAATACATTTTGGCCTAAATGTATGACTAAAATTGAGTTTATTGGATTTTTTTTAGAACAAAAAGTAGAAAATATCATTTTTTTTCAAAATTTTCGGTCTTTTTCCGTGTATAGTGCAAAAAATAAAAATGGCAGAGGTGATCAAATACCATCAAAAGAAAGCTCTATTTGTGGGAAGAAAAGGACGCAAATTTTGTTTGGGTACAGCATTGCATGACCGCGCAATTAGCAGTTAAAGCGACGCAGTGCCGAATTGTAAAAAGTGCTCTGGTCAGGAAGGGGGTAAAACCTTCCGGGGCTGAAGTGGTTAAATACGATTAGGTCTGACTTTCAGAGGTGGTCCCAGTCCACCCATTCATGGTTGGGTAGAATTGGAGTTGTAAAGATGAATATTCTGCCCAGGATGCTATTTTTATTTCAGATCATACCATATGGCATACCCTTGGGTTTTTTTAAACTACTTAACTCTGTTATTAGTATATACGTTTGGAATAGACGTAGACCTAGACTGTCTAGATCTCTTACTATTAGATCCAAGAGAGAGGGAGGCCTTGCCCTTCCAGACCTTAGGTCTTATTTCAGAGCAGCTGTGTTAACAATAATATCGGACTGGAAGTATCAAAGGGACTCCAAAAAATGGGTATCTCTGGAAATGGATCTCAGCTGCACGGACCTCTCTTCACAAATTTGGATTGCGGGGAAATATAGAAATCTGTCCAAAACTACATCACCGTTGTCTCGCTCCACTCTTATGTTATGGGACTCGCTTTGCAAGCTGTTTAAGTGGTCATATAACTCTCCACTCCTTCCCCTGTCTGGACTACTTTCCACCTGGAAAAACTGACCCTGGGATGCTAGCATGGAACCTAGGTCCTCACACCCTACTACATCATGTTACCAATGCATCAGGGATACTCCCCCTGACTACGTTACTCCCCAACTCTAACATCACCCCAATGGACCAATGGAGATACAGACAATTAGCAGCGTTTGTACACTCTCTCCCGAAACCTCTGAGATCTCTCTCGGAACTATCTCCTATGGAAGCTGCTTTCTCAGAGGATCAACCAGTGGAGAAACCTGTGTCATACTTTTATCAGTCTTTGATTAAATTACTCTCTCCGTCCCTACCAACGTTTATACAGAACTGGGAAGAGGACCTTCAAATTTCACTACAACCAAACCAAAAGTCCGACATCCTTGTCCTAGCCCACACATCCTCAAGAGCATCTAGGCTCGCAGAAGTGAACTATAAACTATTAACAAGGTGGCATTACACGCCAGTTATCTTACAGAAGCTTTTCCCACAGGCCTCCCCACTGTGTTGGAGGGGTTGTGGAGAAAGGGCAACTCATGCCCATATATGGTGGTTCTGTCCCTTAATCCGCCCATTTTGGCTGACCATTTTACATTGGATTAAAGAGATACAAGGGTGGGAGGTTCCCAATGACCCGTGGTATGTCTTGTTCCATTGCTCAGGTAAACCAATCGGACCATATAAAAGATCAATCACTCCACACTTACTTAATGCTGCAAAGGCACTCATTCCTTTATACGGGAAAAAAACTTCCATTCCAACATTGCGTAAATGGATAATGAAAGTGGATCATGTCTACTATATGGAAGACATAACCCTCACTTTAAAAAACAAATCGGACCTTGTTAAAAAAATATGGTCCTGTTGGTTTGCCTTCAAATATACTACCGCATATGCTGATATTATGTCTCATCCTGAGTGAGGTATATATAGATCTTAGTACCAATGAATCTGGGATTATGGACCTAGACAGACTCACACCCCTCCCCTCCCTCCCTCATTTACCCCACCCCACCTTCCCCAATCCACCTCCTCACCTCTTCTTTCTCCTCTTTACTTCTTCCTTTTTGTTATTTTTTCTTTTCCCTTTCTTTTTCTTATCTCTTTATTTTATTGTGATGTTATATGAAGAAGTATGCTATTATTTGTCGCTATACATGTCATGTGTTCTTCGAGCTACTCTTATATGTGAAATGGCTGTTATTTGACATATTGAGCAAAGTATGCTTTTTTTTATATTCTGTCTATTTCTCTTAATAAAAACTAATTAAACAAAAAATGAATCAATATTTTAATACACTAAAATTATTATACCACGAATCCCCTGTTTATGCAATTTTAAAATGCATCTCATCAGAGTGATCTGAATAAGTGTGTGGGGTAAATAGATATCCCCATTATGAGTCAATGTTTTAATACAGTATGATGCACAATGAATAAAACATGAAAATATTAATAAAAATATATATAATAGATAAAATTAAGAAATAAAAAGATAACCATAGAAGACCATTAAAAGGCTATCACTGAATCCTCATGTCCGTACCAACAATCGCTCAAATCCTATATATTAATATAATCCTTAACATTAGAAATACATGATTGATACGCATCAATCAAACATTCATGCTGGGAAATGAGTAGGCCTGAAAAAACCCCAGGAATGCTCAATCTTAGGGTTAAAAATTGCTAAGGAAGCACCTACAGTATCTGACCGTGAGATTGTGTTCTCGGCGACAGGGTACTGTGCATGTCGTGCTGGCTCACTCATCGGGAAATGAAAACTTTGTTTTCCTTCTGCGATGAGTGACAGGCAGTGCTGACAGCTGCCTGGTATGAATCCTGAGGGGGAACGCTGCGCCAAATTTTAAATGAAAAAAATGGCGTGGGTCCCCCCCCAGGAGCATACCAGGCCCTTAGGTCTGGTATGGATTGTAAGGGGAACCCCCTACGCCGAAAAATCGGTGTGGGGGTCCCCCCAAAATCCATACCAGACCCTTATCCTAACACGCAGCCCGGCCGGCCAGAAAAGGGGGTGGGGACAAGCGAGCACCCCCCCTCCTGAGCCGTACCAGGCCGCATGCCCTCAGCATGGGGGGGTGGGTGCCTTGGGGGAGGGGGGCACCCTGCAGGGCCCCCCCACCCCAAAGCACCTTGTCCCCATGTTGATGAGGACAAGGGCCTCTTTCCAACAACCCTGGCCATTGGTTGTCGGGGTCTGCGGGCGGGGGGCTTATCGGAATCCGGGAGCCCCCTTTAATAAGGGGGCCCCCAGATCCCGGCCCCCCACCCTGTGTGAATGAGTATGGGGTACATGGTACCCCTACCCATTCACCTAGGGAAAAGTGTCAATAAAAAAAAACACAGTACACATGTTTTAAGAGTAATTTATTAGGCAGCTCCGGGGTCTTCTTCCGACTTCAGGGGTGTAACGAGCCCCTTTGCTCGCTCGGTTCCACTCTCCCGACACTCCTCTGCATCTATTGAATCAGACTGCAGATCACAACATCTGATTGCTCGGTCATCCAATGCTCTGGGATTAGAACTACAGCTCTGTGCCGTTCTAGTCCAATTGTGATAGCTCAGAACAAACACCAGGCAGACTGTATGTAAGTTCAAACAGGAATCTCACTTTATTGCAAAATACAGGCTTTTATACACTCAAAGTGGAGGTGCAGACCTCCTGCTCATATTACTCTAACAATACAGCTGTAACCTAATTAACCTAATTAACATGAGCTAATTAACTAATCCCTTTAGACAGCCTAGATGACTCAGACATGACCGTTAGGCCAGACTGGCCGTCTTGTAGTTCAGAAAATACAATCAACATTATCACAATCAACATAGACTCTTCTTCACACAATAGCAGAATTAATTAACACAAATAACAATGGGGATCTAGTGAGTCTTAGATCCCATAGTAGACTTATTTACAATACACATTTTAGCAGACAATAGACAGACAGGTGTTGGAATTTACATCAGCATCTCCTAACAGTATCTGTCCCAGCATTATGAATCAGCTACTATTCCAATATGGCAAATCCAGGGTCCCCAGAGTCTGTGTGTCCTGGGGGACCAGGACCCAAATCCACAGTAATACCATCTCAAGGGTCCCCAGGCATACAGCTCACAAAGAGCACCGTTCCCCCAAATGCAAGGGCCCCGGATCGATCGACAAGAGGCTAGCTTACAGTCCCCTCCAAAAGTCTCTCTCCCGGCTAGGTCTATCACATTTCTCCCCTTTTGGCAGGAGACTAACACAGGAGGAGACCCCAGACGGGTTGACTCCGAAGTTAGTCAGTAGTTCCAGTCCTCTAATGCCTGTACCCACACAGTACCCCAAACAAATTGTTCCAAACAAAGCATTACTCACCCAGCCAACCTCTGCCTCTCTCAGAGAACATATCTGCCGCTGGGGAGAGGCCTGGACTGGCCCTTCTCCCTGGAGTCCTTTCTGCTGCTGGAGAGAAGACAGGGTTTCTGGGCTCACTCCGTCATACTGTTGGGGATCTGGGCCGACTGCCCAGCATCCCTGTGGTATACAGGTGGAGACTGAAGTCCCATCCACCTTCACAGGACATCCATCCTCTGTTAGTTGAGGGCAGAGTCCAGCAGTACTCAGCCCTGTTGCCAGCTCTTCTGCTGGAAACCCCATACCATCTGCTCCGGCTAACTGTTGGGGAGGGACGACGAACACCTCCTCTCCCTTCTCCCCTGTATCCTGATCTGCTGCTGGAAAGTGACCACCTCCTTCTCACCCTGAGGCTCCGGAACCGCCGCAGGTGTGGGGCAGAGATCTTGGACCCTCTGTCTGGTTGCCAGCGCTTCAGCTGGGGAAGTTCCTTGTGACTTCACAGATACTTCTGTTGGTGCTGGGCAGAGCATAGTGAAGTTTGGCCCTAATAACAGCTCCTCTTCTGCTGGAGGCTCACCAGGTTGTTCTTCCTCAGCAGAAAAGTCTATCAAATCCCCTGTCTCTGCAACTGGTGTCTGGGGATAAAGGTTCACCATCTCCTCTCCATGGAACCCAGAAGATGCTATCAGTGCTGGGCTGAGCACAGTAAAGTTTGGTCTTAATATCAGCTCTTCTTCTGCTGGAGGCTCACCAGGTTGTTCTTCCTCAGCAGAAAAGTCTATCAAATCCCCTGTCTCTGCAACTGGTGTCTGGGGATAAAGGTTCACCATCTCCTCTCCATGGAACCCAGAAGATACTATCAGTGCTGGGCAGAGCACAGTAAAGTTTGGCCCTAATAACAGCTCTCCTGCTGGAGGCTCACCAGGTTGTTCTTCCTCAGCAGAAAAGTCCATCAAATCCCCTGTCTCTGCAACTGGTGTCTGGGGATAAAGGTTCACCATCTCCTCTCCGTGGAACCCAGAAGATGCTATCAGTGCTGGGCAGAGGTTAGCAGAGCTCTGCCCTGTTGTCAGCACTTCAGGTTTGGGGACGGCAATCTTCAGATTTTCCACTGACGATTCTCTGGCATTCTGCTGGACAGGCACATTCCTCCATCCAAGATCATCCAATGCAGAAACAGGTTCATCAAGGTCAGTCAGCACTTGCTGCATCCGCCATAAGACTTCCCCCTCCATAGCTGCGGGTGCAGGTTGGCAAAGCACACCGTTACTCTGCCACATTGTCAACTCTTCAGCCAGGATTTCGGAGTTGTCAACTTATATTTCATGATAGTCCCAGGCAAAGGGAGCGCCACCCTGCTGCTGAGCAGGGTCTAACAGCTGTTTGTAGGCGATCTCCAACTCCCATTCCTGAACGGCCAGAAACTCCAAATCTTCCAGTGCCCAGTGCACTTCTGAGACATTCAGTCTCTGCTCTCTGTGCTCCATTATTTCCTCCAAACGCCACTCCCAATCACTTCCAAAGTCAGGGTCCCTGGACAGCCTCCAGTATAACAGTCCCAGGCCATTGTAGTCAAAGCCTTCCGTGGGGCTGTCATCCGCTGTCCATGGGCACACTTGGGCTACATACCACTGGAGGGCTCTGTAGCTCTCGTCCAACTGCATTTCTGCCCGGATCAGCCTGCTTAACTCGGCTATCCACTCCTGGTTCGGCTGTTCCCCCAAAAACGGCATTCGCACTTCATACTGCGACCAGTACCTCACATGGATGGAGGGGAGAACTTTTCCCTGGTGTCGCTGCTCACGGGCTAGCTCTTCCTTCCAGAGTTCACAGCGGATAGAATCAAACCATCCTAGCAAGACCTGCTCTGATACTGGTCCTCTGTGCTGTATCTCCTCTCTCAACCTCCTTCTGAATTCCTCATCCATGGTGGCTGGTATTTCTCCTCTCCTCACCATTCCCTCCATGGCTCTCAAGTAAGTCTTTCAGCGTGGCTCTCCTGCAGGCTGGTTTAGAGTGTCCCAGTAACTGGAGAGCAAATCCCACGGCTGCCAACCAATGTAACAAGCCCCTTTGCTCGCTCGGTTCCACTCTCCCGACACTCCTCTGCAGCTATTGAATCAGACTGCAGATCACAACATCTGATTGCTTGGTCATCCAATGCTCCGGGATTAGAACTACAGCTCTGTGCCGTTCTAGTCCAATTGTGATAGCTCAGAACAAACACCAGGCAGGCTGTATGTAAGTTCAAACAGGAATCTCACTTTATTGCAAAATACAGGCTTTTATACACTCAAAGTGGAGGTGCAGACCTCCTGCTCATATTACTCTAACAATACAGCTGTAACCTAATTAACCTAATTAACATGAGCTAATTAGCTAATCCCTTTAGACAGCCTAGATGACTCAGACATGACCGTTAGGCCAGACTGGCCATCTTGTAGTTCAGAAAATCCAATCAACATTATCACAATCAACATAGACTCTTCTTCACACAATAGCAGAATTAATTAACACAAATAACAATGGGGATCTAATGACTCTTAGATCCCATAGTAGACTTATTTACAATACACATTTTACCAGACAATAGACAAACAGGTGTTGGAATTTACATCAGCATCTCCTAACAGTATCTGTCCCAGCATTATGAATCAGCCACTATTCCAATATGGCAAATCCAGGGTCCCCAGAGTCTGTGTGTCCTGGAGGACCAGGACCCAAATCCACAGTAATACCACCTCAAGGGTCCCCAGGCATACAGCTCACAAAGAGCGCTGTTCCCCAAAATGCAAGGGCCCCCGATCGATCGGCAAGAGGCTAGCATACAGTCCCCTCCAAAAGTCTCTCTCCCGGGTAGGTCTGTCACAGGGGGGTCTCCTTCCGACTTCTCCCGGTGTTCCGCCTCTTCTCCCGGTGTTCCGCCTCTTCTCCCAGGCCCCTCCGCTATCTTCTTCCAGCTCTATTGCCAGCGAGGGACCCGGTCTGCTGCCGCTTTCTTGTCGCCACTGTCTTGTCGCCACTGTCTCGCAGCCGCTGTCTCGCCGCCGCTGTCTCGCCTCTTCTTCTCTTCTTCCGATGTTGACATAATGCTCTCTCCGGCTGGAATGCTTTGTGCGAGCTGCGGAGCCATTTATATAGGTGGTGACCCCGCCCCCTTGTGACATCATGTTCCCAGCATGCGCAGGGACTCTGGCGTCACGCCCCCTTATGAAGCCAGAGTCCCTGCGCATGCTGGGAACATGATGTCACAAGGGGGCGGGGTCACCGCCTATATAAATGGCTCCACGGCTCACACAAAGCATTCCAGCTGGAGAGAGCGTTGTGTCAACATCGGAAGAAGAGAAGAAGAGAAGAAGAGGCGAGACAGCGGCGGCGAGACAGCGGCGACAAGACAGCGGCGACAAGACAGCGGCAGCAGACAATAGAGCTGGAAGAAGATAGCGGCGGGGCCTGGGAGAAGAGGGGGAACACCGAGAGAAGAGGCGGAACACCGGGAGAAGTCGGAAGGAGACCCCCGAAGTCGGAAGAAGACCCCGGAGCTGCTTAATAAATTACTCTTAAAACCTGTGTACTGTGTTTTTTTTTTATTGACACTTTTCCCTAGGTGAATGGGTAGGGGTACCATGCACCCCATACTCATTCACACAGGGTGTGGGGCCGGGATCTGGGGGCCCCCTCATTAAAGGGGGCTCCCGGATTCCGATAAGCCCCCCGCCCACAGACCTCGACAACCAACGGCCAGGGTTGTCGGGAAGAGGCCCTTGTCCTCATCAACATGGGGACAAGGTGCTTTGGGGTGGGGGGGCCCCGCAGGGCGCCCCCCTCCCCCAAGGCACCCACCCCACCATGTTGAGGGCATGCGGCCTGGTACGGCTCAGGAGGGGGGGCGCTCGCTTGTCCCCACCCCCTTTCCTGGCCGGCCGGGCTGCGTGCTCGGATAAGGGTCTGGTATGGATTTTGGGGGGACCCCCACGCCGATTTTTTGGCGTAGGGGGTTCCCCTTTCAATCCATACCAGACCTAAGTGCCTGGTATGCTCCTGGGGGGGAACCCACGCCAGTGTTTTCATTTAAAATTTGGCGCTGCGTTCCCCCTCAGGATTCATACCAGACAGCAGTCAGCACTGCCTGTCACTCATCGCGGAAGGAAAACAAAGTTTTCCTTTCCCGATGAGTGAGCCATCTTGGCGCTGGCTCCTGCGACGGAGCTCGTGGGTGTGAAATCTCGCAGAGAAATGCGGCGAGATTGACACAATATCGCAGTCACCTACTGTAGGGTCAAATTCTTTATTCAACCCCCCCAGGAAGAGGGAGATTAACTGGTGTATCCACCACGACTCACACTTGCTAATCTCCCTAGTATAATTTGAACCTCTCCAATGTTTCTTAGGTGCCTCTATTCCCCAAAATCGCATCCCGACTGTACTTTTGTTGTTTGATTTTAATCCTAGATTACTGTTATTCATTATATTTTATATGTAGATATGCATTTATCTGTAGTTTTGGAGGTATGCTGTGGTATGTGCGTTGCGGGGTACCGGAGCTCTGTCCTGGAATTACACTTACAAATGAGTCTCATTCGGCTGTTATTGACAGGTCGTAAAATAACACTAGGCAAATTTTCCCCACTTACTATTTTCAGCAGCAGTTAGGGTTAATGTGATGAGATAGGCTCATTAGTCGTAACAGAAGTTGTAGCCTAGCATTAGAGTGTCTGCGATCTATGGCAAAATGGCCGCGATCGCCTTATATAATCCTGTAAAGCATTTGTCTATTCATATCCCCCTGATGATGACACGTGATCCCTGTGTCGAAGACGTGTAGGGGAGGGGCCAGGATGGAGAGACTGACACGGACTTTACACCAGCACTGTCCCAGCACAGCATACCACACCAAACATCCAGTGATTTTGCATAGAAAGCCATTATAGTATGGTGCACTGACGCACCAGTGCCATGTGAGTACCCCGGTGTGGGGAGCGTTTTCTTTTAATAAAAGTATTTTGACTATATTACACTATATAGTTTCCTTTTCATTTATATGTATGGGGCCACATTGTTTCCAGCTGGAGGAGTGCAGCAGACACTGAGACTGAGCCCAGGGGTGGCTCCAGAGTGTATTTGGACTCAGGGTAACAGCTGAGTCACACGCTTTGAGGTGAGCACATTAGCTTAAGTGGGTCACGAAGGAGCACCGGAGCATGTTTTGCAGCACTCAGGATATCTTCGGCATGATGTTGGATTGTTGTCACAGCTGAACACCACCTGCACGCATTGTTTTATTATCACTGCTGTACATTATTTGCAAGCACTATTTACAGTGCTAAAGAGAACTTTTTTCATTATTTATTCATTTATTCATTTAGACAAGCAGGATACTTTATATTGAGCACTAAGCACTTTTTATGTTTATTAAGACACTATGTATGGTGTAACAAGCACTAATAAGCACTAATTTATGGTGTAACAAGCACTTGTTTTTTCACACCTTGGTTATTTATTCAACATTCATATTATTTGTATTTAATATTATTGCACTAGTAAGCACAGAGTTGGTTAATATTAATTTTGTTTTTGGGGTCACCAAAGCGCAGCGCATAACTTGTAAATTTAAAAATAAAGAAATGTCCAAAAACATGACCAAATAAAAATGTTCATATCTGTTTCATATTTACCTTCATCTTTCGAATACCAAGTCGTACAAAGATTTTAGATAACCTTATATATAATTATCTAGAGCTACTTGAAGAAAGAACATATACAGACAGCTAATTTACACATATACATCTATTGGTTAGATACAAATATTGCTTGCTTTTTTATGATCTGATGTATGTACTCCATCTGGTCTTGCTCTCGGTGTTTTGAGATCAGACCATCACTCTGCAAAACAGCGATGACCTTCTCCAAAATGCTGTCCTTTTGGCTGTTGGGCCTTTTGTAATTTCACAGCTTGCAGTCATAATCGTGCTTCCCTAGGATGCGCACCATCTCCACCATCTCATCCTTGCTCATGGGGGTTGCTTTGTGCCTCCTATGAGATCCACCACTGCGGGGCTGCCTGGAATCTGCCAAATCTGCCATGTTGTCCCTCCCGAATGTTCTGCCGTGTGTATCGCATGCAGAAGAGAGATGGTCACGCCCCAGTGCCATGACGCACCGAGAGCGGAGTTTCACACATGCACAGTGTACATAACGCCATAACGCACGGTGGATGGAACAGCCGTAGGAATGATCTTGGAGTGGAGGACGAATGATCACCATCACCAACACACAAAAGGAGCCAGAAAACTAAGAGACAATTGGAAATTGGGGCATAGGTGGTTAGTGGCCTATACTGCTTAGATTGAGGCCTAGATTGGGACCAGCTTATGAGTTAAGCCAGACATTATGTTTTGTCTTGTATTCTGTTCCCAACACCAATCAAACTGCAGGCATACTCAAAGCAGATACTCTACCCACTGGGTTACGCTAAAGTGCAGGTATCCTACAAGGGTCTGACAAAGAGACTGCCATTATATATACTAGAACATGGGGGACCCCCTCTCTTTGGGAGAGACTGGATTGCTCACTTTGGTATACCAGACATCATCATAAACCCTATAACACTGTTACAATTCCATAAGGAGATGATGAGGGAAGGGTGGTGTCCCTGAAGCAGCAGTTCACAAAGATCTTTGATAACCAGTTAGGGAAAATAAAGCATGACTATGTGAGACTCAAGCTGAAACCCAACACTCAGCCTAAGTTCTTCAAAGCTCGGACAGTTCCTTTCGCACCCCAAGCATAAGTGGAAGCTGAACTAAGTCGGCTGAAGGAACAAGGTGTCATCTTGAAGGTAGAGCACAGCGAGTGGGCATCACTAGTTGTACCAGTAAAGAGAGTGAATGGGGGCTTACACATTTGTGGCAATTTCTGCATGGCACTGAACTCCCAACTTGAGATAGATCAGTATCCCCTACCCAGAGTAGATGACACTTTTGCCTCTCTTGCAGGGGGTCAAAAGTTCACCAAGCTTGATCTCAGACAAGCATATTTACAGTTTGAGGTCCATCCTTTGTCCTGCAAGTTTCTAACAATCAACATCCACAAAGGACTGTATGAATACAATCGGATGGTGTTTGATGTAGCCTCCGCCCCAGCCATTTGGCAACAAAAAATGGATTTGCGGACATTCCTTTCACGCAGTGCCTGCTAGATGATATGCTAATCATGGGACTGACAGACCAGGAACAAAAGCAGAACATGGAGCTTGTGTTTGCTAGACTCCAAGAGCAGGGTCTAAAAGTGAACTTAGCGAAAAACCAATTCATGGTGCCTAAATTGGAGTTTTGTGGCCACTTTGTGAATGTGAGGGTATACACACAACAGAAGCCCAGGTTGATGCTTTAGTCAAAGCTCCAGCCCCAACCAATGTCCAGTAGCTGCAATCATACTTTGGCTTGCTGAACTATTACCACATATTCCTGCCAGATCTGGCACACATCTTGTTTCCATTGAACAAGCTTTTGGAGAAACATTCCAGATGGGACTGGTCAGCTGCAAGCCAATGTGCTTTTGAAGTTTCTAAGCGGAAGC
Organism: Aquarana catesbeiana; assembly: GCF_042186555.1. Lineage (NCBI taxonomy): Eukaryota > Metazoa > Chordata > Amphibia > Anura > Ranidae > Aquarana > Aquarana catesbeiana. The sequence goes on from NC_133324.1 coordinate 646,956,734, forward strand.
TGTTGGTGCTCCCCATGCTCGTGCACTATGACCTCCAGAAGCCTCTCACCTTGGCTTGTGATGTCTCACCATATGGTCTGGGGCTGTACTATCTCACATCTTACCAGATGGGTCAGAAAAACCAGTGGAATTCGCCTCTAGGTCCTTGACAAAAGCAGAAAGCAATTACTCACACATAGTCAAGACAAAGAGGCTCTTGTGCTCACATGCACAATTAAGAAGTTTCATCTTTACCTGTATGGTAGGGAATAGGGATGAGCCGAACACCCCCCCGTTCGGTTTGCACCAGAACATGCGAACAGGAAAAAAGTTCGCTCGAACACGCAAACACTGTTAAAGTCTATGGGACACGAACATGAATAATCAAAAGTGCTAATTTTAAAGGCTTATATGTAAGTTATTGTCATAAAAAGTGTTTGGGGACCCGGGTCCTGCCCCAGGGTACATGTATCAATGCAAAAAAAAGTTTTAAAAACGGCCGTTTTTTCAGGAGCAGTGATTTTAATAATGCTTAAAGTCAAAAAATAAAAGTGTAATATCCCTTTAAATTTCGTACCTGGGGGGTGTCTATAGTATGCCTGTAAAGGGGCGCATGTTTCCCGTGTTTAGAACAGTCTGACAGCAAAATGACATTTCGAAGGAAAAATTCCATTCAAAACTACCCTATTGCATTGCCAACAATACACATAGAAGTTCATTGATAAAAACGGCATGGGAATTCAACACAGGGAAACCCCGAACCAAAATTAAAAAAAAAAAAATGACCTGGGAGTCCCCCTCAATTCCATACCAGGCCCTTCAGGTCTGGTATGGATATTAAGGGGAACCCCGGCCAAATTTTTTTTAAAAAATGACGTGGGGGTCCCCCTAAATTCCATACCAGACCCTTCAGGTCTGGTATAGATTTTAAGGGGAACCCCGCGCCAAAAAAAAAAAAAAACGGCGTGGGGTCCCCCCAAAAATCCATACCAGACCCTTATCCGAGCACGCAACCTGGCAGGCCGCAGGAAAAGAGGGGGGGACGAGAGTGTGGCCCCCCTCCTGAACCGTACCAGGCCACATGCCCTCAACATTGGGAGGGTGCTTTTGGTAGCCCCCCAAAACACCTTGTCCCAATGTTGATGAGGACAAGGGCCTCATCCCCACAACCCTGGCCGGTGGTTGTGGGGGTCTGCGGGCGGGGGGCTTATCGGAATCTGGAAGCCCCCTTTAACTAGCCCCCCGTGTGAAATGGTAAGGGGGTACTTACCCCTACCATTTCACTAAAAAACTGTCAAAAAATGACAAGAGACAGTTTTTGACAATTCCTTTATTTAAATGCTTCTTCTTTCTTCTATCTTCCTTTATCTTCTTCTTCTTCTGGTTCTTCTGGCTCTTCTGGTTCTTCCTCCGGTGTTCTCGTCCAGCATCTCCTCCACGGCGTTTTCTATCTTCTTCTCCTCAGGTCGCTCCGCACCCATGGCATGGGGGGAGGCTCCCGCTCTTCTCTTCATCTTCTTCTTCATCCTCTTCTCTTCTTCATTTTCTTCTCCAGGCCGCTCCGCACACATGCTGGCATGGAGGGAGGCTCCCGCTGTGTGACGGAGTCTCCTCGTCTGACGGTTCTTAAATAACGGGGGGCGGGGCCACCCGGTGACCCCGCCCCCCTCTGACGCACGGTGACTTGACGGGACTTCCCTGTGATGTCACGGGGAATGCCACAGGGAAGTCCCGTCATGTCCCGTGCGTCAGAGGTGGCGGGGTCACCGGGTGGCCCCGCCCCCCATTATTTAAGAACCGTCAGACGAGGAGACGCCGTCACACAGCGGGAGCCTCCCTCCATGCCAGCATGGATGCGGAGCGGCCCGGAGAAGAAAATGAAGAAGAGAAGAAGAGAAGAAGAAAGAAAAGAAGAGGATGAAGAAGAAGATGAAGAGAAGAGCGGGAGCCTCCCCCCATGCCATGGGTGCGGAGCGGCCCGAGGAGAAGAAGATAGAAGACGCTGCGGAGGAGATGCTGGACGAGAACGCCGGAGGAAGAACCAGAAGAACCAGAAGAAGATGAAGGAAGATAGAAGAAAGAAGAAGCATTTAAATAAAGGAATTGTCAAAAACTGTCTCTTGTCATTTTTAACATTTTTGACAGTTTTTTCGTGAAATGGTAGGGGTAAGTACCCCCTTACCATTTCACACAGGGGGGGCCGGGATCTGGGGGTCCCCTTGTTAAAGGGGGCTTCAAGATTCCGATAAGCCCCCTGCCTGCAGACCCCCACAACCACCGGCCAGGGTTGTGGGGATGAGGCCCTTGTCCTCATCAACATGGGGACAAGGTGTTTTGGGGGGCTACCAAAAGCACCCTCCCAATGTTGAGGGCATGTGGCCTGGTACGGTTCAGGAGGGGGGGGGGCGCACTCTCGTCCCCCCCTCTTTTCCTGCAGCCTGCCAAGTTGCGTGCTCGGATAAGGGTCTGGTATGAATTTTTGGGGGGACCCCACACCATTTTTTTTTTTTTTGGCACAGGGTTCCCCTTAAAATCCATACCAGACCTGAAGGGTCTGGTGTGGAATTTAGGGGGAACCCCACGTCATTTTTTTTTTACATTTTGGCCGGGGTTCCCCTTAATATTCATACCAGACCTGAAGGGCCTGGTATGGAATTTAGGGGGACTCCCACGTCATTTTTTTTTAAAATTTTGGTTCGGGGTTTCCCTGTGTTGAATTCCCATGCCGTTTTTATCAATGAACTTCTATGTGTATTGTCGGCAATGCAATAGCCGCGGGTAGTTTTAAATGGAATTTTTCCTTCGAAATGTCATTTTGCTGTCAGACTGTTCTAAACACGGGAAACATGCGCCCCTTTACAGGCATACTATAGACACCCCCCAGGTACAAAATTTAAAGGGATATTACACTTTTATTGTTTGACTTTAAGCATTATTAAAATCACTGCTCCTGAAAAAACGGACGTTTTTACAACTTTTTTTTGCATTGATCCATGTCCCCTGGGGCAGGACCCGGGTCCCCAAACACTTTTTATGACAATAACTTGCATATAAGCCTTTAAAATTAGCACTTTTGATTTCTCCCATAGACTTTTAAAGGGTGTTCTGCGGCATTCGAATTTGCCGCGAACACCCCAAATTGTTCGCTGTTCGGCGAACTTGCGAACAGCCAATGTTCGAGTCGAACATGAGTTCGACTCGAACTCGAAGCTCATCCCTAGTAGGGAATTCACCACACTGACGGACCATAAAACACTCCTTCAGATCTTTAGCCCTGACACAGGCATCTCTCAAATTATTGCGGCCCGCCTCCAATGCTATGCCCTATTCTTCGGAGTATACAGCTACAAAATCCAGTATCGCGGTCATGATGCCAATGCAAATGTGGATACAATGTCCTGACTGATGGGGATGTCAACGGACTCTTCTCCACTGGTCAAAAGTTGTCGTTACACCAGCGGCCATTTTTGTCTTCTGGGGAGATAGCAGCCCATACAGCTAAGGCTCCTTCCTGAAAACAATACTCTCCTGGGTACGGTCTGGTTGGCCTGAAACCGTCACACAGGATTATGAACCCTATTTCCATAGGCGTATGGAATTAACTGTGACTGGCTACTGTGTTTTAGGGGGAGACTGAGTGATCATTCCACAGACCCTCTGGAGACACATTCTGGACTTGCTACATACTGGTCATCCCAGGGGCACGCGTATGAAACAAAAGGCCGGAAGCTATGTGTGGTGGCAGAACCTAGACACAGATATCACAAAATATGTGAATTCTTGTGCTGGATGTGCACAAATTGCAAGAGACCCTCCTCGAGAGTGTGTCCAGACCTGGACTTGGCCCACGGCTCCCTGGTTTCGCCTACACTTGGACTTTGCAGGCCCGAACAGAGGACACATCTTCTTGATCATAGTTGACGCCCATTCAAAATGGCCTGAGGTCATTCCCATTACTCAGCCAATGACTTTGCATTCTGTTACATCTCGCTGCTATGTTTGGATACCCCAGAGAAAATCGTCACGGACAAAGGGGCACAATTCACCAGTCAGGAGTTTCAGAGTTTCCTGACTGCCCACAACATCAAGCACAAGTTGACCACACCTTACCACCCGGCTACAAATGGCAAAGCAGAATGGTTTGTGCAGACTTTCAAATGCTATTCCAAAGCTACAGTGGTTGCAAGTAAACAACAGTCTCTTGTCACCCCAGCACCTGGACTTCATTTCTGCTTATAGAAACACACCACATGCAACCACCGGGAAAACTCCAGCTGGGTCAGCATCCATGGTCTATTTTGGACATGCTCTGCCCTCAAATAGTCCAGGAATATGTACTGCAGTCCCAAGACAAGATGGTCAAACACAATTATCTCCCCTGGTTCACAGCCCAACAAAAGGTATGGGCCCGATCTTATGGGGCTTCTATCAACTGTTGTCTTCCTGCTATTGTTTCAGAGACTTTGGGACCCAAGATGTATAGGGTCTGCCTGGAAGATGTTTCCATTTGCAGATGGCATGCGGACCAACTGCATCCTCATTCACAGCTGCCCGAATCCCTGATGCCGGCCGAATCACCAGTCTCAAGGGTCTGCACCCAGCGGATCAGGATGCACTGGGACTGATGTTTGAGGGGACTCTGAACTTTGGAACTCAGCTCCAACAGAGCCCTCCAGCTCTGGTCCGAAGGTCTGTCCATCCTCTGAGCTAGTAGAGCCCTTCTTGGTCCCGCCGGTGCCCATTCTGGCCAGTCCTATTTCCTCCAGGCCCAAGTCACTGGGTGCCTGCCCCCAATGACTCTGTTGCCCTCCAGACCAGTTTCAGCTGTAGGACAGGTTACAAGACTTTTTACGGGGGTCGCCAAAAGTTACCCCATGCCATTTTATCCCTGTAGCTGTCCCTGGAAGATTGGTCTCACAGCTGGACGCAGGCAAAGTCCTGTGAATCTCCTGTGTTTGGAGGACTATTGTTGATCAGTTAATTAGTTACTGTTTTGGCCTGTGTTCTGGTTAGTTGTGTTTTTTTTTTTTTTGGAGATGGATGGAAGGTGTTATAACCAAAGGGTTCCGCATACACTGTCAATTAAGGCTGGCTCCACCCAGGAGTGATGACAAGGGTCAAGGGGCATGGAAGCCATCTTAGAGGGCAGTGAGGACCTGTGTGTGATACAACTCAATGTAAGGGGAGCATACTAAGAAATACCTGTCCTGAGATGCATGTTAGTATGTACAGTGATTAAAAACATTGGTTGTTCCAGACCAGAGTCTTGTGTCTCTCACAACTCTGAGAATATAACACATGTCACATTCATGCCTCATTCATGCTCATCCTTGCCACATCAGTGCTACTACAGTGCTTATCAATACCCTACAGTGCCTCACAAAAGTGCAATAGGTAGTCAGGAAATTTGATTTGTAATTTAATGTCCCTAGAGCACCTGACAGTGTTCCCTAAATGTTGGGCCTCTGTATGTGGCCAGGCTGTGTAAAAGTATAACACATGTGGTATTGCCATACTCAGGAGAAGTAGCAGAATGAGAATGTATTTTGTTTTTTAATTTTTGCTATGTACATGCTATATGTTAGAAATATCTTATAAATGGACAACTTTGTGTAAAAAAAAGTGTTTTCATTTTCTTTCCACATTTTCCAAAAACCTGTGGAAAAAAATGACATGTTAAAAAGACTCATAATTCCTTATAGAATATACATTGGGGTGTTTGCTTTCCAAAATGTGGTCATTTTGTGGGCGTTTTCATTTTCCTGGTACTCCAGGGCCTTCAAAAGTGTGATAGCTTGTCAGGAAAATATATGTGTAATTTATGCTCCTAGAACTCCCGGTGGTGCTACTTGCATGTTGGGCCTCTCTATGTGGCCAGGCTTTGTAAAAGTCTCACACATGTGCTATCTTCATACTCAGGAGGAGTAGAAGAATGTGTTTTGGGGTGTAGTTGGAAGTGTGTAAGAAATAACTTGTTAATATGACAATTTTGTGAAAAAAATAAAAAAAACTTCATTTTGCAAAGGAAAACTCATCAGACCTCTTCCTAAATACCCTGGAATGTTTACTTTCCAAAAAGGGGTCATTTGGGGGTATTTGTACTTTCCTAGCTTGTTCGTGTCTCAAGAAATGAGATAGGCCATCAGTACATCAGGTGTGAACAATTTTCAATGATTGTCACCATAGTTTATAGAATCTATAACTTTCACAAAGACCAAATAATATATACCGTATTTATCGGCATATAACACGCACAGGCGTATAACACGCACATTCATTTTAAGAGGGAAGTTTCAGGAAAAAACGTAAATTTTAAATAAGGAACTTTGAAGCAAAATAAGGGTCAGTGCCCATCTGCAGCCTCACCATTGCCATCAATGCAGCCTGATTAATGCTCACCTGCAGCCTCACAAGTGCCATCAATGCAATTAGTCCACATCAATATAGCCTCACCATTGCCATCAATGCAGCAGCCTCACCATTGCCATAAATGCAGCAGCCTCGCCATTGCCATAAATGCAGCAGCCTCACCATTGCCATAAATGCAGCAGCCTCGCCATTGCCATCTATTGACTTCCTATTACAGAGGCCGCCAAGTAAACAGGAGATTCTCACCGTATGTAATCTGATGGCACTCGCCCCCCCCCCCCCCCTCCCGTTGCCTGCAAGCTGAAATTGAAGTATTGGCGTATAACACGCACACGCTATTTGCACCCGATTTTCATGGTGAAAAAGTGAGTGTTATACGCCAATAAATACAGTACTTATTTGGGTTATTTTTTACCAAAGATATGTAGCAGTATAACTTTTGGCCAAAATTTATAAGAGAAAAATTACTAGTTTGCAAAATTGTATAACCGAAACAAAGAAAAAAAATGCATTTTTTTACTAAATTTTCGGTCTTGTTTCATTTATAGCGCAAAAAAATAAAAAACCCAGTGGTGATTAAATGCCACCAAAAGAAAGCTCTATTTGTGTGAAAAAAGAACAAAAATGTCATATGGGTACAGTGTTGCATGAGTAATTGTCATCCAAAATGTGAGAGTTCTGAATGCTGAAAATTGGCCAGGTTAGGAAGGGGGTTTAAGTGCCCAGTGGGCAAGTGGTTAACAATTTAAAATATGCTAATGAACTGAAAGAGATCATTTTAGAAAATAAAACTATAAAAAAATTGATTAGGGTCAGGTAGCTCGTCCTTTTGATCAGCCATCTTTCATAAATAAATAGTTACATAGTAGGTAAGGTTGAAAAAAGACCATCAAATCCAACCTATGTGTGTGATTATATGTCAGTATTACATTGTATATCCCTGTATGTTGCGGTCGTTCAGGTGCTTATCTAATAGTTTTTTGAAAAATTGTAATTACACACCCCTGTTAAACAGAGGCAGAAATATTGGGCTTTAGGCACTGGTGCTGGTGCCACAACACTGTAACCCCTCACAGATACTCTAGTTGAGCGCAGGAACATGCCCTGCTGCAAACATGCCCTGCTGCAAAATATTACAGCAAAAATTGTAATTACGTGCCCCTGTTAAACAGGGGCAGAAAAATTGGGCCTTAGGCGGCGGTGGTGGTGGTGGTGCCACAACACTGCAACCCTTCACAGATACTCTAGTTGAGTGCAGGAACGAGCCCTGCTGCAAAATATTACAGCAAAAATTTTAATTACGTGCCCCTGTTAAACAGGGGCAGAAAAATTGGGCTTTAGGCTCTGATGCTGGTGCCACAACACTGCAACCCCTCACAGATACTCTAGTTGAGCGCAGGAATGAACCCTGCTGCAAAATATTACAGCAAAAATTGTAATTACATGCCCCTGTTAAACAGGGGCAGAAAAATTGGGCTTTAAGCACTGGTGGTGGTGCACATCAACATAAACATTGAGGAGGAATAGGATAGTCACTCAGCATCAGCACAGGCAGTCTTCAAGGGATCTCACATTCATAAGAAAATTAATCGATTACATCAGCATCAGGTGCTTGGTAGCTGGTGATCCAAGTCTGATTCATTTTTATGAAGGTGAGCCAATCAAACAAGTCTGTGGACAGGCGCACTCTGTGATTGGTTACAAAGCATCCAGCAGCACTGAATGTGCGTTCAGATAGAACGCTGGATGCAGGACAGGCCAGTAGCTCAATTGCATACCGTGCAATAGGGATGGGCCGAACACCCCCCCCGTTCGGTTCATACCAGAACTTGCGAACAGGCAAAAAATTTGTTCGAACATGCGAACACCGTTAAAGTCTATGGGACATGAACATGAAAAATCAAAAGTGCTAATTTTAAAGGCTTATATGCATGGTATTGTCTTAAAAAGTGTTTGGGGACCTGGGTCCTGCCCCAGGGGACATGTATCAATGCAAAAAAAAGTTTTAAAAATAGCCGTTTTTTTCGGGAGCAGTGATTTTAATAATGCTGAAAGTGAAACAATAAAAGTCTAATATTCGTTTAAATTTCGTACCAGGTGGGTGTCTATAGTATTCCTGTAAAGTGGCACATGTTTCCTGTGTTTAGAACAGTCTGACAGCAAAATGGCATTTCTAAAGGAAAAAAGTCATTTAAAACTACTCGCAGCTATAATGAATTGTCGGTCCGACAATACACATAAAAGCTCATTGATAAAAACGGCATGGGATTCCTCCACAGGGGAACCCCGAACCAAAATTTTTAAAAAATGTGTGGGGTCCCCCCAAATTCAATACCAGGCCCTTCAGGTCTGGTATTGATATTAAGGGGAACCCCGTGTCTAAATTTTAAAAAAAATGGCGTGGGGTCCCCCTCCAAATCCATCCCAGACCCTTCAGGTCTGGGATGGATTTTAAGGGGAACCCCGCACCAAAATTGAAAAAAAAATGGTGTGGGGTCCACCCAAAAATCCATACCAGACCCTTATCTGAGCATGCAACCTGGCAGGCCACAGGAAAAGAGGGGGGGAGAGAGAGCCCCCCCTCCTGAACTGTACCAGGCCACATGCCCTCAACATTGGGAGGGTGCTTTGGGGGTAGACCCCCAAAGCACCTTGTCCTCATGTTGGAGTTGGGCCTCATCCCCACAACCCTTGTCTGGGTTTTCCCGGGGTTTAACAAGGGGACCCCCAGATCCCGGCCCCCCCTGTTTGAAATGGTAACGGGTACATTGTACCCGTACCATTTCACAAAAAAAGTGTGAAAATGGTAAAAAAAACAACACACACCATGGAGAAGTCCTTTATTAATAAATAAAATAATGAAACTGTCCCAAGTAGTCCATTTACCTCCGCCGATGGACCGAAAAAAAAATTAAAGAAGATCTATCTCCATGGGAGGCACACGCCATATGACACGTCCTTGCAGGTGACAGGCCTTTTAAAACTGTGGGCGGGGCCACACGGTGTTGTTGCATCCCTATGGCTTCCCCCATAGTGTCAGAGGGGGGCAGGGCCACCCGGTCTGCCTCCTCTGGCACATGGGGACATCCCTATGGCTTTCCCGTAGCTACGTAGCTAAAAGAGCTGCCCCAAAGCACCCTCCCAATGTTGAGGGTATGTGGCCTGGTATGGTTTAGGGGGGTGCTCTCTCATCCCCCTCTTATCCTGCGGCCTGCCAGGTTGCGTGCTTGGATAAGAGTCTGGTATGGATTTTGGGGGGCCCCACGCCATTTTTTAAAAAATTTTGGCACGGGGTTCCCCTTAAAATCCATACCAGACCTGAAGGGTTTTGGTATGGATTTTGAGGCGGACCCCCACGCCATTTTTTTTTTACATTTTGGTGCGGGGTTCCCCTTAATATCCATACCAGACCTGAAGGGCCTGGTATGGAATTTGGGGGGACCCCCATGCATTTTTTTAAAATTTTGGTTTGGGGTTCCCCTGTGGGGGAATCCCATGCCATTTTTATTAATGAACCTTTATGTGTATTGCCGGGCCGACAATTTATTATAGCCGCGAGTAGTTTTAAATGACTTTTTTTCCTTTAGAAATGTCATTTTGCTGTAAGACTGTTCTAAACATGGGAAAAATGTGCCACTTTACAGGCATACTATAGACACCCCCCAGGTACGAAATTTAAAGGAATATTACACTTTTATTGTTTCACTTTAAGCATTATTAAAATCACTGCTCTCGAAAAAATGGCTGTTTTTAAAACTTTTTTTTGCATTGATACATGTCCCCTGGGGCAGGACCCAGGTCCCCAAACTTTTTATGACAATAACTTGCATATTAACCTTTAAAATTAGCACTTTTGATTTCTCCCATAGACTTTTAAAGGGTGTTCCGCGGCTTTCGAATTTGCCACGAACACCCGAAATTGTTTGCTGTTCGGCGAATGGGCGAACAGCCAATCTTCGAGTTGAATTCATGGTCGACCTGAACATAAAACAGAGAGGTGATAAGAGCGCTCTGGTGGAGGTGGGTAGCTGGTCAGAGGGATGATAGTGATGAGATGGCACTTCTGGCAGCACTTTGGTTAGAGGAGAAGCGACTCTGAAGATATAAAAAAGGAAAAGAAAGGCGCCTCTAAGTGCAGTATGTAAATTTATTTGTGGTCTGACGAAGGAGCCGCACATGCTCCGAAACGCGTTACCACCCCCTTCTCTACACTGACACCATCAGCCTTGTGTGTCCCGCAGTGAATACAGGCTTCCCTGCTGCCTCCTCTTTTCAACACGCATGAGAACGCTTTACAGCTGCTGGACGGCTCTAAACGGCTCTCTACCACCGTGCTGAGGATGGACACATGCCACAGATGAGGACTCCTGATTTTATCATGTCTTTTAACACTCAACAATTTTGTGCACTCTATTAAATTTTACATACTGCACTTAGAGGCGCCTTTCTTTTCCTTTTTTAGACCTGAACATAAAGCCCATCCCTACTGTGCAAGCTCTGGCCAGTGATCCACCCTCAAGACCCAGTAACCCAGTGGATTTTTGGTTGGAAAGTTCTCCAAGTCTATTCTTGCCCCAAAGTATTCCTGCACCATGTAAATCAGACGCTGACGATGGTTGCTAGAACCGATCAGACATTGGGGCTGCGGACTAAAAAATTGTCTGAATGCATCGGTCAGATGGCCACCTTCTCAACCGCTCCTTCTGTGACTGACCAAAGCCTCAGCAACACATTGTCCAGGAGGACCAGGAAATTGCAACCTCCCAGGCACTAGAAACGCATTGCACAAACCTTTCTGCAAGGCCTCCTGAAGATGTTTCATCCTCTGCTCCCTCTGCGAAGGCTGGATACGTTCCGTAACCTTACCCTTGTAACGTGGATCAAGAAGGGTTGCCAGCCAGTACTGATCCCTCTTCTTGATACCACGAATCTGAGTGTCCTTTCGCAGGCTTTTCAGGATCAGGGAGGCCATGCAGCGTAGGTTTGCTGAGGCATTCGGTCCGGAGTCCTCTGGGTCACTAAAGACGACATGATCCACAGCCACCTCCTGCCAGCCACATACAAGTCCATGGGTTTCTAGGGACTGAAAATTATCCCTTGAAGACTGCTGCTGATGCTGAGTACCAGGCTCCACCTCCATGCTGACACAATCCTCCTCTTTCTCCTCCTCTTCCTGTGTGATAGGCGGGCCTGCAGAAATACAGTCTGGATAAAGGGGGCCTTGAGAGATAAGGAAGTCCTCCTCTTTCTCCCTCTGTTCTGCCTCAAGTGCCCTGTCCATTATTCTGCAAAGCGTGTGCTCCAACAGGAAGACAAGAGGGACAGTATCACTGATGCATGCACTGTCACTGCTCACCATCCTTGTGGCCTCCTCAAATTCTGACAGGACAGTGCATGCATCCTTGATCATTAGCCACTGGTGTGGTGAAAAAAAGCCAAGTTCCCCTGACCCTGTCCTGGTGCCATACTCGCACAGCTACTCATTGATTGCCCTCTGCTGTGTGTGCAGCCACTGCAGCATTGCCAACGTTGAGTTCCACCCGGTGGGCATATCACAGATGAGGTGGTTCTTGGGAAGGTTGCATTCCTTTTGAAGGTCAGCCAGCCAAGCACTAGCATTATATGACCGGTGGAAATGCCCACAGACTTTCCTGGCCTGTCTCAGGATATCCTGTAAGCCCGGGTACCTGCACAAGAACCGCTGCACCACCAAATTAAGGATGTGAGCCAAACAGCGAACATGGGTTAAGTGTCCCTGTCAGAGGGCGGAGAGGAGGTTGGTGCCATTGTCGCAAATCACCATTCCTGCCTGAAGCTGGCATTGCGTCAACCACCTCTGAACCTGCCCTTGCAGAGCTGCCAAAATCTCTGCCCCAGTGTGGCTCCTGTCCCCTAAGCAGACCCACTCAAGCACCGCATGGCATTTTTTTGCCTGAGTGCTTGCGTAGCCCCTAGAACACCTACGGAGCACCGCTGGTTCCGAGGTCAAATCTGCACAGAAAGAGGCCATGGAGGAAGAAGAGGAGGGGGTGGAGGAGAGAGGTGTCATAGAATCACCACTACCAGCATTTTGGAGGTGTGGTGGAACAGGCTCCAACATTACTGCACCCTGTCCTGCATCCTTCCCAGCTGCCAGCAGGGTTACCCAGTGCGCCGTGAAAGAAAGGTAACGTACCTGTCCATGCCTGCTGGCCCATGAGTCAGCGGTAATATGCACCTTACCGCTGACCGCCCTGTCCAACGAGGCCAAGACATTGCCTTCCACATGCCGGTAGAGAGCCAGAATGGGCTTCCTAGAAAAAAAATGGCGTTTGGGAACCTGCCACTGAGGTACCGCACATTCCACAAATTCTCAAAAGGGGGCAGAGTCTACCAGCTGAAAAGGCAGCAGTTGGAGTGCTAGCAATTTAGCGAAACTAGCATTCAGCCGCTGAGCATGTGGATAGGTGGGACCGAATTTCTTTTGATGGTTTAGCAACTGGGGTAGGGAAACGTGCCTGCTACAATTGGATTTAGGTGTATTGCTAGCAGATTATCCGCAAGTGCTTGGGACACCTAATTCTACACCTTCATTCCACTCAGTGCAGGTCTCTCTGCAGGTCTCTCTGAGAGGTGTAGTGGAGTTGGAGATCCCAGCTGATCAGGAGCAAGGAGAGGTCCACCTTGTTCTTTGGTGTAGGTCTTTTAAGTACTGTTGCCAAAGGACTGCATGGGAGCTCGACATACAGTGGGGACGGAAAGTATTCAGACCCCCTTAAATTTTTCACTCTGTTATATTGCAGCCATTTGCTAAAATCATTTAAGTTCATTTTTTTTCCTCATCAATGTACACACAGCACCCCATATTGACAGAAAAACACAGAATTGTTGACATTTTTGCAGATTTATTAAAAAAGAAAAACTGAAATATCACATAGTCCTAAGTATTCAGACCCTTTGCTGTGAGAATCATATATTTAACTCAGGTCCTGTCCATTTCTGCTGATCATCCTTGAGATGGTTCTACACCTTCATTTGAGTCCAGCTGTGTTTGATTATACTGATTGGACTTGATTAGGAAAGCGACACACCTGTCTATATAAGACATTACAGCTCACAGTGCATGTCAGAGCAAATGAGAATCATTAGGTCAAAGGAACAGCCTGAAGAGCTCAGAGACAGAATTGTGGCAATGCACAGATCTGGCCAAGGTTACAAAAACATTTCTGCTGCACTTAAGGTTCCTAAGAGCACAATGGCCTCCATAATCCTTAAATGGAAGACGTTTGGGACGACCAGAACCCTTCTTAGAGCTGGTCTTCTGGCCAAACTGAGCTGTCGGGGGAGAAGAGCCTTAGTGAGAGAGATAAAGAAGAACCCAAAGATCACTGTGGCTGAGCTCCAGAGATACAGTCGGGAGATGGGAGAAAGTTGTAAAAAGTCAACCATCACTGCAGCCCTCCACCAGTCGGGGCTTTATGGCAGAGTGGCCCGACGGAAGCCTCTCCTCAGTGCAAGACACATGCAAGCCCGCATGGAGTTTGCTAAAAAACACCTGAAGGATTCCAAGATGGTGAGAAATAAGATTCTCTGGTCTGATGAGACCAAGATAGAACTTTTTGGCCTTAATTCTAAGCGGTATGTGTGGAGAAAACCAGGCACTGCTCATCACCTGTCCAATACAGTCCCAACAGTGAAGCATGGTGGTAGCAGCATCATGCTGTGGGGGTGTTTTTCAGCTGCAGGGACAGGACGACTGGTTGCAATCGAGGGAAAGATGAATTTGGCCAAGTTCAGGGATATCCTGGACAAAAACCTCCTCCAGAGTGCTCAGGACCTCAGACTGGGCTGAAGGTTTACCTTCCAACAAGACAATAACTCTAAGCACACAGCTAAAATAATGAAGGAGTGGCTTCACAACAACTCCGTGACTGTTCTTGAATGGCCCAGCCAGAGCCCTGACTTAAACCCAATTGAGCATCTCTGGAGAGACCTACAAATGGCTGTCCACCAATGTTTACCATCCAACCTGACAGAACTGGAGAGGATCTGCAAGGAGGAATGGCAGAGGATCCCCAAATCCAGGTGTGAAAAACTTGTTGCATCTTTCCCCAAAAGACTCATGGCTGTATTAGATCAAAAGGGTGCTTCTACTAAATACTGAGCAAAGGGTCTGAATACTTAGGACCATGTGATATTTCAGTTTTTCTTTTTTAGTAAATCTGCAAAAATGTCAACAATTCTCTGTTTTTTTGTCAATATGGGGTGCTGTGTGTACATTAATGAGAAAAAAAATGAACTTAAATGATTTTAGCAAATGGCTGCAATATAACAAAGAGTGAAAAATGTAAGGGGGTCTGAATACTTTCCGTCCCCAATGTATGTCTGGTCAAGCATGTGGTACCCAAGCGGCTGCTGTTTTGGCCACGCTTGATACGCTTCAGACATATGCTGCAAACAGCAACGGTGCGATCTGCTGCACACGTCTCAAAAAACGCCCACGCCAAAGAACTTTTGAAAAAATTTGTGGAGTCAACAGCGCCCTGCACATGCGGAGCTCTGTGGTGTGATGCAGTTGGTTGGCTGTCCTTAAGCTGGCCCCTGCCTCTTTGGAGATGTGCCACCTCCTCCTCTCTTCTATCAGGCACCCACATAGAGTCAGTGACCTCATCATCCCCTCCCTCCTCGCCACTGGAGCAAACCTGGCAGTATGCTGCAGCTGGGGGAACATGACTGCCAGTTTCTTGTCCTTCTTTGGCACCCCCTCTCTCTGGGCTCACGTTACTGCCTTCATCCTCAACCTAGGTACCATCACCGGAGCCTTCAAAACGCTACGCATCCTCCTGCAGCATGTACCCGACACTGTGGTCGAACAGTTCGGGGGACTCCTCAGGACATGATGGTGGGTCTAGGGAAGGAGTGATTGGTGCCATTGAGCCAATGGAATAGGCTGCTTTGGCAGCTGCATTGGCAGCCAAACTTGTCTTAGCCTGGGTGACAGAGGATGAGGAGGATGAGGACGACTTTGTGATCCACTCTACCAACTCTTCTGCATGTTGTGGCTCAACACGGCCAGCTATTGAAAAAAAAGGACAAGCGTGCCCCATGGCCACGTGCTGAGGATCACCGTGTGCACGACCAGCACTGTTGGCTGTAGACACAGAGCCTGCTTGCCCTCTTTTAGTGGTCTGTGAGAGTCTGCCTTTCCTTGGTGGCCTTCCAGACATGCTGTAAAATTGGATTAGCAAAACACTGCCTGAAGTTTACTAGAAAATTTTCAACAGGAATGGTCTGCAGTAATAATCTTGGCTAGACTAGAATGCAATGGATATATATTGGATATATAAGTAGGAGACTGTATATATATATCTTTATGCACTGCAGATCACTGAATCACCTGCCGGGCCTGCCTGTCTGAAAGTGTCTTTGAATACGTACACCAGGAATGGGCTATAGTCAGGTATAGGCTTGGCTAGACTAGAATGCAGTGGATATATAAGTAGGAGACAGCATATATATTTTATGCACTGCAAATCACTGAATCACCTGCCTGCCTGCCTGAAAGTGTATTTGAAAACGTACACCAGCAATGGCCTGCAGTCAGATATAGGCTTGGCTAGACTTGAATGCAGTGGATATAAATGTTGGAGACTGTATATATATTTAATGCTCTGTGGATCACTGAATCACTTGCCTGCCTGCCTGCCTGCCTGAAAGTGAAAACGTACACCAGCAATGGCCTGCAGTCAGATATAGGCTTGGATAGACTGGAATGCAGTGGATATATATATATGTTGGAGACTGTATATATATATATATATTTAATGCACTGCGGATCACTTGCCTGCCTGAAAGTGTATTTGAATACGTACACCAGGAATGGTCTGCATTGAGATCTAGCTAAACTGGATACAGTGTATATATATATATATATATATATATATATATATATATATATATATATAAAGCCGGGATGCATATATATATATATATATATATATATATATATATATATATATATATATATATATATATATATATATATACTAAATACACTGAAGCTAACTGAATCAACTGCCTGCCTGAAGTATATTAGAAACAGTACACCAGGAACGGTCTGCAGTGAGATCTAGTTAAACTGGATACAGTGGATATATATATATATATATATACCAGTCTGACTGTATATATATATATATATATATATATATATATATATATATATATATTAAATACACTGCAGATAACTGAATCAACTGCCTGCCTGAAGTATATTAGAAACAGTACAGCAGGAACGGTCTGCAGTGAGATCTAGCTAACTGAATAAACTGCCTCTCTCTCTCTATCTCTCTCTCCACCAGCAACACACTACACAAGGCCGACGTGCAGGTGGCCTTATATAGTGTGGGGCGTGGACTTAACCCTCTGAGCCATAATTGGCCAAAGGCAGGGTGCCTTTGGCTAATTATGGCTCTCTTTGCTGACGGCGCTGTGATTGGCCAAAGCATGCAGGTCATAGTGCATGCTTGGCCAATCATCAGCCAGCAATGCACTGCGATGACGTAGTTCATTATGGGGCATGACGCGCCACACAAATTTGGCGCGAACGCCTCATAGTGTTCGATCTTTGGCGAACGATCGCACAGCCAATGTTTGAGTCAAATTCATGTTTGACTCGAACTCGAAGCTCATCCCTAATCGTGATTAATACTGGATTTGCTCTGGGGATATTGGTTACTTTTTTAAAATAAAGGAATTGTCAAAAACTGTCTTTGTGTTTTTATTTATTTTTTATATATTTTTGGTGAATGAGTAGGGATACCTCATACTCATTCATATTGAGGGTAGGGTTTGGGGGTCCCCTTGTTTAAGGGGGCTTCCAGATTTCGATAAGCCCCCCACCCGCAGACTCCTACAACCACCAGTCAGGGTTGTGGGGAAGAGGCACTTTGGGTGAGGGCATGTGGCCTGATATGGTTCAGGAGGGGAGTTTGCTCGCTCATTCCTCCCCTATCCTGCCTGACAGGCTGCATGCTCAGATAAGGGTCTGGTATGGATTTTGGGGGAGACCACAAGCCATTTCTTTCCTAATTTTGGCATGGGGAATTTATACCAGACCCGAACGGC
This sequence comes from Aquarana catesbeiana, assembly GCF_042186555.1. NCBI lineage: Eukaryota > Metazoa > Chordata > Amphibia > Anura > Ranidae > Aquarana > Aquarana catesbeiana. The sequence continues at coordinate 646,974,188 of NC_133324.1, forward strand.
CTGATGTGGATTGGGGGGGACCGCACAATGTTTTTTTCCTTTATTTTTCATTGCCGAGATTCTTTTCACACACAAGTCACATGTATATCATGCAGTTGTGACTTTTAAGCAACCTTTGAGGGTTTCCATTGAAGTCTATGGCCCTAAAGTCTCATGAAAGTCAGACCAAAATAGTGCAGGAACTACTCTAAAGTCGATGAAACTTTAAGTCGCACAAATATGAATGGTACCCATTGGGAAGTGCAAATGGGGCATAAAGGAGTTGTATTTGTGGTTAATTGCTTTTACTCTCTTGAAAAATGTAATAATGCAAAGTCTTAAATTAAAGATCTGGATAAGGCAAAACATATTCCAAGCAAATAAAAATTTGCTAATAACATTTTATCCTGTTTGAAGATCAGATCCAGAGGCAGACAGAGACTGAACCATTAGTCCATCTCACTTATGGAAATTGATTCTGCATATTGATTCTGTATATTGACTGTATACTATGATGCAGTATGGTATTCTATTGCATCCAGTACATGCAATGCAGTACAACCAGCTGCCTGGTCTGATTGGAGTTCTTTCACCACTACTTTTGATTTTGAGCTAGAGAGTTTGAGCCAGAGGTTCTGAACAACTAGATGTATATACTGTAGCTTGTGCTCACTTATGCAACAATGATTTTGTTTTATAAACATTATTAAGATTATTACTATCCAGTATTTACATTTTCTTAAAGAAGTTGTAAAGTCAGAAGGTTTTTTATCTTAATGCATTCTGTGCATTAAGATAAAAAGCCTTCTGTGTGCAGCAATGTCCACGAATGTCTCTGCCGTCCGAGACTCTCCCTCCTGATTGGCTGAGACACATCAGCGGCACCACTGGCTCCCACTCCTGTCAATCAAAGTCAGTCAGCCAATCAGGAGAGAGAGGGGGCTGGGCCACAGCTCCATGTCTAAATGGACACAGGGAGCTGTGACTTGGCTCGGGTGCCAAGTCACAGCAAGGTGCTTGCTGTGGGGGCACTCAACAGGAGGGAGGGGCAAGGAGCACAAAAGAAGGACCAGAGAAGAGGAGGACTGGGGCTGCTCTGTGCAAATCCACTGCAACAGAACAGGTAAGTATGACGTTTGTTATTTTTATTGAAGAAAAATGAGAATTTACAATCACTTTGATGTTAAATATTTACCTGTGAAACCAGTGAAACTGTTATTTTTCAGTTTATAAGGCTTTAATATGCAACTAACACACAGAGGAATACTAGAAGACCACCTTTTTTACCAATATTTTACAGAAATTGTGTATCCTAAGTACTGTAGAACTCTTTGAATTTGAGAGTCTTCTTCTTTCTGCTGAACCTTCATTGGCATTGTTTTCAGTGCTTTATATATCATGATATGCCACTGCTATCAAATCATCTAGCCTTCATTTTAGTGATGTAGTGATTTAGTGATGTAGTTATGTAGGAAAATTCTGTTAATGTTTCCATTCACAGGTCCAAATGTGATCAAACTGCCAAAGGGTACTTTTTTCATTCCTAAAGATGGTACCTCATTGTCTAAGTTTTAGTTCAACCCTTTATTATTATTAATGTTATTGTTTTTCTCAGCTAGCTACCAGCTGTAAAGTGAAAGTGATCCATCAGCTGTATACCAACTGATCACTATCAGAGTGCTGGTGGTGTGGTGATCACCCCTCCTTCTTCCCCTGCATGGTTCCCAGGCTCTCCTGCTCTTATTGGGAGTCCTGGACCACATGAGAGGGCTTCACAATCATGGGCAGGAGGACTCTTCAGTTAGTCACTTCCGGTTTCAGAGCGGCCATTCTCTAGCTGATGTACAAGTTATAAATAAAGTTGCGCTAAATTAAATAATCTCTTTAAAGAGAAAGTTGTAAATAGCCCAAGTGGAGGTGAAACATACAAAATAAATCAATCAAATAATCCAAACATATGCAGTGAATAAATTGAGTAATGAAAATAAGTGTCCATATGCATCAATAGTGCATTGTTGAATACAAAAATAAAACTATGAAAATAAAATGAATGTCCATATACACCAATAGTGCAGGAAATAGTGTCCTTTAAAAATATATACACAATTGATAAGTGTATGGAGGAATGGGTAGATTTGGGCAATGAGGTCCACAACAGGTAGGAATTCCGGGTGACCGCTCTCTCCCTTTAATGCCACAACTGACAACAGAGGGGTCCCAACCTGGAAGTGAAGCTCTATATATGAGAACCCTTACCAGAGCTGGTGGACCCCCTAAAGAGCAGGGTCATAAAATCAGACAGTTTAAGCCCTCTGCAGGGACACGTGGATCCTCCAATGTCTCAGATCCTTCAATTGCCTCAAATAGTTGGTGGAGAATTCGCCAAATTGCGATGATGCACTCATCAGATGGATGTTCTCAATCTGGAAAAAACACACTCGGGCTCAGCACTTGCAGTTTACAACTGCTGCTGGCTCCTGTTCTCTCAGTGCTGCTTTCCTGATCTTCCAGTCCTCTGATGAGCTGCCAGACAATTGAAGCATATGGACACTTATTTTCATTACTCAATTTATTCACTGCATATGTTTGTATTATTTGATTGATTTATTTTGTAGGTTTCACCTCCATTTGGTCTATTTATAGCTTTCTCTTCAACAAGATTATTTAATTTAGCGCAACTTTATTTATAACTTGTACACTAGCACCATTAGATATTAGATGTTTTTTTGTTGCTGCTTTTTGCCTTATTCTAGCGTGGTATTTTCTTAATTTTTTATTCTCTAGCTGATAAAGCCAGAGAAGCATGTAACTGAGCAGATCTCTGCTTAGTTAGATGCTTTGGAGGGTAGGAAGGCATTGGGGTCTAGTAGATCGCCAATGTCTGTCACTTACCAAGTGCTTTCACATAGAAGTTTTGATAACCCCTTGTGATAACATTAAAGATAAAGGAAAAAAGTTAAAAAAATATGGAAACACGTGCCCAAGGTGTGGATGTGTATGTAAACCACAATTGCACCACACATGTAAGGTATTACTGTGAACATACTGTGAGAGAAATCATTCTAGCCCCAGAGCTCACAGTTAACTCTAAACTGATGTGCTGTAAAGGCTTTTAAAGCTTACCTATACAGGCATACCCCACTTTTAAGTACACAATGGGGTTTATTTACTAAAGCTGGAAAGTGCAAAATCAGGCTCACTTATGCATAGAAACCAATGAGCTTCCAGGTTTTATTACAAAAGATTACTTGAACAAGCTGGGGTTAGAAGCTCATTGGTTTCTATGCAGAAGTGAGCCTGATTTTGCACTTTCTAGCTTTAGTAAATAAACCCCATTGTGTACTTAAAAGTGGGGTATGCCTGTAGAAAGTTTTCACTACCTTTGTTTTTTGCAATATCACAAGCACACGCATTTTTTTTTTTAAATCAAAAAGGTGTTTATTGAACAAATTCACGTAGTTTCCAATGTACAAGATCATACATTAATACATTCTTATGCAAACATTACAGTCTATTCATCATCTATTACCAAAGTCTTGTCTGTATGCCAAAGATGTTTACAGTGTCCCAATGCTCATCTAACCTCGAATCTTTAATCTTTAGTAAACCTCATGAACCTTCCCCATGACACTGCAGCAATCTAGACATAACCAGTTCCCTGGGATTTAGTCCAGGGGTGTCCAACCATGGTGCCCAAATCCTCTTGAATCTATTAGAGCTACCCCTATGTTGGTAAATACATTTTTCCATAGTTAAGGTGTTACTCATATGTGTTATCCAGGATGTCACAGAGGGTGGTGAGACCAACTTTCATCCAATCAGTATAAGTTTGCGTGCCTGGAACAATGCCCTAGTGAGTGCTATTCTAGTCATCTCTTCCGGGACAATGTCCTCTAAGACTCCTAATAGACAATTAATTGGATCTAGGGGAATGTTAGTCTGGAATACTTGATTAAGTGTCCCCAGTACCTCGCTCCAGTATCTATGGAGTTTTGGGCATCTCCAGATTAAGTGAATGAGATCACCTGGATGTCACCCACATCTACTACACAAAGGGTCTGGCCTTCTACCCATTTAAGTGGGGTGTAGTGCACTCTAAGTAATATATATAATTGGGAGACCTTTTGGGCCACATTGAGGGAGCATATATTAATAGATTGCAAAGCTTCCTCCCATTGATCTCCCGTGAGTGGACCTACATCCTTCTCCCATAGGGACATTGCCTTATTTGGGTGAGCTTTTAAAAGTTGCATCAGTAACATTTGATAACAGTGTGAGATAAACCCTTTAGTTTCTGTGCTGGACTGCAACAAATGAAAAATGGGGGTAGTTGACTGGGTCAAGGGAGTAGCTTCTCCCTGCGCGCCCACCGCATGTTTAGGCTGGAGATATGGGTAGTACATGATAGTTGGTAAGTTATACTTGGCTTGTAGTTCCGAAAACGACATCAGCTTGCCATTCCGAAATATATGGGCTAATAAAATAACGCCAAAGGATCACCATCTGGGTCCCTGTTGCAGCTCTGCTAGCTCGACATAGGAGAGATTCCCCTATATCGGCCTATATTCCGTGAAACCTGTCACCTCTTGCAGCTGCCTTCCCTTGTTCCAAATTTTCTGGATCAGGGTGAGAGTGGGCGTTGGATTTATGGAACAACTGGGCCTCCAGACCCAATGGAACAGTCTCCGCCCCCACCCCAATCAGCATCAACCGTGCCGATGAACCAGTCGGATCCCGGGCCATGGAGCCAATTAGATGCTGCAGTTGAGCTGCTATATAGTACAGCCAAGGGTTGGGTACTGCCAGCCCTCCACCGTCCTTAGGGTTCTGTAATTATTCCAATTTAATTCTAGGGGTGCCCATGTTCCACAGTAGTCTTCTAAAAATGGTGTTAACCACCCTAAAAATCTTTAAGTGTATCACAACCGGGGACTTGTGTAGGAAATAAAGTAGTTGCGGCATTAATATCATTTTTATTAAGTTGGGCTTACCTGCCAGTGAAAGTTTAAGTCTGTTCCATGTGTTAATTTTGTCTCTAAATCTGGACAGTAAGGGGTGTATATTTAAATGACAGTATTCCGCAATTTTAGGTGAGATTTGTATGCCCAAGTATTTGAATGAGGACGTCACCGGGACCGGGCAGGGATCCGGCAGATTCGCCACTCCCTACTCGTCCAACAGCATCAAAGCCGACTTAGACCAGTTAATTGTCAGGCCGGAAAAGTTACCGAAACCTGAGATAATGGTTATCACCTCAGCCAAAGATGTTGTGGTATCTCTCAGGAAAAGCATCATGTCGTCAGCGTACAACATAATCTTTTCGTGGAGGCCCCCGTACTTGAACCCTGTGATCCCCTGACTTGCCCTTACTACAGCCGCCAGTGGCTCAATAGCGATGGCAAAGAGCAGGGGGGACAGGGGGCATCCCTGCCTTGTACCTCTGCCCAAAGCAAACGCATGAGACATCCTGCCAGACATCCTGATGGTCACCTGTGGGGAGGCATAAGCAATTTAACCCAAGCTATGAATCGGTCTCCAAACCCTAACCGGGACAACACCGCCCATAGATACCTTCAGCCCACGCTGTCAAACGCTTTGTTGGCGTCTAGGGACAGCAGAGCCCTGTTACCCTTGTTGTCAGACTGTAGCTGCATATTTAAAAATAGGTGCCTGAGGTTGGTGGCCGTGGATTTTTGCAGCATAAAACCTGCCTGATCAGGGTGTATTATGGAAGTAATGATCCGATTGACCCATAGTGCCAGAACCTTAGCCAGGATTTTAACATCACTTTGAAGAAGAGATATAGGCCTGTATGAGCCTGGGTCAACCGGATCCTTTCCAGGCTTCAGTAATAAAATTATATATTATAATAAATATATTATATTAGCTTTAGTCATTGAGGGTGGCAGACTGCCCTCCTCGAGAGAAGCATTAAAAACTTCTAGCAAGTGCGACATTATCCACTCACCATACTGGGCAAAAACTTCCATGGGGATGCCATCCTCTCCCGGCACTTTGCATGTGGGAAAGGAGCATGCCGCAATTTGTAGCTCTTCCGATGTCAGAGGAGCCTCCAGCGATTGTCTGGCCTCCTCCGACAGGGAAGGCAGCTCAATCCCCGACATATAGGCCTCAAGCTCATTATCTGAGTAGTCATCCCTCGCACCATAGAGATCCTTGTAGAAGGATGCCAGCTCAGACAAAACGTGTTCAGGGTCATTGACCACCCTACCACTAGTTGTACGGATCGCTCCAACTGTCGGGGACTGTTGCTGCGACCTGGCTATCTTTGCCAGCAGTCATCCCGTTTTTTCCCCTTCCTCATAAAATGCCAGCTTATTAAAAAAACCTCTTGCGTTCTGCAGCGGAGGATCTCAGACGGTCCAGAGAGTCCTGAGCCAAGATCCATGCCTCCCTTGCAGAATGTGTAGGATCTGTAACATAGGTTAGTTACAGCTGACGCACCTGATCTCCAACCTGCTCCAGTAGGGCTGAGAAGTTCATTTTAACTGCAGCAATCTCAGCAATAAACACCCCCCTAAGGCAGGCCTTGAAGGCTTCCCATTTTTGAATTTTATCTGTAAAATGTTTATGAGATTGAAAGAATCGTTCTATTTGGGATGTTATTTGCTCTGGGGAATTGAACAATTTTAGCCAGAAAGCATTAAGCTTCCACGGCGCCCTAGGCAGCAAGGTTGGGGGCTGGGTAATCAACCAGAGGGCCACTGGTGAGTGATCAGACACTCCACGTGGGAAGTATTCTATCCTAGATGTGTGGTCAAGTATATTAGGTGTACCTATACTAAGGTCAATGCGGGACAAAGAACCATGGGTCTTGGAGAAGCACGAAAACTGCTTCACATCAGGATTACGTATGCGCCATATGTCTTTCCAACCCAGCTCCACAATGAGGTTGCTGAGCACTGTACCCCTGCCACCCTTATGGGGCGTACACACAGTCGGACTTTCTGGAAAGCTAGGTCCGACGTACTTGCCGCCAGACTTCCGGCAGACTACCGCCGGACTTTCTGAACGGCCAGACTTGCCTACACACGGCCGGACTTTCCGGAATCCGGTCTTTCCGACAGATTTCCGCCGGACTTTCAGAATAAACGGACTTTCCCACACACGGACAAGTCCGTTCATTTTGAACGTGACTCGGGTACGACGGGACTAGAAAAGGAATTCAATCTCGCCGCTTTTTTTGGCGAGATTGAAACCTTGTGAGCCCCGTCGAAGGCATCCCAGGCCCTTAGGTCTGGTATGGAACTTTAAGGGGAACCCCCTACGCCGAAAAACCGGCGTGGGGTCCCCCCAAAATCCATACCAGACCCCGATCCGAGCACGCAGCCCGGCCGGTCAGGAAAGGGGTGGGAACGAGCGAGCGCCCCCCTCCCCTCCTGAACCATACCAGGCCACATGCCCTCAACATGGGGGGTGCTTTGGGGGAGGGGGCGCCTTGCGGTGCCCCCCCACCACAAAGCGCCTTGTCCCCATGTTGATGAGGACAAGGGCCTCTTCCCGACAACCCTGGCCGTTGGTTGTCGGGGTCTGCGGGTGGGGGGGCTTATCGGAATCCGGGAGCCCCCTATAATAAGAGGGCCCCCAGATCCTGGCCCCCCAACCCTATGTGAATGAGTATGGGGTACATGGTACCCCTACCCATTCACCTAGGGAAAAAGTGTAAATAATAAAACACAAAACAGGTTTTTAAAATATTTTATTAAACAGCTCCGGGGGGGGATCTTGCTCCGGCTTCGGGGGTCCCTCCGGTTCCTCTTCTCCCGGCGTCCGGTTGGTTCTTCGGCTGGCCCCTCCGCTGTCTTCAGGTAGCTCTATTGCCAGTGGAGGTCCGGGCTTCTGGGCTTCTCTTCCCCAGATGTTGACACAACGCTCTCTCCGGCTGGACTGGTCTCTGAGGGCTCCGTTGTGACTTATATAGGCGGAGACCCCGCCCCCATATGATGTCACAGTCCCTGGGCATGCTGGGACTGTGACATTTTAGGGGGCGTGGTCAACCACGGCCCCTAAAGCTGAGTCCGGCGGAGTTACGACGTAAGATTTGAAGCAAGTTTCAAATCTAAAGTACGTCGGATTTCCGGGCGAAACGGTCCGTCGGAAGTCCGATGGAGACCACACACGGTCGGATTGTCCGCCGGATTTGGTCCGGCGGCGTCCGTCGGACTTTTGCATGTGAAAAGTCCGACCGTGTGTACGCCCCATTAGGGGAAAGAACTGGGGGATGCCTGTCCAATATGGGATCTAGATAGCAGTTGAAATCTCCCATAATCAGCAGTGGAACGTCAGGTTTGCCTGCCAGGTACGTCAGCAACAACTGTAGCACTTCCCGTGAAAACGGGGGTGGAATATATATAAAAGCTATCAGCAATGTCAAGGTATACAGTTTGCAGTAAATGAACACAAATCTGCCAGAGGCATCCACCAGCGAGTCCAGTTCCTGGTATACTAATGCTTTGTGTATCAGTACACTCACCCCACGTGAATAAGCAGAATGAGTGGAATGATATGACTTGCCCACCCAGGCATATTGCAAACATCCCACATTGTCTCCCAGGAGATGAGTCTCCTGAAGCCAATAATAGCTGGATGGAATTTGCACAAACCGGAGGAGATCATGGTCCTTTTCAAAGGGTCATTCACTCCGCGCACATTCCATGATACTATGGGGGTGGAAACCATTGCAGATAGTTAAAAATACATTGAAGGGGTGTTCTTCTAGAGGTTAGCCTGTTTCGGATTGTATGATGGCCTAGATGTATTGGATCATGTTGCATCAAAAAACATTCTCTCTGCAAAGAGATTGCACAATGGAAACTTAGCGTTCGAAATAGATGGACAGTCTCACGCAACTGCGCGGCAAAACAGTAGAAAGCTGTCATGAAGATCCTGCCAGTAACCGGCGTCCCAGGCGCACGGGAACTCGGCCACGGGTTCCATTGCGCATGCGCGTGCGTTCACGGGTGCGGTCACGCACGGGCACGTGCGCACTCCCGCTGGTGTCAGGCGGGCTATTTAAACCTGCCTGTCACACTCCATCCCCGCTGTCTGCTCTACAGCGTTCTGTGAGTGTTACCTGATCTGATCTGTGTATCCTGTTATCTGACCCGGCTTCCTGTTTGACGATCCTGCTATCTGCCTGCACCAGACCCTCTTGGCTTGCCTGACCATCCCTCTGCATTACCCCTGGTACCTCTGCTGTCCGACCGTTACTGACCACCGGCTTGTTGACCCTCCGCTGTGTACACCAGCTTCCAGTCTGCTATTGTCTGCTGTTGTTCCTGGTTCCAGCCCAGCGTTCCAGGCTATCTTCTGCTGTGTTCCAGTCCAGCGTTCCAGGCTATCTTCTGCTGTATTCCAGTCCAGCGTTCCAGGCTATCTTCTGCTGTGTTCCAGTCCAGCGTTCCAGACTATCTTCTGCTGTGTTCCAGTTCAGCGTTCCAGGCTATCTTCTGCTGTGTTCCAGTCCAGCGTTCCAGACTGTCTTCTGCTGTGTTCCAGTCCAGCGTTCCAGGCTATCTTCTGCTGTGTTCCAGTCCAGCGTTCCAGGCTATTACCTGCTGTTGTTCCTGGTTCCAGTCCAGCTTCCAGTCTGCTTACCTGCTGTTGTTCCTGGTTCCAGTCCAGCTTCCAGTCTGCTATTACCTGCTGTTGTTCCTGGTTCCAGTCCGGCGTTCCAGGCTATCTTCTGCTGTTGTTCCAGTCCAACGTTCCAGGCTATTACCTGCTGTTGTTCCTGGTTCCAGTCCAGCTTCCAGTCGGCTATTACCTGCTGTTGTTCCGGGCTCCAGTCCTGCATTCTAGTCTCTGTCCTCAATCTACTCTTCAGGTTCCTGACTCCAGAGGGTGCCACCACTACTGGACTCTCAGCAACTGTTGATCCTGCCAGGCACCCATACCACTCTTCACTCCGGGCCCTCTGTCTCCATTCCAGGGGAACGGGAGTGGGAGCTGTAAGGGAGGTCTCTTCCTGCACTTCAGGCTCACAACCTACCAGGTACGTGACAAAAACATAGCAAAAATAAAAAATGTTGAAAGCCCTGGATCCAGCCATGATGAAACGCACACAGCCAGTACTGTCCGGGGACTGTAGGGTATGAGGTCTGTTCTGATTATTAACGCCAACAGGGCTTTGAAACAGTAGCCATGTAACCCATGACTTCAAATAGCTTACAAACACCCAACCGGGCTGGTGCTTTTAGTGAAAGTAACTGGTGTTAAAGAAATAACAATATTTCCGCGGTAATCACTCGCTGTGTGAGTAACAAGTATAGTTCCTCTTCAGAGTCATGAACACAAACGGGGAATTAATGCCCTGCATTTCCCTACGTTACTTCTGCCAGGTCTGGTTTATCTGGCTCCATCATCTCGGCCTTGGCGGCGCAGAGCTTGCTCATTATGATCCAGCCAGGTCGCAGCATCTTGTGTATTTTCAAAAAATTGGTTCTGTCCATTTGCCGTCACCCTCAGTTTGGCTGGGAACATCATTGCATAGGATAACTGCAGCCTTTTGTAGCCTTTTTTTGATATCTGCAAATTTCGATCACCTGCGTTGTACTTCGGCGGAGAAGTCTGGGTAAAATGAGATTTTGGTGCCATTATGCTTGACGGTGCCCTTTTCTCTAGCCAGTCGCAGTATCACCTCTCTGTCCTTATAGTTCAGCAGCCTGGCCAGCATTGATCGTGGGGTGCTCCCAGGCAGAAGAGGTCGCGGGGGCACCCTGTGGGCTCTTTCTACAGTGTAAATGGGAGAGAAAGCATCTTTGCCAAAGACTTCTTGTAACCATCCTTCAATAAATGATGTGGGATCTCGGCCCTCCACCTTTTCAGGGAGCCCCACTATGCGTACATTGTTGCGTCTTAGACGGTTCTCAATTTCGTCAGTTTTACTAAGGGCTTGAAAGGCGTTTTGGGTGGCCATCCTGACATCTCTGTGAAGGGGGGGCAACTGGTCCTCCACATCGCTCACCCGACCCTCCACTGCTGTAGTCCTCTCTCTGATCTTTTGGAGATCCTGACGCATAAGGGACACTGTTTCCTTCAGCCCTCCAAATTTCTCCTTCAGATCATCTACAGAGGCAGTACATTTGTGCACAGCATGCAGGATTTCACTCAGAGAGGGCTGAGCACTGTCTTCTGAGGGGGAGTCAGATGGATCATACATGAGATCCTGCTGCATATCTAATGGTACTGTGTCATCTAGCATGCTTGTGTCTTCCCTGTTATCCAGCTCAGAGGTGTATAAGGGCTGACAGGGGCCATGCAGGGGGGAGTTAGAATGCCCAGCCAGCTTTTGAGTATAATAAAGCATGTCTCTGGATTGCTCTTTGATTTTAGGGTGTTTGCTGGACTTACCCCCTGCTCGGATTTCTTCTCCAGGCCGTGCTTTGGGAGGCTGAGACTGGCCTGCGCCATCTTGGTCAGCCTGGGATTCCCAGGCCTCGGTCTCTATTCGGTTCCCCCAGGTCATCATCAGCTCAAGACGGATGGCCACCGGCACTGGACGACTCCAGAAGATATCAGGCAGCTTTTTGAGGCAAAAGCGGGCTAAATCGGTTGTGAGGAAAGGATGTTAGACAGGATCATCAGCGGGAGCTCTGTGCAGCAGGTCTGCTCACATGCCTCGTCAGGCCACGCCCCCACATGCAATTTTAAGACAAAGTGTGTTTGGTATCTATTTACTCGATACAACCCAATCTTTTATATTTGACCAAAAAATGGGTATTATATTGTGTTTGCGTGCATTAAAATTAATTGTATTATAATTTTTCCTGATCATATGAATTTGATAAACAGTTTTGCAAATTGTATGCAACATAAAAAAATTAGAAAAAAATTACTGCACAGGTAGACGTAATTAGTGCATGAAAAGCTGATGGCAACAACACAATAGGAAAACAAAGTAGATATGGCGCTGTTCTGCTACTATCACATAGTGGTATAAAAATAATGGGGTGTTTCCTTTGAAAGATCCTAGAACCTAAGAAGATATTACACTGTGTATTGATGTGTATTACCAAAGTGTATGAACCAACCAAAAATTATTTTACAGTAAAGCTAAAGCCAAACAAGTGATTCCCAGTGCAAAAAAATCTGTATATTCGTAAAGGATGAGTTATCAAGCAAAATTGTGAGACTTGCTGAACCAATCTAAAGTGCAATTACAAATGATATGCTTACATAAAACTTTCCAACATGCTAATTATTAAACTTTTCAACGTGCTGATTATTAAAACCACCAAACAGGCAGATTTCCTAGGTCTGCATTTCTATAGTGTCCATTATCCATATAACAAGTGAAAAAAACATCAAAACCCAAAACTGCTGAATGATGAAAATATGAAAATAAATGAATCAAATAAAATAAAAATAAAAAAGTAAAAATAAAAATAAAAATAAGAATGTAAAAATAAAAATAACGATTATAATATTGGATTTTAAATTATAAAATGCTCTGGTGCTTGTGAAGAAAATCATCTTTCTAGTCAGATGGACTTTTCAGTGAGTGAAAACATTGTGCATATCTTAATTTGTGTTCCTATTGCAGCTGCACTCGCCAGATTCTTCTCCCCCTCCTGGGGTTAAAAGCATTCACAGTATGTGCCACTGTGTAGCAATAGTAAAAGAAGACCATCCTTAGTGCTGGCTATGAGGGCATTCCATTATAGTTGTATACCATGGAAGAGAGAGAGGGAGCCCAAATAGCGTGATACTGTTTCAAACTCCATGGAAATGGTAAACAGCAATGGAGATGGGTGTGGCTGGAACACAATAGGACCATTTGTGACATAACAGAGTAAAACAAAAGTTGCTACCCTAATTGTTAAAAGGAAAAATAAATGTCCATATAGTGAAACAATTTGTGCTGTTCTTTGTGATAAGAAACAAGACAAGTGACTGTAAAATTCCTGATGAATATCTGACTGACATGAATAGAATCAGATGCAAATACTGGTCACTCAAGTGCACATCCACCATAAAACATATAGAGGGCCTACTTACTGGAAGCCTAGACTCCAAATTATAGGCGTATAGACAGACATAATATGAAAGCACAGTAGATTCAGTCAGCTCCCTCTGTTATGCTGAAGGTGATATTGCAATTGTGGCTGCTGTTAGGGATTACTCCATATCAAAGCCCATAAGGAAGAGATAAAATGCCCACATAGTGTGAAACCATATAAAAATGTATAAAAAATCCAGTTAAAATCCAGCATGTTCACAACACGAGTTTGGCGTGTGTGGTAACCTCACAGACATGGACTCCACCCTATTCATTTCATCAGAGTTGACGTCATACAAAAAATTGTAACTACGATCTTTTTATTCTACAAATCCTCTTGTAGAGGTTTTGTAGTATAATGTTCTGAGGCTTTTAAGTATTTTTTGGGACAAGAAATGTAGATTTTCACATACGATTAAAAAATAAAAAAAAAAAGATGCTGTAGTGCTGAAGTGGTTGAAAAACTAGGCAGATAGAACAAGGACAGGTTTAGGATTTAAACTTGACATAATATATGCATTTGATTTTTAGGTTGACAATTTTTTCTTTGAATTGTATTTGGACATTTCTTTGTTTCCTGGGCTCAGGACAGGCAGCTAAATGTGTTTTTAATAAAATCTTATCATAATAATTTTCTGGGAGTCCTCACATTTTTTTTGTGAGGTACCCCCTTAAAATCTGTACCACATTTAAACCCCAGTCATGAGATGTGAAAAAAGCACATGTATCTGTAGTGTTTACTTGTGTCTCTCCAAAGCTCTAAGTGTTGTTCTCTCTCTGGTGCTTCATTTTTCTATTATCCACATGAGGCACTTCTGAGAAGTTTTCACAACACATGACCACAACTACAGGGGCTTCTCCCAATAACTTTTTAACACTCAGTTAGAAAGGGGGTGAAAGCCTGATTGTGCAATGAAGAACTACTTGCAGTGAAATGGAAGGATAAACGAGCTGTATTTATCCTGTTTTTAATTCATGCAGACACGACAGTCCAAATTAGCACGCCATCTGGTGTCATTGAAAAGCCTTGCAGTGTCCGCAAATATTTTTTTTTTTTTTATGGGAGGCGTAGAATTCAATGACCAAATGATGAAACCATATTTAGCTGCCCAAAAAGCTGGACACAGGCACAAAAAAGTCTATCTATTTATTATTGGCTTTATATAATGCTTTTGTGATTTACAGAGAAACTGTAAGAACTGGATCTTTCCTAAAATTTCAGCAATCATCACAGCCTTCTATCCAGAAGGCGCTGTACATGGTTAGGCTGCCAAAAAGTCTCACACATGTGGTATCCCCATACTCAGGAGAAGTAGCAGAATGTGTTTTAGGGTGTAATGCCATGTATACTCATGACTTGTGTCAGAAATATCTAATTAAAATGTAAATTTTGTGTAAAAAAAAAATATTTTGTTTTGGCATTTTCCAAATACATGTGACATAAAATAAAATCCTCCATGGATTCAACATGCCTCTCGGCAAATACCTTGGGGTGTCTACTTTCCAAAAAGAGCTGCTTTAAAGCTGTGTAAATTTTAACAGAAAGTAGAAAATATTGGTTTTTTTTTTAATTTTTGGGCTTTTTTGTTTACATAATAAAAATGAAAAAACCCAGTGGTGATCAAATACCACCAAAAGAAAGCTCTAATTGCGAGGAAAAAAAAGGAACTGAGGAATTGCCAGATAAAGTAGCACAGTGCTGAATGACAAAAAATGGTCTGGTCATGAAGGGGGTAAAACCTTCCGGTGGGTCAAGTGGTTAAAGTTTTGTTATAAAAACATGACATCATTTTATAGACTAGTTTATTCAAGAACAATTTCAGCTCAGATCATGTACAGACATAGTTGTGCTTCATTTTTACTTAACCACTTACCGACCGCCGCATGACGATGTACGTCCAAACTTTGAATGGGGATATCGTTGTTATGGCAGCAGCTAGCTGCCATAACCTCAGTATCCCTGTTTTCGTGCGGCGGCTGGCTTTCAGATAAAAGTGGTCCCTGCGGCGGATTCGCCGCGAGATCACTTTTATCTGTGGTGGGAGAGGGGCCCCCCTCCCGCCGCGATCCGGTGCCCTCCGCCGCTTACCGGAGCCATCGGTAGCGGCGGAGGAGATCGCATCTGTCTCCATCCTGTGTCTGGAGATGAGTGAGGCTAAGATGGTGCCCACTCCTCTCCATAACACTGCTGGGCGGAAGCGTCGTCAAAACGTCACTTCCGTCCACGCCTCTTAACCTCCCTGGCGGTATGATTATTTCAGATTTTAGGTGCTGAAAGCGGTACCATTATTTTGCACAGAAATTTGGCGTTTTATATTGTAGGCCTGTAATTCTTAGGAATAGTTCACTTAAATCTGTCCAAACAAGAGTCTAGTAGACATCCCGGGTATGATAAAGTTTGAAAAACGAAATAAAAAATTATAATATAATAACTAACTATAAATAATTAAAACACATAATAATATAATAATAATAAAAATTATATAATAATGTAATCAAATCAAAAACACTGAAATTTGCTCAGTTCCAGAATTTTAGCTTTTATTACTTTTAGTGTTTGATGACGGATCTCCCCACAAATCACTATCGCTCAATTCTGCAAGTGATTCTAATTTATTATCGCTGTTTTCTAGCTGGTCTAAAACCACTTTTGATGTAAAGAGACAGTTTTGGTTGCTATGGACAATCTCCAGTTTCCAGGCAGAAAGAACAGTTTTATATATATAAAACTGCATGCAGGACACTGGGCAGACCACTAGGGACAAAGGGGATGTGTAGTTATTTGATACAGTACTGTAATCTGTAAGATTACAGTATGCTGTATCTATACTGTGTGTTTACTGTGTGTTTCACTTTTGAATTTGCCGCCGAACTCCGTCCCCGTGCGTCGCAACGCTCGCAGGGAACGGAGCTCGGCACTGTGAATCGAGCGAGACACAGCGGCTCGCCGATCACAGCGGGGAGACATCGCAGGAACCAGGGGACAAGGTAAGTAATCTCTTCCTGGATCCTGCGATGCAAGCCCGAGTCTGGCTCGGGGATACCGCTTTTGGTATGTAAAATCCACCCCGAGCCAGACTCGGGAATACCGCCAGGGGGGTTAAAGGCACATTTTTTCAAATGTAATTTTTTTAAATGACTTTTTTTTAAATTGCATTTTAGTGTAAATATGAGATCTGAGGTCTGTTTGACTCCAGATCTCATATTTAAGAGGTCCTGTCATGCTTTTTTCTATTACAAGGGATGTTTACATTCCTTGTAATAGAAATAAAAGTGACACCATATTTTTAAACAGTGTAAAAATAAATAAAATATTGTAAAATAAATAATAAAAATGAAAAAAAAAAATTTTAAACCCCCCCGTCCCGACGAGCTCGTGCGCAGAAGCGAACGCATACGCGAGTAGCACCCGCATATGAAAACGGTGGTCAAACCACACATGTGAGGTATTGCCATGACCAGTAGAGTGAGAGCAATAATTCTAGCCCTAGACCTCCTCATTACCGCAAAATATGCAACCTGTAGAATTTTTTAAACGTCGCGTATGGAGATTTTTGAGGGTAAAAGTTTGATGCCATTCCACGAGCGGGCGCAATTTTCAAGCATGACATGTTGGGTATCAATTTACTTGGCATAAAATTATATTTCACAATATAAAAAAAAATTGGGCTAACTTTACTGTTGTCTTATTTTTTTATTCAAAAAAGTTAATTTTTTCTAAAAAAAGTGCGATTTTAAGACCGCTGCGCAAATAAGGTGCAAAAAAAAGTATTGCAATGACCGCCATTTTATTCTCTAGGGTGTTAGAAGAAAAACCATATATAATGTTGGGGTGTTCTAAGTAATTTTCTAGCAAAAAAACCTGTTTTAAACATGTAAACACCTAACATCCAAAACGAGGCTGGTCCTTAAGTGGTTAATGTGCTGTCTATAAATGTTTGCTGTAAAGATACTTGGGGAGAGATTTACTAAAACTGGAGCACTATAACGCAACCCTGCATGGTAGCAGTCACTTAACTTCTAACTTCAGCTTGTTCAATTAAACTTTGACAAAAAAACCTGGAAGCCAATTGGTTTCTATACAGAGCTGCACCCGATTTTGCACACTCCCATTTTAGTAAATCCCCCCTACTGCTACCTTGCTCATTTAGAACAAAGTGAAAGTGTCTGTTTAAAACCTACCTCCAATCATTTACCACTCAAGCACTCCCACACTGCTCCTTTTTTTTGTGGTTGCAAAATGACCAGTGCTTCCAGATGGCATGCAACCTCCTGAAATTAACAATGTCACATTATAGGGAAGTGATGTCCCTAATCTCATTAGGCAACAACTTCAGCTACTTTGATGTCAGCTGAATGAATGAACTAGGGAAGCACTTAGGAGCTGAGCTTAAGGTGGTTGGGGAGGGAGGCTTTACATAAACTCTGTCACTTTGCCCTGAGTAAGGCAACATAGCCAATTTATCTTTTTTCTAAAAAATGCTGTTATTTGTTATTACTATATAATGTTAATGTTATAATAATATTTGCTTAGGTTACTTTTTTAAAGTTCTCTTAATTTTTAAGTGGAAACACAATTTGCTTTAAGATATAAAACCAGTATTTAAAGTCATCATCTTTTGATGCTGAGAAAATCTATTGTAAATACCACATTGTCCTGTTTATTAAAAGATTTATTATTCGAGAAAAATATGATAGCCATAAAGGTAGTTACACTTTCAAATTTGTTTTCTATTATATACAAAACGCTATTTACAGTATATATTTGAGATATTTGTAAGTGTTTACAGTATCTCACTTCCTTGTAACCTAGCGTTTTTAACTTTCATACATTTAAAATGCCTATTCCCACAAAAAGGGTGGAAATGTCAGGCAGTTATTCAATTTAGGTTGTAATGTATTTAAAAACTGTCATGGCTGGTACAGTAAATCAGGTTAGATATTAAAGAGTGTGATTAAACCAGTTTTGAATCTCTACATGGCAAGGCAGCCTTGTACAGCTTTGCAGCCTCCCATTTTCTAGACTGATCATTGGACAATGAATTCATTTCCTTACACTGTTGATTTGCTGTACAATGAGAAAGAAAGTGACACAGGTAGATGCAATGCTGAACCAAGAATAAACACACTTGGCTTGATGGGTGATGTAGCAAAATGTGTGAATAGCAATTGTGCATTCAGTTGTTTGGTTGGAGCTCCATTTTAAAACAAACCTGAGCTTTGCCTATTGTGGGCAAAGCAACAAATTTGCTTTAATCTTGCATTCCTGCAACTGTATTTCACGTGACAGCATTGGAGTGAATTCACTAAAGGCAAACAGATTCTGCAAGTGCAGTTGATCCAGAGCTTAGTAAATTAGGTGAAACTTCACTTTGCAAAGAATGCCCAATTACATGCAAGGAGAATTAAAAAACAGCAAAGTTATGCTTCTTTACATAACCAAAGTAATACAATTACTTTAGAGAGAAAAATACTAAAATGTGTGAGGTTTTCATCAAGTTGGGAATTTAAATAAGACAATGTAAGGCAATGTATACAATAAAATTTCTAAAATAAACTCTAAATGGCACTCTACATTTATGACATATATTTGCAAATTAGGTAACCACTTTTTTCTCTGTTCAGTATTCACTTATAAATATTATATTTAAATCAGTAGTTACTTATACAATCAAAACATTTGGTAATAAAAATATTTATGTCAACTTATATCTAAATACAATATTAAGCATTAATTACTTTCACGCATATTGCACCCATAATATCTTAAATAGGTTTTGTTTGGGGGCGCATGCACGGCTTCTAAGATGGAGGATGTCTTCTGAGTGAGCTCCGGGCTCCGTCAAGCCTCCGAGACCTCCAAACAGCTACATAAGCTATATAAAGCACTGGGTGTAAGCCTAATCGATTGCTGTACCTTGTAGGCACCCCATGGGAGAAATTGGCCAGCAGCAGAAGCACTACAATCTGCTGTTTGGGCCGTGCACCGGGACGCACATGGAGCGGTACATTACTATGCCACAGCCCATGGCTCGATTTCACCCGTGGACCCTTTCACCGCAATGGACCCACTCCTGGGGACAGACGAAGCTGACACCCACCAGTTGTCACCCAGAGCCCGGAATTCTCTCCCTCTCCTCCACAAGAGACTCTTACACCAGCCATCCTGGATGCAAAGCTTGATGCTAAGCTGCAGCTTCTTCTCCAGCAGATCGCCCATACTGTTTCAACAGAGGTGAGCAAGTTGGCAGCAGAATTGAGAGAGGAAATAAATCAAATTGGGGAACATACTGATGCTCTTGAATACAAATTCAACAAAATGGTTAACTATGTGCAGGCTATTGAGGAGGAAAACCAGGTATCCCTGAAACAGTGGGAGACTCCACATTGCTCCCTTTCCTCCTGGGTCTTTTTAACACCATGGCCCCCACGGTAGTAGATGTGGACTGGCGCCTTGACAGGGCCCTGAAGGGCCTGGTATGGAATTTAGGGGGACCCCCACATCACTTTTTTTTTAAATTTTGGTTCGGGGTTCCCCTGTGGGGAATTCCCATGCGGTTTTTATCAATGAACTTTTATGTGTTTTAACGGACCGGCAATTCATTAATAGCCGCAAGTAGTTTTAAATGACTTTTTTTCCTTTGAAATGTCATTTTGCTTTCAGACTGTTCTAAACACAGGAAACATGCGCCCCTTTACAGGCATACTATAGACACCCCCCAGGTACGAAATTTAAAGGAATATTACACTTTTATTGTTTCACTTTAAGCATTATTAAAATCACTGCTCCCGAAAAAATAGCCGTTTTTAAAACTTTTTTTTGCATTGATCCATGTCCCCTGGGGCAGGACCCAGGTCCCCAAACACTTTTTATGACAATACCATGCATATAAGCCTTTAAAATTAACACTTTTGATTTCTCCCATAGACTTTTAAAGGGTGTTCCGCGGCTTTCAAATTTGCCGCGAACACCCCAAATTGTTCGCTGTTTGGTGAACTGGTGAACAGCCGATGTTCGAGTCGAACATGAGTTTGACTCCAACTTGAAGCTTATCTCTACTCCTATGCAGAATTAACATTTTTAAAATGTCTGTTTTACCTAGGCTATTGTACCATTTTGAAACATTACCTGTTGCCATTCCCACTCCTCAACTTAAAACAATCCAGAGGAATTTTCTAAAATTCATTTGGAATGACAGGGCTCATCACATAGCAAGTTCGGTGGTTTTTTCCAAAAGATCTATGGGGGGATTGGGAGCACCGGATATTGTCAAATATTACTACGCCTCGCATCTAAGGGTTATAGTGTCCTGGTCTTCTTTACAGGCACCTAATCATTGGTCCCTCATCGAGAAAGGTGTGTTATATCCGGTACATCCATGCTTCTTAGTATGGATTCCCTTCCCTCCCATAGATCCTATTTACCAAGGTCAATGCACTGCTCCAATGAACTTCACCTTAGCTATATGGCGTAAGTGCCTTGAAAACTTCCCTCTTATCTCACCATGTCCACCCCTCATGAATATCCTTTTCAACCCATCTATCCCGGACAGCCTATCCCTGGGTAGGGTTTTCCCATGGATAAATGCTTCCCTGTTTGAATTCAGGAATTTAGTTCACCCAATTTCACGAAGATTACATACTTTTGACACTCTACGCAAGAAATTTGAAATCTCAGCCCACCTCTTTCACTTCTATTTACAGGTCAGACATCTCTTTCATTCCCATTCTCCACTCCTGACCTTAGATAAACCCATGCCCTTTGAGTACTTGTGTGCTCAGGGACACCAACAACTGTATCTAATATCATCTATTCATCATTATCCTCCATGAGTCAACCCCTCTCACTGAGACTACTCATCTATATATGAGGAGATGGACTCAGTTGATAGGCAGGCCCATCTCCTTACAGTTGTGGGATAGGATGTGGTCTTCCACTTTCAAGTCCTCTAAATGTGTACTTCAAAGAGAAACATCCATTAAGATACTCATGCTTTGGTATAAAACTCCTGAATTTATACACAAGTATGATCCCTCAATCTCTGCACACTGCTGGCATTGTGTGACTGGTACTGGCTCTTTATTTCACATTTTCTGGCAATGTTCTATGGTCCAGCCCTTTTGGCATGAAGTGATGCAATTAATACAAAGAGTGGTGGACGTGCCCCTTCTGCTTGATCCGCTACATTACCTTTTAGGCCTCCCTTTTTGTAGTATTACCAAAAGGGGCAATAGGCTGATTTCATATATCCTTCTAGCTGCCAAAAGGCCCATCCCATTATGTTGGCTGTCGAACACTCCCCCTCCGTGGTCTAGATTCTTACAATTGATAGCTGAGATTCGGAGGATGGAGTACTTGACAGCCTCTGTGCATGATAGCATTCTCCAATTCAATAAAATTTGGGATCCCTGGGATCAATCGGAATATGGAACACCCCTGCCAGCCAGTACATTATAACCTGCTTCCCTATGGTCTGTATTTTATATACGAGTTGGTGCCTCCTCTTCTTATATACCATAAATTTCCTTTTGTCTTTTTATTTGACCTCTGTTTTGTTAATTGTTATTATCTATGAGTTGCTCTTATTCTCTGATATAACATATGGAGCACCTCTGTGCTCTGTATACATGGACACTTATATTTGTACCTTTGTATCTCATGTAATAACCTATACATATGTACACTCTATAACACTGTTTTTTTTTCCTATGAAAAAAAAAAATCCAATAAAAATTACAATTATAAAAAAATAGGTTTTGTTTACCTCAGCTTATCAATTTTTCTGTAACTAGCAGAGGCAGATAGTTCTCTTATTTAAAGCATTAAGTTAGTTTCATAGTTTGAAAAAAGTGTTTTACTTGCTGGCAATGGATAATAATAGATTGTGTTTTTATCTCCAAAAATAATTTCTTGCTTTGAAACTTGCTAGACTGATAATTTTATATCTTAATGCAAGCTTTTTGTTTGTAAAAGTTTCTTAAAAAATCATGGTGTAGGAATCTGTGGTATGTTTTATGATTTTTTTTTTTTTTATTATTATTATTATTAGAGTTTAAAAGTAGTTACAAAACAGAGCCTCGGGACAATCCCCAGCTCAATGAACAAAACAGAGTAGACAGGTACAACTTAACTCAATTTTGTAAATTACCATCTACAAATTCTCAGCTCCACAAGATGAAAGGAGACCTACAGGAGAGACAAAATTGACAACAGCTCCATACAGTATGTCCAGGCGTACTTAAAGTGGAGTTCCACCCCCCAAAAAAAAAAAAAAAAAATTAATGTGCTTAAAAAAATAAAAAAAAAAACATTTGGAGAAAAAAAAAATTTTACTCACCTCTAAATGCCTGTTGCTAGGGGGTCCCTTGTAGTCTGCCTCCTTCGGAGCCTGGGCTCCTGACGTCCCTTCCCTCGGCGCAGGAAGGGAGATCGCCTCTCCCCCTCCCTCTTGTCAATAATCTGGGACACGTGACCGGTCCCAGATGATTGCGCGGCCAGTGACGGCGCGCAGCGCAGCTTGCGCATGCGCAGTGGGTGCCCAGCTGTGAAGCCACAGCTGGGCGCATGCAGTTAAAATGCCGGCACCATCAAGCGGAGGGGGGACGAGCGGGGCTTCGATCCCCCGCATCGCTGGACCCTGGGACAGGTAAGAGTCCGATTATTAAAAGTTAGCAGCTGCAGTATTTGTAGCTGCTGACTTTTAATTTTTTTTTAAGTGGGAACCCTGCTTTAAAAACACCTTGTTGTACTGTAAGGCATAAAAGTGCTTCCCTCTGGCAGCGATGAGTAGAGAAGAAACAAAGGGACTTAAAAAATAAATGTTACCTTTCCTCACTAGAATACTCAAGGTGCAGTGCCACTAATTACAGAGCTGGTGGGGCAGCGGAGGCCCCAATTGTGACATCTGAGTTGACCCACAGGTCCCAGACTTTATTAAAACATTTTAGGGAATCCTCGAGAGAGGTAAGATGCTTTATAATGTGGGTCTACAGAATTGATCAGGGTCTTCCAAAAATGTAGCCTGGGAGCTTGATCGGACTTCAACTTCAACACTTTCTTTCTAACATTAACCCAAGAAACATCCTGGTAGCTCGAGCAAATGCCAACAAGTGAAACAACCCCACTATGCATACATCAACTGTCATCAAAACAGATACCATAGTTAGTTAGTGTATAAATTTAGTAACCTCAGACCAAAAGTCATGGATGCTTGGGCACACCCAAAACATTTGTAGGAAGTCAGCTTGGTCACTCACAAATCTCCAGCATTGAGCAGGAACCCCAGGATAGATTTTGTGTATGCATTGTGGTGTCAGGTAAATTCTATGAAGAATTTTAAATTGAATTAGCCAGTCTCTAACTGTGACCAACTGAAAGTGTTACTAACCCCACAACAGTAAAATCAGTCTGTATATGCAGTAAAGCATGCTTGTTATACTCACTGTGGAACCTAAGGGGTTAATCCTGCTCATTTTGTAAAAAGGCTGTTTTATCCTGTCTTCTCTGATCATCCCCTTCTTTTACTGTCCACAGTCTATCTGCTGATAGTACAGAGTCTTGGGGGCACTCTGCACATGTTCAGTTTGGAGTGTATTGCTAGAGACTTTTTTTTGGAGGATGCATGTGATCAGCCCCTGGCCAATCAGCACTGTCCAGACAGAGGGTTAGGGGTCATGCTGCCTCATAGGACACTCAGAGGAGAATAAAAGAGAAACTCTGCCTACAAGCTTTAACCAGTGCTCGATAGAAGTCACAAGACTGCTGTGTACTGCTGACGAGAAAAGGTATCTAGCAGTTTATATTTACTAAAATAATTGCATTTCCATGTTCTGTGTACTGTGGGAGATCAGAAATAGTGAATGCAGCGTCCTGGGTTTAGTAACACTGAAGTAAGGGATACACCCATATGTCTTCCCAATGTTCACTTTTATGAAATATTACATGAATAAAAATATATTCACCTATTCACCTGAGAGCTCTTAGCACTGGTGTTTTGGCAATAAAATTAAAGGAATGTCATATAAAAATATATGTTAAAAACATTGTATACTTTCAAATGTTTTGTTGTTATAACTAATTATTAGTGTACTAATATTCCCTGTGTTGTATATGTGCCTCATCATGCAATGATGGCTTCACATTTTGTGGCTATAGTTTGTTGTGTCATGGCTAATCAATTCCCTTATATCCATGTATTCATTCATCTAGCTTGTCCATATTCACTAAAGGGACAGGCAACTTCTTGCTCCGAATCCCACAGCATCTAATACATATCTTGCCATTACCTCTGTGTGGCAACACAAACGTGGGAGTACCACTGTGATGAAAACATCTCATCTAGAATGCTGATTTGTCTGTTAATTGCTCCCCCTGTTTGTCTCTGTGTTAGATCGAATTATTATTCTGCTTTCATCTGCAACCAGTGCTATACTGAAAAACCCAGGGATTGTGGCATATGTAGTTTCTTTACAGGAAGTGTCAGTTCTTATACTACAGACAGAGGTTTTACATTAACCTGTGCTATGTTTGAATTCAAACATCAACTTTTGAGACAGATGTCTGAGGATTTCTATATTATAAAAAAAATTGCAGTAAGAGAGTTTATAATGCCTTCATTTTGTCAGTTCATTAGCACATTAGTAACATCAAGGTTATGCCTAATAAATAAAAATAAATCTATGATGTTTAGGCTTCTTTATTTTTAAAGAAAAAATAAACAACCCTAACTCACAATTAATATTAAAATATAAAAGAAACATAATAATTTATTTACCCTCAGAAATGTTAGACATAATAATGAAAGAAACAGAAGGCACGTGGGTCTATCGCATTATCCCCAAACAAAGGCTTTATTGATATACAAAGATAAGTAATATACTCACAAAAAAAGACTTGATTAAAAACATGTCTTATGCCACATACACACGACTGCGTACTGGCTATGAACTTCCTTGTTTCCTACGTCATCACGTACAAATCCGTTGGACTTTGGTTGATCATGTGAAGGCAAGTCCGTTCATTCTGAAAGTCTGCCGTAAAGTCCGCTCGTGTGTACGCGGCATTAGTGATCCTCCACATGGGTCCATAAACTTTCCACATCTCACTGGATTTGTCCCTATAGAGCAAAAGGCTAAAGCCCTGTACACACGATAGGATTTTCCAATGGAAAATATGTGATAGGACCTTGTTGTCCAAAATTCCGACCGTGTGTAGGCTCCATCACACATTTCCCATAGGAATTTCCGACACACAAAGTTTGAGAGCTTGCTATAAAATTTTTGTGTTTTATATCACCACGTTCAGAATGATTGGATTTTCCGACAACTTTGTGTGACAGCGTGTATGCAAGACAAGTTTGAGCCAACATCGTCTGAAAAAATCCATGGATTTTGTTGTCGGAATGTCCGATCAATGTCCGACCGTGTGTACTGGGCATTACATGTTTTTTGGGGGAGAAAGCACATGCGCCAATCTAAGAGTAGTATGTATGGTAATTTATTGCAAGTATAGATACTGCTACTCACAGAGTTAAAAAACATAAAGGGCATTTAGCACAATAGTGCAATAGCGTCCATGGGGCTGACCATCAGGATGGCTTCTGTGGTGTGGCACTCAAGAGGACTGCGCCTGTGATGTCCGATGCTTCCTGGAGTCCTAGAACATGGGGAGCTGGTGATGACGTCACTTCTGTGACGCGATGCAGAGAAATGTGATGCGTTTGCAGAGCATGCGCTCCTTCTTCAGGCCTAGAAGGTGCCATGTTGGATGAGGGCTTATGAGGAGTACAGATGCCGCTGCTGGGTCCTAGAGTCCTTTGGCTATCTGTGCATTATAATTGCTATGGGTTAAGAAACTAGTCTATGTCTGAATAGTAAATGCCTGAAATTGTGCACTATAAATGTATACAATGGTAATTTTTAAAGCAATGACCTAAAGGGATGTGAGAGCTGTGAACACCACATAAAACACATGAAATAGAGTTGAAAATAAACATAATAATACTAATAAATATAAATATAAAAATTTAAATAAAAATACAGATAAAATGAAAATGAAAATAAAAACCACAAGAAATAAAAGAATAATAAATAAAAGAATAACATTTTTTTAATTAATTGATTAAGCAGAGATTTTTAATTGAAAATAGCTAAAGGTAACCTTATTAGAAATATATTAAAAATATTTATATTTTATTTAAAAAATGGAAAGGAGCCATGATTTATTAATGACGCTGTTACGATGTAGACATGGGTGGAACAGTGGTATTGGCGGTTAGTTTGCTGGATAGGGACTGTTAGTTCTGAGGGATATTTTGGGTTTGTTGTATAAATGGGATGTCAAGGAGGAGTAGCATGTATCTTGGATTATGAGATAAGCACTGTGCTATAAAGAACAATAAAAATCAATAAACTTCAATGTAAAGTGCTGCTACTTAAAATAAAATAATATGCACAATGAGTGAAAACAAATGTAGTGACAGTCTACACATTCACAGTGACGCAATGAAAAAATGTGTAGGAACATAAAAATAAGAATATTTAAAATTAGTGTCCATATTCAAAAAATGTCCATATAAAAAAACTCATAAATCACAAGTCCATTGTGAGAAACTGGTGCAGATCCAAAGACTTAAAATTACCATAAACCTTCACCCAAGTGATCAAGTGCCAGTTCCAAACCCTTATAGAATGAGGCTCACTCTTAATCACTTGTGCAGTGCGGCTCTCGTTCTGGGATGACATCATACGACCCACGCGCCCGTGGGGGGCACACAGTGCAGCGATCGCGGCTACGCCGTGTTGCTAGGACATGGCATGACCCCGATCTCCCCGCGTCCGTGGCTCTTTAACCATGTGATCAGCTGTGTCCAATCACAGCCAGTCACATGTAAACAAGGAAGTGCCGATAATTGGCTCTCCTCACCTCACACTGACAGAGTGTGAGGAGAGGAGAGCCGATCAGCACCATCTCCTCACAGGGGGACATGTAGGAATGTAATCAGGGCACTGATCATCAGTGCCCTGATTACAATAGTGCAACACAGTGTCATCAATCAGTGCCCACCATAGCTGGCATAGGTGGGCAATCAGTGGCAGCAATCAGTGACCACCACTGCCCACAAGTGCCACCAATCAGTGCCCATTAGCAATGCCAGTCAGTGCTGGCAATCAATGCCACCTATCAGTGCTGCCCATCAATGCCCATCACTCCTGTCAATCAATGCCCATCAGTGTCGCCCATTAGTGACACCCATCAATGCCCATCAGTGGCCATCAGTACCGCCTATCCATGCCGCCTATCAGTGCCCACCAGTGCCGCCTATCAGTGCCCACCAGTGCTGCCTATTGGTGCCCACCAGTGCTGCCTATTAGTGCCCATCAGTGCCACCTAACAGTGCCCATCAGTGCCGCCTATCAGTGCTCATCAGTGCCACATATCAGTGCCACCTATCAGTGCCCATAAGTGCGGCATATTAGTGCCTCCTCATCAGTGCCACCTAATCAGTGCCCAAAAGTGCCGCCTCACCAGTGCCCATAAGTGCCACCTCATCAATGCCCACCAGTTCACCCTATCAGTGCCCATCAGTGCCACCTCATCAGCACACATCAGTAATGGCAAAAAATTACTTAGTTACAAAATTTACTGACAGAAAAAAAGAGACTTTTTTTTCAAAATTTTTGGTCTTTTTTTGTAAAAAATAAAAAACCCAGCAGTGATTAACCAGTTGCCGACCGCCTCATGCAGATATACTGTGGCAGAATGGCACGAGCAGGCAAAATCACGTACCTGGTGCCCACGGTGCCCGAGGCGGTCGGCTTCTGTCCGGGAGCGATCAGAGGTGAGGGGAAGACCATCCATTTGTGGCCCCCCTCGCGATCACTCCTAGCCAATGAGATTCTTCCTCTGCTGCTGTATAGTAAACAGCGGCAGAAGAAGTGATGTCATCTCTCCTCGGATCGGTATTTTCCATTCCGGCGCCGAGGAGAGAAGACATCTGAGTGAGTTGCACAGCACACACAGTAGAACATGCCAGGCACACATTACACCCCCATCACCCCCGATCACCCCCTGATCACCGCCTAATCACCCCCCGTCACAGTGACACCAAGCAGTTTTTTTTTCTGATTACTGCATTGGTGTCAGTTTGTGACAGTAATGACCCGTACACACGGTCGGACTTTGTTCGGACATTCCGACAACAAAATCCTAGGATTATTTCCGATGGATGTTGGCTCAAACTTTTCTTGCATACACATGGTCACACAAAGTTGTCAGAAAATCCAATAGTTCTGAACGCGGTGACGTAAAACACGTACGTTGGGACTATAAACGGGGCAGTGACCAATAGCTTTCATCTCTTTATTTATTCTGAGCATGCGTGGCACTTTGTCCGTTGGATTTGTGTACACACGATCGGAATTTCTGACAACGGATTTTGTTGTCGGAAAATTTTATATCCTGCTCTCAAACTTTGTGTGTCGGAAAATCCGATGGAAAATGTGTGCTGGAGCCTACACACGGTCGGAATTTCCGACAACAAGGTCCTATCACACATTTTCCGTTGGAAAATCCGACCGTGTGTACGGGGCATTAGTGTGGTAGGGCAGTTAGTGTTAGCCCCCAGTAGGTCTAGGGTACCCCCCTAACCCCCCCTAATAAAGTTTTAACCCCTTGATCACCCCCCGTCGCCAGTGTCACTAAGCGATCATTTTTCTGATCGCTGTATTAGTGTCACTGGTGACGCTAGTTAGGGAGGTAAATATATAGGTTCGCCGTCAGCGTTTTATAGCGTCAGGGACCCCCATATACTACCTAATAAAGGTTTTAACCCTTTGATTGCCCTCTAGTTAACCCTTTCACCAATGAACACCATATAACTGTTACGGGTGACGCTAGTTAGTTAGTTTATTTTTTATAGTGTCAGGGCACCCGCCGTTTATTACCTAATAAAGGTTTAGCCCCCTAATTGCCCGGCGGTGATATAAGTTAGGTTTTAGGGTCAGATAGGGTCCGCGTTTCCCCAGGCAGCGTCAGGTTAGCGCCAGTACTGCTAACACCCACGCACACAGCATACGCCTCCCTTAGTGGTATAGTATCTGAACGGATCAATATCTGATCCAATCAGATCTATACTAGCGTCCCCAGCAGTTTAGGGTTCCCAATAACACAGTGTTAGTGGGATCAGCCCAGATACCTTCTAGCAACTGCATTTTGCCCCTCCGCCCGGCCCAGCCCAGCCCACCCAAGTGCAGTATCGATCGATCACTGTCACTTACAAAACACTAAACGCATAACTGCAGCGTTCGCAGAGTCAGGCCTAATCCCTGCGATCGCTAACAGTTTTTTTGGTAGCGTTTTGGTGAACTGGCAAACACCAGCGGCCTAGTATACCCCGGTCATAGTCAAACCAGCACTGCAGTAACACTTGGTGACGTGACAAGTCCCATAAGTGCAGTTCAAGCTGGTGAGGTGGCAAGCACAAGTAGTTTCCCACTGCCACCAAGAAGAAGACAAACACAGGCCCGTCGTGCCCATAATGCCCTTCCTGCTGCATTCATCAATCCTAATAATTGGGAACCCACCACTTCTGCAGCGCCCGTACTCTCCCCATTCACATCCCCAACCAAATGCAGTCGGCTGCATGAGAGGCATTTTCTTTGTGTCCTCCCAAGTACCCCTACCCAATGAACTCCCCAAAAAAGATGTCGTGTCTGCAGCAAGCACGGATATAGACGTGACACCCGGTATTATTATCCCTCCTGTCCTGACAATCCTGGTCTTTGCATTGGTGAATGTTTTGAACGCTACCATACACTAGTTGAGTATTAGCGTACGGCATTGCACAGACTAGGCACATTAACATTGCATTGCATTGCATTTTGAGAGACCCAAACCTGGAATCGGTTACAGTTATAAAAGTTACAGTTACAAAAAAAGTGTAAAAAAATTTAAAAAAACACAAAAAAATATAAAATAAAAAAAGTTGTTGGTTTATTGTTCTCTCTCTCGCTATTCTCTCTCTATTGTTCTGCTCTTTTTTACTGTATTCTATTCTGCAATGTTTTATTGTTATTATGTTTTATCATGTTTGCTTTTCAGGTATGCAATTTTTTATACTTTACTGTTTACTGTGTTTTATTGTTAACCTTTTTTTTGTCTTCAGGTACGCCATTCACGACTTTGACTGGTTATACCAGAATGATGCCTGCAGGTTTAGGTATCAGCTTGGTATCATTCTTTTCAGCCAGCGGTCGATTTTCATGTAAAAGCAATCCTAGTGGCTAATTAGCCTCTAGACTGCTTTTACAAGCAGTGGGAGTGAATGCCCCCCCCCACTGTCTTCCATGTTTTTCTCTGGCTCTCCTGTCTCAACAGGGAACCTGAGAATGCAGCCAGTGATTCAGCCAGCTGACCATAGAGCTGATCAGAGACCAAAGTGGCTCCAAACATCTCTATGGCCTAAGAAACCGGAAGCTACGAGCATTTCATGACTTAGATTTCGCCGGATGTAAACAGCGCCATTGGAAAATTGGGAAAGCATTTTATCACACTGATCTTGGTGTGGTCAGATGCTTTGAGGGCAGAGGAGAGATCTATGGTCTAATAGACCCCAATTGTTTCAAAAAAGAGTACCTGTCACTACCTATTGCTATCATAGGGGATATTTACATTCCCTGAGATAACAATAAAAATGATAAAAAAAAATTAAAATGAAAGGAACAGTTTAAAAATAAGATAAAAAAGCAAAAAAAAAAAAGAAAAAAAAGAATAAGCACCCCTGCCCCCCCTGCTCTCGCGCAAAGGCGAACGCATGTGTTAGTCTGGCGTCAAATGTAAACAGCAATTGCACCATGCATGTGAGGTATCACCACGAAGATCAGATCGAGGGCAGTAATTTTAGTAGTAGACCTCCTCTGTAAATCTAAAGTGGTAACCTGTAAAGGCTTTTAAAGGCTTTTAAAAATGTATTTAGTTTGTCGCCACTGCACGTTTGTGCGCAATTTTAAAGCATGTCATGTTTGGTATCCATGTACTTGGTCTAAGATCATCTTTTTTATTTCATCAAACATTAGGGTAATATAGTGTGTTTTAGTGCATTAAAATTTTAAAAAGTGTGTTTTTTCCCAAAAAAATGCGTTCGAAAAATTGCTGTGTGAAAAAAAAATGAAACACCCACCATTTTAATCTGTAGGGCATTTGCTTTAAAAAAATATATATAATGTTTGGGGGTTCAAAGTAATTTTCTTGCAAAAAAAAATAATTTTTTTATGTAAACAAAAAGTGTCAGAAAGGGCTTTGTCTTCAAGTGGTTAGAAGAGTGGGTGATGTGTGACACAAGCTTCTAAAAGTTGTGCATAAAATGCCAGGACAGTTCAACACCCCCCCAAATGACCCCATTTTGGAAAGTAGACACCCCAAGCTATTTGCTGAGAGGCATGTTGATTCCATGGAATATTTTATATTGTGACACAAGTTGTGGGAAAAAGACAATTTCTTTTTTTTTTTGCACAAAGTTATCACTAAATGATATATTGCTCAAACATGCCATGGGAATATGTGAAATTACACCCCAAAATACATTCTGTTGCTTCTCCTGAGTACGGGGATAACACATGTGTGAGACTTTTTGGGAGCCTAGCCGCGTACTGGACCCCGAAAACCAAGCACTGCCTTCAGGCTTTCTAAGGGCGTAAATTTTTGATTTCACTCTTCACTGCCTATCACAGTTTCGGAGACCATGGAATGCCCAGGTGGCACAACCCCCCCCCCCCCCAAATGACCCTATTTTGGAAAGTAGACACCCCAAGCTATTTGCTGAGAGGTATAGTGAGTATTTTGCAGACCTAACTTTTTGTCACAAAGTTTTGAAAATTGAAAAAAGAAAAAAAAATGTTTTTTCTTGTCTTTCTTCATTTTCAAAAACAAATGAGAGCTGCAAAATACTCACCATGCCTCTCAGCAAATAGCTTTAGGTGTCTACTTTCCAAAATGGGGTCATTTGGGGGGTTTGTGCCACCTGGGCATTCCATGGCCTCCAAAACTGTGATAGGCAGTGAAGAGTGAAATCAAAATTTTATGCCCTTAGAAAGCCTGAAGGCGGTGCTTGGTTTTCGGGGTCCCGTACACGGCTAGGCTCGTAAAAAGTCCCACACATGTGGTATCCCCATACTCAGGAGAAGCAGCTAAATGTATTTTGGGGTGCAATTCCACATATGCCCATGGCCTGTGTGAGCAATATATCATTTAGTGACAACTTTTTGTAAATTTTTTTTTTTGTCATTATTCAATCACTTGGGACAAAAAAAATTAATATTCAATGGGCTCAACATGCCTCTTAGCAATTTCCTTGGGTTGTCTACTTTCCAAAATGGGGTCTTTTGGGGGGTTTGTACTGCCCTGCCATTTTAGCACCTCAAGAAATGACATAGGCAGTCATAAACTAAAAGCTGTGTAAATTCCAGAAAATGTACCCTAGTTTGTAGACGCTATAACTTTTGCGCAAACCAATAAATATACGCTTATTGACATTTTTTTTACCAAAGACATGTGGCCGAATACATTTTGGCCTAAATATATGACTAAAATTGAGTTTATTGGATTTTTTTATAACAAAAAGTAGAAAATATCTTTTTTTTTCTAAATTTTCGGTCTTTTTCCATTTATAGCGCAAAAAATAAAAACCGCAGAGGTGATCAAATACCATCAAAAGAAAGCTCTATTTGTGGGAAGAAAAGGACACACATTTTGTTTGGGTACAGCATTGCATGACCGCGCAATTAGCAGTTAAAGCGATGCAGTGCCAAATTGTAAAAAGTGCTCTGGTCAAGAAGGGGGTAAATCCTTCTGGGACTGAAGTGGTTAAACACCACCAAAAGAAAGCTCTATTCGTGTGAAGAAAATTATAAAAAATTTGTTTGGGTACAGTGTAGCATGACTGCACAATTGTCATTCAAATTGGGACAGCGTTGGAAGCTGAAAAATGGCTTGGGCAGGAAGGGGGTGTAAGTGCCTGGTAGGCAAGTGGTTAAGCAGTACAAAGCTCCAAATATCCAAAGCTCTGCTCAGATCTTTCCAGACTGATAATAGATGATAGCTATCTGTGATGCACAGGACCCCCTGTGACAAAGTCAAAGTGACGAAACACATTAGAGGTGTGGCTACACGCAATTGGATCTTGACGCAGAGAGTGCAATCTGTGAGTGTGGGCAAGGAATGGTTTGAGATGCAGCACACAGGCACCCAGCATGCAACAAAAAGTGAAATATTTTTAATCATGATGTAAGAGCATTACCTTGTTCATTGAAATTGTTACCTTAGAGGTAACACTATTGGAGGCGCTTTTTTGATTTTATCGCTACATGTGGAGAGAGCTATCATCTATTATCAGTCTGTAAAGATCTGAGTGGAGCTCTAGATTGTCATCTGCTTAAAGCAAGATTCATTGCACATGCAATTGAAATCTATACGATCTGGTGAGCCTCATTCTATAAGTGCTTGGAACTGGCACTTGATCACTTTGGTGAAGGTTTATGGTGATTTTAAGTCTTTGGATTTGCACCAGTTTCTCACAATGGACTTGTATTTATGAGTTTTTTGATATGGACATTTTTTGAATATGGACACTAATTTGAAATATTCTTATTTTTGTGTTTATACAAATTTTTTTCATTGCGCTACTGTGAATGTGTAGATTGTCACTACATTTGTTTTCACCCAGTTTGCACGTATCTTGCACGTATTATTAATATAAAAGTCATGCAATAATAACCTATATTATATTAATATACGTACTTACTTCTGATGTATCGGAAAAGACCTTAAGAGTTCAAAATTTTACACGAAAAGATACAATGAGTGGAGCATGATGAAAAACATAAGAAATATATACAAATTATTATAATTAGATTTTTATAGTAAAGGACAAGGGTGAAGGGTTAAAGAGGGGAGGGGGGGAAGGAGGGGAGGAAGAGAGGGGGCAAAAAGGCGGGAGAAAAATGACACTGAGTCCTAATGGATGTTCCTTTGGAAGATGGGGGGGAGAAAAGCACAGAGCAATAGAGAACTTATGCAAATGTAAAAAATAAAAAAGATCTCCTAATTGAGACCTCCAGGCGTGAGGGAATCCAAGGTGTATATCCAAAAAGTTTCCCTCTGAGGCCTGTAGAGGATTTGTTATGATTTTCCAAAAAGTGTTGGGGCACACTATGCTTATCATCACCTCCTTCAACCAGGCAGTGGTGCTCTCTAAAGCCCTGTACACATGATAGGATTTTCCGACGGAAAATGTTCGATGGGAGCTTGTTGTTGGAAATTCCAACCGTGTGTAGGCTCCATCGGACATTTTGCATTGGAATTTCCGACACACATAATTTGAGATCTGGATCTCAAATTTTCCAACAACAAAATCCGTTCTCCTAAATTCTGATTGTGTGCACACAATTCTGATGCACAAAGTTCCACGCATGCCTGGAATCAAGCAGAAGAGCCACACTGGCTATTGAACTATATTTTTCTCGGCTTGTCGAACGTGTTGTTCGTCACCTCGTTCTTCACGTTCGGAATTTCTGACAAGATTTGTGTGACCGTGTGTATGCAAGACAAGTTTGAGCCAAAATCTATTGGAAAAAAACCATGGATTTTGTTGTCGGAAAATCCTATCGTGTGTACAGGGCATTAACCTTTTCCTCAATGTCTGAATAGTTCTCCCAACATAATGTAGACCACGAGGGCAAATTAGGCAGTAGACCAAAAACTCTGTGGAGCAGTTGAAGAAACTCTGGATGTGATAGGTTTTACCCCTAACCTTGAATTACTTTTGGCCAAGGGTAACATGTTTACATGTTAGACATGGTGCTTATCAGCATTGATTCATTCCCACTAGAGGGATAAGGCATAAGGTTTCTGTGGAGGAGATGTGGTTGGATTTAAGTTTGCTGGGGGCTACTGCATTTTTGACATCTTCCTCAGAGGAAATACTTGAAACGCGTTAGCCTTTGCCTCTATAGCTACAAGTCCTGTGAGATGTGAAGAGTTTATGGACCCATGTGGAGGATCAGTAAGACATGTTTTTAATCAAGTCTTTATTGTGAGTATATTGCTTATCTTTGTATATCAGTAAAGCCTTTGTTTGGGGATAATACGTTAGGCCCATGTGCCTTCTGTTTCTTTCATGTACTATTGCTTTGGAATCCCCAAGCTGTTGAAGGCAGCGAGGAGTGCATTATCCATTTCAAAACATTGGAGTAAAGAGTTCACCATCGTATAGAGGCCCACTGCGCATAGCAGGAAACTGTGTGTCATTTGGATGTTAGACATAAATATCTGTTATTAATTGTGGAGATTGTAATTGCAAAATCATGAGTCTATCCGCAGTTTAGATCTAGGTTTTATTAATTATTTATAATTCAATAAAGGAAAATACATTTTTTCTATGCCGAGTTAGATCATGTAATAACTAAAGTAAACCTGATCCTGGAAATGGCTTGAATTGTAGACATTACTTCCTCTGGTTTCCTTACTTGTCTTTCTTCTACATGGATTTTTCTGTAGGGAAAGCATTTGCAGATTGTTTCAAAACAATAACAATTCTGTAACTTATTTTATCCTACTCCCTCTGAAACTTTATCACCAAACAACATTTTGTATTCTTCTTTCTCTCAAAATATGTATATTCTGAGTGACTAAAGATATCTGTTCTGCTCCTACCCTTAGCTGTATAGTTCCCTTATGGTAACAAGGAAATATGGGCTAGTCACAATTTGTCCCACATCGATCCTCATGAATAGGACCCAAGCTTGTACTGTGGTGAAAATGTGTCCTGTAAATTGACAAATGGGCAAAATTACATAAAATGGTATTTCAATTGTTTTTTTTTTTTTTTGGGGGGGGGTAGGGATTCTTGGTAATCCTGGAGGGTAGTTAGAATGTCCTGTGCAGGAGATTGTTTATATTCACCTCACAGTTCCAATCTGCAGACCTAATGCTCCATGGTATCATCAGCAGCATGAATCAGCATTTATAAAATGAGTAATTCTAAGAGAGCAATAAGCCAGGACTCTAGGGCACAAAAAAAAAGAATTGATTCCACTTCAAAACATTTTCTCCAGAGGAGTTCACAACATAATGACTCTAGCTTGCAAAAAACCAGTGTATTTGTGTAAGTTTAACATATAAACACCTTTTTTATGAATTTTTTATAACATTCTAAACAAAAATAAGAATGCATTTGAGGTTTTCTGTGAATAAAATTTCCATGTGGAAGATGTAGTTTGCACTTTGCTCTCTGATGGTGATTTGCATTACCAAGCACCTGTAAAACCCCTGGTGATTTGCTTTACTGAGCCCCTGTAAACCTATTGGTTTAAAGTGTATCTAAACCCTAATGCTGACATTTTCTTATGTGGCTCTTTTTTTGGTAAACATACAATTAAAAGTGTTGTGTTATATCTGTTTCATAATAAATAAAAAAACCTGTTGATCCTGCCAGGAGCCAGATGAGCTGATAACTTTCTGTGCTCGCTGTCTGTGTTGACTACTATCAGTTACATTGTTCAGCGTTGACTCTGGAGACTACAAAACTATGTCCCTCTATTTTATTTGCAATAGAAAAAGAGTGGGGTTTTCTGATCCCTGTTGTTTTGGATATACTATAGAATGGTGAGTGAGTATTGTGATTCCAGGACTGGAAATGTACTACTAGATGAATCACCAGGTTAAAAAAAAAGGAAAGGAGGCCCGAGAAAAGCCACCAGCCATACAGACTGGGAATGCTAATTTGTAGTCCTGTAAGCCTCCAGGTAATAGACCAAATCTGGTCTCCAAAATAGAAAAAAAAAATATCTTTGCAAATGATCAGCTACTAACGTTACGCATGTCTCATAACCATGCAAAATAGTTAAACCAAATTGTACATATGCTGCGCTTATCAAAATAAAATGTAAGAAATTTCTACTAAAATATTAATAAAGTGATATTGTGCTTAACATGCAAATATACAAAATCTATTAATACTATACTTTAATGTGCAATAAACGTCAATGAATGAATAAACAGGTAAAAGTACTCCAATCAGCCTGTGTATTGCAAATATTCCACAAAACCTGTGCAATTTTCAAACATTAATAGATAATTCAAAACAAACATCCATGTGATTTAGTGTTGCATCCATGCATTTCAGTGCTGCATCTATGCAATATGGTGTTAGTGCAATGTTCAAACAATAAAAAGTTACAAAATACAAAAAAAAACGCATCCATGCGATTTGGTGCTGCATCCATGTGAATCTATGCAATTCAGTGCTGTGTTGCTGTGCAATGATCAAATTAACAGTCCACAGATCTTCCACAATCCATTTACGTGTTATTGTGAACACAAACCAAAGTGCTGTGTGCTCATACAAGTGCTCCCCCCCAGGTAATAGCCCCTCACCTTAGGGCGTGTGACCTTGCAATTAAGCTTGGTCAGAATGCGTCTTAGAACCTCTATGGGTTTGATGTTATATGCAGGGTCCTGGATAGATTTGCACTGGTGCCTCTGTTCCTCACAGCAGTCTCGTTTGCACCTCAATATATCAACACAAAAAGGACTTCATGGTGCAGTATGTACTAAATTTATTAAAATCATAAACAAATCCCGCAATGGGTACTCACAGTTACAAGGCGTTTAAGGGTGCCAC
Source organism: Aquarana catesbeiana (assembly GCF_042186555.1). Lineage (NCBI taxonomy): Eukaryota > Metazoa > Chordata > Amphibia > Anura > Ranidae > Aquarana > Aquarana catesbeiana. The sequence continues at coordinate 647,011,865 of NC_133324.1, forward strand.
ACTAAAACAGCAGAAACGAACGGGCAACAGCGGCCGGTATGGGGTGGCGTGCAAATCTTTCCCAACAGGTTGTACCCTGTTTCCCGGAAAATAAGACCTAGCATGATTGTCGGTGATGGCTGCAATATAAGCCCTACCCCCCAAATAAGCCCTTGTAGGTCTTATTTTCTGGGTAGGGCTTATTTTCGGGGAAACAGGGTATGTATAACATTCTGTCCTGTCCTCTTCCCCTACGCATGTTCGATACAAGGGGTATTTCGTATCTTCATCAGGGGGGTCCCCCAAAAATCCACATCAGACCTTTATCCGAGCACGCAACCTGGCAGGCTGCAGGAAAAGAGGGGGGTTGAGAGAGAGCGGGCCCCCCCTCCTGAACCGTACCAGGCCACATGCCCTCAACATGGGGAGCATGTCCCCATGTTGATGGGGACAAGGGCCTCATCCCCACAACCTTTGCCCGGTGGTTGTGGGGGTCTGTGGGCGGGGGGCTTATCGGAATCTGGAAGCCCCCTTTAACAAAGGGGACACCCAGATCCCGGGCCCCCCATGTGAATTGGTAAGGGGTACATTGTACCCCGGCCATTTCACAAAAAGAAAGTGTCAAAATGTTAAAAAACCACAGGAGATGGCTTGGGACAAGTCCTTTATTAAAAATAAAAAAATAAAAAATAAAAAAGAGATTCCAGCGATGTAATCCAATAAATCCATGCACCTACTCCAGCGATGTAATCCAATTCTCGATCTCCAGTGATGGATGATCTCCAGCGACTCCAGCGAGGAATATGCACAGGATCCTGCCTCCACTGGAGGCACCCAGCCAATAACGCAGTGCTAGCTTGACAGCTCTTATGTAGCTGATGGAGACGCCACCTATCACGTGACCCCATCCCCCTCTGACAAGGGGAAATACCGGGGTTTCCCGGTGACATGTACGGGTGACCCCTCACCCCTCCGATGCAACGGGAATCCTGGTAATGGAATTTTGGGGAACCTCCATGCATTTTTTTTTTCAATGACTTTCAATGACTTTTATGTGTATTGTCGGGACCGACAATTCATTAATAGCCAGCACTAGCACTAATTTAAAGGAATATTTCACTTTTATTGTTGCACTTTAAGCATTATTAAAATCACTGCTCCCGAAAAAAACATTTTTAAAACTTTTTTTTGCATTGATACATGTCCCCTGGGGCAGGACCCAGGTCCCCAAACACTTTTTATGACAATAACTTGCATATTAACCTTTAAAATTAGCACTTTTGATTTTTCATTTTCGTGTCCCATAGACTCTAATGGTGTTTGTGTGTTCTGGATCCTAACCGAACAGGGGGGTGTTCAGCCCATCCCTAGTAAGCACATACACAGTTGATAATGATAAAATATAAATGGATTACATAAATAAAATTTAACAATAGCATCAAGCATCAAGCCGTATAGAACATTGGCCAAAATTTATACTCTATCTATAAAACTTGAAAGATGCTAGTGCATTGAGAAAGCCGACGCATTTCTCAGATTCATTAACTGCTTCTTCTGGGCAGTTCTACATGCATCTACATTGTCAATCAAATAGCAAAAACATCATAAAAGTAACATTAGTATAATTTACAATTACTTTTATTCAACAAAGTTCATCATATATATACAGTGTAATACCATTAATATAAATGCTCACCAAATTGCATGATATTGATTATATGCAACCTGCAGCATCACAGAGAAAGGACGGACCATCATCCGGTAATTGATCAATTACCAGATGATGGTCAATCCTTTCTATTTCCACTGAAATATCTTTTTATCCAAAATTTTTTTTTGCTTTGATACATGTATTTGATACAGGGTACGTCCCCAGCTCTGAGTCCCCTTTCTTTGACAATACCCTGCCTATCAGCTTAGAAATATCCATTACTGATTTCTAAGATTTGGATCCTTTTGATTTCAGTCATTTTCAGATACAGCATCCAAACTTCAGTAAAATTTGCTGTACCTGATCAAAAGAGAACCCAGGTACATTTAGCTCATCACTAATTTAAACAATAAAACACACTATTCTCTCTGTAACAGTCAAAATCTTCACTATGTGCTTTTATTTAGTTTTCATAATGATGAGGGGTGAAGACATGGCCATTCTAGAACAACTAAAATGGTTCATGTTTTTCATTACTGCTAAGTTTAATGAGCTTGTATTATTGCCACAATTATGAAAAGACATGGTCATAATTGTATTCTCTTCTTTGCATTACCAAATCCCAGGAATGCTGAAAGAAAATAAATACTTGCCATTCATTACCATTTTATAACTGTTCATTTCTATACAATCTGTGCATGTACCAAACAAATTACAGCTAGTAATATTAGCAATTGAACTGAAATATATAAATATTTAAATTATATCTGTGAAAATGTTATTTTGCTGTAGAAAAATAAGTACCTGTTTAAGTTACTTTAGCATTGTTCACAACATTCAAATACAAGCCTATTTTTACTAGTGATCTTGCCCACCTTCCTAATTATCTTTGTTTTACCTATAATTCTGTAAAAAATTAATATATCATATATTTTCTTATGTCACATGATCAGTCATTTAAATTGAGCTGCATTCACTAGTCACTGTATAATAGAAACAGCAGTAAGGACATTAGTGCCTCCATTGGCTGCAAAAGTTCAGTACGTATAGAGAGAATATCAGTAGTTAAGGCAATAAGGCTAGTTTACTAAATGAGTTGGAAATATTAACTCAATTTTTTGAGTGAATAATCACTTTGTAATAATGTAAAAACACATTTCAGTTACTTGCTCTGTCATGGTTATACACATAGTTGTGTATCCAAACGAACTAAGTTTTAATTTTTCCAAAGATTGGATAATTACAGTGTAAATTTATAACATTTATTGAGTGAAGATTCTTAACTCTTTCAGTACATTAGCCTGCATGAATAAATAGTTCTTTTTACTTTTTAAATAAAATCATCATTCACCTTCTAATCGATTATAAAGCATTTATTTTGATGTTATTCGTTATTTTTTTATAGTGACAAATATATGAAAGCCCACCAAGAGATGGCAAATGCTAGTACAATTTGTATATTCTTACAATACAATGTTGTATCTATTTTTAAACACTGCAAGTAAAGTAAAATACCTGTATTTGTATCATAAATCTGTGCTTAAGCTGAAGACATGTTGCCTCTGCTGTGTTGAAACCCAAAACGTTTTTTTCAGCCTTGCTTGAGTTCTTCTATACTGGAATAGAGAATATATATTTCTTTATATTATGTGATGAGAGGGGGAGGGAAAATGTAGTTCAGCAGTGGTGAACTGTCAGTACAAATGGGAGGTTAAAAACACAGTAGATTTCTTGTATATTTCTGTGCTTGCAGTGTATTTATGGAAATAAAACAAGGTAAATGCACATGCCTTGCGAAGCTGTACTAAGTATGTTTTTTTTTTTTTTTTGCCCAGGCATACACTTTTAAGCCCTTAAAAGGAAATGTTAAAGTAGAACTATACTCATTCCAACTCCAGAGTTGCGGTGTCCCAGAGACACTGACATCTTTAGCTGGTCTTCTTCCTGTACCGATCTTTGGTCATTCCAGGCCAAAATTATATCAGTTCCATGCATGCACGCATGTGCAGCTCAGTGTCCCAGAGCTCCTTAATCAGCCACTGACTTCTTTGGCTGGTCTTTTTCTTGTACCAATCCTTGGTCATTTCAGTCCAAGATGATGTCAGTCCCATGCATGCACGCATGTGCAGCTCAGTGTACTGTGCAGACAGGCAGTTAGGATGCTTTAATGCAGAAGTGACATAACATGTCTCCTGTACATTAAAAAGAAAACTCTTTACATTTCATTAAAATGACAATTTAATTGTTTTGAGTCAGATTTATTTTTTTAGTTATTATTTTTGCCATTATTTAGCCTAAAATGTATACATTATTGTAAGTGTTAATTTTTGTTTAATCTATTTTTTTTATTTGTTCTGCATAGAAAGAAAATACAAAGTGAATTATTTCCATTACACAGTGACAGTGAGCAGGACATATCGATTGAAGATATCAGACAAATTAGACACTGAATACATTTCATGTAAGAGGGGTATGAAAATAGCATAGGTCCCTGCCACCCCCCCCCCCCCACCGGGAGAATACAATAGCTTGGTGGGAGGGATTCCCCTGTCAACACTGTCCACCCATGGTTGCAGGAAAAAAATTTGCACCGTGCATGGCAGGCTTTAGGGATCCTATTTTTGTGCAACAGATGAAAAAATGGCTCTAAACTCCCTAACCACCATGCAGGTTTTCTCCTTTCTATGGATAAAATATGTTGTACTAAAATATGTTGTACTTATAAGTTTGCTGTTAACTTTAAAGGTGTTTATTCTCCTGCATGTTACAAATTTAATTAAAAACAAATATTTATCCACTGAATTGATCTAGTGTTAATTAACATTCAATTTAAACATTTGGTCTATCATGTCTACACTGTATTTTAAAAGATAATTTTTAAATAACAATCCTTACATGTTTTGTCTGTTGCAGTTGAATTGTCCACTGGATACTCATGAAACAATTAATATAGCTTTACTGACCTATTATCTGATAAACACCTTCAGTAGCCGATATAAAAAAAAAATGAACCTCATAATTTGCTGACTTTTTGACATTCATTTTTATGGGTTCATAAACACTAAACTTTAGCACCGGATATTGCCATTCTCTTATCATTTTTTCAAGGCTTCTTTTTATGTGACATACGTAACAAAAATTTAAATGAAACACCCTGTTATTTATCCTGTATATGCCATAGCATAAATCAGGAATGTGGCTAACCATGACACTTGTCAGAGGAAGAAAACATTTATAGGCTCACTTAACTGAATTGCTTGGTTAGCTCAAAATGTTCTTCTTAGAAGTTAGATATTTCATTCTAATTGAGAGTAAAAATGTTGCTGTGAGCAGTGCAATATCATGATAAAACATCAGCAGGATTCCATAAGTACTGCAAAATGCACTAAGCTTTACAATAGTAATACTTTTTATGTAGAAAAGACAAATTGTATTATTATTATCATTTTTTTATTATCTGTGTCCTGTGGTTCTGCCAAGCATAATTATGCACTCTGACTCCTATGAAGTCCTTAGATGTGGTGGATGTATCTATGATGGGAGGCATGGTTGTCACAGAGACTGGACTACTAATAAGTCTTTGTTAATCACCTATGCATCCTGGCTGATGGGATAAGTGGTTTATATAAGAAAGGTGACACTTTTTTTTAGTGTTGTTCATACTGTAGAAAGTGACAAAGACCTTGTATTTCTGGAGAGATGAACAGGTATTTCTTTACTTGCTTAAAATATGTTCTTAGTCTGAAAAATGAAAACCAAAACAAAAACCACATATAAGAGCTGGTAAGCTACAATATATTATATTTTTTGGGGGGTTTAGTTATGCTTTAGTCCCCTTATAATGTTGTGGGTCATTTGAACCCATCACTTTTTAACAGTAAAATATTACCAATAAACTACTTTCTCTCTTTGTGGTCATGTGAATACAGTATGTGCTTAATTTTGGACATTCTGATGTAGGTTGACTAGTGTCAGGATGGCATAAAAAATGACACATATATGCACATGCTCTAACCTTCAGGAGAAGGCCTACTGTGCCTTGAAAAAGTATTTATACCCCTTGAAATTTTCCACATTTTGTCATGTTACAACCAAAAACGTAAATGTATTTTATTGGGATCTTATTTAATAGACCAACACAAAGTGGCGCATAATTGTAAAGTGGAAGGAAAATGATAAATGGTTTTCAAAATGTTTTACAGATAAATATGTGAAAAAAGTGTCCTGTCTTTTTTACTATTTTTTACATTTTTGTGAAATGGTAGGGGTACATTATACCCTTTACCAATTCACATAGGGGGAGGCCAGGATCTGGGGGTATGCTTGTTAAAGGGGGCTTCCAGATTCCGATAAGCCCCCCGCCCACAGACCCCTACAACCACCGGACAAGGGTTGTGGGGATGAGGCCCTTGCCCCCATCAACATGGGGGCAAGGTGCTTTGGGGGCTACTCCTAAGCACCCTCCCCATTTTGAGGGCATGTTTTGGCCTGGTACGGTAGAGGAGGGGGGTGCTCTCTTGTCCCCCCTCTCTTTTCCTGTGGCCTGCCAGGTTGCATGCTTGGATAAGGGTCTGGTGTGGATTTTGGGGGGACCCCTACGCCATTTTAAAAAAATTTGGCGCAGGGTTCCCCTTAATATTCATACCAGACCCAAAGGGCCTGCTAATGGACTGGGGGGAACCCATGCTGTTTTAAATTAGTTTTATCTATATTGCCGAGACCCGACAATTCATTACAGCCGCGATCAGTTTTAAATGACTTTTTTTCCTTTAGAAATGTCATTTTGCTGTGGTACTGTTCTAAACATGGGAAAACTGTGCAACTTTACAGGCATACTATATATACCCCCCAGGCATGATATTTAAACGAATATTTAATTTTTATTGTTTCACTTTAACCACCTCTCTACAGCGCACTTTCACCCCCCTTCCTGCCCAAGCCATTTTTCAGCTTTCAGCGCTGTTACATTTTGAATGACTATTGCGCCGTCATGCAACACTGTACCCAGTGTTATAATTGTTTCCCCACAAATAGAGCTTTCTTTTGCTGGTATTTGATCACCTCTGCGGTTTTTATTTTTTGCACTATAAACAAAAGAAGAGTGACAAGTTTGAAAAAAAACACATTATTTTTTACTTTTTGCTATAATAAATATCCAATTTTGTTTTAAACAAATTTTTTCCTCAGTTTAGGCCAATATGTATGCTTCTACAAATTTTGGTAAAAAAAATGCAATAAGCGTATATTAATTGGTTTGTGCAAAAGTTATAGCGTCTACAAAATAGGGGATAGATTTATAGCATTTTTATTATTATTTGTTTTTACTAGTAATGGCGGTGATCTGTGATTTTTATCATGACTGCGATATGGCGGACATATCGGAAACTTTTGACACATTTTTGGGTCCATTCACATTTATACAGCGATCCGTGCTATAAAATTGCACTGATTACTGTATAAATGTGACTGACAGGGAAGGGGTTAACACTAGGGGGTGATCGAGGGGTTAATTATGTTTCCTAGGGAGTGATTCTAACTGTGGGGGGAGGGGACTCACAAGGGGAGGGGACTCACAAGGGGAGGAGACCGATCAGTGTTCCTCTGCACTGAGAATACACCATCGGTCTCCTCTCCCCTGACAGGACGTGCATCTGTGTGTTTACACACACAGATCCACGGTCCTGCCGTGTAGGGATGAGCCGAACACCTCCTGTTCGGTTCGCACCAGAACTTGCGAACAGGCAAAAAATTTGTTCAAACGCGCGAACACCGTTAAAGTCTATGAGACACGAACATGAATAATCAAAAGTGTTAATTTTAAAGGCTTATATGCAAGTTATTGTCATAAAAAGTGTTTGGGGACCTGGGTCCTGCCCCTGGGGACATGGAGCAATGCAAAAAAAAGTTTTAAAAACTGCAGTTTTTTTCGGGAGCAGTGATTTTAATAATGCTTAAAGTGAAACAATAAAAGTGTAATATCCCTTTAAATTTTGTACCTGGGGGTGTCTATAGTATGCCTGTAAAGGGGCGCATGTTCCCGTGTTTAGAACAGTCTGACAGCAAAATGACATTTCAAAGGAAAAAAAGTCATTTAAAACTACTCGCGGCTATTAATGAATTCCCGGTCCGACAATGCACATAAAAGTTCATTGATAAAAACGGCATAGGAATTCCCCACAGGGGAATCCCGAACCAAAATTTAAAAAAAAATGACGTAGGTGGTCTCCCTAAATTCCATACCAGGCCCTTCAGGTCTGGTATGGATACTAAGGGGAACCTCGGCCAAGATTTAAAAAAAAAAAGGCGTGGGGTCCCCCTCAAAATCTATACCAGACCCTTAGCCGAGCACGCAACCTGGCAGGCTGCAGGAAAAGTGGGGGGAAGAGAGAGCGCCCCCCTCCTGAACCGTACCAGGCCACATGCCCTCAACATTGGGAGGGTGCTTTGGGGAAGCCCCCCAAAACACCTTGTCCCCATGTTGATGAGGACAAGGGCCTCATCCCCACAACCCTGGCCGGTGGTTGTGGGGGTCTGTGGGCGGGGGGCTTAACGGAATCTGGTAGCCCCTTTTAACAAGGAGACCCCCAGATCCCGGCCCTCACCTGTGTGAAATGGTAAGGGGGTACTTGTAATCCTACCATTTCACTAAAAAAGTGTCAAAAATGTTAAAAATGACAAGAGACAGTTTTTGACAATTCCTTTATTTAAATGCTTCTTCTTTCTTCTTACTTCTATCTTCTATCTTCCTTCAGTTTCTTCCTCCATCTTCTTCTTCTTCTGGTTCTTCCTCCAGTGTTCTCATCCGGCATTTTCCTCAGCGGCGTCGGCATTTTCTTCCCTTCTTCTCCTCGGGCTGATCCGCATCCATGATGGTATGGAGGGAGGCTCCCGCTGTGTGATGTTTCTCCTCTTCTGACGGTTCTTAAATAACAGGGGGTGGGGGCCACCCGGTGACCCCGCCCCCTCTGACGCACGGTGACTTGACGGGACTTCCCTGTGGCATCACGGGGAATGCCACGGGGAAGTCCCGTCAAGTCCCTGTGTGTGAGAGGGAGGCGGGGTCACCGGGTGGCCCCGCCCCCCGTTATTTAAGAACCGTCAGAAGAGGAGAAGCGTCACACAGCGGGAGCCTCCCTCCATGCCGTCATGGATGTGGAGCGGCCCGAAAAGAAGATAAAGACAAGAAGATGAAGAGAAGAAGATGAATAGAAGAAGATGAAGAGAGAAGCGTCACACAGCGGGAGCCTCCCTCCATGCCATCATGGATGCGGAGCGGCCCAGAGAAGAAGGGAAGAAGACGCTAACGCCATGGAGGAAGATGCTGGACAAGAACACTGGAGGAAGAACCAGAAGAACCAGAAGAAGAAGAAGATGGAGGAAGAAACCGAAGGAAGATAGAAGAAAGAAGAAGCATTTAAATAAAGGAATTGTCAAAAACGGTCTCTTGTCATTTTTAACATCTTTGACACTTTTTTAGTGAAATGGTAGGGGTACAAGTACCCCCTTACCATTTCACACAGGGGGAGGGCCGGGATCTGGGGGTCCCCTTGTTAAAGGGGGCTTCCAGATTCCGATAAGCCCCCGCCCGCAGACCTCCACAACCACCGGCCAAGGTTGTGGGGATGAGGCCCTTGTCCTCATCAACATGGAGACAAGGTGTTTTGGGGGCTACCCCAAAGCACCCTCCCAATGTTGAGGGCATGTGGCCTGGTACAGTTCAGGAGGGGGGGTGCTCTCTCGTCCCCCCCTCTTTTCCTGCAGCCTGCCAGGTTGCGTGCTCGGATAAGGGTCTAGTATGGATTTTTGGGGGGACCCCACGTCATTTATTTTTTAAAATTTTGGCGCGGGGGTTCCCCTTAAAATCCATACCAGACCTGAAGGGTCTGGTATGGATTTTGAGGGGGACCCCACGCCATTTTTTAAAAAAATTTTGGCCAGGGTTCCCTTAATATCCATACCAGACCTGAAGGGCCTGGTATGGAATTTAGGGGGACCCCCACGTCGTTTTTTTTTAAAATTTTGGTTCGGGGTTCCCCTGTGGGGAATTCCCATGCCGTTTTTATCAATGAATTTTTATGTGTATTGTCAGACCGGCAATTCATTAATAGCCGCGAGTAGTTTAAATGACTTTTTTTCCTTTGAAATGTCATTTTGCTGTCAGACTGTTCTAAACACGGGAAGCATGCGCCCCTTTACAGGAATACTATAGACACCCCCAGGTACGAAATTTAAAGGGATATTACACTTTTATTGTTTCACATTAAGCATTATTAAAGTCACTGCTACCGAAAAAACTTCCATTTTTAAAATGTCTTTTTTGCATTGATCCATGTCCCCTGGGGCAGGACCCAGGTCCCCAAACACTTTTTATGACAATACCATTTATATAAGCCTTTAAAATTAGCACTTTTGATTTCTCCCATAGACTTTTAAAGGGTGTTCTGTGGCATTCGAATTTGCCACAAACACCCCAAATTGTTCGCTGTTCGGTGAGCTTGCGAACAGCCAGTGTTTGAGTCGAACATGAGTTCAACTCAAACTCGAAGCTCATCCCTACTGCTGTGTTACCATGCAATCGCGGGTGCCGGGCACGTGCATCGGGTCCCCAGTGACAGTGTGCCAGGAAGGCGAGGGTGCCATATGACGCCCTCCCAGAATGAGAGCCGCACCGCCTGGCCAGCATTTGACAGCCAGCGGGCGGCAAGCTGTTAGGTAAGCATTATTAAAATCACTGCTCCCAAAAAACGGCCATTTTTAAAACTTTTTTGCATTGATACATGTCCCCTGGGGCAGGACCCAGGTCCCCAAACACTTTTTATGGCAATAACTTGGATATAAGCTTTTAAAATGAACACTTTTGGTTTTTCATGCTAGAGTCCCATAGACTTTAACGGGGTTCCGTGGCTTTTGAATTTGCCACGAACACCGCATAATGTTCGTTGTTCGCCAAACGCCCAAACAACCAAAGTTCGGCCTGAACTTATGCTCAGGCCAAACCGTTCGCCCATCCCTACTAGTTATATATTCTATCCACTACTTATTTTAATGCCAGTACACAACTTTTTGAGATGAAACAAACTCATTTTTACAGAAGCATTTTTCTTTCAAGAGAAGAGAAAATGAGCTCTAGCTAAAAGATAGCAGTCAGTGAAATATAATTTGAGATTCTAGGAGGGAGGAAGACAGTGGTCTGGAAGTAGATTTAAAAAACAAAACAAGATCTACCCTGACTGTGATTTATTATTTCATGAAGATTACAATGAGTAATGGGTGGTGGTATACAGTCCCCATAAGAATGGAAATGAAAATCAAAATATGCCACATCACCAAAACCAAGCCAAAACAGACTGTCAACATTAAATAGTTCCAGGTCCTGAAATCTTTGCCAAGGCTAGAATCACTTACATTGGTAAAAGATTTTCCTGGAGGAACTTTACAAGACACTTGTTAATCCACTGATCAAGAGACAAGCTTGGCTACCACAATCAACTGCTGCTGCTACTATTCTGTACATGGTCTGCTGGTGCATCGGAGACCTGTATCACATCAACTCATTTGGACATCATTACTGGCAGAAAAACAAGATGTCAGGATCCACATCTAATCTTGCAATGCCATCGGTGTCCGGCTGTGACTCCTCTCACTGTGCCACCTGAGATGCTAGACAGCTCCCTTCCTGATTTCCTGAACAACCTTACCTTGTATCTTAATTTTGCTCCTTCCATAAACTGCCTATTTAGGCCGTGTCTTTGCTCTTCCTGTATGCCAGATTATTGTGCTCTGTCCAGACAATATTTTTGCATACCTGCTGATGTCCTTATCTTTATTACCACTTGTTATCAACCTTTGGCTTGTTCATCAACTTTCGCTTCTGCCTGATCCATCCAACTACTACTTTTTTCTGACCTTTTGGCTTGATCATTGATTATGATTTTACTTGTTCCCTATCTGCTTCATCTGCTACCTGCCCCTGCATGCCCTCTTCCTGCTGAGGCAATCCAAGGGGCCATGACCTGGCATCAGCATGCAGCAAAATCATGAGCTCTAATGAAGCTGCTTGTGCATTTATTCAGCTGACTACTGCTACTTCAATCTTTCTACTGTTACAGATCATGGTACAAGGTGCCAGATCTTCCCACACTGCCTGGACCACAAGGTGATTAAATATATGTGAAATGCAAGAAATATATTTCTAAAAATGACACACACATATATTGTCCAACTGTAAAAAGAAAAAGGAAAGATGCCTAAATACCTTTGAGTAATCAATAATTCCATTGTAAAGTAAAGTAAAATAAGTTATGTAAAATGTTTTTTTCTTTTCCAGTGCTGGCAATGACAATATTTTTTTATATTTTTCTTGATAAATGGGTAGTTTTGCAAATGTATAATTCCTGTATATTTTTTAAAATTATTTGACTGGTTTGTGATAGATAGTTTGTCCTATGCAGTTTTAATCCGCATCCATGGGAGGTTCCTGCTGTGTGACACTTCTGTTCTTCTGACAGTTCTTAAATAACTGAGGGCCCCCTCTGATGCACGGGGACTTCACGGGAACTTCCCTATGGCTTTCCCCGTGATGTCAGAGGGGGACAAGGTCACCCGGTTATGGGGACCCCGCCCCCCTCTGACACCATGGGAAAAACCATAGGGAAGTCCCCCCGCCCTCAGTTATATAAGAACTGTCAGAAGAACAGAAGCGTCACACAGCAGGAACCTTCCATGGATGCAGATCGTCCGAAGAATGAAGTGGGGAAGAAGACGCCGGAGGAAGATGCAGACGAGAAGACCAAAGGAAGAAGCAGAGGACTGGAGGAAGAAGAGGAAGAAGCGGGGGAAGAACAAGATGGAGGAAGAAAACTGAATGAAGACCAAAAACAGAAGGAAGAAGAAGCGGGGAAAGAAGAAGACATTAATAAAGGAATTGTCAAAAACCATCTCTTGTCTTTTTTAACATTTTTGAGACTTTTTTTGTGAAATGGTAGGGGTACATTTGTACCCCACTACCATTTCACACAGGGGGGCTGGGATCTGTGGGTCCCCTTGTTAAAGGGGGCTTCCAGATTCCGATAAGCCCCCGCCTGCATACCCCCACAACCACCGGGCAAGGGTTGTGGGGATGAGGCCCTTGTCCCCATCAACATGGGGACATCCTCCCCATGTTGAGGGCATGTGGCCTGGTACTGTTCAGGAGGGGGGGAAGCTCTCTTGTCCCCCTTCTTTTCCTGCGTGTTAGGATAAGGGTCTGGTATGGATTTTGAGGGGGACCCCCACGCCATTTTTTTTTAAATTTTGCTACGGGGTTCCCCTTAATATCCATACCAGACCTGAAGGGCCTGGTATGGAATTTGGGGGGCCCCCACGCATTTTTTTTTAAACTTTGGTTTGGGGTTCCCCTTAATATTCATACCAGACCCGAAGGGCCTGGTAATGCACTGTGGGGGAATCCCAGGCTGTTTTTTTCAATGACTTTTATGAGTATTGCAGAGACCCGACAATTCATTATAGCTGCCGACGCTACCACTACTTTTAAATGACTTTCTTTTCCTTTAGAAATGTCATTTTGCTCTTGGACTGTTGTAAACACGGGAAACATGCACCACTTTACAGGCATACTATAGACACCCCTCAGGTATGAAATTTAAAGGAATATTGCACTTTTATTGTTTCACTTTAAGCATTAATAACATCACTGCTCCCGAAAAAACAGACGTTTTTTAAAACTTTTTTTTGCATTGATACATGTCCCCTGGGGCAGGACCCAGGTCCCCACACACCTTTTATGACAATAGCTTGCATATTAACCTTTAAAATTAGCACTTTTGATTTCTCCCATAGACTTTTAAAGGGTGTTCCGTGGCTTTCGAATTTGCCGTGAACACCCCAAATTGTTCGCTATTCGGCGAACAGCCAATGTTTGAGTCAAACTCATGTTTGACCCAAACAGACAGCCCATCCCTAGTGACAATGTCTTTAATACATTTGAGGTAGGTGATTTGTTGGTTTTCAGTTGACTTTTAGTAGCAGACAAACAAATTAAACAGGGCCATATGAAACAGATGAAATGTAACTTTCTTATACCAATAACAGGACTTTCGGGTTGACAAAGAGGGTTGTAGCATCTGTTCATTTAAATCCACCCCCCATGTACAGATTGTAGTCGTGGACACATTCAGGCTTTACAACGGGGCCGTGTCTTCTCTTGATCTCCACCAGGGTGTCCTTGTGGATGGTAGAGAGGATGTGGACATCTTTCTTGTCCCTCCACTTCATGGCCAACACTTCCTTATTTCTCATGATTGCCGATTCCCCATTTTGTAATTTTTTTGTCAATAGATTTAGTGGGAAGCCCTTCCGTTTTTTTTTTAAGGTACCGCAGGCCAGGGTTTGTTTACGGTAAAGGTGGCGAAAAAGGGGCAGGCTGGTATAATAATTGTCCTCATGTAAATGGTATCCTTTTTGTACAGGGGGTATGCCAGCTTCCAGACAATTTTCCCACTGGTTCCAATATGTGGGGCACTCACAGGGCTGGAGCTGGGAGTCTTTGCCTTCATAAATACGGAATGTGTACACGTATCCAGTGGCTCGATCACACAGTTTATTCAATTGCAACCCGTACCTGGCTCTCTTACTTGGAATATACTGCTTGAAGTGCAGTCGGCCAGTAAAATGTATAAGAGATTCGTCCACACAAATGTTTTGATCCGGAATAAACACTTCAGCAAATCGCTGGGAAAAATTATTTATTAGGGGGCGTATTTTGTATAAGTTGTCATGGTTGGGGTGATCTCGGGGAGGGCACTGCGAATTGCCGTTAAACTGTAGGAAACGCATAATCATGTTGTAGCATGTCCTGGACATGACAGCAGTATATTGGCATGTGGTAGATGGGGTTGGTGGACCAATAGGCATGGAGTTTGCTCTTCTTTGTAAGCCCCATATTGAACATAAGGCCCAAAAACAATTTAAATTTGTCCAGTGTGAGATGTTGCCACTGGAACATGCGGGCATAGGATGAATTGGGGTTGGCAACAATAAATTGCTCTGCATACAGATTGGTTTGGTCCACCATATTCTGCAACAAATCTTGTGGGAAAAATAAATAAAAATAACCCAATTGTGAAAAAATTGTATTGTTTGGCTGCACACCTGGCTGTGCGGTGAAAGGGGGATTATAGCGGACCCTGAGCTGGCAGGCAACCATAAGGGGTTTGCCAGGGTATTGGGAAGGTAAGACTGGATTCCTCGGGTTGGGCATGTAATTCCAGTACTGGTACTGGGCTCCTCTTCCTGGAGTCTGGCGCTGCTGTTGGTAGGCAGGTCTTCTGATCTTGATCCTGATCTTGGTCCTGATCTCCTTATTCTTTTAGGAAGGATGGTTTCCTCCTCTGACTCAGATCCTCTACCCTCTACTGGCTCGTATTCCGAATCAGATGATTGGAAGATCCCCGTTGCTCTCATCATCGGACGTGGTAAGGATGGCATATGACTCCTCAGGTGTGTAAACCCTTTGAGACATAATGGCGGTACTTTTTGGTGGGCCTGTGTGATGGTACTGTTGGTGGTGGTACTAGTGGTGGGCCTGTGTGAATATAGCGATGGCGGTATTAGTGGCGGACCTGTGTGGCGTTACTGATGGCGGTACTAGTGGTGGGCCTGAGTGGATATACCGATGGCGGTATTAGTGGTGAGCCTGTGTGGATATACTTATGGCGGTATTAGTGATGGCCTGTGTGGATATACCGATGGCGGTGTTAGTGGCGGGCCTGTGTGGTGGTACCAATGGCGGTACTAGTGGTGAGACTTTGTGGCGGTACTGATGGTGGTACTGGTGGCGGGCCTGTGTTGCGGTACCAATGGTGGTACTAGTAGCAGGCCTGTGTGGCGGTACTGGTGGCAGGACTGATGGTGGTACTGGTGGCGGTACCAATGGTGGTACTGGTACTGGTCCTGTGTGACAGATGGGCTGTGACAGATGGGCTGTGACAGATCCAGATGGACTGACAGAACTCCTGACAGGTTCTCTTTATTGGGGAGGACACATGTTGTGCTCAGTAATACAGTACAGACAATACACTGATCTCACTCACTGATACCTGCTCTCTCCTCACACGATCGGTGTGTGAGGAGAGAGCAGGGATCAGATAGTAATCACTCTCCTGTGTTTACATTTGTGACCGGCTGTGATTGGACACAGCTGGTCAGTTGGTAAATAGCCAATTTCATTGGCTGTTTACCCTGATCGGGGAATCGATGTGTCTGAGGGACATGCACCGTCCTCGATCCCCGTGGGCGCGCGTAAGGATAAAAGAGCCACCGCCCGGCTGTAATTCTGCTATAGGCTGGGCAGGAAGTGGTTAAACATGTTGTATTGATGCATTCAAGAATTTAAAATAAAATGGTAGCTTAAGAGGGAAGTAATTAAAGCTGGCATACCCCTTACATGAGAATGCAATTAGGGTACACTGAATGCTGACCTCTAAACTGTCTGCCATGTTCATAGGCTTCCATGTGCTATCAGTGACAGATGTTTGCATACAGAATTTTGTATACAGCAAAATCTTTTGTATTCCGTGGTGCAGCCTTACATATTACACAAATTTGCAATTGTCTGTTTTGTAGGAGGAAAAGCTAAAGACTAGATTAGACAATGCAACCATACTGGAATAAGCAACATTTGAACTAATTTGAAGTCAACACAAAGAAAAAATATTTGTTTAAAAAAAAGTTTGAGCTTTCTTATGTAATAGCCATAAGAGCTGAATTAATTATAGAGATTTTTGTAAAAGTACAGAGTACAAGTAATAAAGTATTACATTCATCAAGGAACAATAAAGGGAGATTGAAGGAATGATAATAGTAAAATCAATAACTATGTATGGAGCAACACATTTTGTAGGACTGATTAATAAAATTTATATTTTCAATGAGGGATTCAAAGAGCCTTGTTGACACAGAGAATTTGAATAACCCAGTATTGGATGAAAGTTTCAGCCCAGTGTGTTTGACAAAAGGCAGCAGAACCCTCCAGTCATGGTCCATTATTTTGCAGCCTGCTACACTTGGGAAATTAGTTCTGAATAATAAACAATACTTTATCACCCACATCCATGAATGGAAAATCATCTCTTTAGTTTATCATCAAAGGGACATGATATGTTGTTGAAACATGGTTTTGTTTTGTTGCTCAAATATTCAGTTACACTTGATGAAATGTCAGAAACAGTAAAATAAACAAAACTTAAACACAGTTTTTTTGATACTTTATGGTCAGTTTAACAAATTAGGGTGTCCTTTTATAATTTTTTTCCTTTTTATTTTGTTTCCAAAATGAGCTATTTTGAATGCATTTCAGGAACTCACTGGCCTTTTTTATTTTGTATAAAAATGATTTTTAACTTTTCAGAATACTCATTTCAGTAATAACAATATAAATATTAATGACTTATTAAATCTAAATAGGTGTTTACTGTTTCAAAAAAGGGTTTTCTTTTCCAGGTAGGCTAATAACTGGAAGATTTCCAGGAAGTATTATGAAGTGTAATAATTATAATCATGGCAGATGCTAGATTGAAGAGACTTAAGCTAGCAGGACTTTTCTGTCATCTTTGGCACACTTGCCAACATTGAACAGGCCGTGAATATATGCATACCTTATTTTATTTTCTCTAAGGTAATAATTCAAAATATCTTAATTTTCTTTGTTGTTCAAAATTGATTTTGTTTTCCTACACACAATTATGTTCTGATGTCATTTTTATAGATTTCTATTATTATAGAGACCAATGTATTATGCAGTTCAATACTATTAGCTTGCTATCCTTTCATCTAATTTTTCTCTATTAAGTTATCATACTTTCTAAATCATTTTATCGTCCCTCCTTCATTATTAATGCACATTTATTGATATTTTTATCATGTAAAAGATACATGAACAACAGATGCAGACTTGGAGTGGCCCAAATGGCATTTACAAAAAAATAGGAGAATTAAGTATGTTGTGTACAAAAAAATACTGGTCCAAGGTGTGGGGACCAGGGAGAACTGTCCGATACCCTGGTAGGTGTGTTGCTAGGCTATTCACAATAGTTCAGGTAAGAAACAGCTCAGATTTATAAAAAAAAAACTAAGATAATCTATGTTACAAAGCATTCAATATGATCTAGGTTAGAGGTTAGAAGTTGCAGTGACTTGTCCAGTTATTCCTGAGGTGCACCTGGGAAAAGAGAATAGAACATTAAATGGGGGGGAGCAAGCTTGTAGGGAGGGCAAACTAGACCTGCCCTAATGAGCGGTGGAATAAACTCTGAGAAATGCGGACAGCTTCCATATTTAATTGTATTTGTCTAGTTTATTATTTAGTCAACCTCTTATGCCCTGTACACACGGTCGGATTTTCCGACGGAAAATGTGTGATAGGACCTTGTTGTCAGAAATTCCGACCTTGTGTGGGCTCCATCACACATTTTCCATCGGATTTTCCGACACACAAAGTTTGAGAGCTTGCTATAAAATTTTCCTACAACAAAATCCGTTGTCGGAAATTCCGATCGTGTGTACACAAATCCGACGCACAAAGTGCCACGCATGCTCAGAATAAATAAAGAGATGAAAGCTATTGGCTACTGCCCCGTTTATAGTCCTGAAGTACGTGTTTTACGTCACCGCGTTCAGAATGATCGGATTTTCCGACAACTTTGTGTGACCATGTGTATGCAAGACAAGTTTGAGCCAACATCCGTCGGAAAAAATTCTAGGATTTTGTTGTCGGAATGTCCGATTAATGTCCGACCGTGTGTACGGGGCATTAGAGATTCCATGTACAGTATGTGATCTCTTTAACCACTTCAGATCTGGAAGGTTTACCTCTGTTCCTGATCAGGCCATTTTTTGCGATATGGCACTGCGTTGCTTCAACTGACAATTGCGCGGTAATGCAATGCTTTACCCGAGTAAATCTGCTATGGGGCGGTCGTAAAGTGGTTAATCTTGAAATATAAATCCACTTTGGACAGGGTTGTTGTGCGTTTCCAGTTTACAGCAGTATGACAGTGACTTGCTGTTAGTATATGTGTGGTAAGTTTTCTAGTGAATTTAGGGTTGCTCTTTAGGACAAAGCCCAATAGATGTACAGTATAATAAGGCCTAGCAGGGTATCACTCAATAGCAGCTGGGAAAATAATGTAGTAATTGCTGGCTAGTAGGATGGGATTCTCAAGCAGGTACAGATTTATACTAAATAGGGAACCCATGTAAGTGTTATACCACCAGCGTAAATTGCTCACAGAAGGGTAGATGGAGTGTAAGATTTTAAGTGTAGTATTAGTGCATTTGTGCTTTATAAGCATTTTCCTTGTAGGTAATGCATATTAAGGTTTTGTGTGCATGAATTCAAATAATTTTCCATAAAAAGATAGATAGTTTTTAGCCAAAAAATTATTTCCACTCCACTTCATATATGGATATTTAATGTATGGGACCTCTGAAAGGAATGACAGAGTTTAGCAACCACTGTCAGATATAAATAGTGGGCTTAGATGGTTCTGAGGAAGGGGCATTTGACACCTACATATTGCAGCATGAAAAACATATTACTTATAGAATCTATTACATCTACAATGCATCTACAATGCCTCTCATGGCAGACTTTCAAATTCTCTGCAGTGTTTTCATGCCCTCTGTGTGGCACAGTCAGGGCATCAGGGGAGGTAGCTGCAGGTTCCATCTTAGTGTGTTCCTGTGAGGGCAGCTAGCCAGTCTCAATTCATTTTAAAGTGTTTTTAAAGCAGGAAGAGAGTGTTGCTTGGTGTGGATGTCCCTAAGGTCTATATTCCCCATTGTGGAGGGTTTTGTAGCTGTGTGCCTCTTAATCTACAGTCTGGAGCAGGACCTTAGTTACAGGGCAACTTGTTCTGCGGCCATCAAAACTACACACCCTTCCTCTTCCATTTTTAACCACTTCCTCCCCTGCCTATAGCAGAATGACGGCTGGGTGGTGGTTCAGTTATCCTGACTGGACGTCATATAAGGCAGTTTGTTCCACTAGATTTTAGTTATGGGTATTTTAGTAAAGGGGGCTGAATACAAAAGCACGCCACACTTTTCAGATATTTATTTGTAAAAAAAATGAAAACCATTTATCATTTTCTGTCCACTTCACAACCTTGTGCCACTTTGTGTTAGTCTATCATATAAAATCCCAATAAAATACATTTACGTTCTTGGTCGTAACATGACAAAATTTGGAAAATTTCAAGGGGTATGAATACTTTTTCAAGGCACCGTAAATGTGGTGGTCAAATTAGTTTTCTTTTTATTCTTTTTTCCTTTATTTTCATCTAATAGTCCTGTAAGTAATACATTTCTGTCCTTGAAATGTAATGCTTATTTATTGCAATGAGTCTATGAAAGAATAGTGTTGTTATCTAAGGAAATGAAACATGTAAGGATAGCAGAACACCTCTTCTACTCTTCTCCATAGTGTGGGTGGTCTGTGATTGACAAAGTGATTGTGTGTAGCACAGAAGAGGTATAAGCTCACTGTAGTTATAGCAGAATTAACATTGCTATCCCAGCCCCTTTCCTTATATAGCTTATGATAGCTCAGAGCAGTACCATTTGAGCTAGGTCCATTGGGTTTGATTTAGTAAAGTAGCGGGCATTGTGAATGATGATGAATTTACAATTAAAGACTTTTTGGGGGATTTGCATTGTTTTTAATAAAGGACTTTTCAAATGTTTGGGTGTCTTTATGTCTAAACATAAGTATTTAAATCTGTGACGTGTCTCTGGTGAAATACACCCCACGTGAAGAAATAAACCGTGGCGCTACCTGCAAAACTCTTCCCACCTCTTACAGTGAACTACCTAATCTAGTGAACACCTCTATACAGGTGTATCCTAAAAAAATTAAATTATATATATAAATATACAATATAAATAATAAACACCAAAAACAGGGTACATAAAGTGACTAAGTGCCAATACTGCTCTTGTAATTTATATACATCAATCCTTGTGTAGTGACAACACAAAAAATACAAACCATCAATGCTTGTAACAATCCCTATGTGTCACACAATCCCTATGTGACTATAACAAAAACTATGTGAAAAATCCATACAAATATCAAGAGTGTCTGTGATTGTGCTCAAAAAGACATCAAATTGTGCCACAGCAAGTCCTTTTTAATTCCAGGGGTGTAATTGTCTTCTATCAGGTCCTTCCACCACACCTGCGTGTTCAGTGAACCCTCTCCCAGTGAAAATCCACTCACCAGCTCCTCATGCCTCCACTTTCGTATGAGGCTTTAAAGCATAGATGTCCAAGTCAACTGGAAAAGGTTAAACATTTTTCCATCCGGAAATCCGTTCCATATGCAAATTAAAGAAGACTCCCAATAGTGTGATAACGTAACAAATTTATTAGCACACACTGCAAATCACACTCCAAAAGTTCCACTCACATTGTGTAAAGAATTAAAAAGCGCAGCAAATTCCACAGCAATCTGTTAACGCAGTAACAACACAGCAGCTTGGATAAACCTCCTAGGGGGTATGCGGTCACGGCGGACCCTACCACAGCAGGCGTGTATGAAGTGTCTCTCACCCTCTTCTCGCCTGCCTGTCAGATGACTCCGCTGTCTCCCCCGGTAGGTATACCACAGCGCTCGCTTCCTTCTGTCACTAGTACGTGGTGTTCTCCTTAGCTCGGCCACGCCCCCGACATGTTTCATCACGCCTGTGACTTAATCATGGGATAGGCCGCTCTAAACGCCAGTCACTCCTTATATCTCCTCCCCTCCCCAATTTACAGAGGATGTCTCAGTGCACATGCGTCATCTGTTCGTTCCACGCTTGCGCTGTAGAAGTGTCCCCATGAGCGCAAACCCCCGCTATTAGAGACTACAGCTCATCAGTTTCTAGTGTACGATACAGCAGTATTCGGCTACCTCCCGCGCCCTGTCACATCACCAATGTTAATGGCACAATTTATCAGAACGGAGGATCATCAGGCAGCGCTGTCATACCCTGACATGTTAATCAAAGCGTGCTAATGACTTTCTGTGTATTTTTCACAAAATTACACAACAAAGCGTTCTACCACTATTTTTACATAAAATAATCTAATATTATAAAAACAACTCATTCAAACTATAAAAACCGGTTATTATTACTACAACCGTATAGCAATATTGAACTAAATATCCGCACATTTATAAAATAAAATAAAAAATAATATAAAAAATATATATAAAAAAAATATATAAAAAAAGCGTCTGGGAATGGCTGGAATAAAATAAATCTCCTCTACTGGTTCTTGGTAAGGTAAACTGCAATTATGATATTCTCAATATGCAGATTAAAAATTAAAAATTAAAAATTACTGATAACATAGCTGTGAACAGGTGGTCCTTATTCATCAATATCAATTATTAGATTGACAGCTGTCATTTACCCCTCCCTATCACTTGATCTAAAACAATGTCATTTAAAAAGATTATATGTGATATGTTAAAATATTAACCTCCCACTCAATAAAGTGACAGTGCATATAGAATAAAGGGGAATCCTAAAATAAACCTATATCAGTAATCACTGTACAGTGCAATCTAAAAATCATTAATAAAACAATTTAGGTCCAGTTCGATATTAAGTCCTCTCGGGGTCAAACTCTTAAAAAGGAATATCCATTCCGTTTCTCTATGTGACAGATCCCTTATCCTATTAGAGCCCCTCCAAGAAGGGTATACCACATCAATGCCACAAAATTGTAGCAAAGATTGGTCCTGTTGGTGTTTGTCCTTAAAGTGCATGGATACACTGTGGTATTTATATCCATTTTTGATGTTGGTCAAATGTTCGCTTATTCGGATCTTCAGTTGTCTTTTGGTCCTGCCAACATAATATAAACCACAGGGGCACCACATAAGGTAAACCACATGCTTCGTAGTGCACGTGCTGAACTCTTTAATCTCAAACCTGTCTCCTTCTCTGTTGGTGACACTCGTAATGCCTCTATTACTGAACCTCACTGTTTTACAGCAAACACATTTCCTACAGCAGAAAAAATCTCTAAAATTAAAGGATAAAGATCTTGGGTTTGGTGGATCCAAAATCTTTTTCACTATTTGGTCTCCTATACTTGGGGCTCTCCTGTATATGAATTTCGGTTGTGCTGGTAATATCCCTCCCAAGTGTCTATCTTTACAGAGGATATACCAATATTTTCTATAGATGTTTTCAATTTCTCTGTACTGGCAGTGAAAACCAGAGACAAAACTCAATTGATGTTGGGTATCCCCTCCTTGTAGTTCTTTTTTCTTCAAACATTGTTCCCTGGGGATTTCGGCTACTTCTTGTATAATTTCCGTTAATTCCTCACTCTTGTATCCCTTCTGTATGAATTTCTCCTTCAGAACATTCGATTGGACTAAATAATCTTCCATATGTGTACAGTTCCGACGGATCCGCAATAGCTGACCTTTCGGAATATTTCTTATCCATGATGGATGATGTCCACTCGCCACGGACAAATAGCTATTGCGGTCCGTCGGTTTGAAATACACCTTAGTCTTTAGTGTGTCCGAAACTTTCTCTATAGTGACGTCCAAAAAATGTATTGTTTTGTCACTAATATGGTATTCCAACTTGATATTGTTTGTATTCCTATTCAACTATTCCAAGAATGCTTCCAAAGAATCCTTAGACCCCTCCCATATCAACAAAATGTCATCAATAAACCTCCGATAAAATTTAAGCTGGGGTCTATTGATGTTGAACACCTGTCTGTCCTCCCATTCAGACATAAACAGGTTGGCGAGGCTGGGGACATACTTAGCCCCCATTGCCACGCCAACCTGTTGGGAGAAGAACTGTCCATCAAACCAAAAATAATTGTGGGACATGCAAAATTCTAATGCATGTCCCACAAACCTCTTCTGTACAAACGGGATGTCGTCCCTTTTGCTTAATGCCCAATTAAGGGCCAGTGACGCATCCTCATGTTGTATGTTTGTGTATAAAGAGGCTACGTCAGCCGTTACCAAGTAAGATGTTAATACAGGATCCAATTTTACTTTTTCCAATAGACATAGCAGGTCCGAGGTGTCCTTCAGGTATGCTCTTGTTACCTTTACACTGGGTTGGAGGAATTTATTTAAATATTCACCAAGCCTTGCAGTCACTGACCCAATTCCATTTACTATAGGACGAGGGGGTAGATTCTGAATGTTTTTATGAACTTTGGGCAGTGTGTAGATTACTGGTATTCGACTTGCACTTGGTACGAGGTATCTTTTTTCCTTAGGGTTTAGGGCCTTCAACCCAAATCCCCACTCCACCAATGCAGCCAATTGAAAGCTGTATGAATCTGTAGGATCAGATTTCAATTTCTTGTATGTGTTCCGATCACTCAGTAACTCCACCAGTTGTTCATGATAAAACAGCTTGTCCATGACTACCACCCCTCCTCCCCTCCTCCCTGGAATTAAAAAGGACTTGCTGTGGCACAATTTGATGTCTTTTTGAGCACGATCACAGACACTCTTGATATTTGTATGGATTTTTCACATAGTTTTTGTTATAGTCACATAGGGATTGTGTGACACATAGGGATTGTTACAAGCATTGATGGTTTGTATTTTTTTGTGTTGTCACTACACAAGGATTGATGTATATAAATTACAAGAGCAGTATTGGCACTTAGTCACTTTATGTACCCTGTTTTTGGTGTTTATTATTTGTATTGTATATTTATATATATAATTTAATTTTTTTAGGATACACCTGTATAGAGGTGTTCACTAGATTAGGTAGTTCACTGTAAAAGGTGGGAAGAGTTTTGCAGGTAGCGCCACGGTTTATTTCTTCACGTGGGGTGTATTTCACCAGAGACACGTCACAGATTTAAATACTTATGTTTAACTGTAACACACTAAGTGGCAGCTAGAGTCAGGCTATACCAACCGGTGACAGTCAATATCAAGGTTGACTCTCCGAGGCGCAGTGGTGGGGAACTAAGTATAGGGTGGGGATTATACTTAGGAGAACCGTTCATTAGTGTCTTTATGTCTAGGTTACATTTTTTTTAATGAGTAGAGGTACTATGTATCCCTTACTCATTCACATGGGACTTAGTTTCCCATTTTGAGGGCATGTGGCCTGGTATAGTTCAATAGGTGAGCGAATGACCATCTTCCCCCTTTCCAGGACAGCCAGGCTGTGTGCTCAGATAAAGGGTCTCGTATGGATTTTCTGAGAGACCTCACACATGATAAAGTGGAAAGAATTTGGGACTTTATATGAGGCCTCTGAAGTAATTATCAGAGGTGCCTCCATCCTGGGTTTTGCGCAGCAAAAAAAAGAGGGAGGAGGTTGGGACTTTGTGTGAAGCATGCAGCTGGAGAGCAAGGAGACACTGTAGGTAATAAAAAATTAATTTTATTCCATGGATACAACATACGGTACAATACATCAATGGCACAGATACACATTGCAACCTGCAAGTTAAAGTGAAGTTAATAATTAATTCACAGTAGCAGCATAAATACGTAAACATAAAATACAATTGCATATGACATCCCATACATTAATGATAAAATGATCACTGACTGTAAACATGTAGTAGCAGCAATAATAGCTCAAACAACTGGATGTATAACCATGATTGTTGCATCTTTAGCTCAACGCGTTTCGTGACTATCTGTCACTCAACAGGAGAAGACGCTGTAGGGATGTCTAGTGAATTGAAAGGTGAACAGTAAATACACTGAACAGACCAAAAGAAGGGAGAGGGTGAATGATAGAACATTCACCCATACTTACAGGTTACCAATGGCACAGATACACATTGCAACCTGCAAGTTAAAGTGAAGTTAATAATTAATTCACAGTAGCAGCATAAATACGTAAACATAAAATACAATTGCATATGACATCCCATACATTAATGATAAAATGATCACTGACTGTAAACATGTAGTAGCAGCAATAATAGCTCAAACAACTGGATGTATAACCATGATTGTTGCATCTTTAGCTCAACGCGTTTCGTGACTATCTGTCACTCAACAGGAGAAGACGCTGTAGGGATGTCTAGTGAATTGAAAGGTGAACAGTAAATACACTGAACAGACCAAAAGAAGGGAGAGGGTGAATGATAGAACATTCACCCATACTTACAGGTTACCAATGAGCATGGGGTGCGGCGATGGATGCCAGGGCAAAGCTGCAGACAATTGTCTCCCCCGGGAGCAGAGGCGGCAAAAACAGTGGCAAGACAATGGGAAATCCTGGAGGATAAGGTGTGACTGGGGAAGTGAACCTGGAAACGTCATTGATTGAACGTGTGAACCGGCGCAAGCAGACGATAATAAATATGTAAACTGCAACTAGTGCTAGGGTAACTGCAGTTTTCTCATTGATAATAGCAAGCACCCAATCCAATTGGTTAATTTCATCTCATTAGATGTGTCTTGTTAGGCAATTAATAGGTGTTCTCAGAGAATTAACCCTTTTGATGCTAATCTCATTCCTATTACTTCTACTATATCTTTGAAATGTGTTTATTTTTATTTGTACCCAAATCTTTCAATACATTACAAAGAACAGAGAAGTGTTTCTAAACACAATAAATTAATATTTTCCAATCTTGATCTTTAAAGGTGACCATACACTGCAATCAGTTAGATCTTAAAAAATTAGATTTAGTGCAAGAGCCTGTTTGATTTCCTATACTTTGAATTAATTAAGTGCGTCTTCCTATTACCTATTTCGCTGAAATATCAAATTGTGCAGAGATTGGCCAATCAGATTGTATAGTGCATGACCATCTTAAGTGCCAAATTTGGAATGTAGATGTGCCATGACCCACTTGTATTTTCCTATTGATATTTCTTGGGCATTATACAAGGCACATGAGAACCCACCTTTTTTCAAGACAGGATCAGGAATCTTCAAACTACGGCTCTGCAGCTGTTGCGGAACTACACATCCCATGAGGCAT
This sequence comes from Aquarana catesbeiana, assembly GCF_042186555.1. NCBI lineage: Eukaryota > Metazoa > Chordata > Amphibia > Anura > Ranidae > Aquarana > Aquarana catesbeiana. The sequence goes on from NC_133324.1 coordinate 647,038,500, forward strand.
TGTAAAACTCTGACATTCACAGACATGACTGGGCATGATGGGAATTGTAGTTCCTGAACAACTGGAGGGCCATAGTTTGAAGACCCCTGTGCTAGACCATTATTATGCTTCCAGAATTGGGAGTATGGCATCTACCCAACTTCTCACTGCTGGTAAAGAGAGAGATGCAGCTCACAAACACTCTTGTTCTGGAATGACACTGCCCTAGTGAGAACTGGTTCCAGGTGCTGGCTTTGCTGGGTTGCAATGAGACAAGAAGAAATCCTGGATAGCTGCACTCCGGGATAAGGACATCTTTATTAAAGTAAAATCCAACAATACAGGCAAATGCAGAGAAGTACAGGGTGGTAAACCGCTAACGCGTTTCACATCATTTGGATGCTTATTCGTAGCTAAAGAGGGATAGTAATAGTGTGATATAAATATAAAAGTAAAAAAGTAAAAGAGGGAGGGTGGAGTATGCATGCCGGTAGAACAACCAATCACCGCGCTGCATAGTAGACCCACCTTCTTGGTGTAATTAAAAAGAGAATGATCCCATTATAAAAACCCACACCTGCAAGATGAGGAGGGGAAAAACATCCAATAATAGCCAAACAAGTATATAAAAAAAGAAAGTGTATAAACAAAACTCACATGCCAATATAAATCAGCACAGACTCATGTAAATAACTGAAAAAAGAAAAAGGGAGGCTATCATTGGATGCCAAAATCCCCTCACAGCAGGTGAAGCCGCAACAATGGAACAATATTAGAGTAGTAGGGAGTGCCAAAGAGTGTTGAACCAGAAAGCCATGTAACTGCAGGGTACCTCGCTCACACATATACAGAACCAAAAATCAAAAAATATACAAGACATATATATATAGACCTGAACAAAATATACATAAATGTGTGACAGCGCGACCCGACATAGTATACATAGACACTCCAGAGCACTCACACAACCCAAGAAAAGACAATATACATAAACAGTTAAATAGATTGAATGTAAATTACTATATAGAATCAGAATTTTCCAGCAAAAACAAATCTAATAACTGGTTATCATTCCAGGGCACATTTAAATGTGGTGCTCGCAACTGCAATTATTGTCCATTCATTAAGAATGGAAACATGGTGACATCAATGTCCACGGGAAAGTCCCATAAAATTAATTCCTTTGTCAACTGCAATACACGTTATGTCATATACGTCATCACATGTACTACATGTTCCCTCCAATATGTAAGGAGAACTACACGCAGGCTGAAAGACCGGTTGTATGACCATCTCTATGACATTGACAAGAACCATGCCACAAACGTTGCACGTCATTGGAACGAAGTCCATCAAAAGAACACACCTTGCCTTGTCATACAAGGCATAGACAAAATTAGGACACCACCGCGAGGGGGGGGTGACAAATTTAGAATCCTATGCAAACGTGAAGTCCAATGGATTTTCTCTCTCAACACCAGACAACCCCTCGGGTTTAACTTCGAGTGGGATGTGTCACACTTTTATGAATGATCCTACACACGTTTTGTGGTTTCATTCATAAAAAAGTCTTTACCTGTAGTTTCTGTCATTCACATCCTCAGCAGTCTTTTATCTGGGATTTAATAAATATAAACCAGTTTCTCTAAAGAAAATCTTTTTATTATTAAGAAGATGCATTAGCTTATATATGTCTACTCATAACTTACAAAGTTACAGATATTTGCACTACTGTATACTATATACATATATTTTTTCACCATTGGTAGTCTAGCAATCCAACCCTTAAATATAAACATATTTCCACTACTGTTAGATTAGAGATTCAACTCCCTAATCCGGATTTTTTAAGCCCAAATTTCATGTCATAGCGAGTAGCAGTATTTTTCAGCAGGTTGAGGGAGACTCCTTCGTCTCCTGGTGCACGGCAGAAAGCCATGAGGTTGTTCCTTTTAATCCTCTTTGTGTTCCTGTTTTTCTGCTAGATATATTTAGCTAAAGTCTCATCTTTTTTTACAGTAGATCGTGATACGCTGCAGCACTCTAAGTGAGACTCTCTCAGTCCCCGAATGCATGGTATAATGCAGATAAGCTACTTTTCTTGGCTTTGTTTTTGTTAGTCCCATTTTAGTTTTATTGAATGTTTACAACGAGCCGTGGCATTCTGCAGCACACTGAGTGAGACTCTGGGAGTAGCAGTATTCTTCAGCAGCTTGAGTGAGACTCCCTTGTCTCCTGGTGTATGGCAGAGAGTTATGAGGTTGCTTCCTTTCTAATCCTCTCTGTGTTCCTGCTTTTTCTGTTAGACATATTAGGCCATAGTCTCATTTTTTCTATAGTAAACCGTGACTTGCTGGAGCATTTTTAGTGAGACTTTTTGAGTCCCCAAACACATGGCATAATACAGCTAAGCTGTTTTATAGACTACTTTGTTCCCTTCGCCTTTCGGCTTTACTTTTGCTAATCCCACTTTAGTTTAGTCTTATGGAATTTTTATAGTGAGCCGTGGCGTTCTGCAGCACGAGAAGTGAGACTCTGGGAGTCTCTAATCATATGGTATCATTTAATTCTTTGGTGTAGGATGTAGATCTAGACTATGTTTGATTTAGTTTTTACAGTTACCCTACTATATTCGTGTGTGCCTGATACTATTATTTTTTTTTGGCTTTTTGCTTCATTCAACTTATTTCAGCATATGAAGTGAGACTTACGGTCTCCGCATACTTGTTGCTGCAGCGCAGTCTGCCACTATGTTAACCTATGTGGAAACTGCATCCGTCTAGTAGTTCTTTCTGGTTTCTCACTCTTAAACCTCTGGTTGGGGTTTTTTCATGTTTCCTGTGCGATTGATCAAATATTTTTTTATGATTGGCCGCACGGCTAACATCATACTGTTATGAGAGTTTAACATCAACAACAATGGATATTTATACATATTTTTTTGTGGTTTATTTGGTGTCTAATCCATTTCCATGTCTTTGTTTGTTTTTTACTGTCTTTCCTTTCAGGAAACAAAGATTCATTTGACACCAGTGTTTTGGATGTGATGCTACATTTTTGATACATTTGTAACCACGTCTTTGAGTAGTTGGCGACCCATTTCAGATTTATAATAATTTTTATTGCACATTTTTTTGTCAACTCTTTTGTTTACATGATACAAGTTGTTGGATATGATGGGAGAAGTTGTTTAATGTCCATATATATATATACTTCTTTATTTCATGTTTAATGTTGTTGGATATGATCGGAGAGGTTGTTTAATGTGCATATATATATACTTCTTTATCTCATGTTTAATGTATATACGCTTTGATCTAGCATTCAAAATACATATACTCTGATCCTATATAGTAATTTACATTCAATCTATTTAACTGTTTATGTATATTGTCTTTTCTTGGGTTGCATGAGTGCTCTGGAGTGTCTATGTATACTATGTCGGGTCGCGCTGTCACACATTTATGTATATTTTGTTCAGGTCTATATATATATGTCTTGTATATTTTTTGATTTTTGGTTCTGTATATGTGTGAGCGAGGTACCCTGCAGTTACATGGCTTTCTGGTTCAACACTCTTTGGCACTCCCTACTACTCTAATATTGTTCCATTGTTGCGGCTTCACCTGCTGTGAGGGGATTTTGGCATCCAATGCTAGCCTCCCTTTTTCTTTTTTCAGTTATTTACATGAGTCCGTGCTGATTTATATTGACATGTGAGTTTTGTTTATATACTTTCTTTTTTTATATACTTGTTTGGCTATTATTGGATGTTTTTTCCCTCCTCATCTTGCAGGTGTGGGTTTTTATAATGGGATCATTCTCTTTTTAATTACACCAAGAAGGTGGGTCTACTATGCAGCGTGGTGATTGGTTGTTCTACCGACATGCATACTCCACCCTCCCTCTTTTACTTTTTTAATTTTCTACTTATATCACACTATTACTATCCCTCTTTAACTACGAATAAGCATCCAAATGATGTGAAACGCATTAGCGGTTTACCACCCTGTACTTCTCTGCATTTGCCTGTATTGTTAGATTTTACTTTAATAAAGATGTCCTTATCCCAGAGTGCGGCTATCCAGGATTTCTTCTTGTCTCATTTCTCACTGCTGGTGGACACAAGAACCTACATCTATAGATATATATTTGAGCAGCACAGTGGTGTAGTGGTTAGCACTTTCACCTAGCAGCAAAAAGGGTGGCTGGTTTGAATCCCACCCATGACATTATCTGCCTGGAGTTTGCATGTTCTCCCGGTGCCTGAGTGGGTTTCCTCCAGGTACTCGGATTTCCTCTCACACTCTAAAAACATGCTGGTAGGAAAATTGGATCTTGTCTAAATTGGCCCTAATATGTCTGAATGTGTGTTAGGGACCCACACAAACACCACCCCATGTTAAAAAAAATAACAATTTTCAAATAAGGATCATCTCTTCCTCAGAGAACAGTGAGTGGGGCATGGTGGTCTGAAGAAATTAGCAGCAGTACAAGTCACTTCCTGTAGGGGCATGATGTCATTCCTTTGTGCTTTCTGCCGCTTACAGGAACCAGATATGCGCACGGGCACATACCTGTGCGCACACAGCACCTGCGCATCTCACATAGACAGCGGTCGCACATCTAGACGCATTTGGCTGCAGGAATCCATATTTGGATGTAAATTGATAGTAAAGCAGATGCAGATTACCAGGACTGGAATAACAAATGTTTCTAGTGAAAGGCAACTAGTGTTTTCTATCAAACAAGGTCTAAATGGGCCATTGACATGCATCACAGTTGAACTTAGGAATGTGTCTTTGCAAAGTTCAAGTAAATGAAATCCTTTCTTATTTTTGCTTGGGGATAGAGTGCATAGGGATTAGAAGTCTCGTCAGTTTTTGGGGATGTCTGCACCCCTGATAGGGTGAATAAATCGCCCAAATTTTGCCACTTTCTCCTTCAAATTTATTCACTTCCTGTCACATAGCCAAACAGGAAGTGAGGGCAAAACCCTACCCATGTCTTTCCTTGGGGACCTTCTTCCACACAATCCTAGTCTGGGGTTGTGGGGGGCTGCAGACAGGGGGCTTTACAGAATGTGGAAAGCCCCTTTAAAACTAGTGGGTACAAGGTGGTTTGTGGTTGGTATTGGGCTGAGCCCAACATGCCCCAAAGGCAGCCAGCTATTTTGAGTGCATGTGGCCTTGTATGGTTTAGGAGGGAGTTGGGCAATCACTCTTATCGCCCCTTTCCTAGCTGGCCCTGAAAAAAAATGTGGTTTGGATTGGTGAAGGCAGCTCACAGCCTTTTGAGAATGGAGTGGAGTGTGGAGTTCCCCTTTAAAAGCAAAAGCTATCCCAAGGAAATCAAAGGGGTTAAAAGAGGAGACAAGGGCATTGTAGAATGGAGTGTGGAGTTCCCCTTTAAAAGCAAAAGCTAGCCCAAGGAAATCATTATGAATTAGAGGGGGGATACAAGAGCACTGGAGAATGGAGTGTGGAGTTCCCCTTAAAAGAAAAAGCTAGCCCAAGGAAATCATATGCTTTAGAGGGGGAAGGTTAAATGCCCTTTTAGGAGGAGCTAGATGAGTGAGAGTCATTTTACATAATTTTAACAAGGTGCATTTCACTTGTTGACAACGTAACATGTTAACATACCTGTGTGCAAATATCATTAAACAAAATACATAAAGGTGAACCAGCGTAAACAAAAAATTGTCAAGTTTAGAGTTGCGCTTGTTCAACCCACGCAATTGCATTTGACAGTATACATGGAAGGTGGAGGCTCCTTAAGAATCAATTTAAAGAACTAGGCTGCAAGTTGAAGGGAAGGACCTCCAAGGTGATATTCTCTGAAATATTGCCTGTGCCATGCGCAACACAGGAAAGGCAGTGGGTGATTAGAGAGCTGAATGCATGGCTCAAGACCTGGTGTAGGGAGGAGGGATTTGGGTTTCTAGAGCACTGGGCTGACTTTTCATCCGTGTGTGCGGAACTGACAACTTCTGTCTTTCATGAATCCATGCTGTCTGTTGCTTAAAATGTTTTTTTCCAGCAAGAACTCGTCTATGTGGTCTTTTATTAAACGCTCCAGTATCTTCCCGACTATAGAAGTTAAACTAACAGGTCTATAGTTACTTGGTAAAGACTTTGATCCCTTTTTAAATATAGGCACCACGTTCGCCCTGCGCCAATCCAGTGGTACCATTCCTGTCATTAATGAGTCCCTAAAAATTAGATACAATGGCTTTGAAATTACAGAGCTCAATTCTTTTAGGATCCGTGGGTGGATGCCATCAGGTCCAGGTGCTTTATCCACTTTTATTCTGTCTAAATATTTCTGGACCATATCCCTTTTGAGCCATTGTGGATCATTGGGGGCTGTGTCAATACCACCCCCATTATGGACATGAGCTTCCCCATGCTCTTTTGTATACACAGAGCTGAAGAAAGTATTTAATAAATTAGCCTTCTCCTTGTCCCCAGTCACCCACTCTAGATTATTTTGTAAAGGGCCTACATGCTCAGACATGACCTTTTTACTATTAATATATTTGAAGAATTTTTTGGGGTTTGTCCTACTATTTTTTGCGATCTGTCGTTCATTTTGAATTTGTTTTTTTTGTTTTTTTTATGGTTGGACTGGATGGACTTGTGTCTTTTTTCAACCTGACTAACTATGTAACTAACTATGTAACTATGTAACTATTTGTGTTGCTTGACATTTACTAAGATTTTGGCTGCGCAGTGAACAAACACATTTGAACAAGCGCAAAAGCCACTTGTGCATGCGCAGTGCTTAAATTGATCTCACGCAGTTCTAAACGTACTTGCAGGCACAGCAGGCTTGTTCAGAAAAAGTTACTTTTTCATTCTATTTTGGGAATATTTTACTTGGGCAGTTGTTACTAAACTTCCTCACATCACCCCACATCACCCCATAATATTGGCACCTCCATCTTCCATTAATATTGAATTGAAGATTCCGTGCACCATGTCAATAGTGGCGCTCAGATTTCATTCTCCCGTGCGCCAAGATCGCTATAGAAAATGTGGATTATCGCTGTTACCAGCGCAAACGTTTCGTAAATATGAAAATGTGCATTGCGCCTCGCCATGCTCCTCAACTCATGTCGCAAACATTTCATAAATCAGCAAAAAAAATGTTTTCTTTGTAACTGTTAGTTTGTCCCACTGCTCCCAGTCAAATTGTATTTGTTTGCACTAGTACATGCTTCCCATGGCAGTGCCCACCCATGCTATTTCTTAAAAATTCCTTGCCTATTAGTCCAGAAAATAAGCATTTTTGATTTCCCATTGATTGAAAAGGGGTTCAGGTTTGGCATCAGAACTTGTTTGAAATTTATTGAAGTCTGCTCGAACCAAACCCAGGACATTTCAGCCCAAAATAAGTATGCCATGATTTTGGTGCCACCAGTGCCATCCTAGATAGCAAGCAATTGTGCTGCAATTTTTAAAATTACTTGCTAAGCTATTTCCAGACTTGCCAGGCTTTAAAAGTTTGTTGCACAATTGCAGCAAGTCTGTATTGCATGACTCCAGATCAACTTTCTTTGCAAACATTCTGCAAGTCTGCTGCAAGCTCTGATTCAGTTATGTTGTGCAATAGTCATCCCACCACAGGGTTCACTGTGGCTGAATTTTCATGTTGTAGACTTGCAGAGTTCTTGCTGTAGACTCACCACCACAACTTTGCTCTTGCTAGAGACTTGCCATGCAAATTTGCTACAAATTGGAAAAGTGTCAACTAGAACTTGCACGCTTCAAGTGTAAAAATTGCCAGTGAAAATGTGCAGCAAGTTAACAGACTTCAAATTCTACACTGCCACAAATTTGTGGCAAGTTATCCTTGCTATCTGGAATGCATTTACCTGCCTGTCACTGGTTGTAGTATCAGCAATGCTGAGGACTACAACTAGGCATTCTTAGGCTCACAAGAGCATGATTTATTGTTTTTTTGTAGCCTGTGGACTGTCTAATACTTTCCAATCACTAGAGCCTGTAAAGCAATCTTAAAGGATAATTTCGCCTTTCAAAAAGAAACAATAAATGCACATCTTTTTGCAGGTAAAAAAATGTGTATTTATTTATTTATTTATTTATTTATTTTTACACTGCAGCCTGCAAAGCATTGCACCCACAATCAGCAGATCATGAGTGCAATGCCAGGATCCTGAAGACTCTCATTCAGCTGTCTGCCAGTTCCTCCCATATGGGCAGAAAGTTAATGAACTACAGGAAGGACCAATGAACGATGAGAGCACTCAGGGAGGCTGTTAGAATTCATGGGGCCCCGTATAGCCTACCTGATGGGGCCCCAATCCCACCCCTGCCCACATGCCCTCATCCCACCCACCCACCTAAAAATAAATGCAGATTTGTTTCTGAAAGTTCTTCTACAAGCACTCATATGGAACGCAGTGTAGCCCAATTAGAAGCCCTGAAAATGGTTGGTTCAGTTTCTGGGCTTAGCACTAGATCCAATCACCAGCTGTCTGTGGAATCCAGGATCTAGCACTAAGCCCATAAGCTGAAACAACTATTTTCAGAGCTCCTGATTGGCCTACACAGCATCCCATATGGGCGCCTGTAAAAAAACTCTGATTTCACAGAGAGCTGGTGAATTGAGTGCTAAATCCAACAGTGGCCACATAAACTGTTGAAGCTAAGCTAGCTGTTTTGAAATGGCACTGGTATGGCTCTGGGATGAATGGCTGCTACCCCTACATCATTTTAAAACAATTCCGGGGACTCAGGCTTCATACACATGGAGAACAAAACAGATTACAGCGCACACATTCAAGAATTACATTTATCCTGCAAGGCTAGTTAAAAACACCTGAACATATTCAAAAAAAATATGCAGGCTCTTTCATTCTATTACTAAGGTAGGACCCACTAATTCAGGGTACTTTGTCGCAGTAAGTGGGCTTAACACTATATGACCATATAGTGTGACCAAACCCCCGTATTTTTTGGAATAAGTTCAGGTGTTTTTAACTAGCCTTGCAGGATAAATGTCATTCTTGAATTTGTGCGCTGTAATCTGTTTTGTACTGTTTGTTGGTCTTATAGCAACACCATCTTGAATTTAAACGCATTTTAGCGTGTGCCCCCCAAATATGTTTTTGTATATTGTAATAGACCCCGACCAGTTTTTTTTGGGCTAGAGCACCCCTCCCCCTCCTCATTACCTCTTTATTAGTGGTCACCAGTGCATAGGAGGAATCACTTCAGTTCTCCCACATAGAGGAGTTTGGCTCCCATGGTTGAGACGCAGGATCTTTCATTCTATTACTAGGGTAGGACCCAGTAATTCGGGGTACTTTGTCGCAGTAAGTGGGCTTAGCACTATATGACCATATAGTGTGACCAAACCCCTGTATTTTTTTTAATATGTTCAGGTGTTTTTAACTAGCCTTGCAGGATAAATGTCATTCTTGAATGTGTGCACTGTAATCCGTTTCATACACATGGAGGCTAAAAATGCTGGGCATAAAATTCCTGCACCTTCAATTAAAAATTGCCACACCTGTTAAACGGCGACAAACTACAGTACCTAAAATTATCTATAGCCGAATCTTTATAGAGTTAAACAGGAGGTCTGGTGCTACAATTATTGCTTTTTTTTTTTTTTTGTTCACCTATTGCTATCATAAAGGAGTGAATAACATCCCTTGTGATAGCTTGGGCATGGCAGGTCCTCTTTATGAAGAGATCAGGTATTTATTAGACCCCTGATCCCTCCCCTGCCCTCCAAGGCAACTGATAAAACACAGATTGGTTTTATTGGCTGTTTTCCTGGCTGGTACCAGCCAGGTAAACACAGAACTAAAGCCGGAAGTGGGGTAAACCTCGTAGATTCCGGCTTCATTCATCACAGAGGGTACCTATACATGACTGGTCTGATTGGGTCTGCCTGTCAGTTTTTCTGGCAGACCCAATCAGACCCTCCATTCTCCTCTATGGAGAGGCAGATGTAAATTGACTTGTATCCGTTTACACCCGCCTACCTCCAATCTGATATGCTAGAAAGAAATGGAAGGGGGTCCGTTCTCCATCTAGGCAGATCAGATCAGAGGGCAGTCAGGGGTAAACAGACAGTGTCCATTTACACCTGACTGCCCATAGAGCAGAGTGGGCTTAGTTTGTGTCCGCTCTGCATAAACTGAGCAGACACGGACCTGTCATTCACCTGCTCTGCTCAGCCGGGGATCAGCGGACAGGTTCCCCGCTGAGCAAAGTGGAGTCCCCCCTGTGTGATAGGAGCCTAAGGATAAATTTCATTGTCCTTTAATGATCATCATCATTATCATCATAATGATAATTTGTTGGTCAAAGCACCTGAACTGTGTGACTATGATGATCACATTTGGCTGCTGTATAATTCAAAGGTGTAAGGTGTGTGTGTATGTATGTCTGTGTGTCTGTACTGTACCTTTTCTGAGACTTCTCTGCTGACAATCTCTCTGTGTGCTGCCTGCTTAGTCTGTGTGTCACATGAAGAGGTGGATAGAGATGGACTGCTGCCTCTTCTCTGCCTCTGCCTCTGCCCTGAGCCTTCCATCATTCTTCTTAATCCCTCAGATGGAACTTGCTCGCTCCTCAGCACATACGTGCTGAAAGAGGCAGGCAGTGAGCAAACCAATATCACTCTGCCAGCAACAGGGACTGTCAGCTGGGATTTCATCATCTGAAAATGTGGCCCTTGCTATAGTGTACATGCGCTGAGTACCGAAAAAGATAAAAAGTCCCTCTATCTCTTTGGGGACCCTCTGCATGAAAAGATGACCCCCCAGCCCAATGAATATGAATTACCACCTGGGAGCCACAGGGAACATCATTATTGCTCACAGTTTGTATGGAACATGTACTACTGAAACTTGAACCTGCTGGCTGGCCAGGCCCCCTGTTAAGTGATACAGGAGGCCCGGGGGTACCCTCTTATCAGCAACCCTGAGAGCACTCACCAGTGCCCTTGCAATTCATTGAGAACTACAAACCGTCTGCCACAATTGAAGATGGTACTTATAGTTCATTAATTTACAGGAAACTGAATGAATGACAAGACCGTGGGGGTGGAGCCATGCACAGCTGCGCTGTTTTCAACAAGTGACAGCGGGTGCAGAGATAAATCCTCTGCCTGTTGGCACAGAACGAGGAGTGCTGGTGGCAGGAGGTGGTTGTATAGGAGCATATTACATGTTACACCTTAAATATGGGTGTAACAAGTAACATGCTCCTAAAGGGGAACCAGCTTCTATAAGCTGGTTCCATTTCATTAGCTAAAAACACAAATCGATTGCACTTGAGCTAATAATCAAAAACCTAACGTGTAGCAGCTAGCACAATATTGCTGGAAACAATAGAGAGTAATTGGTAGAAATGGTGAAGCGCTTTCTAGAGAAAGTTCGTATGAAACAAACATAAGTTCATAACTCTTAAAGAAAAACTTCATTAAACAGTAGGGAACTACTTGGAAACACAGACAAGAGTTAGGAGAAAAGGAGTCTTCTAACCTTTGCTGGTTGCCAAGTAGTTCCCTACTTCTTAATGAAGTTCTCCTTTAAGAGTACCATTGCTGTGGTGGGATTTTCTATTCACTTTCCCGGTGGTTGTTGGTGGAGCTCAATTCTGAACTGACATCCATATGTCTATCGGGATCAGTACACTCTGCTCTGGAGGAAGCAATTCTCTTGCAGTTAAGGATCACTGAGATTACTATTGGGTTTACCTACTGTGCATACATCTTTACACTAGGGTAAGAGTCAGTATGATCGGGTATTGGTGGCAGCTTTCATCTATATACCACTACTCACTCCATGATCATCACTTTGTACCTAGCCACTTCGTTAGCATCAGTGGAAACCAATTGCCTCACCTGCAGATAGTGTTCAGGTAAAATATTTTAGTCTATATTGCTTGCATTTTACAATGATATTGTGGCAAGTAAATTAGTAAATTACAGCTGGCATATCAGGGCAAATCAAACTGTCCCAGTCCATCTACATCAGTGTAGTTTCTAGGCACATCCACCTGAGGGCTTGTTCTTTTGTGAGGGTGAAAATAAAAATAACGGAAGATGGGGTCCGTAAGGCGAAAGACAGGGGGAGTCAGTAGGGCAAGGTAAAAGGGTCAGCAGGACAGAAGACAGGGGGTCAGTAAAGCATGGTAGAGGGGTCATCAGGATGGAAGCCAGGGAGTCAGTAGGGTAGCATACAGGGGTCAGCAGGATGAAGTAAAGGGGGGTCAGTAGGGCAGGGTACAGGGGTCAGCAGGACAGAAAACAGGGGGTCAGTAGGGCAGGGTACAGGGGTCAGCAAGATAGAGGAAAGGGTGGTCAGTAGGGCAAAGTAAAGGGGTCAGCAGGACAGAGGAGAGGGTGTCAGTAGGGCAGGGTAAAGGGGTCAGCGTGACAGAAGACAGAGAGTCAGTAGGGCAAAAGACAGGGGTGAGTAGGACAGGGTACAGGGGTCAGCAGGACAAAAGACAGGTGGTCAGTAGAGCAGGGTACAGGGTCAGCAGGATGGAGGACCGGGGCCAGTAGGGCAGGGTACAGGGTTCAGCAGGACAGAGGAGTGGGGGTCATTAGGGCAGGGTACAGGGGCCAGGACAGAGGACCTGGGGTCAGTAGAGCAGGGTACAGGGGTCAGCAGGACCAGGGGTCAGTAGGGCAGGGTACAGGGGTCAGGATTAAGGACCTGGGGTCAGTAGAGCAGGGTACAGGGGTCAGCCAGACCAGATGTCAGCAGGGCAGGGTACAGGGGTCAGGACAGAGGACCTAGGGTCAGTAGAGCAGGGTACAGGGGTCAGTAGGACCTGGAGTCAGTAGAGCACGGTACAGGGGTCAGGATGGCGGATCTGGGGTCAGTATGGCAGGGTACAGGGGTCAGGATGGAGGACCAGGGGTCAGTAGATCAGGGTACAGGGGTCAGAAGGACCAGGGGTCAGTAGCAAAGGGTACAGGGGTCAGGATGGAGGACCTGGGGTCAGTAAAGCAGGATACAGTGGTCAGCAGGACCTGGAGTCAGTAAAGCAGGGTACAGGGGTCAGGACGGAGGATCTGGGGTCAGTAGAGCAGGGTACAGGGATCATCAGGACCAGGGGTCATTAGGGCAGGGTACAGGGGTCAGGACGGAGGACCTGGGGTCAGTAGAGCAGGATACAGGGGTCAGGAGGACCAGGGGTCGGTAGGGCAGAGTACAGGGGTCAGGATGGAAGATCTAGGGTCAGTAGAGCAGGGTATAGGGGTCAGCAGGACCTGTGGTCAGTAGGGCAGGGCACAGGTGTCAGTAGGACCAGGGGTTAGTAGGGCAAGGTACAGGGGTCAGAACGGAGGATCTGGGATCAGTAGGGCAGGGTGCAGGGGTCAGGACAGAGGATCTGGGGTCAGTATAGCAGGGTACAGGGGTCAGCAGGACCAGGGGTCAGTAGGGAAGGGTACAGGGGTCAGTAGGACCAGGTGTAAGTAGGGCAAGGTACAGGGGTCAGAACGGAGGATCTGGGGTCAATAGGGAAGGGCACAGGGGTCAAGACAGAGGATCTGGGGTCAGTAGAGCAGGATGCAGGGGTCAGCAGGACCAGGGATCAGTAGGGAAGGGTACAGGGGTCAGGATGGAGGACCTGGAGTGGGTAGAGCAGGATACAGGGGTCAGCAGGACTGGGGCCAGTAGGGCAGGGTACCAGGGTCAGGACGTTGGATCTGGGGTCAGTAGAGCAGGGTACAGGAGTAAGCAGGACCAGGAGTCAGCAGGGAAGGGTAGAGGGGTCAGGGCAGAGGATCTGGGATCAGTAGAGCAGGGTACAGGGGTCAGCAGGACCAGGGATCAGTAGGGAAGGGTACAGGGGTCAGGACGGAGGACCTGGAGTCACTAGAGCAGGATACAGGGGTCAGCAGGACCAGGGGTCAGTAGGGCAGGGTACAGGGGTCAGGACAGAGGATCTGGGGTCAGTAGAGCAGGGTACAGTGGTCAGTAGGGCAGGGTACAGGGGTCAGCAGGACCAGGGGTCAGTAGAGCAGGGTACAGGGGGCCAAGTCCCCCCATTCTTCTTCTTAACCAAAATCCCCCTTTACTCTTACACCCCACCAGTATTCCCCCCCTCAATATTTCCCTTTTAAACTCCCCAATGATTCCCCCCCTCCTCCCAGTCACATAGGGCCCACATCCAGGTACCTTTAGGCTGACAGCAGGTAGCTGTATCACCGCTCTAGTGGGCGGAGCTTTCCGGCATGTGTCATACAGACCTTAGATCGCGGTTCTGGCAGAGTGGAGTGCGTGCTCCCCGCCTCCTAGCTTACAAAAACACTAAAGACTGGTACACACTACAGTTTTTTACTGGTGCAACCCTGCGGGTGTTCAAACATATATATTTTTTTCAATTTTAGTAGGGTTTGTGATAAAGAAAATGTCAATAATATTTGATTCTCAGACTCAGAATATTTTCTTGTGACCAGGACTCATTTTTAGTACCTAGGCTTATCCCCTCCAGGCACTTTTTTAAAGCCATCATATCCTTGTATTTATTTATTTTTTTTAGGGTAAACCTGAAAATATTGCTGCATTCATTTCCCCTATTTAGAGAAAACAAACAATTGGGCTGTGTTTTCTAAAAGAGTTAAGAATTGTCATACAATAAACCATCTGAATAATCGATTCAGCTATCTTGTGCGGATTAAATAATTAAACAGGAATTCCCTTTTTTATGATCGGATAATTGAAGTAGTTATTCACATAATTAATTGTGTGAAGATTCTCAAATCTTTTAGTAAATCAGCTTCAGTTTTACTCACTGTTTTTATCATTTTTTATCCTTTGAAGTACTCAACATATTGGTTGGTATTAGCATAGACAGGGGTTAGCATACCCAATGTCTCGATAACTTTTTGTAAAGCCATATTTGATAAATAAAAACAAACACATTATATTTACCTGCTCTTTGCAATGGTTTTGCACAGAGCAGCCCCAATCCTGCTCTTCTTGGGCCCCCCCGCCAGCACTCTGGGCCCCTCCCCCTACAAGCAGCTTACTATGGGAACACTCATGAATGTTAACTCCCAAGACCCGATCTCTATGTCCATACGACACAGAGAGGGTGGCTCAGCCCCGTCCCCCGTTCCCTGCTCATTTGCTGTGATTGACAGCAGGGGAGCCAATGGCTCCTGCTACTGTATCTCAGTAGCAGACCCAGGGGAGCCTCGGCTCTTGTGTACATTGCTGGATCAAAATCAGGCTTAGGTAAATTTAGGGGCTAAGGGGGAAGCTGCACACGGAATAGAATGCATGAAGGTAAAAAACCTTCAACGTTTAGAACAGTTTAATTGCCTATAGAAATATTTTATCATGCAATATAAGGTCAAGCAAACTTTGTTACAAAATATAAAAATAATCTATATAATCAAAAGATGTTGATTTACAGTACATGTGCATAGAGAAATTCAGGTATATCAATGGATCAAAAAACACCACACCCAAATAGGTAGTACATATACCAGTGGCGGTCGGTCCATAAGGGGCGCAGGGGCACCACCCACCTAGTCTGCATGCGGGGTGATGGACTAATGGCTTTCTATGAGGTCTGTCATTTTTTTTTACAAGCATGTGATTAGAGCCTGAGGCTCTAAATGGCTTGTAAAAGGTTGTCCTCAGGTCGCAGAGCATGGTGCCCGTGTTTACGTGCACGTGTGTCAGTATCTATTTTTCCCATATTCCTGTACGTCATGTTCCTTAAGATGCACATCTAAGAGTCTCTTAAAATTATCAATACTCCCTGCAGCCACCACCAATTGTGGAAAAGAGTTCCACATTCCTATTGCCCTGACAGTGTCAAAAGGTTATTGTTGTCCTTTATTGACATATAGACCCAGCATTTGACAATAAACTCCTCTAAAACAATGGAAACTAAAACATGTTTACATGGCCATTAACTTGTTGGCATTGGCCCAAAATACAATAGTATCTATTTTCCCTTTGTATTAGAGGACAGCTTGTGCAAATGTTACAATGCTATTTGTTTGAGAAATGTCCACTCAAAGAAATCTGATGTCTACTTCTAAAACAAACAGAAAGCTTTTATATGTACAGCAAGTCTGAGAAACTCACCAAAAAATACACAGTATATGTATATGTCAAAAGCAACACAATAATTGTGTCTTTTTGATACGGTTTAACCACTTGCCTACTGGGCACTTTCACCCCCTTCCTGCCCAGGCCAATTTTTAGCTTTTAGCACTGTCACATTTTGACAGATAGAGCTTTCTTTTGGTGATATTTAGCAACCACTGGGTTTTTTATTTTTGCTAAGCAAACAAAAACATTTTGAAAAGAAAAAGGTTTTTAGTAGTTTCTGTTGTAAAATTTTGTAAATAAATATTTTTTCTCCTTCACTGATGTGCGCTGATGAGGCTGCACTGATGGACACTGATAGGCTGTACTGATGGACACTAATGAGGCTGCACTATTGAGCAATAATGAGGTGGCATTACATAGTTACATAGTACATAGTAGGTGAGGTTGAAAAAGGACACCATCAAGTCCAACCTATGTATGTGATTATATGTCAGTATTACATTGTATATACCTGTATGTTGTGGTTGTTCAGGTGCTTATCTAATAGTTTTTTGAAACTATCGATGTTCTCTGCTGAAACCATCGCCTATGGAAGGGAATTCCACATCCTTGCCACTCTTATGCCACACACGATTGGATATTCCTACAACAAAACCGTGGATTTATTTCCAACGGATATTGGCTCAAACTTGTCTTGCATACACACGGTCACACAAATGTTGTCGGAAATTCAGAACGTCAAGAACGTGGTGACGTACATCACATACGATGAGCCGAGAAAAATGAAGTTCAATAGCCAGTGCGGCTCTTCTGCATGATTCCGAGCATGCGTGGAATTTTGTGCGCCGGAATTGTGCACACACGATAGGAATTTCCAAGAACGGATTTTGTTGTCGGAAAATTTGAGATCCAGCTCTCAAATTTTTGTTGTCGGGAATCCTGCGTTGCATCAGAGGGGGGCGGGGTCACCCATACACGTCACTGGGAAATCCTGGCGTTTCCCCTTGTCAGAGGGGCGGGGTCACGTGACGGGTAGCCCCGCCCTCAGCTACATAAGAGCTGTCAAGCTTGCGCTGCAGCATTGGCTGGGTGCCTCCGGTGGAAGCAGGATCCTGTGCGTGTTCCTCGCTGGAGTCGCTGGAGATCATCCATCGCTGGAGATCGAGAATTGGATTACATTGCAGGAGTAGGAGCATGGATTTATTGGATTACATCTCTGGAATCTCTTTTTTATTTATTTATTTATTTTTTTATTTTTTTACCATTAAATGTTTATTGAATTTTCATCAATACAAATAATAATACAAAGATATGTAATACAGAACATTGACAAATAATAAGAAAGTAGAAGAAACAAAATATAATATCATATGAGTATGCACACATGTTTGTCAGATGATGAGTATACTCTTGGTACTGCGAGCGTTGTTTATATGATATAAGCTATTCAGTGATAAACGGTGCTAACAAATATTGTACGCTTTTATATTTGGATGTCCAAATTACCCAGTTTTTGTCAAAGGCTGTGCATTTGAGAGAGTTTATTGCCAACATATGTTCAAGTGTATAGTGCTTTTGTACTATGCTGATTACATCAGAAATATTTGCTGTAGGTGCATTTTTCCGAACAAAGTACCAATGCTCTAGCTACAAAAAGAGAATGTGGGTTATAACCGCTCTCATCGTGTGAGGGAAATTCTCTATTCCCACATGTAGTAATGCCAACGCTGGGTTGGAATGGGTATGTATGTCCGTAATTGAAGATATTAATCGGAATACTTGGTTCCAGAAGCTAGTTAGGCTTGGGCATTCCCAGAACATATGCATGAGCTGGCCTTTGTGACCGCAATTGCGCCAGCAGAGGGGAGAAGTGTTTGGGAATATATTTGCTAGTCAGCATGGGTTGTACTGCCATCTATTGGATATTTTGAGCATCATTTCCCAAGGTCCTACACAGTGTGACGATTTGTGGACAGTCTGGATTGCAGATTTCCATTGATCGTCTGTAAACGTGGTACCATTATTTTTTTATTTTTAATAAAGGACTTGTCCAAAGCCATCTCCTGTGGTTTTTTAACATTTTGACACTTTCTTTTTGTGAAATGGTAGGGGTACAATGTACCCCTTACCAATTCACATAGGGGGGGGATCTGGGTGTCCCCTTCTTAAAGGGGGCTTCCAGATTCCAATAACCCCTCCGCCCGCAGACCCCCACAACCACCGGGCAAGGGTTGTGGGGATGAGGCCCCTGTCCCCATCAACATGGGGACATCCTCCCCATGTTGAGGGCATGTGGCTTGGTACAGTTCTGGAGGGGGGCGCTCTCTTGTCCTCCCTCTTTTCCTGTGGCCTGCCAGATTGCGTGCTTGGGTAAGGGACTGGTGTGGATTTTTGGGGGAACCCCACGCCATTTTTAAAAAAATTTTGGCACAGAGTTCCCCTTAATATCCATACCAGACCTGAAGGGCCTGGTAATGGAATTTTAGGGGACCCCCACGCTTTTTTTTTTTTTTTCCAATGACTTTCAATGACTTTTATGTGTATTGTCGGGACTGACAATTCATTAATAGCCGGCACTATCGCTAGTACTTTTAAATGACTTTTTTTTCCTTTAGAAATGTCATTTTGCTCTCGGACTGTTATAAACACGGGAAACATGCACTACTTTACAGCCATACGATAGACACCTCCAGGTACGAAATTTAAAGGAATATTTCACTCTTATTGTTTCACTTTAAGCATTATTAAAATCACTGATCCCAAAAAACAGCCATTTTTAAAACTTTTTTGCATTGATACATGTCCCCTGGGGTAGGACCCAGGTCCCCAAACACTTTTTATGACAATAACTTGCATATTAACCTTTAAAATTATCACTTTTGATTTTTCATGTTTGTGTCCCATAGACTTTAACGGTGTTCGCGTGTTCGGACAAATTTTTTGCCTGTTTAACATGTTCTGGATGCGAACTGAACAGGGAGGTGTTCGGCCCATCCCTAGTGGCCACGTGTTTTATTAAACTCCCTAAAAAGTTTATCCCTATTGTGGGGTCACCATTATGGTATTTGTAAATTGAAATCATATCCCCTCTCAAGAGTCTCTTCTCCAGAGAGAATAAGTTCAGTGCACGTAACCTTTCTTCATAACTAATGTCCTCCAGTCCCTTTATTCGTTTTGTTGCCCTTCTCTGTACTCACTCCATTTCCAGAACATCCTTCCTGAGGACTGGTGCCCAGAACTGGACAGCATACTCCAGATCAGGCCGGACCAGAGTCTTGTAGAGTGGGAGAATTATCGCTTTATCTCTTGAGTTAATCTCCTTTTTAATGCATGCCAATATTCTGTTTGCTTTGTTAGCAGCAGATTGACATTGCATGCCATTGCTGAGCCTATCATTTACTAGGACCTCTATTTCCTTTTCCAGCCTTGATTCCCCCAGAGGTTCTCCCCCCAGTGAGTAGATTGCATTCATATTTTTGCCACCCAAATACATTATTTTACATTTTTCCACATTAAACCTCATTTGCCATGTAGTTGCCCAACCCACTATATTGTTCAGATCTACTTGCAAGGTTTCCACATCCTGCGGAGAAGTTATTGCCCTGCTTAGCTTAGTATTGTCTGCAAATACAGAGATTGAACTGTTTACCCCATCTTCCAGATCGTTTATGAACAAATTAAATAAAATTGGTCCCAGCAGAGAACCCTGGGGTACCCCGCTTTCCACCCCTGACCATTCCGAGTACTCCCCATTTATCACTACCCTCTGAACTCGCCCTTGTAGCCAGTTTTCAATCCATGTACTCACCCTACGGTTCATGCCAACGGACCTTACTTTGTACAGTAAATGTTTATGAGGAACTGTGTCAAATGCTTTTGCAAAATCCAGATACACCACGTCTACGGGCCTTCCTTTATCTAGATGGCAGCTCACCTCCTCATAGAAGGATAATAGATTGGTTTGGCAAAAACGAATCTTCATGAATCCATGCTGATTACTGCTAATGATACTGTTTTCAATACTAAAATCTTGTATATAGTTCCTTATCATCCCCTCCAAGAGCTTGCATACTATTGATGTTAGGCTAACTGGTCTGTAATTCCCAGGGATGTATTTTGGCCCTTTTTTAAGTATTGGTGCTACATTGGCTTTTCTCCAATCAGCTGGTACCATCCCAGTCAGTAGACTGTCAGTAAAAAATAGGAACAATGGTCTGGCAATTACTTGACTGAGTTCCCTAAGGACCCTCGGGTGCAAGCCATCTGGTCCTGGTGACTTATTAATGTTAAGTTTTTCAAGTGTATTTCTAATTCTGTCCTCTGTTAGCCATGAGGGTGCTTCCTGTGATTTGTCATGAGGATAAACACTGCTATTTTGGTTACTGAAGCCCCCCGATTCCCTCGTGAAGACTGAGGAGAAGAATACATTCAATACCTTCGCCATCTCACCATCCTTTGTAACCAGATTCCCTTCCTCATTCTTTATGGGGCCAATATGGTCTGTCCTCCCTTTTTTACTGTTTATATACTTAAAGAATTTCTTGGGATTTTTTTTTGCTCTCCTCCGCTATGTGTCTTTCATGTTCTATCTTAGCCACCCTAATTGCACCCTTACATTTCTTGTTGCATTCTTTGTAAAGTTTGAATGCTGATGATGATCTCTCAGCCTTGTATTTTTTGAAGGCCTTCACCTTTGCTTTTATATGCAATTTTACATTGGAGTTAAGCCACCCAAGACTTTTGTTCATTCTTTTAAATTTATTTCCCAATGGGATGCACTGGCTAATGCCCTTATTTAATATGCTCTTAAAGCAAACCCATCTCTCCTCCGTGTTCTTTGTTCCTATGATTTTACTCCAATTAATATCTGTTAGCAAGGTTCCTAGTTTAAGGAAGTTCTCTCTTTTGAAATTCAGTGTCTTTGTATTCCCCTTATGTTTCCTATTTGTGAGATTTATACTGAAGCTAATTGACGCGTGATCACTGTTTCCTAAATTGCCCCGTATTTTCACATCCATGATCAGGTCTGTTTTGTTGGTAATCAGTAGATCTAGTAACACTTTGATTCTAGTTGGCACGTCTACCATCTGACCCATGAAATTGTCCTGCAAGACATTTAGGAACTGGAGAGCCTTAGACGAATGCGCGGTTCCTTCCGCTTAGTCAATGTCTGGATAATTAAAATCCCCCATTATGATGACACTTCTCATCCTTGCCGCTAATCCAAATTGTGATAGGAGGTCTGTCTCCCCCTCCTCCCCCAGGTTAAGGGGCCTATAGCATACGACCAGTATTAGTTTCCCCTTAGTTTCATTCCTTTGGAGCTCCTCCTCCCTAGCTCTCTTAGTGATGTCATTTCTCATATTCACTTGTACATCATTCTTGATATACAGGCATACCCCTTTGATGAGGCATCACTGATGCACTGATGGGCGGTACTGATGGGTGGTACTGATGGGTAGCACTGATGGGCACTAATATCTGGCACTGATAAGCTCTGATAGGTGGCACTGATGGGAACTGAGAGGTGGCACTGATGGGCAATGATAGGTGGCAATGACAGGTGGCACTGATGGGCACTGACAGGCATCACTGGTGGGCACTGATTGGCAGCACTGGTGGGCACCGATTGGCACAGATTGACAGCATTGGTGGGCATTGTTGGGGCTGTACTGATAATCAGTACACCTATGATGCAGATGTCCCCGGTGTGGATTTGCTAGCTTTCAGCTCTCCTCTCCAGCTGTCAGTGTGAAGGGAGGATTGCTGATAACCAATAAATCCTGTTTACATCCATGATCAGCTGTGATTGGACACAGCTGATCACGTGGTGAAGAGCTGCCATGATTGGCTCTTTACCCCGATCTGTGATCAACTGTTTCCTAAGGAGGCAGCAATCACAGATCACTGCCAATAAGCACCGCAGGGGGCATGATATGACATCCTCCAGGCAAAGTGTGGCCGCGCTGTAGCCGTCATTCAGCTGTGGCGTCTAATACTGTGCTGTGGAGTCCAACACTGGGTCTGTCGCCATGATAAAGTCTCCACCTTATCTATGGAAAATCATTTTCTTATAAAGTTTGTTTAGAAGCTGATCTGTCCAGCATTTGGGGTGTATACATTAACCAAAGTTTAGGATACATTATTGATTTTGAAATCTACCAAACTCATCTTCAATTTTTAACATGAGCTGGATACAGTTTGAGTTTTAAATTGCAATCAGGACTCTGGCTTTCTTTTTGGCAGAGCAGGATGTAAAGATGTAAGAAAACTGCCTAAAATGTAGTAGAGTTGTTTTTCACAAAATGCATTTCTTGGAAAAAAGATCACATTGACTTTAAACCGAACGCTTAAACAAACTGTGCCCTCTCACATTAAGCGAGATTAGTTTGAGAGACAAAGTGAGTATATGAGGTGCTAGGAAAAGAGGTGGAAAAAGTAGTCACCAGTACACAAGAAGATCTATTGATATGATCAAGAAAAAAACTGCGCTAATAAATAATTAAAAAACAACCTAGTGAAACAAGTAAATAAATGATTTGCAATCAATAAATTGAATTGAAAATTATGTGCATACAAATAGAGACAGAAAAGTCCAAGCATAGAAGGACCAATCCCTCATTTGATCCCAGTGAAAGTTGTGTAGAAAATACTAGATAAGTAACCACCACTTGATGTGATCCACCACCACATAAATACCGCGCTTACCAGAAGGCAAGCTAGATAGGCTTGTATGGAACCAGACGCCAGACCAGTGGCGTCACTTCTCGGTGTTGAGCGTCAAAAATATACCAGAGGTACAGCAGGTACACGGAACACACACCAACCACAGGCTCAGGTTCATGGAGATGAAAGAAAACCAACCGTAGTGTGAATCCGTATAATAAATTTAATGATAAAAGAAATGCACTTACAGAAATGTGTAGTAAAAAGCATACGTAAAAGACAGCCGCCGGCTGGCGTTGCATAAACTCGCTCACATCCGGGTCGCGATGACGTCAAAGCATCAACCTACGTTTCATCTATAACTGACGTCGTCTGGATACGGATTCACACTATGGTTGGTTTTCTTTCATCTACATGAACCTGAGCCTGTGGTTGGTGTGTGTTCCGTGTACCTGCTGTACTTCTGGTATATTTTTGACGCTCAACACCGAGAAGTGACGCCGCTGGTCTGGCATCTGGAAGTCCGCTGCCATACAAGCCTATCTAGCTTGCCTTCTGGCAAAAGCGAGGTATTTATGTGGTGGTGGATCACATCAAGTGGTGGTTACTTATCTAGTATTTTCCACACAACTTTCACTGGGATCGAATGAGGGATTGGTCCGTCTACTTTTCCGTCTCTATTTGTATGCACATAATTTCCAATTCAATTTATTGATTGCAATTCATTTATTTACTTGTTTCACTAGGTTGTTTTTTAATTATTTATTAGCGCAGTTTTTTTCTTTTTCATAGTTTTGTTTGTGTATATCTCACAATTTAGCTGCTGCTGTTAGGGATTTGGTAGCAAGGTATTTTTTCTATTTCCCTATTGATATGATCGTATGCAAATCTAGAGAGTAAGTAACACCTAGGTATGGTAAAAGTATTCAGAGTTTGCAGGAATAAGCTCATAAGCTTAAGCCGAGTCTAACAATTATAGGCAAAATGGATTCAGTGGTTAGAAACCCAACCAGAAACTTATACACCATCAACATAAATACCAGGAATTACTGTAGAAATAAAAAAATAACAATCTGGGAAAAAAAACAGAACTTATGAGCAGCTAAGTAGAGCAACTAAACTCTGGGGGGAATGAAACTTAGTTTAACTAACAAAGCAAGAGAAAATGTATGAAAGAGAAGAATATGGGCTCCGCCCATTAATTCTGTTCTTAAAGAGACCTTAGGTAAGCACATAGTTTGTTCATTGTCAGTTCCATTCCATTGGGACTCGATATTGCAGAAGTCCGTCCTCAGGAAAAGAAGTGTCAGGCATCAAGATGTGCCAATCTTTCAGCTATTTGAAATCTGCTTCTGGTAAGTGGATAGTAAAGTATTTGTCCTGCTTTATGATGAGTAATTTAGTTGGAAAGCCCCATTTATAAATGATCCTATGGTTTTGAAGAGCTTTTGTAAATGTCAAGAATTTTTTCCTCATCTGCATGGTGGCGGTGATAGATCCATAAACAAGGTTATACCTGTAAATTTCTCAGATAAAGTGGGATTTTTCTCAGCTGCCGACATTGCCTTTTCCTTACTGTGATACAAATGGATCCTAGCCAGGACCTCTTGAGGACTTCTATCAGGAAAGAAATCCGGTTTTGGGAGACACTATGCTCTGTCAAGCTCATAATCTTTGGCATCTGGTAGCAGTTCAGCCAGATCTGGCGTTGTGAAGTAAAGGTTGTTTCACTGTCTCAGACATAGCCCTGAATTTGATCTTGTTGCATCCGGATCTATCCTTAAGGTCGATGACTTTTGCTTTAAGAGATTGGAGATCAGTATTATGGTGAATATGAGAGTCAATTAATTAATTATGGGCAGTGTAAAGTTCATTTACTTTCCATATAAGAGACCCTGGAATCTAGAGCTTGAACAGAGGTGTCTATTCTGAGAAGCATTTGAGAGAAATCTGCATGCAGTGAGCTTTTCAATGAGAGCAGCACGTCCTTCATGTCAGCTAAAGAAGTTGGCTGGGAAGATACAAGGAACACCTCTGAAGTAATGAGGTGTGTGTCATGTGTGCGGGCAGAAAGGCTATCAGAGGGATTATGGTTTCTGTCACTCTGTTTAGGCTTTTTGCTTTTAGTGGATATATTGGAATCAAAAATGAAGGGACTTTGAAGGTGCCATAACACATATGTCAGAAACATACTTTCTTTATTGTGCTTGAACATTAAAAAAACCTTATGCAGATACTGTTGAATCATTAAAACCAACAGAGAATATCCAAATTCAAATTTTTATGTTGTTGACAAATGCTCTTCGCTTGACATGCTTCACCAATCGGTGAAGGCCGAAAAGCGTTAAATATTGGCAAAACTAAAATTAAGAGCAAACAGAGTGTTACAACAAGTCCATCGCCCGAGAGTGACACCATGCGCATGTGCGATGGCACTCAAATCGCTGTCTTAGTAAATCCCTCTTTGCCAGGGGGATAAATCATGGACGGTGGTTTTCCTGTTGCTGAAGGGAAAATCGATGGTGACTGAGGGCACCACAATATAGACTAAAAGGTCAACATAATTTCCAGTTCATCCATCCAGATCAGTTTCTGGGGCTGTGGAATGTACACCAGCTCTGGGGAATGTGAGCGGCGTGACTACACCACCAGGAAACGGTTTATGCTGGAGATTCTTATTACTTCCAACATGTGCGTGTAAAGGCATATGTTTTTATCAGTTTTTTGGTTCATTAAATAAAGAATATCACACTATATGCCCCCTTCTTGTTGGGATTTTATTTTTTCTTTCACATGAGCTACATCGGGACCTACCAGGAGAGGAGCAAACTAGGGATTCACCAATACTGATACCGGTGGTAGTTTGGGCAGGTGCTCCCTACTGTATCTGTGCCACATTACCGCTTTGTGTGTATGACACCTTTTAAGGTCGCACCGCATGAGCAGGTTTTTCTTTCCATCTGGGCTGACATTGGGGAGGTACCTGAGCCTGTATGGGTGGATTTTTTCACTCTGGCACGGATGCATCCACTTTCTTGCCACGCCCACGTTATGCTGGGTGGGACACGCTGTATCAGCTGGGAGCATTTAACTTCACCTCACTTGGTGTCTATGTGTCTCTTTGGCAACACCTCATATGCAAGCATTCACTTGTGATTTTGGTCCCCAATTTCCATGTGAACCAACAAGGCAAATCACCATAGGTTTCACCTATACTTTTAGCACGTTGTTCATCTTTATCTTTGGTTCCTTCACTATCTCACCCATGATATAATTTTCTTTTCTTTTCTTTCTTCCTCTTTCATATTTGGTGGTTTTTTGAGTACCTGTTTTTTCATCTATGCCCAGTTCTTCCCTTCATCTGACCTGGTGTGTGGGTTTTTCACACTTCTCAATAATAATGTTATACATTCAATAAATACTACTGTTATCAATCCACAGAAGTATTGGCTCACTGTCACCTACATTTGCGCATTGACCTTGGGGAATCCACAGTGCTCCCTGCTTGTCCACGTGTCTCTACCTCAGCTCCCATGCCAGACCTTTCTAACAGCTCTGATCCTCTGCTCACATCTATGCAGTTGATGTGAGTATTTATAGGGATGTCCATCCTGTCCCTTATACCCATTACTTATTCCTATTATTCAGCTACAATATTATACCATATAGTTATGTTTCTTTATAGAGCACCATTGCATTCGCCCCTAAAGAGTTGGTATACCCCAATGAAACGCGTCGTGCTTACATAAATGCGTGATGTCCATACAGATGATTTTATGTCTCTTATATTGTTTTACTCTAGATTTTCCAACACCATCCAGCCCTTCCAGTGGCCCATGTTGTACAGAACTTGTCTTTACCCCATGATATGTCAAGTACCATGGCGTCAATATTTATATGCGGTTTTTAGCATGCCCTGCATTTATGCGATTCTGTGTATGCCTTTTTTTGTGTCATTCAGTATGCTGTACATGATTTCACAAGGTATAATAAAATGTTCTTTGCCAAGATTGCTCTTTGGTATACATCTCTCATTCAAAGTCCCCAAAAAACTCCCCCCTTTTTGTTGGAACCCATAAAAGCAATACTGTGTTTTATATCCCACATGCTTACTCTACTCTATATAGTGATTGGCCTCATTCACAGTCCCGCCAACCAAATTTTCTCTCTTTTTGTTCAAATTTGGGATGGAGGCCAATTACTTATGGTGCCTTGGACCACATCATTCTCTCTTGTATTTTCATTATATAATTTTTTAATTTCCTTATCAACTGACTTTTAGCTGGACTCCAGGCAGTAGGGCTTTCTGGAAGAGAGGACTCACTGTGGGCTGCCAGGCAGAGGCTAATCACAGTGCTCTGGGAGGAGGCATAGCTGGATCCCGATGAGAGCTCATTGCATGGAGGGGAGAATGCTGAGGAGCTGCAGCCATATTGTCCTTCCCGGTCTGCCAACAGAGGGAAGAAATTGTTACATTTTTGGGAGCCGAAGCCTGGATTTCCCTGTTTAGGCATTTTAGTATGGCTCAGCAGGTGTTATGGGTGCTGATTCTGCAGCTTTTTAGCCCCTGCTGCTGCTGTTAAACTTCTTGTCAGGCTGAGGAGTGCAGAGCTCGCTAAATATTTAGCCATCTCAAGTGCTGACCGAACAGTCCCTAATCCATGTTTTTTTTATTTATGATGTTAATGCTGATATTGTTTGGATATACATAATAAAATACATACTTTTAGCAATAAGTTTTATTTGATATTTCTTGAGAGGTAGCAACCTTAAAGTCCCATTTCCATACCTTTTTTTTGTATATGATTTACAAGTACAGCTGAGCCTTGTATTGAACTTTTTTTTATTGCTTCCTGTCACTGTGTTATCTCAAGAAATCTAATTAGCCTCATAGTAGTTATCTTGGGGGGGGGTACAGAATGATTAGTCTTTATTTTGTGGGGAGTAGAATTGTGGGCATGGGAATTAGGAGCTGAGTGCATTTCTGACACATCAATAAGTATTTTATGTATTTTACAGGGTCTTTAAAGAGATAAACTTTGGGAAATACGCATGCATTACTGTATATGATTTTTTTCTTTTTCTAACTTGACATACACTTTAAGGTCTCACAATAGCACATACAATGGGGTAAATGTCTCTGGTAAATTACTTACTACACTTTTGTCTTTCTTTGAATGCTTATAATATCCATTGCAGTTTGCATTATTAAAAAGCTTTTTTTTTAAATAAAACTACTGTTACTTACTGGATATTACAGGATGTAAGTGGAATATGTTAGCAGGGCCAACTAAAATATGCAGGTTATTTGTTACAGCAGAGTATAGAAAAAACTATATGTATGAAAATTCTAAATTATGAAGGTATAATATGAAGGAAGGCCTGAAAGGGAAAAGGGTAAGGGCTCTTTCACAAGGACAGATTCCACCAGCGGATCCGTCTGCTCAGGGAGAAATCTGTCTACTGATTCCCACTGTGCAGACAGATGACAGGCCTGTGTCCGCTCCACTAATGCAGAGTGGTCACGGACACAGCCCACTTTCCTCTATAGGTGGTCAGATGTAAACGGCCGCCTGTCCGTTTATATCCGACTGTCATCTGAACCTCAAGATGGATGGGGAACGGATTCCCCATCTGTCTGTTTTTAGTGGATAGGATTAGATCGGTTGTTGGTGGGTGTAAATGTGAGACATTATAGACTTCACTTATTGAAGGTAATAATATAGATTTAATAAAGTTTAAAAAGAGTACCTTGAAAAATTCTAATGACCATGGCATGTTTCCTTAAAACAGCAGGTAATCATAAGATGTTCAGTGTATTTATGTAGTATACTGTGTGCAAAGTTAATAAGTATGTGAATAAATAATATTGATTTGTAACATTAGCAGATAATTAGGTTAATATCTTTTCATTATGCTTTAATGAATATTTTCCAATTTTTGTCTATATAAGGAGTAGCATTAATGGTCTGTTAGGGATGTACAATGAAAACATTATAGTTTTCCCATCAAGAAGAAAAGCGCAGTAAAAAATATGTCCTTTATTATATATTTACTAATTTACCATAACGATCTTAAGCATTTTTCACTAAAGTAATAATCTCTTATATTTCTTCTTTTTTGGCGATTATTTATTGACTGGATCTGTGTACCAACTGTTTAATTTATAAGCGTGTAAAGGCATATTTCAGATAATGAAATATATTTTACATTTATGTTTTGTGTTGATTTTAGTTCTACTCATCCAAGCTATGGTGCAATACACTAATACATTATGGGGCTGGTTTATGAGTAATTATAAGAACATACTGTATTTTTCACAAGACCTGTAACCTTGAGTAAGCAAGTAAAAATAAATACCGTATTTATCGGCGTATAACACGCGCCGACGTATAACACGCACCCCAAGTTTAGGAGAGAATTTTAAGGAAAAAACTTTTAGGAGGGAAGTTTAAGGAAAAAAAACGTACATTAAAATGCCCATCAATGCAGCCTCATCAGTGTTCATCTGCAGCCTCATTAGTGTCATTGCAGCCTTTTCAGTGTCAGTGCAGCCTTGACCCAGTGTCCATTGCAGCCTTGTCAGTGCAGCTTTGCCCCAGTGCAGTCTTGTCAGTGCAGCTTTGCCCCAGTGCAGCCTTGTCAGTGCAGCCTTGTCAGTGCAGCTTTGCCCCAGTGCAGCCTTGTCAGTGCAGCTTTGCCCCAGTGCAGCCTTGTCAGTGCAGCCTTGTCAGTGCAGCTTTGCCCCAGTGGTCAGTGCAGCCTTGCCCCCAGTGTCCATGCTTGCCACCGCCGACATTCACATAGCATGTGAAGTAGTTTTAAATATGGCGCTGCAGAGTTCGGAGGGACTCGGCGGCGCTGAACGAGCGCCGCCAAAATCACAGTGACTGCTCGGAGCTGAGATACACATAGTCGAGTGTATTCGGCTCTTTCCGGCGCCGCTCACAGTCACGCCCAGTCCCGCCCTATGATGGACATAACACAGGTCCAATGGCGGGACTGGGTGTGACTGTGAGCGGCGCCAGAAAGAGCCGAATACACTCGACTATGTGTATCTCTGCTCCGAGCAGTCACTGTGATTTAGGCGGCGCTCGTTCAGCGCCGCCGAGTCCCTCTGAACTCCGCCGCGCCATATTTAAAATGACACGCTATGTGAATGTCGGCGGCGATCGCCGCCGATAGATCACAATTAGCGGGGATCGGCGTATAACATGCACCCACGATTTTCCCCTGATTTTAAGGGGAAAAAAGTGCGTGTTATACGCCGATAAATACGGTAATCAGATCATCACATGATATCCCAAGTTGTATGTTTGAAGTGTAGCATGCTTCCTAAAGATGAGTAGGTATTAGGAAAGCCACAGGTCAGTAGAAAGATGGGAAATCCAAGCCTCCTAGGAGTGCAAGCTACCTGTTTCCAATGTAATCCTTATTTGGAGCACTTTTGTAGCTCCTTGAGTGAACAGGTTCTGGTAAAGTGTTAGCTTGCCTTAATTCTGCTCATTGTAAACTTGCCTCAATTGCCACAAGTTATAATTCACACAAACTGGTATGTTTATCTCTAATATATGACATAAAGAAGCCAATAAAGTAAATTAATATTTTATTTAATTAACCAATTGTATTCTAGCAACAATTGTTTTTTACTACTACATGATTGTGTATTCAAAGTGAACACAGGTTCTCATTTTTTACTAACATTAATTTTGCTATATTAAAGTGGTTGAAAACTTCAGGCATGTAATATGAACAATGCATAGCCCTCTGTGGTGTTGTTGACCCTTCATATACTGACCTCTGACTACTTTCAACTTGCCATGACATCCAACTTTGATCCCTTCTGTGTTTTTGCTTTTTTCCACAGTCTCTGTTAACCCTGGTAATTACCTCTACCTCTGCTACTGTATTGTATTACCGGCAGTTTAAATTAATTTTTTTTTTTCTTTAGAAATGTCAGTTTTGCTGCAGTAGGTTTTATACATGGTAGAGATGCGCTACTTTACAGGCAGACTTTTTTTTGCATTGACACATGTCCCTTAGGACTAGGGATAGGCTATCTGTTTGAGTCGAACATGAGTTTGGCTTGAACATTGGCTGTTCGCCCGTTCGCCGAACAGCGAACAATTTGGGGTGTTCGCGGCAAATTCGAAAAGCCGCGGAACACCCTTTAAAAGTCTATGGGAGAAATCTAAAGTGCTAATTTTAAAGGTTAATATGCAAGTTATTATCATAAAAAGAGTTTGGGGAGCCAGGTTCTGCCCCAGGGGACTTTAACCAATGCAAAAAAAGTTTTAAAAACGTCATTTTTTTCGGGAGCAGTGATTTTAATAATGCTTAAAGTGAAACAATAAAAGTGAAATATTCCTTTAAATTTTGTACCTGGGGGGGTGTCTATAGCATGACTGTAAAGTAGTGCGTGTTTCCTGTGTTTATAACAGTCCAAGAGCAAAATGACATTTCTAAAGGAAAAAAAAGTCATTTAAAAGTACTAGCGCTAGTGCCGGCTATTAATGAATTGTCAGTCCCGACAATACACATAAAATTCATTGAAAGTCATTGAAAAAAAAATGTGTGGGGGTCCCCAAAATTCCATTACCAGGCCTTTCAGGTCTGGTATGGATATTAAGGGGAACTCCGCGGCAAAATGTTTTAAAAAATGGTGTGGGGTTCCCCCCAAAAATCCATATCCAAGGGTCTGGTATGAATTTTAAGGGGAACTCCGCACCAAAATTTACAAAAAAAATGGCGTGGGGTTCCCCCAATAATCCACACCAGACCCTTATCCGAGCACGCAGGGAAAGAGGGGGAGCTGAGAGAGCGCCCCCCCTCCAGAACCGTACCAGGCCACATGCCCTCAACATGGGGAGGATGTCCCCATGTTGATGGGGACAAGGGCCTCATCCCCACAACCCTTGCCTGGTGGTTGTGGGGGTCTGCGGGTGGGGGGCTTATCGGAATCTGGGAGCCCCCTTTAACAAAGGGGACAACCAGATCCTGCCCTCCTATGTGAATTGGTAAGGGGTACATCGTACCCCTACCATTTCACAAAAAGAAAGTGTCATAATGTTAAAAAACCACAGGAGACGGCTTGGGACAAGTCCTTTATTGAAAATAAAAAAATAAAAAAGAGATTCCAGCGATGTAATCCAACAAATCCATGCTCCTACTCCAGCGATGTAATCCAATTCTCGATCTCCAGCAATGGATGATCTCCAGTGACTCCAGCGATGAACACGCACAGGATCCTACCTCCACTGGAGGCACCGAGTCAATGATGCGGAGCCAGCTTGACAGCTCTTATGTAGCTGAGGGCGGGGCCACCCATCACGTGACCCCGTCCTCCTCTGACAATTGGAAACATGTACGTGTACGGGTGACCCTACCCCCCTCTGATGCAATGCAGGATTCCCATTGCATCAGAGGGGGCGGGGTCGCTCTCGGACTGTTATAAACGTGGGAAACATGCACTACTTTAAAGGCATACTATAGACACCCCCAGGTACAAAATTTAAAGGAATATTTCACTTTTATTGTTTCACTTTAAGCAAAACTGACGTTTTTAAAACTTTTTTTGCATTGATACATGTTCCCTGGGGCAGGACCCAAACACTTTTTATGACAATAACTTGCATATTAACTTTTAAAATTAGCACTTTTGATTTTTCATGTTCGTGTCCCATAGACTTTAACGTAGTTCAAACACATTTTTTGCCTGTTCACATGTTCTGGATGCGAACCGAACAGGGGGGTGTTCGGCCCATCCCTACTCAGGACAGTACACAGGCTGCACATTTTTATGGCAAATAACTTGCATATAAGCCTTTAAAATGGGCACTTTTGATTTTTCATGTTTCGATTCCACAGACTTCAATGGTGTTCGGTGTTCGGGTCTGAATTTTTGCTATGTTCGAGAGTTTTGGTGTGAACCGAACCGAGGGGTGTTCAGCCCATCTCTAATTACAAATCAAATTTCTCAATAGATTAACTATTTGCCAAATTTTTACCCTATAGCCATTGTCTGTATTCTAATGTATATAATTATAAACATGCAAAAATCAGCTGTTGCAAGTGTATCTTAGCATATTGCATAGCATTGCCTATTGTGTACAGGTACACAGCTAAGGCTTGTTAAAGATAAAATTCCTAGGATGCCTTCTTGCTTTGAAAAGCAAGCATCTTTACTGATTGGCTGACTGCAGTTTTATAGGTCTCCATCCATTTCTTTCTCTGCCCAACTGCACAATATCAGCCATAGTATACACTGACAAATTTACAACTTTATGCTGCATGTGCTTGGTTCCATGCTGCCATGTTTTATGTGATGTAATCGATAGGCTGTCGGCTCTTCTCGGTTCAGCTGGCTGGTCTCCCAATGACACATTGCTAGGCCCACCTCCACCTCCTTTGTGAATGAAAGATACAGTATGTGATTGTGATGTCCATATCCCAGAAGGATGATCGTATTGTTTACATGCTGTATCACCAAGCACTTAGTTTAAGTGCTACTTTTGTGAGTTTTTATTCTATTTTATTTCCATTAAATTTTGTATATGCGGAGAGCACTATGTATTGCCTTTTATTTCCTTACTATATATGACTCTGGAAGGGACAGTGCAGATTACTCTATCCATCCAAGAGGGGATCATCTAGGATATATGTGCTGATTTCATCATATTATACCCCAAGTGGGAAGGCGTATGAGACCCTCTATAATCAAAGGGTCCATTTAATGAGGTGAGCGGCCATCTTCTACTCTGGTGGAGGTTCTTTCCCACAAAGTTACCTGCATGATTAGACTTGTAGTTCATCACGGAAGACTGCACGGATTGTCTCCTTCTATTATTATTATTTTTATTTCTGTTTTGGACTTATTTTAGCGCTGCACTACCTGCTTTATGACTTTACCTTAGGGATTTGAAATTTTGACCCTTGGTGTTCAGCAGCTTTCATTTTTGTGACATTTTATTGTGCTGATTTGTTTTCACTTTTGAATATCCCAGAAGGCGCAGGAAGCACAGTGCATGTTATTCACCTAGGCAAGTGACATACATGGGGGGGTGGCTTGAAGAATTTTCTTTAACAAATAAAAAGCAAATAAACAAGAAGAAAAAGATCATCAAATCCCGAGGAAGGGTGGAGAGTACAAATGAGGGTTATGAGGATGAAGATCAGCTTTAAATAGAAGATGCATATTTTTCTGTATTTTCACCAAAGGCCAACACATTACATAACTTAATACACATTAGGTATAACTACTTTTTAACTAGCGATGAAATTAGAAATCATTGTTCTCCATTGTTACTTGCATTGGTAGCTTAATAGCTTATATATAGAAATAAGCAACTCTGCCCAGGTTCAATTTGCCACAGGTGAATCCTGTTCGGAATTTGGCAAACCTGAACTTTGTGTTGAATCCTGTTGAAATCTATAAGGGCAAATCCTAAGAAAAATTCCTCACCATTTTCATAACCAATAGGCAAACTATAATAAGAGAATGCATATGAAGCTGGGTATTGTCATGAGAGTCATGTTCCAATGCAAAACTTTTTTTAAAATACCATACATTAGAGAGAAGATCCTTTTTCATTTGGTTTCAAAGCTAACACCGTCCCAACCTAAATTCATATATTAGCTTCCACGCAGCTGCACCACCCCAACTTGATTCATAAATGTAAAAAAACATTTTTTTATTCAGGTTGTGTTAGTAGTGAATGGATAGAAGACAATCCGCAACTCCATAGATGTGTCAGAAACCATGAACCAGACTGAGACAGAAGTACAGTAAAATCACACTTGTTTATTAATAAAAATAAAAAGGTAAATAGAGTAAGCATAGCCAGAGTCCAGTAACTGGATTGGGTAGTCAGCCAAGCCAGAGTTCAGTAACCAGATCGGGTAATCAGCCAAGCCAGAGTTCAGTAAGCAGATCAGGTAATCAGCCAGGCCAGAAGTCACAGATCCAAGTAGAGGAACAACAAGCAGGATAAGGAGTCAGAAGGGATGTCAGCAAAGCCAGTCTTTAAACAGGAATGCGGGAGATGGTTTCTTGTGATGTGACCAAGGCGAAGCCAGGAATGAAGTGAGCTGGAGATCTTTAAGTAGGTGGGACTGACAAGCAGATCCACAACAGCTGGTTAACTGTGAAGAGAGATGAGAACTGGCAATTAGCCAACAGCTGAGCAGCCAGCTCAGAGAAGGAAGGGCTGAGCTCTTCAATAAGTCCAAATTTATTGTAACTCCATAAAAGATGAATACATACAGAAGATGTTAACATGTTTCACCCATAATGGCCTTGTTCACAACAATATGTCTTCACAATAAGTCTTCAAAAAGTCCACATGTATTGTAACTCCATAAAAGATTAATACATACAGCAGATGTTAACACATTTCAGTCATAATTGGCCTTGTGTTAGCAGTGACACATGGTTTTACATTAAGTGATACTAGGCATGCTTTGACCAGCAACTAGAAATCAGCCAGCAGTTCACTGGGGCTGTCCATATTCTTAGTGATGCAAAACCATCAGTGGCCGATTACTATCAAACTTTAATTAAGAATTATGAGATTGCAGATGATACAGCAGTGTAAAATTGGCCACCAGTGGGAGAGTTGATGTAAAACCATCAGTGGCCGATTACTATCAAACTTTAATTAAGAATTATGAGATTGCAAATGATACAGCAGTGTAAAATTGGCCACCAGTGGGAGAGTTTTAATTAAGAAAACTAGGCCCAAATGTACCAGAAACACTGTATAAAGACAGGTGTTTTACTACAAAAATTAAGATACAGCAATGTAAAATTGGCTAGCAGCAAGATATTTTTAATGAGCAAGACTATGCCCAAAGTAGTAGAGACAAAGAACTGACAGATTGTTATTGTTATAGAATTATCACAGATAATAGGCCTAACTTAGTGATATAATGCAAGGTATTTTTATTCTTTTGACCAATGCAGCAGAGTAGTCACAAAAAAAAAACAATATAGCAGGTCGACTGACTAAAAGAATGATCACAGTTTACCCATGTTATCTAAACTGGAGTTCTCGACTCAAGTATGTACAGTTTCCTGGCTAATTCAGATGTTATTAGGTCCTGGAGAATCAAAGAAGGTGAATGAGCTGTGGTCCTTTCTGTTGGTCAATGGGTAAGTGTTGTACTTTAAGCACCCCAAATACCCTATCAACATATGGTGAAAACCAATGGATGAGCAGAATGTACCTTTATTAAATGGACATATTGCCTCTTTTCCTCTTTTTATTCCAGACACTCCCATAGGATCCCTCTTTCTCCCTACTTAGGGCTCCATTTCTTACCTACCTCTGGCCATGAACTTGGGTCTGATTGCAACATATTATCTTTGTAAAATGAAAGTTAGAGGGTAGAGTGGGTGTTCCACATCTTAAGCTATAATATACGGCAGCAGTCCTGAGTTGAATCACTAATTCATTTTTCCACACTTGACACATCAACAATTGAATGCCTAACAACTCCTATGACCTTAACTTCTCCACCCTGGATTTGACCGTCTCATTGCCCGAATATGGGATTCTTAACTAATTTTGAGCAACTGAACTTAAGCCCCTATTGGGATAGATAGCTACATTACCTTCAGCTTAAACATTTTTATAGTTATCTACACTCTTTTGGGTTTTTGTCAAGGGATCCAACACTTTTTGAAAACGTATGTCTTAACAATTTTGGCTGCCTTCCTATTGTCTCTCAATTATATAACATCTTACTAACTCATGCATTCCTGAATAACCCATATTTCTGGAGGGCCTGGAGAGGGAATTGGGACATTCCTTCTCCGAGGAAAATTGGACAAAGTCTTTTTTCCTGACATTTGAATCAAGTTTAGCCAGTCGAACTCAAGACAGGATTATAAGTTGCTATCCAGGTGACCTTTGATGTCACCCAAAATTAGGCCGGATGTTTCCATCTATAGTTGTTCCCTGCTGGAGGCATGGGAAAAAGGGCAGAACCATGATTTACAACTGGTGGTCCTGCGCTCTTATCAGTCCTTACTGGAAATCTATTTTTCAGTTACTGTATGCCTTTAAAACACAGGAACTGAATGCCAGAGATCCCAGAAATTGCGTTACTTTCCATTATCTCTGGATCGGCTACAAAAGCCAAAAAAGGCCTTCTTCAATTACTTTTGTCGGCAGCACTTATTCCCAGTTTCCATAGTTTCCAATATTAGAGAGTCTGTAACTAAAGTTGACTATTTTAGGAGGATGGAACTGACAGCAGCACTACAAAAACATCATTCTAAATTTATGGGATTTTGGAGTGCCTGGATTAAATTGTCCAACTCTGAGGGTCTTCAAGCCTTCCTTTACTACTGTGTTTTGCTATTGTGGCAAACTGAGGGAAATAAAAGTGCCCTCCCTTCAACTATTTTCTTATTTTTTTCCTTCAACTCTGTACTTTCTTTTCTTTTTTTTTCTTGTTCTATTGATATTTAAGGATTTAGAGTCAATGGAAACCTTCTGATTAATATTTAAGGGGGTATGAGTCTCAGTTATAATCATATGGTGTTTCTTATCCTTTTTGACAATGATGGTAATGTGATTCTTCCATGAAATGTATCTAAGTTGACAATTTCCTGCTTCCTAACTTTGATGATTCATTATCACTTTCATGATGGCTTCAGTTGCACATATTCCAGTTGCTCTATGGAGTGGATTTATGCACCCCCCTGGAACCCCACCAATCCCCTTTTCTCCCCCCCCCCCTCCCCTTCACCCACCCTTCCCTTATCCCTCTCTTTCCTTTTCTCTAACTTTTTATTTTTCCTATTGTCCTTCTCACAGTATTTTACTGTAGACTGTGTCTGATTAGGCATCTCATATCTCTGTTTAGATATACACTTTTTCTCAGTATCACAAAACTGTTGCTCTCAGTTACAAGCATGTCTTAGCATTGCTCACACTTGACAATGATTAAAATCAATGGTAAACTGGCATTCTTCAGTAGTACTATGTTTATTATTGTGTCCTTCTTGGTAACACTGCTGCACCTTGTCAGGCAATTCAATGCTGTGATTGTTTCTGTTTGCACTTGTTAAAGTGGAGTTCCACCCAAAAGTGGAACTTCCACTAATCGGATTCCTCCCCCCCTCCAGTGTCACAGTTGGCACCTTTCAGGGGGCAGGGGAGTGCAGATACCTGTATATTACAGGTATCTGTACCCACTTCCGGCATAGATAGAATCTGCGGTTATTTACACCACTTCCTGTTCCCCCCTCGCTGTCTGCTGGGAAACACACGGGTCCCAGAGACAGCAGGGACCACCCGTATTGCGCTGCGTGACTCACGCATGCGCAGTAGGGAACCGGGAAGTGAAGCCGCAAGCCTTCACTTCCTGATTCCTTTACCGAAGATGGAGGCGGCAGCACCCGAGGACCGAGAGATGGTTCGGCCTCGGGTGCCGACATCGCGGGTGCCCTGGACAGGTAAGTGTCCATGTTTTAAAAATCAGCAGCTGCAGTATTTGTAGCTGCTGACTTTTAAAAAAAAAATTTCGGCGGAGCTCCGCTTTAAGTTCTTAATAAAGTATCTATTGGCAAATTTATGGCTCTCCCTACATCTGTTACTGTCGCTTACCTTGCTATTGCATAGTTATTACTGTACCAAGCTATGCTGTTCTGTGTTTGTATGTGTTCTTATGTTAAAATGTAAAAAAAAAAAAAAAAAAAAAAAACAACAACAAAAGAAAAGCGAACCCCGAAATACCACCAATGTGAAAAAAGAACCCTCATATTGGCCCTTCTAAGCCTGCTGGCCATGGTTCAAAGGCCATGCAGTGCATTATAGTATAAAAAGGTGAATCCAGGGAATTTACATATAAAATTTGCTGAGAATACTAATCTCAAACCCACATGATTTGCCAGGAACCCAAGGTGGCATTCAATTTAAACCTCCTTTCTACTTGGAAACTTTAATTCAAGGAGCCAAATTGATTGCCCTATACATGAAACTATGAAATTAAAACATATATCAATCTCCTTTGCAAAGCTTAGCACTAAGTCTTGGAAATGAAAATGTAAACAAAACTCATATAAACTAATAAATAAATGTGGAAGTAGATTTAAATTAATAAACATGATCTAAACTGTTTGCTGTTCTTATGGATTAACAAACCATCACAGTTGTCCAAAAAAACAATTCACATGAATCAAACTTAATATAATCGAGCTTATTGTTATACATTATTTAAATGTAATTATTTAAATTTAATTATGTTGTATTATAAAGTAACATAGTTGATTAAGAAACACATTTATTACCATGATTGCACATAAAAAATAGACATCTACTGTCATAAGACACAAGCCTATTAAGGAAAATGTTCCAGTAACTGCTAAAAAAAATATTTCTGTCAACATTTTACAGAATGTAATAACATAATTTAAAATGATGATTACACATAAATAAAAATAATAACTTGCCACTGTGTCATAGTCAAATGGAGCTGCCTGCCACCACCCTTAATTAGACACAAAATGTTAATTAAAGATTTTGGATACTATCTAGCTTTGGTATTTAGCTATAGATATTTGGTATATTAAGGCAACATTATAGATATTTTACTTGCTGCTGTTGTATATCTTTTTGAGATTTTCACTGTTTTGAGTAATATTTAACTTTTTGTATAGCATTTATGTATGGCATGTTGCTATTGTTTGTGAACTGAATAAGGAGCTGTACTGTAACACAAAAAATTCAAATATTTTCCGGTTTCCTTTGTTTTTATTTTTTTATGCTTATACATTTTCCCTTCCGTGCCTTCTGTTTGTAATGAGTATAAAACTGAAAAATATAGGTACGCAGTGATTTTTTTTTTTTTTTTTATGCAGAGCTTTTCTTTTCTCCACAAAAAATCCTTGCATCTGTGTTAGTGCTATAACATTTTTAATGCAGGGTGTTATAAAAACAAAATCCATTTTTCATTTCACATGTTCATAAATTAGCGGTTATCACACTTAAACACACATTGCAAAGAGTTTGGCAGAATTCTTTAAGAATTTTAAAAACAATCTCTTTGTTGAATCCACTGAAGGGTAAAGCATAAGCAAACATTTCCTTTTGTTAAGAAGGATTTATATGCTAATCATACTTTTTCTTTTTTTTTTAAATAGTTTTGAACTGTCAAACCAAGAAGTCAAGGACTTTGTTTGCCTTTGGCAGCCCCTGTCACAAGTTTTTGTTATTAGAATGGTGAAAATTGCATTTAATGGTTTTATTAATTGTAGTACGCACTCCTATAAGGCAGTTCTTAAGCTTATCACCTAATTACTGGGCCCAAGCAATGTCACAGAATGATGTCATCACTCTGAACTCTGACACCAGTTACATAGTTTAGAAATTCCTGGGATTCATGCTTGGCTGCAATTAAAGCGAGACTGCTGCACTAATTAATACCTGAACCACACCAATTCTATAAAATAATTAAAAGTGCGCAATCTCAAATAACAATATGTGAATGTAAAAATCACATGATCTTCATATCCTACTATATCAAATATCCACTGCTGTGTAAAAATTCAAGTTTTAAAGTGCAAATAATGTGCACAAATGCATATAATAAACATTTCATATAAATTGCAAACTGCAAAAATCCACAAGATGAATAACCGTAATCAGGCCCGGACTGGGACAAAAAATAGGCTCGGGCATTCTAAGATGAGCAGCCCATTTAAAAAAAAAAACAAACTACAAATAATGACAACGGGTTTCTCGATGTATTTTAGTTATATTTAGCCTGCTTCGGTCACTGTAACTTAAATGATAGAATGAATGCAATATATAAGGTGAAACATCTTTAATAAAAGATTCAATACAATAACAAATAGCAAAATATATTAAATTTTTTGGAATATTTTTTTTTATATTTAAAATCACAGCACAAAATAACTGCACTAAGGATTCAGCAAGTTTCGTAGAAGTTTCGTAGAAGTTCACAGGTTTCTGCAACTCTGTCAATGACATCATCAGAATCGAGGTTCATTAGTATATCCTATTCGATTGCCATCAGCATCAAAGAGCTCAAATGCTTTTGAGATACAGAATGTCAGGAGAGTACTTATCGAGGCCAAGATGCCGAGAGCGGTCCGCCCTTGCAACTACGCGCACCCCGTCCCCTTGAGATGATACAGGGAATGGGTGGCACTAAGGAGCACAGGTCACCAGCAGGTATAGAATCCCTTGTGGAGGACTGCAGAGCCGGGTCTGGGGGTGCAGGACTGGAATTTGGCTGAAGACCCGATGCTGGGTGGAGTAGGCAAAACTGTAAGCAAGCAGAGGGCCAAACGCAAGTGAAAGGCAAGACAAGTCCGTATAGGCAGGCCGGGGTCAAACACTGGTGGCAGGCAGAGCAAGTCCATTAAACAGGCCGAGGGTCAAACACTGGTGGCAGGTAGTGCAAGTCCATTTAGCAGGCCGAGGGTCAAACACTGGTGGCAGGCAGAGCAAGTCCGTTAAATGGGCCGAGGGTCAAACACTGGTGGCAGGCAGAATAAGTCCATTAAACAGGCCAAGGGTCAATCCAGGAAAGAAGTAGCATGGTGAGAACAGTCCGGGTCAAAACAGGTAAGCATAAACAGGAAACAGGAACTAACAGGAGCTGACAACAAACCAACAACCCATCTGGGCGCTGGAGCCGATTTAAATATCCCCGCCAGAGTGTCACGTTGGGCGTACACGAGTTACCGTGCGCACCTGTGTGCTATAGCGCACGCGCGTGCGCTGCTCCATCGGACCGTGCGCGCACATGCGTCGGAGCGCCAATCCACCACGCACGCGCACAGGGACATGGTGAATGCGGCTGGAGAAGACCCTTCTCTGACACAGAACTTCTTAGACGGTTTTAATAAACATTATTGTGGAGAAACTTCTTTCACAGGCGAATTGAGGAGGTGAGTTGCCAGCTAGATAAAGGAAGGCCCATAGACATGGTGTATCTGGATTTTGCAAAAGCATTTGACACAGTTCCCTATAAACGTTTACTGTACAAAATAAGGTCCATTGGCATGGACCATAGGGTGAGTACATGGATTGAAAACTGGCTACAAGGGCGAGTTCAGAGGGTGGTGATAAATGGGGAGTACTTGGAATGGTCAGGGGTGGGTAGTGGGGTCCCCCAGGGTTCTGTGCTGGGACCAATCCAGTTATTTTGTTCATAAATGACCTGGAAGATGGGGTAAACAGTTCAATCTCTGTATTTGCAGACGATACTAAGCTAAGCAGAGCAATAACTTCTCCCCAGGATGTGGAAACCTTGCAAAAAGATCTGAACAAATTAATGGTGTGGGTAACTACATGGCAAATAAGGTTCAATGTAGAAAAATGTAAAATAATGCATTTGGGTGGCAAAAATATGAATGCAATCTATACACTTGGGGGGGAGAACCTCTGGGGGAATCTAGGATAGAAAAGGACCTGGGGGTCCTAGTAGATGATAGGCTCAGCAATGGCATGCAATGCCAAGCTGCTGCTAACATAGCAAGCAGAATATTGTCATGCATTAAAAAGGGGATCAACTCCAGAGATAAAATGATAATTCTCCCGCTCTACAAGACTCTGGTCCGGCTGCACCTAGAGTATGCTGTCCAGTTCTGGGCATCAGTCCTCAGGAAGGATGTACTGGAATTGGAGCGAGTACAAAGAAGGAAAGGTTGCAAGCACTGAACTTATTCTCTCTGGAGAAGAGACGCTTGAGAGAGGATATGATTTCAATATACAAATACCATACTGGTGATCCCACAATAGGAATAAAACTTTTTCACAGGAGAGAGTTTAACAAGACTCATGGCCACTCATTAAAATTAGAAGAAAAGGGGGCGTGTCCGGACGTGTAGCTGAGGAGACGTGTGCGAGCTCAGCTCCTCACACACTGCACCAATCTAGTGCCATCCGCTGCCTTGTGCTGCGCTGTCACAGCCGCAGAAAGCATATTTCTGACCCCAGACCCCTGCTGCTCTGATCCTGGTGCCAATTTGGGACTTTAATGGCCGGATTCCCTTTTTTGCTGAGGCTCCCTCCAGACCATCGAGGCCCTCCGCCATCTTGGGGCCTACAGACTGACTGGCGATCCCTGCCGCCTGGACCCACGATCCAGAAGGTGGACAGACAATCTGTCCATACCGGACGGCCGATCCACCTCTGGGGATCATACGGGACAGCCCAGCAACGTGGAGAAGCCGTAGGAGTACCTCCGTCAGTCACCCTCGGCATCCTGCGGCCTCCCACTCAGTCGCGGCCTGCGGGCTTGGATGCGGACGCTCCCCTGAGGCACAGTGAGTAGCTTAAACTACAGTCAAGTCCCCAGAGGGCGTTAGATTGCCCAGTCCCCCACCACTGCCTGTCCTGGAGGAGATCTAGGGATCAGAGGCGGCTGTGTCCATTCGACCGGCGGCCATCTATTAGGATACACCGTGGCTTCGGCCTACTCCTGGAAGCCGGCGGCCATCTTGGGACACCACAGGACACCCTGCAGTTATCCCCTCTTCTTCTTCAGCTGCCCGAACTCCTCATAAGGCATCTAGACTTGCAGAGACTGTCTCCCTCCTGTCTTGCTGATGGTGAGGGGAGGTGGAGCTGCAGACTGGTATTTTTGTTAATCCAAATAAGGCACAAACTTACCTATAAGATGAAAACTGTCTAAATAAACCCAGGGTCCCAAGAGGGCATACGCGAGGTGAGCAGGATGGCGGACGCATAA
Source organism: Aquarana catesbeiana (assembly GCF_042186555.1). NCBI lineage: Eukaryota > Metazoa > Chordata > Amphibia > Anura > Ranidae > Aquarana > Aquarana catesbeiana. The sequence goes on from NC_133324.1 coordinate 647,081,947, forward strand.
GAGGATAGCTCTGGTCCCCGTCTCTTTATTAGCGGCTCCTACAAAGCTTACAGACCATCTTTAACTCCAGGAACAACATGACAACCTGCCAGATACCCCCTGGCACCGCATGGGTAAGATCGGCTTCCAGAAAATGATCCATAGTGGCTTTATCCCGCCGCCACTGTCGCGGCCTTCTCACAGTATGGAGCGTTTTCTATACAAGCCACACTCCCCGGCCTCGAGTGAACAGCCCGGCCCGCCGGACACAGCTGTCCCCCGCACGACAATGGGAAATGCATCCATGCAGGACAACAGATCCCAGCAAGCCCAGCACCCTCATCCACCCGAACACCTCACAGATGTTGTGATGGTGGCCGTCCTTGATTTGAAATTGAATTCTTTACTGCATGACCTGACTCACAGCATTGCCAAGGAGGTTGGTAAAATAGCACACGAGTTACGGGGAGAAATTGATCAGTTGGGAGAACGTACCAATACTTTTGAGAATTAGTTTGATGAACTGACCCAATATGTACACGTTCTCGAGGAGGATAATGCCTGCATGAAACATCCAGTCTCCCAACTCCAGTTACAACAGGAAGACTTGGAGAACTGTGAAAGACGCCAGAATCTGAGAATTAGAGGAATTCCTGATGCATGATAGCACTACGTTTTCTGATTAGACATGGCTCTTAAGATCTACTATTGCAATGTTAAAGGTCTAAACTCCATCGGGAAACGATGGCAAACATTAAAGGAATTTAGGTCATCTAGAGCGGAGGTGATTATGATCCAGGAGACTCATTTTAAAGCTGGAGACTCCTTTAAATTTGCCTCCAGATATTTCCCTAGAGCCTATATGGCATCCGATCCTTCCGGAAAAGCAGGGGTAGCTATTCTTATTGGGCGATCTTGCCCGGTTCGGATACTCTCCTCCTACCTGGACCCTCATGGCAGGTTTGTACTCCTGAATTGTAGTCACCTCAGCACTCAATTTTCTTTAGCTAACATCTGTGCCCCAAATGTGGGACAAATCAGTTTTCTCACAACTGTTTTTGAAAAGTTACAATCTTTCTCTCAGCCTTTTATGATACTAGGAGGCAACTTCAATGTGTGCATGTCCCCGACCAGAGATAGAAGATCCCTATTCCAAACGACCTCACAAACAGCTCCCCAGAAATTATCTGCCTCTTTTCGTAAACTGACCAGATCTTATAATCTATTCGATAATTGGAGAGTAAAACATCCAACCCAAAAGAGTTACACATTCTATTCTCACTCTCACAAGTCGTATTCTAGATTTGATCATTTTCTGGTTACGGGACCTTTACTTCCCTATGTAGTCTCCTCTGAGATAAATCCTATTACCTGGTCAGATCATGCACCCATTGAACTCGATGTCCTGTTGACGTCAACATATACTAAAACATGCCACTGGCGTCTTAATGAATTTCTGCTTAATGACCCAATATCCCAAAACCAACTACAACAGAAACTAACTGAATTCTTCCAAATTAACGATGGCTCGGGCTTGGAGATTTCCACCTTGTGGGAGGCCCAAAAGGCTTTCTTTAGAGGTGAATGTATATCTGCAAGCTCTCGCTTAAAGAGAGACTCTACAAAACTTAAAAACGACTTATTTACTCAATTGCGGAATGCGGAAGGGCAACTGTTGGCGTCCCCCACAGTGGAAAAATTGAGAATTGTTACTGATATCCGAGACCGAATCAAGTCGTTTGACTTGAACAAAATTTCTAAATCTATGCTATGGGCCAAACAGAAATTTTATGACTTTGCAAACAAACCACATAAAATGCTAGTTAACAAATTGAAGCCACGGCCCTTTCTAGCAATCCCCGATCATTTGACGCAGCCTGATGGTACTCCCACATATTGTCCCAAAACTATGTCAAAAGTCTTTGGAGATTTTTATACTCGATTGTACAACTGCTTAGGCTCCTGACTCACACCCTCAATTCTCACAATCTCATTTTGACAAATTAATGTCTTCTCTAAAATTACCCAAACTCTCCGCCGAACATATCACATCTCTCAACTCCCCGATCACCGTAGAAGAGATGAGACAAGTGATTAAAAACCTGCCAGCTCACAAATCCCTGGGCCCTGACGGCCTTCTGTATACCTACTTTAAGACATTTTCACAGACCTTAACACCTTATCTCCAATCTCTATACTCCTCTCTTCTTAAAGGTACCATCCCACATTCGCAGTTCCTGCATGCTAACATAACAGTTATTCCTAAACCGGGTAAAGATCCCGCATTACCAGATAACTATCGCCCCATTGCTTTATTAAATTCGGACTATAAAATTTTTACTAAAATATTAGCTAACAGATTATCCCCCCTATTACTAGCTCTGATTCATAGAGACCAGGTGGGATTCGTACCCACAAGACATGCTGGAGACAATATGAGAAGAATCATAGATTTGATTGATTTAATATCTAAAACTAAACGTCCCAGTATAGTATTAAGCCTAGATGCACAAAAAGCATTTGATCGTTTGAGCTGGCCATTTATGTTTGCAGTCCTGGCCAAATTTGGAGTTTCAGGCCCCTTTATACAAGCCTTACGAACCCTTTATTCTCACCCCACATCTCAAGTTCAGTTGTCTTCCCACACATCACAAAGATTTGCCCTTAGCAATCGCCCCGACACCTCCCTACCCTTTTTACATGATATATTATCCACTTTTGGAGCCTTGTCCGGTTTTAAGATTAACCAGACTAAAACAGAAGCCCTCCCTATCAATACACCCCCAGACATGCTTAGCTCTTTGCAAAGTAGATTTAAATACAGGTGGTGTCAGACCTCTTTGAAATACATAGGAATTCACCTTACCCCCTCATATAATTCACTCTATCAGGCCAACTTCCCTCCTATGTTTGCAGAAATCTCAAGACTTTTAAACCTCTGGACCCCCATTGCACTCTCTTTCCTGGGCAGAATCAACGTCCTCAAAATGTCGATATTGCCCAAACTGCTGTACTTATTTGAAACATTACCAATCCCAGTCCCAATCTCTCCAGAGAAAGTGCCTTAATTTTTTTTGAATTGCTCAATCAGTAGTCTTTTTTTTTTTTTTGAAGATAATTTTATTGAGGAATTTCAACCATACATAAGAAAAAAATAAAAATTAAACATTTTGCTCATCGGGTACATAGAAGATTTCGAGTACAAAGAAAACAAGTAGTATTCATAAAACCAGGTTTATAGTCCATTATAAGGTTATATGGTAAGGCTCTAGGGTCTCTGCACCCCCCGCCACCAGCACCCCGTCTGGGATCTTGCTGTGCAGGAAGTTGAGAGGTCCAGAAACCCAGAGCATAAATTGAAGAGAGAAAATATAGAGGCATAAAGTATTCAAATCATTATGAACAATAAGTAAAGCAATAATGACAAGAAAAACAAGAATGAAGTCAATACCAAAGAAGCAACAATGTGGGTTGAAATCTCAGGGCGGTTCAAAAAGAGGCCGGTCCCAGGAACTAGGGTACCTTATGTGAAAGGACTTGAGGTAGCAATGAAGGGAGGACTTTCCGGAGATCAACCCATTGATTATTTAAAGGAGGTCCTATTAATAACGAGAACCAGAGAAAGGAAGTATCAAGAAGTACAGTGAAGAGATTGGAGAGAAAAAAAAGGGAGGAAAAGGAGAAAAGGTAAAGTGCGTATGACAGAGGTTGGGGGAGAGGAGAAGCACAGAAGGCTATCACAAGAGGGTATCCGAGGACCACCCTGGGAAAGAATCGAGCCCATATTTTATGAATCAGGGTTATAGGGAGATCCCCACTTGGGTAGCCCAAGGTTCCCATATGATTTTGAATTTGTCTAGAGTGTCCAGAATGGTATTGGAAATCTTTTCTTGCAACATTATCCAAGAAATTCTTTGTTTAGCTAAGTAGAAGGATACTGTTGGAGATTTCCATGACCGGGTAATAGTCATTTTGGCTCCAAGGAGGATAAACCGAATTAGAGTCTGGTTAGGTTTAGAAGTATTAGGGATTGGGAAATTAAGTAAGGCGATAGTTGGGTCTTGCTTAACCGCAAAACCAAAGGTTCTGCGAATAAGGGCGAAAATCTTATTCCAAAACATTCTGATTCTAGGACATTCCCATAAAATATGTAGAAGAGTGCCTATGTGGTTGCATCCTCTAAAACAGAGAGGTGATGATTGAGGGTAATATTTGTGTCGAATGCTTTTTGAAGATCGATGGAGAAGAGGAAGCCCTCTTGAGGGGGGCCGCCATCCCATCCCGACTTCATGAGGGAGACTGTGTTTACTGCTCTCCGTATCTGGTCCGGTCCCTGCCTCCCCGGGATGAACCCTACCTGATCTTTATGTATGTAAGAACCTATAAATGATGCTAGTCTGTTCGATAATATCTTTGTCATGATTTTGAAATCATTATTGATTAACGAGATTGGTCTGTAATTGCTCACTTCGCTGGGGTCTTTACCCAGTTTGGGAATGACCGAGATGAAGGCTAGATTGGCATCAGGATCAAGGGGGGAGGACTTGCTTAAGGAGTTAAAGAGACGGGCCAGATACGGAGAGAGCGCGTCTGTAAAGGTTTTGTAGTAGAAGTTTGAAAATCCGTCCGGGCCCGGGGCAGAATCTTTTTTGAGGTCTTTTATGACTGCTCGGATTTCAGATTCTTGAAATGGGGACTCCAAGGTAGAATGATGGGAGTCAGATAGTTTTGGCAGTGGGATATTTTCTAGAAAGGAGTCTAGGTCTTTGTGGGAGATAGGACAGCTGTCAGAATACAAGTTGGAATAAAAGGATTGAAAGGCATCTAGAATCTTTTCGGGGTGTTGGGTAAGAGAACCCGACAGGGATTTTATTTTGGGGAGGGCAAAGATTCTATGTTTCGGGGGTGAGTTTGGCTGCTAACTGAGGGCCAAACTTGTTGGCGCGCATGTAGTGACTGCCGCTGACCCAATGAAGATGTCTATTTGCATTGGAAGTCAAGGCTAAATTTAGGGACAATCTGGTGGAGGCTAGTTTAGAGAGAGTGGTGGGATTGGGGTTCCGCTTATGGGAAAAACTGAGTTCTTTGAACTCTTTTTCTAGTTTTAGAATGTCTGCTTGTCGTTCGCGTTTTAATTGGGAGGAAAGTTGGATAAGCTTCCCTCTAATCACCGCTTTGTGTGCACTCCAAAGGGAACTAGGAGAGACGTCCCCGGTGTCATTGATCCGGAAATATTCTTTAATATCTTTTCCCAGCATAATACAATGTACAGGGTTGGATAGAAGTTTTTCATTCAGGCGCCAAAGCCGTGAACCTAGGGGCGATAAAGAATTTAGAAGTTTTAGTGTCACTAGGGAGTGATCGGACCACGGGACCTCATGTATGGAGGCCTGGGAGGCAGTGTGTATTTCAGAAGTGGGCATGAATATGTGGAAATTTTTTGGATTGGTTTTGTGAGGGGCTGAGTAGTGTGTATAATCTTTTGTTGATGGATTTAGTTCCCTCCAGGTATCAATAAGACCTAGAGAGTGGAGGAGTCTGGCGATCCGGAGACTTTGTTTAGGGGGTTTTTTGAGATGGGGGATCCCTAGGTCTGATTTATTTAGAACCTGGTCAAAAGTGATGTTGGAATCCCCACCCATGATCACCCTACCTTCAAAGTGGGGTGAAAGATTTGCAAGTAGGGAAGAGAAAAATTTGGCCTGGCCTCTGTTAGGAGCATAATAGGAGATGAGGGTGTAGAGGTTTCCCTCAATCGTACCTTTGACTAAGATATATTTCCCATCAGTGTCCCTAATTGTTAAAGAGTGTGTGAATGAGGTCTGTTTAGAGAATAATATAGCAACTCCCCATTTTTTTTCATTAGCATTTGCTAGGAAGAAAGTGGGATATTTATTGTGGAGGAAGGAAGGGGAGTAATTGGAGGGGAAATGGGTTTCCTGGAGAAGAATTATATCTAAGCCTCTAGAATTGTAGCTTTGAAAGGCTTTGCATCTTTTCACGGGGGAGTTAAGGCCTTGGGTATTATGTGAGGCAATCTTAAGAGCCCTCTGTAGTGGAGAAGTCAGCCATGGTCACGAGAAGAGGAATACGAGCATGTGTGGTGTGGACCTACCCAGATCATTGTTGAACCGAACTTGAGTCTGGGAGAGTGGGCTCGGTACCCCAGCAGGACAGTCTGGATCATGAAGGTCTTCTGTGCAAACTCCTGGGATAGGTATAAAGGGAGAGAAAGTGAGAAAAAAAGAGACAAGGAGAAAATAAAGTGAGAGAGTAAAGTTAGTGAATTCCACATACTAAAAACGAACAAAACCAGGCGTAGGCGGATAGGAAAATGGAGGACCGAACTTATGAGCTCAGTCCTATACCAAGACCCAAATAAAAAAAAGGGTCTCGGAAAAGCAAAGACAACCTCAGCCGAGTGTGTGGTGCAACCAGAGGGAAAACCCCTCTCGATTACAGCAGAGGGAGTGACAAGCTAACCCGACCGGGCCGCCGGGCCCCCAACTTTAAGGGCAAAATGGAACCTTGAAGCGTGAGAGATAAAGATCTTTTGAGGAAAATTAAACATGATTAACTATAACAGAAAACATAACATATAAGAAACTAACAAAGCTGAAGACAGCTCTAGGCCGATGTTTGCTGGAAGGTGGAAGGGATGAGGAAGGGAAGGGAAAGGGAAGGGGAAGGGAAGGGAAAGGGAAGGGGAAGGGAAGGGGGAGGGAAGGGGAGAAGGAAGGGGTAAGCTATAATTTTGAGGTTGAAGCTAAGGACCGCCTAGGCACAGGAGATTCAAGCTATCAGGTCAATCCTGAGGAGACAGGGGTCCATTTTCTTAGAGAGGAAATGTCAAAAATTTGGAGCCTGCCACCCAATACCTTTGAGGATAGTTCGGGTGAGGAGGAAGAGGAGAAATTGTTCTGCTCTCATGGATGAAGAGAAGGGTTCAGTTGGTGTGTAACCAGTCACCACGCAATTAGAGAAGGAAATCCTGGGAAAAAAGGAAACAAGGACCTTAGAGGGCCCGTTGGGTTAAAAATCATCTGGGTGGATGAGAGTCACGATGCCGCTTCATTTGCTGCTTGTTCCAGATCTGAGTGATGGGGCTTCCTGGGGGGCTCTCTTGGAAGAGCTTGGTTTGTTGGGGGGTTCCTGGGGGGAAACTTCCTGGGTGATGAAACCAAGTCGCAAAAGTAAATGTTCACCTTCTTGTAAAGATGAGAAACCGTGGGATCTATCCTTGTATTGGAACAGAAGTCGGAAAGGGAAGGACCAGCAGTATTTTATGGCTCTCTGCATTAAGATTTCCAGGAGAGGTTTTAGGGCTCTCCTCTTTTGAATTGTGGCCTGGGAAATGTCCGCAAATACATGAATTTTGTTTCCCTGGAAGGAGAGGCTATCCAGATTCTGAGATCTTTTCATAATTTCTTCTTTGATCTCGTAGTAGTGGGGTTTAACCACTATGTCCCTCGGCAGCCCATCTTGGCGGGGTGGTTGGAGCGCTCTGTGAGCTCTGTCGATCTCAAGCTTATGGCTTGAAATGTCCAGGATGACTTCTTTCATAAGGAGCTTTACTGTATCGTGGATGTTGGTGACAGATTCAGGAATACCTCTGATGCGGAAGTTGTATTTCCGACTCCTGTTCTCCAAATAGTCAATTTTTCCTAGTGCGATTTCGAGTTGGTCTTGCAGCGATTGGATGCAATTAGTATTTTGATTGGTGCGTGCTACTGTGTGATCAACGGTTTGTTCAATCACTTCAATGCGAGCCCCCAAGTTTTGTAGGTCAGCTTTAATAGAAGTGGTTATTTGTGTGGCATTCTGAGCCAGGCCTGCAGCAAGCATGTCTGAGAAACAGTTCAAAAGTTGGGCCATATCAGACTGGAGGGGAGAGTGCAAGGGGGGAGCCAGCTGGGAGCCTGGGAAGTTGATAAGTGATTGCAGCAGGGGGTATGGAGCATATCAGACAATGAGTGACTCGGTAGAGGCCGGGGAAACAGACTGTGGTGGCTGGGTACTCACGGGGGTCGTCATCAGAGAGATATCGTGCTGGTCGGTCGTAGGGGGATCAGCTATGGAGTCCCCGTCCCCTGTGTCTCCGCGTGGAGAGGCCGCAGCCGCCATCTTGGAAGCAGTGGGGGCAGGCAGGCCGAAATCCAGTTGCCGGCTGACCTCCGATTTTTGAGGGTCTCTCCACATGCAGGCTTGTGCCTGAGACTATCTGAAGCCTGGTGGGGTCCTGCTAGTGAATGCAGCTGTTGGGGACCACGGAAGGCTCGGCCAGATCGGAGCTCCCGGTCAGCACATCCTCCCGGAAGTCCCGCGCATGTGCACTCTCCTCAATCAGTAGTCTTTTCCCCCAAAACTAAAGGAGGGTTGGCCGCCCCTGACCTCATCAAGTACTACTACGCTTCCCACCTCAGGGTTTTGACTATCTGGGCCTCAAGGAAAGCTCCAAGTAGGTGGGCTGAAATTGAAATGGGGATCACAGCTCCAGTACATCCCTGTTACATGTTATGGCCTTTCTCAAACAAATTCATGACCCAATTGAGATCTCTTTGTCTGTCCCCGATGATTTTTACTTTATCTGTCTGGAAGAGATGTGCAGATAAGTTCTCTCTTTCCTCACCGTGTACCCCGCTCCAAAACATACTTTTTAACTCAGACATCCCAGATGGATTGTCTTTTGTACTAACAACCCCATGGACTCAAGCGGGTATATTTCCGCTGCGACATTTGGTACATCCGGTTACACGCATACTCCTATCATTCCCAGATCTCCAAAAAAAACACGATCTCCCTGCCTCTATGGAGTATTTTTATATACAAATTAAACATTATTTCCATACCATATCACCTTCACTGTCCTTGGAAAAACCTACAGACTTCGAAATGCTATGTGCAAATGGCCCATATGAAACTAAACTAATTTCATCTATCTATAAAATGCTCCACGCAGTACCCCCTCTAACTGATACCACACATAATTACATGGTAAAATGGTCTAAGATGTTAAGTCGTCCAATCTCACTGTTATGCCCCGTACACACGGTCGGACATTGATCGGACATTCCGACAACAAAATCCTAGGTTTTTTTCCGACGGATGTTGGCTCAAACTTGTTTCGCATACACACAGTCGCACAAAGTTGTCGGAATTTCCGATCACCAAGAACACGGTGACGTAAACCACGTACGACGAGACTAGAAAGGCCAGTTCAGAACCAAGTGTGGCACCCTTTGGGCTCCTTTTGCTAATCTCATGTTAGTAAAAGTTTGGTGAGAGACGATTCACGCTTTTTCAGACTCGTGGTTTTCAGATCGTTTTCTGCTGTTCAGTTTGTGCTTGTGGGTTTGTATCTGCTCTTCAGTGCGTGCAGCGATTACCATTGACTTGTCAGTGTGTTCTTGTTCATTCGTTACTGTTTTTCAGGTCGCTCTTCACAGGCCTTGCTGTTCTTCAGTGCGTTCTGTTACTCCGTTCTGACCAGCCAACCGTTTTCTAGCCATGTTGCGTATACGTACTCCTCGTAGAGTTCTTGCTGTGCGGGGGCTTGGTGTTGGGGTCCTGACCTTGACACAAGTCCAGTCCATGAACAGGGTGGGGAGGAGTTCATGGACCAAGAATTGGTTGCTTGACCAGTTCTGTCATATTCCTTTGCTCCGTGAGATCCGTGAGAATAATCCTGATGATTTCAGGAACTTTCTCTGGATGACGGACCCCGTATTTCACCATTCGTATATCAGCAGGTAGGATACCTGCATGAGGCAAGCCATCACTCCGGAGCAGAGGCTAGTTGCCACCCTGTGGTACTTGGCGACAGGGAGAAGCCTGCAGGACCTCAAGTTCTCGACAGGCATCTCCCCCCAGGCTCTGGGGATCATTATCCCAGAGACCTGTTCTGCCATCATCCAGGTCCCGCAGAAGGAGTATATTAAGGTAAGATTTTTATCCTTTAATATCACATTTTATTGTATATAATGTTTGCTAATATATTGTATTTCTTTCCTCATTCCCTAATTACCATGATTGTAATATGCTGTGAATGTCCCCTTTGTTCTCATGCATGCTGGATTTTTATGTAATTTTTTTTTTGGTCCTTCATACTTATTTGCCTTCACTTACCTCCCCAGCATGGTCTCCTGCCCCTATATTCACCTCATGTAGTCACTTAACAATGTATTTTATAAGCTCCATAGTAGTGCTTTACCCCAAACACCCCCTAAAATGTTTTTAAATGTGATTTGTGCTTTAAATTCTGGCAGAGTGCCAGAGGCTTTTTTTGGGGGTTCCCCAAATCATTTGGAACCCTCCCTCCCCCCAACTGCTAAGTCAGCTGATACCAATTCTCTATCCTCAATCATCTATCTGCTGACTTTGCCAAACCCGTACACACTATACCCCTCTCTTTTGTGGTCAGATTTATGGATGAATTCCCCAAAGCATGTAGTGCAAGGGCCTGCCTGTATGCTTTCAAATGGTACTGTTTCAAGTTTTTGTATCCTATTATTATCTTGATAGGTAATAGCAGAATGTCCAAATGTGCTCAAATGTGTACAGTGTGTATTTATATCTTTGTATTATGACACTTCTTACCTGTCCAGTGGGCTGCCAATAGTGTAACTAAGGAGGGGCTGTTCCAAGTAATACACATTATTTAGGCATTCATCTCTCAATGAAGTGGAGAGGGTTACCTGTCCAAGAGCCCCCCCCCTATAATGTTAGAAATGGCCCATGAGAGGGGGGGATATGATAGGTGTACCTTATACTTTGGTCTTTAAAAATTCCCATAAATCAATGTTATCTTGATGTTGGCCAAGAATGTTTGTGTCTAATCTGCTTTCCATGTTTATGTGCAAAAAGCCTAATTTTTTTTTTGTTTTCCTCAACAGTTTCCTTCCACACCACAGGAATGGCAGACTGTGGCCTCCCACTTTGCCCAGCGGTGGGACTTTCCTAACTGCAGAGGGGCAATTGATGGGAAACATGTCCACATCATCCCACCACCCAACTCGGGGTCGTACTATTATAATTATAAGGGGTTCAATAGTATTGTGATGTTGGCGGTGGTGTCGGCTACTTATGAGTTCCTGTATGTGGACGTGGGGAAGAATAGCCGGATGTCCGATGGTGGAGTCATCGCCCAGACCGAGTTCTACAGGCGTCTCCAGAATGGCAGCTTGGACTTGCTACCTCCAGAAGACAATGTGTGAAGGACTCCCATTCGTCTTCATTGCGGATGAAGTCTTTGCACTGGGGGACCATCTTATGCGGCCATTCCCGATGAGGACCCTCACCCCGGACCAGAGGGTTTTTAATTACCAGCTGGCCAGAGCCAGAAAAGTGGTGGAAAACACGTTTGGAATCATGGCCAGCCGGTTCTGTCTATTATTTACACCCATACATATGGCGGAGTATAAACTGAATCACATTATCCTGGCGTGCTGTGTTCTACACAACTTTTTACGGCAACATTCTGCCAACTATGCTGGCTCAGTTGGGCCTGAAGCCGGAATTCAAAATGAACTAACCCTGACGGCGCTTGAAAGTGGCCGTCCTGGCTTGCCCTCCCTGAGTGCCCGTGATGTCCGGCTAAGATACCTTGAATTATTTGTGGGTAGGGGGGCTATCAATATGCCAGACAATGTGTGAAACCTTTATCAAATAAAAAAACATTAAGCAAATCCTTGGTGACATTTACAGCTTGTGTTTGTTTTAGCTGACCCTGACAGAAATGTGTGGAGTCCTGAAAATGGCGTGATTATGTAACCTTACAAAGCACTTTTGGGTGTTATTTACTAAAGGCAAAGACACTTTGCACTACAAGTGCACTTGAAACTGCACTTGTAGTGCAAAGTGGATTTGCCCTTAGGAAATAACCCCCATTGTCACAGAAAACAGCAATTAGAGCACAACAAAAGTGTTGAAGCGTTGAGACAATAAACCACACATTCTTGATTAACAATCTTTTTAATACCTGCACAATCACATGTGCATTTAGAAAAGGTTTTTAAAACAAACCAACATGTTTGTTGTATAACAATTTTTGGGGTGGCATTAGAAAAAGTAGAAATGTCCATTTAAGATAAAACAGGCATGTTTCAAACCAACAAGAAAGACACAAATCTTGAACTTACAAAGTTCACTTTTGGTAGAACTTGAAGGCAATATCAGACATGAGTATTTAGGAACTGTGTTTGATATTGCGTTCAGATGGGGTTAAGTCACCCCAGGAAAAGCCAAATTTTGAAGATGCACACAAATTTACGAATGTCAACACGTGCTAGTTGTCATCACGGGGGATCAAGGGACTTGTTTTGGGGGAGCAACCCCTTCCTCTCAGCTACTTTATTATTGAGGAAGGGGTTGCACCCCCAAAATGCATCCATTGATCTCCTGTGATGGCAGATAGCACATGTTGACACACTGTGTGCCTCTTCAAAATGTGGCTTTTCTACAATTCAACAAAAAATTTTAAAATTGTAGCACACCGTAAAAGAAAGGGATTTGGAGGGGTTTTAAACTCTCCCCAAAACATCAATGATGTTCTTATTTTTTTGAATAACATCATTGATGTTTTTCTTGATGTTTTCCAATGCAACATTACACCCCATGATCTCCCCAATCAGGATCTGTGCACTTTCCGAGGTGAAATGCCCTGGATCCACAACATCACGATCACCTAAAAAGATAGAAACCCCCAAAAAAATGTATTATAAATATGCAGGCATCCATCTCTTACCTGAGCCTGTGGTCGCAGACACTCACCTGTTGTGGTGACTAGTTCCACCACGTCTTCCTCCTCCTGCTCTTCTTGTCTTTGGGGGATTTCCCCTTCTTTCAGAGGTGGGGGTCTCTGGTCTCCTCGGATGAGGGGTGTCCTCCGAGTCTTTTCTCCCCTATGTAAAAAAAAAAATGGTATACTTAGCACACAGATATTTGATGGCAGAACTATAAATATGAAACATTGCTTGGAAGTGGGGTACAATTGTCTCTTTTGGCAGAGTTCCAAGATGTAGATTTTTTAGTGTCCTTTGTCAAGCTTCAATACTTTACGTGTTTTGTCCAAGCTTCACAGATGGAGACACCCCTATAGTATACACTGGAGCACCTGTGTGGGCCCCCTAATAAAAAGGGTGTTCTTGTGTCCCACACTAGTGCTCCAGTGTCCAAATGTGAAAACTGCTGCTGAGTGTCTTCTCCTTACACAGAATCGAGTTTGCATTTCATTCTAGTAACAAACCCATCTACACAACCAAATTATTTTCATACAAGTAGGCCCTAAAAAATTTGGTCAAATGCATATGGCCAAAACAATGGTGTTTTATAGGCCGAAAGAAAAATGTTTGATACGAACGAATAATGTGCCCATGAACATGAAAGTTGCCATTTTAAACTGTACAACAGTTAAGAAAAGCACATGGAGCAGCACGAACGTACTAAACACAAAAAGAATAGGAACACAGCACAACTACTTACTTTTTTGCAGCACTCTCCGGATCTTTCTGTACTGCTCATGTTCTCTTAATTTCAGGTCCGACCACCGCTTCCTGAGCTGATCTTTCGATCGTCGTACCCCGAAATTCCAGTGCAGACTTTTGACCACTTTCACCATTATCTTGGCCTTTCTGACATTGGGGTTGGGGTAAGGTCCATACTTTCCATCATAGTCGGCCCTCTTCAGGATGTCCACCATCTCCAACATCTCCCCAAAGGACATATTTGAGGCCTTAAATCTTCTCCTTCTGGATCCAGACGTTTCCGGCTCTGGGCTTTACTCCCCCTCCTCCTCATTGCTATAATTAGCATGCACCTGCTGTGTCTCCACCATGTGCTCTTCCCCCACTGCGCCGAACGAAAAGGAGCGGGGAATAGACTAGAAAGAACGCCAGGGGCGGGTGGAGTTACACACATGCGCAGTGTGTATAAAGCGTAACACGCGTGTGTAGTACGTACGATCTGTGAGCGGAGGAAGGAGTATCGGAGGCGCCGATCGTGATAACGAAGGTAAGATCTAAACTTGGGCCTATACTGCTTCTAGATTGAGGCCTATATTGTAACAAGATTAGGAGAGCTTTGCCAGACATTAGGGTTTGTCTTGTGTTGTGTCTTGCAGTGAAAATGGATATCTTGAAAGATAACGACTTTATGGCAATCTTCATTGATATGTTCAAGGAGCTGCCTTGTCTGTGGGAGATAAATCACCCTGAATATAAGAACCAAACAAAGAGGAAGGCAGCACTGGATCAATTGCTGGAATTTGTGAAGACAGTGATCCCCACGGCAGACATCCCCTATTTTAAGATCCTAATTGGTGGCCTGAGGAGCACTTATCTAAGGGAGCACAAAAAGGTCCAGGATTCCCAGAGATTAGGAGCAGCAGATGACATTTATGTCCCCAGGCTTGGTACTATGACAGAATGTATTTTCTGGCAGGTCAGACTGAACCCAGGTCATCACTCTCCAGTCTTCCTTCCAGGCTTCCTTCCCCTCCAGCTGAGGCTTCTGACGCCCAACCTGGGCCTTCCAGGCAGCAACATGTGGAGGAGCCCAGCTTGAGCCAGGTATAGCATTCCTCTAAATATTTCTGCTTGTCCAATCAATGATGTTAACTAGATGTTAGTTTGGAGTACTAATTTATGATTGTGATTGATGATGCAAAAACTAAAACCATGTTCCTTTTTCATACACAGGGAAGTCTCAGCCAGAAGGTGGCCGGGCCAAGCAGGCTGCCTGATACCCAGGTCCCTCCCCTACACCTTCAAAGACAAAGTGGCAGGAAGATGAGTAACCTGGAGGAGGCTGCCATAGGCCTCTTTTGGAAGGCTGCAGAGGCCCTGAGAACCCCATACAATGTGGAGGAGGACTTTGCTTGCATAACTGCCTGCAAAATGCTGCAGATGGAGGAGGGCCAATGACTCCTGTGTGAGTCCTTAATTTTGGAAGCTCTCAATAAGGGGTTGAGGGGCCAAATAACATGTGCTACCCACATTTGTGACCTCACACATAGTCCTCCTCCTCCTCCAGGTCCTACTACTCCTCCTCCTCCTCCTCCAGGTCCTGCTCCTCCTCCTGCCACATCTCCAACACCAGAGCCACAGCCGGGAAGGAAGCGTGGAACAAAGACCAGAAAGTGATGACCTGGTTCCAGTCTGGTCTGGCAAAAGATGCAGCCTCTTGTAGTACCACAGCCTGGGGACACAGATGTCATCTGCTGCTTTCATTATCTCTGGGACTTCTGGAACAGACTGCACTCCCTTAGATAAGGACTCCTCAGGCCACCAATTTTGATGTGAAATAATTGATGTCTGCCCTGGGGGTCCAAGGCTTCGCCAATTTCTGCTGTTTCTCCAGCATTGCCTCCCTCTTTGGTTCTGAGCCCTTAATAAAGGATTTTTTGTTTCAATTATACTTGCCTATGTGTGTTTTCCTTAAAAAAAGGACAGTTTGTTTGTGAGGAGGCAGGTACATTTCAAAAATACAATGTGAAATTAACAAGGGACACCAACACCAAGCAACCTTCTTGAGATTAAATAATATAAGATATCAATGGTGTTGTGGTAACTTGACACACAAAACACACACAAAAATATTAGGGAGTAAAACTAACCAAAAAATAAAACAAAGATCAGCCTTGAAAAAAATACAAACCCAAAAACAAAAACAAAAAACAGCCTTAAAAAAAAAAAAAAAAGAAAACAACCCAAAAATAATTTTGTCAGATGTGACAAATCAAAATATATTGAGGGAATCCCAATAAATAATAAAGAAAGAAGTTTGTGAGAAGTCTGTGTGAATATGAACAGCAAAACTACTTCATTCTTCTCACATTATAAAGAAAATGTCTGATGGAGCCCACACACGGTCGGAATGTCCGACAACACGCTCTGATCGGATATTTTCTATCGTAAAATCTGACCGTGTGTACGGGGCATTAGACTGGGGGGAAAATTTGGGAATCATCTTCAAAAGTCTCAAGATGTGTAGCACAAAAGGAAACCGCCATCAAGATAATATTCTTTTGGTACAGAACTCCTGATTTGCTACATGCCTACTCTTTCTAAAGTGTGTTGGAGATGCGGTCAGTCCGCTGGAACTCTCCTCCACATCTTTTGGGAATGCCACATTCTAGACCCATATTGGTGTGAGGTCCAAAGATTATTACAAACACTCCTTTCTGCAACCATTCCACTAAATCCCATACATTTTCTTCTGGGTCTTCCTTTCCCGGATATCCCTAAATCATCACAGAAACTTGCGTCATTCATATTATTTGCAGCAAAAAGAACCATCCCTAGGCTCTGGCTCTCTACCTCCACCCCCACTTTGCATCACACCGTCTCCATAATAGCAGATATATGCTGGATGGAGCAAATGTCTGCTAAGATTGAAGGTAACTTCCTCCTATTTGACAAAATATGGAAGGCTTGGGATGTTTCAATATTTTCTTCCGAACCTGTTGTTGTCACACCTTTACACCCAATTGTGTAGTTGACACATTTTAATTTATTTTTGACCTAAATTCAGATACGGTATGGACACTTTTTATTGAAATGATCCAATGATGGAAGCCGCTGACATTTGACTATACTAGTATCCCCACCAAGATATATTATATTACTTTATTTTGTCTATTGTTTTGATATATATAACTTCTTCTTTAATGTTAATTTGGCTTGATCTTTGTACCTTATGATACGTTGTTTTATAATTGTTAAAACTGTTGAAAAAAAAAAAAAAAAAATTAGAAGAAAAGAGGTTTAACCTTAAACTAGGTAGAGGGTTCTTTACTGTAAGAGTCTCAGCGGAGGGCATCGATAGTTTCAAGAAACTATTAGATAAGCACCTGAATGACCACAACATACAGGGATATACAATGTAATACTGACATATAATCACACACATAAGTTGGACTTGATGGACTTGTGTCTTTTTTCAACCTCACCTACTATGCAACTATATACTATGTAAGATAGTGTAAGCAAAAATTTGTAGGCTAAACCAATTACATTATAGGCATCAGTTAACAAATTATAGCGCTGCAGAATCTTATAGCAGCAAAAAGCACAGTTCTTACATGTCATGCAAGATTTATTGACCAGTTCTGTTTCTGTTAATTTGCTTTCTTGGTTTTCCATAGATACATCTTCTACTAAATTCTTCAAGAGGTGATGATTTCAGCCTGTCCCACTGCATTGCAAAATTTGCCAGTTGGGAACACAAATTTTCTGATGTTGCTCCCTTATCAAATCAAACTAATCGTTTGCTGAGTTCTTCCATTGCTGGTGCCTGAAGTCCAGATTTTTTTATATCAGAAAAGCTGTTTGGCTCCAAGCAAGCTAAGTCGGCATAGAGAGTCCCACGGGAGAGAAAGCGGCGATTCATGCTCTCTGTGACCGTATCCAAGATTACTTTGTGCACACGTATTTTATAAGCTGAAACAGCATCAGAAACTGCTACATCATCAACAGTCTCATCAGCCATTCGCTTTCTTTTCTTATTCTTTTTTTAGGCAAAGTAGTCTGTACTTCTAGGTGGTAACTTTCTTCCTCTTGAATCTTGTCATCTGCCCACTTAACAAACGTATCAGCAGTCATTTTTATGGAATCAAAATCTCGTGTAATTGTTTTAAGTTTTTCATAAGTTCCCTGTACCATTTGAATAGCTTTTGAGATATCCATCTGAGTTGTTTGCAGATATTTGGACAGAAAAATTTGAGCTGTAAGAATGGTTTCAAATTTGAGTAAGGTTCTGCATAAGATTTTGCTCTAACGCGCACCTCAGGTTTCGCTGTCTTCAATTCTGCTCAAAGTGTACAGTAGACTAAGAAACAAAGCAGAATCAGGATTTGAAAATTCCCCAAACACTTTTCTTAGAGCAGCATCTTTTGACCACTAATGCATTTCCCCAATTACTGAAATTCTTCGATGGAGAGGGTCCTGGCTAACTTGTTCTCAGGTATTCATGCGCTCATAAAAATCACGAATAAAGACAGCAATGTCATTCAACAAACTGAATAGTGATGCACTTTCAACTACCACCTTTGTTGTATCTGCAAGTACTAAATTCAGAATGTGTGCATAGTACCAGATGTGAATTTGCCCTGGTGATTCAGTTGACAGCCAGGAAGAGAAACCATTGTATTGGCCTTGCATATTTGCTGCTCCATCCGTTGAATTGCCAATGCAATTTGTAATATTAAGTTTGCATGATTTTAAGACTTCCATTAGCAACTTAAAAAGGTTTTGCCCTGTTGAAGAATCACACTCAACAATTGCAAGAAGCTTTTCATTGATACAATCAGTCACATAGCGAACAATTATGGAGCATTGATCTTTTGAAGTGATGTCTTGAGTTGTATCAATCTGAATTGAAAACATCCCGGCTTCCCTTCCTTCTTTTGAGATGTTTTCCTGGATAAGCATCCAAATAGCTTGTATTACTTTGTTAACAGTTGTTTTTAAAAGCAAAGTTATCAAAGATCTTTTTCCTTTTCCTCCAGAAGACTGCAGTTTTTTGCTGTTTTCAATACATTTGTTTACATGATCTTTCAGACATGTCATACTTGCTGACGAGAAGAATGAGCTCTAAAAAATTTCCATGGTCTTTCGTTATGTCCTCTAAATTATAGGCGGCCTCATCTTTATCTCCCCTATAACTCAAACCTTGCTTTCCTATAACTTTTATTATATCTACAACCCGCTGTAGTACTTGCCACCTATTTCTCACTTGTACTCGCCTTACCAACAATTGCTTATATAAAAGTAGATAATCAACTCCAGCACTGCTGGATTTCACAAAAAAGGCTTCGGCACACAAGTTGTGCATTACACTCTTCTCATGCTCTTCGATTCTTTGATGGACATGATGCTTATCTGTCATTCCTTCAATAAAAGAATTAGTTTCCTGTGACTTTGAAATAGCCAGACAAACAGAGCAAAACATAGATTTTTTTTCATTGCAGTAGGTGAGCCATTTGCGACTTGTTCCATCTTTCCTTTTTGTAGCCTTTTTTAACACTGGTCTCCAAAAAACAAGATGATTAAACACAACAATACAAAACTCATATAAAACTCATATAAAGATATATATAGTATTGTGCAAAAGTGATACAATAAAGTAAAAAAATGCTACCAAAAAATGCTACCAAAAAACGCCCGTGTGAACAGTGGTGTGCACCATCAACCTGTTACAAGGACCTAAAGCAAAAGTACTCTGATATATACAAAATCCACTAAGGTGAGTGTCTCTAAGTGATCAAAAATATATAAGCAAAGTCCATAAAAATGACAATAAAAAAATATTTTTTTTCTCAGTTTAGGCCGATATGTATTCTTCTACATATTTTTGGTAAAAAAAAAAAATCGAGGATAGATTTATAGCATTTTTATTTTTTTTTTTTACTAGTAATGGTGGCGATCTGCGATTTTTATCGGGACTGCGACATTATGGTGGACATATCAGACACTTTTGACACATTTTTGGGACCATTGACATTTATACAGCGATCAGTGCTATAAAAATGCACTGATTACTGTAAAAATGTCACTGGCAGGGAAGGGGTTAACACTAGGGGGCGATCAAGTGGTTAACTGTGTTCCCTGCTACGTGTTTATAACTGAAGGGGGAGGGGACTGACTAGAAGATGTGACGGATCGTGGTTCCTAGCTATTAGGAACACACGATCTGTCATTCCTCACAGAACAGAAAAGGGATTTGTGTGTTTACACACACACACACGTCCCTGTTCTGCCTCTCCTGCTTGCAATCGCTCGTGGCCAGCGGTCATTGTGACCATCGGCCATGAGCATCGGCACCCCTGCAGTGCAGAGGACACATGCGCGTGCCTGCTATCCTGATCCTGCAAGCCAACGTACAGCTACAACGGTTTGCGGGATCGTGCTGACCTGCCGCAGTAAAATGACGGTGGCTGGTCGGCAAGCAGTTAAGCTGAACTCCAGCTGAACTACATATAAAAAGGACCTGACTTTTGTTGCAAAGGATTTGAATTTGTATCCATGCACTCCTGTGATTTACACAGCCCTACAATATAGCACAGTGGGGCACAATGGGCCACAATGGGGCAGCTCTACCGAAACGCCTGCAAAGCGATTCCGCAGCGCCACTTTTCGGGTGCTTTTATCCCCTTGATAACCCCTTCTTTGGGGTTAAAAGCGATTGCCATAAAAAACTAAAACACCTGCACATATGCATCCCCAGACACAAGTGTGAAAAAAAAGCAAAAAAACCCAAATTTTTTATAGAAATATGGCTCATATAATTTAAGTGTAAAAAGACCTCAAGGACCACCTATCAAGTAGGGCTGCATGCCAGTGATCCTAGATGCAAACAAGCTGTGTAGGCTGTACTGTACAGCATAATGTGAGATGGATGACTGCTTTTTAGTTTATGAATTTATGTGTATATGGATGTATTGGTCAATTAAGAACACACTTACAGTGTTGGAGGTGCAAGACATGCACATGTGTGCCCAAAACGATGAATAAAAAATAAAAATGTGCAAACAGAATATACAATTGTGTTGATGTGATAATATAAAAGACATATACAGTACTGTACATACAGAACATATGTGCAAAACACATGTGCGCCTCAGCATGAAAGGCACACATAGGTACATACATATATGCACACATGCATGCGCCCGCTCACAGTAAAACCTAGCATGCATGCATGTGTGAAGAAATGGCCCACAAAAAGAAAAATAAGTCACTGCAACTCAGAAACCAAAGCTCAATAGCAAAAGACACTTAGTGTCACTTACCTTTCTAGCTGTCTGTCCAGGTCCTTTCATGAGGAAGAGGGGGTCTCCTCCAGCTCCTCCCCTTCATGGTCACATGACTTCTTCTCCGTTCCAAGCTTATTCGGCTTGGAGGCTGGCCGGACGGCTGCAGAGCCGGTCATTGAGCTGGTCGTGGTGAGTGGCACCGCCCAGCACAAGGAGCAGCCAAGCTTCTGCAGAGTTGGGACCCCAGGACTCTGCCAGAAAGAAATGTGGTAGTCGCCGTGGAGTCGGCCATAGAGAGGCCGGCGGTGGATGAGCAGGGCCGGCCCAAGCAGCTGACAGACTCAGGAGACATGACATGCGGCCCGGCAGCACATGCCCGGTGTGCCCTATGGCCAGTCCGGGCCTGACTGTAATGAATAATCAATAATTCATACATAGAAGATAAAAAGTAAAAGTCCAAGCAGATGTAGCACCCTGATGTTTAGGCAGGGCTGCTATTAAATTTAGTTGCCAGGCGATAGTTGCATTGGCCAATTGTTAGCAAAGCAATTGATTTCCCCCTAATTCTGGAATTGCTGCACTTCTCTCTTCTGTCACTAGGTGCCCGGGTATCTGGTGACATTGGATAAGACAAGGACATAGCAAGGACAGATTATGAATGAATGGGGTGTCTCAACCAATTGGCAGGGATTTTCTTGTGTCCCTTGGCCTGGTGGGAGAGCCTATTTATTTGGGTGGAGTCAGGTGATCTGGGTTCTGTGCCAACAGGTGTGTTATGTTCCCCTGGGCTGCTAGGCCATAAGCCTTAGGCCTATCTCGGGGACATCTGGCTGCTAGGCTGTCTGAGGGCCTATCCAGAAGCAGGAGGGCAGTGTAGGGTTGGGACTGCGGGTTTTTAGTCCAACCAGAAGTAATGGTTCCACAAGCCTGGAAACCAGTCGTGGTCGGAGGTAAAAGGGAAACTGTCAGAGTTCTTGCCAGCTGGGGACGGTGAAGAAGTGGGAAAACTTCAGCATGTGCCAAGTCAGGAACCCAGCGGGACAGCAGAGGTGATGCTTGTAGAGCATCAGCCAGTTCCAAGCCAGGGACCTAGTGTGTCTGCAGGGGTGACGCTTGAGGAGTATCTGTGAGTGCCAAGCTAGGGACCCAGCAGGGAAGTGGGGGTGACGCTTGAGGAAGATACTGAGTGCTAACAGTGGAAGAGTTTAGGGGTTCAGTGGCTATTGGATCTGAAGTCTGGTGAGAAACACTGGGAGCTCATTAAGTGAAGACCCACAGTGAGTGATTGTGGGATAAGCTGAGAACTCTTCATGTTGTAAATAGTTGGATACAATTACAATTAATAACTTCTTTAAGACTGTTGCCATAGGAGACAGTATCCTACCTATATAGAAGTGGTATCTGGCTGGAGACCTTCACCAGTATGGCTATCTGCCTATGGAAGTCTCGGAGTCTGCCAATTAACATCGCATCTACCTAAGGGTGTCCTGGCCCCAACCCTCTCTCCCATAGATCTGTTTAAGAGACAATCTCTTTGCATTCAAAAAGTGTCTGGCGTCCACCTCTTCATCTTGCATTACACCCACCATGCCTTGTAACCCACTCTACACAGAAGGATGTCAGCTGTCCCTGACTCTGGAAGTCACCATTAGGCCTAAAGGGGCCCAGGACTTTGCTACACAAAGTTTACCCACATGCACGAAAAGGGCTCTTGTGCTGAAAACAGTTTTTAAATTAAGTGCTTCTGTGTCACCACCGTGCTTCTAAGGGCAAACAGGCTGTGAAATCAAAGACCAGGAGAACTTTGTTACATACTTTTCATTCTTAGTCCTATTTATTTTTCTGTTGCTTGTTGAGTTGAACACTATGATATTGTATTTTCTGTCATATTCCTGTGTAGAGTGTCAGTGAGTGTCACATGCATTTATTAAAATGGTTGTAAATCTCTGAAAGGAAAAATCAAGAAAGCAAATCCTCTTGTAAAGTGCACCTGCCCTAATCCATAGCACCTAGTGTGGATCCTGCCTACTCTCTCCTACCTCTACTACCTGTATGAGTAACTTCTGACAGTTTTCTCTGACACCAGTAACCCCCCCCCCCCCCAAAGTGCACAGCAGTTGATTGACAACCTCAGATGTGTTGTGTAGAGGGAGATGTGTCTATTTCCTCCACTCAGGTGTCAAATTACACTCAGCTCTCTACTCTATGTTGTGCAGTGTGTGATGTCAGATCCCCACTGCCTGTTTGAAGCTGAGAAATACCGTCTGATCTGTTCACCTTAGAAGGATCTGGAGGAGAGAGCCCTGCATACAAACAGGTACAGCTTATGTAGGAGCATTTACTTTATTACTTGAGGATAGTCACTTCAGTGTAAGGGGTTATTATCGCCTGAAGGTCATAATTGCTACAGCAAATAGTGTGAATGGTGTTTTCCCATTAAACCACATAATGGCAGCTATTTGTGTGTAAATAGGGATAACTGATGAGTTACTAACCCTAGTGATGATCAATCTCTGCTGGCACATACAGTATCTCACAAAAGTGAGTACACCTCTCACATTTTTGTAAATATTTTCTTATATCTTTTCATGTGACAACACTGAAGAAATGACACTTTGCTACAATGTAAAGTAATGAGTGCGCAGCTTGTATAACAGTGTTGTGATGTCATCATGGAGGAGTGGAAGACGATTCCAGTGGCAACCTGTGATGCTCTGGTGAACTCCATGCCCATGAGTGTTAAGGTAGTGCTGGAAAATAATGGTGGCCACACAAAATATTGACACTTTGGGCCCAATTTGGACATTTTCACTTAGGGGTGTACTCACTTTTGTTGCCAGTGGTTTAGACATTAATTGCTGTGTGTCAAGTTATTTTGAGGGGAGAGCAAATTTACACAATTATACAAGCTGTACACTCACTACTTTACATTGTACCAAAGTGTCATTTCTTCAGTGTTGTCACGTGAAAAGATATAATAAAAGATTTACAAAAATGTGAGGGGTGTACTCACTTTTGTGAGATACTGTAAATTGCTACCTCATCATCTGGAAAATTACTGTGCAGGGCCAGGCTGACAGCACACAAGTAGAGTTTTCTTTTAGTGGTATTTGATTACTACTGCGTTTTTCATTTTTTGCAAACAAAAAATGAAACGGAAAAAAAAACATATATTTTAAAAAAAAAACATTTTTTATTTCTGTTATAAAACATATGCAATGAAAAAAAATCTAATTTCTTCATAAATCTAGGCCAAAATGTATTTTGCTACATGTCTTTGGAAGAAAAAAAATATCAATAAGTGTATGTAATTGTTTGTGCTAACGTTATAGCGTCTACAAACTATGGTATATATACCTATACTGAAATTTACTTATACTGTGACTGATAGGGTGGTGGGCATTCTGGCACTAACAGACACTATCTGAGAGGGCCACTGACTGACACTGACATCACTAGTGGCACTAAAATAGTGATCAGTGATAATACTGTACACTGACACTGTACTAATGACACTGGCTGGGAAGGGATTAACATCTAGGGGCAATCAATGAGTTAACTGTGGGCCCAGCAATGTGTAATATGTGTAGAATGTGCTGCTTTTACTTTACTACCTGGCTGTTTTTTTCCCCCTGCTTTGCAGGGAAAAGAAGAGCCAGATTGCTGCTCACAGTACACAGCATTCTGAGCTGCTGATTGTAAATAAGAATAAAAATGCCCATCTGACTGTAGAGGAACTACAACAGCAGCTGGAGAGACACTGACTGTTGAGGAGCTATACTTTCCATGATGAACATATATGCTACAGTTCCACAAAAAAGAATATATATATATTAATGGTCTATGTGTGCTAGTCAAGGCAGAGTATGCTGGTACTTTGAGTTTCACACTAGAGAGTCAAAAGTTTGCCTAACATTTAAAGCCCAAGTTTCATCATTCTATGCATGTCCATTTGAAGTTATGCATGGCTTGAGGCTGCCTATTTATTTTAATGCATATTTCTCTTCAGGCATATACAGTATATTGATCCACTCTACTGCAGAGTATGAAGCAATGAAGCAAATGTTTGTCAAGGACTTTGCAGTCCTTAGAGAAGTAAAGTGAATAACACTCAAGGCTAGAGCTGGACTCCTTCATAATCATTTATCAGGAGGTTATTGCATAAGGATATCTTGACACAAAATAACTCCCCAATAAAAGATACAATGAGTTGAGCTTCCAACAATTCTAATATTTATTGGAAAGCACTAGTAGCTTTCAGATTGGTTTTATTTGCTGTTTGCAGTAAATCTTTAAACAACACCCACAGAGTAATTCTGGCCCCGTGCTGCATTTTATATGAACCAGTTTACACACTGCAAGAGAATCCATGTGAAATATCCATGATATACTATATTTTTGTAGTGCAGTGTCCATTTACCGGTTATACTATGATGCAGATGCAGGCCCCTTTAACTTTTTCCACAACTCCTTGTGTTCCTGAACATACCCCAAGGAAGATACATTGCTAACACCTGGTAAAGCAGAGGGGCAAATAATCTGTAGTCAGTCAAGGTGCCTTCCCCTCTAAAAACTGGTATTTGGGCAGCCAAGCAGAAGCCTAATAGCATGCAACTTTCCTAGGAGACCTAGCTATTGTGGGAAGCACCTCTGGTATTGCTACCAGAATACTCTAGTTCCAGTGGGGTAACCCCACTATGTTTTTGGGGATGGAATCCCTCCAGCTGTTCACTTATGTTGCCAGATATACTCTGGACTTTGCTGCGAGGGATGCTGTCTATGAGTATGATTGTAAGTAGCTGTGTTTGGTATTGTTTTACTGAAGTAGTAATTCTCAGCTAGACTTCCTTGTGCTATAGAGTCTTACCCTGATTGATCAACAGAGACATTCCTGTTTAGTGCCCATCTTTGGGTAGCTTTTATAACCTATTTTTTATTATTATGCAGTGTTTGCATGCTCTTTGGGATTCTGACCCTGTGTGCAATACTGATTCAAACAGTTGGTCAGGTTGAAAGAAGCCACAACTTTGTCAAGTTCAACCAATGGAAAAAATAAATACATTTAAAACCTCCACATAAAGACCCCTATACTGACAATTGATTCAGAGGAAAGCAAAAAACGTAAAAAGCATGGTCTAGTTTGCTCCACCAGGGAAAAAAATCTTTCTGATCCCCTAGGGCAATAAGATATCCCCTGGATTAACAATCTCAGTTGTTATTGCAATTGTAAATATTGCCATCCGGTTTTATTCTGTGCATTCAGGAATGTATGTAGCTTTGAAAAAAAACAAAAAAACAATCATCTGAGCTAGCTAGAACTATATGCCAAGAGAGTCTATTCCACATTTTCACAGCTATTGAAATGTGAACAATTTTGTATGTGGAGGTTAAACCTTGTTTCCTCCAGTCACAAAGAGTTCCCCTTGTCCTTTTGTCTCTCTGTCCAGTGAGAAGAGAGAGATCCAAGAGAGCCTTGTGCTCTCGTGCACAGTGCAAGATCAAGATCAGGCTCAGTTAGGTATAGGGGGAGACTATGGGAAAGCTGTACAGCTAAGGTTTTTTACCTTGATGTAAGTTTCATAGTTGTTGTTACTTGGCAAGATTAAATGACTCAGTTGTCAGCGAGAACCAGGAGTGAGCGGGAGAGCATATACTACCACTTCTACAACTGACCACCACAAAACTCACACCCACTCACAAGAAGTATGGCCACTATTGAATAAGTGATCAGAGGCGTTCTCATATGGGGACTTTGACCTAGGCTGTAGCAATGGGATTAACCACAAGATATCCTGAGGAAAGATCCCTCTCATCTGAGAAATATAATTAAGCATACCTCCACACCTCTACCAAGAATCAATGACAAAGTGCTAAGTCAAAGTGGTCGGGAAATAAAGCCATACAGTACATTCCTCTATAGGCTGATCATGTCATGTTTAGGCATACTCCTCTTGGTTAGGCTACAGACCTAGAAGAACTTGAACAAACACTGACCTCCTGGATTCAGTGGTAGAATTATGCCCCTCTGAAGTCCAACAGTCTATTAAAGACCAGTCATAGGTGGAGCATGGAGATTTGAAAGCATAAGACTTTGAATGTGAACACAGAGAGCTAATCCTAAATAAAGGCTCACATCAGGAAGTACATTTTCAAACACCTTGGGAAAAACATTCCTAGAGCTTTCCTACAACTTCCAGTGCAAGGTGTGTCAGTCTAGAATATACAGAGAGGAAAAACCCAAGACTCTGACACTGTAAACTCCTGAAACCACTGAGACCCACAGGGAGTGTTAAAAGGAGGTTTCCAAAGAGCCTTTCTAAGTTTGTGAGCCACAAACATCTCTGCCACCAGGGGTTCAATGGTTGCCCATTGATCTCCCACTATTATCTCAAAGACCCCTGGAAGATGCCATGGATATTGACTGGGGATGAGCTGAGAGTTTGGTCTGAACCAAGTTCAGATAGAACTTCAGCTGTTGTGATCAGTATCGGGATAAGA
The DNA here is from genome assembly GCF_042186555.1 of Aquarana catesbeiana. Classification (NCBI taxonomy): domain Eukaryota; kingdom Metazoa; phylum Chordata; class Amphibia; order Anura; family Ranidae; genus Aquarana; species Aquarana catesbeiana. The sequence continues at coordinate 647,109,173 of NC_133324.1, forward strand.
TCATCCTGTGCCCATGGTGAAGTTGGCAAACTTTTCAGTTTCAGCATGATGAAGAGAGGAGTAATGCGGCTCAGCGAACAGTGGATGTGGCCAAATCATGTTAACAATGGGAGGGGCCTAAACAAGCATGTTTTTTTGTTTTCCAAAATATTTTTATTGGAGATTTTTTCAATTTACAAATGTCAAAGAAAAACATTGACAGAAAAGAAAAAGAAAAACAAAGAATAAAATAGCTCTATATCCAAATAAGGATACCATAGAAAAAAAGATACATTTACAGGGCTTATATCTAATCTACTTTCAATGATTCATTTTACTAAGTTTACTAAGTTGATGTTCTGTCCTAGTACCAAACATCTTGTAGTTTAATCAATATAACATGGTAGCTTGTATGAGTAATTAGCATTAAACTAGTGCTATATTAATTTGTTCCATAGAGAAAATCCGCTATGGAGTTAAGAAAAAAACAAAAATAAAAGATTAAAAAAAAACAAGAAAAGAAAAGAGAAATAAAATAAGGAAAATCATTTATATTACTAATAATATAAAATAACTGTCTTTCATCGATAATATTATGGTTTACTATGTTGGAGATTCTTAACATTTCTGCAGACATTTGATAAATTACATTGTTGATATTAGGAATGGCTTTGTTGGATTCTTAGTCTGCCTAGAGAATTATTTAGATTTGCTTTCATGTACCATTCAGAAACTCCTTAGACCACCCTTTTAATAGCAAGTGCCTCTGTGGTGCTGTTAATTTATCATTTTAATGGAGAATAAAGGTCAGATATTGAGTATCTTTGACGTTTTATTGCAAGATCTATTACAGATTGCTGAAAAGGGTCCCTTTTCGGACTGTAGCAAGATCTGATATTTTTAGTCAGTTGGTTGTAGAAATATCTATAGTCTTCTGGTGGAAGTTGATATTCCATTGATGGCTTTCTGAAAGACTTTAGTTTTGATGGTTCTTGATGGTAAATAGACAACATTGTTTGTATTCCTTTTGCTCTCCATTCATTGAAGACTTTGGTATTATTTGCACTGGTAATTTTAGGGTTTGGCAATGGCATTGAAGAGAAAAGGATATATAGCGTAATACTGCTAGTTTTATTCATAAAAATAAAAAAAAATTACACTTCTGAAGACGCCCAGTGGCAGGGGTGAAACGCAACAAGAAGAGAAGACCTCACATCAACTGTGTATTTTGCACAAGTTCAACACATTATATGGATGGACTGTACTGTATATGATTGCACTTTACTTTGTTTTGCACTACAATCGCACTGAGCACTTTACATTGTTAAGCAATACCATGTTATTGATTATACTAATGTAGGCACTTTATTATATATTGTATCAGTGTTTATTGTTTACAGGAGCAGCACGGAGTATAACATTTATATTTTTCATCACTTGTGGTCTTTTACCTTGCACTACAGCAGCAGCCCAAACCAGACATTCACATTGTTTTTTTTAGTTATTGTCTCCATAGCACAGGTTTTTTACAAACGTATTTATCTGTGAATAATGCTGATTTAAAGGGATTGTACACCCTCAAGCTTTTTCACCTTAATGCATTAAGGTGAAGGGGGGCGGGCCGAGTCCTGCTGTCTGTGTCAATGCATGCAGCAGCAGGACTCGGGAGCATGCCTGCACAAGTGCCCCCTGGGAATGCGGGTCTTTGTGGGTGCACTCGAGAAGTGGAGGAACCAGGAGTGCTGCTGGGGGATCCCTGGAGGGGAGAATTGGGACACCCTCTGTGCAAAACCCTTGCACACAGGAGGTAAGTATGACATGTTTGTTATTAAAAAAAAAAAAAAAGAAAAAACCTTTATGACCCTTTTAAGTGTTAAATCACCTGTTTTGATGCCAGACAAGATGGGGGAGTTATTTATGAATCTAGACAGGGACTCAATCACCAAGTTAAACAGTAGTGGTGACAAAGGACAGCCTTGTTGTGTTCCCTTAGATAAGAGGATAGTATATGACATAAATCCTGAAGTATATAAATGAGCTGTAGGGGAGGAGTACATACTATTAATACATTTTAATATAGAATCTGTGAAGCCCATCTTATCCATTACCATAAAAAAAAATTTTAGATTAACATTGTCAAATACTTTTTTGGCATCTAATGCAATAATAGTTGTGTCTTTATCTGGAAAGGATTTGGCATGCTCAAGAGCTAGTATTACTTTCCAAATGTTCAGCGTTAATCTTCCTTTAACAAATCCTGCTTGTGCATGATGGATTATAGTAGGTATGATCTCTGTTAGGCGGGAAGCCACTATTTTTGAAAGTATCTTTACGTAAACATTTATAAGCAAGAGGGGCCTAAAAGAGCCTGCCAAAGTAGGGTCCTTATCCTTTTGTGCTATTCATTTTATATAGGCTTGAAGTCCAGTAGGTAAATATCTTCCTCCCTCCTACACGTTTGTGCAAGTTTTTGTAAGGGTGTTGTATATACTGTATAGTCGTATGTTATTTTATAAAATAGGGAGGAGACTCTACCGTGTGATTTATTGTTAGCCAGATTTTTATTTGCATATTGGACTTCCTCAATAGTAATAGGTGCATTTTAATTTTTTAATTGTGAAGATGTCAATTTGGGTAAGTTAATTTGATCCAGTAGGGAAGTGGCTATTGCACTTTTAAGGTTCTACTGAATATAGATCTTTATAGAAACCTGTAAATTAATTACTTCACTTGGGATGTTAACTATGGTTCTTTTAAGATCTTTTAGAACCTTTTAAAGATAATATATGGGTAGGTTAGAAAGGGCCTTTACTGATGTTAGCTATTAACTTTCTGGATTTATTCCCATATTTATGAAATTGTAGTAAGGCAAATGAAGATTTAATATGTTCTTGCTGGTTGACCCTCAGATCAAATTGTCTTTTTGCTTTGTGCCAAGCTTTTTTATTTTCTAGTGTGTATTGTTGAGTTAAATTGTTTTGTGCACTCCTCAGGGCAATACTAGTTAAATAATATCTTACGGCTGAATGTTTTTTAAATTGTGATACATAGGATATTATCTTGCCTCAGAGAAAGGCTTTAGCTGTTTCCCAATATAGATTAGGGTTTAATGTAAGGCCACTATTATTTAGTTCAAATTCAGTCAAGGCATTTTTTTATGTGTCACTGTAAATCCTAATTTTTTGCTAGAAAAGAGGGAAACCTCCACAACCTTAAATTTCCTTGTGGTTGCATGTTCATTGGAGTTCAGCTTATTGTACTGCATGTAATGATATTAATATGTCATCTATATTTGTTGTTTCTTTGATGAGTGGCCCTGAGGATATTGAGCGGAAAAAATATTCTATCCTTGAAAAGGAATTATGGGGAGATGAATAAAAAGTGTACTCCCTATCCAAGGGATGTGTTAGGTGCCAAATGTCTGTGTTTTAGTGTAAGGAGGTAATGGTACTGGAGGAGGAAATTATATTACAAGGTCGGGGGGGGGTATGTCTGAGTGATGTATTTCTTCCAGATTCATGATCACATTAAAGTCCCCTCCCACTATGTGGAGGTCTTTAGGAGCTTTCAGAACCCAGGTAGTAAGGCCTTGATAGAATGCTCTCCTGGGTGTATTTGGTGCATAGATATTAGTAATGGCCATAGCACACATACCAACTTTTAAGGGAATAGTTAATTTACATCCTGATTGGTCATTATCTAATGCAGTAATACTATAGGATAGATTTTTATGGAGTAAAATTATCACTCCAGCTTTACGTCCCACTGCAGGGGAATCTATTGCCTCCACTACCCAAAGCTTCCGCATGCGCTTGACATCATCTTCTGCTAGGTATGTCTCCTGAAGTAAAGCTATGTTCGAATGTAGTCTTTTAAGATGCCGTAGAATTTTTATTCTTTTTGAAGGAGATCTCAAACCCTTCACATTCTATGACCCTTTTTTTATACTTGTTCTTTATCTTTATAAAGCATAATACGTAGAGGTTTACATTTTTTCCAAGTGTGGATGTAAGTGTATCCAGTGCACCTAATTAATGCAAAGCTCATTGTCCTAGTATAGTTGTTAAGAATATAACATAATCCCGGGGGCGCATGCACGGCGCGATGCGGGAAGGACGTGAGTAGCTCCAGCTCCGTCTGACCCGGACAACACAGGCCGATTAACCAGGGCTAGATCGCTCTCCCACCAGCGAAAATAACACCCATCCCTGGGTAAAACATCTGTGCATGCCAGCGAGGAGATCCGGGCATTTTCGCCGCCTTCACTCACTTTCTCCTGGACGCTGCAACCAGACAGAACAGGATGATGTCCCAAGATGGCGCCGGCGCCAGTTCTCATGCGGCCTCAGGGAAACAACATCAATCCAATCCATCTAATCTCTCTCTCAACAATGGGAACTGTGAGTACACTTCTCCCCTATCTAAAGCTGAATTGGATGCTAGTCTTACAACCATTTTTAACAAACTGGTTGATAAAATTGAGAGTGAAGTACATAAATCCACTACAGCTCTGTCTCAAGAGATTGCCAGCATAGGCAGCCGTACAGACATCTTGGAAACCAAACACGATGAACTCTCACTTGCTCATAATGACCTAAGAAAAGATTATGAGTCATTAGCTGACCGTTTTGCCTTCATGCAGGCTCAAGTTGAAGATTTAGACAACAGAAATAGACGCCATAACATCAGATTGCGCGGCGTCCCAGAAAAAGTCACAGATCTTATGCCCACTGTTTCCAAGATATTCCACAACCTCTTGCCAGATAAACCATTATCAGCATTTACATGTGACAGAATACACAGAGCCTTACGCCCTAAACCTCCACCTGATAAACCACCCAGAGATATTATCATGTGCATGAAAGATTTCTTGGTAAAAGAAGACATCATGCATGCATCAAGAATTTCCCCAAATATAGCACTAGATGGTAAAAAGCTGCAAATCTACCCTGATATTTCTCCTGCCACCTTAGACAGAAGACGCAGGATGAAGGAAGTCACCAATATTCTACAAGCTGCAAGAATAAAATATAGACGGGGTTTGCCATTTAAACTTATAATCCCATACAATGGCTCTACATATACAGAATATAACATTATTGAAGGCAAGGAACTGCTTGTTAAACTGGGTCTGCTTGAACCGGAACCCCCCAACTGTTTCCCTTCCACCCCAAGACCCTCTCCTATTTGGTCTACCCCGTCATCAAGACGCAACACTAACGATCAAAGAAGATGGTGCCAAACATTTCAAGATCAAGCAACCTGATCATTATCTGCATATATCTCAATATTTATACTAAGTGAATTCACTTGATGCTTTTCCTTGTCAAAAGAAGTTTATTGAGTATACAATGTTATAAAGATACATAAAGTAAGTTTACAAGGATCTATAAAGTAAGCTCATTGTTTTACAGTGGGGTTTATATAGGTAAATATCATGAAATTTCAAATATTAAACATTGGGTTCACGTAAACCTAAATTAAAGATATATATAATTTCCTTAGTTACTTTTGTAGGTATTTAAATGATTTATACCTACTATACATATTGTTTACAAGTAGAGTGTATATAGGTCAAATAAATTCTGATAATGAGCTTTAATCGTAAGGTGGAGAAAAGGAAAGAGAAAGAAGAAAAAGGGTTGAAAGGTAGAGGTATGGTCCACAAGGTTGTCCCGCTCGTCAGTTTATTATTCTTTTTAGTTCTCTTTGAAGCCTTAGAATGGGTGTCTCTGAAAGTCATTTAATCTGTTACCATGGCAACAGGACAGAGTCATTGAAGTTTGACAGGAACTGTTGTTTTATCCAAGGATGCCAAAGTTTTTCAAATTTTGGAATTTGATTTTGATCGATGGCTACCATCTTAGCATGGGACATTGTATTATTCATTCTGTGAATTGTTTCTGCTAGTACCAATGTAGGAGATTTCCATGCCTTGGCCACTGTTTGTTTTGCAGCCGTTATTAGTTGGATCATTAGTTTGAATTGAGAGAGTGTTAACCATTCCGGTTTTAGATTAAGTAAAGTTAAATATGGATCTGGTTGTATTATTTTTTGAAATATTTTAGATGCAATCACGAAGACTTCCTTCCAGAAGGTTTGGATTACTGGGCACGTCCACCATATGTGTAAATATGTGCCTATTTCTGGGCATCCTCGAAAACAAAGAGCTGAGGTATTAGGTGAATATTTTGCCACTCTAGCGGGTACAAGGTACCAGCGAGTTAGGACTTTATAATTTGTCTCCAGTGCTAAGATGTTGGGTGAAGATGACTTAGATGTGAGCCATATGTTAGACCAGTCCGTGTCTTCTAAAGTTCGTCCCAGGTCCTCCTCCCACCTCTGAACGTAAGAGGGTCTATTAAGATTTGCTACTCCATATAATTGATTATAAAGTGATGAAATTGTACCTTTAGCAAATGGATCTTTTGTACAGATTGATTCAAAAATGGATAATTGGGATAATGGTGTATCCCCCTTTAGTAATGGTGTATAGAAATTTTTGATTTGGAGATATCTAAATATCTCAGAGTTTGGTAGATTATATTTTTCTCTAAGCGATGGGAATGAAAGGAATGATTTAGATGCTATGAAGTCATTTAGTGTCTGAATGCCTGATGTTGTCCAAGCTTTAAAAGAATTTGGGTAGATCCATGCCGGATAAAAGGCCGGATTTCTGATAAAAGAAAGGAGAGGATTGTGTGGAGATTGTAACTGATATTTGGTTTTTAGTTTAACCCAGAGAGATAAGAAGTGTTTACTTATGGGATTATGAATTTTAAAGCGGTCTTTAGGATCAAGCCATAATAAATTTGATATTAATAGAGGGTCATTTTCTGAAGCCTCTATAAATACCCATAATGGGATTTCCTGTTTTGCATGGTATTTGGACAGACTGGCCAAATGTGCTGCTCTGTAGTAGTTAGTAAAATTAGGGTATCCCAGGCCTCCTTTATTTTTGGGAAGATGTAGTGTGTGTATAGGTATACGTGGTTTAGAAGAGCCCCATATAAACTAAGTTGCTCTTTTTTGTACTATTCTCAAAAAATAGGAAGGAATTGGAATAGGGAGGACTCTGAATAGATAAAGCAATTTGGGTAGAATAGTCATTTTGATTGCATTAATCTTCCCCATCCAGGATAAAGGAAGTTGCGACCATTGTTTTATTAGATTTGTGATCTGTCTTAATACAGGAGGATAATTGATTGAGTCAGAATGAGATGCTGTTAAATGAATTCCAAGATATGGGATTGATTTTTCTGCCCATGTGAATGGGAGTGCAGCCCTAGCCGGGATCAATTCCATGTTTGTGAGTGAAATATTAAGCACTAGGCATTTCTTAGGATTAATCATAAGGCCGGATAGGGCTAAAAATCCATCAAGAGCTGGTATTAAGTTAGGACCAGAGACCTGTGGTGATGATAGAAAAAGTAATATATCGTCTGCAAATATACATAATTTGTGTGTAATACCTCCTACTTCAATGCCAGTTATAGTTTGGTTTGTTCTGATGTATTGGGCCATGGGTTCGAGTATAAGGGCAAATAATAAGGGAGATAATGGGCAACCCTGTCGGGTACCTCTTTCGATATTAAAGGCTTCAGATTTGTATCCAGCATATTTTATATAGGCTTTGGGTTTATTATATAATGCTTTGATCCATGTTAAAAAGTGGGGTCCAAAACCCCATTTTTGTAATGAATATTGCATATATTGCCAGGATACTGTGTCAAATGCCCTCTTAATATCGAGAGATAGAAAACATAAAGGGATTTTACGTTTTTTAGCAATATGTGCCAATAACACTGCCCTGCGTATATTATCGCCTGCCTGTCTATTTGGCATGAAGCCTACTTGATCTCTATGTATTAATTTTCCTATAATGCTATTGAGGCGTTTTGCTATTATTTTTGCTAATAATTTAATATCGAGGTTTAACAGAGAGATAGGCCGATAATTCACACAGGAAGTATCATCAGAAAGGGGTTTTGGGATCATACAAACAATTGCCATTAGTGTTTCTTGCCGAAAAGAATGTCCATCTAGAAGTTTGTTAAAAGTTTTAGTGAGAATGGGAGAGAGTATTTCTGAGAATGTTTTATAGTATAAAGCCGAGTAGCCGTCTGGGCCTGGTCTTTTGTTAAGTTTTAGGTCTTTTATGGCGTTAGCAACTTCATCTATAGTTATAGGCTCATCCAAACTGCTTTTTTGATTCTGAGATAACTCAGGTAAGGTTATTTTTGAGAAGAAGGATTCAGCCTCTGTAGGATTAAATTAATTGTTTGTCTTGTATAAAGTTGCGAGATGTGAGTGAAATTTATGGACTATTTTAACTGGATTACAAGTGTAAACATTTTTTGATAATTTCAAACGTATTGGTTTGAAAGATTTGTTAGTTGAATTTAATGCCCGAGCCAAATATGTACCTGGTTTGTTTGTATTCATGTAGAAATTGTGTTTGGAGCGTTTGAGGGATTTATCAACTGACTCAGTGAGAAATAGATCGTATTCCAATCTAGATTTTTCCAGATGAGATTTTGTACTCTGAGATGGATTATCTTGAAATGATATGTAGGCTGCATTAAAATTGAGTTCTAGTTTTTTTGCTAGATTTTTGCGTTCCCGTTTAAATAGTGCCATTTGTCTTTGTATTGTACCACGCAAGACAGGCTTATGAGCTTCCCACAGTGTTATTGGGGAGATGTCTGTTGTATTATTAATTGATATGTATTCCTTTAAAGCTTGTTCAATGGCCATCTGATGTAGTGGGTGTTTGAGCATTATGTCCGGTAAGTACCACGTTGGGTCATGCGCTTTTGGTATGGCTGAGGCTATAGCAGTGTATACTGCATTATGGTCAGACCACGGAATCGGAATTATATCTGATGCAATAATTTCTGGTATCATTCCTATTGTTAGAAAAATATGATCTATTCTGGTGAAGGTTTGATGAGGGTGCGAGAAATAAGTGAATTTCTTTTTCATTGGGTTACTTTCTCTCCATGAATCTACCAGATTGTATTTGGAAAGAAGTTGAGAAAAAGGTAATCTAGAGGTTATTTTGGATGGTGTAAAAGGTGATTTATCTAGAAATGGGAGGAGGACCTGGTTCGAATCCTCACACATTATCACTGTTCCTATTTTGTGTGTATTAATCACTTGTAATATATGTGAGAGGAATGGTGTAGGTTGTTTGTTAGGAGCGTAGTAGGAAATCACCGTGATTGCTGTATCCATTATATAACCCATGAGTATCAGGTATCTACCTTCTGGGTCTTTAATTTCTGATGATAAGGTGAATGGTGTGGATCGGTGAAATGCAATTAGAGTTCCCCTTTGCTTGGTACAGGCAGAAGCCGTGTAAATTTGTTGATAAAAAGGAGAAATATATTTTGGAGTAGAATCTTTGGTGAAGTGTGTTTCTTGGAGGCATACTATGTGAGCCTTCTTGTTATGGAAAGTACGGAAGGCTTTGGTCCTTTTTTGAGGGACATTTATTCCCTGAACATTCAGGGAAAGTATATTCAGTAGTGCCATGGCAATAGATCAAATAGTTTTGACTTACTTTTTGTTATGCAGAGCTGACTGCGCAGATCAACCTGTGTGGACTGAATAGATGAATAGATAGAAAAGAAACCAGTGAATTCTGGAGTAAAGAGTAAACAAAAAACATATGAGATTAGATGATACATTGTATAAATTATTTTTTGCAAGTAATCACAATTTACCCGTGAAAGAGAATAAATATCTCTCTCAGGGGAATAAGTGCCTTCGTCACACTCCCACATAATATGGTTGGGAGAATGAGGAGGGCTAATGGGGGTACACGGATCTTCCGCTTACAGGAGAGAAGTGCTATGTCAAAAGACATGAAAATGATGTTTCATTAATTGGAGTGCAGAATATAGTTTTTGTTGAAATTATTTATTCCAGGGTGGTTGTATATGGTTAGTCTTGCCCTAGGCTAAATAATTCAGTTAGAAAGGTACTGTTAATAACTTTGGTATTGATGAAGATAGTTTGAATTATTTTGGGATTTTAACCCTTTTAGAGTAAATAATTACATATTTTATTCATATGTAACTGTTTAGATATGTTAACTCATAAAATTGAGGTTGTATTGCTTCAGATTAGAATAAACAAAAACATAATTCTAGGAACTAGTTAGGTAATAATATATTTGTTTTAAGAAAAGAAAGAAAAAGCTTCCATTACTTCTGGATTATTGAACATATTTGTCCTAAAAAGTAATAAATCTATTATTATTACCTGATAATATATAACTGAACAAGAATTTCCTTATTTCACTTATATATTCTAAGGCTAAATGAATCAGAAGTAATAAGAAATATAACTGGAATGTAACATGATCCCACACAGTGTTTGACTATCAGAATGCAGTTACATTCAGTTATAAATACAGGTTTTTTATAGAGAACCATCTCTTAGTATAATAAATGAAGAGATATCAGGAATTAGGATGTCAGTCCATTGAATCTTCTTGGTCCATGGATGATGTGGCATACCGGCCTCTTTTGTGAGAATGATGATTCCCATTTTGTTCTGAAATTTTCTGAGTGCTGCCTGAAGGTGAAGATGATGCCATTCATCTGCGTATGGGAGTGTTGCTGCTTGTGGGTTCTGTCAGATTTAATTTTAAAAGGGTTTGTTGTAGTTCATCTGCTGATCTGCTTCTGTAAATTGTACCTTGGTAGTTAAATCTGACTGAAAAGGGGAAGCCCCATTGATACATAATGTTGTGGCGTTGCAGTTCCATTAGTTGGGGTTTCATGGATCGTCTTTTAGTAATAGTAAGTTGGGATAGGTCAGCAAAAATTTGATAATTGTGTCCATGAAGTTCCTTTTTTTCTCTTGCAGCAATTAGTATTTGTTCTTTCGTTCTGTAATAATGAAATTTTGTGATTATATCACGTGGGGGTCCATCTTTCTTTTTGGCTGTGAGGGCTCTGTGTACTCTGTCCAGCTCTAAACGTTCAATAGGGATATCTGGCTTTAGTTCTTGTAATAGAGCAGTAATAGTAGATTGCAGGTCTGTCACAGTTTCAGGTATTCCCCTTATGCGCAAGTTTGAACGTCTGGCTCTATTTTCGTAATCTTCGAGCTTAGTTTGAAGTATTAAATTCTCTTTTTTTAATTGTTCCAATTCTGTTATATTTTCTTGGGTTGTAATTTCAATTTCATCCATTTTTATTTCTAAGGCTGCGGTGCGGTTTCCCAGCTCTCTTATTTCTTTGGTTAGGCTTTTTGTTATTTGGTCTGAGGTTTGTTTTAAAGCCTTATGAAGCATCTTTTCAAATTGTAATAATATTACTGGGGATACTGAGGAGGCTTGTGGAGAAGTTTGTGAGAGGATTTGTTCTGTATCTGACTCAAATGGAGAGTCTTGCTGTGACATTTTCTGTCTGTGAGAGCGCCCTGATGCTGTATCTTGTGAGGTGACTGGAGCTGCTTCAGCTGCAGTGAGTGCCTGTGAGCTCTTTGTGAGGTGATTTTTATTTCTGCCACGGTTTCCTCCCAGTACCATATTTCCTGCCCAAACTTTCACAGTTTGTTCCCAGGAGCAAAAAGGTTCAAATGGATACCTTTTGAGTCTGCAGGCTCCGCTTTGTCCTTCTCTTCTCTCCTCAGCGGTGTGGAGCTCTAACAATGCATGTCTGCTCCGCTAGGCTCCGCCTCCTGCCCCTCCGACTTCCACTTGATGCTTTTCAATACCTTTTGTGTGCCTTACCATCGAACTCAAACTAACATTATACCTACAGACTCCCCCATCACTTGAAAAGAATATAACCAATTTTTCAACTTCTCCGCATCCGTCTGAACTACTACTAATTTTTCTCCCTCCCCCAAAGAAAAGGAGGTGAAGGGAAAAGAAGAAAGAAAAAGAGAAGAACTCCCCCTTTTTTTTTTGCTTCAAAGCAAAAAGCTGGAAAAATTGGATAGATATAATTTTTGTCTCCCCCCCTCTTTCCTCTCCCCATTCCCTCCCCCCCTCCCTCCCCTCTCCCCCCTCCCTCCCCTCTCCCCCCTCTCTCCCCCTCTCTCCCCCACCCCCTTTTCCCTCTTTTTTACCTTATTAATATTTTTGTTGTCTTTTTTAGTTCTAATTCTCAGCAATTTATATTTTAAGATTAGTTATACGGCTTGTCTAAAATACTTCTATTAACTATACTCAATTGAGTATCAACGGTGTCACTATTACAAAAGTTATTCTCTTCCCAATTCAAGTTATATGGGTTGTCTTCGATAATCATTATGCCCCCATGGTTTATACTACCTTTAATTTAAACATTGTAATATGGAGTCTGGTTCTCCAGCCCTGTTTTTACCAATAAATTTACCTTTAATTTACTACACCATTGGAGCCCTCTTCTGCTTTTTTTTCACCTACCACCTTCGGGTAGAGTGGGTGTCCCCCTTCAGGCAGACAGATTGGACCAGTCTCGTTTGGGAACGCTCCACTCACCAGCCGAGTCGGACGCCACCATTCAACTGTCCCCGCAGAGGGCTATATCTGCACGCGCACAAGACCTTGCCAATAGGGAGGTCCACCACTTCAGGTAAGGGCCCATCCTTAACATTCTTCGGATTCACTGTTTCTATGGGATACATCTTTACATCTTCCTCTCCTCCTTCCACTCATATGGGCTGTTTTTGGTGAATTGTGGATTTGTATTCCTGCCTTCATGGATCTGATGCACTTTTACTGAACTTTTTTCTTTTGAAATGGACTTCACTCATAATCATAATATGGTTTGATTCCTGATCATGTTTTTTCTTTTCACATGTTTGATCACACATTGAGTACTTGATTTATTTACCATTGATTTATTTAGTTTTTTATTTGATTGTATTTATTCATTTTTATTCAAGGATATTTAACCTTATCAAGCATTTATTATTTATATTCACTTATAAGTAACATATGAACTTTTGATTGTAAGCGCACTTACTTTTACTTATGTCAGAAGAATTACCCAGAGCACCGTGAAGGAAAGGAAACATCCTTGCCAATGCCTGCTGGACCATAAGTCAGTGGTAATATGTACCTTACTGCTGACCGCCCTGTCCAACGAGATCAAAACATTGCCTTCCACATGCCGGTAGAGAGCCGGAATGGCCTTCCATGAAAAGAAATGGCGTTTTGGAACCTGACACTGAGGTACAGCACATTCCACAAATTCACAAAAGGGGGCAGAGTTTACCAGCTGAAAAGGCAGCAGTTGCAGTGCTAGCAATTTGGCCAAGCTAGCATATAGACACTGAGCATGTGGATGGCTGGGACAAATTTCTTTTTACGGTTCAGCAAGAGGGGTAGGGAAATTTGCCTGCTAAAATCAGATGGTGGTGTACTGCTAGCAGATTGGCTGCAAGTACTTTGGACACCTATTGCTATACTTTCATTCCTCTCAGTGCAGGTTTTTGAGAGGACTGGAGGTATAGTGGGGTTGGAGATCCCAGATGAGGAGCAAGGAGAAGTCTGTCTTTTTCTTTGATGTGGGTCTTTCAAATGCTGTTGCCAATGGACTGCCTGGCAGTTTATTATATGTCTGGTAAAGCATGTGGTGCCCAAGCAGCTGCTGTTTTGGCCACGCTTGATCCACTTCAGACATAAGTTGCAAACAGCAATGGTGCGATCTCCTGCAAACATGTCGAAAAAGGCCCACACCAAGGAACTTTTAGAAGTCAGCGAGGAGTCAGCAGCACCTGCGGAGCTCTGCGGTGTGATGCAATAGGGTGGCTGCCCTTATGCTGCCCCCTAGAGGACATCCTGCCTTGTTGGAGTTGTGCCTCCTCCTCCTCTCTTTTCTCAGGCACCCAAATACAGACAGTGACCTCATCATCCCCTCCCTCCTCATCACTGGAGCAAACTTGGCAGTATACTGTGGCTGGAGGAACATGACTGCCAGTTTCTTGTCCTTCTTGGGCACCCCCTCTCTCTAGGCTCACCTTACTCCCTTCCTCAACCTGGGAACCAACATCGGAGCCTTCAAATCGCTGCACATCCTCCAGCAGCATGTACCCAGCACTGTGGTTGAATAATTCTGGGGACTCCTCTGTGCATGATGGTGGGGCTAGGGAAGGAGTGACTGTGGGCAAGGAGCCGGTGGAATAAGCTGCTTTAGCAGCTGCGTTGGAAGGCAAAATACTCTGAGCCTGGGTGACAGAGGATAAAGAGGATGAGGACAGCTTTGTTATCCACTCCACAAACTCTTCTGCATGTTCTGGCTCAATAACACAGCCAGCAGCAGAAAAAGAGCGTGACCCACGGCCACCTGAAGAGGAAGCATCATCTCCACAACCAGCACTCTTGACTGTAGACACAGAGGCTGCTTGCCCTCTTAGTGGCCTGTGAGCGTCTGCCTCTCCTTGGTGGCCTTCCGGACATGATGTATATTTTGTTTTACAACAGCACACTACACTGTATTAGATACTGTGTACACCGCCTGCACTGTATTACCAACTGTACTATGGTTGCACTGTATTTTATACTGTGTACACCACCAGAAAAGTAGTAGAAACTGTACTACGGCTGCACTGCATTGTGTACTGTGTATACCATCAGACGTGTAGTAGAAACTTTACACACTGTATTAGATACTGTGTACACTGCCTGCACTGTATTAGCAACTGTACTATGGCTGCACTGTATTGTGTACTGTGTACACCACCAGAAGTGTAGTAGAAACTGCATACACTGTATTAGATACTGTGTACACCACCTGCACTGTATTAGCAACTGTACTATGGCTGCACTGCATTGTCAGATTTTACTTACCAGACCGGTGTGTCCGCTTGGGCAGAGGGAGGTCTCCCGTACGTATCCCACTTGCGGCCCCTGGTAGAATGGACAGGAAGCACGGGAGTAAGGAATGGTAAGAGAGCCTGAGAGCCTGAGGGAGACCCAGGTGCTGGCTGGAAGTGGATCTTCAAGCAGCTGATGGAGAACTGGAACACAGGCAAACAGGTGCTGAGAAGAAGCAAGCAGGCAGGTCAGGACATAGACAAAGTTCGGCAACAGACAGGCAGCATGGTACAAGGGAGCAGGCAGAAGAAGGGTCAAACAAGCCAAGGTCAGGTACGGGCAGCAATCAGCGGAGAGTCAGAGGCAGGCCGGGTCGTCAGGAGATCAGGAACACAGGAACACTGGAACAGGTAGTGGCAACTAAGGAACCGGAAGCTGTTGATCAGGCAGCACCGAGCAGAGTGCATGGTAAACCTAAATAGGCCGATTGGTGCCAAACAGCGCGCGCACGTGCATGCCGACACTCACAGGCGCGTGCGCACACCCGCGTGTGCACAAGCACGCGCCCACACACCAGTACACCAACCAGTGCCTGCAGGGACATGCACAGCAGCATGCACAGGAACGCGCACACCAACGCGCAGTGGCGCGCCACGGCGCGCGCCAGCACCGCGACCAGCAAGGTGAGCTCTCTGACAGCATTGTGTACCACAATAGACAGTTTTTGACAATTCCTTTATTAAAAAAGAAAAAAGAAAAGTGTCCCGCGATATACATCCATCGTCAATCACGCCGCCCAACGGACCCGAAAAATAGAAAAAAAATGAAAGAACTCCGCCTCCATGGGAGGGCTCCCACCCTTGAAGACTGTCTTTTGGCTTTGACAGCTGTTATAAAGGGAAGGGCGGGGCCACCCACTGATGTAACTGAGTGACCCCTCCCCCTTCTGATGTCATGTGACGTCAGAGGGGATAGAGGCCTCCCATCGAGGCGGAGCTTCTTTTTTTATAAATTTTTCGTGTCCGTCGCGCGGTATGTTTGAAGATGAATAGACATCGCAGCACAGAATTTTTTATTTTTGCATGGAGTTCCCCTTAAAATCTATGCCATAACCAAAGGGCCTGGTGCAGATTTTGGGGGGGGGGCACTCTGTTTTTTTTTAAATTTTGGTATGGAGTTCCCCTTAAAATCTATACCAGACCCAAAGGACCTATATATATATATATATATATATATATATATATATATATATATACATATACACACACACACACACACACACTAAACTGCCTGCATTGTATATATAGTCTACACTAAAATGCATATTTTACACTGAACAGACTGTGTATATATATATATAACACTGCCTGCATGCCACTGGCTAACCTGCCTAATCTAGCTCAAGTTCTTTGAATCTCCTCCATGTATCACACTATATACGACCCCCAGCAGCCTTATATAGTGTGGGGTGGGGTGGGGATTAAGCCCCCTGAGCCATGATTGGCCACAGGCACCCTGCCTGTGGCCAATCATGGCTCTCATAACAGATCGCAATGTGATTGGCCAAAGCATGCAGATCAGGTGCATACTTTGGCCAATCAGCAGCCGCCAATGCACTGCGATCTTGAAGTGCATTATGGGGTACTCCATGGCATTTGAATTTGCCTCAAATGCCCCATATGTTCGGGTTAATCTGCGGACAAATGAACATCCGATGTTCGAGTTGAACTTACATTCGATCAGAGACCATCCCTAATCCTCATTTTGTCAGGCTACTGTGACACACCAGGTATGTGACACCAGGTATGTGACACACTTTATGAATAGAAGGCTCTCATAATTGAGGTGCACCATAGTGCACAAATAAAATCTAACTTAAATTAAGCAATATTTCATGCACCTGTCAGCCCTGCTGTCGGTTGCTAAACTTTACTAATGCTGGCCATACACTATACGAAAAATCGGCCGAAAAATCGTTCGTATAGACACTTCGTTAATTTTTCGGCAAGTTAATGGGCACAAATTGATAATCGTTTGTGACGTTTTTGTGGGAAAAAAACGAACTGGAAGTTTGGAAAATTTCTGCCGAACGTACGATAAATTGCAAGGTTAATGTGTTTCCCGTCTGAACTGTCTGCACTAGGTATATGTAAAAAAACGAACAAAAAGTTATTTATTCATGTCCACTGAACAATTTATTACATGATGCGGTCATTACATGATGGCACGATCGTTTGCGGTCACGGTCAAACATTCGTTTTTCAAAAATGTGTTCGGCCGATTTTCTGTATAGTGTATGGCCAGCATTAGACTTGTGCTCAGCTTTCATGGTTGTTTTGCAACCTGCTATCTCAAATTCACAGAATTGATGTGTCAGCTTATTTTAAGTTGATTATTTAGTTTAAAATGTATTATTCTGTTATAAATAATTCAGTTCAAAGTTAATAATCTCTTTAGAATGATATTACAGATAAATGAATTAAAAGTTGGAAAAAAAGATAGTAAAAATTTCCTTGAAGCCAAACAATGCTTTTAGCACGTCTGTCATTTGATATTTTCAGTTCTCAGCTTTTTGGTTCATATTCTCTTTATAACTCTCTGTACCTCTGCCAGTAAATGTGTGCAATTAACCTCACTAATGAGCTAATCAGCAATATAAAATCTGTGTAAAATCAAAGAGTGCTTGATTTATTGAAATGCACTGAACTCTTTCTACCTGAAAAGTGCTTTATTGCACATATTAAAGTAGACCTGTCTTCTGTCACAAAGCATAATATGTCACTGGGGCACATTGCAATGCTTTGCCCCGATAAGGAGGATGTGACAATAAACCAATCATAAAATCATTGCCAAAGCAGAAGGAGCAATTAAGATGTCTGAGCGCCACAGCCTATGGCTAGAAAACAGATGGATAATCTGGATAGTAATATGGTATGGACATCAGTGACTTTTAACTATGAGTTTTCTGAAGTTCACCAGCTGTATAATTGCCATAAAAATAACATTTACTTAGAATAAATAAAACATTTGGTACAAAGACAAAAATATTATGATAAAACAGATGTAGTGTCCCCAAAATAGTATCAATATGAAAGCATTCTATAAAGGTACAGCTGTTTATAAAGGGGGTTAAAATTGCATTTTTAAAAATGGTTTGAATTTGCTAGATTATTCATGAATTTTTAGCAAAGAAGTCAGAGATAACTTTTGCTCACCTAATGTGACAGATGTGGATTAGTAAATAGCTTACTACACCAGGTGCACAGCAGGTGCAGTGTTAAATAGATTCTCAACAACTATCTACTGCATCTACAATAAATAGAGAACAAAAACTCTCACCAGTTCTTCTAGTGCATCAAATTCTAATCCTTCAAACATGTAATCATTTAAAAAATAGCACTTGAAACATTCAATTACTCAGTCATGCTACACTGTATCCAAACAAATTTTTTTATCATTTTCTTCTCACAAATAGAGCTTTCTTTTGGTGGTATTTAATCACCACTGAGTTTTTTATTTTTTGCGATATAAGCGAAAAAACTGTGAACATTTTGAAAAAAACACACTTTTTTTAGTTTCTATTGTAAAATTTTGCAAATAAGTCATTTTTCTTCATAAATTTGTGGCAAAATTTATACTGCTACATATCTTTGGTAAAAATAACCCAAATTAATGTATATTATTTGGTCTTTGTGAAAGTCTACAAACTATGTTGCCAATCACTGAAAATTGATCACATCTGATCACACCTGATGTACTGAAGGCCTATCTCATTTCTTGAGACACTAACAAGCCAGTAAAGTACAAATACCCCCCAAATGACCCCTTTTTGAAAAGTATACAGTCCAAGGTATTTACTAAGAGGCATGGTGAGTTTTTTGAAGTTGTAATTTTTTCACACAATTCTTGGGAAAATTAAGATTTTTTTTTTACACAAACTGGTCATATTAACAGGTTATTTCTCTCACACAGCATATGCATAATTGCAACTACACCCCAAAATACATTCTGCTACTCCTCCCAAGTATGGCGATACCACATGTGTGAGACTTTTACACAGCCCGGCCACATACAGAGGCCCAACATTGAAGTAGCACCTTCAGGCGTTCTACAAGCATAAATTGCACATATCCTTTCTCAACCACCTATTACACTTTTGAAGGCCCTGGAGCACCAGGACAATGGAATTGTCCACAAAATTACCCTATTTTGGAAAGCACACACCCCAACGCATAATCTATGAGGCATAATGAGTCTTTTGAACGGTTTATTTTTTTCCAAAAGGTTTTGGAAAATGTGGAAAAAAAATGAAAATGCATTTTTTACACAAAGTTGGCCATTTATAAGATATTTCTAACACATAGCATGTACATAGCAAAAATGACACCCCAAAATGCATTTCGCTACTCCTTCTGAGTATGGAGATACCACATGTGTGAGACTTTTACACAGCCTGGTCACATACAAAGGCCCAACATTGAAGTAACACTTTCAGGCATTCTACGAGCATAAATTGCACGTATCCTTTCTCAACCACCTATTACACTTTTGAAGGCCTTGGAGCACCAGGACAATGCAGTTGTCCACAAAATGACCCCATTTTGGAAAGCAAACACCCCAACGTATAATCTATGAGGCATAATGAGTCTTTTGAATGGTTCGTTTTTTTCCAGAAGTTTTTGGAAAATGTGGGAAAAAAATAAAAACACTTTTTTTTTACACAAAGTTGTCCATTTATAAGATATTTCTAACACATAGCATGTACATAGCAAAAATAACACCCCAAAATATATTCCACTACTCCTCCTGAGTATGGCGATGCATGTGTGAGACTTTTACACAGCCTGGCCACATACAGAGGCCCAACATTGAAGTAACACTTTCAGGCGTTCTACAAGCATAAATTGCACATATTCTTTCTCAACCACCTATTACACTTTTGAAGGCCCTGGAGCACCAGGACAATGGAATTGTCCACAAAATGACCCCATTTTGGAAAGCACACACCCCAACGTATAATCTGTGAAGCATAATGAGTCTTTTGAATGCTTTATTTTTTTCCAAAAGGTTTTGGAAAATGTGGAAAAAAAATGAAAATGCATTTTTTACACAAAGTTGGCCATTTATGATATTTTTAACACATAGCATGTACATAGCAAAAATGACACCCCGAAATGCATTTCGCTACTCCTTCTGAGTATGGAGATACCACATGTGTGAGACTTTTACACAGCCTGGTCACATACAAAGGCCCAACATTGAAGTAGCACTTTCAGGCGTTCTACGAGCATAAATTGCACATATCCTTTCTCAACCACCTATTACACTTTTGAAGGCCCTGGAGCACCAGGACAATGCAGTTGTCCACAAAATGACCCCATTTTGGAAAGCAAACACCCCAACATATAATATATGAGGCATAATGAGTCTTTTGAATGGTTCATTTTTTTCCAGAAGTTTTTGGAAAATGTGTAAAAAAATGAAAATGCATTTTTTTTACACAAAGTTGTTCATTTATAAGATATTTCTAACACATAGCATGTACATAGCAAAAATGACACCCCAAAATGCATTCCGCTACTCCTCCTGAGTATGGTGATACCACATGTGTGAGACTTTTACACAGCCTGACAGAGGCCCAACATCCAAGTAGCACCTTCAGGCATTTTAGCAGCATTAATTACACATGTCATTTTCTGACTACCGATCACATTTTTGAAGGCCCTTTATATTTATAACACATAGCAGGTACATACCAAATAACAAAAGGTTACCTGTGGTTTTAGAAGTGCAGTGGTCCACAGAGGATAGCATCGGTCCAGGCAGCAGGCAAGAATGAGGTCAGCGACAGCAAAAGCAATCTTCCAGGCAGCAGGCAGGATTACTGTCCATAGTTCATACAGGCAGAGATACTGTCAGCACAGCCAGAGCACAGCCAGAGCACAGCCAAATCAGAGCCAAAGCACAGCCAAAGCACAGGTCCAGGTAGCAGGCAGAGGTGTCCTGGCAGAAATACTGTCCAAAGTCAGTAGAGGCAGCAGGCAGATATTTGGTCAACACAGCCAAAGTATCGGTCCAAGCAGCAGTAAGAAACATGGTCTATAATGTCATGGGGCATTACAGGCAGCAATATGGTCAGCACAGCCAAAGTATTGGTCCAGGCAGCAGGAAGGACCATCAAGCTTAGGGCCAGGGGACAGGGGTAGAGGCTTCTCCCACCCAAATCGCTTCGAAGCCTCCGGGCAACCGGACCCTGTTCTGGGAGCACAGAAAACGAAAAACTGTTTTTCTCTACTCAGAACGCTATTCTGAAGCCCCTCATGTATGTGAGACCCCTGTTTACTGAAGTAGATTGCCAAAAGATCAGTCCAAGTGGCAGGCAAAAACATGGTCGATTAACAGGCCGAGGTCGGTGCACGTGGAAGTCAGAAACATGGTTTAAATAGGCAGGCAGAGGCATCGTCGGTAAACAGGCTGAGGTTGGTGCACGTGGAAGTCAGAAATGTGGTTTAAATCGGCAAGCAAAGATATTGACGGTAAACAGGCCAGGGTCAGTTAATTAACATGGTAGCAGGCAAATGGGGAAATGGCAGTCTGTTAATAGTAAGGGGAACTAATATTGGATGGATGGATGTATGATAATTTTTGAAGCAATCTCTGATGCACAGGCCAGGTTGGGTGGGACATTGGGGACAATAATAGCTGGTATCTCTTCTTACTCTTCCTCTGCTGCATACATGGCATTTCTTTTGGCGTCTTCTTCCAGATTCTGTGGGGGGATGTGATAGGGAAAGTGTTGCTCGTGAAGTCAACTCACGCTATCAGTGTGAATGCTTATTCGAGCAGGACCTTGTTGGTAAATGAGGGCAGTGACAATATCTTCAATATACTTGAGGTAGGTGAATTGTTGGTTTTGAGTTGCTTTTTGGTAGCAGACAAAAAAAATTAAAAAGGGCCATGTGAAACAGGTGAAACGCAACTTTCTTGTACCAATAATGGGACTTTCTGGTTGATAAATAGGGCTGTAGCATCTGATCGTTTAAATCCACCCCCCCATGTACATATTATAATCGTGGACACATTCGGGCTTTACAGTGAGGCCGCCTCTTCTTTGGATCTCCACCACGGTGTCATTGTGGATGGTAGAGAGGATGTGGACATCTTTCTTGTCCCTCCACTTCATGGCCAACACCTCCTCATTCCTCATGAATGCCGATTCTCCGTTTTGCAATTTTTTGTCAACAGATTTTGTGGGAATTCCTTCCGTTTTTTTTTTAAAGTACCGCAGGTCGGGGTTTTTTTACTATAAAGGTGACGAAAAAGGGGCAGGCTGGTATAATAGTTGTCGACATATAAATGGTATCCTTTGTCAAACAGGGCGTATGCCAGCTCCCAGACAATTTTCCCACTGGTAATATATGTGGGGCAATCATGGGGCTGGATCTGGGAGTCTTTCCCTTAGCAAATTCGGAATGTAAAGACATATCCAGTGGCTCCATCACATAATTTATTTAATTTCAGGCCATACCTGGCTCTCTTGCTTGGTATATACTGCTTGAAGTGCAGTCATCCAGTGAAATGTATGAGGGACTCGTCCACACAAATTTTTTGGTCTCTAAATAGCTGAGAAAAGGAATTGATTAGGGGGCGTATCTTGTACAATTTGTCGTGGTTGGAATGATCTCGGGGAGGGCACTGTGAATTGTCATTGAAGTGAAGAAAACGCATAATCATGTTGTATCTTGTCCTGGACATGACAGCGGAATATATGGGCATGTGGTGGATGGGGTTGGTGGACCACTATGCATGGACTTTGTTCTTTTTTGTAAGCCCCATATTAAATGTAAGGCCCAAAAACAATTTAAATTCGTCCAGTGTTAGCGTCGCCACTGGAACATGTGGGCATAGGAAGGGGTTGGCAGCAATAAATTGGGATGCATACAGGTTAGTTTGATCCACCATATTCTGCAGCAAATCTTGTGGGAAAAATAAACAAAAATAATCAAATTGACAAAAATTTGTAGTGTCGAGCTGCACACCTGGCTGTACAGTGAAAGGGGGGATGATAGCGGATTCTGAGTTGGCAGGCAACCATAAGGGGTTTGCCAGGGCATCGGGAAGGTAGGACTGGGGCTGGGTTCTTCGGCTGGGCGTGTGATTCCAGTACTTGTACTAGGCTCCTCTTCCTGGGGTCTGGCGCTGCTGGTGGTGGGCAGATCTTGGTCCTAATCTTGGTCCTGATCTCGGTCCTGATCTCATTCTTTTGGGAGGGACGGTTTCCTCCGAGGACTCGGACTCCGATCCACTATCCTCCACTGGCTCGTATTCCGAACCAGAATCGGATGATAGGAGCTCCCCGCTGCTCTCATCATCCGACATGGTAAGAAGGGCATATGCCTCCTCAGGTGTGTAAACCCTTTGCGACATTATGGTAGTGTTTTTTGGTGGGCCTATGTAATGGTACTGCTGGTGGTAGTGGTGGTACCGATGTGGTATTACTGGTGGGCCTGTGTGGCTGTACCGATGGCAGTACAGGTGGCAGTACGGGTGGTGGTGGTACCGATGGCGGTACAGGTAGTGGTATGTGTGGTGGTGGCGGTACCGATGGTGGTACGGGTGGTGGTAGCAGTAAAGGTGGCGATACTGGTGGCAGGCCTGTGTGGCGGGCCTGTGTGGTGGTATAGATGGTGGGCCTGATGCCGGTACCTATGGCGGGCCTGATGGCGGAACTGGCGGTGGTACCGATGATGGTACTGGTAGCCTGTGTGGTGGTACCAATGGTGGTACTGATGGTGGTACCGATGGTAGGCCTGATGGCAGGACTGGCAGTGGTACCGATGGCGGTACTGGTAGCCTGTGTGGCGGTACCAATGGCGGTACTGATAGCGGTGGGCCTGTGACAGATGATTGACAGATGGGCTGATTGATTGACAGATGGGCTGATTGATTGGCTGGGCTGATTGATCAGATGGGCTGATTGACAGATGGGCTGATTGATTAGATGGGCTGATTGACAGATGGGCTGTTTGACAGATGGGCTGTTTGACAGATTGGCTGATTGACAGATAGATGGGCTGTGTGACAGGTCCTCTTTATTGGGGGGGTCATGTTGTGCACTGTGGTATGGTACAGATAATACACTGTAACAGACAATCTCACTTACTGTTCCCTGCTCTCTCCTCACATGATCGGTGTG
This sequence comes from Aquarana catesbeiana, assembly GCF_042186555.1. Lineage (NCBI taxonomy): Eukaryota > Metazoa > Chordata > Amphibia > Anura > Ranidae > Aquarana > Aquarana catesbeiana. Next base: position 647,133,112 of record NC_133324.1, read on the forward strand.
TGAGGAGAGAGCAGAGATCAGATGGTAACTGCTCCTCTGTGTTTACATTTGTGACCGGCTGTGATTGGACACAGGGACACCCGCCTTCCTCGATCACTGCCCTGCACTCCTCTGGCCACGTTTGTTATGACATGTGATCGGCTGTGTCTTTGACACAGCCGATCACGTGACAAACAGCTGGCTTTTTACCGTGATCGGGGAAGCGCTGTGCCCGAGAGACACACGTCGTCCCTGATCGCCTCGCTGCGCGCCCCCGCAGGTGCGCACTAGGGGGTTATTCTGCTGGACGTCATATGACGCCCAGTCAGGATAACACAACCACCGCCCGCCTGTCAATCTGCTATAGGCTGGGCGGGAAGTGGTTAAAGGCTTGAAACACTGCCCATCATGACTGGTAATCAGCAGACAGCAGAATGTAGACATTTAGTTATTTAAGCTTTTGTTCCTTCAAAACTGCACAAGAATGCATGTTTTTCACATAGGGGCCATTTATTAATGTTTTCATCCAAGATTTACATAACTTTCATACAAGATTCACCATTTTTTTTTTACATGAGATTTAAGAAAAACTGGTTAACCCCTTTGTCTACCAAGGTTCATTTATAAATGTCAAGGAGTTAGCAAACTCACAGCTGCTGCAGCCTTGAGCTTGGTATCAATGTTTGATATTGATTTTCAGGTAAAAGTGATCCAGGTGACTCTATATCATTTTTAGAGGGCTCTGAAGATGTGCCCCCTGATTGTTCCTGGGTTCCCTGGTTCTTCTCACCAGGACCATGGTGAACTGTAACTAACAAACCCAGAAGTGAGATGTATTTTTTCACCTATGAGTTCACAGCTGTCACTCCCTGGTTACTCTAGCCTAAGATGCTGCTAATCAAGCATGATCTGTACATGATTAGCTGAAGTGACTGGCAGGAGAGACATTGGGGGTCTAATAGATCCCTGATGTCCCCACAAAGAGACATTCGGGAATACTTTGGGGGGTTATTTGCGAAAGGCAAATCCACTTTGCACTACAAGTGCACTTGGAAGTGCAGTCACTGTAGATCTGAGGGGGAAATGCAAGGAAAATAAAAAACAGCATTTTAGCTTGCACATGATTTGATGATAAAATCAGCAGAGCTTCCCCTCATTTCAGATATTCCCCTCAGATCTACAACGACTGCACTTCCAAGTGCACTTTCAGTTCACTTGTAGTGAAAAGTGGATTTGCATTTCGTAAATAACCCCCTTTATAATAAAATAGATAAAATTAATTCAAACAATTGTAAAAGGATACACATCAACCTTGTACACAGCTGAAAGCGAATGCACAGCAGATGGCACTTTAAAGCGTAACGCCACTTTTGTTGAGAAAAAAACATTCCCCCCGGGTGATCTATGTACATTACAAGGATTATAACAACCTTTGTTGCATATTCTTACCTTTTGCTATTCTGAAGAAATCCCTGTGTGTTTGTATGTGCCTCTGGGCTAAGTGAGTCTAATGGGAGTGGATTCATAATTATCAGTAAGCTGTGGCAGCTACAGGGAACTAATGAGAAAATCTGCTGGGCCTGCATCCCTTTAGACGTGTTCCGATTGGAAATATCTCACCAAAAATGACATTTTTGTTGCAGGGGATGCCTTAAATCTGACTTGTATCTTAGGAAGATCTCTGGGAAACTTGGTGATCCAATCACACAAGCAGGTAATTATGTTTCTGGGGAGTGGTCAGTACACATTCTGTGTACAGAACAACTCCATGTAGCCATATTGCTTTGCATTTTTTAGAAAATTACAGCAGCTGCAGATTGAAAAAGGAAAGGTAATTTTTAATAACATTCAATTACAATATGACTTGTATCACAATTGTACACACCATATCATTTTTTCTTTATTTGCTATTTTTTTCCCCATGAAAGTGGAGTTACCCTTTAAGTGAGACCTCGAGGGTCAATAGTTTCAAATCTCAAATAAGGGGGGAGTGGCTTGCGCGCGATCGAGATGGCCGCCTAAGCCGACAGCTCTGACTGGAAACCAGGGACAGGTGACGTTCTCAGCAGCAAAACGCACATCGGGTGCCCTCACAAAGCCCCACAGCACTATCGGAGTTCGATCCATGCAGTTCCGCAAACGGAAGGAAGACAGATACCCCAAGAAGATCACCGACTTCTTCACAATGCCAGCAACGACCGGAGAGGATTGGCAAGATGTCGCGGGCGGGGATCGTGCACAGGCCTGATCCTCTTACACGGATCTACACGGATGATGATCCTGGAAACTGGGCAGATGAAACTGATCAGCCGCCCACCCAGAGCTCGCCTCCTCACAGCTTGGACACGAATAGCCCAGCGAAGGCGCGGATGTGGATGGATCCCACGGCGCAGGCCTCAGGCGCTGTGAGCTCTACTTCTCCTCCAGACCAGGTAGCCCTAAACACATCATCCTCAATAGCAAACTACCCCACATCTGGCCAAACGGTCCTGGATACTATAATGAAGGACATGCTAATATCCCTTCAATCATCCCTAATGCTAAATATATCCACCATGATCAGAAAATTCTCAACTGAAATGCAGGGGCAGGGGGGGAGAGTACAGCATATTGAACACAAAATAATGTACCATAACAGTTAATGACCTCATAGATGCTTACAAAGAGCAATCTGATGACACAGATTGGATCAAAGCAAAGCTAGCGGACCTTGAGAACCGCTCGAGGAGAAACAATGTGAAGCTCCGGGGGGTCCCCGAGTCGGTAGCCCCGATTGACCTCCAAAAATACGCAGGAGATATGATCGCTCAGCTTATCCGAAGTATTGCCGATCGAACGTAGTATCGATCGTATACACCACATACCAAAACCCAAACATCTGGAGGCATTAATTCCCAGAGATGTTTTTAATGAAAATTCACTTCTTCCCCAAGAAAGAAAAACTACTAGCAAAGGCCAGATCAACCCCCAATCTCCCGGCTCCATACCCCAGGGTACACCTATACGCTGACCTCTCCCGATACACCCTCAACCTGTGGCGCCAGATGAAAACGATCACCAAAGCCCTGATCAACCACATGGTCCCATACAAATGGCGACACCCGGCCACTGTGATTGTCACCAAAAACGGGACATCACACATGGTATCTAACCCTGACGATGGTCTCTTACTACTGCAATCATGGGGAATAATCCCTGAACTCCCAAACAACATGATGAAGCCTCCTGCTGGACCTCAGAAGACAGGCCCCCAGCATAGGGAATTCCGCAACTCCAGGAGGTAAATGACTTCCCCGCTGAACTTAACTTCCCCAGCAACTTACAACCCCGGTTAAAAGTGAAGCTGAATGACATATTTTCTGAACTTTACCCCCACAGTCGGTCTGTATCACCCGTTGGTGTACTGACTTCTAAGTTACCGTCAAACGTTACTTGTTTATCGTTTGCTCATTCTCACCCACACAAGTGAGACACAGTTACTAATAAACCACTAACTGCACAATTCATCTGCCGCCCAGGATACGAACAGGAACTTCCTCGGCCTACTTGTGTGGCATCTGTGTTCTAGTTTAACTAACTTCTACTTTCTTTTTCACCTCACCAATACAGACTATATAGAGCAAAGTACTTACCCTCTCCTAGCCACCAGAGACCAGAAGACTACCCTGAGGACTCCATCATCCACAATCTGTTGAGAAGCTAATGTCGGCGCCAATCATAGTGAGTTTTCTTTTTTTTTTTTTCTCTCTTTTTTCACATTGACATCCACAAGTTCACAATGGCCATCAACATATTGTCCATTAATGCCAAAGGACTGAACCACCCAGCCAAAAGAGCATCACTGTGGAAAACAGCGCTGACTCATAACAGTGATATTTTATGCATTCAAGAAACGCACTTTGACCAAAACGCTACCCCTTATTGCCAACACAAAGCATTCCCACACATCTATAAGTCGAGTTTCTCCAAGAAGCAACGAGGAGTCCTAATTGCTTTCAGAGACACAGTATCATTTCAACTACACAAATCTTCATTGGATCTAGAAGGTCGGTTTATAATACTTGTATGTACCATTGACAATGTCACATACACTTTGGTGTCTATTTATGCCCCAAATCATAGACAAATGCCCTTCCTCAAGGCAACCCTTAAGGCAATCAGAGAATTACAACAGGGTCTCTTACTAATCTTCAATTTAGTTCCAGACTACGAGATGGACTCTTCCTCCGGACCAAGAAGATTCACCTCCCCACTAAACTCTTTTCTAACAACCAATGACTTGTATGATGCCTGGAGGTGTGGTTACGTGGCTGAAAGAGATTATACATACCATTCCCGGCGTCACAACACATATTCTCGCATTGATCTATTTCTATCAGATAAGTGGTTGCTACAAAACATTCATGAATCCAAAAATCCACACCATCACCTGGTCAGACCATGCGCCTATAAGCATAAAAATTACCAACAAATCGGCCAATCCTAATTCTTTCATCTGGAGACTAAACAACTCTCTCCTACAACACCCACCCAATGTCACCTATCTGTCCCAAAAATTGGAAGAATTTTTCCAAACTAACACTGGCTCAGTGTCTGACCCGACGGTCCTGTGGAACGCTCATAAATCCTTTATGAGAGGATTCTTTATCCAACTCGGTTCCAAAATGAAAAAGAGGAGGATGCAGAGGTTGGAAGAATTAAATGCAGAAATAGCCGCGGTGGACCCCTCACCTACACTACAATCCCAAATATTTAAATTACGCCACTAACTTCGATCATTACTACTTGAGGGTTACGAATTGAACCTTAGAAAGCTAAAGGCTAGATCCTACGTAACAAATAACAAAGCAGAGAAGGTTATGGCCCGCCGCATCAAAGGGCACAGATAAAAACTAGGATAGCACATTTGCTCCATCCAACTGCTCAAAACAAAATCATTAATCCCCAAGCAATAGCGGATACATTCAGCTCCTATTATGAAGACCTGTACAACCTTAACACAGATAGCACCACCCACCAACCCAATCAGACTGAGATGCAATCCTTCCTCAATCAGATCAATCTACCCTCACTACCATCTGACCAACTATCATATTTGAACAACCCTTTCACTGACCCAGAAATACACTCGGCCATCACGAATCTTCCTAACTCTAAAAGCCCTGGGCCGGACGGATACACTGGGGAATACTTCAAAGTGTTCAACACTATACTGACCCCACACCTATGCACACTATTTAACCACGCTGCATCCTCCTCATCGTTCCCTACCGAAATGCTACGGTCTTCACTTGTGATCACCTTGCCTAAGCCAGGTAAAGAACCTACCACTCCCCAAAATTTCCGTCCCATATCACAACTCAATCTAGACCTTAAATTATACGCCAAACTACTGGCAAATAGACTTGTAGACATTCTCCCTTCACTGATACACAGAGATCAAACAGGTTTCACCAAAGGGTGTCAGACCTCAGACGCAACTAGGAGACTGGTTAATATTATCCACCACTCCAGCTCAACAGGAATGCCTTTTCTGCTTCTGTCCTTGGACGCAGAGAAGGCGTTCGATAGAGTAAACTGGCAATACCTATCCATGACTCTTCTAAAATTCGGTTTCGAAGGCCGCATCCTCCAGGCTACATTAGCCTTTTACACCAATCTATCGGCACATGTATATACATCTAATTTACTGTCAACTCCTTTCCGCATAACCAACGGAACAAGGCAGGGATGCCCACTATCCCCCCTAATTTTTAATCTGGGAATGGAACCCCTAGCTGAACATATTCGGACTAACTCCCACATTATAGGTATCACTATAGGAAACACAGTAAATAAAATCAGTTTATTCGGGAATGACGTAATCCTGATGATTACTAATCCCTCATCATCCCTTCCAGAAGTCCAATAACTCCTAACCTGGTTTGGTGAGGTATCCTACTACAAAGCTAACCCAACAAAATCTTACATTCTTGATCTACGATTAGACACAGTACTAAGAAATCTTTTACAACAGCAATTCACATATACATGGGCAGACAAAAGTATACCCTACCTGGGTATCCATCTCACAAGATCCACAAAATCTCTTTTTTTAGATAACTATCTCCCCCTGTGAGCCAAAATCCAAGCTGGCCTCCACAATAAATCCAAACATGAATTCTCCTGGTGGGGCAGACTAGCTGCGTTCAAAATGATTCCTCTCCCACAAATTCTCTACCTATTTAGGACTCTCCACATCCTGATACCTGCCAGCTTCTTTCAATCCCTCCAAGCCATGCTATCACAATATGTGTGGCGCGGGAAAAAATCCAGATGTTCGCACTCGAAACTCATTAAACATAGAATGCATGGTGGGACGGGTTACATACATTTCTGAGACTACTTCTCGGCCTCCATTCTAACCCAAACAAAGGAATGATTTCTTCCCTCTCCTACCACAATTTGGGGCTCCATTGAATCCACATACAACATATATGGCCTGAAAAACCTATGGCTATTTGCAGCTCAGATGGGAACTAAAATCCCATCTCACTTACCCCCGACCATGAAAATATCCATTAAAACCTGGTTACACCTATTGTTCAACCAACCTACGAACATGCCACAGACCACCTTGAAAATCCCCTTGCAGGCTTTAAAATTCATCATCCACCAAATTTCCTTCACCTCCTGGATTAAAAAAGGCATAAAATATCTACACAACTTATACTCTGATAGCTCTCTTAAAACCTTTTCTGTCATCCAGAAGGAATTCCATATTCCTCATACTGACTTCTACCAATACACACAAATCAAACAATGCCTACACAAATGCCAGAATATCCTTCAAAACATACACGCATCAGCATGGTCCTTTCTGTCATCACCTACTCCAATTAGAAAGGGGATAACACTATTTTATAACATATTCCAACAAAAACAAATCTTCATCAAATCGCCCTCACACATCCAATGGGAAACCGACTTACAACAATCTTTCATGACTCTTCACTGGCACAAAGCCTGTAAAATTACACAAAAAACCTCACACTGTTCCACCTTATGGGAAATGTCAGTTAAACTAAATCTCTGATAGTACTACACCCCCACCACAGTTTCTAGATTCAATCCTCAACTTCCAGATAACTGTTGGGAGACATTGAGGACTAAGAGGGGACCTCCTACATGTTATGTGGAAATGCCCCAAACTGCTCTTATATTGGAGAAATGTATTTCATATCATCTCAGACATGTCTCAACAACAGGTCATGCCGTCTCCAGCTCTAGCAATGCTCTCCCTGGGCATAGACCGACTTCCCCACATACTGCAACACGCTATCATTCAATTACTTCTAGCTGCGAGATTAATGCTCACTAGAAATTGGAAAAACGCTGTTTTTCCCTCAATAGCTGATGTAATAGACCTAACTCACTTGCACTGCACGTACAAGCGGATGATGGCGTCCTCCACAGGGAGACTCCACATCTTTCTCAACAACTGGTCTCCTTGGCTTTCCTGGTACAAAAACACTGTAATAATGCCTTCTACTTAAGTGTGTACAACCTAATTTGATTCACGATGAGGGGGCCACACTTCTTCTCGGACGCAGATTGCTCCCATTGGGTTGTCTGAGGGGAGTGGGGTCACATCTACTACTGATGACTAGCCCTGCCATCTTTTATGATGATAGGATGACACACATCCGCAATAATTATCCAAAGAATAGACACAGAAGATTGACGTACTGTTTTCCGGTAATGTTTTGCACTCCTCCTTTGTCGAATCCTATCCATGTCACTCTGTAAATGCTAACAACTGTTATATTTATCACATTTATGCCTTTATTTTTGATCTCTTTGTATTAAAATACAAATAAAAATCTATTGAAACAAAAAATCTCAAACCATACAATCCCTCCATTGTTCAGTCCAAAACAATTAACATTTATTCACATCAACATCCATAAATAATAAAAATCCACAGTAAAAAGCATATGTTACACATAACCACTTGCCGACCGCCTAACGCACATATACGGCGGCAGAATGGCACGGGCAGGCAGAATCACGTACCTGTACGTGATCTGCCTCCCGCGGGCGGGGGGTCCGATCGGACCCCCCCCGGTGCCAGCAGCGGTCGGCATTTGACTGGGAGCGTCGGGAGGCGAGGGGGAGACCATCCGATCGTGGCCCCCCCCTCGCGATCGCTCCCAGCCAATCGGAATCCTCCCCTGCCTGTGTGTAGTTTCACACAGGCAGAGGATGTGATGTCATCTCTCCTCGGCTTGGCAGTTTCCGTCCCAGCGCCGAGGAGAGAAGACATGTGAGTGCACAACACACACACACAGTAGAACATGCCAGGCATACTTTACACCCCCGATCCCCCCCAATCACCCCCCCCCTGTCACAAACTGACAGCAAGCAGTATTTTTTTTTTTTCTGATTACTGCATGGTGTCAGTTTGTGACAGTTACGGTGTTAGGGCAGTGAGTATTACCCCCCTTTAGGTCTAGGATAACCCCCTAACCCCCCCCTAATAAAGTTTTAACCCCTTGATCACCCCCTGTCACCAGTGTCACTAAGCGATCATTTTTCTGATCGCTGTATTAGTGTCGCTGGTGACGCTAGTTAGGGAGGTAAATATTTAGGTTCGCCGTCAGCGTTTTATAGTGACAGGGACCCCCATATACTACCTAATAAATGTTTTAACCCCTTAATTGCCCCCTAGTTAACCCTTTCACCACTGATCACCGTATAACCGTTACGGGTGACGCTGGTTAGTTCATTTATTTTTTATAGTGTCAGGGCACCCGCCGTTTATTACCTAATAAAGGTTTAGCCCCCTGATCGCCCGGTGGTGATATGCGTCGCCCCAGGCAGCGTCAGATTAGCTCCAGTACCACTAACACCCACGCACGCAGCATACGCCTCCCTTAGTGGTATAGTATCTGTACGGATCAATATCTGATCCGATCAGATCTATACTAGTGTCCCCAGCAGTTTAGGGTTCCCAAAAACGCAGTGTTAGCGGGATCAGCCCAGATACCCACTAGCACCTGCGTTTTTCCCCTCTGCCCGGCCCAGCCCAGCCCACCCAAGTGCAGTATCGATCGATCACTGTCACTTACAAAACACTAGACGCATAACTGCAGCGTTCACAGAGTCAGGCCTGATCCCTGCGATCGCTAACAGTTTTCTTGGTAGCGTTTTGGTGAACTGGCAAGCACCAGCCCCAGGCAGCGTCAGGTTAGCGCCAGTACCGCTAACACCCACGCACGCACCGTACACCTCCCTTAGTGGTATAGTATCTGATCAGATCAATATCTGATCTGATCAGATCTATACTAGCGTCCCCAGCAGTTTAGGGTTCCCACAAACGCAGTGTTAGTGGGATCAGCCCAGATACCTGCTAGCACCTGCGTTTTGCCCCTCCGCCCGGCCCAGCCCAGCCCACCCAAGTGCAGTATCGATCGATCACTGACACTTACAAAACACTAAGCGCATAACTGCAGCGTTCGCAGAGTCAGGCCTGATCCCTGCGATCGCTAACAGTTTTTTTTGTAGCGTTTTGGTGAACTGGCAAGCACCAGCCCCAGGCAGCGTCAGGTTAGCGCCAGTACCGCTAACACCCACGCACGCACCGTACACCTCCCTTAGTGGTATAGTATCTGATCGGATCAATATCTGATCTGATCAGATCTATACTAGCGTCCCCAGCAGTTTAGGGTTCCCACAAACGCAGTGTTAGCGCGATCAGCCCAGATACCTGCTAGCACCTGCGTTGTGCCCCTCCGCCCGGCCCAGCCCAGCCCACCCAAGTGCAGTATCGATCGATCACTGACACTTACAAAACACTAAACGCATAACTGCAGCATTCGCAGAGTCAGGCCTGATCCCTGCGATTGCTAACAGTTTTTTGGTAGCGTTTTGGTGAACTGGCAAGCACCAGCGGCCTAGTACACCCCGGTCGTAGTCAAACCAGCACTGCAGTAACACTTGGTGACGTGGCGAGTCCCATAAGTGCAGTTCAAGCTGGTGAGGTGGCAAGCACAAGTAGTGTCCCGCTGCCACCAAAAAGACAAACACAGGCCCGTCGTGCCCATAGTGCCCTTCCTGCTGCATTCGCCAATCCTAATTGGGAACCCACCGCTTCTGCAGCGCCCGTACTTCCCCCATTCACATCCCCAACCAAATGCAGTCGGCTGCATGAGAGGCATTTTCTTTATGTCCTCCCGAGTACCCCTACCCAGCGAACCCCCCCAAAAAAGATGTTGTGTCTGCAGCAAGCGCGGATATAGGCGTGACACCCACTATTATTGTCCCTCCTGTCCTGACAATCCTGGTCTTTGCATTGGTGAATGTTTTGAACGCTACCATTCACTAGTTGAGTATTAGCGTAGGGTACAGCATTGCACAGACTAGGCACACTTTCACAGGGTCTCCCAAGATGCCATCACATTTTGAGAGACCCGAACCTGGAACCGGTTACAGTTATAAAAGTTAGTTACAAAAAAAGTGTAAAAAAAAACACATACAAAAATATAAAAAAAAAAAAAAAATAGTTGTCGTTTTATTGCTCTCTCTCTCTCTATTCTCTCTCTATTGTTCTGCTCTTTTTTACTGTATTCTATTCTGCAATGTTTTATTGTTGTTATGTTTTATCATGTTTGCTTTTCAGATATGCAATTTTTTATACCTTACCGTTTACTGTGCTTTATTGTTAACCATTTTTTTGTCTTCAGGTACGCCATTCACGACTTTGAGTGGTTATACCAGAATGATGCCTGCAGGTTTAGGTATCATCTTGGTATCATTCTTTTCAGCCAGCGATCGGCTTTCATGTAAAAGAAATCCTAGCAGCTAATTAGCCTCTAGACTGCTTTTACAAGCAGTGGGAGGGAATGCCCCCCCCCCCCACGTCTTCCGTGTTTTTCTCTGGCTCTCCTGTCTCAACAGGGAACCTGAGAATGCAGCCGGTGATTCAGCCATCTGACCATAGAGCTGATCAGAGACCAGAGTGGCTCCAAACATCTCTATGGCCTAAGAAACCGGAAGCTACGAGCATTTTATGACTTAGATTTCGCCGGATGTAAACAGCGCCATTGGGAAATTGGGAAAGCATTTTATCACACCAATCTTGGTGTGGTCAGATGCTTTGAAGGCAGAGGAGAAATCTAGGGTCTAATAGACCCCAATTTTTGCAAAAAAGAGTACCTGTCACTACCTATTGCTATGATAGGGGATATTTACATTCCCTGAGATAACAATAAAAATGATTAAAAAAAAAATGAAAGGAACAGTTTAAAAATAAGATAAAAAAATAATAATAATAAAGAAAAAAAAAAAAAAAAAAAAAAGCACCCCTGTCCCCCCTGCTCTCGCGCTAAGGCGAACGCAAGCGTCGGTCTGGCGTCAAATGTAAACAGCAATTGCACCATGCATGTGAGATATCACCACGAATGTCAGATCAAGGGCAGTAATTTTAGTAGTAGACCTCCTCTGTAAATCTAAAGTGGTAACCTGTAAAGGCTTTTAAAGGCTTTTAAAAATGTATTTAGTTTGTCGCCACTGCACGTTTGTGCGCAATTTTAAAGCATGTCATGTTTGGTATCCATGTACTCGGCCTAAGATCATCTTTTTTATTTCATCAAACATTTGGGCAATATAGTGTGTTTTAGTGCATTAAAATTTAAAAAAGTGTGTTTTTTCCCCAAAAAATGCGTTTGAAAAATCGCTGCGCAAATACTGTGTGAAAAAAAAAGAAACACCCACCATTTTAATCTGTAGGGCATTTGCTTTAAAAAAAATATATAATGTTTGGGGGTTCAAAGTAATTTTCTTGCAAAAAAAAATTATTTTTTTATGTAATCAAAAAGTGTCAGAAAGGGCTTTGTCTTCAAGTGGTTAGAAGAGTGGGTGATGTGTGACATAAGCTTCTAGATGTTGTACATAAAATGCCAGCACAGTTCAAAACCCCCCCAAATGACCCCATTTTGGAAAGTAGACACCCCAAGCTATTTGCTGAGAGGCATGTCGAGTCCATGGAATATTTTATATTGTGACACAAGTTGCGGGAAAGAGACAATTTTTTATTTTTTTTATTTTTTTTTGCGCAAAGTTGTCACTAAATGATATATTGCTCAAACATGCCATGGGAATATGTGAAATTACACCCCAAAATACATTCTGTTGCTTCTCCTGAGTACGGGGATACCACATGTGTGAGACTTTTTGGGAGCCTAGCCGCGTACGGGACCCCGAAAACCAAGCACCGCCTTCAGGCTTTCTAAGGCCGTAAATTTTTAATTTCACTCTTCACTGCCTATCACAGTTTCGGAGGCCATGGAATGCCCAGGTGGCAAAAAACCCCCCCAAATGACCCCATTTTGGAAAGTAGACACCCCAAGCTATTTGATGAGAGGTATAGTGAGTATTTTGCAGACCTCACTTTTTGTCACAAAGTTTTGAAAATTTAAAAAAGAAAAAAAAAAATTTTTTTTCTCGTCTTTCTTTATTTTCAAAAACAAATGAGAGCTGCAAAATACTCACCATGCCTCTCAGCAAATAGCTTGGGGTGTCTACTTTCCAAAATGGGGTCATTTGGGGGGGGGTTTGTGCCACCTGGGCATTCCATGGCCTCCGAAACTGTGATAGGTAGTGAGGAGTAAAATCAAAAATGTACGCCCTTAGAAATCCTGAAGGCAGTGATTGGTTTTCGGGGCCCCGTACGCGGCTAGGCTCCCAAAAAGTCCCACACATGTGGTATCCCTGTACTCAGGAGAAGCAGCTAAATGTATTTTGGGGTGCAATTCCACATATGCCCATGGCCTGTGTGAGCAATATATCATTTAGTGACAACTTTGTGCAAAAAAAAAAAAAAAAATTGTCACTTTCCCGCAACTTGTGTCAAAATATAAAACATTCCATGGACTCAACATGCCTCAAAGCAAATAGCTTGGGGTGTCTACTTTCCAAAATGGGGTCATTTGGGGGGGTTTTATGCCATCTGGGCATTTTATGGCCTTCAAAACTGTGATAGGTAGTGAGGAGTAAAATCAAAAATGTACGCCCTTAGAAATCCTGAAGGCAGTGATTGGTTTTCGGGGCCCCGTACGCGGCTAGGCTCCCAAAAAGTCCCACACATGTGGTATCCCCATACTCAGGAGAAGCAGCTAAATGTATTTTGGGGTGCAATTCCACATATGCCCATGGCCTGTGTGAGCAATATATCATTTAGTGACAACTTTTTGTAATTTTTTTTTTTTTTTGTCATTATTCAATCACTTGGGACAAAAAAAATGAATATTCAATGGGCTCAACATGCCTCTCAGCAAATTCCTTGGGGTGTCTACTTTCCAAAATAGGTTCATTTGTGGGGGTTTTGTACTGCCCTGCCATTTTAGCACCTCAAGAAACGACATAGGCAGTCATAAATTAAAGGCTGTGTAAATTCCAGAAAATGTACCCTAGTTTGTAGGCGCTATAACTTTTGCGCAAACCAATAAATATACACTTATTGACATTTTTTCTACCAAAGACATGTGGCCGAATACATTTTGGCCTAAATGTATGACTAAAATTGAGTTTATTGGATTTTTTTTAGAACAAAAAGTAGAAAATATCATTTTTTTTCAAAATTTTCGGTCTTTTTCCGTGTATAGCGCAAAAAATAAAAATGGCAGAGGTGATCAAATACCATCAAAAGAAAGCTCTATTTGTGGGAAGAAAAGGACGCAAATTTCGTTTGGGTACAGCATTGCATGACCGCGCAATTAGCAGTTAAAGTGACGCAGTGCCGAATTGTAAAAAGTGCTCTGGTCAGGAAGGGGGTAAAACCTTCCGGGGCTGAAGTGGTTAAAGGGGTTGTAAACCCTTGTGGTTTTTCACCTATACATTAAGGTGAAAAACCACCTGTGCTGCAGCTGCCCCCCAGAGCCCCCCTTTCACTTACCTGAACCTGGTCTTTCCAGCGACGGGGACGAGCACACCAGCTCCAGCCGGTGTCTGGATATGACATGGAGCATGTGCACTCAACTTCGTTGGTCGACCATAGCGAGGCCTGTTCTGAGTGGAACCTGTCCTGTTAAACTGCTGTATGGTCTTGGCCATTGTGCTGCAGCTCAGTTTCAGGGTCTTCTTATAGCCTAGGCCATCTTTATGTAGAGCAACAATTCTTTTTTTCAGATCCTCAGAGAGTTCTTTGCCATGAGGTGCCATGTTGAACTTCCAGTGAGAGCGATAACACGAAATTTCACACACCTGCTCCTCATTCACACCTGAGACTTTGTAACACTAACAAGTCACATGACACCAGGGAGGGAAAATGGCTAATTGTGCCCAATTTGGATATTTTCACTTAGGTGTGCACTCACTTTTGTTGTAAGCCGTTTAGATATTAATGGCTGCGTGTTGAGTTGTTGAGTTATTTTGAGGGGGAGAGAGAGAGAGAGAGAGAGAGAGAGAGAGAGAGAGAGGGATATAGACACTATATTACCAAACGTATGGGGACACCTGACTTTACACGCACATGAACTTTGATGGCATCCCAGTCTTAATCTGTAGGGTTCAATATTGAATTGGCCCACCCTTTGCAGCTATAACAGCTTCAACTCTTATGGGAAGGCTGTCCACAAGATTTAGGAGTGTGTCTATGGGAATGTTTGACCATCCTTCCAGAAGTGTATTTGTGAGGTCAGGCACTGATGTGGATGAGAAGGCCTGGCTCACAGTCGTCACTCCCTAAATTCACCCCAAAGGTGTTCTATCGGGTTGAGGTCAGGGCTCTGTGCAGGCCAGTCATGTTCCTCCACCCCAAACTCACTCATCCATGTCTTTATGGACCTTGTTTTTGTCCTTAGGCGCTTGCCTATTTTCTTGCCTCTGATGTGTTATAAATTGTTTTACTGCAATGTTTATTTGTCCTACATTGGGATTTGTACTTGTATATTTTATTGTGGCATTTGTTGTTTTCAGGATCATCAATTTTTGGTATGGTTTGTTGCATCTTTAGGACCATAATTCCACTCATGGGCCTCACCACATACAGGCATTCCTTACTATTGAGGTTATCCATCAGAATATTTATGATGTTAATGATTGGTCTACCTGCCTATACAACCTTATTCCATCTAAGGTTTGCCTTTATATTTACTCTTATCACTATCTTTCCTGCTTTTTATCTCAGATTCTTCTACCCTCTCACTTCCCCTTCCTTGTCCCCCCCCTCTATCTCATTCACCCCCTTCCCCCTCCATCCTTATTCCCCCTATCTGTTCCCCCCACCCCCTCTTCTCCTTTCCTTCTTCCCCTCTATTTCCCCCCTTTCCTTCTTTCTCCCTCTCCTTCTTCCCCACTTCTTTCCTTGCTTCTCCCATCTCACCCCCCTTCCCTTGCCCTAGTTTTGTTCTCTTTCCCTCCTCCTTTTTCTCTTTCTTCTTTTCTCCCCTTTCCTTTCTTTTTTCCCCCTTTTCTTTTTCCATTTACTTTATCTTTCCTTTCTTCCCTCCTTTTGTTCTCATTATTCCCCATGCCTCCCTTTCATTCTCTCTCTTCTCCCCCTCCCCCCCTTCCCCTTCCCCTTCCCCTTCTTTCCCTATTCCTACCCTTTGTAATTTTTGCTTTTCCTCTTTGTTTTTCCCCACTGTAAAAGCAGTCTATTTATCACTGTGAAACTGTGAATGGCATCCATTAATTTACCATTGTGTAAAACTGTGATAGCTTTGATTGGCAACAGCTATCACAAGGTACAGGTCCACTGTGATTGGCCATATGCCATTTGAGCACTGTTAAAAATCTCGGCAATACTCACAATAGTACACAATAGTACACTATGGATTAAAGCCATTTTTTATAACTGATATGTGACTGGTCACCTTGATTACATGGTACCAGGGCCATGCACAGTGGCCAGGTACAATGATCTGTCTTCTGCTGTGTCTGGTGGAAACTAGGGTACGCATTAGGTGTGAGAGTGGGAAGACGTCATATGACATCCACCCAGGATAGCAGTGCTGCCACCCAGGCATATTATCACAATATGCCGTGTGGGAGGTGGTTATCATTGCTGCTCCCTGCAAAATATTATTGTTTAAAATCTTTATTTGCAATGGTACATGTCCCCTTTGGCAATGTCCAGCTCCTCATGCAATTTGTTCCACAATACCTTGTCTATGAGCCTTCAAAATTAGAAATGTACATTCAACTCATCACTAACACAGATTCTATGACAGTTACTTATAGTCATGCACTTATAAATATATATGGAAATTATGGAATTTAAGTCATATGTATCCAGTTACTATACACCTCTAAATACGAACTGACTTTTTTTTAGTTCCAGTGTTTGTTGATATGCTCACAATACAGAAGTATTTCCAGTTATACTTGGTATAAACTTGATGTGCATCGATTTGAAGAGTCCTCCCTAACTGTATATAGTACATAATCCATGAAACTATGGTGATCTCACAATATCAAATACCATCATGTCCTGTTGTGAGTCAGGGTCATTGCGGCCAGAGGAAAAAAAAAAAAACACACCAAGCTACCTTACTATTTTTTTTACCAGACAATGTTGACTTTGTGGAGGGTGATAATCACCAAATATTTGCCTATACAGACTAAAATTGTTAAAAAACAGGATGGGGATGGCGCATTTGTTCAAGCATTGCTGTAAAGCACAGATTGTGATTCACAGTATATGAATATGAAAGGTATACTTTATTGTCAATTGCCCACCCCCGCATTGTAATAACGTTAAATACATAAAAGTAAAGCATGTACAAAGCTAAAAAAGTCATGTATGTTCAAGCTGAGATGTCATGAACATAAAAGGCAAAGCAGGGTTGGGCATGTAAAGATTAAAAGAGATCAATTTGCATCATAGTGTAGGAAAAAAATTATATTTGGACACACATAGGAGCTATGACTAAACAGTGATTTTCAATGAAACACCTTAGCTGTATATGTTGTTTCCCTCATGTTTTTTTATATTGTCGAATGCTTTTATAAAGATATGCTATAATAATGGTGATTTTATTAGAAGTGCGACCAGCCAGATTTTTTCCTACACTATGAAGACTATGAAGGAGAGGGTCAACACCTGCTAGTATGATTGTGGTCACTAGTTTTAGAAAGTAGAGGTAGTTGAAGCTTGGAATAAACTTTGAGCAGAGGTAGTAAGAAGATCAGCAGTAAATGGCTTCAAACATGCTCGGGACAAACATAGATCAATACTCAGACAAAGAGTTAACAAAAAAGAACAAGCAAAATAAAAAAACAACAACAACAACAAAAAAGCATGCAGACTCGACGGACTACTCTATTTTTTTTTTTTGCCATCACTGTTCTATTTTTCTATGGTGGATGTGGAACAGGGGACTGGCCTGGAGCGGTGCTTATTTTTCGTTTGCATCATTTTGCATCAGTCAATGTAGAAGCAATTAGTAGAAGAGTAGGGAATTTTTTTCCTACATCTCTGTTGTATATGTTTGCCACATAACAGAATTGCCTCCAAACCAAAAATGTCCTTGCCATCACTTCAAGTACATGCATTTGCATTGGTTGGGTCATGGGTAGCTAGTCTGCTTTTTTTGAGTTCATTCAGATAAAAAGAAGAACAAATTCTGTACAACTTGAAAACACTAATGCCCTGTACACACGATCGGACATTGATCGGACATCCCGACAACAAAATCCATCAGATTTTTTCCAAACTTGTGTTGCACGGTCGCACAAAGTTGACGAAATTTCCGAACGTCAAGAACGTGGTGACGTACACCACGTACGACGAGACTGTAAAAGGGCAGTTCAATACCAAATGCGCCACCCTTTGGGCTCCTTTTGCTAATCTCGTGTTAGTAAAAGTTTGGTGAGAGACGATTCACGCTTTTTCAGACTCGTGGTTTTCAGTTCTTCTTTCTGCTGTTCAGTTTGTGCTTGTGGGTTTGTATCTGGTCTTCAGTTCATGCAGTGAGTTCCCATTGGTTTATTCAGTGTGTTCTTGTCTGTTTGTTACTGATTTTCAGGTCGCTCTTCACAGGCCTTGCTGTTCTTCAGTGCTTTCTGTTACTTCATTCTGACCAGCCGACTGTTTTGAAGCCATGTTGCGTGTACGTACTCATCGTAGAGTTCATGCTGTGTGGGGGCTTGGTGTTGGGGTTCTTACTTTGACACAAGCCCAGTCCATGAACAGGGTGACGGACCCCGTTTTTCACCATTTGTTGGCTTTGCTGACCCCTTATATCAGCAGGCAGGATACCTGTATGCGGCAAGCCATCACTCCAGAGCAGAGGCTAGTCGCCACGTTGCGGTACTTGGTGATGGGGAGAAGCCTGCAGGACCTCAAGTTCTCGACAGGCATCTCCCCCAGGCTCTGGGGATCATTATCCCGGAGATCTGTTCTGCCATCATACAGGTCCTGCAGAAGGACTATATTAAAGTAAGATTTATCCTTTAACATCATATTTTATTGTATTTAATGTTTGATAATGTATTGTATTTCTTTCATCATTCCCTAATTACCATGATTGTAATATGCTATGAATGTCCATGCATGCTGGAATGTTTAAATTTTTTTTTTTGATCCTTCATGCATATTTGCCTTCACTTACCTCCCCAGCATGCTCTCCTGGGCCTATATCCACCTAGTCTAGTAACTTAACAATGTATTTTGTCAGCTCCATTGTAGTGCTTTACCCTAAACATCCCCTAAAATGTGTACATATGTTATTTGTATCCTTAAATTCATGCAGTGCCAGAGGCTTATTTTTGGGGTCCCAAAAACATTTGGAACCCCCCCTCCCCCCAACCGCTAACTCAGCTGATACCAATCCTCTATGTGCTGACTTTGCCAAACCCGTACACACTATACCTGCCTCTTTTATGGTCATATTTATGGACAAATTCCCCAAAGCATGTAGTGCAAGGGCCTGCCTGAATACTTTCAAATGGTACTGTTTAAAGTTTTTGTATCCTATTATTATCTTGATAGGTAATTGCAGAATGTTAAAATTGTGCTCCAATTTGTACAGTGTGTATTCATATTTTTGTATTATGACACTTCATACCTGTCCAGTGGGCTGCCAGTTGTGTAAGTAAGGAGGGGCTGGCCAAAGTAATACACATTATTTAGGCATTCATCTCTCAATGAAGTGGAGAGGGTTACCTGTCCAAAACATCCCCCCCTAAAATTTTTACAATGGGCCATCAGAGGGGGTGAGGAATCTGATAGGTGGACCTTATATTTTTGTCTTTAAATACTCCCTAAAATAAATGTTATGCTGATGTTGGCCAAGAATGTTTGTGTCTAATCTGCTTTCAATGTTTATGTGCAATTTTTTTTTCTGGTTTGACTCCACAGTTTCCTTCCATGCCACAGAAATGGCAGACTGTGGCCTCCCACTTTGCCCAGCGATGGGACTTTCCCAACTGCGGAGGGGCAATTGATGGGAAACATGTCCACATAGTCCCACCCCCCAACTCGGGGTCATACTATTACAACTATAAGGGGTTCAATAGTATTGCGATGTTGGCGGTGGTGTCGGCTACTTACGAGTTCCTGTATGTGGACGTGGGAAAGAATGGCCGGATGTCAGATGGTGGAGTCATCACCCAGACCGAGTTCTACAGGCATCTCCAGAATGGCAGCTTGGGCTTGCCACCTCCAAAAGACAATGCGGAAGGACTCCCATTCGTCTTCGTTGTGGATGAAGCATTTGCGCTGGGGGACCATCTTATGCGGCCATTCCTTATGAGGACCCTCACCCCGGACCAGAGGGTTTTTAATTACCAGCTGGCCAGAGCCAGAAGAGTGGTGGAGAATACGTTTGGAATAATGGCCAGCCGGTTCCGCCTATTTCTTACACCAATACACATGGTGGAATATAAACTCAATCACATCATCCTGTCCTGCTGTGTTCTCCACAACTTTTTAAGGAGAAATTCTTTCAACTATGCTGCCTCAGTTGGGCCTGAGGCTGGAATTCAGAATGAACCAACCCTGATGGCGCTTGAAAGTGGCCGTCCTGGCTTGCCCCCCCAGAGTGCCTGCGAGGTCTGTATAAGATACATGGAAGACATTTTTTAAATAAAAATATATTTGAAACTGAACAAATATTTATTTTGATTTACTGCTTGGCTTTCTTTTAGCTGTCTCCTTGGTTATCTTTTATTAATGTTATTTTTTTGGCCTTTTTCTTCAACAGTCCAAACGAAATTTAGTTGACACATGAGGTGACAATCTCTTCTTCGGTGAACTATTATTATTATGTTGTGGGTCTGTTACACACACACCTTGTTTTTGTTGTTAATGTATGTAATGCATTACTGACAAAAATATTAATATTTTTCAGCACCATGACTGAAATTTGGGGAGTCATGAAAATGGCGTGATTGTGTAAAATTAGAAAGCACTGTTGGATGTTATTTACTAAAGGAAAATACGCTTTGCACTACAAGTGCACTTGAGACTGCACTGAAACTGCACATGTAGTGCAAAGTGGAGTTTCCTTTAGTAAATAACCCCCATTGCCACTGAAAACACCAACTTTACTCCAAAAAATGCTTTTGAGCATTGAAAGAAGAACACATTGTTGATTATCAATCTTTTTAATCAAAGCACAATCACATGTGCGTTTATAAAAGGGTTTTTGAACAAACCAACATGTTTGTTGTATAACATTTTTTTAGGTCACATTAAGTAGAAATCGCCTTTTAAGGTAAAACAGGCATGTTTAAAACCATAAAAAAATACACAACTCTGGAACTTACAAAGTTCAACTTTTATAAAGTGAAGGCAATATCAGACATGAGTATGTACAAACTGTGTTTGATATTGCGTTCAGCAGATGGGGTGATGTCACCCCTGGAAAAGCCAAATTTAGAAGATGCACACAAATTGCCTAATGTCAACATGTGCTAGCTGCCATCATGGAGGATCAATGGACGTGTTTTGTGGGTGCAACCCCTTCCTCTCAGCTACTTTATTATCAAGGAAGGGGTTGCACCCATAAAACGCGTACATTGATCTCCCGTGATGGCAGATAGCACATGTTGATACACTGTGTGCATCTTCTAAATTTGGCTTTTAACATATGTAAAAAATTTTAGTCATAAAAAAAAACAGAAGAAATTTAGGGATTTCTGGTTGTTTTAGGTTTTCCCTAAAACATCAATGATGTTCTTCATTTTGTTTTGAACATCATTGATGTTTTGCTTTATGTTTTCTAAATCTCAATTACACCCCATTATCTCCCCGATGAGGATCTGGGCACTTTCAGAGGTGAAATGACATTCCTCTTCCACAACATCCCGATCACCTACAAAAAAACAAAAAAAAAAACACCATGTATTATAAATATACAGGCATCCATCTCTTACCTGAAGCTGTGGTTGCAGACACTCACCTGTTGTGGTGACAATTTCAACAATGTCTCCCTCCCCCTCCTCTGGTTGGGTTTTGTGGATTTCCCCTTCTTCCTGAGGTGGGAGGTCCCTGGTGTTCTCTGATGAGTGGTGTCCTCCGAGTCTTTTCTCCCCTATGTGAACAAAAAGAGGTATACTTAGCACACAGATATATGATGGCAGAAATAGAAATATAAAACATTGCTTGGAAGTGTTTTACAATTGTCTGTTTTGGCAGAGTTTGAAGCAGAAGAAATTTTTTGTCCTTTGTAAAACTTGAATACTTACCTGTTTTGTGCAAGCTTCACAGATGAAGACACGCCTGTAGTATACACTGGAGCACCTGTGTGGGCCCCCTAATAAAAAGGATGTTCTGGTGTCCCACACTAGTGCTCCAGCGTCCAGGTGTGTAAACAGCTGCTGAGCGTCCTCTCCTTACACAGAATCTAGTTTGCATTTCATTCTAGTTACAAACCCATCTAGACAACAAACTTTTTTAATAGAAGTAGGCCAGAAAAAGGTATTGAACTGCATCTGCCCAAAACATTGTATTTCAGTGGCTGAATGAACAATGTTTCCTATGAACGATTAATGTGCCCATGAACATGAAAGTTGCCATTTTAAACTGTACAACAGTAAAGAAAAGCAGATGGAGCAGCACGAACGTAATAAAAATAAACAGGAACACAGGACAACTACTTACTTTTTTGCAGCACTCTCCTGATCCTTCTATACTGATTGTGCTCCCTTAATTTGAGGTCTGACCATCGTTTCCTCAGTTGATCTTTGGATTGTCGTACCCCAAAATTCCTGTGCAGACTCTTCACAACTTTAGCCATGATCTTGGCCTTTCTCACATTTGGGTTGGGGTAAGGTCCATAGTTACCGTCATAGTCAGCCCTTTTCAATATGTCCACCATCTCCACCATCTCAACAAAGGCCATATTTGAAGCCTTAAATCGCCTGCGGGATCCTGACATTTCTGGCTCCGGGCTTTCCTCCTCCTCCTCGTTGCTGGAATTATCCTGCACCTATTGTCTCTCCGCCATGTGCTCTCCCCCACTGCGCTGAAAAAGAAGGGGTGGGGAATAGACTAGAATGAACGCCAGGGGCGGCAGAGTTTCACACATGCGCAGTGTATATAAAGCGTAACACGCGTGCGTCGTACGTACAATCTGTGAGCGGAGGAAGGAGCATTGAAAGCGCAGATCGTGATAACGAAGGTACCATTTTAACTTGGGCCTATACTGCCTAAAGATTGAGGCCTATATTGGGACAAGATTAGGAGAGTTTAGCCTGATATTAGGGTTTGTCTTGTGTTGTGTCTTGCAGAGAAATTGAATGGCTTCAATGATCACAATTTCCTCCCCCTGTTCATAGACAAATACAGGGAGCTGCCCTGTCTGTGCCAGGTCAAACCCAACCATTTTATAATCATAAACAAAAGAGGCAGGCAGAGCTGGAGAAATTGCTGGAGTTGGTGAAGCCGGTGGTCCCTACGACAACCATCCCCTATTTAAAAGCCAAAATTGGTGGC
The DNA here is from genome assembly GCF_042186555.1 of Aquarana catesbeiana. NCBI lineage: Eukaryota > Metazoa > Chordata > Amphibia > Anura > Ranidae > Aquarana > Aquarana catesbeiana. The sequence continues at coordinate 647,156,012 of NC_133324.1, forward strand.
CTGAGGAGCATTTATCTAAGGGAGCGCAAGAAGGTCCAGGATTCCCAGAGATAACGAGCTGCAGCAGATGACATTTATGTACCCAGACTGTGGTACTATGAGAGACTGCGATTTCTGTCAGACCAGACTGAAGTCAGGGAATCCCTCTCCACTCTTCCTTCCACCCTATCTTCCACTCCAGCTGAGGCTTCCAATGTCCAACCTGGGACTTCCAGCCAGGAAGAAGTGGAGGAGCCCAGTTTGAGCCATGTATAGCATTGTTCTACAGATTTCTTGGCAAAACATAAATGATGTTTCCTAGATGTTATTATTGATCATTAATTGCTGATTTAATAAAGGCGTTCACATATCAATAGACAGTAGTGGGCAAAAATAATTGGGACAAGAATGAAAAATGCTGGGCTCAGAATGATAGTCTTTTCTATTTATTAACATTCAATTTGCAACAGTCATGAGATGAAAATTGTGTGTGATTGATTAAGAAAAAATTAAAACTATGTCCCTTTTTCATACACAGGAAGGCCTCAGCCAGGAGGAGGCTGTGGAATGTGGCAGCCAGAAGGAGGCGGGGGTTAGTGGCAGCCAGGAGGAGGTAGGGGTAAGTGGCAGCCAGGAGGAGGCGGGGGTAAGTGGCAGCCAGGAGGTGGCAGGGCACAGTAGGAGCCTCACACAATCACAGGTTCCTCCCCTCCGCCTTCCAAACAAAAGACCTAGGAAGGGGAGTAATGTGGAGGAGTCAGCGCTCAGGCTGATTTGGGAGGCTTCTGCATCCCTCAGAGCCACCCCCACTCGTGAACAGGCCTTTGCCTCCATGACTGTCACCAAACTGCAGGACATGGAGGAGGGCCAACGCCTCATGTGTGAGGAAATCATTTATAAAACATTAAATAAGGGGTTGAGGGCCCAAATCACACCCAATACCCACCTGTGTGAGTTGCATCATCCTCCTCTTCCTGCCACACCTCCAACACCACAGCCACAGCTTGGAAGGAAGAGTGGAAGGAAGACAAGAAAGTGATGGCCTGGGTTCAGTCTGGTCTGACAAAAGATGCAGGCTCTTGTATGACCACAGCCCGGGGACACGTAAGTCATCTGCTGCTGTTCCTGATCTCTTGGACTGCTGGACCAGATTGTACTCACTTAGATAAGGACTCCTCAGGCCACCAATTTTGCCTGAAAATAGTTGATGTGTGCCCTGGGGGCCAAAGGCTTCACCAATTTCTGCTGTTTCTCCAGCAATGCCTCCCTCTTTATTTGGTTAGGACCCCTAATAAAGGGTTTTTTTAACTAATACTTGCCTATGTGTGTTTTCCTTCAAAAAGGACAGTTTGTTTGTGAGTAGGCAGGTACATTTCAAAAATACAATGTGAAATTAACAAGGGACACCAACAACCAACCTCCTTGAGATTAAAAAAGACAAGATAATAATGGTATTGTGGTAACTTGACACACAAAACACACCCAAAACAATTCTGGAGATCACCAAAAAAAAAAAAACAGGAGATCTGGATTAAAAAAAAAAAATACAAAAATAAATCTAAAAAAGAAATTTTTTTCAGTAGATGTGACAAATAAAAATATTATATTCATGAAATCACTAGAAATAATAAAGAAAGAAGTTTGTGAGAAGTCTGTGTGAATATGAGCAGCAAAACAACTTCATTCTTCTAGCATTATAAAGAAGAAGAGAGTGCGCTGCATTAGACTATTTAAAACATTGCAGCATGACGAAAGTGCTATATCCATTACGATCGCTAATTTTACCAAACCGAGCAGTTCTGTCTCGTAATTTTTCTGAGCATGCGTGGCACTTTGTGCGTTGGAATTGTCCACACACGGTCGGAATTTACGCAAACGGATTTTGTTGTCGGAAAATTTTATAGCCTGCTCTCAAACTTTGTGTGTCGGAAATTCCGATGGAAAAAGTCCGATGGAGCCCACACACGATCAAAATTTCCAACAACAAGCTCCGATCGCACATATTCCGTCGTCCGACCGTGTGTACAGGGCATAAGAGGTATGACACAATCAGAATTCATGCTACTTCCATTTAATTCTGATTTTTGCCAGCATCTTTGTGAATTGTCTGTCCAATAAATGGAAGTATAAATGTTAAATGTTTCCTAAAGTAATCATTCCAGATAGATTTAATAGTTGGCATTATATTTAAAAATTATTTATATGTTCACAATATAATAACCTTTATTATAATTACTTTTACTTTTACTCTAACATATTTTTTACAGGTACTGTAAGGTATATGAAGGGAGAGCAAAACACTAACTTTAATAGCTCACACAGGAAATGTTTTTTCTAAGGCTCTTATGTTTGTAAGAACCATGTTGATAACATGACATTTTATAGCTTCTTTTATAGCAACCCTTACAGGCACTTAGTCCTGATGTAAAACTAAGTTTGTTTATATTTGGTACATATACTGAAAAGTGGTTCAAAATGTACAGTACACAGCTGTACTGGATACTGTAAAAATGATAAGATGTTAATTTATCACCAGTATAGGAGTAAAAAAATCCTGTTGGGTATGTTTATTGGGGAGAACCCAGAATAATTGAATTGTATATTTCCCCAAAGACTTTTGTCCTTTTATGATGATTTTTTGTACATTGAAACTGTTGCACAAAATGCACATACTGCATCATATTCAAGACTCACTCATATAAGAACATCATGAAAAAATACCTTTCTGGTTTCCTTAAAAAGGAACTGAACTCTGAACACTGTCCCTGTGCAGGCAAAGAACAAATACCTAGTTAGTAGTATTAATTGTAGGCTTACTCAGCTGATCTTTTCCCCCATTATTGACTTACCATGATTTCTGAGGTAATGGCAAAGAATCAACAAAAGAGTTAGAGAAAGCAAAGATCTACAGAATAAAAATTATACGAAAACCCCCTAACGGGGCTTTAAAGCAGCCAATGGATGCAATGTAGATGGTCAAAAAAGTTAGTTTTATTAGTACAAAAAGTAGTATAAAACAGATGAGTTCTGACCTATAGAGTCAGGACATGAACTAGAGTACAATATTAAAATCACAACGGACAGTGCCCGTAATTGGGAACAGTGTACAATACAGTGTATTTAGGACAACAAGATCATAAGTATTGGAATCCTGATGAGTTTCGACCCTCACTGGGTCTTCTTCAGAGGATGGTTGTCAAATGTAAGGATGTAAGCATATATCAAACACAGCATAAAACTCAACAATAGTCAACCCATATATGTACAACACAGCGTATCTGCATAGATTGCATAGTTACCCGTCACAGAGTTCCCGATAGTTCAGGATGTTCGTGATGAGAAGAGTGTAGTCCCTCCTATGTCCTCTGCCTCCCCAATAACCGGCCAACTCCCCAGGGAGCGGGTAATAGGCCAGACTTGCCTTGCAAGGGATCACGCATATGCTACCCCCCACACAAGGGGGAAAAGGTGAAAGCGGACAGCGGACGGCACACAATGCACCCAAGATGGAGTAACGGTGATGCTGGAATCAGATTGGAAACAAGGAAACATTAGTTCCCCCAGAAAAAAAGTAAGTAATTCCCCTAGTTGAGGGCGATTTACTCGTATTCGAATATAGGTCCGTGGGTATGCAGGGAACAGAGGGTACAGCAAGGAAAGGAAAAGAGGAGGGAGAAAGGGGAAGGGAAAGAAAAAAAAAAAAGGGGAAGGGAAGAGGGGAAAGGGAAAATAGAAGGGTGGAGGGGGAGGGGGGGAAAGGAAAGAAAAGAGTGAAAAAGCCAAACACGAAGGGGAGCCGTAAAGGCCAATGGGTGAAAGGGGTGAATGTGTGACTAGCAAGAGCGAACAACAAACGCCCTGCTGCCCTGCTGCCCATTTAGGACCATATAGCGATAGAAATATTGGAGTAGTAGTACTACACCAGTGAGAGGGACCAAAGAGCAGGAAGGAGAAGACCAGCCAGAGCTGGAGAAAAAGATGGAGGGAAATGGGAGTGATACATGAGTGAGAGTGTGGGGAGAGGTGGCTGGGAATGAAAAAGGTGGAGAGAGAAGATTCGTGTGTGTGAAAAGGACCCAGCAATAGCACAACAATCCAAAAACAAAACAAACAATTCGTGATGCATCAGCACAAGGAATAAATAGGTGCATATAGGTGACGGCAGTGCTAATTACCCAATAATAAGGACCGGAATGGCTTGAGTCAGATTGCCCAGGGTTCTGGAAGGTTAAAATATTAAATCATACATCACTGGATGAAAGGAATAATAGAGGAGGTGTCAGGAGGCACAGGCCGCCTCCATCCGCTGGGCTCCAGGGCGCATGCGTGGTGGACTCGCGCTACGCCGTACACCCGTTGGCGGCCCCATGGTGCGGCGCGCGCGGGTGCACTGCGGTCCCCGTGTGCGCGCCGTGGCCGTGCGGGTGCCCGGCAGCACGTCACGCTGACGCGCTCGCCGGAGGGCTACATCTGACGGCTCCAGCACCCAGTCGGGTTGCTGGTTTGTCGTCAGCTGTGCCCTGTTCCCTGTACCTGCTGTTGTCCCTGTTGTACCTAGTGACCCTGTGCTGAACCTTGCCTGAATAACGGACTATACTCTGCCTGCCTGATACCCCTGACCTCTGCCTGATTAACGGATACTCTGCCTGCCTGATACCCCTGACCTCTGCCTGATTAACGGATACTCTGCCTGCCTGATACCCCTGACCTCTGCCTGATTAACGGATACTCTGCCTGCCTGATACCCCTGACCTCTGCCTGATTAACGGATACTCTGCCTGCCTGATACCCCTGACCTCGGCTTGATTAATGGACTTTGCTCTGCCTGATACCCCGGTTCTGACCTCTGCCTGATTAACGGACTCTGCTCTGCCTGATACCCCGGTTCTTACCTCTGCCTGAATTACGGACTCTGCTCTGCCTGAAACCCCGGTTCGGATCTAACTTCTTGTCTTTGCAGTTCTTCAGTACCCAACGGCTACCCGGACCTTCCTCCGGCCCTTCTGGAATCCTGCTACTACCGGAAGCCCGTGCCTCCGCGTGCCCCCAACTCCCTGTATCACTTCCAGGGGTTCGGGTGCGCGTGGTCGTAAGGGCGAGCCGCTCTCGGCATCTTGGCCTCGGTGAGTATAGTCCCGACAGTACAAACCAGCCAGATATCCGAGGCCGACAGAACGTGCTCTCCTTTGGAGATCCTGTGTCAGCAGGTTTCCACTCTGGCCGACTCCGTTCAGAAACTACAGGAGGGGTATACTCAGATTGACAACCGCCTCCAACAAATTACCGGGGTACTCCCTCCTGCCGCTGCAGCTCCCACACCCAGCAGTGAAGGTCCGCTCCCTCAGGCCACCACCAACCCTAAAGTTGTCATGGCGCTTCCTGAACCTAGGGTCCCTACACCTGAATGGTTCTCAGGGGACCGTAAAAAATTCAGGGCTTTTAAGAACGCATGCTCTCTCTACTTTGCCCTTCAGCCCCGGACGTTCGCATCAGAGATCGTCAAGGTAGGATTCGCAATCTCACTGCTGTCAGAAGAACCTCAGGCCTAGGCCCATGGCTTAATGGAACAGGGAAGTCCTGTGTTAAACTCCATAGATACCTTCTTCGAGAGTATGTCCAAACTCTATGATGACCCACAGCGGATGGCTACAGCTGAAGCCATCTTACACCACCTGTCCCAAGGGAAGAGACCAATTGAAGACTATACGGTAGAATTCCGTAAATGGGCGGCCGACACAAATTGGAACGAGCCGGCTCTGCGCTACCAGTACCGTCAAGGCTTGTCCGAACTCCTCAAGGATGAACTAGCCAGAATGGAGACTCCCGATTCCTTGGAAGAGTTAATTCAGGCAGCTACGAAACTGGACAGGCGCCTGCGGGAACGTCGCTCAGAGCGGTTCCAGGGTCCACGTCCTACGTGGACGCCATTCAGAGCCTCACCCATGCCGTCACCATCTCCTACAACACCTCCCGAGGCCAAGCCCATGCAGCTTGGCCTGGTCCGAGCTCCACTAACCTCAGAAGAGAGGCAACGCAGACGGCAGTCCAACTTGTGTCTCTATTGCGGGGGAGCTGGACACTTCCTGCGCAGCTGTCCAATAAGGCCCAGTAAGTTTCTTCAGCCAAAATTGATGAATTGCCAAGACAATAATGCTCCAAAATCTTACGTGATGTTGTTTGTTTCTCTGCAGCTACCGGAAGGGGAGTCTCGCCTACCATTGATTGGGAGCTTGTAGCTGCTTCATGGATGCAGCCCTGGCCGTATTCCCTTGCAAATGAAAGCTCAAGGTCTACAAGTGCATCTGGCTGATGGGTCTCTTCCTAGTTCGGGTCCAATCACGCAGGAAACTCGGCCTATTCTAGTAACCACTGACTCCGGGCATCAAGAGCTCCTACGGCTTGACCTCATTCACTCTCCCATTTTTCCAGTCATCTTAGGCCTGCCCTGGTTACAGGCTCATGATCCACAGATTCAATGGAGCACTAAGGCGGTATCCTTCTCCTCTCCGTATTGCTCTGAGCATTGCCTCCCTTCGATCCCAAAAGTTTGTGCTACGGTTACTGTTCCGTCTGATAAGCTCCAGCAGATTCCCCATGAATATCTTGAGTTCCAAGAGGTCTTCAATAAACAGATGGCCGACCGCCTACCACCTCATCGGCCTTATGACTGCCCGATCGATCTGCTGCCGGGATCAGTGATTCCGTTCGGTCGTATATTTCCCCTCTCAGAGACTGAACTGGAAGCTCTCAAACAATACATCAATGAGAACCTGGAAAAAGGTTTTATACGTCCCTCGTCCTCACCTGCCGGAGCAGGGATATTCTTTGTTGGGAAGAAGGATGGATCCCTTAGACCATGCGTGGACTACCGGCAGCTTAATAATATCACCATCAAGAACAGGTATCCACTGCCGCTTATCCCGGAGCTTTTCCAACGATTCCGATCCGCCAAGGTCTTTTCCAAATTAGACCTCCGGGGTGCCTATAACCTTGTTAGAATCAGAGCCGGGGATGAATGGAAGACGGCCTTCAGGTCCAGGTTTGGACACTTCGAGTACTTGGTGATGCCATTCGGGCTGTGTAATGCTCCAGCCACTTTTCAGTCAATGATATATTCCGAGAATACCTGAATGACTTCCTTGTTGTCTATCTAGACGATATACTCATTTTCTCCTCCACGATTGAGCTACACAAGGGGCACGTCAAAAAGGTCCTTACCATATTGAAGCAGCACAAGCTTTATTTGAAAGTGGAGAAGTGCGAATTCGAGAGATCAGTGGTGCAATTCCTGGGGTTCATCATATCAGCAGATGGGATCGCAATGGATCCCCAAAAGATACAAGCCATTCAGGAGTGGCCAGCTCCGTCCGATAAAAACGGTTCATAGGATTCGCCAACTTTTACCGGAAATTCATTATTGGATTCTCGGCCATAGTGGCACCCATCACCCAGCTAACCCGCCAGCACGGTTCCTTCCGGTGGTCCGAAGCCGCAATAGCCTTTCTGAAATTGAAAACCCTGTTTAGTTCTGCTCCAATTCTTCGCCACCCCGATCCTTCTCAGCCATTTGTACTGGAAGTGGACGCCTCGGAAATTGCAACAGGAGCAATTCTTTCCCAAAGACAAGGGCCCAAAGCCGTCCTTCACCCCGTTGCATTTGCATCCCGGAGACTCAGCCCGCCGGAATTAAACAACGACGTGGGTGACAGGGAGCTGCTGGCCATAAAATTCGCTCTAGAACAATGGAGGTATTTGCTTGAAGGCGCATTACACCCAGTGATGATCTTTACAGATCATAAGAACCTTGAGTACTTACGGACAGCAAAGCGGCTAAAACCTAGACAAGCCCGTTGGGCTCTCTTTTTCTCTCGCTTCAACTTTCACATATCCTACAGACCTGGCACAAAGAATGGAAAGGCAGACGCACTCTCGCGGATGTTCTCAGCAGATTCCCAGACTCCAGAACCTAGTACAATCCTCTCTTCTCAAAACTTCCTTGGGATGGCACAGGTGGACTTGATGTCATCCATCAAATCATCGTCTAACTCTTGTATGGAACCAGAGATACAATCCTTGAAAAGAAATGGGAATTTTTTTTGTATCCGTGGGAAATTATTTGTACCTCGGGAGACACGGTCACTAACCCTTAAAATGTGCCATGACCATAAACTCACAGGGCACTTTGGGATAAGGAAGACGTCCGAGCTGGTCTCTCGCTCTTTTTGGTGGCCTGGGTGGAGACGGGTTTGCAAGGAATATGTGGCTTCTTGTCCTATATGCCAGCGTAACAAAGGTCAAAACGCCAAGTCTTGGGGTCTACTAAAACCCCTGCCCATTCCAGAATGGCCATGGTCTGACATATCCATGGATTTCATAGTGGACTTGCCAGCCTCGGGGGGTTTTACCACCATTTTTGTCGTGGTCGACCGTCTCTCCAAGATGGCCCATTTTCTGCCCATGAAGGGCACTCCTTCGGCCTTGGAGACGGCCAATATTTTTCTGAAGGAAATCATCAGGCTCCATGGTGTACCAAAGAGTATTGTGTCGGACAGGGGTGTACAATTTACGTCCAAATTCGGGAGGGAGCTCTGCAAAGCCCTAGATATCAAGGTCTGCCTCTCATCAGCTTACCACCCTCAGAGCAACGGCCAAATGGAGAGGACGAACCAGACCCTAGAGCAATACCTGCGGTGTTTCTGCTCAGGATCCCAGGATGATTGGGCAAGTCTTCTCCCATACGCGGAGTTCGCTTATAACAATTCCGTCCATGCTGCTACCAACCAAATTGCGGATTCCAAATTGCGGATTCCACCCCACGTTTCTGTCCAACGATGTTCCTGAGATAGCAGTCCCTGCAGTGCATGACAGAATAACCTCTTTACGCTGACAGTGGTTACCAGTGTCAGAACTGATTGGCGAGGCAATGGGAGGTGAGGACGTGAGAACGTAGCGTCCGTCACGGAGGGAGGGGTCCCAGTGTGGCAGCAGGAAGCCGCCTCGAGGAACGCTCTGTGAAGCCGCCGATGTACACACCACAACGGGAGGAGAACCTCTGCTTGCCAGCAGGGAAGATGACAGCTACATGAAAAAAGATACCGTTGGAGAAACATCCTAGGACACCGAGGAGCGGCCGGAGCAATAAGATAAGTGTAAACCGAAAGTGATCTGTGAAACAGCTTGTAAGCCCCGGCATCCCACCCCTCCTCCTCCCCCTTGTCTCTCCTGTCTTACGAACGGCTGGTTGTCTGTGAAATAGCTGTGAGCCTCGGCATCCCGTCCCCCCCTCCTCCCCCTCGTCGCCCCTGTCTCCCGAACGGCTGGCTAGAGGATTTATTGTCTGCAGTAATCCTCAGCCATTAGCACTGGAGGAATCAAAGGGATTTTTTTTTTTTTTGAGACACAGAACCTGTAAGAGTGGAGAGTGGAGAGGGTAAGAGGTGGATGGATGAGAGAGAATTGATTAACAGCATGTGAAGTGAAAGTCTTGAAGGACAGAAGTCAAGTGTATTTTGGAGATATTGAAGTTTAAACTCTGAGTGAAAATAATTTAACTGAACATCACTGAGAAAGTTGGTAATGTGATAAAACACCAAGGGACTGCATTTAAAAACGCCAGGGAAGCATAAAGAAATATATGTGACCATCAGCATCATTAGTGTTGTCAGCATAAAGCAGTTGAGTTGTGGATGATGAAGGAATATATACTGACTTAAGAGATAAATGGTTAAAGTCTGTATCAGAGCTGTGGTGGGGGAGGGGCAGAAGAGAGAGGGAGAACTATGATTAGGAAGAACCAACAAACCACCAGAAGTATAACACCTAAAAATAAATAAATAAATAAACATAACCAGCTGGGAAAACATCTAAATCACTATAAAACATAACAGGACTGACATATGGGATATCCCTAGATAGGGGTAAACCCTGGAACAGCTCTCTTACCTTTCACCTCCACTACCCACCCCCATAAACCTCTTTCGGTACCCCCTGCCCCAGTAAGACATACTGCTCCCCCCTAATTAAGGGAGAGCAGGGAATTACGGCTGGGTAAACGGATAAGAGGGATAAGAAGGGTAAAGATGAGTAAAAGCACAAATAAAACGACAAGAGGAGGCGCCCCTAAATCTCCAAAAGACAAACCAGGGGTCAGTACATTGAAGCATTACATGACACAAGGAGCCAGCCCAAGAAATACGGAAGCGGAGAAGCAGGGGAAAGCGAAGGTGGAAAATAAAAAAGGGACAGATAAGAAGGTGGGTGAGACCCCAGAACACTCCAGGGAAGATTTCATATCAGAAGGGGAGTTGGAAAGCAGTAGGATAGAGGGGAGACCATCCGAGTCTCTCCCCCCCACAAAAGGAGAGATGAATGAGATGTTACTGAGACTAGAAAAGTTGATCAAAACAGACATCAATATGATGAGAGGAGATCTGGGAAGCCTCCTGGATAGGGTAGAAGAAACAGAAAAAACAGTAGAAAATCAAAAGAAAGAACTGGAAACCCTTAAACAGCAAATGAAAATAGCACAACAAACCCTGAAGGAAATTCTCTATAAGCTGGAAGACCAGGAAAATAGAAATAGAAGACAGAATATAAGGTTACGATCAGTCCCAGAAAAAGAGGGAGAAGATCTGAGGAAAATGTGCACAATAGTGCTAGGCCCCCTTATAGACAAAAAGGATGAAGAACCCCTAAGAATAGAAAGAATACATTGGGTTGGATACCGGCGAAACCCAGAAGAGAGACCACGGGACATTATTATTAGATTTAGATTCTATGAGGATAAAATGGAGATTTGGAGGAAATTAAGAGGAAAACCACCCTTGACATATGAAGGAGCGGAGTTACAGGTGTATGCCGATCTATCCCAAGAACCCCTGACAAGAAGAAGACACCTCAAACCCCTCTTAGAAAAAATGAGACAACAAAACATTAGATACAGCTGGGGGTTCCCAGCCTGCCTGATAGGATACAAAGAGGGGAGATCAGTGAAATTGCGCTTTCCCGAAGATCTAGAAGAGTTTTGTAGAAAAATGGACTTACAGATACCAGATATACCGGGCTGGATGGGGGGGGGACTAGGGGGGAGGGGGAGGGGAAAAAGGGGGGAGAGAGGAAGAAAAAAGGAAAAAAAAAAAAAAAAGAAAGAAAAAGGGGAGAAGCTTTCCATGTTTAGGGGAGAGGGGAGGAGGAATATTAAAAAATAGGGTGCACAGATCACGTGAAACAGAGGATGGCTGATTAGCACCCCTTCAAATTTTCAATCTAAGGAAGGGGTGAGAGGCTACACTGGGTCCCACACCTTGGGACAAATGGGTTTGTCAGACGCCTTGATTTTCAGGGCGCCGGACAAACTAGGGGCCCATACAGGGCCAGGTGGGGAGAGGAGGGGGAGGGTGGATGGGTGGGGATGGAGGGAGGAAGGGGAGGGGGGGGAAGGGGTGATAGGGGACACTGGGCCCCATATCTTGGGACAAACGGGTCTGTTGGTCGCCCTGATGTTCGGGGCATGGAAAAACTAGGGACCCACTTGGGGCCAGGAGGGGAGGGGGGGAGGGGGGAGGATAGATAGGGGGAGGTGGTGGGAGGAAGGGAAATGGGGAGCAGGGGGGGTATATTGTGCATATGCCTCGACAGAAAAAGGGGTAGTTCAAGGTAGGCCAGAGGTACAAAAGATAGCAAATTCAGAAAAATGACAACATTTAAATTCCTATCCTATAATGTAAAAGGGTTAAACTCAAACTTGAAAAGGCACAAAATTTTGAGGGAACTACAAACCTATGGGGCAGGGGTGGTGTCCCTGCAGGAGACCCATTTAACATATGAATCAAATATTAGATTAAGATCAAAAGAATTCCCGAATTGGTTCTATAGAGATGCAATATCGAAAAGAGCAAGGGGAGTGGCGATAGGATTGGCTGAGGGGGTACAGTTTAAATTAGGAGGTATGATGCAGGACCCAGGAGGGAGATTTCTGTTCATCAGAGGAATACTTGGAGAAATAGAATGCACCCTCGCCAACATATACGCCCCTAACAAAAACCCAATAAGGTTTCTGAAGGACACATTGGAAAAATTAACGGATTTTAGGAAGGGGGAACTTATAGTAATGGGTGACCTCAATATGTGCTTAGAACCAGAAATCGATAGTACGTCCGGGGCACAGGGGACGAATAACGGACAGATGAGGAAGATAAAACAGGAACTACATAAAAATCAATTGGTAGACATTTGGAGGGTCATGAATGGTAAAACACGAGATTATACGTTCTACTCCCCTGTGCACCGGACGTACTCTAGGATTGATTACATCTTAGTAGACCATAGACTTTTAGACAGGATAGTAGGCTCAAAAATAGGAATAATCACAATATCAGACCATGCCCCTATTGAGATGGAGATGCAGATATATAGGGCTCAAGGGAGGCAATCATTATGGAGAATAAATGAAGACCTACTGCAAAACGAAGATATCTCAAAAAAAATAGAGAGAGAGCTAAAATATTATTTTGCAACAAATGAAACAGGAGATACATCGGGATCGGTGATATGGGAAGCACATAAAGCCTACATAAGGGGAATAATAATATAAGAGGGAGCAAGGAGAAAGAAGGAAAGGAAAAATAAGATGGGAAATGTTATAAAAGAAATTTTTAACTTAGAACAAGAACATAAAAAACACAGAGGACACCACCAAACAACATACCTTGCACTGATAAATAAACGGGATGAACTAAAAAAGTTGATGGAACAAGAAACAAAGGAAAAATTTAACCAAATAGCTAAAGAAAGATATGTGTGGGGAAATAAGGCGGGAAAACATCTAGCCAGAATGCTCAGGAAAAAAAAAGCCCTAAACTTTATAGGAAAGATACAGGATAAACATGGGAAGATGGTCTATGAAACCAAAGAGATTGGTGAAGTATTTAAAAACTACTATAGTGAACTATATACAGAGGAGATGAATTCAGACCAGATAAGTGAGGAAAATAAAAACAGGAAGATAGAGGAATTCTTAAAACGTGCCAAATTAACCAAGATTACAAAAAATTCTAGAGAGGTCCTGGAGAAACCAATAACAGAGGAGGAGATATATAGAGCAATAGCAGATAGTACACAGGGGAAAAGTCCGGGACCGGATGGGTTCACCACATATTACTACAAGAAATTTAAAGACATACTAGTACCGAAAATGTGTAAGTATATGAACGGGGTGGGAAGTGAGTTTGAACTAAGTAGTGAGGCGCTTTTTGCTACAATCACCGTGATCCCCAAAGAGGCCAAAGACGCGACTTTATGCGCTAGTTACAGACCGATATCATTGATTAACGTAGACACAAAAATATATTCAAAAGTACTGGCCACGAGGATAAAAGAATTGATGAATGGGGTGATTCATCCGGACCAAGTAGGCTTTATAGCAGGAAGGGAGGGAAGAGACAATGGGGTGAGAACCCTATTGCTGCTCCAGAAGAGAAGGGAGGAGGGACTTCCAGGTCTGCTCTTTTGCTAAGTGATGCCGAAAAGGCATTTGACAGGGTGGACTGGGAGTTCCTGTTTAGAACCCTAGAAATAATAGGAATAGGCCCAAAGATGATAGGACGGATCAAAGCACTTTATAGAAAACCCAAGGCGGCCATTAAGATCAACGGAACCCTGTTGTCACCTTTCGAGATGAAGAGAAGGACAAGACAGGGATGCCCCCTGTCTCCCCTTCTCTTCGTGTTGGCCCTAGAACCCCTTCTTGCAACAATTAGAAATAACCCTGACATTGAAGGATTTAAGGTGGGAGAAGAGGAGCACAAATTGGCCGCTTATGCGGACGATGTGCTCTTCTATATAAGTAACCCCGGAAATACATTACCAAGATTGGTTAAAATATTAGAACAATACGGCGAAATAACAAATTTTAAGATCAATATGGGGAAATCGGAAATTCTAAAGATAAACGTGAGTAAAATAGAGGAGGAAAAACTGAAGAGAGATTTCCAATTCCGCTGGAAAAAAGAGATCAAATATTTGGGAATAATGCTTACGAACTCCCCGGAAAAGATATATAGAAAAAACTATATCCATCTCTTGGATGAAATAAAGAGGGAAGGGAAAAAACTCCAGACAAAACCTCTTTCATGGATGGGGCGTATTAAAGCCATAAAAATGGTCCTCTTGCCTAAGATCACGTATAAATTCCAAATGTTACCTATTAAACTCCCACAGGAATATATTAGAAAACTGAAGTCAATAATCTCTAATATAATATGGAAAAACAAAAGATGAAGAATATCTCTTAAGACCCTAAAACAAGATAAAGACAAAGGGGGCCTTGCGGTACCGGATATCCTAAAATATTATAAAGCAATAATTTTATCAAGAGCAATAGAATGGGCTAGGGATAACCAAGAAAAAAGATGGGTGAATATAGAGAAATATTATAGTAAAACACGTTTAGGATCTATTATCTGGAACCCACCGAATCACAGAACGGTAGATGAGGAAACGCACTGTTTGACAAAAATAGTTTTAAAGACATGGGATGTAGTATATAAACAGTTAGATAAGATTTATAATTCTCCCCTGATAGAATTAAAGGAGAATGAGTATTTTGCACCAGGGAAAAGAGATATAGGTGGGAACTGGATAAAAAAAGATAAAGTACAGCTTAGAGAAATACTTAAAAAAGGGAAAATTGTCACAATTACTGAATTGAAACAAAACACTGACACATGGGTGATAGATGAATGGAGGTACATGCAATTAGACCGCTTCATGAAAAATTTACCTCAACCGATAAGATCCGGAGAAAATTTGACAGCGTTAGAAAAATTATGTTTATCGGAAAAAACAAAAAACACAATATCTAAGCTATATAAATTAATATTGAAAGAAGAAGAAGCAGAGGTACCCACATTCATCAAAAAATGGGAAAAGGAATTGGGAACACAAAAAGACACGAGCACGATTAATAAAATGTTATTTTTGGCCCATAGCTCAGCGGCGGATATAAAAACGGCCGAGATGAATTATAAATGTATGGCAAGGTGGTACGCAACGCCAGATAGGATAAGTAAATTCCAACATGGGAAATCGGCAGAGTGTTGGCGGGGCTGTGGAGGGATGGGTACTATGGCTCACTTATGGTGGAATTGCCCGGTAATTAAAAAATATTGGAAAAAAATCTTGAGCTCGATAAAGGAGATTACAAAAATTGAGGTGAAGGAGGATCCGTGGGTGGTTCTCTTCCATGGCATAGAAGGGAGTGTGAAACAATATAAAACATCTCTGGTCCCACATCTTTTAAACGCAGCAAAAAGATTAATCCCCAAAAATTGGTGGGGAAAAGAAAGTCCGGAGATGTGGGACTGGATAAATGCCGTGGAGGAGACCCACACCATGGAGCAGTTTTCTTTGTACAAAGAGGAAAAGAGATAAGTAGACAAATGGAAATGTTGGAAGGAGTTTAAAAAAACATGGAGTTATGCAGAAAAAATCAGGATTTAACTACCTACCAAATAGATCTTAGGCATTGCACAAGGGTTAGGGGGGAGAGGGGAGGGAAAAGGGAGGGAGATGGGAGGGAGGGGGGGTTATATATATGTATATGGTTTCTTTTTTTTTTTTACTTAGATATGTGAAACAGAGAGATTTATAAATAAAGATAAAATTTTAGAAAAGAGGAACTAAGGGCTGAGCCTCATCAGGTGAGGTTAGGTTTTATATAATTATTTTCTTGTAAACCCCTGTTGTGTCCTTCCGTTGAAAACAAAATAGATACGCCACAGTGATGAAGAGATGAGAAGAGACATATATGAGCGAGAAAGCTGAATTAGTCTCTCTAGGAATTTTCTGAAGTGGCAAAAAAAAAAAAAAAAAAAAAGAATAACCTCTTTACAAGTTAATTTCCAGAGGATTCAAGACATGTTGCAAAAAGCTCAAGTGGATTACAAGGAACAGTATGATCGGGGCAGGAGGGAAAACCCAACCTTTAATATAGGAGAGGAGGTCTGGTTGTCCACCACCAACCTTAAACTATCCATGCCTTCTCGGAAACTGGGGCCCAAGTTCATTGGTCCTTTTCCCATCAAGAGGATTATCAACCCTGTGGCTATGGAGCTAGCGTTACCAAGAACGTACAGGATCCATCCTGTCTTCCTTATTTTCTTGCTGAAGCCCATGGTGGACAGCACTTTTCCAGAAAGAGGAGAACTTCCTCCTCCACCAGTTAGGGTGGATGGGGAGAATGAGTTTGAGGTGGAGTCCATCCTTAATTGTAGGAAGAAGGGCAGACAACTGCAGTATTTGATCCAGTGGAAGGGATACCCACCTGAGGACAATTCTTGGGAACCCGCAAAGAATCTGCATGCACCACTCTTAATTCAAGCTTTCCATCGAGACCATCCGGAATTGATGTCCAGCCTGGGCGTCCAGTGTCCGCCCTTAGGAGGGGGACACTGTCAGGAGGCACAGGCCGCCTCCGTCCGCCGGGCTCCAGGGCGCATGTGCGGTGGACTCGCTCTACGCCGTACACCCGTTCGCGGCCTGATGGTGCGGCGCGTGCGGGTGCACAGCGGTCCCCGTGTGTGCGCTGTGGCCGTGCGGGTGCCCGGCAGCACGTCACGCTGACGCGCTCGCCGGAGGGCTACATCTGACGGCTCCAGCACCCAGTCGGGTTGCTGGTTTGTCGTCAGCTGTGCCCTGTTCCCTGTACCTGCTGTTGTCCCTGTTGTACCTAGTGACCCTGTGCTGAACCTTGCCTGAATAATGGACTATACTCTGCCTGCCTGATACCCCTGACCTCTGCCTGATTAACGGATACTCTGCCTGCCTGATACCCCTGACCTCTGCCTGATTAACGGATACTCTGCCTGCCTGATACTCCTGACCTCTGCCTGGTTAACAGATACTCTGCCTGCCTGATACCCCTGACCTCTGCCTGATTAACGGATACTCTGCCTGCCTGATACCCCTGACCTCTGCCTGATTAACGGATACTCTGCCTGCCCAATACCCCTGACCTCTGCCTGATTAACGGATACTCTGCCTGCCTGATACCCCTGACCTCGGCTTGATTAACGGACTTTGCTCTGCCTGATACCCCGGTTCTGACCTCTGCCTGAATAACGGACTCTGCTCTGCCTGATACCCCGGTTCTGACCTCTGCCTGAATTACGGACTCTGCTCTGCCTGAAACCCCGGTTCGGATCTAACTTCTTGTCTTTGCAGTTCTTCAGTACCCAACGGCTACCTGGACCTCCCTCCAGCCCTTCGGGAATCCTGCTACTACCGGAAGCCCGTGCCTCCGCGTGCCCCCAACTCCCTGTATCACTTCCAGGGGTTCGGGTGCGCGTGGTCATAAGGGCGAGCCGCTCTCGGCATCTTGGCCTCGGTGAGTATAGTCCCGACAGGAGGAATGTTGAGGAACCGTGGTGTGTCCCACACAAATGTGGAAGCAGTTAAGACGTTTTGAATATACTCACCAATCACTCAGACCGGTAGCTGAATACAAGGTATCACCAAGCTGGGAGAGAGTCAATGAGCCTCCCCTGGAACTTGGTGCTTTAAAAGTAAGTGTTAATTAACTAACCCCCATCAGGTGCGGGTGCTCATCGACTCCCCTCCCCCCTTCCCCCCCTCCACTGGGGGAAAGAGCAGCACAGCAGTGCGCTCAATGCGTGACCCCCCCGGCGTTCCGGAGGAGAGTAAACTCCCGGGTCCCCCGTCGCATCCGGCGCAACTGCGCAGGCGCCGTGACATCATGCGCACACGCACGAGGTCGCGCGCCCGAGAACAGCATCCAGAAGGGATCCAGGACGCCGCTGGCAGACAAGAAGCGCCCAATCCCAGGTGCTGCCACCTGGTGGGCGCATCAAGGAGACGTAGGGCCCAAGCGTCACCCCTCTTGTCCTGCCAGGAAGGCATGAATGGTACAATCCCGGCCCCTAAGTGGAGAGCACAGCCGATCAGGGGGAGACAACCTAGGACACAGGAAGAGACCACAAAATGATTATACATGTTGTCAAGTGATATTAAGAAAATATAACCACACTTGCCATTATCAGACGCTGATTAAGTATTGTGCATAAAATATATGGGATTTTTTTTTACCATAATATATACATCATAATGTACAATATCACTGTCACCTTACGAATAGTTCTAGGCTGTACTAGCGTCATCCGTTATGTTATCAAGATAAAGTAACGAATCATACAAAGTAACACATAATACCAGGTTATATGTAATATGAAAGAAACTGTGAACTGTTTTTCCAAGGCTGTATCCCTCTGAGGTTAGAAGATTTTAAGAAACAGGGACCCACTTTTTTGCATTACAATCAAGGCGGAAAAGCTGCATCACACAATTGTGAATGTTGCAAGTGATCATAATCAAATTACTAAACGCTGGGAAAAACCAGGGGTGGACCGTAAGATGGAAATTGTGGTTTTACTTATTTTAAGAGGCTATCCCCAGGGCTGGAAAAGGGAGGGTGTATATAGTGGTAATATGGTCCCTGACGCTCCTCCGGGGAATATTGCAGAAAGTACGGGGTTAGGAATCTTCTCCAATACACTCACTGTGTCCTATAAAAATAAAAAAGTGTGGCGCTAGTGCAAAATGAGGCTCCTGTTGCTAAACAGGTAGATATAATTATTTGAGGAGGAATGAAAAAACACTTTCAGTGTAAATAGGTGAAGTGAAGAAAAGTTGTTTTGTGAAACATCCAAAACTATTTATATGTGTAGAGAAATAGGGTACTCAGTGATAACCTATAGGTTGAATAGGAAACAATTCTGCATATGAGATCATATTCCAAATGAAAAACAAAGCAAGTACATATCAATGCAAGGTATCTCGATGGACTGAGTATGTTGTTTAACAAAACTGAAATACAATAGAAATGGGAGCCAAGGCGAAGGACATCGGAAATCCCTGAGGGAGGGCAAACATAAATGGGAGCACAAAAGTCTCTCAAATGACAAGATGGGGCAGTCCCACTCAGTCCCACAGACCACAGGGTGCAAACCGTCTTCTCAAGAGGTAGGTAAAGGTTGTTGGGAGGGGTCCTGATAATTACGCTGAATCTCAACTCATGTGGATGATTCCAACCAGGAGAGGGGAAAAAGCAAAAGGATGCCCTTACCAGATCAGGTGGACTCACAGGCCGTGGCGGTGAGTCAAACGAGCATGTACCGTCAGACGGTATGGAGTGAAGATTTGTGGGAAGACTTGTGGAACATCTTGTCAGCAGTCCTCAATTGAAGAACCAACTTGGAGTCTGGGGTCCCCAGGGTACGGTTTCGATCGCCGAATGACCGTTTCCTCAGAGGTCCGTCAAATGTGCAAATAAGCAAGAAAAAAAGAAAAAAACTTCCACATAGTGTGAATCCGTGATTTGTAAAAAAACATAAGAGCACTTTATTTGAGGAGTGTACTCCCAAAAAAAATATTTTTACAAACGGGGGGCAGTAAAAACTAGGCTCAATATAAAAACCGGCATAGAGAAGTATAAAAATAGCGCAGTGGGTAGTGGTGGGGTATAATCATATGAACCCGACGCGTTTCGCCTCCAAAGGCTTCTGCTGGGGTATGAATAAGCCCCCCACATAACTGCGCTTTATATAGTAAACCATAAATGAAGTGTAACAGCTGATCGGCGCTGTTACATGGGACGACTTCCGGGTTCGGCAGCGTCATCCGTGACACAACGGTCACATGATGTTAAATGGCCAATCATAGGGAGATGGTCAAGAGCCAAGCCTCACTCCTGATCCCCAATGGGCAGAGCGACAATCCCATTCGTCTCAACAGTCATGTGATCGTCACATGATGTGGTAATGACGATGGGACGCTCTGAGGCTGCGTATCAGAGGAAGCAGGAAGCAGAGGCCCAACAGATTAAAGCGTGGAACGCAAGCACAGCGGCGATCCACGCTGATGATGTCTAATTCTAGTATAATGGTGCAGTCCCGAACCCGGAAGTCCTCCCAACACATCACCATATACAGAAACAGACATAATAGAAAATACATGTATATACACTAGACATGGAAGATACGTGAAAGATACATATATATATGCTAAAAGTTCTTGGTGTATAAACTTACGATATACATAGGCAATATATATAATATTTCTTATAATAAAAATAATAGAAACAAGGGGCTAAAAAAAAAAAAAAAAAAGGGGCATGAAACCTATAAAGATATATGGAAACATCCAACAAAGGTTTATGAAGGGATCTAAAGAGGAAGTGACATGTATGTTTAATACTCAATACACATGTGATTCAGTTAGATTGGAATATTACTAAATGTGATTAAGTTAGATTGGAATATTGCTACGTGGAGTCAGGAATTAAAAAAATTCCAGGAGCACGGTGTTCTATGCATAAATGATAAATATTATCCATTCTACTGTGCAAAAGTGGGTGCTCGTAAAGAACTCTACAAAAACATTTTTTTTTTTTTTTTTTTTTTTTGGGTACATAGCATGGGAAAGAAATTAATTGCTCACAATGAGGGGACAACAATCCAGCAACACTCATAAAACTAAAAGGTCTAGGGAGGTGTTACGTAGTCCCTCTATATATATATTGTAAGAGGGAGGGAGGGGGGGGGGGGAGGACATAGATGGGCCTTCCTCACCAATTATTCTATTCAACATAGGCAGATAAGGAGTATTATCTCCAGACATTGGAAAATTTTAAAGAATGACCGAATACTAGGCCCATTACTTCCCGATCAGGCTGGAGTGATCTATAAAGGGGCACCATCAGTAGGTGGCAGAATTGCACCAGGGGTGGTTAATCCTCCGAAGACGCCATCTTTTTTCCATGACCTTAAGGGCTTTTACCCCTGTAGGAAATGTACAGTATGTAAACTCAATGTATGCAAATCTCGCAAAATTGATACCTTCATGTCGTCCACCACTGGGAGAGAATTTAAGATGAAACAATTCGCGACATGCACCACAAAGTATATAGTTTACCTTATCACTTGCCCTTGCGGTAAGCAATATATAGGACGAACTATACGCAATTTCTCTATACGAGTGAACGAACATATCACAGCCATATTAAAAGGACGCACCAATCATAGTGTTCCTAAACACTACTTATACCATCACAACCAAAATCCATCTGGAACGAAGTTTCAAATTATTGACAAATTCGTTCCACATTGGAGGGGGGAACCAAATACAAGGGGTGTTTCCAAACTTGAGACTTTTTGGATACATCTCATGAAATGCTATGTGCCACATGGACTCAACGTTGAGTGGGATATCAATGCCTTCATAAATCAGTCCTAGGCGTTGATACCCCCTCCTCCCCCCCCCCCTCCCCCCCCCCCCCCCTCCCTCCCTCCCCCCCTCCCTCCCTCTGACAATATATATAGAGGGACTACGTAACACCTCCCTAGACCTTTTAGTTTTATGAGTGTTGCTGGATCGTTGTCCCCTCATTGTGAGCAATTAATTTCTTTCCCATGCTATGTACCCAAAAAAAAAAAAAAAAAAAAAAATGTTTTTGTAGAGTTCTTTACGAGCACCCACCTTTGCACAGTAGAATGGATAATATTTATCATTTATGCATAGAACACCGTGCTCCTGGAATTTTTTTAATTCCTGACTCCACGTAGCAATATTCCAATCTAACTTAATCACATTTAGTAATATTCCAATCTAACTGAATCACATGTGTATTGAGTATTAAACATACATGTCACTTCCTCTTTAGATCCCTTCATAAACCTTTGTTGGATGTTTCCATATATCTTTATAGGTTTCATGCCCCTTTTTTTTTTAGCCCCTTGTTTCTATTATTTTTATTATAAGAAATATTATATATATTGCCTATGTATATCGTAAGTTTATACACCAAGAACTTTTAGCATATATATATGTATCTTTCACGTATCTTCCATTTCTAGTGTATATACATGTATTTTCTATTATGTCTGTTTCTGTATATGGTGATGTGTTGGGAGGACTTCCGGGTTCGGGACTGCACCATTATACTAGAATTAGACATCATCAGCGTGGATCGCCGCTGTGCTTGCGTTCCACGCTTTAATCTGTTGGGCCTCTGCTTCCTGCTTCCTCTGATACGCAGCCTCAGAGCGTCCCATCGTCATTACCACATCATGTGACGATCACATGACTGTTGAGACGAATGGGATTGTCGCTCTGCCCATTGGGGATCAGGAGTGAGGCTTGGCTCTTGACCATCTCCCTATGATTGGCCATTTAACATCATGTGACCGTTGTGTCACGGATGACGCTGCCGAACCCGAAAGTCGTCCCGTGTAACAGCGCCGATCAGCTGTTACACTTCATTTATGGTTTACTATATAAAGCGCAGTTATGTGGGGGGCTTATTCATACCCCAGCAGAAGCCTTTGGAGGCGAAACGCGTCGGGTTCATATGATTATACCCCACCACTACCCACTGCGCTATTTTTATACTTCTCTATGCCGGTTTTTATATTGAGCCTAGTTTTTACTGCCCCCCGTTTGTAAAAATTTTTTTTTGGGAGTACACTCCTCAAATAAAGTGCTCTTATGTTTTTTTACAAATCACGGATTCACACTATGTGGAAGTTTTTTTCTTTTTTTCTTGCTTATTTGCACATTTGACAGACCTCTGAGGAAACGGTCATTCGGCGATCGAAACCGTACCCTGGGGACCCCAGACTCCAAGTTGGTTCTTCAATTGAGGACTGCTGACAAGATGTTCCACAAGTCTTCCCACAAATCTTCACTCCATACCGTCTGACGGTACATGCTCGTTTGACTCACCGCCACGGCCTGTGAGTCCACCTGATCTGGTAAGGGCATCCTTTTGCTTTTTCCCCTCTCCTGGTTGGAATCATCCACATGAGTTGAGATTCAGCGTAATTATCAGGACCCCTCCCAACAACCTTTACCTACCTCTTGAGAAGACGGTTTGCACCCTGTGGTCTGTGGGACTGAGTGGGACTGCCCCATCTTGTCATTTGAGAGACTTTTGTGCTCCCATTTATGTTTGCCCTCCCTCAGGGATTTCCGATGTCCTTCGCCTTGGCTCCCATTTCTATTGTATTTCAGTTTTGTTAAACAACATACTCAGTCCATCGAGATACCTTGCATTGATATGTACTTGCTTTGTTTTTCCTTTGGAATATGATCTCATATGCAGAATTGTTTCCTATTCAACCTATAGGTTATCACTGAGTACCCTATTTCTCTACACATATAAATAGTTTTGGATGTTTCACAAAACAACTTTTCTTCACTTCACCTATTTACACTGAAAGTGTTTTTTCATTCCTCCTCAAATAATTATATCTACCTGTTTAGCAACAGGAGCCTCATTTTGCACTAGCGCCACACTTTTTTATTTTTAATTCTCATTTGCAACGGTCATATTGCTGTGTTGGCTGCTTTCTTCACATTTAGGAGTTGGCGCAATTTCTACACCTTTCTTTCACTCACTGTGTCCTGCCAGAGGAAAACCCCTGCAGGAAAGAAGCAAACGAGATAGATTCATTGAGGCCTGGTGGGGAGGTGGCCTGTAATTGGAATATCCATCTCTGCTCTTTCTGTAGCAGAGACTTATTCCAATCGCCACCTCTGGTTGGAATATGCATCCTGCAAAGGGCCACAAAGGTGACTCTTGGAACCCTGTAGTTGTGTATGGAGATTATATGCCTCCCAATGGGGAGATATGGGTTCCCCACCTGCATGCTGTATACATGTTGGGAAATACGTTTCCAAAATTCCTGCCTGGTTTTCCCCACCTAGTATGCACCACATTCACATTCCATAAGATATACTATTCCGCGTGTGTGGCAATTCACGAATTGTGTGGGTGTGAATATGTTTCCGTTGGGAAGGACAAAAGTTTTATCCTTTTTGATAAATGAACAGTAGGAGCAATGTCCACAGGGGAAGAGCCCGTTATGGAGCAGTGTTTCAATCTCCTATTTTCATTGGTGTGGTCACTCCGGACGAGCTTGTCACGTAGTGACATAGCTCTTTTATATGTTATGGTGGGTTGTGTTTGAACAAACTCACGCAATTTGGGGTCATCCGTGAGGATGCTTCAATGACGGTTTATGATTTTTTTGATAGCTGTGTGTTGTCGAGAGTAACGCATGATAATTCAGGTGAGATTACACTCAGGGCTCTTGGGGGGCTTAGATCTAAAGAGCAGCTGAAATCTAGATTGTCCTTGTCACGGGCATGGCCAGAGCGGAGGCTGTTGGAGAGGACTGTGTGCAAGCCTGTTGCCCACCGATTATGGGCCCTAGCATTTGAGGTGAATGAGAAATCCAGTCTGAACTGTATTAATCGGACTCAGTCATGTATATATTGTATGGGGACTCCTTACTGTATACTTGTGTCCCTGAAGAGGGAGGGGGGATTCCTCCAGCAGCCCCCTGCTGATAAGATTGATTCATTCTGCTGGGACACATCCTGTGAGGAGATGCTGGTGTTATCAACATGTGTTTATGTTAATTGAGAGAGCTGATCACATTAGCCACCAGCCCTGGCTAATAGACGAATGGTCTAGGCTGAGGAGGGGGGAGATTGTTGTTTGTATTGTTAATTGTATTAATGTGTGAAGCTCGGTGCCCACAAGACTGTCATCTGGTCTGGGTACATTTTGTAGTAAATTAGGTCATGTTAATTAGGTTAGCTTTGAGTCATCCCTGCTGTATAAAGGTCTGTGAGATCTCAAAATAAAGGAGTTCTGATGTACTCCAAGACTGGTGTTGTCTAGTTCTTGGGGTTCCTATAGCCAGATCCATTGGACTCGTGTTCCAGAACTTAGGAAGCGGTATATGACGGAAGCACTCAAGCGGAGTGTGGGGCGTTCCGTGACATTGGTGGCAAGCAGCGGGAAAGCTTCCTGAAGTCTGGGACATCCAAACTTCCATCTGGATCCAAGGTCCAGATAGCAGAAGAGGAGAGGTACAGATACCAGCCGCCATGGATGAGGAATTCAGAAGGAGGTTGCGAGAGATGCAGATACAGCACAGAGGACCAGTATCGGAGCAGGTCCTGCTGGGATGGTGTGATTCTATTCGCTGCAAACTCTGGAAGGAAGCGCTAGCCCGTGAGCAGCGACACCAGGGAAAAGTTCTCCCCTCCATCGAGGAAAGGTACTGGTCGCAGTACGGACTGCGGGTGCGGTTTTTGGGAGAAAAACCACACAAGAAGCAGACAGCTGAATTAAGCAGGCTGGTCTGGGCAGAGATGAAGCTGGATGAGAGCTACAGAGCCCTCCGGTGGCATGTATCCCAAGCATGTCCCTGGATAGCGGATGACAGCCCAACGGAAGGCTTAAGCTACGGCGGCTTGGGACTGTTGTTTGTGAAGCTGACAGGGGACCCTAACTTTGGGAGTGATTTGGAGCGGCGGGTGGACGAAATCATGGATTTCAGAGAAGGGCTACTGAACATTTCGGAAGTGCACTGGGCACAGGAAGATTTGGAGTTTCTGGCCGTTCAGGAATGGGAGCTAGAGATCGCCTACAGACGGCTGCTAGACATTGCTCAGTGCCAGGGCTGGGCTCCCTTTGCCTGGGACTATCAGGAAATACCAGCTGACAACCCTGAAATCCTGGCTGAAGAGTCGGCAATGTGGCAGAGCGATAGTGTGCTTTGCCAACCTGCCCCCACAGCTATGGAGGCGGAGGTCTTATGGCGGATGCAGCAAGTGCTGACTGACCTTGATGATCCTGTTTCTGCATGGGATGATCTTGGATGGAGGAATGTGCCTGTCCAGCAGCATGCCAGAGAATCTGCATTGGAAAATCTGGAGATTGCCATCCCCAAAACTGAAGTGCTGACAACAGGGCAGAGCTCTGCTAACCTCTGCCCAGCACTGATGGCATCTTCTGAGTTCCACGGACAGGAGATGGTGAACCTCTATCCACAGACACCAGTTATAGAGGTAGAGGATTTAATAGACTTTTCTGCTGAGGAAGAACAACCTGATGAGCCTCCAGCAGAAGAGCTGCTATCAGGGCCAAAGTTCACTGTGTTCTGCCCAGCACCAACAGTGGCTTCAGCCTTCCTGAGAGAAGAGGTAGTCAGCCTTTCTCCCACAACACTGACAGGGACATGTGATTTTCTGCCAACAGCATCTATGGAGTTAAAACAAACTTCTCCAGCTGAAGATCTGGTAACTGAACAGAGGGTCCAAGACCTCTGTCCCACACTTTTACCAATTCCAGAGACTGGGGATTTAATAGATGTTTCTGTAGAGGAGGAACCACCTGGCAAACCCCCAGCAGAAGTGCTGGCAACCGGACAGAGGGTCCAAGACCTCTGCCCCACACCTGCAGCAATTGTGGAGGCCCAAGGTGAGGAGGTGGCAGTCTATCGCGAGCTGCAGATCAGGATCCAAGGAGAGAATGCAGTCATCACCTCACAACTGCAGCTTGATCTGGTGTCGGTTGATGGGGCTTCAGTCCCCACCTGTATACCCCGGGGATGCTGGGCAGTCGGCCCAGATCCCCAACAGCAGGATGGAGTGAGCCCAGTCCCCCTGTCTTCTCTCCAGCGGCAGAAAGGATTCCAGGGAGAAGGGCCAGTCCGGGCCTCTCCCCAGCGGCAGATATGTTCTCTGAGAGAGGCAGAGGATGGCTGGGTGAGTAATGCACTGTTTGGGATGATTTGTTTGGGGTACTGTGTGAGTACAGGCAGTAGAGGACTGGAGCTGTGGACTAACTTCGGAGTCAACCCGTCTGGGGTCTCCTCCTGTGTTAGTCTCCTGCCGAAAGGGGAGAAATGTCACGGGCATGGCCAGAGCGGAGGCTGTTGGAGAGGACTGTGTGCAAGCCTGTTGCCCACCGATTATGGGCCCTAGCATTTGAGGTGAATGAGAAATCCAGTCTGAACTGTATTAATCGGACTCAGTCATGTATATATTGTATGGGGACTCCTTACTGTATACTTGTGTCCCTGAAGAGGGAGGGGGGATTCCTCCAGCAGCCCCCTGCTGATAAGACTGATTCATTCTGCTGGGACACATCCTGTGAGGAGATGCTGGTGTTATCAACATGTGTTTATGTTAATTGAGAGAGCTGATCACATTAGCCACCAGCCCTGGCTAATAGACGAATGGTCTAGGCTGAGGAGGGGGGAGATTGTTGTTTGTATTGTTAATTGTATTAATGTGTGAAGCTCGGTGCCCACAAGACTGTCATCTGGTCTGGGTACATTTTGTAGTAAATTAGGTCATGTTAATTAGGTTAGCTTTGAGTCATCCCTGCTGTATAAAGGTCTGTGAGATCTCAAAATAAAGGAGTTCTGATGTACTCCAAGACTGGTGTTGTCTAGTTCTTGGGGTTCCTATAGCCAGATCCATTGGACTCGTGTTCCAGAACTTAGGAAGCGGTATATGACGGAAGCACTCAAGCGGAGTGTGGGGCGTTCCGTGACAGTCCTATGGCTTGGTTATACGCTTTTTTAGGGCAAGATCGGCTGTATCCCCTTGCTAGCAATCGACTTTGAAGTCCCTCGGCCTCTTTTTTAAAAAGGGCATCATTCAAACAATTGCGGCGAAGGCGCAAATATTGTCCATAGGGGATTGAGTTCTTGAGTGGTGTCGGGTGAAAGCTGTCCGAGTGGAGGACCGTATTCCCAGCAGTTTCCTTACAAAACAAAGTGCTGGATAGCTTCCTTTCAGCAGTGACAGAAATGGAGACATCTAGAAAGGTGACGCTGTGGAGAGTGATCTGAGTGAGTATATTCAAAACGTCTTAAATGCTTCCACCTTTGTGTGGGTCACACCACGGTTCCTCAACATTCCTCCTCTATTATTCCTTTCATCCAGTGATGTCTGATTTAATATTTTAACCTTCCAGAACCCTGGGCAATCTAACTCAAGCCATTCCGGTCCTTATTATCGGGTAATTAGCACTGCCGTCACCTATATGCACCCATTTATTCTTTGTGCTGATGCATCACGAATTGTTTGTTTTGTTTTTGGATTGTTGTGTTATTGCTGGGTCCTTTTCACACACACAAGTCTTCTCTCTCCACCTTTTTCATTCCCAGCCACCTCTCCCCACACTCTCACTCATGTATCACTCCCATTTCCCTCCCTCTTTTTCTCCAGCTCTGGCTGGTCTTCTCCTTCCTGCACTTTGGTCCCTCTCACTGGTGTATGGCTAGTACTACTACTCCAATAGTTCTATCGCTATATGGTCCTAAATGGGCAGCAGGGCAGCAGGGCATTCACATTCACCCCTTTCACCCATTGGCCTTTACGGCTCCCCTTCGTGTTTGCCTTTTTCACTCTTTTTTTCCCTTCCCCCCCCTCCCCCTCCACCCTTCTATTTTCCCTTTCCCCTCTTCCCTTCCCCTTCCCTTCCCCCTTTTTTTTCCTTCCCTTCCCCTTTCTCCCTCCTCTTTTCCTTTCCTTGCTGTACCCTCTGTTCCCTGCATACCCACGGACCTACATTCGAATACGAGTAAATCACCCTCAACTAGGGGAATTACTTACTTTTTTCTGGGGGAACTAATGTTTCCTTGTTTCCAATCTGATTCCAGCATCACCGTTACTCCATCTTGGGTGCATTGTGTGCCGTCGGCTGTCCGCTTTCACCTTTTCCCCCTTGTATGGGGGGTAGCATATGCATGATCCCTTGCAAGGCAAGTCTGGCCTATTACCCGCTCCCTGGGGAGTTGGCCGGTTATTGGGGAGGCAGAGGACATAGGAGGGACTACACTCTTCTCATCACAGACATCCTGAACTATCGGGAACTCTGTGACGGGTAACTATGCAATCTATGCAGATACGCTGTGTTGTACATATATGGGTTGACTATTGTTGAGTTTTATGCTGTGTTTGATATATGCTTACATCCTTACAGTTGACAACCCTCCTCTGAAGAAGACCCAGTGAGGGTCGAAACACGTCAGGATTCCAATACTTATGATCTTGTTGTCCTAAATACACTGTATTGTACACTGTTCCCAATTACAGGCACTGTCCGTTGTGATTTTAATATTGTACTCCAGTTCATGTCCTGACTCTATAGGTCAGAACTCATCTGCTTTATACTACTTTTTGTACTAATAAAACTAACTTTTTTGACCATCTACATCGAATTCATTGGCTGCTTTAAAGCCCCATTAGGGGGTTTTCGTATAATTTTTATGCATCTTATGGGGTGCGCAGCCTATTTGTCTGTACTCATGTTAGTGTCTTTGGTTGGCCGATCTACAGAATAAATGAGGCAGACACAGGCAGTTCCTTATACTGTAGGTCCTAAGTTATTGCTTTCTCTCCAGCAAGTCCCAGGAGAACAGAGAGTAGCAGTAGCACATTTTCACCAAGTTTCACTCACAGAGCAGATACACAGCTTTGAGGCTGTAGATGCAGAAGTGCCTAAACAAAATTCTCATTCCAGGAAGAGCACTATTTTTTTTCAGGTGAAATGTAAGACAAAGATAAATCTTTCAGAGTACTGCCTGGATACAATTAAAGTGATATTAAATAAAAAACAAAATATTTAGCATTTTACTAATCTTAACCACTTCCCGCCCGCCATATAACAGAATGACATGCGCAAAGTGGTTTAGTTATCCTGACAACATCATATGATGTCTAGCAGGATAAGCCGTGATTGCGTGCCCGTGGGGCGCACAGCTACGCCATTGTTGGTGTGGTGTGTCAGTCTGACACACCGCATCACTATTTACCATGTGATCAGCTGTGTCCAATCACAGCTGATCACAATGTAAACAGGAAGAGCTGTGTATCAGCTTTTCCTCCACTCGCACTGACAGACGTGAGTAGAGGAGGGCTGATCGGCTGCTCTCCTGACAGGGGGGTCTATGCTGATTGATTATCAGTACAGCCCGCCCGAGGATGACCACACTTGCCCACCAGGGATGCCCACCCAGGACCACCAGGTATGCCCACCCATGACCACCAGGGTTGACAATCAGTGCCCATTAGAGGTGCCAATCAATGCCCATCAGTAATACCTGCCAGTGCTGCCTATCAGAGCCATCTATCAGTGCCCATCAGTGCCACCTATCAGTGCTGCCTATCAGTGTCCATCAGTGCTGCCTATAAGTGCCCATCAGTGCAGCCTATAAGTGCCCATCAGTGCCGCCTATGAGTGCCCATCAGTGACGCCTATCAGTGCCACCTATCAGTGCCCATCAGTGCTGCATATTAATGCCTCATCATCAGTGCCACCTCATCAGTGCCCATCAGTGCCGCCTTATCAGTGCCTGTAAGTGCAGCCTCATCAGTGCCCATCACTGAAGGAGAAAACGTACTTATTTACACAATTTTATAACACCAAAAGAAAGCTCTATTTGTGGGAACAAAATTATAAAAATGTTGTATGGGTACTGTGTGGCATGATCGTGCAATTGTCATTCAAAGTGTGACAGTGCTGAAAGCTGAAAATTGGCCTGGGCAGGAAGGGGGGAAAGTCCCCTGTATTGAAGTGGTTAAAAAAATACAGCATTTCACAATCCTGATATGTGCCTGCTGTACCATGTGTGAAAATCCCTGGTGTTCCTGCCAGTCCCTCTGCTTTTCTATATATAAAAAAAAAAACTAAACACACTAGGCCTGATAACACAATATGGTCAGTTTTCTAGCTGTGCTGGGAACTCAACCTATTCTCCTTCAATGTTCATAATTCTGACGAAACCCCGTCACTGCACAGCCATTCACTGAGAAGATCAGTGTGCTATGGTTTCTCCTTCCCTAGCTCTCTGAACTCCTTTTGCAGCTGAGAACAGAGAGTATGTGATCACTTATAAAAAGGGGAAAAGGTATTTATAATTTTTTTTTATATGTGTACACAAATGTTTTCCTTTCATTTCTATTTTAAACTGAATGGGTTGTTTTACAAGGTGAGGGTTTACATACTCATACTTTATGGTGACTGCTTTCTTTTTATTTGTTTAGACATGTTTAACTTTGTTTTCCCTGGTGATCCAGCCAGTAATACATCCCCTGTCTTAGGGTGCTTCACTCTACTGGAGGAGCAACAAAGACTTTGGACAGAAGCATTGTCAGTCTGGAGAGAGGATAGTTTTAGATGCACTTGCATATTTAATTTGACTAACAAATGAATGCCAAAGTTGATCTTTTGTAGGCAGTTACAGCAGCAGTTTTTTTTTTCCTTTCGATATAAAGGTCTTGCATAAATTGATATAATCTGACCACTGTTAAATAGTTTTTCAAAACCCTCTAGCTGCCACTATTGCTGGGCATCCTGGTCTGTTAAAGGAAGCTGAAAAATAACAGACTTTACAACCTAGTCAACAGGTTAAAATATAGGGAAATAAATCTGAAAAAGTAACATAACAAAGTCACCATATCTAAGAATTAGTAAGCTACAATATATATATATTTTTTTGTTTTCAGCTTAAATACCATTTTAACATTTTTACATTTTCGTATAATACCCATATTTCCTAGCCTCTGAAAAAAAAAAAAGCTTAATAGGAGAATTTATCTTGATGCACAAGAAATCATTGTCAGTGTGCTTCTCAATCTCCTTGGTGCTGAAAAAAAAATCAAATTTAGGCAAGAAAGTAAGCAGCAGACTGTAGGAGAGTGTAATTTATACAATAGGCTAACCTATCCCAGTTTTGCCGTATGATGCTTTAGGATGTGCCCTTTAATTAAACCTTGAATTTTATACAATGGAAGAAATATTATAGTGCAGAAAAATAAAGTACTTAATTCGAAAAATGTGAAGCTTTATAGTATGAGTATGACAATCCCAATTGTGCCATTTGCATTGAAGCAAATAAAATGGCTGTAATGTAATAAATATTTACTTCCAGAAAGGGTTAATATTTTCACAGGGCAATATATACTAAAATGTAACCTGCCTAAATAATAAACTTTATTGATGTGATTAACATATTTGTGAATCTCAGCATGAAATTGTCTAGTAAAATGTCATCTCTTATATATTTCAAATGATAAAAATACACATTATAAAGATAAGCTTTTCTGAAAGGTGAGTATCTTTAGTATGCAATGATCATTGATATGAAGGTTCCAGTTTCTAAATCAACATAACAAGTTTGATTCATGTTACATTACCTAATGTGACACTCTCTCTGTGTTGTTGTAAAACAGCAATTTTATAAATGGAAAGTGCTAATGAATGCACTAATGAATTCACTTATGAACTGACTTACTGTATTAATCATGACACATTAGAACACCTTTAGAGTGTTTCTCCAATAATCATAATTAATGTCCCCTCTTATGAACATATATTATTAAAAGTGTACATGCTGAAAGTGTGCCAATGATAAGAAATCATTAGGCGAAAAGGGTAATTAAAAAAAAAAAACATTTGTTTCTACCATGGCATTTTTAAATCCATGTTTTATTGAGTACATTATACCTTATAATTTTTTTTTATCTGATTGGGGAATAAAAGTCCCTATTTGTGATGTTCCTGGGCATCATATGAAGTTGTATTTTGGTTCATATCCATATGTTCAATGGGAATTCTAGCAATCACATCCTTGTAAGGCATGTAACTATACAGAGATAATACATCTATTGTCACAAGAAGTGTATTTGGCGATAATTGCTGTATATTATGGAGCTTGTTTGGGAAATCAGTTATATCTTGCAGGAAACTAGCTATGTTTTTCACAAATAGCTTTAGCACATTTTCTGGCCCTGAGAGTTGTTCAGTGAGTATATTCATACTTGTTATGTATCTGACTGAATTTATTAACTTGTGGAGCTTGGACAGAATACAGAAGTTCCTAATTTTTGGATTTTTTGAAATTGCACTGTTCAGTTATGAATGTGGGAGGGGTTGGTAGTGATTTTATAAGACATTTTAGCTGTTGAGTAAAATTACGGATGGGATTCCAACAACTCGCAATGCTTGCCGTCATTCAGCCACCCAACTTCATACATGAATTAATCAGCAGAAAACTTAATTTTGATTACTGGAGCCCAAACAAGATAACAAAACCTTACAGTGAGAAAAACTGCAAACTGTGGAGTCACATCCATACATTAACCCCACTGTTGCCAGAGCCATTTTTGCATTTTTTGCACAAATGCTTAAAAAATAATTTTAGGTCTGAAGATTAGGTAAAACCTCCAAACATTATATATTTGCTGTAGGAAGATACCCTGTATGTCAGACAATATTAGCACAACTGTTTATAAAACTCAAAATTTCAATAAAAATACACAAATTTTAGGGCACGTAACGTTTGGTTACATGAAAAAAATGAAGGTATGCCAAGTAAATAAACACCCAACATGTCAAGGTTTAAAATTGTGTGTGCCCGTGAAGTGTAATATACTTTGGTACCCTATATTTACATAGGTAATGCTTCAGAAGCCCCTATAGGTCATCAGTTTAGAATTAAGCATGAATAATGGGCCTATAATTATTGCTCTCACTCCAGCATGCACAATAATATTTAAGGTGTATAGCCCAATTGACCTTTTTATGTGTAGGCACCCACAATGTGTGTATTTGCATGGGGGGGCGTGTCACGTACCAGGTGGGTAGAGCCTGGTTTATGCAGAGGAAGGCCTATCTTACATCTCTTAGGGCCCCTGGTGGAGTATACAGGTGGCGCAGAAGTGCAGAGTCTCACGGGTGCCGGTAGACGTGCTAACCACTGGGCTGCTGGTTGAGTAGTTAGGCCAGATGGCAGCGGATGTTCCGAGGGCAGGAACAGGCTGGTACCTGGACGTAGTTAGCCAAAGAGCAGGTCCCCTGCGCAGATGGACAGGTGCTTGCAACTTGGTAGCTCTGAATGAACTGGAACATAAGCAGAGTCAGACAAGCTGAGTCATACACAGAACAATCAGATCAGGTACAGATGCGGAGACAGGAGAATGGTCAAAGAACAAGCCAGGGTCGATGCAGATGGAGAGCAGGAACAGTCAGGAGCAAGTCAGGTCAGTATTTCAAGAGCAGGTGCAGGTAACAGGGAACAGGACAATCACAGAACGCTGTAAAAGAGACAGCACTGATCCTGGGTGCTGATCCAGCTTAAATAGCCCAACGCGCCTTTTCTTCGGGAGGTTTGGGGAACAGGGATTTGTCTGCAGGCATTATTCTGTCTTTTGACATAGCCTTCCCGACAGAGCGCCTCAAAATTTGTTTTTTCATTAAACATTTTATTTTTTACATATGAGACAAAAGTCCCCTATGTGATGACTTTTTTGTGACAGGCTCTCTTTAACCGCTTCCGGACCAGCCGCCACAGTTTTACTTTTACCTTACGTTGCTTTGCCTTTTGGCCACTAGCAGCCAGAAGCACACGCACGTGCCCACGGCTTGCCACCGAAGCCAATGCGAGTGCCCGGCGGGTGCGATGACCGCTGAGCACTCATGAACACTTGTTTCTCTCAGGGGAGAAGAGACTGATCATGTGTTCATACTGATTATGAACACTGATCTGTCATCTATCCTAGCCAGTCCCATCCCCCCCACAGTTAGAATACAGTTAACCACTTGATCGCCCCCTAATGTTAACCCCTTCACTGCCAGTGACATTTATACAGTAATCAGTGCATTTTTATAGCACTGATCGCTGTATAATTGTCACTGGCCCCAAAAATGTGTCAAAAGTGTCCGATGTGTCCACCTCAATATTGCAGTCCCGATAAAAATCACTGATCACCGCCATTACCAGTAAAAAAAAAAAA
Organism: Aquarana catesbeiana; assembly: GCF_042186555.1. Taxonomy (NCBI): domain Eukaryota; kingdom Metazoa; phylum Chordata; class Amphibia; order Anura; family Ranidae; genus Aquarana; species Aquarana catesbeiana. Next base: position 647,190,668 of record NC_133324.1, read on the forward strand.
AAATAATAAAATTGCCATAAATCTATCCACTTTTTTGTAGTCGCTATAACTTTTGCGCAAACCAATCAATATACGCTTATTGCGATTTTCTTTACCAAAAATATGTAAAATACATATCGGCCTAAACTGAGGAAAAAATTTGTTTTTGTTTTTTTTTAAATTGGGGTATTTATTATAGCAAAAAGTAAAAGATAGTGTTTTTTTTTCAAAATTGTTGCTCTTCTTTTGTTTATAGCGCAAAAAATAAAAAAACACAGGTGATAAAATACCATCAAAAGAAAGCTCTATTTGTGGAAAAAAAAGGACATCAATTTTGTTTGGGTACAGTGTGGCATGACCGCGCAATTGTCAGTTAAACGACGCAGTGCTGAATTGCAGAAAATAGCCTGGTCATTGAGCAGCCAAATCTTCCAGGGCTGAAGTGGTTAATGAGGCATCGGGGGTCTAAAACACTCTGCTGTCTCACCTGACCTTAAATCAAGCTAACAGAGCAAAGATTACAGTCCATTAGCTTTTTCCCCATCTTACTAGCTGGGGAAAGCGACAGAGGGACCCAAAAGTGACACCAGCAAATGAAAGTTCACTGATCCCCCTCCCCTCTACCTACAGCACCCACCATGCTTGTTCCCAGTCCGCTGTTGGGCACAGGGAGCCCAGGAAACATGGCAGGAGTGCATAGAGTGGTTATGTGGAAGCGATTGGGCAACTGTACATCCAACAGCTGGTTTGTCAGATTTTCACACACTCCAGGCAGCTGCAGCCACCAAAATTGTATATAACCCTCCGCGCCACTACTGATGTAAGATATATGGTGGTGACAGTAAAATGGCTAAAAACTCTCAAAAACAAAAGGAACTTTTAATATGATATGATAGGATCATATAGTTGCACTTTCGGTAATTTGGAATACCTAATTTAATGCAACAAGTACAAGTCACATTAGCAAAACAGGACAGTATTGCGTAAAATAATGAATCTTCATGGACACACCATAAAAGTACCATAAAAGTTGATCACCCAAAAAAAACCTGACTTTTTGTAAAAGTACTGCTTGGACCCTAGATGAAGAGGATATTCCTCCAAAAGCTATATAACAAAAAGCAATATACTCCCAATGGCTTATACACAGATTACAAATAATTTAAAATACCTGTTTTATATAAAAATATTGTTTTTATTTTCAATGGGTAAAATTGCATCAATAAAAACAGCAATAACAAAAAGGAAAGGGGATGGGAAGGGGAACATGTGGAAAAGGAGGAATAACAACAGCTCTGGTGTACACAAAAATAAACATATTAGATGTCTATATAACATTTAACAAAAAGAAATCCACAAATGGTATATCTGTGGATATTACTGTTTAGAGTAACCCCAACGCATTTCAATTTTGCATACGATCTTCTTCAGGGGGATAGAGACATCTATAACACATCAATACAAAATATTAGCAATATTGACATCAATAACATCATTATCATTGGGAATAAAGAGCCTGTATATGCAGGAATTCAAAAATAACAAAGGGTCCTACCTTTGATATGAGAAATATTTAAAGCCAGAGCAAAAAGACAAAATGTCCCAACACATCAGGATATGCTCACGGTGGTCCACCATCCAGAAAATGGGCAGGGAGTCCAATTCTGTCTACAAGAGGTCATACCTAATCAGACTTGCAGGGGTGGGAGGAGACACAAATGCGCGTATGATATACATGGGTATAATATCTAAGGATGAATTACCTTCAACTTTTTTATTTTTGTAAGGATATCCTATGCACTGATGCAAATCCTGTACTTTGTGCTGAAGGAATGTATTTGCCAGATAAAATGCATCACCTGGGGGATATAAATTTCCTACAGGTGTATACATATGTATAGAAGTTTATAACCTATGTCTATATAGGTAAAGCTGCATTCAATGGGTATATTTACCTTGTTTAATTATCTATCAATCCAGTATGTCAGAGCAGGCGGCTAGTTATGCGTTCATCGCAAGATTAGTGGTATCATCAGTTCCTCACCATTAAAGCATACACATGCTGCATTGAAAGAAACACCTGTGTGCATAATCAAGGTATGAACCAGTGCTTCAGTGTCACACCTCCCCATCCTGTATTGCACGCCCTTTCCAGCCATGAATAAATCAAAGGCCAGCTGTATGGCCTCCTTGGCGTTCAGGGAGAATCACGGCAATGGCCGCTGACTCCATGGAAACCTGTCTGGCATTGTGATGCCACGTGCTAGCAATTTTACCCATGCAATTTTACCCATTAAAAAATAAAAACAATATTTTTTATATAAAACAAGTATTTTTCATTATTTGTTAACACTGCGTATAAGCCATTGGGGGTATCTTGCTTTTTGTTATATACATTATTGGGCTAGCAGCACATTATTTATAACAAGGACAGGTGGGTTCCACATTTTCTGTTAAATTCCTCCAAAAGCTTGTTCTGCAGATTTAACCGTTAGTGCAAATAAAAAAAAACTATAAAGGATAGTACTCAAATGAGTTGCTGCAAGTGCATTAATACAGTTTAAACTCTTCCCGGCCACCTCATGCACATATACTGCGGCAGAGGGGCACGTACCTGTACGTTGCCCTTTAAGAGGCGGCTTGCGGGCACGCGCCTGCCGGGACCTCCGTGACCGTGAATGTGGGTCCCGCGGACTCGATGTCCGTGGGGATACCCGCAATCATCTCACGGTGAGGAAGAATGGGGAAATGCTAATGTAAACCAGCATCTCCCCATTCTGCCTAATGACACTCTCACTGATCACAGCTCCCTGTAATCGGGAACGGTGATCAGTGTAGTGTCACACACAGCCCCTCCCCCCCACAGTTAGAATCACTCCCTAGGACACACTTAATCCCTACAGCACCACCTAGTGGTTAACCCCTTCACTGCCAGTCACATTTACACAGTAATCAATGCATTTTTAATCGCACCGATCACTGTATAAATGTGAATGGTCCCAAAATCGCACCAAAATTGTCCGATGTGTCCGCCATAATGTCGCAGTCATGATAAAAATCGCTGGTCACCGTCATTACTAGTAAAAAAAAAATTATCAATAAAAATGCCATAAAACTATCCCCTACTTTTGCGCAAACCAATCAATAAATGCTTATTGCATTTTTTTTTTTTACCAAAAATATGTAGAAGAATTTGTATTGGCCTTAACTGAGGAAAAAAAATGTTTTTTATATATTTTTGGGGGATATTTATTATAGCATAAAGTAAAAAAATATGCCTTTTTTTTTCAAAATTAACGCTATTTTTTTGTTTATAGCACAAAAAATAAAAAACCTCAGAGGTGATCAAATACCACCAAAAGAAAGCTCTATTTGTGGGAAAAAAAGGACGTCAATTTTGTTTGGGAGCCACGAAGCACAACCGCGCAATTGTCAGTTAAATCGACGCAGTGCCAAATAGCAAAAAGTGCTCTGGCCAAATTGTCCAGGGCTTAAGTGGTTAAATCACTTTATGTAAAATGATAACAAATATGGGGATAGTTTGTTGTACATTATGACAGTGATAAAAGACATAATTTTGCATAGCTTTTTACTGATGTCATACATAATACTATTACTCCCAACAAAGTGGTAAAACCTGCATTGTTCCCTATTCATCCAAACATACATATCTCACCTACAACTTTGTATTTTTTTGAGAGCAGCGCTAAATAAATATACTTTAATTCAAAGAGAATATGAAAATAATCAACATTGGTGTTGATAAAGTACAGGCAGTCCCTGAGTTACAAGCATCTGACTTACATATCACTCAAACTTACAAACGGAGGGAGACAACAGGAAGTGAGAGGAAATGTCCCCCTAGGAAGGGAAATTCACTCCTGTAGGAGTTATCATGGGAAAAAGGTGTCTCCACTGAAGATTTCTCACCAATCCTTATTTTCCTGACAACCCAAAATTTTCAAAATCCAGTTGTCACAGTGACAGAAAGTGAGGTGAAATCTTCTGAACAGGGACACAGACAGAAAAACAAAAGTTACAGGGGTGTTAACTCTTCCCTTCCCAACTTACATACAAATTCAACTTAAGAACAAACCTATCCTGTTTGACTGCCTGTAAATGTATAACCATCTATGGTCAATCAATATAACAAAAATTAAAGAAGAAGTATGTCCAAAGCTTTTTTGGCCATATTTCTCTTCTGAGTCTAATGCCGCATACACACGAGTGGACTTTACGGCAGACTTTGCCCGGCGGACGGGATTTCGTCGGACAATTCGATCGTGTGTGGGCTCCAGCGGACTTTGTTTTCTCAAAAGTTGGACGGACTTAGATTTGAAACATGTTTTAAATCAATCCGTCGAAATCGAGTCTGGTCGAAAAGTCCACTCGTCTGTATGCTAGTTCGACGGACAAAAAGCCATGCTAGGGCAGCTATTGGCTACTGGCTATGAACTTCCTTGTTTTAGTCCGGTCGTCCGTCATCACATACGAATTCGACGGACTTTGGTGGATTGTGTGTAGGCAAGTCCATTCATTCAGAAAGTCCGTCGTAAAGTACATTGAAAAGTCCGCCGGGCAAAGTCTGCCGTAAAGTCTGCTCGTGTGTACGTGGCATTAGGAGAACTCCTGTTACCCAGGTTAGCGGGCAGCAAGCTAAAGCTATTGTCATCTAGACATGTGCACACTGAAATATTTTGTTTCAGAATTTCGTTTCCGTCTGAAAAATAAATTTATTTAGTTACTCCCGAAATTCTTTTTATTCATTTCGTTTTTTGTTAAAAATTGCATTCGTCCGAAAATCCAAATTAATTAAGGTCGAATCTGTCATTGAAGGCTTATGCCCTGTACACACGGTCGGACTTTCTGACGGAAAATGTGCGATCGGAGCTTGTTGTCGGAAATTCTGACCATGTGTGGGCTCCATCGGACTTTTTCCATCGGATTTTCCGACACACAAAGTTTGAGAGTAGGCTATAAAATTTTCCGACAACAAAATCCGATCGCGTCAATTCCGACCGCGTGTGTGGCCAATTCCGATGCACAAGTGCCACGCATGCTCAGAAGAAATTCCGAGACGGAACAGCTCGGTCTGGTAAAATTAGCGTTCGGAATGGATATAGCACTTTCGTCAGGCTGCAGTGTTTAAAATGGTTTAATACAGCGCACTCTCTTCTTCTTTATAATGTGAGAAGAATGAAGTAGTTTTGCTGCTCATATTCACACAGACTTCTCACAAACTTCTTTCTTTATTATTTCTCGTGATTCCCTCAATATATTTTGATTTGTCACATCTGAAAAAAAATCTATATATTATTTTTTTTTTGTTTTGTATTTTTTTGAAGCCTGATTTTATATATATTTTTTTCTTTTTTTTGGTTTGTATTTTGTTCAAGGCTGATCTTTTTTTGTTTTTATTTTTGATTTTACATCCTGACTATGTTTGGCGTGTGTTTTGTGTGTCAAGTTACCACAACATTAATATTTTGTATTATTTAATTTCAAGGAGATTGTTTGGTGTTGGTGTCTCTTGTTAATTTCATATTGTATATTTGAAATGTACCTGAATCCTCACAAACAAACTGTCCTTTTTGAAGGAAAACACACATAGGCGAGTATAATTGAACCAAAAAATAATTTATTAAGGGCTCAGAACCAAACAAAGAGGGAGGCAACGCTGGATAAACATCATAAATTGGCGAAGCCTTTGGCCCCCAGGTCAGACATCAATTATTTTACAGCAAAATTGGTGGCCTGAGTAGTCCTTATGTAAGGGAGTGCAGTCTGGTCCAGAAGTCCCAGAGATCATGAAAGCAGCAGATGACATGTATGTTCCCAGGCTGTGGTACTACAAGAGGCTGCATATTTTGCCAGACCAGACTGAACCCAGGTCATCACTCTCTGGTCTTCCTTCCACGCTTTCTTCCCGGCTGTGGCTCTGGTGTTGGAGGTGTGGCAGGAGGAGGAATAGGACCTGGAGGAGGAGGAGGAGGGGGACCTGGAGGAGGAGGAGGACTATGGGTGAGGTGACAAATGTGGGTTGCACATGTGATTTGGCCCCTCAACCCCTTATTTAGAGCTTCCAAAATTAAAAACTCACATAGGAGTCGTTGTCCCTCCTCCATCTGCATCATTTTGCATGCAGTTATGGCAGCAAAGTCCTCCTCCACACTGTGGGGTGTTCTGAGGGCCTCAGTAACCTTCCAAAATAGGCCTATGGCAGCCTCCTCCAGGTTACTCCTCTTCCTGCCACTTTGTCTTTGAAGGCGGAGGGTAGGGACCTGGCTATCAGGCAGCCTTCTTGGCCTGGCCACCTCCTGGCTGAGACTTCCCTGTGTATGAAACAGGGACATTGTTTTAGTTTTTAGTTCATCAATCACAATCATAAATTAGTACTCCAAACTAACATCTATTTAACATCATTGATTAGACAACTAGAAATCTTTAGAAGAATGCTATACCTGGCTCAAGCTGGGCTCCTCCACATGTTGCTGCCTGGAAGGCCCAGGTTGCGCATCAGAAGCCTCAGCTGGGGGGGAAGGAAGCATGGAAGGAAGAGTGGAGAGTGCTGGCCTGGGTTCAGTCTGACCTGACAGAAAATGCAGCCTGTCATATTACCACAGCCTGGGGACATAAATCATCTACAGCTCCTGATCTCTGGGAATCCTGGACCTTCTTGTGCTCCCTTAGATAAGTGCTCCTCAGGCCACCAATTAGGATCTTCAAATAGGTGATGTCTGCCATGGGGATCACAGACTTCACAAATTACAGCAAATTATCCAGCGCTGCCTTCCTCTTTGTTTGGTTCTTATAATCAGGGTGGTTTATCTGCCACAGACAGTACAGCTCCCTGAACATATCTATGAAGATTGGCATGATCCTTCAAGATATCCATTTTAACTGCAAGACACAACACAAGACAAACCCTAATGTCAGCCTAAAGTCTTCTAAACTTGTGCAAATACAGGCCTCAATCTCGAAGCAGTATAGGCCCAGTGTTAAATCTTACCTTCGTTATCATGATCGGCGCCTCCGTTACTCCTTCCTCCGCTCACAGATCATACGTACCACACGCGTGTGTTATGCTTTATAGACACTGCACATGCGTCAAACTCCACCCGCCCCTGACGTTCTTTCTAGTCTATTCCCCGCCCCTTCTCGTTCATCGCAGTGGGGAAGAGCACATGGCGGAGACAGAGCAGGTGTCTGATAATTACACCAACGAGGAGGAGGAGGAAAGCCCAGAGCCTGAAACGTCTGGATCCAGAAGGAGACGATTTAAGGCATCAAATATGTCCTTTGGGGAGATGTTGGAGATGGTGGACATCCTGAAGAGGGCCGACTATGACGGGAAGTATGGACCTTACCCCAACCCCAATGTCAGAAAGGCCAAGATCATGGCAAAAGTAGTCAAAAGTCTGCACCAGAATTTTGGGGTACGACAATCCAAGGATCAGCTCAGGAAGCAGTGGTCGGACCTGAAATTAAGGGAGCATGAGCAGTACAGAAGGATCAGGAGAGTGCTGCAAAAAAGTAAGTAGTTGTGCTGTGTTCCTATTCATTATTTTTATTACGTTTGTGCTGCTCCATGTGCTTTTCTTAACTGTTGTACAGTTTAAAATGGCAACTTTCATGTTCATGGGCACATTATTCGTTGGTATTAAACATTGTTCTTTCGGCCTACAAAATACCATTGTTTTGGCCATATGCATTTGAATACATTTTTTATGGCCTACTTCTCTTAAAATAATTTTGTTGTGTAGATGGGTTTGTAACTAGAATGAAATGCAAACTAGATTCTATGGAAGGAGAGGACACTCAGCAGCAGTTTTCACATCTGGACACTGGAGCACTAGTGTGGGACACCAGAACACCCTTTTTATTAGGGGGCCCACACAGGTGCTCCAGTGTATACTATAGGGGTGTCTCCATCTGTGAAGCTTGTACAAAACAGGTAAGTATTCAAGCTTGACAAAGGAAAAAAATATTTCTTCATCTTGGAACTCTGCCAAAAGATACAATTGTACCCCACTTCCAAGCAATGTTTCATATTTCTATTTCTGCCATGAAATATCTGTGTGCTAAATATACCTATTTTTTTTACATAGGGGAGAAAAGACTCGGAGGACACCCCTCATCCGAAGAGACCACAGACCCCCACCTCAGGAAGAAGTGGAGATCCACCAATGACAACAAGAGGAGGAGGAGGAAGGAGATGTGGTGGAAATTGTCACCACAACTGGTGAGTGTCTGCGACCACAGGCTCAGGTAAGAGATGGATGCCGGCAGATTTATAATACATGGTGTGTTTTTGTTTCTATCTTTTTAGGTGATGGTGATGTTGTGGATTCAGGTCATTTCACCTCTGAAAGTGCACAGATCCTGATCGGGGAGATCATGGGGTGTAATAGGGACTTGGAAAACATCCTGAAAAACATCAATGATGTTCAAAAAAAAAATGAAAAACATCATTGATGTTTTAGGGAGAGTTTAAAACCCCTCCAAATCCCTTCAGTTTTTGGTGCTTTTGGGGATCTAAATTTTTCAAACATTTTTAGACATATTCGAGAAAAGCCAAATTTTGAAGATGCACACAGTGTGTCAACATTTGCTATCTGCCATCACAGGAGATCAATGTAGGCATTTTGGGGGTGCAACCCCTTCCTCAATAATAAAGTAGATGTTTTGGGGGTGCAACCCCTTCCTCAATAATAACATAGATGGGAGGAAGGGGTTGCACCCCAAAACACGTCCCTTGATACCCCGTGATGGCAGCTAGCACATGTTGACATTCGGCAATTTGTGTGCATCTTCAAAATTTGGCTTTTCCAGGGGTGACTTCACCCCATCTGAACGCAATATCAAACACAGTTTAGAAATACTCATGTCTGATATTGCCTTCAGTTTCTACAAAAGTTGAACTTTGTAAGTTCCAGATTTGTGTCTTTCTTGTTGGTTTTAAACATGCCTGTTTTACCTTAAATGGACATTTCTACTTTTAGTAATGTGACCCAAAACATTGTTATACAACAAACATGTTGGTTTGTTTTAAAAACCTTTTACAAATGCACATGTGATTGTGTTGGTATTAAAAAGATTGATAATCAAGAATGTGTGGATTATTGTTTCAACGCTCCAAAACTTTTGTTGTGCTTAAATTGGTGTTTTCTGTGACAATGGGGGTTATTTCCTAAGGGCAAATCCACTTTGCACTACAAGTGCAGTTTCAACTGCACTTGTAGTGCAAAGTGTCTTTGCCTTTAGTAAATAACACCCAACAGTGCTTTGTAATGTTACACAATCACGCCATTTTCAGGACTCACCACATTTCTGTCAGGGTCAGTTAAACAAACACAAGCAGTAAATGTCACCAAAGATTTTAGTAGTCTTTAGTAGTTTTTTTTATTTGAAAAATGTTTCAGACATTGTCTGGCATATTGATGGCCCCCCTACCCGCAAAGTATTCTAGGTATCTAAGAGGGACCTCACGGGCACTCAAGGGGGGGCAAGCCAGGACGGCCACTTTCAAGTGCCGTCAGGGTTGGTTCATTATGAATTCCGGCTTCAGGCCCAACTGAGCCAGCATAGTTGGCAGATGATATGATTCAGTTTGTACTCCGCCATGTGTATGGGCGTAAGAAATAGGCGGAACCGGCTGGCCATGATTCCAAATGTGTTCTCCACCACTCTTCTTTCTCTGGCCAGCTGGTAATTAAAAACCCTCTGGTCCGGGGTGAGGGTCCTCATCGGGAATGGCCACATAAGATGGTCCCCCAGCGCAAACACTTCATCAGCAACGAAGACGAATGGGAGTCCTTCCATGTTGTCTTCTGGAGGTGGCAAGTCCAAGCTGCCATTCTGGAGATGCCTGTAGAACTCCATCTGGGCAATGACTTCACCATCGGACATCCGGCCATTCTTCCCCATGTCCAAATACAGGAACTCATAAGTAGCCAACACCACTGCCAACATCACAATACTATTGAACCCCTTATAATTATAATAGTATGACCCCAAATTGGGTGGTGGGACGATGTGGACGTGTTTCCCATCAATTGCCCCTCCGCAGTTAGGAAAGTCCCACCACTGGACAAAGTGGGAGGCCACAGTCTGCCATTCCTGTGGGTTGGAAGGAAACTGTGGAGTCAAACAAGAAAAATAAATTAATCATTTTGCACCTAAACAGGGAATGCAGATTAGACACAAACATTCTTGCCCAACATCAGTTTAACATTTATTTTAGGGAGTTTAGAAAGACCAAGGTATAAGGTCCACCTATCAGATTCCTCCTCCCCCCCTCTCATGGGCCATTTCTAACATTTTTGGGGGGGGAATCTTTTGGACAGGTAACCCTCTCCACTTCATTGAGAGATGAATGCCTAAATAATGGGTATTACTTTGGCCAGCCCCTCCTTACTTACACTATTGACAGCCCACTGGACAGGTAAGAAGTGTCATAATACAAAGATATAAATACACATTGTACACATTTTAGCACATTTTACATTCTGCTATTACCTATCAAGATAAGAATAGTATACAAAAACTTTAAACAGTACCATTTGAAAGTATACAGGCAGGCCCTTGCACTAAATGCTTTGGGGAATTCATCCATAAATCTGACCACAAAAGAGATGGGTATAGTGTGTATGGGTTTGGCAAAGTCAGCAGATAGAGGATTGAGGATAGATAGAGAATTGGTATGAGCTGACTTAGCAGTTGGGGAGGAGGGAGGGTTCCAAATGATTTGGGGACCCCAAAAAAAGCCTCTGGCACTCTGCCTGAATTTAAAGCACAAATCACATTTTTTCTCATTTTAGGGGGTATTTAGGGTAAAGCACTACTATGGAGCTGACAAAATACATTGTTAAGTGACTACATGAGATGAATATAGGGCCAGGAGAGCATGCTGGGGAGGTAAGTGAAGGCAAATATGTATGAAGGACAAAAAAAATTATTACATAAAAATCCAGCATGCATGAGAACAAAGGGGACATTCACAGCATATTACAATCATGGTAATTAGGGAATGAGGAAAGAAATACAATATATTATCAAACATTAAATACAATAAAATGTGATGTTAAAGGATAAAAATCTTACCTTAATATACTCCTTCTGCAGGCCCTGAATGATGGCAGAACAGGTCTCCGGGATAATGATCCCCAGAGCCTGGGGGGAGATGCCTGTTGAGAACTTCAAGTCCTGCAGGCTTCTCCCCGTCGCCAAGTACCGCAGTATGGCGACTAACCTCTGCTCCGGAGTGATGGCTTGCCTCATGCAGGTATCCTGCCTGCTGATATAGGGGGTCAGCAAAGCCAACAAACGGTGAAATACGGGGTCCGTCATCCGGAGAAAGTTCCTGAAATCGTCAGGATTATTCTCACGGATCTCGCGGAGCAAAGGCATGTGACAGAACTGGTCACGCTGGAGCAACCAATTCTTGGTCCATGAACTCCTCCCCACCCTGTTCATGGACTGAACTTGTGTCAAGGTAAGGACCCCAACACCAAGCCTCCGCACAGCACAAATTCTACGAGGAGTACGTATACGCAACATGGCTAGAAAACGGTCGGCTGCTCAGAACGAAGTAACAGAACACACTGAAGAACAGCAAGGCCTCTGAAGAGCGACCTGAAAAACCGCAACGAGCGGACAAGATTGCACTGAATAATCCAATACGAACTGACTGCACGCACTGAAGAGCAGATACAAACCCATAAGCACAAACTGAACAGCAGAAAACGATCTGAAAACCATGAGTCTGAAAAAGCAGGACTCGTCTCCCGCCAAACTTTTACTAACACGAGATTAGCCCAAATGGTGCCACGCTTGGTTCAGAACTGCCCTTTTCTAGTCTCGTCGTACGTGGTGTACATCACCGTGTTCTTGGTGATCGGAAATTCCGACAACTTTGTGCGACCGTGTGTATGCAAGACAAGTTTGAGCCAACATCCGTCGGAAAAAATCCATGGATTTTGTTGTCAGAATGTCCGATCAATGTCCGATCATGTGTACGGGGCATTATGGTGTCTGTCGAATGTTCAAAGAAGATTTGACGGAGCAGCTACACTGCACGTGTACATTTCCGGTCTAATTTTCCACCTACAAGCTAGCTGTAGTAGAATTCTAATGGTGTATGACTAGTAATAATTATAGTTATGATTAATTATTTTACTAGTCAACCAACATTAGAATTTTTCTATAGCCTATGGGTGGATGCATTTGGCCGGAAATGTTCGATTACAGCATCGTACAGTTTCGCTGCTCCGTCGAATCTTCTTAGAACTTTCAACAGACACCATAAGCCAAAGATTTGACGTTTGTATGTTTTTTGTTGCTTTGTGGAATCTTCGTTGTTCATGTTGAATGGTTTACTCTATCCCAACAGTCAGCCAACTTTCACATTCGTTTCTCAATCTCCAAGTGCAATGGCGGGAGCGGCATTCAACGTTGTGTCAGATATTGATATGGCATTATAATATAGAATATATAATAATAAATCCCCCCCACAACACAGGCAGCCTCTGAGGCTATCACAACACTAGCAACACTAGTATCACTATCAAGTTCACAACACTAACACAATAGCAGCAGATTATTATGAAAAAGTTAAGTTGAACTGTAGCTTGCTTCACTATTGTTCTGCTGCTATGCTTATGCTTAATTGCTAAATAATTCAGGTTCTCTGACAAACGGACCAGCTAAGATTGACTGTCTTCTGAAATGTTTCAGTGTGTGTGTGTCTCTCTCTGCTAGCAAATCGTAAGTGAAAGTAAGTTGGCTGTACGTGTGTACTTAGTTCTAGCTATTTTACTGCCCCTCCTCTTTGGTTACAATTGGCCAATAACATTCATCAACATCATTATTTTTATTTTACTTCCCCCACCCAATTCCAGCAGCGATCTTTTCTCTCTATGTCAAATCTTTTCTCTCTGTGTTGAATCTTTTCTCTCTATGTCGAATCTTTTCTCTCTATGTAGAATAATCTTGGACTAATAAAGTTAAGGTTAGGCACATTCGACCACAGGTTTGATAGACACAGATTGTTATTGTCAGCGTCATGTCGAATCTCCTATCTATATGGAACTGCTGTCGCAACGAAAATTAAAATAAAGCATTTGTTTATGTCGGATTTTTCGGTTTTCGTATTCTGCACTTTCGTTATCGTTTGTTAAAACGATAACGAAAATACCTGAAATTCGGACGAAAATGCATTCGGACGAAAATGAATGCACATGTCTATTGTCATCTGACATCACAGAGCCAGTCCAGATTATGCAGGGATCCCCACAATTATGTTGGGATCTGTCACAATGACTCACCAACAGATAGCTTAGCCTTTCAGAATGCTGAGAGCCTGAGCCAGCCACACTGCCCCTTTCACAGTCTGGCACTCCAATGAGCAATTGCGGGGCAGAGAAGAGGGCCAGTGACTGACAGTCACCACTCTCTGCTCAGAGTGGACTGAGAACTGAGTAATCCGCAGTCATCTTATTACTCATTTCTCAGTGTTAGAACCGGTGGGGGAGAGGAACAGCATTGGATTGATGCTACAGCTATATAGGCGTATATGCATGTTTGATTTTTAATCCCATACTTCTCTTTTAAATGTGTGAAGAAGTATACAAATGACCAAACACTTTTTAAATCTGTGAAAAAGACATCTGACTCTGCCCTACATGTTTCATCACTGAAACATACAACACTATGGGGCTTGCTTTCTGTTTCTGCTCTTATCTGTCTGTGAGTGTATTTTTATACTGAGTCAAAAACAAGTCCGGTCCTCGGTATCAAAGATTATTCCCATAAGTGCTTTTGACAACTTAGTTGTTGAGGGTTCTGCTATTCTGGTAAGCGTCGTAAGTGTTTCTATGTTCACAGAGTCAGAATTTCTTCATGGAGACACATATTTTCCTACAGAAGTCACCTTACTATGTTTGCACACCCATTTTTGGATCTTTAGAGGCTCTATGTGATTTAGCTTTGATTGAATCAATCAAGGTTGCTCACAGAATATTCAGTGTATGTTTGTTTCCTTTGCACTTTTTTTGCACCTATGTTTGGTTGCCCTATTTTGTACAGAATTTTAAGAGATTTGTAACACTTTGTATCTTTTACACAGATTGTAAAGTGTATGGTCATTTGTACACTTCTTGATACATTTATTTTCTATGTTGATTTTTTTTTTAAATCTTTATTTCCTTTAATTAAAATTAAAATAGGAGTAATACAATCCTGATTCCACATAAATACTGTATCTTACCAGCACATACAAAAAAAGGAGAAGAGAAAGAAAAAATAGGGAAGGACAAAACAAACTCGACATCTCTATCAGCAACTCACAACAGCTGTTTTCTGAGATTGATATTATCATTAGTTTATAGCCGAAACGCAAAAAATGGCAAACTGATGTCAACTACAACTCTAATGCCCCGTATACACGGTCGGATTTTCCGATGGAAAATGTCCGATCGGAGCGTGTTGTTGGAAATTCCGACCGTGTGTGGGCTCTATCGGACATTTTCCATCGGATTTTCCGACACACAAAGTTTGAGAGCAGGAGATACAATTTTCAACAAAATCTGATCGCGTCAATTCTGACCGTGTGTGGCCTGTTCCGACGCACAAAGTGCCACGCATGCTCAGAAGAAATTTCGACACGGAACAGCTCTGTCTGGTAAAATTAGCATTCGCAATGGATACAGCACTTTCGTCACACTGCAATGTTAAAAATGGTTTAATACAGAGCACTCTCTTCTTCTTTATAATGTGACAAGAATTAAGTAGTTTTGCTGCTCATATTCACACACACTTCTCACAAACTTATTTTTTTGTTTTTTTCTTGGGATTCCCTTAATATATTGTTATTTGTCACATCTGACAGAATGTTTTTTTTTTTTATTTTTTGGTTTTAAAGCTATTTTTGGTTTAGATTTTATGTTTGTATTTTTTCCAAGGCTGATCTTTGTTTAATGTTATTTTTAGCTTTACTCCAGACTATTTTTGTGTGTGTTTTGTGTGTCAAGTTACCACAACACCTCAAGGAGATTGTTTGTTGTTGGTGTCCCTTGTTAATTTCACATTGTATTTTTGATATGTACCTGAATCCTCACAAACAAACTGTCCTTTTTCAAGTAAAACACACATAGGCAAGTATAATTCAAAACAAAAATCCTTTATTAAGGGCTCAGAACCAAACAAAGAGGGAGGCAACACTGGATCAACAGGAGAAATTAGCAAAGCCTGGGACCCCCAGGGCAGACAACAATTTTTGAACATCAAAATTGGTGGCCTGAGGAGTCCATATGTAAGGGAGGGCAGTCTGGTCCAGAAGTTGCAGAGATCCGGAAAGCAGCAGATGACATCTGTGTCCCCAGGCTGTGGTACCACAAGAGGCTGCATCTTTTGGCCAACCAGACTGGATCCAGGGTCCTCACTTTCTGGTCTTCCTTACACGCTTCCTTCTGGGCTGTGGCTGTGCTGTTGGAGATGTGGCAGGAGGAGGAGTAGGACCTGGAGGAGGAGGAGTACTGGGAGAACCTGGAGGAGAAGGAGGAGGAGGAGGAGGACCTGCAGGAGGAGGAGGAGGACCATCTGTGAGTTCGCAAAGGTGTGTCTGAGATGTAATTTGGCCCCTCATACCTTTATTAAGAGCCTCCAATATGAGCGACTCACACATGAGTTTTGAGGCAATGATGGCAGCAATGTCCTCCACGGTGTGTGGTGCTCCCAGGGCCTCTGTAGCCCTCCAAAAGAGGCCTATGGCAGCCTCTAGGGCACTCCTCCTGCCACTTTCTCTTTCCAGGTGTTGGGGAGGGACTGGCATATCAGGCAGCCGGCTCGGCCCGGCCACCTCCTGGCTGAGACTTCCCTGTGTATGAAAAAGGGACATGGTTTTAGTTTTTGCATCATCAATCACAATCCTAAATTAGTATTCCAAACTAACATCTAGTTAACATCATTGATTGGACAACCTGAACTATTTAGAAGAATGCTATACCTGGCTCAAGCTGGGCTCCTCCACATGTTGTTGCCTGGAAGGCCCAGGTTGGGTGTCAGAAGCCTCAGCCGGGGGGGAAGGAAGCGTGGAAGGAAGACTGGAGAGGGATGGCCTGGGTTCAGTCTGGCCTGCCAGGAAATGCAGCCTGTCATAGTACCACATCCTGGGGAGATAGATGTCATCTGCTGCTCTGGATCTCTGCGAATCCTGGACTTTCTGGTGCTCCCTTACATAAGTGCTCCTCAGGCCACCAATTAAGATCTTCAAAAATGTGATGTCTGCCGTGGGGATCACCTGCTTCACAATTTCCAACAATTTATCCAGTGCTGCCTTCCTCTTTGTTTGGTTCTTGTAATGTGGGCTGTTGATCTCCCACAGACATGGCAGCTCCCTTAACATATCAATGAATAGTGACATGAAGTCATTATCTTTTAATAAGATGTCCATGTTCACTGCAAGACACAACACAAGACAAAGCCTAATGTCAGACAAAACTCTCCTAATCTTGTTACAATATAGGCCTCAATCTTGAAGCAGTATAGGCACAAGTTTGGCTCTTACCTTCGTTCTTACGATCGGCGTGTCCAATGTTCCTTCCTCCACTCACAGATCGTACGTAATATGCACGTGTGTTACGCTTTATATACACTGCGCATGCGTGTAACTCCGTCCGCCCCTGATGTTCTTTCTAGTCTATTCCCCGCCCCTTTTCATTCGGCGCAGTGGGTGAAGAGCACATGGCGGAGTCACAGCAGGTGCGTGCTAATTATAGCAACGAGGAGGAGGCAGAGGAAAGCCCGGAGACAGAAACGTCCCGATCCAGAAGGAGACGATTTAAGGCCACAAATATGTCCTTTGGAGAGATGTTGGAGATGGTGGACATCCTGAAGAAGGCCGACTATGACGGAAAGTATGGACCTTACCCCAACCCCAATATCAGAAAGGCCAAGATCATGGCGAAAGTGGTCAAAAGTCTGCACAGGAATTTCGGGGTATGACGATCGAAAGATCAGCTCAAGAAGCCATGGTCGGACCTCAAATTAAGAGAGCCCGAGCAGTACCGAAAGATCCGGAGAGTGCTGCAAAAAAGTAAGTAGTTGTGCTGTGTTCATATTCTTTTTGTCTTTCTTACTTTCGTGCTGTTCCATATGCTTTTCTTAATTGTACAGTTTAAAATGTCAATTTTAGTGTTCATGGGCCCATTATTCGTTCGTATCAAACATTTTTTTTTTCGCCCTCTAAAACCATTGTTTAGGCCATATGCATTTTCCTACATTTTTTAGGGCCTACTTGGATGCAAAATATTTGGTTGTGTAGATGGGTTTGTTACTAGAATGAAATGCAAACTAGATTCTGTGTAAGGAGAGGACACTCAGCAGCTGTTTTCACATCTGGACACTGGAGCACTAGTGTGGGACATAAGAACACCATTTTTATTAGGGGGGGCACACAGGTGCTCCAGTGTATACTATATGGGGGTCTCCATCTGTGAAGCTTGTACTAAACAGGTAAAGTATTGAAGCTTGACAAAGGCCAATAAAAAAGCGACATCTTGGAACTCAGCTAAAATTGACAATTGTACCCCACTTCCAAGCAATGTTTCCTATTTATAGTTCTGCCATCAAATATCTGTGTGCTAATTATACCATTTTTGTTTTACATAGGGGAGAAAAGACTCGGAGGACACCCCTCATCCGAGGAGACCAGAGACCCCCCACCTCTGGAAGAAGGTGAAATACCCCCAACACAAACGGAGCAGGAGGAGGAAGAAGATGTGGTGGAAATTGTCACCACAACAGGTGAGTGTCTGTGACCACAGGCTCAGGTAAAAGATGGATGCTGGCAGATTTTTGATACCTGTTTTTGTTTGGTTTCTCTCTTTTTAGGTGATCGTGATGTTAGGGATCGAGATCCTTTTACATCAGAAAGTGCCCAGATCCTGATCGGGGAGATCATGGGGTGTAATTTAGAATTGGAAAACATCAAGAAAAAAATCAATGATGTGATTAAAAAAAAAAAAAAATAATAACATCATTGATGTTTTGGGGCGAATTTAAAACCCAACAAAATCACTTTTTTGTTTGTGTGGTACAATGTTTTAAGTATTTTAGCAATGTTTGGAAAAGCCAAATTTGGAGGATGCACACAGTGTGCCAACATGTGCTATCTGCCATCACGGGAGATCAATGGACGCGTTTTGGGGGTGCAACCCCTTCCTCAATAATAAAGTAGCTGAGAGGAAGGGCTTGCTCCCACAAAACACGTCCCTTGATCCCCCGTGATGGCAGCTAGCACATGTTGACATTCGTAAATTGGTGTGCATCTTCCAAATTTGGCTTTTCAAGGGGTGATTTGACCCCACCTGAACGCAATATCAAACACGGGCACTCAGGGAGGGCAAGCCAGGACGGCCGCTTTCAAGCGCCGTCAGTGTTGTTTCAGGTATCACTCCGGCCTCAGGCCCAACTGGGCCAGCATAGTTGGCCGAATGTTTCCATAAAAAGTTATGGAGAATACAGCACGCCATGATTATATGATTAAGTTTATACTCCGCCATATGGATAGGTGTCAGAAATAGGCGGAACCGGCTGGCCAGGATTCCAAATGTGTTCTCCACCACTCTTCGGGCTCTGACCAGCCGGTAATTAAAAACCCTCTGTTCCCGGGGTGAGGGTCCTCATAGGGAATGGCCGCATAAGGTGGTCCCCCAGCGCAAACGCTTCATCAGCAACGAACACGAATAGGAGTCCTTCCACTTTGTCCTCTGGAGCTGGCAAGTCCAAGCTGCCATTCTGGAAATGCCTGTAGAACTCCGTCTGGGCGATGACTCCACCATCGGACATCCGGCCATTCTTCCCCACGTCCACATACAAGAAGTCGTAATTAGCCGACACCGCCGCCAACATCACAATACTATTGAACCCCTTATAGTTGAAATAGTACAACCCCGAGTTGGGTGGTGGGATGATGTGGACATGTTTCCCATCAATTGCCCCTCCGCAGCTAGGAAAGTCCCACCACTGGGCAAAGTGGGAGGCCACATCTGCCATTCCTGTGGCGTGGAAGGAAACTGTTGAGGAAAAAAAAAAAAATTAATATTTTTGCACAGAAACATGGCAAGCAAATTAGGCACAAACATTCTGGGGCAACCTCCAGATTGCATTTATTAAGGGGAATTTTACAACACCAAAGTATAAGGTACACCTATCATATTCCCCCTCCCCCCCCTCATGGGCCATTTCTAACATTATGGGGGGTGTGGAAATCTTGGACAGGTAACCCTCTTCACTTCATTGAGAGATGAATGCCTAAATACAGGGTATTACTTGGAACAGCCCCTCCTTTTAGTTACACTATTGGCAGCCCACTGGACAGGTAAGAAGTGTCCGAATACAAAGATAGAAATACACACTGTACACATTTGAGCACATTTAAACATTCTGCTATTACCTGTCTCAAGATAATAATAGGATTTAAAAAATTCAAACAGTACCATTTGAAAGTATACAGGCAGGCCCTTGCACTACATGCTTTGGGGAATTCATCCATAAATCAGAGCACAAAAGAGATGGGTATAGTGTGTATCGGTTTGGCAAAGTCAGCAGATAGATGATTGAGGATAGATAGAGAATTGGGATCAGCTGACTTAGCAGTTGGGGGAGGGAGGGTTACTAAAAATGATTTGGGGACACCACAAAAAAAAGCCTATGCCATTCTGCCTGAATTTAAAGCTAAAATAACATTTCTAAACATTTTAGGGGGTGTTTCTGGTAAAGCACTACTATGGAGCTGATAAAATACATTGTTTTAAGTGACTACATGCAGTGAATATAGGGCCCGTAGAGCATGCTGGGGAGGTTAGTGAAGGACAATCTGTCTGAAGGACCTAAAAAATTAATGACATAAAAATCCAGCATGCATGAGGACAAAGGGGACATTCACAGCATATTACAATCATGGTAATTAGGGAATGAGGAAAGAAATACAATATATTAGCAAACATTAAATACAATAAAATGTGATATTAAAGGATAAAAATCTTACCTTCATATACTCCTTCTGCAGGACCTGGATGATAGCAGAACAGGTCTCCGGGATAATGAT
Source organism: Aquarana catesbeiana (assembly GCF_042186555.1). Lineage (NCBI taxonomy): Eukaryota > Metazoa > Chordata > Amphibia > Anura > Ranidae > Aquarana > Aquarana catesbeiana. Next base: position 647,210,754 of record NC_133324.1, read on the forward strand.
CCCCAGAGCCTGGGGGGAGATGCCTGTTGAGAACTTCAAGTCCTGCAGGCTTCTCCCTGTCACCAAGTACCGCAGGGTAGCGACCAGCCTCTGCTCCGGAGTGATGGCTTGCCTCATGCAGGTATCCTGCCTGCTAATATAAGGGGTCAGTGAAGCCAACAGACGGTGAAAAACGGGGTTCGTCATCCTGAGAAAGTTCCTGAAATCATCAGGATTATTCTCACGGATCTCACGGAGCAAAGGCATATGAGAGAACTGGTCACGCTGAAGCAACCAATTCTTGGTCCATCAACTCCTCCCCACCCTGTTCATGGACTGGACTTGTGTCAAGGTCAGGACCCCAACACCAAGCCCCCGCACAGCACGAACTCTACGAGGAGTACGCATACGCAACATGGCTAGAAAACAGTCGGCTGCTCAGAACGAAGTAACAGAACACACCGAAGAACAGCAAGGCCTGCGAAGAGCGACCTGAAAAACAGTAACGAACGAACAAGAACACAATGACTAATTAAAGTCACGCGGAACTTGCTTGCACGCACTGAAGAGCAGATACAAACCCACAAGCACAAACTGAACGGCAGAAAACGATCTGAAAACCACGAGTCTGAAAAAGCGCGAATCGTCTCTCACCAAACTTTTACTAACATGAGATTAGCAAAAGGAGCCCAAAGGGTGCTGCGCTTGGTTCTGAACTGGCCTTTTCTAGTCTCGTCGTACGTGCTTGACGTCACCGCGTTCTTGGCGATCGGAAAATCCGACAACTTTGTGCGACCGTGTGTACGCAAAACAAGTTTGAGCCAACATCCGTCGGAAAAAATCCTAGGATTTTGTTGTCAGAATGTCCGATCAATGTCCGACCGTGTGTACGGGGCATAAGTATACAAGTGTTTAAACGTGGCAAAGGATGTGAACTCAATCTATGCCTATTGAACATAGAATTTTTTGATGTTATGTTGATTGATTACAGATGGTCATACAGATACATACATCAACAACACTGATTTTGGTTATTTTCATGTTCTCTTTAAATGAATGTAAATTTGTTTAGTGCTGCACTCTTTTATTTTTATTACACATATGTTTAGTATCAGAAGTCGTGTGCTGGCAGTTTTAGACATAGTCAAACCAAAGCACAAATCCTTACGTTTTATATTTTTTTTGTCACTTCTGAGGTCTGAAAGTTATAATGATCACTCAAACTGTTACAAGGAATTAAATATTTGTTAAGACCCCTTTCACACTGGGGCAGTTTTAAGGCGCTTTAGCGCTGGAAATAGCCCCTGCTAAGTGCTTGAAAACCAACTCCTATTCATTCCAGTGTGACTTTTCACACTTGAGCGGTGCACTTTCGGGATGTTACGAAAAATCCCGCAAGCAGCATCTTTGGGGTGGTTTTGGAGCCCAAAATGTCCTGCCCATAGGGATGAGTGCCATAAAAGTGATTGCAAAGCAATGTAACACCAGAGTTTTTAACCCCTTTTTTAGGGTTAAAATCACCCCACTAGCAGCCGAAAAGCACTGATTAAACAGCGGTAAAGTGCCGCTAAAGTGAGCTGCGGCCCCAGTGTAATAGGGGTCTTAAGGTAAAGTGTACCTAAATCCTTTTTTTTTTTTACATTTTAGGATAGAGTGGCAAATGATTAGAACTTGGTTTCCTTGCTGTCTGTGTCCCCACTTAACATCAGTCCTGGTGACCTTTGTCTCCAATAAAGAAAGTAAAGGGAAATGCAAAATGTTTGAATTGTCACAGGAATAAGAAGTACAGGGAAATATAACAAACATAAAAATAGGTTCAGGTGATAAATATCTAGTGGCAGGAAAATCACATGGTGCTTTTGCACCATGCGATTTCCTGGTGGTTCCCACAGATACATTGCCATTGATTACGCTGGTGGTTCCCATAGATATATTCCCACAAATACTTTGTGGTTTTAGATGCATGGGGGTTCCATTAACCACTTTCCACCCGCCGTATGCATAATGATGGCCGCAGGGTGGTTCTGTTATCCTGACTGGGCGTCATATGAATTCCAGCAAGATAAGCCGCTTGTGCGTGCCCCTGGGTGATCAGCTGTGTCCAATCACAGCTGATCACATGGTAACAAGGAAATGCCATTTATCGGCTTTCCTCCATTCGAGATGACAAGGCACAAGTAGAGGAGAGCCAATCAGTGGCTCTCCTGACAGGGGGGTATGTGCTTATAATCAGTACATTGATTATCAGTGCGGACCCATCAGCAAAGTGCATCAGTGCCCGCCAGTGATGCCCATCAGTGCCCCACACTGATGCCCACCTGTACCCACATGTGATGCCAATCAGTGCCCACCTGTACCCACATTTTATGTCAATCAGTGTTCAATCTGTGCCCATTAGTAATACCAGTCACTGCCCATCAGTAATGCCTGTCAGTGCCTCCTCATCAGTGATGCCTATCAGTGCCATCTATCAGTGCTGCCCATCATTGCCCACCAGTGCCACCCATCAGTGACCATCAGTGCTGCCCATCAGTACCACATATCAGTGTCCATCAGTGCTGCCTATCAGTGCCCATCAGTGCTGCATATCAGTTCCACCTATCAATGCCCATCAGTGCTGAATATCAGTGCCCATCAGTGCTGCATATTGGTGCCTCCTCATCAGTGCCCATCAGTGCCACCTCAAATGTGCCGCCTCATCAGTGCCACTTCTTCAGTGCCCATCAGTGTTGCCTCATCAGTGCCTGTCAGTGAAGGAGAAAACGTACTTATTTACAAAATTTTATAACAGAAACAGAGTAAAACTTTTTTTATTTGTAACGCAAAAATAAACATGCCACTGGTGATTAAATACCACCAAAAAAAAGCTCTATTTGTGGGGAAAAAAAGATGAAAATGTTCATATTGGGTACAGTGTCGCATGACCGTGCAATTGTCATTCAAAGTGCGACAGCTTTGAAAGCTTAAAATTGGCCTGGGCAGGAAGGGGCTGTATTAAAGTGCCCTGTATTGAAGTGGTTAAGAATGAATAGCAGTCCCATGCATTTTTGAAGAGCAGTGCGTATTGACTTCGGGTGGTTGGCGGTTGTGGGAACCAATGCTATTCACGCACCCGCAACCACCCCAATAGCGTGAACCAGGTCATAAATCCTCTTGCTTCCTGTGTCTCTGAGACAGAAATTAAATTTCCCTGATGGAAAAAAACTGAAAGGGATTTTAAGAATTCCCTACTCTATCCAAAAAAGTTTTGGCAATACATACACTTTAATCTTTTATAACCTAAAAGGAATATATAGTGGTTTTTAATTTTTAATTATTTTAAATGAAGATTTGAAAACTAAGTATAAAAAGGCTATTTTTCACCAGGTAAATATGAAATTTTACATATAAAAATGTTTTGTTTAGGGGAATTTCCAACTTGCAGTATAGAAACAGCCTTTTAAACAAGCTCCACTACCGCTCAGCTATCCTAAAGATCATCTTGCAGATCTTCTTCAAAGCTGCCACAGCCTCCAACAATTACTCAACTACACATAGCAGCCACAGTGATGGTTAAAATCAATCAAAATTTTTGCTCCCAGGCAAGGAAAATTGTAACTAGTCTTATGCGCATGAACTTTAATCCAGAAATATAACATTTTTCTATGCAAAATGAGACATTAAAGTGTCACTAAAAAACTATCAATAAAAGCCGTATTACACGTTGTTCATACTCAGTCAGTCACTACGAGATTCCTTCTCTGTATTAGGGAGTATTTCCTCCATATCACCTCTGAGCAGCCCATGTGACTATAGAGTCACATATGTGGGCATATACACCATGGTAAATGGTGGCTCACTCCCTCCCTCCCCTCCATGCCCACTAAGCAGCTAAACACAATAGGGGTGGGATATTACATGTAGATTAATGGAGGCTTCTTCTCCCTCTTATTCTAAGGCACAGGCTAGAGGGGCGTGACACAGCCTGTGAATAGCTGAAATCCACCCATACAATGATATTGCCAAAAATAATAAAGATTTGATTTCAAATATATATTTGTATGACAACTTAAAACAGTTGATATTAATTATTTATTTTTACTCTGTATTGCAAAGGTTGTTTTTTTTTAATTTTGAACCTGTTTCCCTGCAGACAGGCTGGGAAAGATCTGGGTTATGTGACAGCTGTATATCAATTAGGAAAAGGGTATTTATATTAAAGAAAACAAAATAGTTACAAAGCCATCATCCATTTACAGAAATAGAAGCGACAATGTAAATTAAACAGTGTGTGTTTAGTATCACTTTAACATGGTATTCAAAAAAAATGTGTCCATGAAGGCACGATCAGATCATCAGATGAGTGATTTTTATACTTTCTCATCCAAACATTTTAACTAAATTCTACAGGTGAAAGGCCAGCATTCGTTTTTTTCCTTTTAACCACCTCAATACTGGGCACTTTCACCCCCTTCCTTCTCAGAACAATTTTCATCTTTCATCGCTGTCACATTTTCAATGACAATTGTGCGGTCATGCTATGTTGTACCCAAATGAAATGTTTATTTTGTTCACACAAATAGAGCTTTCTTCTGGTGGTATTTATTCACGACTCCATTTTTATTTTTTGGATATAAGCGAAAAAAGAGCGGAAATTTGAACTAAAAACAATATTTTCTTCTTTCTATTTTAAAAGAAATCCAATAAAATCGAATTTTGTCATAAATTTAAGCCAACGTGTATTCTGCTACATAATAATTGGTTCATGTAATCATGGACATATGTACGCAGATGATCATGTACAGACGTGCGCAGGTGATCACAGACATATGTGTGCAGATAATCATTGGGACATGTGATTTTACTGTTAAATATGTGGGGGACAGGTGTTTTTACTATGTGGGAACATGTGTGTGGGGACATGTGTTTCGGGAACATGTGCGTTTTACATTGTGTACATGTTTTACATGTGTGATTTACATTGTGTACATGTGTGTTTTACATTTGTGAACATGTATGTTTTACATTTGTGTTTTACACTGGTGATCAGTGAGTAAAAAGCTGTAAAAAACAGCTCATACTCACTGATCACCAGCCGGCTGCAGCGATCCGCTCTCCTCTCCTCACCGACAACTTCTGTTTGAGGTGAGGAGAACCAATTGCCTAGCAACTGGCTCTCTGTTTACATCACATGACGGCCGTGATTGGACACGGCCATCATGTGATCAGGAGGGCCAATCACAGAGCCCTCCTGCCGATCAGAGATGCGCCGTGTCCGGGGGACACAAGCGCATCGGGATTGCGCCACTGTGTGAGTACGCACACGAGATCCTCCTCCTGCTGAGGGATGTTCCTGAAGTCCACTCAGAAGGAGAGAGCGCTCACCCGGCCATTTATATGCAGTGGCTGGGTGGGAAGTGGTTAAACAATGCAGTCACATGCTGGGTACAAAAAGCAGCTTAACAAACAGATGGACAGTAACAAATTACTGCTCCACTTTAAAGGATAAGTTCACCTTTTATAAGAAAATAATAAATGCACATCTCTCTTTAAAAAAATGTGCATTTATTATTTTTTACACTAGAGCCTGTAAAGCATTGTACTCGCACTCAGCAGATCATAGGTGCAATGCCAGGATCCTTCAAACTTTCAGTACACTGCCTGTCCATACCTCCAATATGGGAAGGCAAGTTCTGAATTGCAGGAAGAATCAATTAACTACGAGGACGCTCCATCAGCCCCCTCACAGTTCATTGAGCCATCAAGCCATTGGTTACAGTGCTTGTAGTTAATTAATTCTCAGAACTCTTTGAATGAATGATGTGGCCGCATGGGGATCAGGGAGACATATTGTGGAATCGGAGGAGATAACGTGTTATTTATTATTGGCCTTGGAGTTATTGCTTTGACATTATTTTTTTGGTTGAATAATGATTTGATTTAGTATATTTTCTACATTTTTGGATGCATAGAATGCACGTCTTGGTTAAGTTCTATTGGCAGATAGCATGTCTAATTTTTTTAGAATTTTTTTTTCTAATTGTGGAGAATAATACTTGGCTATGTGTTTTACTTCAAATGACAGTCTGGGAGTAGGCAGTTACATTTAAAGAAATACAATGTAAAACTGACAAGGGACACCAACATAGTTGTATCTTTGTTCTTAAAAACCATGGGATAATGGTATTGTGGTAACTTGCACAAATAATAAATAAATAAATAAATAAAAAAACATAATAATATTATTCTTGATATCACTAGGAAAAAAAGCCTTTAAAAATTTGTTTGCAATAACTCCATCAGTATCACCAGCAAAGCAACTTCAGTATTATTCCATTAAAGAAGAAGAGAATGTGCGCTGCATTTGGAGATTTCATAATTTGCCACGTCACAAATGTAATTCTCCATTACGAATGCTAGTTTACAAGACCGACCGCTTCTGCTTCCGAGCATGTGTGTTTGTACTTTGGACTTTTGTGCAACAGACTTGTGTACACACGATCGGAAAATCCGACAACACACATTTGTTGGCGGAAAATTTTAAGACATGCTAGCCAACATTTGTTGGCGGAAAGTCTGACAACAATTGTCCGATGGAGCATACACACGGTCAGATTTTCCGCCAACAGCCTGACATCCAACGTTTCCCGTTGGAAAATCCGATTGTGTGTACAGGGCTTTAGTCTTCAAATACCATAAACTTTAAAAAAGCTCACTGGTAGCAACCTATTTGCATGAGGTCTAATATATATTTCTACTACATTACCTTCTTTTATAATATTTTTGTGCATTGCAATTTGTGTCAAAATAATCAGATATTTCTATATAGATAATGAAAAATATGTATGCAATATCTGTTATATTCTGAATGTTATTAAAAATCAAGTGCATTCTGAATTTTAGAACATTAAGCATCTTTTCGCAGCTTCTTCTTAAACTCTTCTTAGCATTTTTGATTTCTCTGTTATTTAGAGAGCTCAGTTGATCAAACTGAAATTTTTACCCAAAAGTGGAGGTTGATATACAAAAGGAGTTGAGGCTGTTCATTTTGCAAATCATATATTCACACAAAAAAAGAGTAGTAAAGCAAGTATGATACAGTTGTGACAAGCATAAATATTCAAAATTGCAACATTTTCTTAATTACAATGATTTTCATACCATCTCATCCATTTTTTACGTTTGTTCTTAATTGCATTGCCATAGGTCCATCGCAGTGTCTTTTTGAGTAAATAACTAAAACCAATAACAACATTTATTTGCTAAAATAAAACATTCTTTCAAACCATGACAAAATTAACATATTCTCTCCAACTATCTACTATGATGTGACCTAATACTTAAACACATGATGGGCATATAAGCAAATTATCCAGCTACAAATTATGTTTTGTATAATTTTGTGTAAAATGTGTATACATAAATATCAGGAAGAGCTTTAAAAATTGCATGGTATATTGGCTTTTTTTGTGCTTATATTTTGAATGACACCTATTTCTTGAGCCTATTTTCCAGTGCCATTTCTCATCAATGTACTGTGAAGGATTAGAATTATGATGCTCCTCAGACACATCACCCTACCTTTCTCTGTTTGCTCTGGTTTTATGGAGGTGGTAATACTGTACATTTGATCTTTGTATTTATATAATTAAGAGACCAGCAGCAATTTAAAGGGTTGACTCTTTTTGGCGTTGAATTTTTTTTAAGTGTGATTATTTTTTGTAATGCTATTTTCACAAGTCGGAAACCCCCTTTTTTGACTTCTATCTGCATCTCTCAGACTGCTTGTCCTCTATAACAATGACTGTGATTATCCGAACCCCCACTGGCAGCAGATGGAATGAGGCTGCAAGATAAGCCATGTGCTTTTCTCTTGTGTTTCAGCTCAGTATTGGAGCTGAGGGAAAGCTGTTCTTCACAGGGAACCCAAGTGGGAGCCATTTTAAACAAGTGTGAAGAAAATATTGGGGTAATTACCAAACACATGGAGGGGGTCTGTAGCTATCAACTGTTGTAAGAATGGATTTTAAAATTCATTTAGCAGATTAGTTGATCCTTTCCCTGCAGTCGGTCTTATAATATAATTTATGTGCACATTTTATGCTGAAAGCCAAAGCCAATACAGATAAACCAAAAAATGACTTGCAATGTATTACAGAGTATAAATTCCGCAATGTGTATATTATATATATATATATATATATATATATATATATATATATATATATATATATATATATACCCAGTAGCTGATATAAACCAGCTGGTATAAAGCAGATTTCTAAAAAAAAAAACTTAAATAGAAAAAAGCTAGAAATGTTCTTTCACCATCTTTTCTATGATCATTTTATTTATTTATTTATTTATTTATTTGCTATTATTATTATACAGGATTTATATAGCGCCAACAGTTTACGCAGCACTTTACAATATAAAAGGGAGACAATACAGTTATAATAAAATAAAATACAAATAAAAGAGGATTAAGAGGACCCTGCTCAGAAGAGCTTACAATCTAATAGGGTGGTGCAGGTGGTACAAATGTTTGTAGCTGTGGGGAATGAGCTGGTGGAAGATGTAATAGATTAGTTGGAGACGTGATAAGCTTCCCTGAAGAGATGAGTTTTCAAGGATGGCCTGAAGGAAGCAAGAGTAGGGGATAGCCGGACAGGTTGAGGTAGCAAGTTCCAGAGGATGGGAGAGGCTCTGGAGAAATCCTGGAGATGAGCATGGGAGGAGGAGACGAGAGAGCTTGAGAGTAGGAGGTCTTGAGAAGAGCAGAGAGGATGGTTTGGGTGATATTTGGAGAAAAGGTTGGTGATGTAGCTTGGGGCAGAGTTGTGAATGGCTTTGTATGTTGTGGTTAGTATTTTGAATTTAATTTTGAAGTTTATATTCAAAAAGTAGTGATTAATGATTCTCTGATACTCTGAATGGTCTAAGGTTGTTAGTGGTGTACCCCAAGGTTCAGTGTTGGGCCACTGACTTTTTACCTATAAATTTACCTATAAATGATATAGAGGATGAAAAGTACCATTTAGTGTTTGCAGGTGTCACCAAGCTACAGGTATGTAGTGGAATAATGTCCTTGCAGGATGTCTCTAACTTACAAGTTGACCTCAATGCACTATTAATTACTTAATTGGTCAACTATGTGGAAAATGAGGTTTAATTTTGATAAATATATGCACCTGGGGACTAAAAACATGCATGCATCATTCATCCTAGGAGGAGAACAGCTAGAGAAATCAATGGTCGAGAATGATCTGGGTATTTTGTTAGATCATAAACTTATTAATAGCGTGAAATTCCAAAATTCCAAGCTGCAGTTTGTAAAGATAGCAACATACTTCCTTGTATTAAACAAGGTATGGACTCCGAAAATATAAGTGAAACACTCCTATTTCCACATCTGTATGGGTAATTGGTTAAACAGAGAGAGATTGGGCATATAAATAGCCCAAGGTCGGACTTTAGAGGCACAATGAACAGTAATGGGTATAAAAAGGTATATTTTATTTATAACAATACATGAGACAAAAAAAAGACAAAAAATAAAGAATAAAAAGCATATAATACACAATACAAAGCAAAGATGAATGTGTATAGTATACGCGGTAGTGAGCCCCTGTGCGTCAACGCGTTTCACTGTCTAACTTCATCAGGACACTCAGGGGTTGTTGAAAAAGAAAAACAGGTCAGTTCAGGCTGTAATCAGCTCTTTGCTGAGTACTCATATATAAGTGGCTGGCCTTTTGTATATAGTTATACTTTTAAAGCGCTGTGGTTTTTCATTGTCCAAGTCCATATCATCACCTCCCCCCTTCCCTTTCTCCCCCTGTTCCTTCCCCCCTTTTTTAGTTCTGTGGAGCCTTGTCGCCTGTCAATTCTACCAACATAGGTGCTACTGAGCCATTGGCTCTATGTTATGAATACCCAAGCACCTGGGATACTGTATATGGTGATACTTGAGGCCAAAGGGGTGAGACTAACCTTTGTGGACTCCCTTTCAAGATAATGAGAGCTGTTTTTCTTTTTCAACAACCCCTGAGTGTCCTGATGAAGCTAGACAGTGAAATACGTTGACGCACAGGGGCTCACTACCATGTATATTATACACATTCATCTTTGCTATGTATTCTGTATTATATGCTTTTAATTATTTATCTTTTGTGCCTTTTTTGTATCATGTATTGATATAAATAAAATATACCTTTTTATACCCATTACTGTCTATTGTGCCTCTAAAGCAGTGGTCATCAACCCTGTCCTCAGGGCCAACTAACAGGCCAGGTTTTATGTATTACCTTGGGGAGATGCAAACTAGAATACTGCAATCATTGAGCAGCAAATGATATCACCTGTGATGTATTTCAGTTATCTTGCAAACCTGGCCTGTTAGTGGGCCCCAAGGACAGGGTTGATGACCACTGCTCTAAAGTACCACATTGGGCTATTTATATGCTCAGTCTCTCTCCAGAGATATGTAGAGAGGTATGGACTCCAGAGAGAGGCCCCTGCTCAAATTATTAGTTAGACCTCATATAAAATATGCAGTTCAGTGTTGGGCACCAGTTAACAAAAAAATCTGAGAACTGGACAGAATACAGAGAAGGGTAACCAAACTGATAAGAGGCATGGATGAGATCATCTATGAGGAAATATTAGCTTAACTAAATTTATTCTCATTTGAGAAAAGGTGATTAAGGGCAGATATAATATAAAGGGCAGATGTGATATGATCATCAACTAGGGCAGTTAAGCTCATTACTAATGGTGACACCATAAACACTTCCCTTTGCTTTCAACAGCACTACATATTATTGTGGGGCAGTTTGGTCCACAAAAGCACCACAATTTCCAATGCACCCTAGTACCATATCCCCCACATACAGCTCTTGACAGTTCTTGCCATAGCTGGTAATAAAAGTAGGAAATTATCCCCACAATGACATCATCATATCTGGGAATCCCAAAGGCAGGCACAGAAGTTATTTCCCTGGTTGGGGTGGAGCACCTTGAGGCAGGGCACATGTGCACTGGATGTGGGAATGCTATACATCCATAAGGTATTGTTGAGATGGTGGAATGTCTAATCAAACCTTAATGATCTTCCTTCTCTGCCCCCCAGGTATAAAGTAGCTTGAATTTATTAGTATCTGCTAAGGTTCCCTGTTCTATCTCTTCATCTCCAGCACAGTATGTGGAGAGGATGCACATAATTTAATTGTGTCTGATGTTGAGGAGGACAGCAATGGGAGCATAAATAGAGGTGACAACAGACAGGGAGGACCATTTGGCATAGATGATTGTGCAGTTGAAGCCTGCCAATTAGGCTCCAGTCATGAGGTCTCTGACTGTACTTGAGTGGCATATGTACCAGAAAAGAAAGGTGCAGGAGAGGCACAGCATTAGTCCACTCCCCAGAGCTCAGCTGTTTTTAACACATGTTCTTAAGACCACGCTGTAGTAATTTTGTGTCTCTGCCTAAACTATACCAAGCATGGCATTACTATCAGTTAGTTGGTTACCATGAGTATAAACAAACATAAGACTTACCATGCAGCTCACTGGAAGCAACAACCGAGTGCTAGTCCTTGGCAGGAAAATTGACAAAGCCTCCAGTGATAATGATAAAAGTCTCCCACAGAGTTTTAGATGCTTATATTATGGCTTTTCCAGTGGAGAAGAGGGTAAGAATGGTGGCACACAGAGCAGGAGCAAGCATAGTCTTGCTCTGATTCTGTCAACCCAGCTTAGCCATCTCTAGCTGTAGCATTTATTCTGCCACAGCTGCTGAGATGGCAGAAGAAGTATGTCCATAGTCACTTCATGCTGGTGGATTCAGCCTCTTCCATGAATATGTGGCCTGTGCCTTACTGCAGTGCTAGAATCCCAGCTTCAATTTTTTTTACCTATGAGGTTATTCCTGCCCTCCACCATCACGTGGAAAACAATGTTTTCATATCATTGGACCACACGGTCAGCAGGAGGGTCAACCTGACCAAAGACATGTAACCCAGCAATTATGAGGAGGGTTGTAATATATTTTTCATGGCTCACTGGGTTACTCTGCTGGCAGCCAGGAAGGTTGAAGGATGTAGCACGCCTTTGGAACTGGTTGTGCCACCCTGTTCCCTTACAGCTCGTAATGGTGACAGCCCAGTCAATTCAATCTCTTCCTCTTCCTCAATGGCCCTACAAGAGAAGGAGACTCTGTCAGACACAATCCCAATGAGGCCTCAGCAGGTACAGGAGGAGCATGAGGAATAGTATGGTTGCTATGTCAGCACTCAAAAGGAAAAGGAAAGGCATCCAGGGATGGGTTTTATCCATCATAAACTCTGAAAGTAGTACATGGCTGGGAGGGAGATAACTGAGGATAATGTCATCCTTAGCAATGTTGGGGACTCAGGTTCCTCCATCTCCAGAAACTTATGGTGGACTTGTTTGTGCTTCAGAGCCTGAAAGAAGACTCTCGGATTCATGGCATCAAAGAATTTTTTTTACCCAATTTTTTACCGAAAATATATAGCAGAATACATATTGGCCTAAACTAATGAATAAATTTTTTTTGGATATGTATTATAGCAGAAAGTAAAAAATATTGTTTTTTTTTTTCAAAATTGTGTGCCTTTTTTATTTATAGCACAAAAAAGAGGTGATCAAATACCACCAAAAGTAAGCTCTATTTGTGGGGAAAAATTACATCAATTTTATTTGGGTACAACGTTGCATGACCGTGCAATTGTCAGTTAAAGAGACGCAGTGCTGTCTCGCAAAAAATGGCCTTGTCATTAAGGGGGTAAATCCTTCTGGGGCTGAAGTGGTTAAAAAACAAAACAAAAAAAAACACTTTTGTGTCTTTAAGCTTCCATGGATTAGCTAATCCAAATAAATGTCTAGTAATATTGTATTTTTAGAAAACACATTTGTTATTTATATTTCTGGCTTAAAGAAGCCAACTCTCCATCCAAAAGATGTACTCAAAATCCCGGACATTTTTCTGTTTTAAATTTCCAATGAAAATAGAAAAACTTATTTTTTCCAGATGCAATTCTCCTTTTCTCAACGTCAAAACTGTCATCCTGTCCAAAAGAGTTTAAAAGTTGTGCTGTAGTTTCTTTATAATGTTCCTCTCTTGTGTCTGAGAAAAAAATTTCTGTTTTCTGTCTGCTGTATAGCCGATCTATAACAGCCTGTGCAATTAGACTTTAAAGCTCTGGTGCTACTCTGTTAACATGTAACGCCCGCTGCTATTTTCTAAGGCATCCAGCCTTCTCTATGCCTGACCACCTTCTTAGCTAACGCAGGAAAGAAGGGTAAACCAGAGCAACCCATGGACACATCTAAACTCAAGGAGGGAGGCGTTGCCGCATTCCTGATAGACTGTAGAACCCTCAGACCGACCTGCTCCGCTTTGGCTGCTCTGCTTTCTTCCACTTCTTCTCTCTCGGGAGACATACCCAAGCTGAATGCAGCACCTCTAGTGTCAGTGCAGGGTGGAGGTCTGCCCTGGGACATTGGGCATCATTTTTTTTTAAAGCCTCCCTACTAAGGCAGATTTGGCAACATTGTTTTCAAAGGTGGAAGACACTTACAAGGCTTAAGGAGCTTAAGGCTGAAACCACACAATTGGGGGCTAGAGTGGAGCCCTTGAAGTCCCAACACACAGACACTATGTCTGTGCTTGAATCTGTACAACTCAGGATGGGACATTATGTTTATAAATTAAAGGATCTCACAATTGGATAATATGAAAACAGGAGCTACAGGAAAAAATATTAGAAAACACCAGATCTTATACCTACTTTTCCTTTGTTTTTACCAAGGTCCTGGAGAGACCTCTTTCGTATTCCATAGAAATTGAATGTGCTCATAGAGCATTAATGCCACCTAACCCAGATGCCAGCAAGCTGAGAGATGTGATCTGCAAATTGTTATGCTTTCAGGACAAGGACGCTAGCATGAAAGCTATGCAGAGAGGATCCAACTTAACTCTGAAGTTGTTCTCCTGGTATATCTTGGGGGACATGATCCTGATAGAGGTATGGGTGGGTTGACACCGTTAACACCTATGATATTATGTACTGGCTGGCTTATGTTAACATCTTGTCTCTGTTGTCCTACTTTGTTATTTTTTAAATGTATAAATAAAGATTAAACAAACATGTACCGCCTTGGTTTCTTTTTTTAAAAAAAGAAAATGTATTCCAATTTCTAGCTGAAATCTACTTGCGCTTTTTTTTTCAGCAATAATTTGTATTAGTTTTTAGACATTTCTTTTGCAAAAACCAACAATTGTAAAATCCACTTGTATTAGTATGTAATCAAAAATTAATTCATAAATAACTGTATCCTATGATAATGCAATTAACCATCTCCTGCGTGAAAGTACAGTATATAAAAAACACAATTCAAATAAATATGTATCAATATCCTTCTCCTGTGTGTGAATTACACAAAAACCTGTAAAAAGCAGTTGAAAACCATGTGCAATTTGCCCCACCGTTGTATATACACAATTTTTTTTTTTAGAGTCCCATAGATTCCATAAACCATGAAAATCCAAAACAAATCCAAAAAAGGAAGAAAAAAGAGAAGTCCTCTTGCAAATAATGTGACTGTATTGTGCTTTTGTATCTCTTCTTATTTATAAGTGACTTTGTGAACCACCACCACCTTGTAGATATGCCACTCACCAGATACTGTAAAATGATATGCCTTTGGTTCATTCACGGGATAACCACTCCACCTTAAAAGCCGTTCCACCTTAAATACGCTCCATCTTATTACCACTTTTCATCAGCTATGCTATAGTTGTTCCTCATGTAGGATATATAAATAGGCGATCATAGCGTAATATGTTTAAAACATTTATTGAGTAAAAAACAAAACCAGATATCACACTCACATTTAGAAGTGCCTTTGGGCCGGCATTGAGCAAATCCTGATGACGCATTTGATGATGCGAAATGCGTAGAGGCTGCTGGGAAATCTCTCGGAACAGGTGATCGTGAACGGGCGGAAACACACACGAGAACGAGGGGTGAGGCGCAAGCCAAATGTGGACGCCATACATGGACCACAGAACCGCTTAGAACCTGTCCCTATCTGCTGGATTTGCTCAGTGCCGGCCCAAAGGCACTTCTAAATGTGAGTGTGATATCTGGTTTTGTTTTTTACTCAATAAATGTTTTAAACATATTACGCTATGATCGCCTATTTATATATCCTACATGAGGAACAACTATAGCATAGCTGATGAAAAGTGGTAATAAGATGGAGCGTATTTAAGGTGGAACGGCTTTTAAGGTGGAGTGGTTATCCCGTGAATGAACCAAAGGCATATCATTTTACAGTATCTGGTGAGTGGCCAATCTACAAGGTGGTGGTGATTCACAAAGTCACTTATAAATAAGAAGAGATACAAAAGCACAATACAGTCACATTATTTGCAAGAGGACTTCTCTTTTTTCTTCCTTTTTTGGATTTGTTTTGGATTTTCATGGTTTATGGAATCTATGGGACTCTAAAAAAAAATTGTGTATATACAACGGTGGGGCAAATTGCACATGGTTTTCAACTGCTTTTTACAGGTTTTTGTGTAATTCACACACAGGAGAAGGATATTGATACATATTTATTCGAATTGTGTTTTTTATATACTGTACTTTCACGCAGGAGATGGTTAATTGCATTATCATAGGATACAGTTATTTATGAATTAATTTTTGATCACATACTAATACAAGTGGTGTAAAGATAGGAATAGCGCATTCACACCCATCCAATTCACTTATTCCTTATCCCTTAAAGAAAAGGTTTTTTTGAATGCAGCAATTCTGACAAACACATTGGTTTTTTGCGCCAGTGACACTTATTTATATAATTGTAAAATCCAGTTTCTCGGTTACAGGTAAATGTCAATACAACTTTGTCTTAAAGGAATGAAAACCCCTCCACCACTCAATTTTGAATAATTAATATTTTCTTTTTTTTTCCTTACTTACCTCTTAAGAAGTACCTTGTGTACTTCTGTCCCAGCCTCGCTGAGGCCCAGTGTGTCACGTCCTCTTCTCCCCCGCTGCGTTCTGGGACTTTTGTGTGTCCCAGAAGATGATGGGGCCATTCAGGAAGTGCAGCGTGACTCGCACATGCGCAGTTGGAAACCTGCAGTGCAGCCTGAATGCTCCACTGCCAGTTTCCCTTAGTTGGAATGGCGGTGCCTGCACCTGATCTGATGGACGGATCGGTCCTCGAGGGGGCCAACATCGCGGGCTCCCTGGACAGGTACTGTAAGTGTCCTTATTAAAAGTCAGCGACTACAGTGTCCACATTTTTTCAAATTTGTTTGGGCAATTCCTGTGTTGGTAATTAGCTTTTCTTTAGATATAGTATGATTTATTTGTGTTTTCAGTTCTTCTAAGGTAGGGGAATAGGGGGATAAACATTTTTGGGCAATTAGTTTGTGAGCTTTAAATAACTCAAGTGATAGGGACATATGTATTTTCCGGTAAAGTAGCCTCGTCCGACATGTTCAATAAACATATCCGTGGATCTTCTGCTTAAGTAACCTAAAAAACAGACTTTATAGTAGTCAGAACCCCTTTCCAATATCTATGAAGTTTTGGACATCTTCACACTATGTGGATCAGAGTGGCGGTGCCACTGTTACATTTGGGACAAAGGGGATTCTCTCTAAGATGCCAGGCGAACAGTTTTTCTGGAGTGTGGTATGTCCGGTGAAGAAAATATAGCTGTGTAAGTTTGTGAGTGAGGGATAAGCTAACCTGTGAGAGTGCATACAACACCATCTCCCACTGGTGATCTGTTACAGGGCCCAAAATCTTTGGACCACTGTTCTTTAGCCAGAACAACCACCAATGCTTAAAAACTTAGCGTAAATAGTGGAATAAAATTGGGAAATTAGGCCTTTCTTAGTATCATCACTCTGAACTATAGACAAAATAGCAAAGTATGTGCACAAGTTTGAGACTTGATGGCATGTCTCAACTGAAGGTACTGAAAAAACCTCTGACGTGGGAGGTCAAATTCCCCACATAGTTGATCAAATCATTTAAGAGAAGAATTTTCATACAATTGTACCATATACTGTATCCCTTTATTATTCCTCAGTTTAAAACCCTTCAACTTATTCAACTTCCCATATTCCCTATTATACCATATGGCGGTGCAATCAGTAAAACCTTGGATACCTGTAATATTTTTCATTGTTTGCCATACTCTGTCTAAAAACGTTTCTTTGTAGAAATTAGAAGGTTGATTCAGGTGTCTGGCCTCCAAGAGAAACAGGAGTGGGTACCTATTATATTCAGTGAGCACTATCCCTTGTATTGGGTCAGACTCCTGAATCTTATCCCAACCTAGCAGATGCTGTAGTTCAGAGGCCAGGAAATAATATGTAACATTCATTACAGCCAACCCTCCTACCTCTCTATCCAACATCAGCATTGTCAATTTGATCAAAATATGTGGTATACTCCGCGCTCAGGATACCAGCGGGTTGCAGCCTCCCTACTCAGTTCCCAAGGGAACTTACAAAAGATAAAATTAAAAATAGAAATAAAAGGGGTAGTGGCGCTACCCTATTAGAATGGGAAGAATGGTAGGTTAGATAGCTCTACCTATATGAAGGGAAATCCTTTTCCTAATGGACTAAAAGTATGTATATGTGTCCTCCAGTGGTGGATATTAACATGTGTGATATAGCAAAAGTGGACTAGTCAGGTATCAGAACTATTATACTGAATAGAAACATTCAGGTATAAAGCGATCAGAATAAACTATCATAAGCGTATAATGTGGTATATATAACATAAATGGTCTAGTCTAATAAGCATACATGTTTCCCAGAATAAACATTGGTTCTTCCAGGAAGAAATTATTATCCCAAAAGTATCTATGTGTCTACCACAATCAAGACAGTAGTGAAACTCTGAATAACCATAATATGTGGTAATAGTGTTACATAGGTGAAGCTTCAAAATGGCCAGAATATATATATTATAAAGAATATATATATATATATATTATAAAGAAATAACCAAAAATTAAAAACGTGCTAAAAATGATTAAAAAATAACCAAAAATAGATCCCAAACAGATGTGTGCAAAAAGTATAAATAGTCCCCACACAAAATGTGTGTTAGAAAAAGTTACTCAAAATACTAGTCACAAAAATAATGTATAAATGACATGAGAAAAACTCCAGAGTAGCCAAATGTTCAGCTTGTTCAGATGACTCGTTGTGCTCCCCCTCTTGGGTCCCCACTCACCAAATGCTGTTACCCCTGCAGGGGTGGTAGGCATATGTGGGTAAATGTGGATGGACTTCCTCCTCAGCTTCTCCCAGTGACCCATCCATAATTTATTGGGCTCCTGCAGCTGTCTCCACAAGGTCTGGGACACCCACACCAGTCAGCACCTCACCTAGTACTCATTCCACAGCTACTCAAGACTGGGTCCTCATAGAAAGGGAAAAAAAGGGGCTCCCAAAGATGTGGAAAAGCCCACAAATATTACAAGAATATTACAATAGCTGACAATGTAAAATGTAGGAAAAGCTAGTTCGCGATGTGCATTCCACCTGTGTTCCAGGCTCCCTACTTCCGTACCAGAAATGACGTGAAAGCGCAGCCCCGTCTTAAGCGTTCTCAAAGGCGGCGCCATCTTTTTCTATTTCTATTTGTATTTTTTTTATTGTCAATTTGATACGTGAATGTTTCTTCCTCCAAATCAATCCTGAAACAGGGTATACATTTTTCTAAACCAACTAGATGTAATCCATAAGGGAGAATAATGAAGACTGGATATTAAATGGGGGCCCAAATCATTTTAATTAAGTTTACTCTTCCAACAACTGTAAGCGGCAATCTACAGCAACTTAAGCATTTATCCTTAACTATGTAATATGTACTATTTGAATTTGATGAGCTTCAGCCAAAAGAGGATCTTTAATATCATCTAATGGGAGGAGAACAGATGTGTTCCAATGTATTCGGAAACCTGAAAAGGATCAAACTAAGGACTGTTGTATGTTGCCTAAAAACAACAGAGCATCGTCAGCTTACAGAGCCACCTTATACTCCCTTATGCCTCATCTGAAGCCGATAATTTATCCTTGTCATTTGTTGAATGGCCAAAGACAATGGCTCAATGGCCATGGCAAATAATAATGGCAACAGTGGACAGCCTTGTCTGGTACCCCTATAAAGATTAAATGGTTGAGAAAGCATATTAATTCTCAATCTAGCAGTGGGATTATTATACAATAAACAAACCCATGACACAAAGTTCAGGCCAATAGCAAAGGCAGATACAACTTCCCATAGATATTCCCACTTCACACTGTCAAATACCTTATGAGCATCCAAAGAAAGGATTGCTCTATGGCCACTTTTTTTTTTTAATTCTTTATTTTTAGAAAGGTAATAATGTGGAAACACAGATACAATCCCAATGAAATGTACAGAAGTAACAATAGACTCCCCAAAGGCATTTGATAGTACAATAATTTTGGTCATACAGAAAACTTTCGCCATCTGTGGGGTATCACTAAGTTGTAGAAGGGTACGGAGGTTCTGCATCATACATGACCGTATAATATACACTGTATTTTATGTAAAAAAAAAAGTAGCGGGGACCACTTTGATCCCGGGGTCGAATTACCCAAAAGAAAAGAAAAGAGTAAAGAAGATTAGTAGCTTAGGGAGAGAAGCAGAGAGTAGAAAATGGAGAGACGGGGAAATATGGGAAGAGGGAGAAGAAGAGAAAAAAGGGGGGTGGGGGTGGGGGGAGGGGTCTCCCCTTCATGGGGGAAGAGGGTCGGGGAAAATGCCTGTACCTCCGTCCAGCCTCGCCATCCCATCCGGGGAGCATGTAAGATTGTCGTATCACTGGGAGGTTAGATCAACAGCTCGTTATATTTCTTAGAATAAACAAATTTGTGCCAATAAAACCATTTTTTTGAAAATTGTTCACTGAGGCTTTTCTCTGTGGCCACCAAGTCTTCCACTGCCCTTATCTCCAATACCTTTCTCAGCCACACGGCCACCGATGGGGGCTGTTTCTGCTTCCAGAGCAGGTGGATGCAGCTCTTCACTGCTGTAAGCGGGAGAGGGATAATAGATTTCCTGTAGGTCTATGGCCACTATTATCTGCTGGCAATTGCATATTCAAAAATAATCATCAAATATATTTAGCTGTTGCTCTATTAGGTATAAAGCCTGATTGATCAGTGTGGATTCGGTCAGGAATGCTTTTAGATAGCCTATTAGCAAGAAGTCTCATCAGAATTTTAACATCCGACATAAGAAGGGAGATAAGATAATAAGACTCTGGCTGAAGCTTGTCCTTCCCAGATGTAGGAATTGATAATATTGTTGCTTCTAACAATGAAGGGAGGTTTATGTTGTTGTCTAGCCTTCCCAAAAACTCACAAAAGTTCAGGCAGAAAAATCTGCCGATATAATTTGTAAATCTTGCCTTGGAGACCATCTGGTCCAGGGGCCTTATTACTATGTATTTGTGAGGCTGCCAGTTCTAACTCTTCCAAAGACATAGGGGCATCCAGCATTAGTCTATCTGTGTGTTTTAATTTTGGGAACTCAGGTGTCACTAGAACTTAAGCAGACAAGTTCAATATCGCAGTCCCTTTAGATCTGTATAATGAGGTCTAAAAATCCGCAATCTGTGTCATATACAATACTACCCTCAGAATTTTAAATTGCAGAAATGATAGTAGGGTCCTGCAGAACTCGGGCTTCTCCTTCCTAAAAATATCTGTTTTTTTTAAATAAAATCATTTATTTTCAGCTTTTGTTAAGGATAAATATCCATACATTTTCTATGCCTCCTGCCATGCTGTCTGAGTAATCTCTGATGGATTTAATATAAACGCTTTTTCTGCTGTTTTTACCACCTGCATAATATCTGTCTCCTATTTTTTTCAATGCTTGCTTAATTTTGGAGATCTCCTTAATAAGGTTCCCCCTTAAATATGCTTTCATTGCATCCCAGACTACAAGTGGGAATGCCATACCTCTATTATATAAAAAATATTCATAAAGATATTTATCAATGGCATCTAATTAAATTCAGCCAGTAAGGGTTGACCCTCCAAAGCGGTCTCCCCAAAATTGAAACCGCCCAGTAATCAACAGAAATGTGTGAGTGATCAGACAAGTCTCTGGGTGCATATGAAACAAGAATTGAGCAAATAGTTTCAGCACAGCATCATTATATGGTGGAGGTACATATATATTTTCCAAGAAAAAAACATTTATTTTTGAGAGTACAAACCATAAAAATAAACTGACCCTTTGGATCAATATTGTATTGTCTGCAGGAGAACGTCACAGCGGAAGAAACCAAAATTCTCACTCCACTCGCATAAGATGAGTAGGTGGCATGATATTGAATTTTATGTTTAGCCTTATGAAAAAGAACATTGACATCCCCTGATACATGCATCTCCTGTAGGCACACAATAGCTGAATTATATTGTAATAAGGAGTAATAACTGCCTGTTTTTTTAACTGCATCCCCCAGACCCGAACATTCCATGATAGGATAGAAAATATATTTAGCATATGCAACAACAAAAACAAATGGTACACTAACCATGAATGGGGGGCAGTAAACAATTTGTCTCCCTCAGTCCACCGACATGTGTTGCATGTTGACTAAATAAGTACAGTACACTACTACCTAGCCTCACATCTTCATGCAGTGATATCCTGGCCTTGCCTTTCACCGCCAAATAGGTGGTCGGAGATCGAGATGGGATCTTTGTTTCCCACTCATTCTTGCTCCCTAATCTGGCCCCCTTCACCGCACCAAGATTCCAAGCTTCTTTGCCAAGGCCCTATGTTGTTCTCATTAAAGATATGGGGTACCTGTGCTACAAGGTTCTCTCTCTCTTCGTCATGCCCCCCTCTAAAGTCCTCTATAACCCCTTAATCCCAGACAGTTTGTCCCACACCCAAATGCATTCCTGGGCTCAAGGAGGTCTCCTCCAGCTCCACCATTTCACCCATCCAATTTCCCATAAGCTCCGGACCTTTGCAGATCTCCAGTCTAAACCTCAGATACCTGACTACCCATTCTACTCATATCTCCACGTATGAATAAACAAGGGCAGAGTGGGACTTTATATGAAGTACGCCGTCATCAGAGAGGAGTCAAGACAATGTACATTTATTGCATACCATAAAAATTCATAAAAATCAATAAGTAATGTTATGATATAATTCATCTATATACAAAAAGGAACATGATAATACATGACAGTGGAAAGGGATTGAGCCTACACAACCCGAGAACTTCCTTTTGCATCAAAATTATTTAAAACTCACGAACATAAACAATTGTACATATGAATAGTATTAATAACATAGTCAGTTTAAACATTGCATATACAAAGGCTCTATGCGTTTCGTGAAATATTTATATCCACTCTTCAGGAGCAGCAATGTAAATATCTGTAATGAAACATATAAGTTTCTGGGTCACTGCCTTGGAAAAAAGAAAAAAACAAACACAAAAAAGAGTATAAATCAAAAATGCATCCTTATTAAAGGAATACTCACAACCGCCATATGGAAGTGCAAAATTGAGAGCTGGAGACTCCCCTAGGGGCATCTTTTCCGGGAGCTGTGGCAGCATGAGGCACAGGAAGGGCCCCTACATGACCACACCAGGGGAAGACACTTAACCATAAGGTGGTAGTCCCTAAAGCACAGTTGTAAGTAGTAACTAGACACGTCTTGAAGGACTTCTATAAGAAATGTGAATGTGTATAATTAGCATTAATTCCAAGTATTCTGTGCTTAAATGGTACATGGAACTATGATTATTGACTAGATATATAATCTGGTACTTGACCGTTGGGACCATGGTATAAGGTATAAAATATTCAGCCATGACATTAGGGAGGACTCGTATCTCCAAGTAAGCCATTACCTATCCACATCTCCTTGACCCATACTCTACCTAAACCAACGGCCTTTGAGCTTTTTTGTTCCCAAGGCCCCATCAAAGGCCTTACACACTTACATGCGGAAATGGGCCTAATCACTCAAACACCAATATCCCTTCCTCAATGGTGTAAGACCTGAACTCATATGTCCAAAGTATCCAGGTGGGTGACGCAGAGAGAGACAACACCTAAAATATTACTCTTCTGATACAGGACCCCAGAATTACTGCATCATTTTGATCTCTCCCTCTCTGCAGGAGATGTGGTAAATCCAGGGCATGCACTACCACATCTTCTGGCAATGTGAATTGATTATGCCTTTCTGGTTCATAATGATGT
This sequence comes from Aquarana catesbeiana, assembly GCF_042186555.1. NCBI lineage: Eukaryota > Metazoa > Chordata > Amphibia > Anura > Ranidae > Aquarana > Aquarana catesbeiana. The sequence goes on from NC_133324.1 coordinate 647,234,053, forward strand.
CCCTGCTTCAGCGTATATTCAAACATCCCCCTCCACTGGATCACCTCTTTTTAGGTCTCCCCTTCTCTGAACTAGGGAAAGCTTTGAACAAATTAGCCTCCTATATTCTGCTGGCCGCCAAACGAGTTATCCCATTTTGTTGGTTATCCCCCTCCCTCCCATCTCAGGACCAGTTTCTGCAGGTCATCACCGACATATGCAGAATGGAACACATGACAGTCCAGGTAGATGATGCAGTGGACAGATTTGATAAAGTTTGGGATCTGTGGAGCAAATCTGAGTTCGATATCACACCCCCTAAACCCAACCTAATACCCACATACCCATCCTACATCTCAATCCCTCATCTTTAGTCCTCAGCTTCTCCTAGGTTATAACCCTCAGACTTCACTCTTTTGTATTTCCTTTGATAGAGTTACATATCTTGTACTGGATCTGTTTGTAGTTATTAGATCTAAAACTGATTCTTTTGAATTTCAATGTACTAGATATACTTTTCTCTTCATTTCTCAAATGCTGTATTTACATGTTATATATTCAATAGAAAACACAAGAAAAATACAGTACACTACTTGTTAAAGACATATACTCTAATGAAAGAGAGGGAGATCATTCCCTAAGTTATTACCATTTAAATAACCCATGGCTGAGTCTATAGACAATAAAGGCAGACATTGTAAAATAAAACCATACCACAATCTAGAAAAATTCTGCTGGACATACAAATAACAAAAAACAAAACAAAAAACACCATTGTACAGACAGAACACACATCTAGGGGTTGTCTATTGCATAAGTTGGAATAGTGGTCAACCACAAAAAAATGAGTCCACATAATGATCATGAACACCAAAAAAAAAACTGTGCTTATGATCGTGAAAAAAAAACTGTTTACACCTACTGTAACTCCATTTATTGCCTTTAAAAAAAGAAGTCATGGGTGTCGGGGGGAGGGCGAGGAGAAAAATATAAGCATTTTCAGTATGAATGGTCTAGGCTGATTTCCAGATGGCAATGGGTGGATGGGGATACAATATGCCCTTTTTTTTAGTAAAACCCTCTGATCCAAGCACATCTTGAAGCCATTGTTCTATAAAGTCTGTTTGGGCGTTTACCTTCAGCCCACTCCGGCAGGCCCAGTATACACATTTTGTTCCACCTTGGCCTATTTTCAAGATCTTCCAACCTACCATTGGGATTAGCCACTTCTGTTCTGGTAGGTTTGATCTCATTTTTCATATCAGGAAGATCATCCTCTATCACACTAACTCTCCCTTCCAGAGCAGTAGTGCGCTCACTTATTTTTTGCATATCTCACTGAACTATAGCAATGTCCTCTTTAATACTCTTCACTTAATCTGCAAGGAATTGCAAGGACATATTACAAGCCTGAACTGCCCTGAGTGCCCAAAGTAGGTTCTGTGGACTAAATAGGTTCCACAGGCTGCTCTTGCTGTTCAAACTGTGTACATGTAGATGTAGGGGCTGTACCAGGAACTAGAGCTGTACCAGTCCTTTCCATATATTAGGGGCTCAAGTTCAGGCTCAAACTCAGGTTGGTCAATGCCAGTCTGCATATTGGTACGCATGTCAGTGTCAGCACTACTAGTATGTATTTCCACCTCTACATTGAGGAGTTCTGCTTCCCCCTTAGATGTATTCAGATCAGATTGTGATCCATCATGCTTACAGTCCAGGCATATTTATGCAGCTTACTGGTAATCTCCCTTGTCTGGGCTCCAGTGGATTGTACAGAATGTATCTAGTTGTTGGGCCCATTTTGACAAACATCCTCTGACTCACTCTACTCCATTTTATTCCATCAGGTCTGCATGACTTTACAAGAGACAGCACTAGACAGAACACCACAGCACACCACAAAATAGCAATAATACCTTAGATCCCATACTGGGATTGCTTCACCAGGACCGGCAGGTAGGGAAAGAGTCTCCCCAACCCAGCCCCAGCAAACAACACAGAGTATAGACAGGCTGAGCTGGAGGATAATACCGAGGGGATGAAGGCAACAATGGGATGCAGGGTGAGACAATGGAGACAGAAGAGAGCCATGGATTTGAGCTGGAAGCTAAAGCTGGAGCTAAAAGTTAATATCAAGGTGCTGTCAGGCTGAGCAGGGAAATAATGTCAGGATTTTGCTAGACATACTGACATACAGCAGAAAACAGCACAGAACCGTGTGGTATTGCAGAGCGCTAAATGCAGTATACGTTTTATATACAGCAGTGCTTGGTCTGGCCAGGAGCCATATGCGGAAAGCAGGAAGACATGTGAAGCAATTCCCCCAATGCCTCAGAAGGATCAATGCAGATAAGGAATGGCTGGAGATAAGGAGGGCACGTCTGCTCACATCAGTGACCTAGTGACACACCCCCTACTTGCTCTCTACCTCAGAAAAAGCATTGAGACCAAAAGGATTAGAAGATTATCAGCAAGTCTGTGAAAAAGGAAGCTCATGTTTTGCTCGTGCATGCAATATAATTGCTCTCTCTCACAGAAATTGCAACAGAGGCCTTCTGCAATTCTGTTCAATGCTTTTATTTTTCAAAAGAACCTACTTTGTAACTCTTTTCCATCTTCAGTCTTTTTGCCTTTTCCCTCAGAAATTGTGGCCTATCCAATAAAGGCATCACAGGTATTCTACAAATGTGTATTTTTTCCTTTTAAATTTGAAGCAAATAGATATAAATAGCTGTGGTGCAAAACTGTAAAATTTTTACTTCCTCAGTCTAATGCCCTGTACACACGGTCGGATTTTCTGACGGAAAAAGTGTGATCGGATTGTGTTGTCGGAAATTCCGATCGTGTGTGGGCTCCATGTGACTTTTTTCCATCGGAATTTCCAACACACAAAGTTTGAGAGCAGGCTATAAAATTTTCTGACAACAAAAATCCGATCGGTTAAATTCTGATCGTGTGTACACAAATCCGATGCACAGTAGCTATTGGCTACTGCCCCGTTTATAGTCCCGACTTATGTGTTTTACATCACCGCGTTCAGCAAGATCGGATTTTCCGACAACTTTGTGCGACCGTGTGTATGCAAGACAAGTTTGAGCCAACATCCGTCGGAAAAAATCCATGAATTTTGATTCGAAATGTCCGATCAATGTCCGATTGTGTGTACAGGGAATAACACAAAACCCTGTTTTTTTATTTGCAGAGGCAATTTGCTTTCTCGGTCCCTCAGAAATTGCAGCCTGACCATACAGGCATAAAATCTTTGGTGCAAATCTGTAGCATTTTATGCCTTTGGTCTCTTAGAAACTTTTTTTTCCAAATCCAGTATGCTTGCTCTTTCCCGCACAAAATGTGTCCTATTAAATATAGGTTTAAAAAGTGCATTACAAATATGTGAATTTTTTTCTTTTAAATTTAAAACAAATAGACACTATTTTTTTCTTTCCAGATGCAGTATGTCTGCATAATATCTAAGGAACTGTGGCATGTGCACAAAGGTCTTTTTTTTATTTCAATATGCAATTTGCTCGCTCTCTCCTTCAGAAATTGTAGCTTATCCAACAAAGGCTTAAAAGGTGTGCTGCAATCTGTGAAATTTAAACCTTTTAAATTTGTAATTAATACATACATGTATTTCTTTTTAAATGGAAAATGCCTGTTTAATCCCTAAAACATTATGGCCTTTCCAAAAAATCGAATAGCTGTGGTGCGAAACTGTAATTTCTTTTTCACCCTCAACCCAACAAATAAACCCCTACTTTTTTCATTTACAGAGGCAATACACCTTTTCAGTGGCTCAGAATTTGTAGTCTGTCCATAGAGGCTTAATATCTGTGGTGTTAAACTGCACAATTTTGGCTTGGTCCATCTCTGAATCAAAACACTATTTTTTAATATACATATATAGTATTCTCTTTTAGTCACTCTGAAATTCAAGCTTGTTCATAGAGGCTTAATATCCATGGTGCAAGTCTGTAATATGTTTCCATCTTCAGTCTCCTAAAAATAAATATTTGTTTAATATTTTCACTTGCGCTTGCTCTCTGCTTCAAAAATTGTGGTCTGTTCAAGTTGTGCTGCAACTTTGCATAGCATTTCATTCTTCAATCCTAAGAGATCAAAATAATTGTTTTATTTTTTGGAAATTAAACCCATCTACTCTCTCTTTCTAAATTAGCAGATCAAACTATTTAAACTAGGTGATGGAGGGGACAGTCCAGAGGTAGAGATAGTCAGCGCGGAACATATTCCAGAGGGTAGTATTGAGGGCATTAGTGGTAGGTTGACCAAAGCACATAAATCCAAGGTAAGTATAGTAGCAAGTCCTAGTTGCAATCTTGGAACACCAAATAAGAGGATAATATGCAACCGGTCTAATCTACGTGGAATGTTCACCAATGCCAGGAGCCTGGCGGACAAGGTGGGTGAAATAGAGATACTGTTGTATGAGGAGGATTTGGATTTTGTGGGAATTTCAGAGACCTGGTTCAATAGCTCTAACGATTGGCTGGCAAACATTCAAGGGTATACCCTTTATCGCAAGGATAGAGAGGGTAAAAAAAGGGGGAGGAGTATGCCTATATATCAAGAATAATGGACAAGTGAATTTGAGAGATGACATCACTAAGGGAGCTAGGGAGGAGGTGGAATCCTTATGGGTGAAGCTCCAAAGGGAGGAAGCTAAGGGGAAAATAATACTGGGAGAATGCTATAGGCCACTAACCAGAGGGAGGAAGGGGAGACAGAGCTTCTATCACAATTTGGATTAGCAGCAAGGATGGGAAGTGTTATCATAATGGGGGATTTTAACTATCCAGACATAGACTGGGCGGAGGGAACCGTGCACTCATCTAAGGCTCGCCAGTTCCTAAATGTCTTGCAGGACAATTTTATGGGTTAGATTGTAGATGCACCAACTAGAAATAAAGCATTACTGGATCTACTAATTATCAACAATACAGACCTGATCACGGATGTGGAAATTTAGGTAACAGCGAGATGATGGGCATTGTGAATGGGCCGACTATGGGGGAAGGAGGGAGGGTGAAAACGGGGCAACACGGGGCAATTTAGGTAACAGCGATCACAGGTCAATTGGTTTCAGTATAAATCATACAAATAGGAAACATAAGGAAAATACAAAGACACTGAATTTCAAAAGAGCCACATTCCCTAAATTACGAGCCTTGCTAGAAGGCATAAATTGGGATAAAATCTTAGGAACAAAGAACACGGAGGAGAGATGGGTTTGCTTTAAGAGAATATTAAATAAGGGCATTAGCCAATGCATCCCTTTGGGTAATACATTTAAAAGAGCTAACAAAAGTCCTGGATGGCTTAACTCCAATGTAAAAATGCATATAAAAGCAAAGGACAAGGCCTTAAAAAAATACAGGGTTGAGGGATCATCATCAGCATTCAGACTTTATAAAGAATACAACAAAAAATGTAAGGGTGAAATAAGGACGGCTAAGATAGAACATGAAAGACACATAGCGGAGGAGAGCAAAAAAAGAAATTCTTTAAGTATGTAAACAGTAAAAAAGGGAGGGCAGACCATATTGGCCCCGTAAAGAATGAGGAAGGACATCTGGTTACAAAGGATGGGGTGATGGCGAAGGTATTGAATTTATTCTTCTCCTCAGTCTTCATGAGGGAATCGGGGGGCTTCAGTAACCAAAACTGCAGTGTTTATCCTCATGACACATCACAGGAAGCACCTCCATGGTTAACAGAGGACAGAATTAAAATTAGACTTGGGAAACTTAACATTAATAAATCACCGGGACCAGATGGCTTGCACCCGAGGGTACTTAGGGAACTCAGTCAAGTAATTGCCAGACCATTGTTCCTAATTTTTACTGACAGTCTACTGACTGGAAAGGTACCAGCTGATTGGAGAAAAGCCAATGTAGCACCAATATTTAAAAAGGGCCCAAAATACATCCCTGGGAATTACAGACCAGTTAGCCTAACATCAATAGTATGTAAACTCTTGGAGGGGATGATAAGGGACTATATACACGATTTTAGTAATGAGAATGGTATCATTAGCAATAATCAGCATGGATTCATGAAGAATCGTTCTTGCCAAACCAATCTATTAACCTTCTATGAGGAGGTGAGTTGCCATCTAGATAAAGAAAAGCCCGTAGACATGGTATATCTGGATTTTGCAAAAGCATTTGACACAGTTCCCAATAAACGTTTACTGTACAAAATAAGGTCCATTGGCATGGACCATAGGGTGAGCACATGGATTGAAAACTGACTACAAGTGCGAATTCAGAGGGTGGTGATAAATGGGGAGTACTCGGAATGGTCAGGGGTGGGTAGTGGGGTACCCCAGGGTTCTGTGCTGGGACCAATCCTATTTAATTTGTTCATAAATGACCTGGAGGATGGGGTAAACAGTTCAATCTCTGTATTTGCGAACGATACTAAACAATAAATTATCCGCAGGATGTGGAAACCTTACAAAAATATCTGAACAAATTAAAGGGGTGGGCAACTACATGGCAAATGAGGTTCAATGTAGAAAAATGTAAAATAATGCATTTGGGTGTCAAAAATATGAATGCAATCTATACACTGGGGGGAGAACCTCTAGGGGTATCTAGGATGGAAAAGGACCTGGGGGTCCTAGTAGATGATAGGCTCAGCAATGGCATGCAATGCTAAGCTGCTGCTAACAAAGCAAACAGAATATTGGCATGCATTAAAAAGGGGATCAACTCCAAAGATAAAACAATAATTCTCCCACTCTACAAGACTCTGGTCTGGCCGCACCTAGAGTATGCTGTCGAGTTCTGGGTACCAGTCCTCAGGAAGGATGTACTTCAAATGGAGCGAGTACAAAGAAGGGCAACAAAGCTAATAAAGGGTCTGGAGGATATCCGTTATGAGGAAAGGTTGCGAGCACAGAACTTATTCTCTCTGGAGAAGGAACGCTTGAGAGGGGATATGATTTCAATATACAAATACCATACTGGTGACCCCACAATAGGGGTAAAACTTTTTCGCAGAAGGGAGTTTAATAAGACTCGTGACCACTCCTTAAAATTAGAAGAAAAAAGGTTTAACCTTAAACTATGTAGAGGGTTTTTTACTGTAAGAGCGGCAAGGATGAGGAATTCCCTTCCATAGGCAGTGGTCTTAGCGGAAAGCATCAATAGTTTCAAGAAACTATTAGATAAGCACCTGAACGACCGCAGCAGTGGTCATCAACCCTGTCCTTAGGGCCCACTAACAGGCCAGGTTTGCAAGATAACTAAAATACATCACAGGTGACATCATTTGCTGCTCAGTGATTGCAGTATGCTAGTCTGCATCTCCCCCAAGGTAATACATAAAACCTGGCCTGTTAGTGGGCTCTGAGGACAGGGTTGATGACCACTGTCTTACAGCATAGCTAAAAAGGAGTACATACTGTCTGTTTTTCTTGCTTGATAAATCGGTAAACAACCTGTGAATGAATATGTGTCTGCAGAAAACACCACCACCTTTATTCCCTTTTGGGCATTCTCTCACCTTAAAGTATGACCCTCATCACAAAGGTCACATAAGGGCTCATTCAGAACATAGATCTCCAGTCAGGCAGCAGTGAATGGATTGAATACTGACAAAATACCAATTCTGGAACTTCCCACACAGGTGTGTTCAGTGGGGTGCTGTTTCCCAAAACCAGATAAGTTTCCATCTGGTAAAAACTACTATATGACAGCAAACCATATATCCCAAAAAAATAAACAACATTGCACACATGTGGTAAGAACATAATAAAAACTAAAAACATGAATATAGTTAAGATATCATAAAAGCTATAAAAACTAGGTGACAATCCAGGGGTTAATTCCTCATTATAGGCATACCTCTGCCTGAAGTAGACACCATGTATCCACTACTCCTATACATGGAATTAAAAGACAAATATATAATGCAGAAATAAACACAATATGCATAAAATAAGCAATAGGGATATGCAAAAATTGAATAATGGTATAATATGCATACAGTATATACAAGGTTGTAAAAATATATATGTGAAAACTTACATATGTCACATTGTTGCAGCACAACAGGAGGGGTTGATTCCTGATCCTGTGTAAACCACCTGGTTGCAACTTAATGCAAGTACTAGTCCTACATAAAAGAAAAAAAGGGAAAATTCCATGTGGTACAAAAAATAAATACAAGTTCAAACCAAAGCCTTAGGGCAATATTACTGTTGATATTTTGTTTGCTTGTATGGAGTGTTTGTTACGTGACCTTTCTAGTTGCAATTTTATTTTTGTGTATGGGTATTACATGATACATATTCTGTTTTTCTTTACACCTTCAAAGTCTTTCTATCTTCGTTTGTGACTCAGTAAAAACAAATGGAGTTCAACAAATGGAGTTCAGCATCTCCATGAAATATTTACTAAGTGTAATGCCCTGCCCATGTGCACGTAGCCCTGTTTGCCCTAATTTCAGATAGATTGGAGCAGCTGTTTTCTTGACTTTTGCTATTGCTGTAGACACACACTAGTAATCTTCTGCTGCCTTTGTAAAGGTAATGTTTTGGCTTCTTGTTGCTGTACCTTTAAGGAGAAAAAGACTGCCTCTAGGTAAGCCTGCTCTCTGATTGCAATGCATTTTCCCATAGCTGGGAAATGCAGAGAGGTAGACCACATTCAAAATAGTCCTGATGCACAATGGCTTTCACCTACATTTGCATATGTATGCAACTAAAACTTCTGTTGTTAACCTGAATAGTTAAAATGGTTTTGTCAGGAAAACCAGAAAACCAAGCTTATGCTTATGCTCAAAGAAATGTGCATGAAAAAACAAAAAAAAAAAATATGCACACAGATGGGTCCACAGAACTGTGCACAGAATTAGGACCATACGCACAAGCACATGTTGTGAGCATTAGCTTTCCTCTTGTGCTCATGAGTGTTTGCGTGCAAGTTTGAATGGATTTTGGAAGCTCTACAGAACTCAGGATCATTGCTAAGTGGTTGTCCTTCTGCCTGTGACCTGATCTTGTGTGTACATCTGCATCCTAACGCAGCTTGTTGACTTTACTTGTTCCCGAACCCCTGTTGCTGACCTTTCTTCCCGCCTGCTGTCCCAGTACCTCCTCTGCTCACCCGATACTTACCTTGGTCTGGATTTGATTCCACTCCTGGTTCCCGATTCTTTACTCCTGCTGTCTGATTGTTGCCAACTCCTGCCTGTCTGATCACACATCTGAGATCCTGCATCTTCCAGCTTGCCTGTTGTACTGTCTTTAGCTTTACATCTACCACAAGATTTCCTGACCTGGATCTCCTACAGGCACCCGTGCCCTCTCATTAACTCTGTCTCAACCAGGTTTTTTTCTGCTGGTTAGCTTGAAAGTGTGCTAGGGACTCCTAATGGCTTATATATGTTGACTTTGACATAGTGGTGTTCTGTTTAAGATACTGAGACTTTAGGTCTTTGGTACTAGCTTGAAAATCTTGTCTTAGAACTAATCTATTCAACATGTATTCAACTGACAATCTATGCTAAAAAGTGTCTGCTTACTCATCTTTCCTCACCTCTCCATTCACTTAAATATATACTTGCTTGGGTTAAGCATGCTGTAGACATGCCACCAACCTGTCAGAATCAACTTGTAAATCTTCAAGACTGGCCAACCTCATGTGTCTATAAATGTACTCGTTTTATAAATATAAATCTGCATAATCCAAATATTTTCCCTAATACATCATTGCCCTCAGTAGGAGGTTATAATATCAGAATCATCTAATCAATACACACGATGAACTGTGCTCTCAATATCAACATGATGAACATAGTTTTGAATACCAAAAGATTGTATCAAAACTGACACTTTTCAGTAATATATGCTGCTTAATAAAGGTTTTCAGTCATAACTGGATCCTAAATAGACTCAGTTTTAGTTTTTTTCATCTGAAGATAATTTAACATGAACTTCACATATTTTTGTTCTATCGAAAAATATATAGAAAATATAAGGTAACTATCTAGCACATTCCAAGGTAAAACCAAAAAAACACATTGCTTTACTTTTCTTCAAATTTAGAGAGTTAAGAAAGCTCAAGACTTAAATGTATTTCTTTTTTTGATTAACTGCACTGTGCTTATATATGTTCAAAAGCTTTTAGCTCCATTAGAGAAAATGTTTTTACTTGATAAACTTTCATTATGTGAGTTGCCTTTGATGTAAGATTACCTCAGTCAACATTAATTTTAAACTAATAGAGAATCATCCCCTTAAGCATGTTTCTTATATTGCTACTTCTTATAATTGACATTGGAAAATGAAGATTGATTTTTATAGACACAAAAGAGTCACATGAAAAAACATTCTTCCAGCAAGTAAAAACACTGGAATATAACATTTGATTATTCAATTTTTTTGTGGTGACATTTGAGTGAATCTAGAGCAGTGGTTCTCAACCCCTGTCCTCAGGACCCACCAACAGGCCAGATTTTAAGTATTACCTTGGGGAGATGCAGACTAGAATACTACAATCACTGAGCAACAAATTATATCGCCTGTGATGTATTTCAGTTATCTTGCAAACCTGGCCTGTTAGTGGGTCCTGAGGACAGGAGTTGAGAACCACTGATCTAGAGTATAGCAAAAGGCTTTCACCAGGGCTGAGGCCTTGGAGAAACAACATAGAATTGTATAATGTTGACTGCGGTCCTGGTGGAGTGGTTTGAATTGGAGGACAATTCACAGACTGTAGTGCTTGGACTTGCCTTTCTGACATTAGCTCACTATTTCATGACAGTTCAGAAAAGAGCAAAACAAAATACAAATACTTTAAAACAAAAAAATAATGGTCAAAATATTCCAGTGGCTTGGGCATGGCGAACAAAATGCTAGCACTAGTATCAGACAGAAAACATAAATCAGAGTCCAAAATGATGTTCAAAGATTAGAAGCGGACTTTGAGTTCAAAGTCTAGAGCAGATATCATACAGCAGAGTTATCACCAGAGAAATAAATCTGATCTTTTCATATACAGACTTTCAGATTTAATTGGAACTACCTTTGCCCAGACACTAAGTAAGTGCACTATTCCAGATTTAAGATGATTCCGTGGTTTGTCCCAGCAGGGCACCTCCCCCATGTACTTACCTTCCTTTGGCTCCCTCTCTGTACCTTTGAAAAGTAAAGAAAAAAAACAGTGTTTCTTTATAAAACAGAGCATGGGGCTCACTCATTTTTCTGCGATGTTACCCTAGGTGACTGAGCCGCTCATGAGGATGAAGAGAGAGTCCCCCAGTTCTGTGTGAGATTCAGTTTATGAGTTCACTCTTATGCCCCGTACACACGGTCGGATTTTCCGATGGAAAATGTGTGATAAGACCTTGTTGTCGGAAATTCTGACCGTGTGTAGGCTCCATCACACATTTTCCATCGGATTTTCCGACACACAAAGTTTGAGAGCTTGCTATAAAATTTTCCGACAACAAAATCCGTTGTCGGAAATTCCGATCGTGTGTACACAAATCCGACGGACAAAGTGCCACACATGCTCAGAATAAATAAAGAGATGAAAGCTATTGGCCACTGCCCCGTTTATAGTCCCGATGTACGTGTTTTACGTCACCGCGTTTAGAACGATCGGATTTTCCGACAACTTTGTGTGACCGTGTGTATGCAAGACAAGTTTGAGCCAACAGCCGTTGGAAAAAATCCTAGGATTTTGTTGTCGGAATGTCCGAACAAAGTCCGACCGTGTGTACGGGGCATTAGACAGAACTACGTCTCTTCACGCCTGATGACAGAACAAGAGCCAACACAAGGCTATCTCTCTTTGCTCCTGGCAGCAGAACAGAGAAGTGGGGAAACAAACTGTAGGGAGCTATGTGCCACTGATGAGGCCAAAATTAAAACAAACCTATTGCTTTGTCCTGCATGAACTAGGTGCAGATTCTTCTTAAAGTGGAACTTTAAACAGAAAATTTAGTTCTGCTAGACCACTTCAGGCTGATCACTTTTGCAGGTATAGCTATGTAAAACATTAAAAATAAATGTCTATACTGTTCAAAATCCAGTAATACATTATCTCATCCTGCTTTGCACATGCTCAGTTGCTCTCCATTTTTAGGCATTTTTAGGCACTGCAGAGTTTGTAGAGGCCAATCTGCTGACAGCCTTACATTGGAAGTAAACCCTCCTATCCTTTAAAAGTAAGGGAGCTGCTTCTGTTTTAATTGCAACTGTCATGGTGCTGCACATGTGATCAGCTATGACACCAGCCTTTTAATGGATTGACAGTTTGGTTGAGGACATAATCAAATTTAACAGTTTGTATTTCCAGCATTCCAGGAATGTAACTGTTTTTTGAAACCAGTAAATTGATGGGATTAGTTCTGCTTTATGATTTACTGCTGGGGCTTTGGGCTTCAGCAAAATGGCAGCCTCCAGCAAGATGTAACAGGGACAGTGCTGGAGGCAATTCACAGCACACACTAATTTTGATAGCATAATTATTATTGTATGTTCCTTGCTAAAGAACATTATTTTCTAACAAGTTGTTATGGGTAAAGTTCCACTTTAAGCTTTTTGATGTCAGGTATAAAGCTGCAGCATGGCCATGCCACCCCTGCCAGAAGATATTATAGGTGTGTTCCTAAACATGGAATTTTTGTTATGAATTAAGAATTGAGATAATAGAGGTGAGGGAATTAGCCAGTTGTGAACTTTGGGAGCTATGCAGTTGCAAACATGTCATTGCAGACATTGCAGATGAAAATGAACTGTAGTAAAAAAAATTAAGTAAGGATGTCAAGAGCCCCTTAAACTAATTTTGTGCTTTTTTAGTAATTTTTTTTTAAGTTATGCATGGTTTAAGCAAAACAAAAAAAAAATTAAAAAATCAGCGTGCAACCCTGAAGCAAAGTCATGTAAAGAAATTGGTAAGAATTTGTTTCTAATTTTGCACAAGTAACCCCAGGACATGTTCATGTTTATCAGAAGCATCCTTATTTGGAAGCTTAAAAACTAAACAGCTAAGGGTGACTGGAAAGGCAACAAAACCAGCTGAGATGCATACTGTGCTCGCATAATCCAGTCCTGTCATTAAAAGATAACTAAAGGTTTGTGTTTTAACCACTTGCTTACTGGGCACTTAAACCCCCCTCCTATCCAGACCAATTTTCAGCTTTCAGCACTGACGCACTTTGAATGACAATTGCGTGGTCTTACAACACTGTACCCATATGAAATTTTTATCATGTTTTCACCACAAATAGAGCTTTCTTTTGGTGGTATTTGATAACCTCTGCAGTTTTTACTTTTTGTTAAAAAAATGTAAAATCTGAATTAAAAAAAAAAAAAAAAATATTTTCTTATATTTTGTTATAAAAAATTTAAAACTGGTAATTTTTCTCCTTCATCGATGTACGCTGATGAGGCGGCAGTGATGGGCACTAATAGGCGGCCGTGATGAGTACTGATGGGTGGCAGTGATGGGCACTGATCAGTTACACTGATAGGCAGCACTGCTATGTGGCACTGATTGGCACTACTGGTGGGCATTGATAGCTATCACTTGTTGGCATTGATAGGTGGCACTTGTGGGCACTGATAGGTGGCACTTGTGGGCACTGATAGGTGGCACTGTGGGCACTGTTAGGTGGCACTGTGCGCACTGTTAGGTGGCACTATTAGGTGGCACTGATGAGGCAGATGTGCCTCTTCCACTTCGGGACCAATGTCCCTCACATCTGAGCCGGTGATCGGCTTTTTTTTCTACTCAAGCTGTCAGCTGTCATTGGCTGACAGCTGATCACATGGTAAGGGTCTCGGACTGGCCCCTTACTTGGATCGGTGATCACCCAAGTCTCAGTGACTCAGTGATCACAGCGAGCTCGGCGCGCGCCCTACAGGGCGTGCGCAGGGTGCATGCACAGGGGAGGCCGTCGTATGACGGCCTCTTGGGAATTCAGGTCTTTGCTGTGGCCATCATTTGGCCATAGCGCAGATGTCAAGTGGTTAAAGAAACAAAAAACAAACATGTCATACTTACCTCCTCTGTGCAGTTGGCTTTACACAGAGTGGCTCCGATCCTCCTCTTTTGGGGTCCCTCAGCAGCGTTCCTGACTCCTTCTTTTCTCAAGTGCCCTGTTGGAGAAGTGTTCTCCATCGGGGCACTCATGCGGGCCTGCTCCCGTTTCCTGCTGCTGCATCTATTGACACAGACAGCAGGACTCAGCCCCACCCCCGGCTCCTGCTTAAATGGATTTGATTGACAGCAGCAATCTATCCAATCAGGACCCGAGACACTGGCTGGAGCTGGTGTGCTCATCCCCGTCATGGGAAAGACCGGGTTCAGGTAAGTAAAAGGGGGGCTCTGGGGCGCAGCTGCATTGCAGGAGGTTTTTCACCTTAAATAGTAAATAGAAAGCATTAAGGTGAGAAACCTTGAGGGTTTACAACCCCTTTAAGCAAATCAGTACACTCATCTCTCATGTGTACAATAAACAAGAAGTATCAATCTGCACATTATTGTGTATGTGATTTTTTAAATACCCATCATCTTCACCCAAGTTGGGCATTGTTTAGGAGTTCCTATCACAGCCAGGCAGACTGAGCAGGAACAGCCATAAGGAAGAGGTTAAAATCTAGTGAACCATTTATTCTCTCAATCCATCAGGACCGCAGGTAATGAAATATCAGTGGGCATTCTCTTTACATGTAGGTCAGATTTTACATAGTTACATAGTTAGTCAGGTTGAAAAAAGACACAGGTCCATCTAGTTCAACCAATAAAACAAAAAAAATCATACAATCCCATATACACAATCCTATAAACAGTTGATCCAGAGGAAGGTGAAAACCCCCAGCAAAGCATGATCCAATGTGCTACAGCAGGGGAAAAAAAATCCTTCCTGATCCCCAAGAGGCAATCGGATATTCCCTGACTCAATGTTACCTATAAATGTTAGTATACAGTTATTATGTACATTTAGGAACGAATCCAGGCCTTTTTTATAGCAATCTACTGAGCTGGCCAGAACCACCACTTGAGGGAGTCTATTCCACATTTCCACAGCTCCTACTGTGAAGAAACCTTTTTAAAATTATATCTCTTTTCCTCTAGGTGTAAAGAGTGCCCCACCAGTCCGCTGTGGTGACCTTAAGCCCTTGTTCACACTGACTGTGGAAATGAAATTGTGCAAGTTCACACAATTTCATTCCTGTATGTCAGTCAAGACTTCGGGGCCAATTTCAGGGACATCTGTGTGGGTTTCTGCACAGATTTCAATGTAAATCGCACCCCCAAATTGCCAAAAGTAGTACAGAAACCACTTTTGGGAACCGGTGCGGCAGCGCAAATGCGGCGTTGCACTGATTCGGACACTGCCATTGCTGCAATTGCTGCCGATTTGGCATGCAATTTGTCAAATTGCATGCCAAATTGCATCAATGTGAACCAGGGCTAAATTGAATAACTCAACACCAACTGTACCTTTAAAAATTCAAGAAAAAAATCTGAGTTTTTCTTTATAAAACAGAGCATTTCTAGACCATATCACTTTTGAGCCATTGTGGATCATTTGGGGCTGTGTCAATACCATCCTCATTATGGAAATGAGCTCCCCCCAGGCTCCTTTGTATACACAAAACTAAAGAAAGTATTTAATATATTTTCCTTCTCTTTGTTCCCAGTCACCCACTCCAGATTATTTTGTAAAGAGCCTACATGTTTAGCCTGACCTATTTACTATTGATATATTTGAAGAATTTTTTGGGGTTTGTCCTACTATCTTTTGCAATCTGTCCTTCGTTTTGAATTTTCACGTCCTTGATTTCCTTTTTACATATTCTGTTATATTCTTTGTAACATTTAAATGCTGATAGTGTTCCTTAAATTTTATATTTTTTAAAAACTCTTCCCTTATTTATAGCTTTTAACTTTGGCCGTGAGCCACATAGGTTTTATTTTTAGCCTTTTAAACTTATTGCCCATGGGAATATACTTTGCAGTGAGTTTGCATACAGTATTTTTGAAGAATTCCCATTTCTGTTCTGTGCTCATCGATGCCAATATTCCCTCCTAGTCTAATGCCCTGTACACATGGTCGGACATTGATCGGACATTCCGACAACAAAATTCATGGATTTTTTCCGACGGATGTGGGCTCAAATTTGTCTTGCATACACACCGTCACACAAAGTTGTCAGAAAATCCGATCGTTCTAAACGCGGTGACATAAAACACGTACGTCGGGAATATAAATGGGGCAGTAGCTAATAGCTTTCGTCTCTTAATTTATTCTGTGCATGCTTGGCACTTTGTGCGTCGGATTTGTGTACACACGATCGGAATTTCCGACAACGGATTTTGTTGTCGGAAAATTTTATAGCAAGCTCTCAAACTTTGTGTGTCGGAAATTCCGAAGGAAAATGTGTGATGGAGCCCACACACGGTCAGAATTTCCGACAACAAGGTCCTATCACACATATTCCGTCTGAAAATCCGACCGTGTGTACAGGGCATAAATCTTGGAGAGCAGCACTCAACCTTGGAAAATTTGCTCTACTAAAGTTAAGTGTATTTATTTTTCCAGTATGAGCTTGTTGCTTACAGCTAACGTGAAATGAAATCATGTTATGGTCACTGCCACCCAGATGTTCTTTTATATGACGTTGGGTCCCCCACAAAATCCATACCCTTTGGGCCTGGTATGGACTGGGGGGAACCCACGCCGTTTTTTTAATGATTTTTTTATGTATATTGCCGGAATCCACCAATACATTACAGCCGCAAGCAATTTGAAATTACATTTCTTCCTTTAGAAATGTTATTTTTCTGTGGTACTGTTATAAACATGGGAAAGATGAGCTACTTTACAGGCAGACCAAGGGGACCCTGGGCACGATATTTAAAGGAATATATCATTTTTTTGTTTCACTTTAAGCATTATTAAAATCACTGCTCCTGAAAAAATGTCAGTTTTAAAAACTTGATACATGTCCCCTGGAGTAGTACCCGTTAACCTAAACACTTTTTATGGCAATAACTTGCATATAAGCCTTTAAAATGAGCACTTTTGATTCTTCATGTTCGTGTACCCCAGACTCTAACGGTGTTCGCATGTTCGCACATTTTTTGTCTGTTTGCATGTTCTGGTGTGAACTGAACCAGGAGATGTTCGGCTCATTCCTAGTAGTTGCCCCTATACCTAAATAGCCCTCATTGGACCCCATCAATCTTAACAATCTACACCCATCTCCTCTTTGAACGTCTAATCTACAATGGAGAGACCATTGAAAAAAAAAAGTTTTGATCCCCTTCAACCTGGATGTCGCCCAAAAACACATCATAGAAACTGCTCTCCTAAAACTCACAAACAATCTAATAATGTCTAAAACAAATTGACACTATTTTGTACTCCTACGCTTGGACCTCTCTGCTGTTTTTGACACCATGGACCATGGACTCCTCAAAAAAAAGCTCCACTCCTTCGGTCTTCCTTACTGTACTTTTTGCTGGTTCTCATCCTACTTATCCCATCGCACCTTCAGTGTCACTTACAATTCTACTCCCTCCTCTCCTTTTCCTTTCTCTGTTGGGGTCCCCAAGGATCTGTTCTTGGACCTCTCCTATTCTTGAACTACAACTACTCCTTGAGTCAGTTGATAGCCTCCCATGTCTTCCAATACCGTTTCTATGCTGATGACGCACAAATCTATCTCTCTATCCCTCAGCTCAATCCATCAGTCTCCACACGCATTACTAATTTACTAACAGACATATCATCCTGGATGTCACACCACTTCCTCGAACTCAATCAATCTAAAACTGAGCTCATAATATTCCCTCCCCTCAATGCCTCTTCCCCTGACTTCTCTGTCAAGATTGATGGCAAAACTATCAACCCATCCCTGCATGCCAAGGTGCTAAGCGTTATCCTGGACTCTGAACTATCCTTTTGGCCCCACATTCAATTACTGTCCAAAGCTGCATCCAAAAAACACCACTTTCTAACCAATGACACCACAAAGTTTCTATTTCACTCCCTGGTTATCTCTTCCCTCAACTACTGCAATTCCCTCCTGTATTGTGAGTAAAGACATCTTGTGTAAAACGCGTTAACCGTTCTCTAGTGACACATACCTTGGAGGTGAGCCTGACGTGCAGAGGGAGACCTCTCGTACAGTGATTCCTGGTTCCGGGATCACTGGAGTGGGGACAGTGACCGTCGGAGCACAGTGAGGTATGAGAGCCTGCAGGGTTCACTTGGCTGAAGATGATGTTTGTGCTGGCAGGGACAGGAACAGGCTTGATTGCTGTGGATGCAGGTAAGCAGATGCAGGTGTGCTGAAGGGAAGCAGATGCAGATTCGCACAGACGCAAGACAGCAGGCAGGAGCAGAGTCAGACTAGCCGGGTCACAAACAGCGGATCAATCAGGCAGAAGTGGCAGGCAGAGAATGGTCAAAGTTCAGGCAGGATTCAATAGCAGGAGGTCAGGCAAATGGATAGACAGAGCAAGGTCAAGGCAAGCCAAAGGTCTGGACTGGAGCCAGCAGTGAGGTCAGGAAGCTGGGTAGGTACTGGATCAGATACAGGTTCAGGATCAGGTCAAAGGATAAGCTGCAGATCAAACAGCAAGGATCCATTCAAGAGAAGCCCCCTTTAAAGGTCACTGGGCACCAAGGCAGCGTCACCGTGCACGCGTGCATGATCTCTGTGATCTGTGCACGCGAATGCGCATTGGCGCAAGTCTGTTCACCTCTGGACACCTGTGAGCTGGAACACGTCTCAATGAGCCTGTGCGCCTGTGACCAGTTGCAACGCTGTGCACGGTGCGTCCATGACATCTGGTTTGCAGCTGTGATCTTTGTACACCTGGAGCAGTGCTCACCTGGAGCAGTGTCTCCTTTCATTTATCTCTACTGCAACTCCTCATTGGCTTACCTTAACATAAGCTTTCCCCTTTTCAGTCTACCATGAATACTTCTGCTAGATTCATCAACATTACCAGTCGTTCAGTGTCTGCTACTCCTCTCTGCCAATCCCTCCACTGGCTTCCGCTCAACCAATTAATTGAATTCAAAATACTACCAATAACTTAAAAAGCCATCCACAACTCGGCCCCCAGCTACATCAATAACCTTGTCTCAAAATACCAACCAAATCATTCTCTTCCTTTCTCCCAAGACCTCCTGCTCTCTAGCTCCCTTGTCAACACCTCCCATGCTCACCTCCAGGACTTTTCCCGAGCCTCTCCCACCCAATGGAACTCACTACCCCAATCTTTCTGAATATCTCTTACTCAGTCTACTTTTAGATGATCCCTGAAAACCCTTCTTTATCTTCTTCTTCTTATGCCTATCCTGCCCCACCTAACAACTATACTTTTCTCCAGCAGCTCCTCCCCCACTGTTGTTATCTTTTGTGTCACTTAACCCCCTCACTTAAAGTGGAGTTCCACCCAAAAGTGGAACTTCCACTCATCAGATTCCTCCCCCCCTCCGGTGACACAGTTGGCACCTTTCAGGGGGAGGGGGGTACAGATACTTGTATATTACAGGTATCTGTACCCACTTCCGGCATAGATAGCCGCAGAATCTGCGGTTATTTACGCCACTTCCTGCTCCCTCCCCGCTGCCTGCTGGGAAACACAAGGGTCCCAGAGGCAGCAGGGACCATCCGTATTGCGCTGCGCGACTCGCGCATGCGCAGTAGGGAACCGGGAAGTGAAGCCGCACGGCTTCACTTCCTGATTCCCTTACCGAAGATGGAGGCGGCAGCACCCGAGGACGGAGAGACTCTTCGGCCTCGGGTGCCGACATCGCGGGCGCCCTGGACAGGTAAGTGTCCATGTTTTAAAAGTCAGCAGCTGCAGTATTTGTAGCTGCTGACTTTTAAAAAAAAAAATTTCGGCGGCGCTCCGCTTTAAATTGTAAGCTCTAACGAGCAGGGCCCTCTGATTTCCCCTGTATGGAATAGTATTGTAACTGTACGGTCTTCCCTCATATTGTAAAGCGCTGCACAAACTGTTGGCGCTATATAAATTCTGAAGAATATTAAAAATGTTGCAACAATGTAAATGGGCCCAAACTTTCAGCTTCAGATTAGGAGACATACCCACTATTTCACTTAAGGAGGAATGTTTCCACAGGTTCCTTCATATATTAAAGCATTACAATTTATTTAGAGGAAAATTGTATTTCTTTATTCTCTTGAGGTAACTTGTTGTTCAAAAGGCTGTTGGGTCTTCTAGTCCAGTATAAACATTAGGCTGGGTTCACACCTATGCGAATTGGATGCGACTTACACCACATTCAATTCCCAGAACATTTTAAAATCTATTAGTTTAAATCAGTTTGGTTCACATATGTGCGTTGAATTTGCATTCCGTATTGCCCAAGAAAGTGTGCGTTTTCTAGGCAGTGGGGTGCGAATTGCAGGCACATATTCTTCTATGGGAACACATCTGATTCGCAGATGCATGCCATTGTGAACAGGCATTCTCTCCCCCTCCTCACTACACCTCCCCCCTCTCCCTGCTCAGCTGATCCACAGATACAACGGAGATGCACCGCTGAACAGCTGCTTTTTCTCTGCGCAGAGAAAACAGAGCTGGAATTCGCACCGCACATGTGTGAACCCAGCCTGACCCAAACACCAGTGTAATCAGTTTAATCCTGCTGCTGCTTATTGGGGGCAGATGAATCCCTGATATTTTAAAAGTTTACTTTGTTCTGGAAAAACAATTATTGTAATTAAATTTGTATTAAAAACATTAACTTGGTATACTGTTTATTATATTTAAAATAAAATAAAGTTTCTAAATATTTAAAATATGGTCAGAAAATGAAAATGAAATACAAAATAATACATCTCGAAAAAGATGGACTGAGCTTCATCGAAAAGTTGACAATAAAAACACTGCAGTTTTTGATCTTCCTCCTCTGCAAGACCCTTGAGTACCTCTAGACCAGTTATGGATTTATATGGATTTCTTTGTGGGTGAGCACCTGGACTTTTTCTCTAACTTAGAGTGCCGTGGTTACCCTTGGAACTATATATATTATTACATATAACTATATATATATCTATATATATAGATACATATAGCTATATACTGTACATATATATATATATATATATATATATATATATATATAGCGCTGGTAGATTTTTAATCTATCGCTGATAGGTACATTTTGTGGGTTACTTGTTAAGTGAAGTTAGATTTGCCCCTGTTCCAGCTTGGCTGAGTTGCGTGTAGTTCCACACTGTGCCGGTGGGTGTCGTTGTCACCATGGGCTGGTGTTGGAAAGGCAACGTGTTGAAGCGTATGAGTGCTCCTCTGTCCAGGAGACAACTCGGTGGAGGTGGTCCTCCGAGTTGCATTCTGGGAGAGGGTATTTATGGAACAGACGCCATGTTCGGGGGTTCGTTTTCAGCCACCTGCTGGCCCTCCTGGCCGACAGGTATGCATTAAGAGTACCACCTCGTGGTCCTCCGTTCCTGAGGCCCACGTCGCTGTGGCGTGTGGGTGGGCCCAGAAGCCTGTCTGGGGCCTACCACAGCAGCAGAGGAATGGTCCTGAGCTGTCTATCCTGAGTGAAGAAGCTGGACAACCGAGGAGATCCCAGGGGAGGACCCATCATGGAAGGATCATGCAGAGTGCTGGTCTGGAGAGGAGCCTGGTGACTCGGTTGGAGGACGTATCCTAAAGTAATCTTACTGCATAGTACTGCCGGGTTGGCTTAAAGGTTCAAGTACTGTGTCTGACATTCATCGCAAACCAATACATCCTGTGGCAGAGGATCGTATGGGTTTTATTCCAAACAAGTCTGTGTCAGAGACTTTTGTTCGTGCTGCGTACTGGCTGCTAGGTTAGTGAGAGAGACCTATCCAGACAGGCAAAGATTGAATATCACAAGGGGAGTGCATTCAATTACAAGTGTTCAATTCCAAAGAATGTTCTAAAGAGTACTAAGGAAAGGTATTTGAGCTTCCCTGCAACTTTCCTTCTGCCTCTTTCCTGCTACTTCCTTCATTGTTTGCTCATTAAAGCATTGGATAATATATTCAAGTGTTTGGTGTCTACATCGTCCAGAGGTAAACTCAACGGGACCCTAGACCCGGTGTCGGTGAAACAGAGGTATCGAGAGTGAAGGTAACAGCCCGCTTTAAACCAGCAGCTCCATCGAGAGTTAGTGCTACATATATATATATATATCTATATGTATATAGATATATATATATATCTATAGATATAGATATAGATATATAGATATATCTATCTATGTATATACAGTATCTCACAAAAGTGAGTACACCCCCCTCACATTTTTGTAAATATTTTCTTATATCTTTTCATGTGACAGAACTGAAGAAATTACACTTTGCTACAATGCTACAATGTAAAGTAGTGAGTGTACAGCTTGTATAACAGTGTAAATTTGCTTTCCCTTTAAAATAACTCAACACACAGCCATTACTGTCTAAACCACTGGTAACAAAAGTGAGTACACCCCTAAGTGAAAATGTCTAACTTGGGCCCAAAGTGTCAATATTTTGTGTGGCCACCATTATCGTGCAGCACTGCCTTAACCTTTTGGGCATGGAGTTCACCAGGGCTTCACAGATTGCCACTGGAGTCCTCTTCCACTCCTCCATGACATCACGGAGCTGGTGGATGTTAGAGACCTTGTGCTTCTCCACCTTTCATTTGAGGATTTGCTCTGGAAACATGCTTGGCCAGTTCATCACCTTTACCCACAGCTTCTTTAGCAAGGCAGTGGTCGTCTTGGAGGTGTGTTTGGGGTTCTTATTATGTTAGAATACTGCACTGTGGCCCAGTCTCTGAAGGGAGGGGATCATGCTCTGCTTCAGTATGTCACAGTACATGTTGGCTTTCATGGTTCCCTCAGTCAACTGTAGCTCCCCAGTGCCAGCAGCACTCATGCAGCCCCAGACGATGACACTCCCACCACCATGCTTGACTGTAGGCAAGACACACTTCTTTGTACTCCTCATCTGGTTGCTGCCACACACGCTTGACATCATCTGAACCAAATAAGTTTATCTTGATCTCATCAGACAACAGGACATGGTTCCAGTAATCCATGTCCTTAATCTGCTTGTCTTCAGCAAACTGTTTGCGGGTTTTCTTGTGCATCATCTTTAGAAGAGGCTTCCTTCTGGGATGACAGCAATGCAGACCAATTTGATGCAGTGTGCGGCATGTGATCTGAGCACTGACAGGCTGACCCTGTACCCCTTCAACCTTCTGCAGCAATACATCTATTTCCCAAAGACAACCTCTGGATATGACGCTGAGCACGTGCACTCAACTTCTTTGGTCGACCATGGCGAGGCCTGTTCTGAGTGGAACTTGTGCTGTCAAACCGCTGTATGGTCTTGGCCACCGTGCTGCAGCTCAGTTTCAGGGTCCTGGCAATCTTCTCATAGCCTAGGCCATCTTTATGTAGAGCAAACATTCTTTTTTTTCAGATCCTCAGAGAGTTCTTTGCCATGAGGTGCCATGTTGAACTTTCAGTGACCAGTATGAGAGAGTGAGGGCGATGACACCAAATTAAACACACTTGCTCCCCATTCACACCTGAGACCTTGTAACACTAACGAGTCACATGACACTGGATAGGGAAAATGACTAATTGGGCCCATTTTGGATATTTACACTTAGGGGTGTACTCACTTTCGTTGCCAGCGGTTCAGACATAAATAGCTGTGTGTTGAGTTATTTTTAGGGGACAGCAAATTTACACTGTTATACAAGCTGTACACTCACTACTTTACATTGTAGCAAAGTGGCATTTCTTCAGCGTTGTCACAGGAAAAGATATAATAAAATATTAACAAAAATGTCAGGGGTGTACTCACTTTTGTGAGATACTGTATATAGATATATATCTAGATCTAGATCTATAGATCTAGATCTAGATATAGATATGTAGATCTATATCTAGATATAGATCTACATATATATCTATATCTAAATATATATCTACATATAGATATATATATATAGTACAACGTATATACAAACACATACAAACTTATCAGTAATGAAGACAATTCAGGCATCTCTCTTTTAAATCACTCACCATGCCCTCGAAATGGAAATATGTCTGTGCTTGCATCTTAAATGGCTTACATACTGTATATACAACTCATGGGATGTTAAAGGTCTGTAACCACATTTTAACCATATAATCAAAACATATACTGTATATGTGGCCTCATGGAAGTGGATCTTATTCCATGGGGCTACATGTACGCATCACTGTGTTTGTGCTGGGAGCACACTACACAGTGCGTGCCCAGCACAGAGATTAAGCTGTCACCTACAGCTCTGGGTCTTGTACTGACAATCAGGATCTGGGGGGACCAATTCCTGATCACATCATTTCTATTTATGAATCAATGTGTTATTTCTCCTCTTAAATTGAGAAAAAAATATATAACATATCTTTTTATCCTTGCTAGAGAAGAAGATTGCAAATAAAAAGCAAATAAGAGGAAGCATTGGGTTATCACTCAGGCTTCTGTAACTACTGTAAGTTCAGTAGACTCGGGTATGGTTGCCCGCTCAGCAGAAAGAGCCCATCCCAGCTCTGTATGCTCAGACAGAGGAGAGGAAAGTCCTGATCGCCGCACACCAAACTGTTCATACAATGATAGCAGCCTCAGCCTAGCTCCATGCAAGCCATGCCTCCAACCCATTTCACCTGTGGGTTAGGTGAAACACATCAGTGGGGCATGGGCTGGATGGAGCTAGGGTCAGGTTTGTTTGGTGTGCAGAGATCGGGACTTTCCTCTCCTCGTCTAAAAAATTTAAGTGTAGAAAAAAGACAAAATAACTATATTAGGGTTTGACCTAGGTCAGTTTCAGAATTATCATCAGTGCCAGGTAGTGTCAGTGTGTTTTAGGCAGGCTGGTCATAACATATCTTTAAGAGTGGTAGAAGTGGAGAAGTCAAGCCAAACATACCATAGGATTTAAAATTGTGTTTATTACATTTAAAGCATGTAGGTTTTATGCTGAGGAGTGATAGGTAAAAAAGTTTCAGGTGAAAAAGATTTTACTAAAAGTTTTAACAGTCCTACAGGAGCAAATGTTTACAAGCCTCTCAGGGCTCAACTCTTTTTGATTTTTGATGACCCCTTTCACCCCTTCTGCACTAAGAAAAATAAAATAAAATAAAGTATAAAAAATAGGCAGTTTGATAGTCCTTGCTCCTAGACAGAGCTATGCTTATCTAATGACATGTGAGCAATGTTCTGTGCAATAGTATTGTGAGCCCAGGCGAAGGTGCTAACATACCTCCAATAATAACCTGATCTAACAGGAAGAAGGTTGGTTGATGCTGGGCATTTTTAACCTGGAAAAGGATAGGCAGTATAATGCAAAGTATTAAATCTGCAGGGGCAGTACTGGACAAGAGGGAAGTTTTGTTGTCAAAGCTGATTTTTTTTTTAACATGGCAGTCTATATATTTTTTAAATAAATAACAAAAGTTGAGTTTTAAGATTTATTGTTCAATAGCACACACCTAGGAATTTACGTGCTCTATTACAAGGACTGTACCAATCCCAAGAAATAAAATAAAGTTGTTATTGATGTTTTGTTCACTGTATGATTATATAATCTTGTCTGACGGGGGCTAGCAAAAATGCAGATCATAACATTTGTTCTGCAATAAAAAAGCAAGTGTCAGCCCTTGTTAAGCTGGCATCTCATGTAAGTTAAAAGCTTTTAGGAAGATTTGCTCCAATACACTATCCATTGCATTACAGATTATTGCAAGGATATCTAAATCTTCTTGTGATCATGTAGATCACACACATTTTATGTAAGGCTCTCCTTTACAAACAAACTCTTCTAAGCAGGTTATTACGCATGAATGGTTAGAATTATTGAAGACATTTATTCTAACTTTTCTTTTTCCTCAAAGCATTAGAGTCTTGATATACAGACTAATTTTAGAAAGCATAACTAGCAAAAGCAACTTTCATCTTAATGCATTTCATTACTCAGGAGATAAGGTACAAAAACAGGACTTCAAAACTAACTTGAATTAAAATGAAAGCTCACACTGATTTCGTTAGAAAAATAAACAAGAAAAGATGTCAACATTTTATTTATTTACAACACAGCATAAATGTTTTAATGGTGGTGAACAGAAAGACTGTGTTTATTAGAAGCTGGTAGGTTCAACTTATTGATGCTTCATCAACAAAATGTTACACCCACTGTAGATATGGGATTACAGATAGAAAATTGTTTGCTCGGTAAAATAAAGAACAAATAAACATAGAAGAATATACTGTATATATTTGTTAGTGACTAGGGAATGAGATGGGGGTAAACCACAGGACAATGATTTTATAGGTCAGAAAGTACTTGGGAAAGCCAACTTTCTAATGACCCTCCTCACATGACAAAGGATATCTTATGTGGTGAGTTATATAATGTTACAGTGATTGATGTAATGTGAGTAGGGATAAGGTAAGATAAGACAACCTGTCATGGGGCCCCATGCAGACAACCTGACACGGGTCCCCATACAGCCAATACTTTAGCTATGAATAAACACAGTGATTGATCAGTACTGATCATTCATGTCTGTTCAGGAAAGGAAGGGGCTGGTAATATGACATATTTACCAGCCCCTTCCCCCAATATCAATCTTGAAAGATCCTATTGTCTGCTTGCAGCTGCCGGTGGAAAGGAGAGAAGGCACCCTGGCACCACTGTAAGGGTAGGAGGTGTACAAAGGGGTGCCTGGGCAGCAGGGAGAAACATATGGTGCACAGGGAGAATGATTAGTGTGGTAGGGGGCAATTACTGGAACTGATCCTTTGTATAGATCTCTCTGCAGCAGCTTAAAGTCATTGGCAGGGAGAGGAGAAGAAGTTAGCTTTCGGCTGATGCAGAGAGCCATACGGGAGGACTGCCCCCCCTTATCCACTGCCCTGCTTGGGGCTATAATAGATTTGAGTTAGACCCAGCCCCATTGCAGTTCATAGACCCACTAAACCATTGTGCAATTTTAACCCACAGTAACCAACTAAACATAATTAAATTCCTAACTCAGGTCCAATGGCTTAGAAAAGTTAATAAAGGGGCTTTTGGATAAGCCATCCCTATCACTATTATAGAGTGGGTTCCTAGCCATATTAACAATCTACTATTGCAGTGATAGGGAAAGCATAGGAAGTGCTGCTGTTCAAGTGCATGGGGGAAGGCTGGTGAAGGGCTTGTAGACTTTGGCAAGTATCTTAAACTAGATGTAAACCCTAGCAAGACGTCATGTAAGTAGCCAAATAAAGCATGCTCTGCTCAATGTAATGCTGCTGATGTCCTGCAGCTTCTTTACAGCCAGTACATGACCACATGTATGCATTACAGTGACAATAAGCTGCTTGTCTTTTTTTACACGGGACAACATTTCTGTTTATTGCTGGCTGCAATTGTTTTGTTTTTGCAATGGTGAAAACAGTTAATTATGCTTGGGCAATGTGCCTCAGCAGAGATCCTTTGGGAAAAAATATTACAGGGTGATTTTCAGGCAAGATTGTGGGAGACAAGGAAAGAGCTTCTTGATCCTATAACACGAGGTGGCCAAAACAAGGACCTTTATATTAGTATAACCAGCTGTTATTTTAATGAAAGCTAGTCATTAAAATATAAATAGGCATTTCCTGATATTATTATGCTAAGCTTATATGGGATTTTCGTGACTGGATTAACACCTACTTTAACTGTGCTTTAGCGCTTTGAATTGTACTGCTGGAGTACATTTACTTGCATGCCCAGGCCTGCTGATGTGCACAGATCTGTACACTCAAAAATAATTTTTAAGATCGATACCTTCCCAACCTTCTATATATTGTAAGGCTTTGAGTCACGTCATCCAGCTTGAAGAAGGAGCATGGCTGCCATGTCACTCGCAGCCTGTACGCTCAGGAATTGCATTGCATTCCAGCGCCGTCATCCCTCCTCGCCCAAAACCATCTCCACTGTTCCAAGCCTCGCTCCGAGTATATCTCCACTGCGGCTGGCCAACAATCATTCAGCAGTGTTTGCAGCGAGCCTGGAAGAGCCCAAAAAAGCAGGAACAGGTTGATTTCACTGACGATACTCCCTATGTTGGAACCAATGCCTTTTTTAACCACAAAAATGTGAGTTGCCTGTGAATTTTATCTATATTAAAACCTTGTCCTGTGTCTGCACCTCTTCCTTGTGTCTTTTCAGTGTCATTGGACCATGGTTTCTGTTCCCCCCTGACGGCTTCCCTGAGTACGGGACTCCCCCTTCATCATCACCCCATATGGTCTGTGGACTTCCCAAATCACTACTAGACTGTGGACTTTTGATTATGTTATCTCTACTGTGCATATATTATGCATTTTGTGCATATATTATGTATGCCTATACAGCATATTACCTAACATTGTGGGATATCTATTGTTCTAGTTCTCTGCACCTTTTACTTGTATATTGACCTCTTCAATTGTCGGCATCTTAGTGCCTTTTTAATTTAGGACCTTTGCCATTTTCTAACATCATTTGGAAGAAAACAAAATAATTGCAAGAACAGTGAGCACCAGGCATGTACTGGCCATTGGGACTACAGGGAGTTTCCCGGTGGGCCGATGGCTCAGTGGGCCGATTTCAGTGACAGTGGACCGCTGCCTCCCTCCGGTCCTCTGTCCCCCCCCCCGCAGTGCTCACCTCCTCTCCCTGGCTAGTTATGCAGCACGCCTGAATACAGACATGATGCTCAGGAGTCAACACTGAGAAGCTCATCATATGATCTGGAAGGAGGGCGGCCTCACTTTCCTGCCTAACCTTGTCCCATTGGGGGGGGGGGGCGCCAAACTAATTCTTTGCCCCAGGTGAAATAATGTCTAGCTTCCCCACTGGTACTGCCTATAAGAGAAATAATGTAGAACGGCTAATGGCTAGTGGGGGGGGGGGGGGGCTTGGGTGGCAAGCCGGCATGGGAGAGATCTGTCAAAGTGGGCCAGTCTGGATGAAGTCCAGGGCCAAATTTTTGTCCCAGTCCAGCCCTGGTGAGCACCCAAACCATTTCACGTTATAACACTGAGATTCACTGCATTCTCTCCTCTATCCCCATTGATAAAATAAAAGCTAGGCATACACCAGTTAGGCATGTTATTTTTTGTTAAAATTGTCTGTAGCTGGCCAGCCTGTGTTCTATGTCTCTAGTAATAATTTCCTGTTGCTGAAAAAAATCATATTGCATGTCATCTGTGAAATATTAATTCTTGTAATAAAACACGTGCATGTATTCTTTGTGTCTAATACATTGTGGCCAATTCTCCCTCATTAAACCCTTGCCGACCAGCGCATGGTGATGTACATCGGCACAATGGCACGGCTGGGCAAATGGGAGTACAGGTACTTCCCCTTTAAATCGCGGCATAGTGGGTGCATGCGCACCCACTGCGTACTCCATGAGGGCGTCCACAGATCCCACGCACTCGATGTCTGCTGGGGGCCTGCAGTCTTGTCATGGAGCTGCAGAACGGGGAGATGCCTATGTAAACAAGGCATTTCCCTGTTCTGCCTAGCAACATGACAGAGATCTACTGCTCCCTGTCATCGGGAGCAGTGATCTCTGTCATGTTCTAGTGAGACAATCCCCCCTACAGTTAGAATCACTCCCTAGGACACACTTAACCCCTTGATCGCCCTAGTGTTTAACCCCTTTTCTGCCAGTGTCATTTACACAGTAATCAGTGCATTTTTATAGCACTGATCACTGTATAAATGACAATGGTCCCAAAATAGTATCAAAAGTGTCCGATGTGTCCGCCATAATGTTGCAGTCATGATAAAAATTGCAGATTGCCGCCATTACTAATAAAAAATAAAATAATATTAAAAATGCCATAAATCTATCCCCTATTTTGTAGATGCTGTAACTTTTGCGCAAACCAATCAATATACGCTTATTGAGATATTTTTTAACAAAGATATATGTAGAAGAAAACATATTGGCCTAAACTGAGAAAGAAATTTGTTTTTTTATATATTTTTAGGGGATATTTATTATAGCAAAAAGTAAAAAATATAGCTTTTTTTTCAAAATTGTCGCTCTTTTTTTGTTTATAGTATAAAAAAATAAAAACCGCAGAGATGATCAGATACCACCAAAAGAAAGCTCTATTTGTGAGAAAAAAAGGAAGTCAATTTTGTTTGGGTGCAACGTTGCACGACTGTGTAATTGTCAGTTAAAGCGACGCAGTACCGTATCACAAAAAGTGCTCTGGTCAAGAAGGGGGTAAATCCTTCCGTGGCTTAAGTGGTTAAAAATGTCCTGCTGCTGGTCAATTTCTTTTAGATTATAACTTTAGCTTGGGATGATTAGAATGCATCAGATGGTTATTGTTGACAGTCTGTTCAATAGCTGTTCTTTTCAGTACCTCACTGCTTTCTTTAAAAAACAAATTGAAAACACTGTGCATCGTAAACACTGTACACCCCCAGATTTTTTAAAAATCAGCTTCCTATTCACAAATTCCCATGCTGTGCTGAAGGACCTTTCTCACATGACACATGTAGCAGGACGTCACTTGACCAGTAAAGAGAAAGCCTCTTTTAAAAAAAAGAAATAAATAAAAATAAAAAAGTTAAAGTCATAAAAATTTAAATAATGTTTGAAAAAAAAAACATAAAAATTGTGATGGTGAATGGCAAAATGGCTGGACCAGTGTTTGGCACTCAACAATCACAAAGTCAGTTTTTGTTCCCTTTTTTCTTATTTCAGAGATGACTGATCATTTAAGCCTTGATTAAGTCCTTTGTACAAGGAATTCCCCATGTAGCCCCTCCTATTCATCCCCCTGTGACTCAACGGGATCTAAGGCTGGCCATAGATGACTCTTTTTTGATCAGCCAGAGGGATGTTTTCATTTCTTTTGGATGTTTGTGAGTTTTTAATGTTCATGTTGGACCTTTTTTTTTAAAAAAAATTGGGGTACTTAAAGCACAACATTCACTTGTTATGGACCATCTGTTCTTGGCACTGCTTTTTCTTCACAGAACACCACTGAATCATTTGATGTGCATGTCTGAGCATGTGACCTTACGTATCTTGCAAGGAACCTCTTTCATAAGGTGTTAGGACTTCCTTCTTGCCTAAAAAGAGTACCCAGTTTTTATTGTTGTCCCTGCCTGTGTTTGCTTAACCAGAGTAGGGATAAATTTACAAAATAAAAAATGACAATAAAAATATAAAAATATTGAACAATTTAAAAATGATAACAATGTTAAATATGTAATAAAAAAAATACAACTAAATATAATACAATTAATCTCTGCACCTCTGGAAATACTGTGAAAAATAGAGTGTTGTAAGCTGCTGTACACCTCCTATTTCCAAATGGAAAATAGTAAAGCATTACAAATATAGTTGGCTTGGTGCAGTGATCTCAACAAATACATACACTAAACTCAAATATACCGAATAAAAAAAATCCACTTAAAAATTGACTATACCCTGAGGACATAATATCGATGAGAGCCATGCTGGCATCACATCCTGTTGTCTCATTTGTGGCCGCTGAAGAGCAGGGCCACTTTGCCTGGGACCTGGAGGTGCTATTAATTCTCAATGCCAACCGCATTTGTCAGCCTGTAAGTGCATTTTTTTAAAATAAAACATACTACACTTTTTAGGTCTCTATCCTAGTAATTCCTTTGCATGTATCTGGAGGCAGAGTGGGGAAGAGCTGGAGAAGGTGTCATATGGAGCCAAACTGGAGGAAATAAAGGGTGTTAATATAGTGCTGTGGACTTGTTTGTATAACAAGTCATAAGTATCTAGTGAGTGGCTTTTCAAAAGGGAGAGGTAGAGAGCACTTTTGGCATGGTGAAAGAGCACAATTTAGCCCTTGTTCACATTGGAGTGACTTGTCATGCGATTTGACAGGTCAAATCGCATGACAAGTTGCACCCCATTGTTGGCAATGGCACTTTTCAAATCAATGCAATTACAAAGAAAATGTTATACCTGCACTACTTTTGGTGATTTTGGGTGCAACATGCATAGACATCTGTGTATGAAGCCGCACAGATGTCTTCAAAGTACCTAAAGTCGCACTGAAAAGCGGCTTTGAAATCCATTTCATATGAATTTGCGTGATTTCAAAGCCTTCGATGTGAACGAGAGCTAATGGAAGCACTTTGTTTGGACTGGTTATATATTGGACATTGAGAAGTTTTGCATAGCCTGATCACTTTACAATAAGGACTGGTGGGAGGGGATTTGTAGTTGTCATAAATATTGTCATTTAAAGCTAATATACATTCATGGTTTATGTTGAAATTTGCATTTTACAAGGTAATAGTTGGCAACAGCAGATCGCCAATTATACGCAAATAGCACCAGCAGGGTTTCTTCTATTTTTTAGGTTTTGTTTCACACATTACACTGAAATTTATATAGTTACATAGTTACATAGTAGGTGAGGTTGAAAAAAGACACAAGTCCATCAAGTCCAACCTATGTGTGTGATTATATGTCAGTATTACATTGTATATCCCTGTATGTTGTGGTCGTTCAGGTGCTTATCTAATAGTTTTTCAATCACTGAGCAGCAAATGATGTCACCTGTGATGTATTTTAGTTATCTTGCAAACGTGGCCTGTTTGTGGGCCCTGAGGACAGGGTTGATGACCACTGCTGCAGTTGTTCAGGTGCTTATCTAGTAGTTTCTTGAAACTATTGATGCTCCCCACTGAGACCATCGCCTGTGGAAGGGAATTCCACATCCTTGCCGCTCCTACAGTAAAGAACCCTCTACGTAGTTTGAGGTTAAACCTTTTTTCTTCTAATTTTAAGGAGTGGCCACGTGTCTTGTTAAACTCCCTTCTGCAAAAAAGTTTTATCCCTATTGTGGGGTCACCAGTACTGTATATGTAAATTTAAATCATATCCCCTCTCAAGCGTTTCTTCTCCAGAGAGAATAAGTTCAGTGCTCGCAACCTATCCTCATAACTTATATCCTCCAGACCCTTTATTAGCTTTGTTGCCCTTCTTTGTACTCGTTCCATTTCCAGTACATCCTTCCTGAGGACTGGTGCCCAGAACTCGACAGCATACTCTAGGTGTGGCCTGACCAGATTCTTGTAGAGCGGGAGAATTATTGTTTTATCTCTGGAGTTGATCCCTTTTTAATGCATGCCAATATTCTGTTTGCTTTGTTAGCAGCAGCTTGGCATTGCATGCCATTGCTGAGCCTATCATCTACTAGGACTCCCAGGTCCTTTTCCATCCTAGATTCCCCCCAGAGGTTCTCCCCCAGTGTATAGATTGCATTCATATTTTTGCCACCCAAATAAATTATTTTACATTTTTCTACATTAAACCTCATTTGCCTTGTAGTTGGCCACCCCATTAATTTTTTCAGATCTTTTTGCAAGGTTTCCACATCCTGTGGAGAAGTTATTGCCCTGCTTAGCTTAGTATCGTTCGCAAATACAGAGATTGAACTGTTTACCCCATGCTCCAGGTCATTTATGAACAAATTAAACAGGATTGGCCCCAGCACAGAACCCTGGGGGACCCCACTACCCACCCCTGATCATTCCGAGTACTCCCATTTATCACCACCCTCTGAACTCGTCCTTGTAGTCAGTTTTCAATCCATGTACTCACCCTATGGTCCATGCCAATGTACCTTATATTGT
This sequence comes from Aquarana catesbeiana, assembly GCF_042186555.1. Taxonomy (NCBI): domain Eukaryota; kingdom Metazoa; phylum Chordata; class Amphibia; order Anura; family Ranidae; genus Aquarana; species Aquarana catesbeiana. The sequence goes on from NC_133324.1 coordinate 647,267,763, forward strand.
ACAGTAAACATTATGGGAAACTGTGTCAAATGCTTTTGCAAAATCCAGGTACACCACGTCTATGGGCCTTCCTTTATCTAGATGGAAACTCACCTCCTCATAGAAGGTTAATAGATTGGTTTGGCAAGAATGATTCTTCATGAATCCATGCGGATTACTGCTAATTACACCATTCTCATTACTAAAATCTTGTATATAGTCCCTTATCATCTCCTCCAAGAGCTTGCATACTATTGATGTTAGGCTAACTGGTCTGTAATTCCCAGGGATGTATTTTGGGCCCTTTTTAAATATTGGTGCAGCTGGTACCATTCAAGTCAGTGGACTGTCAGTAAAAAAATAGGAACAATGGTCTGGCAATTACTTGGCTGAGTTCCATAAGTACCCTCAGGTGCAAGCCATCTTGTCCCAGTGATTTATTAATGTTAAGTTTCCCAAGTCTAATTTTAATTCTGTCCTCTGTTAACCATGGAGGTGCTTCTTGTGATGTGTCATGAGGATAAACACTGCATTGGTTACTGAAGCCCCCCGATTCCCTCGTGAAGACTGAGGATAAGAATAAATTCAATACCATCTCCCCATCCTTTGTAATCAGATGTCCTTATTCATTCTTTATGGGGCCAATATGGTCTGTCCTCCCTTTTTTACTGTTTACATACTTAAAGAATTTCTTGGGATTTTTTTGCTTTCCTCCGCTATGTGGAAAGTAATACAGTAGTTCACAATTTTATAAGGTAATAGCTGATAACAACCTATAGCAAGTTTACGATGGTGGATTTTTTTTTTTAGTTTTTGTTTTTTAATTTGCTATATTTCAGTTTAGTATATGTTTTTAATGATAGCATTGCACCAACCCAACTATATTTGTAAAAAAATAAATAAAAAAAACGTCATGGCAGGTGAGAACATGGCTGGGCTTGGACCAGTGTTTCACTCTCAGCATTATAAAAGGTCATGTTTCTATCCATTCTATCTACTTTCAGAGACCATCAGGCTTTTACAATGAATTTGGTTCTCTCTGTTCTACAGAAAATGACTTTCTAATTTCTCCTACAATGTGGAATTCTTTTTAGTTATCCCTTCTGCTAGGTGAATATCTGAGCTGGTGGCTTTATCTTACAAGAAACCCTTTCTGGTTTTACATAGGGACAAGGTGATGATGAGGGTAAGATTAATGTTGTATTAATGTTGTAAGGATTAATGGATTAATGTTGTAACCAGTTTGAATCACCACCCCTGCCTGTACTAGCTTGACCAAGACAGGAATAGCCTTACAAATGGAAAAAAGTGAATAAATAGTATAATAAAATCTGTACATATGTAAATAATGAAGAGTGTAAATAAAAAATTGTATGCACCTGTTACAAACAGAATACAACCTGGAATTAAACTTATTCGCCCATTCAAGGGAAATTTAAAGTGGTTGTAAAGGTTCAAGGATTTTTACTTCCTGCATTCTATGCAGCCCCCCTAGCGTCCCCTAATACTTACTTGAGCCTGGTCTCCCTCCAGTGCTGAGCTCAGGAGCCTAGGCTCTCCTGAGTCTCTCCCTCCTTATTGGCTGAGATAGCAGTGGGAGCCCATGCTCCCACTATTGTCAATTACAGCTAGTGAACCAATTAGAAAACAATGGGGGCTGGGACAAACTGCACTCCATGTGAATGCTTCTTGCTGTGGAAGCACTCAGCAGGGGGGAGGGGCCAGGAGCGCCAGTGGGGGAACCAAGAAGAGGAGGATCTGGGTTGATCTGTGCAAAACCACTGCAAAGAGCAGGTAAGTATGACATGTTTGTTATTTAAAAAAAACCTGCTTTTAATATCACTTTAACCACTTGTTGACCGCTTTCCGCATATATACTGCGGCAAGGCAGCTCGGCTGCGCAAGCCGACATACTTGTACCTCGGTTCGTGCATGCAATAGTGTGAGCACGTGCACCACCAGACTCGGTGTCTGCTGGCCACCCATGATTGCGGTACAGAGAGGCAGAACTGGGATCTGCAACGCCAGTAAGAAAAAAATCAAAATACGTACTGAAAAGAAAGGAAATATGAGAGAATAAACAAAATTATTAGGGTGGAAAAAGATTCAATAGTACAGCACTATAGAAGTGCCACAATGCAATCAAATATACTGAACCTGCAGGAATGGGATATATCCCAATATATAGTGGGGACGGAAAGTATCAAACATACTGAACCTGCAGGAATGGGATATATCCCAATATACAGTGGGGACGGAAAGTATTCAGACCCCCCAACATTTCCTTAGCTGGATCCCAGGGACGACCACTTTGATAGTCACACAGATGTTAGGTAAAGTTGGAAGTTGTATTCACCTGTGGGTTTTTGTTGCCTGATGGAATTGTGTGGATTTATTGATCTCCCTTCTTATTTCTTCCTCCTTTCCTCCCATAAGTTGTGTCACTATTTAAAACCACCATATACTGATGCTACCTATTACACTGTATTGGGATGTTTTTCTTTTGCTGGTTGTTATCTACTGCAGACATACAGTACAGTGGGGACAGAAAGTATTCAGACCCCCCTTAAATTTTTCACTCTTTGTTATATTGTAGCCATTTGCTAAAATCATTTAAGTTAATTTTTTTTCCTCATTAATGTACACACCCCATATTGACAGAAAAATACAGAATTGTTGACATTTTTGCAGATTTATTAAAAAAGAAAAACTGAAATATCACATGGTCCTAAGTATTCATACCCTTTGCTGTGACACTCATATATTTAACTCAGGTGCTGTCCATTTTTTCTGATCATCCTTAAGATGGTTCTACACCTTCATTTGAGTCCAGCTGTGTTTGATTATACTGATTGGACTTGATTAGGAAAGCCACACACCTGTCTATATAAGACCTTACAGCTCACAGTGCATGTCAGAGCAAATGAGAATCATGAGGTCAAAGAAACTGCCTGAAGAGCTCAGAGACAGAATTGTGGCAAGACACAGATCTGGCCAAGGTTACAAAAAAATTTCTGCTGCACTTAAGGTTCCTAAGAACACAGTGGCCTTTATAATCCTTAAATGGAAGACGTTTGGGATGACCATAACCCTTGCTAGAGCTGGCCGTCTGGCTAAACTGAGCTTTCGGGGGAGAAGAGCCTTGGTGAGAGAGATAAAGAAGAGCCCAAAGATCACTGTGGCTGAGCTCCAGAGATGCAGTCGGGAGATGAGAAAAAGTTGTAGAAAGTCAACCATCACTGCAGCCCTCCACCAGTCAGGGCTTTATGGCAGAGTGGCCCAATGGAAGCCTCTCCTCAGTGCAAGACACATGAAAGCCCGCATGGAGTTTGCTAAAAAACACCTGAAGGACCCCAAGATGGTGAGAAATAAGATTCTCTGGTCTGATGAGACCAAGATAGAACTTTTTGACCTTAATTCTAAGCGGTATGTGTGGAGAAAACCAGGCACTGCTCATCACCTGTCCAATACAGTCCCAACAGTGAAGCATGGTGGTGGCAGCATCATGCTGTGGGGGTGTTTTTCAGCTGCAGGGACAGGACGACTGGCTGAAATTGAAGGAAAGATGAATGTGGCCAAGTACAGGGATATCCTGGACGAAAACCTTCTCCAGAGTGCTCAGGACCTCAGACTGGGCCGAAGGTTTACCTTCCAACAAGACAATGACCCTAAGCACACAGCTAAAATAATGAAGGAGTTGCTTCACAACAACTCCGTGACTGCTCTTGAATGGCCCAGCCAGAGCCCTGACTTAAACCCAATTGAGCATCTCTGGAGAGACCTAAAAATGGCTGTCCACCAACATTTACCATCCAACCTGACAGAACTGGAGAGGATCTGCAAGGAGGAATGGCTGAGGATCCCCAAATCCAGGTGTGAAAAACTTCCCAAAAAGACTCATGGCTGTATTAGATCAAAAGGGTGCTTCTACTAAATACAGAGCAAAGGGTCTGAATACTTAGGACCATGTGATATTTCAGTTTTTCTTGTTTAATAAATCTGCAAAAATGTCAACAATTCTGTTTTCTGTCAATATGGGGTGCTGTGTGTACATTAATGAGGAAAAAAATTTGATTTTAGCAAATAACTGCCATATATCAAAGAGTCTGTATGTCTGCAGTAGATAACAACCAACAAAAGAAAAACATCCCAATACAGTGTAATAGGTAGCATCAGTATATAGTGGTTTTAAATAGTGACACAACTTATGGGAGGAAAGGAGGAAGAAATAAGAAGGGGGATCAATAAATCCGCACAATTCCATCAGGCAACAAAAACCTACAGGTGAATTCAACATCCAACTTTACCTAACATCTGTGTGACTATCAAAGTCACACAGATCCAGCTGAGGAAATGCTGGAATCACCTGCCCTATATATCCCCCACTAGGCTGGCTTCTGACGTCACTGACCGAGTGTGGACGAGACAGGGCCACTGCGCATGTGCCGGAAGGCCCACCGTGCGCCTACAGACCCCAGAATGCCAAGCGGTCATAAATAAATGATGTTCCTTGATGTAGGATTGAAAAGACCTTAAATATATCATCACCTACCGTACATAATATCATCAAAAGATTCCAAGAATCTGGAGAAATCTTTGTGTGCAAGAGACAATGCTGAAATGCAAAAATGTACAAAGTCATATAGTTAATAGGGACAATAATCGCACAAAACATCATGTAAAACCATTAAGGCAATAGTCAGGAAAATGTAAGTATTTTTCTACGCGTTTTGAGGTCGCAGACGCTTCCTCAGGACTTAAAATCTCTTAATCCCACAAAATGGCTAGCATTGATAATTTTAATCTACAAACATAACATACAGATACATAATACATATGGTCCCATATGCCACTATCCCACAGAGCAAAGGGGACATTCATAAACTCAACTGTGCAAAAGAGCGGTGAGGAAAGGGGGGGGCTGAAGGGGAGGGGGAGAGAGAGACAGGGGTGGGGAAAAACACAAAGAAACACAAAAAACAAACAACAACAAAAAAACACAGCCACATCACATACCAAATTAATTTGTCATGTCTGTCTGGGCTATGGGGAGGCAAAGAATGGAACCAAAGGCAGGAGTAATACCTGAAAAAATGAAGGAAGGAGGATGAAGGGTGAGATGGAATCTCAAAAAGCCTTTTGTGATTTTGTGAAAAAAAAAATATATAGATTCACATCAGATGATCAATGGATGGTATAAAAGTGGGCTCATCCACTGCCCTTGCAACTAGAAAAGTTATAAGGATGATATTCTACCAAACTATACCCCAGTTTTACCTATTGTCGATCATGCTAAAGCCGATTGACAGCTACAGCGTGGCCAGCCAGTTCTGGGAGAGCATCATATGAAGTCCTCCTGTGATCGCGCCTGCGATCACGGTGGACGTCATATGCTCATGGTATGCTCTGTGATAGCTGTGTCCTCTGGACACAGCTGATCAAACATTGTGGTAAAGAGCCAATCAGCTGCTCTTTACCACGTGATCAGCTGTGTCCAATCACAGCTGATCACGATGTAAACACAAGCCGTACTTTCCTCATGCTGTCAGCATGAGGAGAAGCGAGGAGAGCCGATAACCGGCTTGTGTAAAAAGGACATCTACACTGATATCAATGTCCTGATTATCAGTGCAGTCCCAACAGTGCCCACCAGTTCTGCCTATCAGTGTCCACCAGTGCTGCCAATCAGTACCCACCAGTGCTGCTAATCAGCGCTCATCAGTGCTGCCAATAGGTGCCCACCTGTGCCTCCTCATCAGTGTCACCTATCAGCGCCCATCATTGCCACTTACCAGTGCTGCCTATCAGTGCCACCTATCAGTGCTGCTTATCAGTGACATCTGTCAGTGCCTATCAGTGCTGCCTATCAGTGCAACCTCAGCAGTGCCCACCAGTGCCGTCTCATCAGTGCCCATTAGTGCAGCCTCATCAGCGCACATCAGTGAAGGAGAAAAATTACCTGTTTGTAAAATTTTATAACAAACTATTAAAAACGTTTTTATTTTCAATCAGATTTCAGTCTTTTTTCATTTGTTTAGCAAAATAATAAAAAACCTAGTGTTGATTAAATACCACCAAAAGAAATATCTGTTTGTGTTAAAAAAGATAACAATTTCATATGGGTTCAGTGTTGCATGGCCATGCAATTTTCATTCAAAGTGTGACAGCACTGAAAGCTGAAAATTGTCCTGGGCAGGAAGGGGGTGAAAGTACCCAGTGGGCAAGTGATTAAAATAATCTGCCCAAGCCATACTAATCTCCAAACGTGGAGATATAGCACGTAAATATTACTAGCTGCAACATATGTTCAATGGCGATCTGCCAGTTTTGACCAACAATCCATTTGGGACTAACATAAAACAACATAAAAAAAAACACCACTTATAAAAAAGGAACAGAAAAAATATTACAACGATATTCCTCATTGTATGCCCTCTCACTCCAGATAAATAACAAAACTTACCACTATCATCAATGGTAAACAGTAACACATAATGGCACCAGTCGTGCTGTCTCCACAGAAAGGATTCTCCTAGATGTCTATTAGGTAAACCATGCCAGATAGTCCCCTTTCCTCCCAAGGACCTAGCTCCCATCAAAGCAAAACACAAAGTCTATAAAACGCATCCAAATGCTAATGACATAAAAACAGTAGCAGTGTATTTAATTAGGTAGCCGCCAGATCCAAGACCAGAGGTGGCAGTGTAATGTCAGCATATAGCCCCTTGGATCTGGCCGCTATCTAAGTAAGTGCGCTGCTGCTGTTTTTATGCCGTTAGCATCTGGATGCATTTTATGGACTTTATGTTTTGCTTTATGTTGATATAATAAAATACTACACTGTATTTGGCCCCTTTTTGGTGTCTGGCTCCTTGCGGTGAGCACTTTCACCCCATACAGTGGCATGGTGGTATTCCTACTCCCCCTAGTGTTGCAGAGCCATGTCTACAGTAAAAAGACCAAGGGTGAATGGATGGATGGAGGTGAATGGCTATAGAGGGATGCTGATCTCTATTGCTTAAAACACGCAATTTGCTGCACTCAACTGTTGGAGCTGGTGACTGCAGTACATTTTTTCAGTCTCAAGTGGTGGACTTCTTCCTCTCTGGATGGTGAAAGACACACTGGGACAGCAAGATTCTAACCAAGACTTTTTTCTTTCTGTCTTTATATTGAAGGACCGTTTATGTGAAAATAATGCTTTACCCTTAATGCGTTAAGGTGCTACATTTTGTGATATTGATTGTTTTGAGAGGTTTGTGTATATTTTCCCTTTTAATAGCTTCCTTAAATCTGTGTTTTAGAGCTGAATTGTTATATATATTATTTCATATATGAACATGAACTAGAAACGCTAAAGAGAAGAGGGCCCTTTAACCCTTGTTTTCAGCACTCAGTTCAAAAGCCTGCATCTCTGATGGTATGGGGTGCATCAGTGTATATGGGATGCGCAACTTGCACATTTGGAAAGGAACAATCAATGCTGAAAGATAAATCCATGTTTTAGAGCAGCATATGCACCTAACCAGACAACATCTTGGCTTATAGTAAGAGAGTCTGGGGGCTTAACTGGCCTGCCTGCAGTCCAGACAATTCACCAATTGAAAATATTTGGCACATCTTGAAATGAAAAATACAACAAAGAAGACCCAGGACTGTTGAAAATACATATTAGGCAAGAATGGAACAACATTCCTCTCCCAAAACTCTATCAACTGGTCTCCTCAGTTCCCAGACATTTAGAGAGGGTTGTTAGAAGAGGGGATGCTGCACCATGGTAATTATGGCCCAGTCACATCTTTTTTGAGACGTGCTGCTGCCATCAATTTCACAATTACCTTATTTTTTCTTAAAATGGTACATTATCTCAGTTTAAACATTTCATCTGTTTTCTATTTTCTATTGTGAATAAAATATAGGTTAATGACATTTGCAAATCATTGCATTCTTTTTTTATGTATATTTTACACAATGTCCCAACTTTTTTTGGATTGGGGTTGTACTTTAAAGGAATTATGTTTTTTCCATGTCACCCTCTAAAAGTAGGACCCTCTCCCCACTGTACAATATTTTTTTTTCCTTGTCAAAAGAAGTTTATTGAGTATACAATGTTATAAAGATACATAAAGTACGTTTACAAGGATCTATAAAGTAAGCTCATTGTTTTACAGTAGGGTTTATATAGGTAAATATCATGAAATTTCAAATATTAAACATTGGGTTCACGTAAACCTAAATTAAAGATATATATCATTTCCTTAGTTACTTTTGTAGGTATTTAAATGATTTATACCTACTATACATATTGTTTACAAGTAGAGTGTATATAGGTCAAATAAATTCTGATAATGAGCTTTAATCGTAAGATGGAGAAAAGGAAAGAAAAAGAAGAAAAAGGATTGAAAGGTAGAGGTATGGTCCACAAGGTTGTCCCGCTCGTCAGTTTATTATTCTTTTTAGTTCTCTTTGAAGCCTTAGAATGGGTGTCTCTGTAAGTCATTTAATCTGTTACCATGGCAACAGGACAGAGTCATTGAAGTTTGACAGGAACTGTTGTTTTATCCAAGGATGCCAAAGTTTTTCAAATTTTGGAATTTGATTTTGATCGATGGCTACCATCTTAGCATGGGACATTGTATTATTCATTCTGTGAATTGTTTCTGCTAGTACCAATGTAGGAGATTTCCATGCCTTGGCCACTGTTTGTTTTGCCGCCGTTATTAGTTGGATCATAAGTTTGAATTGAGAGAGTGTTAACCATTCCGGTTTTAGATTAAGTAAAGTTAAATATGGATCTGGTTGTATTATTTTTTTAAATATTTTAGATGCAATCACGAAGACTTCCTTCCAGAAGGTTTGGATTACTGGGCACGTCCACCATATGTGTAAATATGTGCCTATTTCTGGGCATCCTCGAAAACAAAGAGCTGAGGTATTAGATGAATATTTTGCCACTCTAGCGGGTACAAGGTACCAGCGAGTTAGGACTTTATAATTTGTCTCCAGTGCTAAGATGTTGGGTGAAGATGACTTAGATGTGAGCCATATGTTAGACCAGTCCGTGTCTTCTAAAGTTCGTCCCAGGTCCTCCCCCCACCTCTGAACGTAAGAGGGTCTATTAAGATTTGGTACTCCATATAATTGATTATAAAGTGATGAAATTGTACCTTTAGCAAATGGATCTTTTGTACAGATTGATTCAAAAATGGATAATTGGGATAATGGTGTATCCCCCTTTAGGAATGGTGTATAGAAATTTTTGATTTGGAGATATCTAAATATCTCAGAGTTTGGTAGATCATATTTTTCTCTAAGCGATGGGAATGAAAGGAATGATTTAGATGCTATGAAGTCATTTAGTGTCTGAATGCCTGATGTTGTCCAAGTTTTAAAAGAATTTGGGTAGATCCATGCCAGATAAAAGGCCGGATTTCTGATAAAAGAAAGGAGAGGATTGTGTGGAGATTGTAACTGATATTTGGTTTTTAGTTTATCCCAGAGAGATAAGAAGTGTTTAGTTATGGGATTATGAATTTTAAAGCGGTCTTTAGGATCAAGCCATAATAAATTTGATATTAATAGAGGGTCATTTTCTGAAGCCTCTATAAATACCCATAATGGGATTTCCTGTTTTGCATGGTATTTGGACAGACTGGCCAAATGTGCCGCTCTGTAGTAGTTAGTAAAATTAGGGTATCCCAGGCCTCCTTTATTTTTGGGAAGATGTAGTGTGTGTATAGGTATACGTGGTTTAGAAGAGCCCCATATAAACGAAGTTGCTCTTTTTTGTACTATTCTCAAAAAATAGGAAGGAATTGGAATAGGGAGGACTCTGAATAGATAAAGCAATTTGGGTAGAATAGTCATTTTGATTGCATTAATCTTCCCCATCCAGGATAAAGGAAGTTGCAACCATTGTTTTATTAGATTTGTGATCTGTCTTAATACAGGAGGATAATTGGTTGAGAATAAGTCAGAATGAGAGGCTGTTAAATGAATTCCAAGATATGGGATTGATTTTTCTGCCCATGTGAATGGGAGTGCAGCCCTAGCCGGGATCAATTCCATGTTTGTGAGTGAAATATTAAGCACTAGGCATTTCTTAGGATTAATCATAAGGCCGGATAGGGCTGCAAATCCATCAAGAGCTGGTATTAAGTTAGGACCAGAGACCTGTGGTGAAAAAGTAATATATTGTCTGCAAATATACATAATTTGTGTGTAATACCTCCTACTTCAATGCCAGTTATAGTTTGGTTTGTTCTGATAAATTGGGCCATGGGTTCAAGTATAAGGGCAAATAATAAGGGAGATAATGGGCAACCCTGTCGGGTACCTCTTTCGATATTAAAGGCTTCAGATTTGTATCCAGCATATTTTATATAGGCTTTGGGTTTATTATATAATGCTTTGATCCATGTTAAAAAGTGGGGTCCAAAACCCCATTTTTGTAATGAATATTGCATATATTGCCAGGATACTGTGTCAAATGCCCTCTTAATATCGAGAGATAGAAAACATAAAGGGATTTTCCGTTTTTTAGCAATATGTGCCAATAACACTGCCCTGCGTATATTATCGCCTGCCTGTCTATTTGGCATGAAGCCTACTTGATCTCTATGTATTAATTTTCCTATAATGCTATTGAGGCGTTTTGCTATTATTTTTGCTAATAATTTAATATCGAGGTTTAACAGAGAGATAGGCCGATAATTCACACAGGAAGTATCATCAGAAAGGGGTTTTGGGATCATACAAACAATTGCCATTAGTGTTTCTTGCCGAAAAGAATGTCCATCTAGAAGTTTGTTAAAAGTTTCAGTGAGAATGGGAGAGAGTATTTCTGAGAATGTTTTATAGTATAAAGCCGAGTAGCCGTCTGGGCCTGGTCTTTTGTTAAGTTTTAGGTCTTTTATGGCGTTAGCAACTTCATCTATAGTTATAGGCTCATCCAAACTGCTTTTTTGATTCTGAGATAACTCAGGTAAGGTTATTTTTGAGAAGAAGGATTCAGCCTCTGTAGGATTAAATTCATTGTTTGTCTTGTATAAAGTTGCGAGATGTGAGTGAAATTTATGGACTATTTTAACTGGATTACAAGTGTAAACATTTTTTGATAATTTCAAACGTATTGGTTTGAAAGATTTGTTAGTTGAATTTAATGCCCGAGCCAAATATGTACCTGGTTTGTTTGTATTCATGTAGAAATTGTGTTTGGAGCGTTTGAGGGATTTATCAACTGACTCAGTGAGAAATAGATCGTATTCCAATCTAGATTTTTCCAGATGAGATTTTGTACTCTGAGATGGATTATCTTGAAATGATATGTAGGCTGCATTAAAATTGAGTTCTAGTTTTTTTGCTAGATTTTTGCGTTCCCGTTTAAATAGTGCCATTTGTCTTTGTATTGTACCACGCAAGACAGGCTTATGAGCTTCCCACAGTGTTATTGGGGAGATGTCTGTTGTATTATTAATTGATATGTATTCCTTTAAAGCTTGTTCAATGGCCATCTGATGTAGTGGGTGTTTGAGCATTATGTCCGGTAAGTACCACGTTGGGTCATGCGCTTTTGGTATAGCTGAGGCTAAAGTAGTGTATACTGCATTATGGTCAGACCACGGAATCGGAATTATATCTGATGCAATAATTTCTGGTATCATTCCTGTTGTTAAAAAAATATGATCTATTCTGGTGAAGGTTTGATGAGGGTGCGAGAAATAAGTGAATTTCTTTTTCATTGGGTTACTTTCTCTCCATGAATCTACCAGATTGTATTTGGAAAGAAGTTGAGAAAAAGGTAATCTAGAGGTTATTTTGGATGGTGCAAAAGGTGATTTATCTAGAAATGGGAGGAGGACCTGGTTCGAATCCCCACACATTATCACTGTTCCTATTTTGTGTGTATTAATCACTTGTAATATATGTGAGAGGAATGGTGTAGGTTGTTTGTTAGGAGCGTAGTAGGAAATCAATGTGATTGCTGTATCCATTATATAACCCATGAGTATCAGGTATCTACCTTCTGGGTCTTTAATTTCTGATGATAAGGTGAATGGTGTGGATCGGTGAAATGCAATTAGAGTTCCCCTTTGCTTGGTACAGGCAGAAGCCGTGTAAATTTGTTGATAAAAAGGAGAAATATATTTTGGAGTAGAATCTTTGGTGAAGTGTGTTTCTTGGAGGCATACTATGTGAGCCTTCTTGTTATGGAAAGTACGGAAGGCTTTGGTCCTTTTTTGAGGGACATTTATTCCCTGAACATTCAGGGAAAGTATATTCAGTGGTGCTATGGCAATAGATCAAATAGTTTTGACTTACTTTTTGTTATGCAGAGCTGACTGCGCAGATCAACCTGTGTGGACTGAAGAGATGAATAGATAGAAAAGAAACCAGTGAATTCTGGAGTAAAGAGTAAACAAAAAACATATGAGATTAGATGATACATTGTATAAATTATTTTTTGCAAGTAATCACAATTTACCCGTGAAAGAGAATAAATATCTCTCTCAGGGGAATAAGTGCCTTCGTCACACTCCCACATAATATGGTTGGGAGAATGAGGAGGGCTAATGGGGGTACACGGATCTTCCGCTTACAGGAGAGAAGTGCTATGTCAAAAGACATCAAAATGATGTTTCATTAGTTGGAGTGCAGAATATAGTTTTTGTTGAAATTATTTATTCCAGGGTGGTTGTATATGGTTAGTCTTGCCCTAGGCTAAATAATTCAGTTAGAAAGGTACTGTTAATAACTTTGGTATTGATGAAGATAGTTTGAATTATTTTGGGATTTTAACCCTTTTTAGAGTAAACAATTACATATTTTATTCATATGTAACTGTTTAGATATGTTAACTCATAAAATTGAGGTTGTATTGCTTCAGATTAGAATAAACAAAAACATAATTCTAGGAACTAGTTAGGTAATTATATATTATATATTTGTTTTAAGAAAAGAAAGAAAAAAAAAAAAAAGCTTCCATTACTTCTGGATTTTTGAACATATTTGTCCTAAAAAGTAATAAATCTATTGTTATTACCTGATAATATATAACTGAACAAGAATTTCCTTATTTCACTTATATATTCTAAGGCTATATGAATCAGAAGTAATAAGAAATATAACTGGAATGTAACATGATCCCACACAGTGTGTGACTATCAGAATGCAGTTACATTCAGTTATAAATATAGGTTTTTTATAGAGAACCATCTCTTAGTATAATAAATGAAGAGATATCAGGAATTAGGATGTCAGTCCATTGAATCTTCTTGGTCCATGGATGATGTGGGTACAATATTTTTTAAAGCTTCGTTTTTTTTTTTTTACTTTTTTTGTTTTTTTTTTGGAATACCCTTCATACCACACTTAGGGCTAGTTTACACTTGCTTCAAAACAAGGCTTCGGACATGCTTTGTTAAAGCTCTCTGAATGCCAGTCAAAGCTTGTGACAGACCTAGCCAGGAGAGAGACTTTTGGAGGGGACTGAATGCTAGCCTTTTGCCAATCGATCGTGGGCCCTGGCATTTGGGGGAACAGTGCTCTTTGTGAGCCGTATGCCTGGGGACCCTTGAGGTGGTATTACTGTGGATTCGGGTCCTGGTCCCCCAGGACACACAGACTCTGGGGACCCTGGGTTTGCCATATTAGAATAGTGGCTGATTCATAATGCTGGGACAGATACTGTTAGGAGATGCTGATGTAAATTCCAGCACCTGTCTGTCTGTTGCCTGCTAGAATGTGTATTGTAAATAAGTCTACTATGGGATCTAAGAGTCATTAGATCCCCATTGTTGTTTGTGTTAATTAACTCTGCTATTGTGTGAAGAAGAGTCTATGTTGATTGTGTTTTCTGAGCTACATGATGGCCAGTCTGGCCTAAAGGTCATGTCTGAGTCATCTAGGCTGTCTAAAGGGATTAGTTAATTAGCCCATGTTAATTAGGTTTCTGGTCACAGGTGTATGTTCAGAGAAATATGAGCCGGAGGTACGCACCTCCACTTTTAGTGTATAAAAGAGCCTGTATTTTGCAATAAAGGAGATTCCTGGTTGAACTTACATACAGCCTGCCTGGTGTTTGTTCTGAGCTATCACAACTGGGTTAGAACGGCAGATAGCTGTAGTTCTAATGCAGGAGCATTGGATGACCGAGCAATCAGATGGTGTGATCTGCAATATGATTCTATAGCAGCAGAGGAGTATCAGGAGAGTGGAACCGAGCGAGCAAGGGACTCGTTACATTGGTTGGCAGCAGTGGGATTTGCTCTCCAGTTACTGGAACACTCCAAACCAGTCTGCAGGAGAGCCACGCTGAAAGACTTACTTGAGAGCCATGGAGGGAATGGTGGGATCGTGCTTCCTTGCTGTGAACACATCCAAACCATCACCTGGATCCAAGGTCCAGATAGCAGGAGAGGAGAGGTACAGATACCAGCCACCATGGAAGAGGAATTCAGAAGGAGGTTGCGAGAGATGCAGATACAGCACAGAGGACCAGTATCAGAGCAGGTCCTGCTGAAATGGTTTGATTTTATCTGCTGTGAACTCTGGAAGGAAGCGCTAGCCCGTGAGTAGCGACACCAGGGAAAAGTCCTCCCCTCCATCCAGATAAGGTACTGGTCGCAGTATGAAGTACGATTGCTGTTATTGGGGGAACAGCGAACCAGGAGTGGACAGCTGAGTTAAGCAGGCTGATGCGGGCAGAAATGTGGTTGGACGAGAGCTACAGAGCCCTCCAGTGGTATGTAGCCCAAGTGTGCCAGTGGGCAGCGGATGACAGCCCCATGGAAGGCTTTGACCAAGATGGCCTGGGATTGTTGTACTGGAGGCTGTCCAGGGACCCTGACTTTGGGAGTGATCGGGAGTGGCATTTGGAGGAAATAATGGAGCACAGAGAGCGGAAACTGAATGTCTCTGAAGTGCACTGGGCACAGGAAGATTTGGAGTTTCTGGCAGTTCAGGAATGGGAGCTTGAGATGGCCTACAGACAGCTGCTAGACTCTGCTCAGCAGCAGAGTGGTGCTCCCTTTGCCTGGGACTATCAGGAAATACCAGTTGACAACTTTTACATCCTGGCTGAAGAGTTGACAATGTGGCAGAGTAACAGTGTGCTTTGCCAACCTGCCCCCGCAGCTATGGAGGCGGAGATCTTATGGCGGATGCAGCAAGTGCTAACTGACCTTGATGAACCTGTTTCTGCATGGGATGATCTTGGATGGAGGATTGTGCCTGTCCAGCAGCATGCCAGAGAATCGGCAGTGGAAAATTTGAAGATTGCCGTCCCCAAACCTGAAGTGCTGACAACAGGGCAGAGCTCTGCTAACCTCTGCCCAGCACTGATAGCATCTTCTGGGTTCCACGGAGAGGAGATGGTGAACCTTTATCCCCAGACACCAGTTGCAGAGACAGGGGATTTGATAGACTTTTCTGCTGAGGAAGAACAACCTGGTGAGCCTCCAGCAGAAGAAGAGCTGTTATTAGGGCCAAACTTCACTGTGCTCTGCCCAGCACTGATAGCATCTTCTGGGTTCCACGGAGAGGAGATGGTGAACCTTTATCCCCAGACACCAGTTGCAGAGACAGGGGATTTGATAGACTTTTCTGCTGAGGAAGAACAACCTGGTGAGCCTCCAGCAGAAGAAGAGCTATTATTAGGGCCAAACTTCACTGTGCTCTGCCCAGCACCAACAGAAGTATCTGTGAAGTTACAAGGAACTTCTCCAGCTGAAGCGCTGGCAACCGGACAGAGGGTCCAAGATCTCTACTCTACACCTGCGGCGGTTCCGGAGGCTCAGGGTGAGAAGGAGGTGGTTACTTCCCAGCAGCAGATCAGGATACAGGGGAAGAAGGGAGAGGAGGTGTTCATCGTCCCTCCCCAACAGTTGGCCAGGGTGGAGGAAGTGATCTTTCCTCCCCAGCAAAGATCCGTGCACCTGGGAGACAGTACCACAGACATATCGTCCCAACATCCAGATGAGGGAATGGAAATGGAAGCAGCCGGCTCACCTCCCCAATGGCAGCTACACAGTTTGGGAGTGGAGGAAGCCGGCCTCCTGCCCCAACAGTTAGCCGGAGCAGATGGTGTGGGGTTTCTAGCAGAAAGGCTGGCAACAGGGCTGAATACTGCTGGACTCTGCCCTCAACTAACAGAGGATGGATTTCCTGTGAAGGTGGATGGGACTTCAGTCTCCACCTGTATACCCCAGGGATGCTGGGCAGGCGGCCCAGATCCCCAACAGCATGACGGAGTGAGCCCAGACACCCTGTCTTCTCTCCAGCGGCAGAAAGGACTCCAGGGAGAAGGGCCAGTCCAGGCCTCTCCCCAGCGGCAGATATGTTCTCTGAGAGAGGTAGAGGTTGGCTCGGTGAGTAATGCTTTGTTTGGAACAATTTGTTTGGGGTACTGTGTGGGTAGAGGCATTAGAGGACTGGAACTACTGACTAACTTCGGAGTTAACCCGTCTGGGGTCTCCTCCTGTGTTAGTCTCCTGCGGAAAGGGGAGAAATGTGACAGACCTAGCCATGAGAGAGACTTTTGGAGGGGACTGAATGCTAGCCTCTTGCCAATCGATCGTGGGCCCTGGCATTTGGGGGAACGGTGCTCTTTGTGAGCTGTATGCCTGGGGACCCTTGAGGTGGTATTACTGTGGATTCGGGTCCTGGTCCCCCAGGTCACACAGACTCTGGGGACCCTGGATTTGCCATATTGGAATAGTGACTGATTCATACAGTACCTGACCGCGAGATTGTGTTTCCAGCGCGATACCATCGCGCTGGTTCTCGGCGACAGGGTACTGTGAATGTCGCGCTGGCTCGCTCACCAGGAAAGGAAAACTTTGTTTTCCTTCCGCGATGAGTGACAGGCAGTGCTGACAGCTGTCTAGTATGAATCCTGAGGCGGGAACACCACGCCAAATTTTAAATAAAAAACCGGCGTGGGTTCCCCCCTCTGGGGCATACCAGGCCCTTAGGCCTGGCATGGATTGTAAGGGGAACCCCCTATGCCGAAAAAATCGGCGTGGGGGTCCCCCCCAAATCCACACCAGACCCTTATCCGAGCACGCAGCCCGGTCGGCCAGGAAAGGGGGTGGGGTCGAGCGAGCGCCCCCCCTCCTGAGCCGTACCAGGCTGCATGCCCTCAACATGGGGGGGGTGAGTGCCTTGGGGGAGGGGGGCGCCCTGCGGGCCCCCCACCCCAAAGCACCTTGTCCCCATGTTGATGAGGACAAGGGCCTCTTCCCGACAACCCTGGCCGTTGGTTGTCGGGGTCTGCGGGCGGGGGGCTTATCAGAATCCGGGAGCCCCCTTAATAAAGGGGCCCCCAGATCCCGGCCCCCCACCCTGTGTGAATGAGTTTGGGGTACATGGTACCCCTACCCATTCACCTAGGGAAAAAGTGTCAGTATAAAAAAAACACAGTACACAGGTTTTAAGAATAATTTATTAGTCAGCTCCGGGATCTTCTTCCGACTTCGGGGGGTCTCCTTCCGACTTCTCCCGGTGTTCGGCCTCTTCTCCCGGGCCCCGCCGCTATCTTCTTCCAGCTCTATTGCCAGCGAGGAGCCCGGTCTGCTGCCGCTGTCTTGTCGCCGCCGCTGTCTTGCCGCCGCTGTCTTGCCGCCGCTGTCTTGCCGCCGCTGTCTCGCCGCTTCTTCTCTTCTTTTCTTCTTCCCCGATGTTGACACGACGCTCTCTCCGGCTCGAATGCTGTGTGCGAGCTGCGGAGCCATTTATATAGGCGGTAACCCCGCCCCCTTACGACATCATGGTCCCAGCATGCGCAGGGACTCTGGCGTCATAAGGGGGCGTGACCCCAGAGTTCCTGCGCATGCTGGGACCATGACGTTGTAAGGGGGCGGGGTTACCGCCTATATAAATGGCTCCGCAGCTCGCCAGCATTCGAGAGCGTCGTGTCAACATCGGGCAAGAAGAAAAGAAGAGAAGAAGCGGCGAGACAGCGGCGGCGAGACAGCGGCGACAAGACAGCGGCGGCGAGACAGCGGCGACAAGACAGCGCCGACAAGACAGCGGCAGCAGACCGGGCCCCTCGCTGGCAATAGAGCTGGAAGAAGATAGCGGCGGGGCCCGGGAGAAGAGGCCGAACACCGGGAGAAGTTGGAAGGAGACCCCCCGAAGTCGGAAGAAGATCCCGGAGCTGACTAATAAATTAATCTTAAAACCTGTGTACTGTGTTTTTTTTATACTGACACTTTTTCTCGGTGAATGGGTAGGGGTACCATGTACCCCAAACTCATTCACACAGGGTGGGGGGCCGGGATCTGGGGGCCCCTTATTAAGGGGGGCTCCCGGATTCCGATAAGCCCCCCGCCCGCAGACCCCGACAACCAATGGCCAGGGTTGTCGGGAAGAGGCCCTTGTCCTCATCAACATGGGGACAAGGTGCTTTGGGGTGGGGGGGCCCGCAGGGCGCCCCCCTCCCCCAAGGCACCCACCCCCCATGTTGAGGGCATGCGGCCTGGTACGGCTCAGGAGGGGGGGTGCTCGCTCGACCCCACCCCCTTTCCTGGCCGGCCGGGCTGCGTGCTCGGATAAGAGTCTGGTATGGATTTGGGGGGGACCCCCACGCCGATTTTTCAGCATAGGGGGTTCCCCTTACAATCCATGCCAGACCTAAGGGCCTGATATGCCCCCGAGGGGGGAACCCATGCCGGTTTTTTCATTTAAAATTTGGCGCGGTGTTCCCGCCTCTGGATTCATATTAGACAGCTGTCAGCACTGCCTGTCACTCATCGGGAAAGGAAAACAAAGTTTTCCTTTCCCGATGAGTGAGCCATCTCGGCGCTGGCTCCTGCGACGGGGCTCGTAGGTGTCAAATCTCGCCGAGAAGTGCGGCGAGATTGACACAATATCACGGTCACCTACTGTACTGTTGGGACTCCTACTGTTAAATGCTAATGTCATCAATTCCAGCTACCTGTCTGTTGTCTGCTAAAATGTGTATTGTAAATAAGTCTCTAGTATGGGATCTAAGAGTCATTAGATCCCCATTGTTGTTTGTGTTAATTACCTCTGCTATTGTGTGAAGAAGAGTCTATGTTGATTGTGTTTTCTGAGCTACATGATGGCCAGTCTGGCTAAAGGTCATGTCTGAGTCATCTAGGCTGTCTAAAGGGATTAGTTAATTAGCCCATGTTAATTAGGTTTCTGGTCACAGGTGTATGTTCAGAGTAATATGAGCCGGAGGTACGCACCTCCACTTTTAGTGTATAAAAGAGCCTGTATTTTGCAATAAAGGAGATTCCTGGTTGAACTTACATACAGCCTGCCTGGTGTTTGTTCTGAGCTATCACAACTGGGTTAGAACGGCACATAGCTGTAGTTCTAATCCCGGAGCATTGGATGACAGAGCAATCAGATGGTGCGATCTGCACTCTGATTCTATAGCAGCAGAAGAGTGTCGGGAGAGTGGAACCGAGCGAGCAAGGGGCTCGTTACAAAGCTCCTGTCACTGAATAAAATGGTTAGCTTACAGTCCTGTTTACACTTGCTTTTGCTTGGTGCTTCGATGAGGCTTCAATGATGCATCGGTGGGTCTTTGGTGGAGCTTCGATGGGGCTTTGGTGAGGCTTCATGGGGCTTCCATAGGGCTTCAGTGGGGCTTTGATGAGGCTTCGGTGGGGTTTCAGTGGGGCTTCAAGCGAGCTTTGCCATAGACTTCTATGGAGGCTTTGAAGATGCTTTGAAGCACCACTGAATCTACATAAGTGGATTATTTTTGAAGTGAAGCCGAAGCAAAGCAAAGCAAAATCAGGTTTAAACAGGACTGTAAGCTAACCATTTTATTTAGTGACAGGAGCTTTAACTAGCATTCAGAGAGCTATAACAAACAAAGCCTTGTTCAAGCCATGTTGAAGCCGAAGCAGGTGTAAATGAGCCCTTACTGTGTCACATCAAGGATTCTAATTACCCCCTAGTTATTATCTTGGGAGTGGTTTACAGAATGATTAGGGTCTATGTTGTGGAGAATATAATAGTTTTGTGTAATTTAACAGAAGAAAATTGGGCAGGGCAGACAATGCTCTATTCACAAAAAAGGTTATGTGTTATCTGCCCTGAGCAGAACTCATGATCTAAGTACATTTATGGAAGACCAATTTTTCTGTACATGTATAGGGAAGATTTAATGTACTGCATAGATTTGGTGTAGATATACGAGGGCTCTTCAGAGAGTTTCCACACTTTTTTAGCTTTATTAAATATAAAAAAGTGCAAAAACTTTTTGAAGATTTAAATATATATATATATATATATATATATATATATATATATATATCTATATATCTATATATAGATATATATATAGATATATCTATATATCTATATATAGATATATCTATATATAGATATATAGATATATATATATATACATACACACTATATTACCAAATGTATTGGGACACCTGCCTTTACACCCGCATGAACTTTAACTAGTTTCCGCCCGCCCACTGTCAAATGACAGCGGGATGGTGCGGCTCTCGTTCTGGGGCGCCATCATATGATGGCATCCCAGAACGGCCCCTCTCGTAAGCCCACGGGGACACACAGCGCGGCAATGGCAGCTGCTCGGTGTTGCTAGGACATGGCATGACCCTTATCTCTGGGTGTACTCACTTTTGTGAGATACTCTAAAAGGTTTAGGAGTGTGTCTAGGAGCATGTTTGACCAATCTTCCGAAAGCGCATTTGTGAGGTTAGGCACTGATGTTGGAGAGAAGGCCTGGCTTGCAGTATACGCTCTAATTCATCCCAATGTTGTTCTATCGGGTTGAGTTTAGGACTGTGCAGGCCAATCGAGTTCTTCCACCTCAAACTCGCTCATCCATGTCTTTATGGATCTTGCTTTGGGCACTGGTGTGCAGTCATGTTGGAAAGGGAATGGGCCACCCCCAAACTGTTCCCACAAAGTTAGGAGCATGAACTTGTTCAAAATGTCTTGGTATCCCTTCACTGGAACTAAGGAGCCAAGCCCAATCTCTGAAAAACAACCCCACACCATAATCCCCCCTCCACCAACTGATTTGGACCAGTGCACAAAGCAAGGTCCATAATTACATGGATGAGCGAGTTTGGGGTGGAGGAACTTGACTGACCTGCACAGAGTCCTGACCTCAACCTGATAGAACACCTTTGGGATGAATTAGAGAGGAGATTGCGAGTCAGGCCTTCTCATCCATATCAGTGGCTGACTTCATGCACTTCTGGAAGAATGGTCAAACATTCCCATAGACACACTCCTAAACCTTGTTGACAGCCTTCCCAGAAGAACTGAAGCTGTTATAGCTGCAAAGGGTGGGCCAACTCAATATTGAACCCTACAGACTAAGACACTGTTAAAGTTCATGTGTGTGTAAAGGCAGGCATCCCAGTACTTTTGGTATATATATATAGATATATCTATATATATATAGATATATAGATATATCTATATATATATAGATATATATATAAAAAATGTTGCCCTGACATACTGTACACTTAAATATTGCTTATAGGTGGGTTAAAAAAAAGGGCAGTGATGAATGACATAAAAAAGGTGCTGTATGTGGCAAAAGGAAAGATTTGAATTGGAATAGACAGAGATGTGGGGGGACTGAGAGATGGCAAGGGGGAAGATAAAATGGAATAAATCTAGGAATAACAAATCACTACTGGGAGTGTTGTGTATGATCAGCAAAAATATGGATACTTTAAATGTTTCATGTAGCTATCAATGTCAATACATTCATAGACATATGTGGTCATGCATGTCCTGTAACAGAACACGCGACACACATTAACATGCACCCATGTTAATTTAAACTATACTTTAATTTTCTTCTCAAGAGATACTTTGTGTCAATTTAATTTGTTCTAAACCTCCAAGTTGGTTGAGCATTAATAAACAGTAGACACTAAGAACCTGTGCTATAATCTTTTTCATTTTTTTTTTTACAATAGATGTGCCTTAATATACAAACATTATCACAAATATATGTAACATAAATAATATTTGGCAGCAACCAAAGTGTTTTCTTTGCTTAAGATAGATAGTGCATAAATGTTCAAATTAAGTTAATCTTCTTGTCTCATCTATATTCTCCACTACAACTGATTTACATTGCAATGATAAACACGGCTGTCACCAATTTTAACATCAGTAGTTGCTCATCATAATTATTCATTATACTTTATAATTGACTTTGATCAATCATGTTTGACTATTGTATGATTTACTAAGTTCCTCTAGCATGGTAAGGCACAAACAAGGAAGGCTGGAGTGATTTTATATTGCAAATTTTACTTAAAGTAAAGTAAAACAGTACATGTATATCACTAATTACTCTCAGGTAACTTTTTAATGTACAGTGGGCAACCTCTGTTGCTAACATAGAACAAAACGTAATATTATATATACAGTATATATACACAGTATCTCACAAAATTGAGTACACTCCTCACATTTTTGTAAATATTTTATCATATCTTTTCATGTGACAACACTAAAGAAATTAGACTTTGATACAATGTAAAGTAGTGAGTGTACAGCTTGCATAACAATGTAAATTTGCCGTCCCCTCAAAATAACTCAACACACAGCCATTATTGTCTAAACTGGTGTCATGCAACTTGTTAGTGTTACAAGGTCTCAGGTGTGAATGGGGAGCAGGTGTGTTAAATTTGGTGTTATTGCTCTCACTCTCTCATACTGGTCACTGGAAGTTCAACATAGCAAAGAACTCTCTGAGGATCTGAAAAAAAGAATGTTTGCTCTACATAAAGATGGCCTAGGCTATAAGAAGATTGCCAAGACCCTGAAACTGAGCTACAGCATGGTGGCCAAGACCATACAGCGGTTTAACCACTTGAGCCCCGGACCATTATGCTGCCTAAGGACCAGAGGTCTTTTTCCAATTTGGCACTGCGTTGCTTTAACTGCTAATTGCGCGGTTATGCAATGCTGTACCCAAACGAAATTTGCGTCCTTTTCTTCCCACAAATAGAGCTTTCTTTTGATGGTATTTGATCACTTCTGCAGTTTTTATTTTTTGCGCTATAAACGGAAAAAGACCGAAAATTTTGAAAAAAAATGATATTTTCTACTTTTTGTTATAAAAAAAATCCAATAAACTCAATTTTAGTCATACATTTAGGCCAAAATGTATTCGGCCACATGTCTTTGGTAAAAAAAATGTCAATAAGCGTATATTTATTGGTTTGCGCAAAAGTTATAGCGTCTACAAACTAGGGTACATTTTCTGGAATTTACACAGCTTTTAGTTTATGACTGCCTATGTCATTTCTTGAGGTGCTAAAATGGCAGGGCAGTATAAAACCCCCCCAAATGACCCCATTTTGGAAAGTAGACACCCCAAGGAAATTGCTGATAGGCATGTTGAACCCATTGAATATTTATTTTTTTTGTCCCAAGTGATTGAAAAATGACAAAAAAAAAAAAAAAAAAAAATATTTACAAAAAGTTGTCACTAAATGATATATTGCTCACACAGGCCATGGGCCTATGTGGAATTGCACCCCAAAATATATTCAGCTACTTCTCCTGAGTACGGGGATACCACATGTGTGGGACTTTTTGGGAGCCTAGCCGCGTATGGGACCCCGAAATCCAATCACCGCCTTCAGGATTTCTAAGGGTGTAACTTTTTGATTTAACTCTTCACTGCCTATCACAGTTTCGGAGGCCATGGAATGCCCAGGTGGCACAACCCCCCCCCAAATGACCCCATTTTGGAAAGTAGACACCCCAAGCTATTTGCTGAGAGGCATATTGAGTCCATGGAATATTTTATATTTTGACACAAGTTGCGGGAAAGTGACACTTTTTTTTTTTTTTTTTTTTTTTTTTGCACAAAGTTGTCACTAAATGATATATTGCTCACACAGGCCATGGGCCTATGTGGAATTGCACCCCAAAATACATTTAGCTGCTTCTCCTGAGTATGGGGATACCACATGTGTGGGACTTTTTGGGAGCCTAGCCGCGTACGGGGCCCCGAAAACCAATCACCGCCTTCAGCGTTTTTAAGGGCGTGAATTTTTGATTTTACTCTTCACTGCCTAACACCGTTTCGGAGGCCATGGAATGCCCAGGTGGCACAAACCCCCCCCAAATGACCCCATTTTGGAAAGTAGACACCCCAAGCTATTTGCTGAGAGGCATGGTGAGTATTTTGCAGCTCTCATTTGTTTTTGAAAATGAAGAAAGACAAGAAAAAACTTTTTTTTTTTTTCTTTTTTCAAATTTCAAAACTTTGTGACAAAAAGTGAGGTCTGCAAAATACTCACTATACCTCTCAGCAAATAGCTTGGGGTGTCTACTTTCCAAAATGGGGTCATTTGGGGGGGTTTTGTGCCACCTGGGCATTCCATGGCCTCCGAAACTGTGATAGGCAGTGAAGAGTGAAATCAAAAATTCACGCCCCTTAGAAAGCCTGAAGGCGGTGCTTGGTTTTCGGGGTCCCGTACACGGCTAGGCTCCCAAAAAGTCTCACACATGTGGTATCCCCGTACTCAGGAGAAGCAGCAGAATGTATTTTGGGGTGTAATTTCACATATTCCCATGGCATGTTTGAGCAATATATCATTTAGTGACAACTTTGTGCAAAAAAAAAAAAAAAAAAAAAAAAATTTGTCTCTTTCCCGCAACTTGTGTCGCAATATAAAATATTCCATGGACTCGACATGCCTCTCACCAAATAGCTTGGGGTGTCTACTTTCCAAAATGGGGTCATTTGGGGGGGTTTTGAACTGTCCTGGCATTTTATGCACAACATTTAGAAGCTTATGTCACACATCACCCACTCTTCTAACCACTTGAAGACAAAGCCCTTTCTGACACTTATTTTTTACATGAAAAAGTTTTTTTTTTTTTGCAAGAAAATTACTTTGAACCCCCAAACATTATATATTTTTTTTAAAGCAAATGCCCTACAGATTAAAATGGTGGGTGTTTCATTTTTTTTTTTCACACAGTATTTGCGCAGCGATTTTTCAAACGCATTTTTTGGGGAAAAAACACACTTTTTTAAATTTTAATGCACTAAAACACACTATATTGCCCAAATGTTTGATGAAATAAAAAAGATGATCTTAGACCGAGTACATGGATACCAAACATGACATGCTTTACAATTGCGCACAAACGTGCAGTGGCAACAAAATAAATACATTTTTAAAAGCCTTTAAAAGCCTTTACAGGTTACCACTTTAGATCTACAGAGGAGGTCTACTGCAAAAATTACTGCCCTCGATTTGACCTTCGCGGCGATTCCTCACATGCATGGTGCAATTGCTGTTTACGTTTGACGACAGACCGCCGCTTGCGTTCGCCTTAGCGCAAGAGCAGGGGGCGACAGGGGTGCTTTTTTTTTTTTTTTTTTTTTTCTTTATTATTTTTTTGCTTTTTTATCTTATTTTTAAACTGTTCCTTTCATTTTTTTTTTTTTTAAATCATTTTTATTGTTATCTCGGGGAATGTAAATATCCCCTATGATAGCAATAGGTAGTGACAGGTACTCTTTTTTGAAAAAATTGGGGTCTATTAGACCCTAGATCTCTCCTCTGCCCTCAAAGCATCTGACCACACCAAGATCGGTGTGATAAAATGCTTCCCCAATTTCCCAATGGCGCTATTTACATCCGGCGAAATCTAAGTCATAAAATGCTCGTAGCTTCCGGTTTCTTAGGCCATAGAGATGTTTGGAGCCACTCTTGTCTCTGATCAGCTCTATGGTCAGCTGGCTGAATCACCGGCTGCATTCTCAGGTTCCCTGTTGAGACAGGAGAGCCAGAGAAAAACACGGAAGACGGTGGGGGGGGGGGCATTCCCTCCCACGGCTTGTAAAGGCAGTCTAGAGGCTAATTAGCCGCTAGGATTGCTTTTACATGAAAGCCGACCGCTGGCTGAAAAGAATGATACCAAGATGATACCTAAACCTGCAGGCATCATTCTGGTATAACCACTCAAAGTTGTGAATGGCGTACCTGAAGACAAAAAAATGGTTAACAATAAAGCACAGTAAACAATAAAGTATAAATAATTACATACCTGAAAAACAAACATGATAAAACATAATAACAATAACAATAACAATAACAATAACAATAAAACACTGCAGAATAGAATACAGTAAAAAAAGAGCAGAACAATAGAGAGAGAGAATAGAGAGAGAGAACAATAAAACGACAACTATTTTTTTTTATTTTATATATATTTTTTTTTTTTTTACACTTTTTTTGTAACTAACTTTTATAACTGTAACCGGTTCCAGGTTCGGGTCTCTCAAAATGCGATGGCATCTTGGGAGACCCTGTGAAAGTGTGCCTAGTCTGTGCAATGCTGTACCCTACGCTAATACTCAACTAGTGTATGGTAGCGTTCAAAACATTCACCAATGCAAAGACCAGGATTGTCAGGACAGAAGGGACAATAATAGCGGGTGTCACGCCTATATCCGCGTTTGCTGCAGACACAACATCTTTTTGGGGGGGGTTCGTTGGGTAGGGGTACTCGGGAGCACATAAAAATGCCTCTCATGCAGCCGACTGCATTTCGTTGGGGGATGTGAATGGGGGAAGTACGGGCGCTGCAGAAGTGGTGGGTTCCCAATTAGGATTGGCGAATGCAGCAGGAAGGGCACTATGGGCACGACGGGCCTGTGTTTGTCTTTTTGGTGGCAGCGGGACACTACTTGTGCTTGCCACCTCACCAGCTTGAACTGCACTTATGGGACTCGCCACGTCACCAAGTGTTACTGCAGTGCTGGTTTGACTACGACCGGGGTGTACTAGGCCGCTGGTGCTTGCCAGTTCAATAAAAAGCTTCCAAAAAAACTGTTAGCGATTGCAGGGATCAGGCCTGACTCTGCGAACGCTGCAGTTATGCGTTTAGTGTTTTGTAAGTGACAGTGATCGATCGATACTGCACTTGGGTGGGCTGGACTGGGCCGGGCGGAGGGGCAAAACGCAGGTGCTAGCAGGTATCTGGGTTGATCCCGCTAACACTGCGTTTTTGGGAACCCTAAACTGCTGGGGACGCTAGTATAGATCTGATCTGATCGGATCAGATATTGATCCGTTCAGATACTATACCACTAAAGGAGGCGTATGCTGCGTGCGTGGGTGTTAGCGGTACTGGCGCTAACCTGACGCTGCCTGGGGCCGGTGCTTGCTAGTTCACCAAAATGCTACCAAAAAAACTGTTAGCGATCGCAGGGATCAGGCCTGACTCTGCGAACGCTGCAGTTATGCGTTTAGTGCCTTGTAAGTGTCAGTGATCGATCGATACTGCACTTGGGTGGGCTGGGCTGGGCCGGGCGGAGGGGCACAACGCAGGTGCTAGCAGGTATCTGGGCTGATCCCGCTAACACTGCGTTTTTGGGAACCCTAAACTGCTGGGGACGCTAGTATAGATCTGATCGGATCAGATATTGATCCGATCAGATACTATACCACTAAGGGAGGTGTACGGTGCGTGCGTGGGTGTTAGCGGTACTGGCGCTAACCTGACGCTGCCTGGTGCTTGCTTGCCAGTTCACCAAAATGCTACCAAAAAAACTGTTAGCGATCGCAGGGATCAGGCCTGACTCTGCGAACGCTGCAGTTATGCGTTTAGTGTTTTGTAAGTGACAGTGATCGATCGATACTGCACTTGGGTGGGCTGGGCGGAGGGGCAAAACGCAGGTGCTAGCGGGTATCTGGGCTGATCCCGCTAACACTGTGTTTTTGGGAACCCTAAACTGCTGGGGACGCTAGTATAGATCTGATCAGATCAGATATTGATCCGATCAGATACTATACCACTAAGGGAGGCGCATGCTGCGTGCGTGGGTGTTAGCGGTACTGGCGCTAATCTGACGCTGCCTGGGGCGACGCATATCACCGCCGGGCGATCAGGGGGCTAAACCTTTATTAGGTAATAAACGGCGGGTGCCCTGACACTATAAAAAATAAACGAACTAACCTGCGTCACCCGTAACGGTTATACGGTGATCAGTGGTGAAAGGGTTAACTAGGGGGCAATCAAGGGGTTAAAACATTTATTAGGTAGTATATGGGGGTCCCTGTCACTATAAAACGCTGACGGTGAACCTAAATATTTACCTCACTAACTAGCGTCACCAGCGACACTAATACAGCGATCAGAAAAATGATCGCTTAGCAACACTGGTGACAGGGGGTGATCAAGGGGTTAAAACTTTATTAGGGGGGGTTAGGGGGGTACCCTAGACCTAAAGGGGGGTAATACTAACTGTCCCAACACTGTAACTGTCACAAACTGACACTATGCAGTAATCAGAAAAAAAAAAAAAAAAAAAAAAAAAACCTGCTGGTGTCAGTTTGTGACAGGGGGGGGGGGTGATTGGGGGGGGATCGGGGGGCGATCGGGGGGGGGATCGGGGTGTTTTGTATGCCTGGCATGTTCTACTGTGTGTGTAGTGTGTTGTGCACTCACATTGATGTCTTCTCTCCTCGGCGCTGGAACGGAAAATACCGAGCCGAGGGGAGATGACATCATTTCCTTTGCTGCTGTTTAGCATACAGCAGCAAAGGAGTGTTCCCATTGGCCGGCGGCGATCGCGAGGGGGGGGCCACGAACGGATGGCCTCCCCCTCATCTCGGATCGCCGGGGAACAGAACGGGACCGCTTCGGGCACCGGGGGGGGGTCCGATCGGACCCCCCACCCGCGAGAGGCAAATCACGTACATGTACGTGATTTTGCCTGCCCGTGCCGCCTTGCCGACGTAAATCGGCGTTAGGCGGTCCTTAAGTGGTTAACAGGACAGGTTCCACTCAGAACAGGCCTCGCCATGATCCACCAAAGAAGTTGAGTGCACGTGCTCAGTATCATATCCAAAGGTTGTCTTTGGGAAATAGACAAATGAGTGCTGCCAGCATTGCTGCAGAGGTTGAAGGGATAGGGGGTCAGCTTGTCAGTGCTCAGACCATACACCGCACACTGCATAAAATTGGTCTGCATGGCTGTTGTCCCAGAAGGAAGCCTCTTCTAAAGATGATGCACAAGAAAGCCCGCAAAACTGTTTGCTGAAGACAAGCAGACTAAGAACATATATTACTGGAACCATTTCCTGTGGTCTGATGAGACCAAGATAAACCTATTTGGTTCAGATGGTGTCAAGCGTGTGTGGTCGCAACCGGGTGCAACCAGAGTACAAAGACAAGTGTACCTTGCCTACAGCCAAGCATGGTGGTGGGAGTGTCATGGTCTGGGGCCGCATGAGTGCTGCCGACACTGGGGAGCTACAGTTCATTGAGGGAACCATGAATGCCAACATGTACTGTGACATACTGAAGCAGAGCATGATCCCCTCCTTTCGGAGACTGGGCCATGAGGCAGTATTCCAACATGATAAGAGAGAGGGATAGAGAAAGAAGTGGAATAAATAGTGGGGGCAAGGAGCAAGCACCGGAAATTGCACCCAAGACACTTTGGACATAGTTCCCCACAGACAGCTAATGTGTAAGTTAGGGTTTAAAGGCTTAGAAAATTCAGTCAATAAATAGATAGAAAACTTGATTAAAGGCTATGTTCATACTACTACACTGGCTGAACTCTTTAAGGTTGTTAGTGGTGTACGCCACATTCAGTGTTGGGACCCTTACTTTTTAACCTAATTCTAATAGTTAGTTGTAGAAGAGTTTGGAATTAAAAGTACAACTTTTGTGTATAACACTAAGTTATGCAGTGGAATAAAGTCCTTACAAGATGTCTCTAACTTAACAGCAGACCTGAATGCACCATTTGATTTAGACATCTATGCGGTAAATAGGTTTAATGTTGGTGGTTGTAACCCTAAAAAAATTTATAAAATAATCCTGTCCCTTGAAGGCATGATATAATGTGGGGAAAATAATTATTTGATCCCCTGCAGATTTAGTAAGTGTGCCCACTTACAAAGAAATGTAGGGCCTATAATTTTTATCATAGGTGTATTTTAAATGATAGAGACAGAATGACAACCAAAAATCCAGAACACAAATCCAAAACACGATACAAATGTTATAAATTGAATTGCAGTTCAGTGAGTAAAATAAGTATTTGATCCACAAGCAAAACATGACTTAGTACTTGGTGGAGAAACCCTTGTTGGCAAGCACAGAGGTAAGATGTTTCTTGTAGTTAGTGACCAGGTTTGCACACATCTCAGGAGGGATTTTGGTCCACTCTTCTTTACAGATCTTCTTTAAATCCTTAAGGTTTCTTGGCTGTCGCTTAGCAACTCGAGGTTTCAGCTCCCTCCATACATTTTCTATAGAATTAAGGTCTGGAGACTGGCTACGCCACTCCATTACCTTAAAGTGATTGTAAGGGATTTTTTTTTTTAAATAACAAACATATCATACTTACCTCCACTGTGCAGCTTCTTTTGCACAGAGTTGCCCCAAACCTGCTCTTTTGGGGTTCCCCCGCATCAGATAACCCCCTAGGGGAAGCGCTTCCCCAAAGGGGGTTGCCTTGTGGGCGCGCTCCCAAGTCCAGCATTCGGCGTCCATAGCCACAGAATGTATGACTCGGCACTGCCCCCACAGCATTGGATTTGATTGACAGCAGCAGGAGCCAATGGCTGCGCTGCTATCAATCTATCCAATAAAGAGCCGGGAACCTTGGGCAGAGAGACAGCGCATCCCCGGCAGGTCAAGTTCCAGGGCTCAGTAAGTAAAAGGGGGGGGGGGCTGGGGGGCCGGCCACTGCCAGGCTTTTTTTCACCTTAATGCATAGGTTGCATTAAGGTGAAAAACACAAAGGTTTACAACCCCTTTAATGTGCTTCTTCTTGAGCCACTCCTTTGTTGCCTTGGCAGTATGTTTTGGGTCATTGTCATGCTAAAAGACCCATCCATGACCCATCTTCAGTGTTCTGGCTTAGGGAAGAAGGTTCTCATCTAAGATTTTACAATGCATGGCCCGTCCATTGGCCCCTCAATACGGCAAAGTTGGTCTGTAGCTTTAGCAGAGAAACAGCCCCAAAGCATAATGTTTCCACCTTTGTGCTAGAGATGGTGTACTTAGGGTCATAGTCAGCATTTTCTTCCTCCAAACACGGCGAGTCCCCCTCCTCAAATAGGCACATGTACAGTCATAAAAATGAACATCTAAATGATTCAGGGAAGGATTGGGAGAAAGTGCTGTGGTTAGACGAGATCAAAATTGACCTCTTTGGCATTAACTCAGCTTGCCATGTTTGGTGAAGAAAAATGCTGACTATGACCCTAAGAACACCATCTTTACAGTGAAGCACAGAAGTGAATACATGATGCTTTTGGGCTGTTTCTATGCTAAAGGTACAGGCCGACTTTGCCACATTGAGAGGCCAATGGATGGGGCCAAATCTTTGATAAGAACCTTCGTCCTTCAGCCAGAGCACTGAAAATGGGTTGTGGATGGGTCTTCCAGCATTAAAATGACCCAAAACATACCACCAAGGCAACAAAAGAGTGTCTCAAGAAGAAGCACATTAAGGTCTGAGTCACCAGAGTGGCCTAGTCATTCTCCAGACCATAATCCTATAGAAAATGTATGGAGGAAACTAAAACTTTGAGTTGCCACGAGATAGCCAAGAAACCTTAAGGATTCAGAGAAAATCTGTAAAAAAAAAGTAGACCAAAATCTCTCCTGAGATGTGTGCAAACCTGGTCACTAACTACATGAAACATCTTACCTCTGTGCTTGCCAATAAGGGTTTTTCCACCAAGTACTAAGTCATGTTTTGCTTGTGGATCAAATATTTATTTTGTTTACTGGACTGCAATTCAGTTTATAGCATTTGTTGTATGTGTTTTTTTCTGGATTTTTGGTTGATATTCTGTCTCTATCATTTTAAATACACCTACAATGAAATTTATAGACCCTTCATGTCTTTGTAAGTGGGCAAACTTACAAAATCTGTAGGGGATCAAATAATTATTTTCCCCACTGTATAGAATAGTGCTTTTGCAGTGTCACATGTCCCTTTCCATGTTCTACAATACCTGGTTGATACTGCCTATTCCTGTGTTCCCCTATGTAATCTGACCACACTTATCATGGCTGCTGCTATAATAGCATGGTCAGTTTACATCCTTCCATCACCCTGCTTTCTCCTCAGCGTGACTGCATCTCCCCCTCCCTCTCTCCCTGCCATTTCCATAGTCTGTGCAAGAACCAGATTGCCTCCTCGCCCCTCCTGTCTTCACTGTGTAATACTATTCCCTTGCAGCTGGCCTTGGTTATAAAGTCAAATCTTTTAAATACTTTTGTCTTCTCTGTTTTAGGTCCATATTAAGTGCAGTGTATGTGTGTTTTTAATGCTACATACCTTTTTTGCACTGCTGTGCAGTCATGTGTCCTCCCTCTGCTAGCTTGCATATATCAGGACAGAATCTCAGCCCCTTCCTATGTACTCCCTTAGATTGGGAAGGAAGCAAAGGGAGTACACGTGACTGCACAGCAGCACTGTGCAAAGAACGTATTTAGCATTCAATTTTTTTGTAACACACATACTACATTTAATATTGATCTAAAACAGAGATGATAAAGGTGTTTAATAGCTGTGACTTTACAACTACTTTAAATGTAAAGTTATGCACTTGGGGGCTAAAAACATACATAATGCACTCCTGGAGAAGTACAGCTGAGAGAGTCAGTAATCAAGAGGGGTCTAGGGATTTAGGTACATCACAGACCTAATAGTAGCAGGCAAAGTGAAACTGCAGGTAATAAAGCAAGCAAAATACTTGTTTGTATTAAAAGAGCTATAGACTCTGAAGAGTCTTGCCCTTATAGTAAGGTCTCATTAGTAAGGTCTCATATGGAATATGATTTACAGTTTTCGGCACTAGCTCACAAAAAAAGGATGTTAGAGAACTGGAGAGATGGGAAACTAAACTGACAAGAGACATGCAAGACCTCTTCTATGAGGAAAGAAGCTGAAAAGAGGCAAATAAAGGGGATATGGTCACCAAGTATAAATACATAAAAGGTCCATTTAGTGAATTTGGTTAAAAGTAATTTACTTAAGTAATTGCAAAGGAAAAGAGGACATTGCATCTGAAGGAAAGGAGGTTAAACTTTTACATACAGTAAGGCTTCTTCACAGTGAAAATGTGGATTGCGTTTCCTCAAGAGTTAGCTAGTTAGCTCAGCTGATTTTTTTTTTTTAAAGCTGCATGAAGTCTTAAATGAACAGAATCTAACCAAATATTAACATATAAGTATTAAAAAAGCAAGATTGTTTATCCAGGTAATATATGATTTTGGATCAACAGAGGATATAAGGCTCTGTTTATGTAGGTTGTCTAATTTTCAATGAATGTATTTATTTTATTTATTGGTTTCTCTTAATGGACTCTTAAAAAAAAGCCTGTCACTTGAAAATGCTGAACAAGTTTTGTCTTTTACAGACTTCAGTAATACTTTTGTTGTACAATTAATATTCCTCATAAGTTATATTGCTACCTATCATTTTTAACATATGCCACAACTTCGATAGGGGTATACAGAAATAAGGAATGATATTTAAAATCTGCATAGACCCGTATAGCAAAAAATCTACTTAGAATATATACATATTTATAGACACCATATTATTATGGCAGTCATCGCAATAATTAGAAATGAATGTGCTGTGTAGAAGAAACATTGCTCCTCTATATGTCTATCTTCTTTTACATTGTGGTAGTTATGTTGTTATGCTGTCTTCTTAGGAACCAGTTTGATGCCAAAAATGACAGTTCCTGCCAAACTATTTATATTTACTGTATCTAAAATAGTAAGTCGCTCAGACTATGTGCTGCTGTTCCCTGCATTCAAAAGCAGGTGCTGGGACATATAACTCTTATAATACCAGTATAAATATTTCATTTTAACATTGTTTTATTGAGCTTTAGAAAGCTGTTATTTGGGGCATTCACTGGAAACCTGTCACAAAAGTACTAACTATGAGTACCCTCAGGATATAATTGTTATTAAACAAATGTTTAATAAAAAGAACAAGATGGCAGATCAGATGACCTTTCACACACAGTGGAGGGGATGAGACAGAAGGCAAGCTTTATGTTAAGGTGGCATGCACATCAATTACAGAGGCCTAGCTGCTAAGGTAGCAAAAAAACTTAAAGTGGTTGTAAAGCCATGTTTTTTTACTAAAATAAAAAAGATGTTATATTTTCCTGCTGTGTGCAGGAGTATTACACAGAGCAGCCCTGGACCTCCTCTTCTGGGGTCTCCCACTGGCGCTCTTTGTGCTACCTCTTCTCTGTATGCCCCATAGTAATCGGTTTCCTATGGTGGCATACATGTGCGCTCACTCCCAAGCTGGGCTGTGTGCATCCATAAATACACACAGAGTGGCTTGACCCACTCAGCTCCCGCCTCTCAGGATTTTACTGACAGCATCAGCACCCAATGGCTTCCATTGCTCTCAACCAAGCTTGGAGAGAGGAGAGAAAAGAACTACAGATGGGCACAGCACTGGATTGAAACAGGGCTCATGTAAGCATTTAGGGAGGAAAGGGGAAGGGACAGAAATTGTAAGGTTTTTTTGCCAATTGTCAGATGGAAGCCACCCAATATCTTCCAACCCCCCCGCCGTAATGCCCCTCCCCCACATGCACGCCTCCGCCATGCATCCTGAGCTCCGTGTGCCCACTGGAGCAACTCTGACCAAAATGGCAGTTGTCACCAAGTAGAGTCGAGACATGCATTTGCTTTCCCACCCTTCTTCTTTCTGACATGTAAAATGTCACTTCAGGGTCCCTATGTCAGTATCCCCAGCCTCTATGGCCGAGGAAGAATCTAATGCAGTGTGATGTGCACTGCATTAGATTCACTGGAGGACAGATGAGAATCCAGAGGTATTTTAGACCCCTGGTGTCTCATTAAATGGAACTTCACCAAAAAAAAAAAATCATATAGAGAACTTTTTGTCCCCTATGTGATGAAAAAAATTAAGTAAAAAAATGGAAAAAATGACAGTTACACACAAGCACATATCACCCCCCCACCCAAAAAAAAAAACTTTTGAGGCCCCATCCTGCGATGCCATTTCCTGTGTTTGAAGTACATGCTGGACCTGGAAGTGGGTCAGCGTTCAGACATTACTGTCTGTTAGTTGCTTGAAACGCTAATTCATGGTTTTAAGGCACTGTTTAAATCAGAATGTTTTTAAATGGGGAAATATTTTAACTATTAATAAAGTGTGGTGCACAATGATCTTTTGTTTGTTGCTTCTCTATGTGATGTGCTGAGCTTTGGTGAGTAGGCACTTGAAGCAGAGTGATGGCCTGGCAGAGCAGTGGAATATGACAGAAAACCTATGCTACATGTAATTGAGCGCAATTTGACCCAAATTAAATAGAGAGTCACAATATCTCTGGTGAGTTGTTACATTTAAGGAAGGAGTGTGGCACATCACATGTTTGGAGCACTTTTGTTTGATCAAGCAAGCACTTACACAGTGAATTGTGTTTGGGAATATATTTTCGTTTATATATTCTGTATATTGACTAAATATATGTTTGTTACAAGAGTATTATGGACAAACTAACGCACAACAGTGGTACAGCATTATTTTTTTTTTTTTGCAGCACATCCATAGCGCTGATAAATTTTGCATAGAACCTCATCTTTTATATTTTACCAAAAAACCTTTAGTGAATTTTTTATTGGAATTTTGTGTTTCTTAGACCTTTGTGCTAATATTATGTAACATCATGATTTCCTAAATTTCTGTATATGTGCTGCCTGAGGTACGTGATGCATGGTGTAGTGGACATTTGCTTCAGTCCAGGTCTCATTTTTAGTCCCCCCCCATGGTTTGCCTATGGTGTCCTTGTTTGGTGGCCCTGTTGTGAGGGGGCGGGGGGAATGAAAGGGAGGGCCTGCTCTGGTTCTGGTGAATAGGTGAGTGGGGGTTATTATAAATATTATTTTTTCTCTATCTCTCCTTCTCCCCTCCACCACCTCTTTACAGATGTGGACAATATATTTTTCATTGTACATTGAATAAATATATGCTTATATTTTCATTATGTTTTCAGAGGCAGATGGAGTGTCCTAAAAAACGATTTTAGGGACTTGGGAGCTAAATTGAGTAAAAGGACCTCCAAGATAGTATTCTTAGGAATACTACCAGTACATTGAGCCACACCAGAAAGGCAGAGGGAGATTAGGGAAGTAAACAAGTGGCTGAAGAGCTGGTGTAGTAAGGAGGGGTTTGGGTTCCTGGAGGACTGGGCCGACTTCTCAGTCGATAACCAGTACTATAGAAGGGATGGACTGCACCTAAATGAGGAGGGTGCAGATCAGCTGGGAATTAAGTTGGCCAAAAAGTTAGAGGGGTTTTTAAGCTAGGCGATGGGGGGAGGGTCCAGAGGTAGAGATAGTCAGCAGGGAACATATTCCAGAGAGTAGTATTGGGGGCATTAGTGGTAGGTTGACCAAAGCACATAAGCCCAAGGTAAGTATAGTAGCAAGTCCTAGTTAAAATCTCAGAACACCCAGTAAGAGGATAATATGTGACCAGTCTAAACTACGTGGCATGTTCACCAATGCCAGGAGCCTGGCGGACAAGATGGGTGAACTAGAGATACTGTTGTACGAGGACGATTTGGATTTTGTGGGAAATTCAGAGACCTGGTTCAACAGCTCTCATGATTGGCTGGATTGAAGCTAAGGGGAAAATAATACTGGGAGTATGCTATAGGCCCCCTAACCTGAGGGAGGAAGGGGAGACAGATCTCCTATCACAATTTGGATTAGCAGCAAGGATGGGAAGTGTTATCATAATGGGGGATTTTAATTATCCAGACATAGATTGGGCGTAGGGAACCATGCATTCATCTAAGGCTCACCAGTTCCTAAATGTCTTGCAGGACAATTTTATTGGTCAGATGGTAGACGCACCAACTAGAAATAAAGTGTTTCTGGATCTACTGATTACCAACAAAACAGACCTGATCACGGATGTGGAAATTTAGGTAACAGCGAGATGATGCGCTTTGTGAATGGGCCGGCTATGGGGGAAGGAGGGAGGGTGAAAACTAGGTACCCGCTCCCCTCCAAAAAATGCCAAATGTGGCAGCGGAGAGGCTGAGGAGGCAAACAAGCAAAGCTTCCCTTTTTGGGTGGAGCTCCTTTTTTTGATCACCCAGTGACAGTTACCACCAGATGTAAACCAACCACCAGATGTACAGTAAAACCTTAAATAGGAAAATACTGAAGATCCACAGTAAACAAAGGACATTTGTGACACCCATGAACCAAATCAGAAGCATTGTTGATCATCCAAATGTGCCTTCTGGTTACAGGGAGTAAACATATTTATATTTTGAGAACACAGGGTTTTGGTAGAAAAACTAACAAAAATGAATCGCGAAGCTGGCTTAATATACTTTATAGATTATATGTGCTTTTTAACACACACCATTCTTTGTGAGTAAAACTGTACTATCAGACTATGATGTCCATGTCAAATATATATAGTTTCAGTGACTTATTAATCTAAAGCTACAAGCCTTTTCATGTTCCGCTAACCAATTCACACTACAGCTATAGAAAGGTCACCTTGTATACAAGGTAAGCTTATAAAATGTTTTGTCCTTTTTATCTGTTATCTTTAAAATCAGTAATTATGTTTTCCACTTATGATTTGTTCAGTATGAGGTTAAAAAATGTATAATTAGAAACAGAAGTGATGATATTAATTGTGCCTTTTCTTTTTGCATTCTTCATTTTTGTACTGTGTTTTCTGCATGTTGTGTTTCATTAGCAGTGTCCCTTAGATAATTACTCACGAATATGCTGTGTATTTATCTTCGGTGATAATGAGTAAAAAATGACGCTCTATAATATTCTTCAGCTAAAAGGACATTGAAGT
This sequence comes from Aquarana catesbeiana, assembly GCF_042186555.1. NCBI lineage: Eukaryota > Metazoa > Chordata > Amphibia > Anura > Ranidae > Aquarana > Aquarana catesbeiana. Next base: position 647,305,636 of record NC_133324.1, read on the forward strand.
GCACTGTTTATAGCGAAATTAACAGCAACCAGTGTATAAGCTCTTTGCTCCCATTCTACATTTAATAAACAGTCAGAATCACAGCAGGAACAATACCACAGGGCTCATGTATTTTTACTTTTGGCCATCCCTGCTCTGCAGTATGTATGTAACTGAAATTCAGCTTGTTTAGTAAACAATCCCTGAGTGAAATGTGGTGAATGATCATTAAAAAGGTATAAAGTAATAAAGTACATACTGCACTTACTGCACTTGTTGATAGAGAACATGCATTAAAGTAACATGCTATTCAATCATAATTACCATAAAATACTATTACAGTGCCTTGAAAAAGTATTCATACCCCTTAAAATTTTCCACATTTTGTCATGTTACAACCAAAAAAGTAAATGTATTTTATTAGGGTTTTATGTAATAGACCATTACAAAGTGGCACACAATTGTGAAGTGGAGGAAAAATAATAAATGGTTTTCCAAATTTTTTACCAATAAATATGTGAAAAGTGTGGCATGCATTTGTATTCAGACTGCTTTACTCTGATACTCCTAACTAAAATCTAGTGGAACCAATTATCTTCAGAAGTCACCTAATTAGTAAATAGAGTCCACCTGTGTGTAATTTTATCTCAGTATAAATACAGCTGTTCCATGAAGCCCTCAAAGGTTTGTTAGAGAACCTTAGTGAACAAAGCACATCACAAAGGCCAAGGAACACACCTGACAGGTCAGGGATAAAGTTGTGGAGAAGTTTAATACAGGGTTAGGTTATAAAAAAATATCCCAAGCTTTGAACATCCCACTGAGCACTGTTCAATCCATCATCCAAAAATGGAAACAGTATGGTACAACTTTAAACCTACTAAGACATGGCCACCCACCTAAACTGACAGGCTGGGCAATGAGAGCATTAATCACAGAAGCAGCTAAGAGGCCCATGGTAACTCTGGAGAAGCTGCAGAGATCCACAACTCAGGTAGGAGAATCTGTCCACAGGACAACTATTAGTCGTGCACTCCACAAATCTGGCCTTTATGAAGAGTGGCAAGAATAAAACCTGTGTTAAAAGAAAGCCATAAGAAGTCCCATTTGCAGTTTGCGAGAAGCCATGTGGGGAACACAGCAAACATGTGGAAGAAGGTGCTCTGGTCAGATGAGACCAAAATTTTACTTTTTGGCCTAAAAGCAAAACACTATGTGTGGCAGAAAACTAACACTGCAAATCACCCTAAACACACCATTCCCTAAGGAGATCTTAGAAGAAAACTTGTTAGTGTCTACAGATGGCTTGAGACTGAGGCAGAGGTTCACCTTCCAGCAGGACAATGACCCTAAACATACAGCCAGAGCTACAATGGAATCGTTTAGATCAAAGTATATTTATGTGTTAGAATGGCCCAGTAAAAGTCCAGACTTAAATACAACTGAGAATCTGTGGCAAGACTTGAAAATTGCTGTTCACGGATGCTCTCCATCCAATCTGACAGCGCTTGAGCTATTTTGCAAAGAAGAATGGGCAAAAATGTCACTCTCTAGTTAGGTAGAGACATACCCAAAAAGACTTTCAGCTGTAATTGTCCTGAAAGGTGGTTCTACAAAGTATTGGCTCAGAGGGGCGGAATACAAATGCACAATACACTTTTCAGGTATTTATTTGTAAAAAGAAATTGAAAACCATTTATCATTTTCCTTCCACGTTACAGTAATGCGCCACTTTGTGTTGGTCTATCACATAAAAAACATAATAAAATATATCTACATTTTTGGTTGGCAAAATGTTGAAAATTTCAAAGGGTATGAATGCTTTTTCAAGGCACTGTATTAACCATTATCTATGCTAAATTGTAAATAAAATGTTCTTAATAAATGAATGTGCAGATATAAGTACAGATTTATCATGGGCTGCTGGTAACTGTCTCCCCTATTCCTTGCAAGCTGGCAGGCCACAGGAAAAGGGGGGACAAGAGAGCGCCCCCCCTCCTGAACCGTACCAGGCCACATGCCCTCAACATTGAGAGGGTGCTTTGGGGTCCCCCCCAAAGCACCTTGTCCCCATGTTGATGGGGACAAGGGCTTCATCCCCACAACCCTTGCCCGGTGGTTGTGGGGGTCTGCGGGCGGGGGGCTTATCGGAATCTGAAAGACCCCTTTAACAAGGGGACCCCCAGATCCCACCCCCCTGTGTGAAATGGTAAGGGTACCCCTACCATTTCACAAAAAAAGTGTCAAAAATGTTGAAAATGACAAGAGACAGTTTTTGACAATTCCTTTATTTAAATGCTTCTTCTTTCTTCTATCTTCTTTCTTCTTTCTTCTATCTTCTATCTTCTTTCTTCCTTCGGTTTCTTCCTCCATCTTCTTCTTGGATGCGGAGCGGCCCGAGAAGAAGAAGGGAAGTAGTTGCAGCGGAGGAAGATGCCAGACGAGAACACCAGAGGAAGAACCAGAAGAACCAGAAGAAGAAGATGGAGGAAGAAACCAAAGGAAGATAGAAGATAGAAGATAGAAGAAAGACGATAGAAGATAGAAGAAAGAAGATAGAAATGGTAGAGGTACTTTTGTACCCCCTTGCCATTTCACACAGGGGGGTTGGGATCTGGGGGTCCCCTTGTTAAAGGAGGCTTACAGATTCCGATAAGCCCCCCGCCCGCAGACCCCCACAACCAAGCAAAGGTTGTGGGGATGAGGCCCTTGTCCCCATCAACATGGGGACAAGGTGCTTTGGGGGGACCCCAAAGCACCCTCCCAATGTTGAGGGCATGTGGCCTGGTACGGTTCAGGATGGGGGGCTGCTCTCTCATCCCCCCCTCTTTTCCTGCGGCCTACCAGGTTGCGTGCTTGGATAAGGGTCTGGTATGGATTTTTAGGGGGACCCAACGCCATTTTTTTTTTAAATTTTGGTGTGGGGTTCCCCTCAAAATCCATACCAGACCTGAAGGGTCTGGTATAGATTTTGAGGGGGACCCCACACCATTTAAAAAAAAAAATTTTGGCCAATTTTATCAATGAACTTTTATGTGTATTGTTGGTCCGGCAATTCATTAATAGCTGCGAGTAGTTTTTAATGACTTTTTTTCCTTTGAAATGTCATTTTGCTGTCAGACTGTTGTAAACACGGGAAACATGCGCCCCTTTACAGGCATACTATAGACACCCCCAGATACGAAATTTAAGGGAATATTAAACTTTTATTGTTTCACTTTAAGCATTATTAAAATCACTGCTCCCGAAAAAACAACCGTTTTTAAAACTTTTTTTTGCATTGATCCATGTCCCCTGGGGCAGGACCCGGGTCCCCAAACACTTTTTATGACAATAACTTGCCTATAAGCCTTTAAAATTAGCACTTTTGATTATTCATGTTCGTGTCCCATAGACTTTAATGGTGTTCGCGTGTTTGAACAAATTTTTTGCCTGTTCTCATGTTCTGGTGCGAACCGAACAGGGGGGTGTTCAGCTCATCCCTAGTTATGGGATGCCCAATTTGACTGAAACAGCAGATGGGGACAACTTCTTCCTATGTACAGAGACTGTTCTGATCCTGGACTGTTCTCCTTCCTGGACACACTCAGTCTTTAGGGATCAGTGGCAAAAATCCCAAAGGAGCTCTTAGTCCCCTTTGCAAAATAGCACAAAATGTTGCAGATGACTATCTCCCAGGGCACAGGATAAAGGGTTAAGCACAGCACTGTCTTTTGAAAGCTTGCTATATGTGGCTGTCTCTCCTCTTCTGAATCCCTGGGTATGCTGATGTACTCACTCTGTCCTCTTTGCTCCCTGTTTCTCCTTAACCAAGATTCCTTCTCAAATCGTTCTTATGATAGGATCTTCCCAAGCCAGCCCAAGCCCAGCCTGGAGACAGAGTTCCCTCTAGACCTAGGGGACCCCTCCAAGGCTTCCTCAGCACTCCATCATCCACTCAACTCCCCTGCTGGCATGGCTTAAGCATATCCGTCCCATAAATGGGATGAATTAGAGCAGAGACTGCTAGCCAGGCCTTCTCATCCAACACCAGTGCCTGACCTTACAAATGTGCTTCTGGAAGACTGGTTAAACATTTCCATAGAAACACTCCTAAACCTTGTGCACAGCCTTCCCAGAAGAGTTGAAGCTGTTATAGCTGCAAAGGGTGGGCCAACTCAATATTGAACCCTATAGACTAAGACTGGGATGCCAATAAAGTTCACATATATATATATATATATATATATATATATATATATATATATATATATATATATATATATATATATATATATATATAGGTCTATATATATAGATAGATAAATAGATATTTATTTGATTTTCTCTACATATATCATAGATGTCAATATTTTTTTATTTATTAATTTATATGGAAAAGTTGGGGAGGGAATGACCAGGACTTCTCCAATCAAGTCCTACCTCACCCACAAACATTTAATTTATGGACTATCACGGTACCTCATGAACGCATACAAGTTAAGTAAAATTACAATTTATTCAAAAAATAGACATAATAAAAAATCTATATATATAAACAATATAGATTGACAACAATATAATACGGAAATATTACAATACAGTGTTTGTTGGGGTAGCAGTTTGAAAAGCCCACAAAGGTGAATGAAGGCAGGTTTTGAATATTTAGGAACATAAACCTCGACAGTTTCGCGGTCAAGCCGCTTCTTCAGGAGGCGTCCTAGTACATTCTCTACAAAATGAAACAATCAAAATTACAAATACATGATAATAAACAATGTAATGTGAGATAAATGACATGGCATTGGAGTAATTATTACAAAGTTTTTTTTATATAAGTACACTCACCAACCACTGCCCCTTTGGGCTTGGACGGCACTTGTGAGTTCCCCCGGGGGCGAGCAAGGGGGGTTTTTTGGCAATGTGAGCTATTATGTAAAAAACATAAAGTGAATAATGAATGTTGATATGGGGTATCAGCTGTTAGAAAAGTGATTGCAACCTTAGTGGGTAGGGTTGGGAAGATCGTCAGGAATAGAAAGAGAGGAGGAGGGAGGGGAGGGAAGGGGGGAGAAAAGAAGGGAAAAGAATAAGGTCAGGATTAATGAAGGGAATGATGGGGAGAAAAAGAAGGAAGAGGGGGGAGGAAAAGTGGAAAGAGACAGGGAAAAGGGGAGAGGGAGAAGGAGAAGGATGGGAAGGGGAGGAGAAAGAGGGGGGACAAGGAGGGAGGAGTGGTAGGACTAGGGATAGGGAAAGGAAAAAGGGGGGGAGAGGGGGGAAGGGGGGGAGGGAAGAGGGGGGGAGGGGGGAAAGAAAGGGAAGGGGGGGAAGGGGGGGAGAAGTGTGGGGAGAAAAGGGAGGAGATAAAAGAGGCAACGAGGGGGGAAAAAAGAGGGGAAGGGGGGAGGGGGGGGAAGAGAAGAGGTAGGGGATGGTGGTCAGAGAAATAGAGGAGCAGATTAGAAATAGCCCTCCACAAAGGTGAAGTTAGTAATCATTAATATAAGAATGGAACATAACCCACCAATGCTTAATTGAAATAATAAAAATCAATTATTGCTGACACCCAGGGGTAGGAGTTAATTACCAGCGACCACTTTGGTAAGATGCTTCAGCATGTATAAGCCAAACAGGGGCCCTTAGGGAAAAGAGTATGATGTTACAAAGAAATTATTATAGAGGGATGATGTAGCCATGGGGTCCTCCAGAAAAGAGGTGCACCGTGGCTTGTACATCATCTAGCTCAAAGGAGAAAAAATCAAAATGGCTCCCACAATGGCTATTTACTTACTAAGGGTCTGCTCATAGATCGAGAACCTCTGGGTGTACGCCGTCCACATAAGGCAGTCATGGTGACTGCCTTATGTACCCCCAACCCGGAAGACGTACGGCGCTGTGTGCGTCAGACGCCGTTGTCTCCGGGTCCGGCTCTCCACTAGTGCGCATGTGCGAGAAACAACCTTGCGCATGCGCATAGCCCCAATATTGGTGACGCAGTGCGCGTCACCATTGGGAAGCAGGGGCAGAGCCTGCCAATTGAGGGAAGCCCGGCCACTGCCGGAAAGTCGCATGCCTGCCACAAGGAGGAAAGTAAACTCCTCACGCCGTCTTGATGGAAGGAGAGTGTTGGGTATAGAGCAAAATTGAGTCTGTCACAGAGAAATATCAGGAAAGCACTGCGTCCCGCCAAGGAAAGAAAGTTTATTTCACTGGCATGGATGCTTGCATCCTGACATAAAATGCATTAAATACGATAGGCAGTACAGCATCAATGCGAACATAGAAGCATTTTTGATATACAGTATTCTTACAAGCCAACCAAGAAAATGAAAATACACAATACAAGGTGAAAAAAGGGAAATCTCTTTGCAAATGAATTGAGGATCTGTCACGTCTAATACAACATTCATAAGGCATGATAAAGAAATCCTGGGGGAGAAAAGAGGGGGAAGGGAAACAAAGAGGAGAAGGAGGGGAGGGGAAGGGGGGGTAAGGGGGAAAGGAAGAAGGGGGAAAAAGAGAAGAGCAAGGGAAAGAAGAAAATGTGTTAATGACATTATCAGTGGGAAACCACTAGAGAGCGAAGGCAGAGACGGGTCACCTGGGATACCACTAGTCCACTAAAGGAAATGTTTGTACGTATGTGCCTCAATAAGGCCTGGGTGGGTGAAAGTGTTCAGCCGCTCAATCCAGAACGATTCCCGTTTGAGGATTTGGTGATCCCAGTTACCTCCTCTGGGGTCCTCTGGGATAACCTCCAGTACACAAAACTTGATATAATCAGGGTTAAATCTATGATGGATTCCAATGTGGTGGCCCACAGTAGTGAGCTTACCATTAGTGGAGGCATACAGATGGTCCCCCAGTCTCTGCCGTAGCTCCCTAATGGTTTTACCCACATAGAAAGCCCTGCAGGCACAATTCATCAGATAGATGATGCCTCTCATGCCACAGTTGGCAGAATGTCTTGGGGAGAATAGTTCACCATTCGGAAGTACAAATTGTTGTCCTTCTTGAATCCAAGGACAGTGTGGACAATTGCCACACTTAAACGTGCCTCGAGGCTCTCTTGAATAGGATGTGGGGGTTCTATAATGGCTATGAGTGAGCTTGTCCCTCAAAGAGGTGGCTCTCCTAAAAACCAAATCTGGGGTCGGTCTGATATATTTCTTTAGAGTATGGTGGTCAGTCAGTATATGCCAGTGTCGAGATAGTATATTACATAATGGGTTGTGATGGATGGAGTATTTAGTAATGATTTTGGTGAACGAGGGTTGCTTAGGGCGGGGAGGACCTACAGTAGCATTTGTCGATCCTGAGCTGAGGCTCTATTAAAGGCTTTTTTCAAGTTGGTACGGCTATAGCCCCTGGCCAATAGGCGTATGCATAGGGCATTACCCTGTCAATGGAAATCCCCGTCCTCTGTGCAGTTCCTTCTCAGTCTCAAATATTGAGCATAAGGGATACTGCGAACTAGAGGATGGGGATGGGAGTTGGACGCATGCAACAGCGTATTGCCCGCTGTAGGTTTGAGAAATAAATCCGTGATTAGTTTCCCAGAGGAATTCTTTATGATCTGTACATCTAAGAACGAGATACTCTGGGTGTCATAAGTAAAAGTGAAATGAAGGTTGAATTGATTAATGTTTAGCCTTTCAATGAAGGCCTTTAGAAGTTGTTCGGTACCTGTCCAGATGACCAATAGGTCATCGATAAACCTATGCCAACAAAGGATGTGGTCAATGAAGGGTTCTAATGATTCATCACCAAAGATGGTCTTCTCCCAGCCTCCAAGGTATAAGTTGGCGTAGGAAGGGGCACATGATGTGCCCATTGCTACGCCTTGGGTTTGAAGGTAAAGTTGATCCATAAAAACAAAATAGTTTTTAGTAAGGATGAACTCTAATGCCCCGTACACAAGGTCGGAATTTCCGACCGAAAATGTGTGATAGGACCTTGTTGTCAGAAATTCCGACCGTGTGTAGGCTCCATCACACATTTTCCATTGGATTTTCTGACACACAAAGTTTGAGAGCAGGCTATAAAATTTTCCGACAACAAAATCCGTTGTCGGAATTTCCGATCGTGTGTACACAAATCCGACGCACAAAGTGCCACGCATGCTCAGAATAAATAAAGAGATGAAAGCTATTGGCTACTGCCCTGTTTAGAGTCCCGAAATACGTGTTTTACGTCACAAACGATCGGATTTTCTGACAACTTTGTGTGACCAGGTGTATGCAAGACAAGTTTGAGCCAACATCCGTCGGAAAAAATTCTAGGATTTTGTTGTCGGAATGTCCGATTAATGTCCGACTGTGTGTATGGGGCATTAGAGCTTCAAAATGAAATTGTTAACCGGCCAGGTGTTATGGTCTTGTTACATGAGGTAGGAGCCAGCCGTCCGGACGCACTGCTCGTGGGGAATGCTCGAGTACAGAGCCTCGACATCGATAGCCACAAGGAGGGCGTCCGGAGGGACTTGGACTCCCTCAATGTGTTTTAATAGATCAGTGGTATCCCGAATATAGGAAGGTAACCTTAATACATGCAGTAACAGAAATGTGTCAACCAATTTACTCGCATTCGCTGTTAAAGATCCTTTACCCAACACAATGGGTCGGCTGGGTGGTGAGACAAGATGCTTATGGGTTTTTGGTAATGCATAGAACGTTGGTGTTCGTGGCATCTGGATATTGATGAATTTAAGGGTATCTGCTCCCCTATTTCTCTGACCACCATCCCCTCTCTTCTCTTCCCCCCCCTTCCCCTCTTTTTTCCCCCTCGTTGCCTCTTTTATCCCCTCCCTTTTCTCCCCACACTTCTTCCCCCCCCTTTTCCCCCCCTTCCCTTTCTTCCCCCCCTTCCCTTGCCCCCCCTTGCCTTTCCCCCCTTCCCCCCTCTCCCTCCCCCTTTTTCCTTTCCCTATCCCTAGTCCTACCACTCCCCCCCCTCCCCCCTCTTTTTCCTCCCCTTCCCGTCCTTCTCCCTCTCCCCTTTTCCCTGTCTCTTTCCACTTTTCCTCCCCCCTTCCTTTTTTTTCTCCCCATCATTCCCTTCATTAATCCTGACCTAATTCTTTTCCCTTCTTTTCTCCCCCTTCCCTCCCCTCCCTCCTCCTCTCTTTCTATTCCTCACGATCTTCCCAACCCTACCCACTAAGGTGGCAATCACTTTTCTAACAGCTGATACCCCATATCAACATTCATTATTCATTTTATATTATATTATTTTATATAGCTCACGTTGCCAAAAAAAACCCCCTTGCTCTTCCCTGGGGGAATACCCGTTGAGGGCGTCTCACAAGTGCTGTCCAAACCCAAAGGGGCAGTGGTTGGTGAGTGTTTGATTTTGTAGAGAATGTACTAGGACGCCTCCTGAAGAAGCGGCTTGACCACGAAACTGTCGAGGTTTATGTTCCTAAATATTCAAAACCTGCCTTCATTCACCTTTGTGGGCTTTTCAAACTGCTAAACTGCTACCCCCAACAAACACTGTATTGTAATATTTCCGTATTATATTGTTGTCAATCTATATTGTTTATATATAGATTTTTTATTATGTCTATTTTTTGAATAAATTGTAATTTTACTTACCTTGTATGCGTTCATGAGGTACCGTGATAGTCCATAAATTAAATGTTTGTGGGTGAGGTAGGACTTAATTGGAGAAGTCCTGGTCATTCCCTCCCCAACTTTTCCTAAAAACTCTTGAAGGATGATGGTACCCACTAATTACATACCTCCCCTCTTCTAACTCTGTGGCATTTACCCTATAATTCTATTTGAGGGTGGATAACACACCCCGATCTTTGGATCAAAAATCCCCACGTTTTATGTGCCACCACTGTTTCTCATATTTTCTTACTCATATATTGTTGATTTTGTTTTTCAGGCCATCCCTTTTATTCTCAAATACAATTCATATCTTTGCTATCCGGGGACCTGTCCCTGTCACAATAGATTTAGAGCAATGTATGTTCTAGGTACAGCTTGGGGGGACTTTATGTCCAACATCCAGGCAGGGTGTCTAATTAACCAAAAGACAGACGATGAAACCAAAATATTTTTGGACAGGATGTTTAATCTTTTAAAAAGAAAATCCCACCTTTATTGGCACATCCAATACTTTGAATCCTACATCAAAGAGAAGGTTTGTCCCTTAGGTCTCCGTATACAAATGTTTCCAACCATCAAGGGTCCCTCCCCTGACTTTAAAAAGTTCTAGGAAGATATCCTGACCAAATGTAGTATATAATTAATGCAACAACTCACCACACAGTACCGATCGGACATGAAAGTACTGGATGGTGAAATCGATAGACTGATAAATCAATTTCCAAACATTAAAGACTCGGCCCCCTTCACCGATAAGTGGAAGGAGGTACAAGATCGGTTGGAGATTCTTAATAAGGATATCCTTATTAAGAAACAAGGTAAATTTTTTCAGGACAAACTGGCCTTTTCGGAAGGATATGCGTATAAATGGTCAGGAAAACTACACTCTAGAAAAAACAATGTCCGCAATCGTAAACCCCAAACTGCCACAGCAACGGATTATACTGAATCTGACTCTTCCATTTCTTCCCTGTCCTCACAGGTCACATCACGGTCTATAAATCCACGCACACCAAGCATTTCCCGGAAAAGATCCCTCACAGGCGAAAATCAGCCCATTAAGAACTCTAAAAAGGGTAAACAGCATGGTAAAACACTTAAAACACAACAGGCACCTAGGTCGGGTGTGCAGACTCCCCAAGAGGGGACTCTGCAACCCACCCTACACAATATCATTCCCAAACTGTTATAACCCAACATACAGACACTTTTGTCACAACCAAGTTTTTTAGTGCAGGCAACTCTAGAGTCTACCAGACAAGGAAACCTGGACTCGTTTATACAAAAGACCCCCGTTCCAGGCACTTCTCACAACCTGTCACAATAGACGCAAGTGATAATACTCACACACTTAATATTATTAATTTGACACCATATCTATTGTCCCCAGAAGATGAACAGGTTCTCCAACTGGGGCTGGGCTTTTGCCCCTCAGAACCTATAGACATCTATGAGACAATTAAAGACCTTTACCTCTTTGCCAGGAACTTAACTTTCAACTATATCTTTGATCAAGATCGTAAACAGATCAATCTGGAAAAAGAATTAGCAGAAAAAACAAAAAACTTTACTATGGCTGAATTCAGTGCATTACGTGGCCTAATGCTCCTCTATGATGAAGGAGCAATGGTATCAAAATGCCCTGACACTAATGACTCTTCACAAGTCAATCAATGTAACACCACTTTCACTTCACTACAGACTAACCCTACCAAGAACCTTAAATTGAAATCCCGGTCCTTCCCTGATCTAATGACATGCCCATCAGTATGGGCCTTGTTGCATGAATGCATCTTGTCCCTCAAAAAAGAGCAATGGCTAGCATTACCATCCAACCTAACCCAGAAACAAAATAGGGCAGTAAGAAAGCTTAAAAAAAACTAAACTGAATTATTAAACAGTTAGATAAAGGTGGCAACTTGGTGCTCATGACTCACCATCAGTATCAAACCATGTGTCTTAAGATTTTATCTAATCCTAACTGGTATTCCCCAATTGATTGTTCTTATATTCAAAAAACTATTGATGAATTTAGGAGACTCGTGGGTGGGGCCTTCTGGGAGGGCCTCATGGACGAGGATACCCTTAAATTCATCAATATCCAGATGCCACGAACACCAACATTCTATGCATTACCAAAAACCCATAAGAATCTTGTCTCACCACCCGGCCGACCCATTGTGTCGGGTAAAGGATCTTTAACAGAGAATACGAGTAAATTGGTTGACACATTCCTTTTACCGCATGTATTAAGGTTACATTCCTATATTCGGGATACCACTGATCTATTAAAACACATTGAGGGAGTCCAAGTCCCTCCGGACGCCCTCCTCGTGGCTATCGATGTCGAGGCTCTGTACTCGAGCATCCCCCACGAGCAGGACATCCGGACAGCTGGCTCCTTCCTCATGGAACAAGACCATAACACCTGGCCGGTTAACAATTTCATTTTGAAGCTCTTAGAGTTCATCCTTACTAAAAACTATTTTGTTTTTATGGATCAACTTTATCTTCAAACCCAAGGCGTAGCAATGGGCACATCATGTGCCCCTTCCTACGCCAACTTATACCTTGGAGGCTGGGAGCGGACCATCTTTGGTGATGAATCATTAGAACCCTTCATTGACCACATCCTTTGTTGGCATAGGTTTATCGATGACCTATTGGTCATCTGGACAGGTACCGAACAATTTCTAAAGGCCTTCATTGAAAGGCTAAACATTAATCAATTCAACCTTCATTTCACTTTTACTCATGACACCCAGAGTATCTCGTTCTTAGATGTACAGATCATCAAGAATTCCTCTGGGAAACTAATCACGGAATTATTTCACAAACCTGCTGCGGGCAATACGCTGTTGCATGCGTCCAGCTCCCATCCCCATCCTCTAGTTCGCAGTATCCCTTATGCTCAATATTTGAGACTGAGAAGGAACTGCACAGAGGACAGGGATTTCCATTGACAGGCTAATGCCCTATGCATATGCCTATTGGCCAGGGGCTATAGCCATACCAACTTGGGAAAAGCCTTTAATAGAGCCTCAGCTCAGGACCGACAAACACTACTGTACGGTCCTCCCCGCCCCAAGCAACCCCCGTTCACCAAAATCATTACTAAATACTCCATCCATCACAACCCATTATGTAATATACTATCTCGACACTGGCATATACTGACTGACCACCATACTCTAAAGAAATATATCAGACCGACCCCAGATTTGTTTTTTAGGAGAGCCACCTCTTTGAGGGACAAGCTCACTCATAGCCATTATAGAACCCCCACATCCTATTCAAGAGAGCCTCGAGGCAAGTTTAAGTGTGGCAATTGTCCACACTGTCCTTGGATTCAAGAAGGACAACAATTTGTACTTCCGAATGGTGAACTATTCTCCCCAAGACATTCTGCCAACTGTGGCACGAGAGGCGTCATCTATCTGATGACTTGTGCCTGCATGTGGGTAAAACCATTAGGGAGCTATGGCAGAGACTGGGGGACCATCTGTATGCCTCCACTAATGGCAAGCTCACTACTGTGGGCCACCCCATTGGAATCCATCATAGATTTAACCCTGATTATATCAAGTTTTGTGTACTGGAGGTTATCCCAGAGGAGTTAACTGGGATCGCCAAATCCTCAAACGGGAATCGTTCTGGATTGAGCGGCTGAACTCTCTCACCTACCCTGGCCTTAATGAGGCACATACGTACAAACATTTCCTTTAGTGGACTAGTGGTATCCCAGGTGACCCGTCTCTGCCTTCGCTCTCTAGTGGTTTCCCACATAGTCTTTAATTTACACTGATAATGTCATTAACCAATTTTCTTCTTTCCCTTGCTCTTCTCTTTTTTCCCCCTTCTTTCCTTTCCCCCATCCCCCCCTTTCCCTCCCCTCCTTCTCCTCTTTGTTTCCCTTCCCCCTCTTTTCTCCCCTAGGATTTCTTTATCATGCCTTATGAATATTGTATTAGACGTGACAGATCCTTAATTCATTTGCAAAGAGATTCCCCTGTAATGCCTATCGTATTTAATGCATTTTATGTCAGGATGCAAGCATCCATGCCAGTGAAATAAACTCTATTTCCCTGGTGGGACGCAGTGCTTTCCTGATATTTCTCCATGACAAACTCAGTTTTGCTCTATACCCAACACTCTCCTTCCATCAAGACGGCGTGAGGAGTTTATTCTCCCCCTTGTGGCGGGCATGCGACTTTCCGGCAGTGGCCGGGCTTCCCTCATTGGGCGGGCTCTGCCCCTGCTTCCCGATGGTGACTCACACTGCGTCACCAATATTGGGGCTATGCGCATGCGCAAGGTTGTTTCTCGCACATGCGCACTAGTGGAGAGCCGGACCCAGAGACGACGGCGTCTGACACACACAGCGCCGTACGTCTTCCAGGTTGGGGGTACATAAGGCAGTCACCATGACTGCCTTATGTGGACGGCATACACCCAGAGGTTCTCGATCTATCAGCAGACCCTTAGTAAGTAAATAGCCATTGTGGGAGCCATTTTGATTTTTTCTCCTTCATTCCTTTGAGCTAGATGATGTACAAGCCACGGTGCACCTCTCTTCTGGAGGACCCCGTGGCTACATCATCCCTCTATAATAATTTGTTTGTAACATCATACTCTTTCCCCTAAGGGCCCCTGTTTGGTTTATACATGCTGAAGCATCTTTCCAAAGTGGTCGCTGGTAATTAACTCCTACCCCTGGGTGTCAGCAATAATTGATTTTTATGATTTCAATTAAGCATTGGTGGGTTATGTTCCATTCTTATATTAATGATTACTAACTTCACCTTTGTGGAGGGCTATTTCTAATCTGCTCCCCTATTTCTCTGACCACCATCCCCTCCCCCCCCTCCCCCCTTACCCTCTTTTTTCCCCCTATTTTATCTCCTCCCTTTTCTCCCCACACTTCTTCCCCCCTTCCCTTTCTTCCCCCCTTCCCCTTCCCCCCTCTTCCCTTCCCCCCTTCCCCCCCTCTCCCTCCCCCTTTTTCCTTTCCCTATCCCTAGTCTTACCACTCCCCTCCCCCCCTTGTCCCCCCTCTTTCTCCTCCCCTTCCCGTCCCTCTCCCTCTCCCCTTTTCCCTGTCTCTTTCCACTTTTTCTCCCCCTCTTCCTTCTTTTTCTCCCCATCATTCCCTTCATTAATCCTGACCTTATTCTTTTCCCTTCTTTTCTCCCCCCTTCCCTCCCCTCCCTCCTCCTCTCTTTCTATTCCTCACGATCTTCTCAACCCTACCCACTAAGGTGGCAATCACTTTTCTAACAGCTGATACCCCATATCAACATTCATTATACACTTTATTTTTTTTACATAATAGCTCACGTTGCCAAAAAACCCCCCTTGCTCGCCCCCGGGGGAATACCCATTGAGGACGTCTCACAAGTGCCGTCCAAGCCCAAAGGGGCAGTGGTTGGTGAGTGTACTTACATATAAAAAAACTTTGTAATAATTACTCCAATGCCATGTCATTTATCTCACATTATATTGTTTATTATCATGTATTTGTAATTTTGATTGTTTCATTTTGTAGAGAATGTACTAGGACGCCTCCTGAAGAAGCGGCTTGACCACGAAACTGTCGAGGTTTATGTTCCTAAATATTCAAAACCTGCCTTCATTCACCTTTGTGGGCTTTTCAAACTGCTATCCCCAACAAACACTGTATTGTAATATTTCCGTTTAAATATATAGATTTTTTATTATGTCTATTTTTTTAATAAATTGTAATTTTACTTACCTTGTATGTGTTCATGAGGTACCGTGATAGTCCATAAATTAAATGTTTGTGGGTGAGGTAGGACTTAATTGGAAAAGTCCTGGTCATTCCCTCCCCAACTTTTCCTAAAAACTCTTGAAGGATGATGGTACCCACTAATTACATACCTCCCCTCTTCTAACTTTGTGGCATTTACCCTATAATTTATTAATTTATATAGCGGAACATGTATAATCCTGACATGTGTATAAAGTCCTCTTTTTCTCTCTCTTACTACAGTGGGAAAGGGAAAGAAGCTTATACTTAAGAAACTATAGATTATACTTGGAGAATGTAGACATGAGTATTGTCATGGGGAACAGTAACAAAATGTCAACCCAGAGAAAGCACAAATACTTCAGATCCACATTCCAGAGATGGGGCAGCTGTAATGTTGAACTAAAAAAATTACAGTGCTGTGCTTCTAAAACAAAAGCCAAATACAGTATAGGGCACAGTGTCTGGAGATTATGTAAGCAGTTTGATTGAGGTCCAAAGTAACCATGTAATATGGAGAGATATATTGCATGGCTAAGCAATGGAGCCATGAAGTCACACTGAGAGAGAGCTCTGAGCAGAGGGATTGCAGATTTAGGCTAGTGTGCCAGAAGAACCCACCAAATTGACTAAGGGCAGCAAGGATCCTAAAACCATCCATGTGCTGCTGAACTAGGTGGCTTCAGCAAAAATTCTTGTGGTATACTCCTGCAAAACTAAGAAAAGGAAATTGCAAAATAACACCCATGCTTGGGCCTCTGACAGCAGGTGGCCAGCTCACTGTACATGGAGTGGGTTGGATGGTAATGGAACAAAGATATCCCACCAGACAACTCCAGCAGAGATTCAGACATAGATTTGCTGGCACAGCAGAAAGAGGGGACATTTAAATGGGAGCTATCTGAAGTCAGACATCAAGCTGTAGAGGTTGTCGGATGGATCTCTGCTTTGGAAACCCCTCCGGTGACAGTGGAGTCCCAACTTTGGGCCAGTCTATGCCTTACACCTACATGCTCTCCCTTAGCTCTGACTAAAAGTTATTGAAGGTGAAAATCCCAACCATCTAAACAATTTCAGAAACCTGAGCTTTCCAGAAGCAACAAGGGGTCCGGATTTAAATGTCACAGTGACAACACTACTGTTCATCTTATTAGACAGGATCTCATTATCTAACATGGAAATTGATAGGGTCAAAGAGATGTTTTCTGTTGCATTCACAATTATTCAGTGAAAGAAAAGGTGATGTGGAAGGCTTAGGAGAAAAATAGAATTTGACAAGCAATTATCTCCTTCCTCTAGCTAAACTTTGTACATGAGAAGACAACTGTACCTACCTCAGAGCATCCATTTGACTTACAAGATAGAATAGCTGGGCACCAGTTCTAACTGCACTCACCTGACCAACTGCCAGCATTCTTTTACTTCCTTGGCTTGGATGCTGTGGAAGTTTCAGACTAGCTGGCTCCCATAACAATTTATTTACCTCCATGATGAAGGCTACCTTTTCCTCAATGCCAGAGACACCAATGCTTACAATCATTCAGAAGAAACCAACTGAGAGGCCCCATTACCGGTTAGGTCTAATATCGCATTACTGGCCATACAGCGCTTTAGGAACATCCTCTCTACAGCGGCCTACCTTAAAAGTGAGTACATATCGTCTCTCTTTTTGGGGGATTTCCCCTCTTCCTTTAGCCAACACATTCTCATTTTAGATCTAATCCTTGGCTGTTACTGGCCTTGTTCATATTTCTGTACAATCAGGACACAGGAGGATCTATTTCCTTTATATACACAATGCTATGTACTATTTACCTCACAAACCTTCATGCCTTGGTTTTTTATTACTTTATTTTTACTGTCTGTGTGACCGACTGACTCTGCAAAAAAGATACTGACCTTAATTTGTTACTCTTGGACTTTGTCATGCCTTAATCACCAATGGATGTTACTGCTCTGATGCAACTAAACCTCCTGTCAAGCATGCTTGTTCTTTATCAAAGGACTTTTCTGCATTACGCTTGAACTGCTTGCACAGAGCAAGACACTATGCTGCACACAAGCTTTAAATAATTATTTATCTGTACCTGTGTTGTGTCTTGAGATAAGATCTACCCAAATTAAAAACAGCCATAGATGGTTCGAATCTCGGCCAGTTCAGCCGAGTCGGCTGAGTAGAGATTTGAACCATGTATGGGCTGACTGAATGTACCCAAGTTGATAGATCATTCCCATGCTCCCCACGTTCCCCTCCCCCTTGCTGGGAGACCACAATAGCTCCACGGAAGAGATTCCCCCATCAACACAGACACAGGCTTAATTACGTCAAAACCTCTGCAATATATTCCCAAAGTGGACCTGTTAGTAGTCCAAAAGTGGTCCCAGATTGGTTCCAGAGTAGACCCTCCAAAAGGGGACCTTCCTTTCCCCTCTTTCCTGTTCCTGCCACTGTGCCCCCCCCCCACACACACACACACCTTCCCCCGTTACACTCCTCTTCACTTCACATTTTTCTCTTCCCTTGTCCTTTGTGATCCCCCTAAGCTACCCCTTAAATACAACTGTCCTCAACAACCTTAAGAGCCAGGCATGGGTGCTTTGAGACCTATGGGAAGATTTTATTCAACCAGTTATGTGTTTGACTACTGAAAGTTTCAAATATATTACATTATACTGTAATTTTATTGCTAGTTTTAATACACTGTTTAGTTCTTTTGCCAATATACTCCTTTATTTGGTGTTGCTTTAGAAACACGTAAGGAGTGTGAGTGTGCACATGATTGAACCCATGTACCTTTGCATTCTGTGTATGTTATCTCTACTCTCCCTTTTCCTGTTCATTCTCTTTTTCCTCTCCCTTCTCCACTCTGCCAACTTCCTGTGTCCCCTCCTTTTTCCCCATCCCTTTTCTCTCCTCATTCTACCCTTTGCTTTCTTCTCCACTTTTCCCTGTTTTATTTTTTCTTCTTTATCTTCCCCAAATGCATTAAGGTTTGGAAGCTACCTAGTCTCCAATATGCCCATCTGAAGGATTTCTGTTTAATGGGTTGCCCTCAGTTTTTGAGGAGGTTTTAATTCAATAGTTTTGGGGAATTTGGGGGGGGGGACGTTAAGGGAATAATAAAAAATTAGGGTTTACGTTACTGGCTGGCAGAGTAGGCCTTCATGAAGCAATTTTTTTGTTGCTTTTGGAATTTTTTACAATTCTTAAGGGTCTTTTCTCCGACTTAAACCTATCACAATTCTCTTCTCCTTTCTCTCTTTAATTCTTCCCCCACTCCTCTTTGTTGCCCCTTGTCCCCTAGACCACTTTAAAGGAAGTCACACTGACATTGCATATGGAACTTCAGGGATTAAATGCAGAAAATCTGAGTTCTCTTGTCTTCACTTTGGCAGCATGCACATGTGGATACCAGTTTAGATGGCTGTCTCTCAGTATTCACACATCATATAATCCACCTTGTGTTTTATTCTTCCTTTCAAACCACGTAACTGGCCATTCCTGGTTATTTTTTCCAATAAGGCTTGATGTTAAGCAGTGCAGTGTGTTTCTCCACAAGAGTGAGCACACACCACCTAATCTGCTTTTTCAGGTAGTCCAGAATCTACTGTCAAACACTCATGCCGCGTACACACGAGCGGACTTTCCAGCAGAAAAGACATTCCGATCGTGTGTGGGCTTCATCGGACTTTCTCTGTTGAAATATCTGATGGACCTTAGAAATAGGACATGTTTCAAATCTTTCTGACGGACTCGATTCCTATTGAAAAAAACGTTCGTCTGTATGCTAGTCCGAAAACCGAAAATGACGCAAGGGCAGCTATTGGCTACTAGCTATTGAACTTCCTTCTCTATTCATCATGCTCAAAACAAACGGACTTTGGTGGGATCATGTGTAGCCAAGTTCGTTTCGTCGGAACACCATCGGAACTCAGTTGAAAAGTCCTTCGGAGTTCAGTCCGACGAGCAGTCCGCTCATGTGTACTCAGCATTACTCTTTGTCCATATATTATAAATATAAAACCTGTATAGTCATTAGGGATTAGCTTCGAGTTCGAGTCGAACTCATGTTTGTCTAAACATCGACTGTTCGCCAGTTCGCCGAACAGCGAACAATTTAGGGTGTTCGCGGCAAATTCGAAAGCCGTGGAACACCCTTTAAAAGTCTATGGGAGAAATCAAAAGTGCTCATTTTAAAGGCTTATATGCATGGTATTATCATAAAAAGTGTTTGAGGACCTGGGTCCTGCCCCAGGGGACATGTATCAATGCAAAAAGAACTTTTAAAAACGGCTGTTTTTTCAGGAGCAGTGATTTTAATAATGCTTAAAGTGAAACAATAAAAGTGTAATATTCCTTTAAATTTCGTACCGGGGGGTCTATAGTATGCCTGTTAAGGGGCACATGTTTCCCGTGTTTAGAACAGTCTGACAGCAAAATGACATTTCAAAGGAAAAAAGTAATTTAAAACTACTCGCGGCTATTAATGAATTGTCGGTCCAAAAATACACATAAAATTTCATTGATAAAAACTGCATGGGATTTCCCCACAGGGGAACCCCGAACCAAAATAAAAAAAATGGGTGGGGGTCCCCCTAAATTCCATACCAGGCCTTTAAGGTCTGGTATGGATTTTAAGGGGAACCCCGTGCCAAAATTAAAAAAAAAATGGTGTGGGGTCCCCCAAAAATCCATACCAGACCCTTATCTGAGCACGCAACCTGGCAGGCCGCAGAAAAAGAGGGGGGACGAGAGAGCGCCCCCCCTCCTGAACCATACCAGACCACATGCCCTCAACATTGGGAGGGTGCTTTGAAGTAACTCCCCAAAGCACCTTGTCCCCATGTTGATGAGGACAAGGGCCTCATCCCCACAACCTTTGGCCGGTGGTTGTGGGGGTCTGCGGTCGGGGGGCTTATCGGATTCTGGAAGCCCCCTTTAACAAGGGGACCCTCAGATCCCAGCCCCCCGTGTGAATTAGTAATGGGGTACAAGTGTACCCCTACCATTTCACAAAAAAGTGTCAAAATGGTTAAAAAACACAAGAGACGGTTTTTGACAAGTCCTTTATTAATTTCTTCTTATTTCGGCTTCTTTTTCGATCTTCTTTCTTCTGGTGTTCTTCTTCTTCCTCCATCTTCTTCTTCTTGATCTTCTTCTTCTCCATCTTCTTCTTCCTCTGCTCTTCTCATCCCTCATCTTCCTCCAGGTTTCTTCTCCGCTCCGTCCGCACGATCCGCCTCAGTGGGAGTCTTCAGCCGTGTGACGCTTCGCTTCTTCTGACACTTCTTTTATAATGGAGGGCGGGGCCACGGAAGTCTCGTGAATTCCCCGTGCATCAGAGGAGGGCGGGGTCACCGGGTGGCCAGTGACATTTACATAGTAATCAGTGCATATTTCTAACATTGATCACTGTACAAATGTCAATGGTCCCAAAAATGTGTCAAAAGTGTCCAATCTGTCCGTCGCAATTTCACAGTACCGCTACAAATCACAGATCACCGCCATTACTAGTAAAAAATAAATTAATAATACAAATGCCATAAAAATGCCATAAATCCTTCCCATTCGTAGACGCTATAACTTTTGTGCAAACCAATCAATATACCCTTATTGTGATTTTTTTAGCAAAACTATGTAGAAGAATATATATTGGCCCAAACTGATGAAGAAATTTGTTTTTTTTTTATTTGGGGATATTTATTACAGCAAAAAATTAAAAAAATGTAAAACATTGTTTTTTTTAAATTGTCGCTACATTTTTGTTCATAGCGCAAAAAATAAAAACCGCAGAGGTGATTGAATACCACTAAAAGAAAGCTCTATTTGTGGGAAGAAAGGATGCAAATTTGGTACAGCATTGCATGACTGCACAAATGTCAGTTAAAGCGACGCAGTGCCAAATTGTAAAAAGTGCTCTGGTCAGGAAGGGGGTAAAATCTTCCGGGGCTGAAGTGGTTAAAAACAGGCATCCAATAGTAAACAGATCACAAGGCAGAACCCAGAAGTGCTGCATCCAGTGTGCACTCCATGGGCCGGAAGTGTCATCACCGGAAACTGAAAGTCTGGAGTTTTATTTATTGGTTATATACATGTGCAATCTTTCTTGGTCTACCTAATATTGGCTTGGTATCAAGAGATCCTCAAATTTTCCACTTCTTATTAAGTGATTATACAGCACTGACTGGCATATTCAAGGCTTTGGATATCTTTTTATATCCTTTTCCATCATTGTAAAGTTTCATTACCTTGTTACACAGGTCTTTTGACTGTTCTTTTCTGCTTCCCATGGCTTAGTATCTAGCCTGCTTAGTGCATCCATGTGAGAGCTAACAAACTCATTGACTATTTATACACAGACACTAATTGCGTTTTAAAAAGCCACACATGTGGGAAATTAACCTTTAATTGCCATTTTAACATGTGTGTGCCACCTTCTGTGTCTGTACCAAGGCCAAACATTCCAGGGTATGTAAACTTTCCATCAGGTCCATTTGGGTGATTTCGGTTATCATTATGATTTTAAAAGGAGCAAAAAAACTAGGTGATAATAAATGGCTTCACGTGATCACTATCCTTGAATAAAAAACATTTTTTTGTCATGATTAGTCATATTTTCAATATAAATGCCAAAATTTCACAATTTCTGCCAGGGTTTGCAAACTTTTGAGCACAACTGTATATATATATATAAACAAGTAAAATAAACTACAATGTTGGTAACAGCAGATGCTTTTCTGCAGAAACTGGAAACTTCATATTGTCTCTTGCGGGTATCAAGGATTTGCAGCAAAGCATCAAAAGTTAGCAGTCTCATTCATAACTCTTGCATATAACTGTGTAACTGCTGGCACAGGGTATGTACATCTCCAGGAGACAATAGAATTAACCCTGTTACTTATAGAATGCCTTCTTCTTCCTTATTTGATCCATTATTTATCATCTTCAGCTTGACCAAGCTGAGCATTTGGCATAGGAATTCATAGGAATCAATACCATTGTCTTTAAAAGTCCCTTCATAATCGCATAACACATGTATGCAGCATCCAGAAATTGGGCTTTAGTTCTGGGTCCTGCATATATATGTTCCTGTGTTTGCTCTAAAAGTGCGCTCAATTTCACTCTCCTAGCACTGACACCCGGTCTCGTACTAATGGTGAAGAACCAGAAGAACTGGTTCTGAATTACATGATCTCTGTGTTATTATTTCCTCCTCACTAGAGGAAAAGTCTGTACAAAAAAAGCCTTGATCTAGTTTAAAATTCTAGAATATGTTGCACTACTCCCTTTCATACAACATACAGATGTATGTACCCCACAGTAACACAGTTGGACAAAGCAAGGTCC
Source organism: Aquarana catesbeiana (assembly GCF_042186555.1). Taxonomy (NCBI): domain Eukaryota; kingdom Metazoa; phylum Chordata; class Amphibia; order Anura; family Ranidae; genus Aquarana; species Aquarana catesbeiana. Next base: position 647,328,329 of record NC_133324.1, read on the forward strand.
ATTAAGACATGGGTGAGCATGTTTGGGGTGGAGGAACTTGATTGGCCTGCACAGAGTCCTGACCTCAACCTGATAGAACAACTTTGGGGTGATTTACAGTGGAGACTGCGAGCCAGGCCTCTTGTCCAACATCAGTGCCTGACCTCACAAATGTGCATCTAGAAGAATGGTCAAACATTCCCACAGACACACTCCTAAACATTGTGGACAGCCTTCCCAGAAGAGTTGAAGCTGTTATAGTTGCAAAGGGAGGGCCAACGCAATATTGAACCCTACGGACCAAAACTGGGATGCCATTAAAGTTCAAGTGCATGTAAAGGCATGCGTCCCAATAATTTTGACAATATAGTGTATATGGACACTAGGGATGAGCCGAACACCACCCCGGTTTGGTTTGCAGCAGAACATGCCAACAGGCAAAAAATTTGTTTGAACACGCAAACACCGTTTAAGTCTATGGGACACGAACATGAATAATCAAAAGTGCTAATTTTAAAGGCTTATATGCATGTATAAAAAGTGTTTGGAGACCTGGGTCCTGCCCCAGGGGACATGTATCAATGCAAAAAAAGTTTTAAAAATGGCCGTTTTTTCGGGAGCAGTGATAATGCTAATAATGCTTAAAGTGAAACAATAAAATTGAAATATTCCTTTAAATTTAGTACCTGGGGGTGTCTATAGTATGCCTGTAAAGCTGCACATGTTTCCTATGTTTACAACAGTCCCTGCATAAAATGACATTTATAAAGGAAAAAAGTAATTTAAAAGTACTCGCGGCTATAATGAATTGATGGTCCCTGCAATACACAAAAAAGTAATTGAAAAAAATGGAATGGAATTCCCCCACAGTACATTACCAGGCCCTTTGGGTCTGGTATGAATATTAAGGGGAACCTCAAACCAAAATGTTTTAAAAAATTGCATGGGGGTCCCCCAAATTCCATACCAGGCCCTTCAGGTCTGGTATGGCTAGTAAGGGGATTTTAAGGGGAACCCCACACCAAAATAAAAAAAAAAAAATAGTGTGGGGGTCCCCCAAAAATCCATACCAGACCCTTATCCAAGCACGCAACCTGGCAGGCCGCAGGAAAAGAGGGGGGATGAGAGAGCACCCCCTCCTAAACCATACCAGGCCACATGCCCTCAACATGGGAAGGGTGCTTTGGGGTCATCTTCTTCTTCTCTTGCTCTGACGGACCGAAAAAAAAAGCCGCTACCGACCCACCTCCATGGGCCATATGACGCGTCTTTGCAGGTGACAGTTCTTTTAAAACTGAGGGCAGGGCCACACCATGACATCCCCAGGTGACCCCACCCCCCTCTGATGCACGGGAACATTCCTATGGCTTCCCTGTAGCACCAGAGGGGGTGGGGCCACCCAGTCATTATGGCGGGTGCCTCCCATGGAGGCAGATAGGTGGCGGCGTGCAGGTTTTTTTTTCAGTCCATCAGCGGAGCGAGAGAAGAAGATGAATGGACCTTGTGGGACTTTTTTTATTTTTTAATAAAGGACTTGTCCCAAGCCATGTCTTGTCTTTTTTTATCATTTTGACACTTTTTTGTGAAAGTGAAATTTGTACCCCATTACCATTTCACACAGGGGGGGAAGGCTGGGATCTGGGGGCCCCCTTATTAAAGGGGGCTTCCAGATTTTGATAAGCCCCCCACCCACAGACCCCCACAACCAGCGGGCAAGGGTTGTGGGGATGAGACCCTTCTCCCCATCAACATGGGGACAAGGTGCTTTGGGGGCTACCCCAAAGCACCCTCCCAATGTTGAGGGCATGTGGCCTGGTACGATTCAGGAGGGGGGGCACTCTCTTGTCCCTCCTCTTTTCCTGCGGCCTGCCAGGTTGCTTGCTCGGATAAGGGTCTGGTATAGATTTTTGGGGGGACTCCCATGCCATTTTTTTTTTATTTTGGTGTGGGGTTCCCCTTAATATCCATACCAGACCTGAAGGGTCTAGTATGGAATTTGGGGGGACCCACCATGCATTTTTTTTTAAATTTTGGTTCTGGGTTCCCCTGTGGTGGAATCCCATGCCGCTTTTTTAAATGACTTTTATGTTTATTGCCGGACCGACAATTCATTATAGCCGCGAGTAGTCTTAAATGACTTTTTTTTCCTTTCAAAATGTCATTTTGCTCTCAGACTGTTCTAAGCACGGGAAACATGCGCCACTTTACAGGCATACTATAGACACCCCCCAGGTATGAAATTTAAAGGAATATTTCACTTTTATTGTTTCACTTTAAGCATTATTAAAATTACAATTCCCGAAAAAACTGACATTTTTAAAACTTTTTTTGCATTGATACATTTCCCCTTGGGCAGGACCTGGGTCCACAAATACTTTTTATGACAATACCATGCATATAAGCCTTTAAAATTAGCACTTTTGATTTCTCCCATAAACTTTTAAAGGGTGTTCCGCGGCTTTCGAATTTGCCGTGAACACCCCAAATTATTCAGCAAACTTACGTTTTACTCAAACATCGGGCTCATCTCTAATGGACACTGATTCAGTTAGAGAAATTTTCAGAGCTGAAACAATGCAGCTGCAGTGAAATAGTGCACTGAAAACTATTGTACCAAGAAAAAGGAGTAGAGTGGACCAGTACAACATAGAAAAAATATAAATAAATAAAATGCACTAAGCAGATAAGTTAAGCTACGTTTCCTATATTTAATTTAAAAGCATAATTTTCAGTTTGTATTGGTGTATACCTTTTTGTTTTTTAATGCACTTTTTTACTAATAGTTAACATTTTTTTTGTTTTTCTTGGGTTAAAATGCTTAAACTCAGAGTACGAGGTCTTTGTCATGCACATGTTAACTAGTCTTTGTGCCGAACATAGTGAGCTATTTATCATTCTAAGAGAAATAGAAATGGTTGTCATAAATGACAGTATAACTACTGACCAGCACAATGGTTTGTCCCTGCTGCATTTCAAATGACGATATGTTGTCATATAATATTTATTTTCATTTCAACTTGTATGGTCATTTTTCATATGTGGTGCCCTTGGTGATGATGGAAATTAGTTGTATAATAACTTACTTTAAAGGACTGTCAAGCTTAGAGGAAGCCACTGCCATTGACACTTAGAAAAAGGTAGCCCTATAAGGAGTCATGTGCAACAAATTGAAATGTCAGTAAAGAACAACCATGAATTTCCATTTAAATAACAGTGATCTATAATTGTATTATGCCTCTATAAATTACCTCTTCCTCTGCTGTGTCAGTCAAAGATATAGAACCACATATCAAAACCGATGTAACAAGCGAGAGATAAAATAATCTTGCCACTAAGGTCATAGCTGGAGATTTGAATCAATAGCTTCTGTATGCAGAGATTAAAGGTTTTTATCTCACAAACAAATTCAGCACATGTTTTGCGTGTTATGTTAAGCTAAGGCTAAGAGGCCTCAGAGAACAAGTTTTATGCAGTAACATATTCAGAGCATTGTATTAAAGCAAAACAAGTCACTACATCCAATTTAGGACAATGACAGTTTTTGAAAAGTGCTGCATTTTAAATCAGGATGCATTTTTAATATATTTTATATACAGTATTTTATTGCATTTAGGAAAAGTTTAGACTAGTCGATCTATGGAAATCCTAGATATGAAAAAAAACAAGAAATATATTAACACAAATATGGTTTATAAGAATATATTTATTTTCTTTATCAGTATCGGATATGTTGGGTAGAGTAGGGAATGGTAAAAATCTCTCAGTATATTTTTTATGTGTCCCAATGAGGATAGGTTTTCACCGCCAGTTCTGGAGACACAGAACAAAGTGAAAGGACGTCAATCTAAAATTATGGGAATTTCCTGCTTAGACAGTTGTTCCCACTGGGAGATTTCCCCCCACATTCTGTTGTGTGACAATTGTACAATTTTGGATTTCCCATCACTTTTTGTCCTAGTGGAAAGTGAAGGTGAATCTGCCCTAGGGCAAGGGCTGTAATTCAAACCTAACAGGGCTTCTAACCTTTCTACATTCATCTGTGTAAAAATTGGGACTGTCTGGGGTGGTGTATTGGCCAGGGAAACTACCCAATCCTTCCTTATTCAGTCCCCAGAATACAAATAAATTAACCAGCTGAATTTTGATCCATGTTTGGCTGGCTTAAGTCACAGCTAAGTGATCTTACTGAACATAGTTCAAGTTAATTTTCCTGTCACACCAACTTTCTCCATTTGCAGCCTTAACACACAAAACCCCACATTATGGGCAGCATATAAATCCAAAATCCTGTATTTACTTTCAAATTGGGTTTCGCTAACCCAGGAGGAAGCCTGTGAAGCTGGAATTTAGCACCAAACTTTATTGAGGTCTATGAGTAACAAAACGTAGTGACAATAAAAAAGGACATGAAAAAAATGGCATGAGCTACCCCTTTATATGGTAAACAGACCCTTACACAGGAATACAGCCTGAATGACTAGTAAAGGGAGGGCAGCAAGTGTGTGGCTCACTTTCTTGCAGCATATCAAGTACCACATGCCTTTCAACATCAGGGGGTAACTTGGAAAGGGAGCTGGACAAGCCTTTAACTCCATCTAGGCATCTTATCCCAATGTTGAGAAACAAGGGTTTTTTCCTACATCCTGTTCCCCATAAAGGATGTAGGTATACTTAAGGGGGATTTTTAAGGGAATCTTGAGCCTCTTTTTTAATTAGGGGCCCATAGATATATTCCCCTTGCCAGGGCAGTGGTGAAAAATGCTTTAATGGCATTACAGAAAATAAACTTAAAAAAAAAAATGGGCAAAAATGTCCCCCAATATAAAACCTTGTTAGCCATGATATTCAGCAGTGTAAAATGCCAGGTATTCTAGGTGACATCATTGACCATTATGGTCATAATCTTATGCGATCAACATCATCATTAGGGATCCATGGCCCAGTGTTTATATTACCACAATGTTGGGGATCTCTTAATTACCAATGGGAGTGTGGCACATTAACATTGTTGGACTGTGGGTCGTTATGATTGATGAGAATTTGCAATCGCCATGATTCAGAATAGGTTTGCATCCCTGGATGTTGTGATTAATGATAAATTTACTCTATAGAGCATGATGGACATTTTGTTTATCTTGAAATTGTTCTTTAACGTAATATAAAATATCTTGACTATGGTGTTGGCTTGATGTTTGCATTTACTTTTTTTGTGGGAATGAGTATTAAAGAATATTAATGTACCCTTGTATTTATTCCTCTAAAGGATGTGGATATCCGGGGGGGTGCCTTGTTATGAAGGGGGTCCCGATTACTTTTTAAGTCACCCCATGTCCTTTTAGCAGAGCAAGATATGGGGAAGAGGCCCCAGATGTGGTCATAAGACAGTTACATATAAGACAATATTCCGGATATCAAAAAAATGGACATCTTATTATCAATAACTAATACGTAATTAATAATGCTTAGTTATTATTACTTACTTATGCCAAAATGTCACTACTAGGGATAAGCTTTATATTCGAGTCGAACACGAGTTCAACTCGAACATTGGCTGTTCGCCCGTTCATCGAAAACCAAAAATTAAGGGCCGTTCACGCCAAATTCAATTGGTGCGTAATGGCCCATAATGCACTGTGGGAGCGCAGTGTATTGCTGTATGATGATTGGCCAGAGCATGCACTATGACCTGCATGCTTTGGTCAATCACAGCGCCTTCAGCTAAGAGAGCCATAATTAGCCAAAGGCAGGGTGCCTTTTGCCAATCATGGCTCAGGGTGACCAAGTCCATGCCCCACACTATATAAGGCCGCCTGCACATCGGCCATGTGTAGTGTGTCATTGGCGTGGACGGAGAGAGAGTGTCATTTAGATTGAGCAGGCAGGCAGGCAAATTATTCAGTTAGCTGCAGTATATTTAATATATATATTCAGACAGTCTTGTGTATATATATATATATATATATATATATATATATATATATATATATATATATATATATCCACTGTATCCAGTTTAGCTATATCTGACTGCAGGCTGCTCCTGGCATACTGTTTCTAATATACTTCAGGCGGTGTATACAGTATACAGTGCTGTGCACCCATAGTGCAGTTGCTCATACTTTTCTGGTGGTCAATACAGTATACCCATAGTTGTTATTACACTTCTGTTGGTGTACAAAGTACCGTGCACCCCTAGTGCAGTTGCTACTACTTTCCTGGTGGTGTACACAATACATACAGTGCACCCATAGTTGTTATTACACTTCTGTTTGTGTACACAGTACCGTGCACCCCTAGTGCAGTTGCTACTACTTTCCTGGTGGTGTACACAATACATACAGTGAACCCATAGTTGTTATTACACTTCTGTTGGTGTACACAGTGTATTTAAAATATATATACAGATATATATATATATATATATATATATATATATATATATATATATATATATATATCCACTGCATACAGTTTAGCTATATCTCACTGCAGGCCATTCCTGGCGTACTGTTTATAATATACTTCTGGCAGGCAGGTTATTCAGTTAGCTGCAGTGTATTTAATATATAAAAAAGTGCAAAAACTTTTTGAAGATATATATACTGTATATATATGTATCCAGTTTAGCTATATCTGACTGCAAGCTTTTCCTGGTGTACTGTTTCTAATATACTTCAGGCGGTATACACGGTATACAGTGCTGTGCACCCATAGTGCAGTTGCTACTACTTTCCTGGTGGTGTACACAATACATACAGTGCACCCAAAGTTGTTATTAAACTTCTGTTGGAGTACACAGTACGGTGCACCCACAGTGCAGTTGCTAGTGCTAATACTTTTCTGGTGGTGTACACAGTACACAATACATACAGTACACCCATAGTTGTTATTAAAAAAATATATAGCAAAGTTGCGCTACCAACAACAAATAAATTGTGAAAAATAATAATAGCAGCCAGCATCAACAATGAATTAAATTGTGAAAAAACTGCAAGAAATATATAATGCAGCGCTAAAAGAATATACAATCCCCAAAATGACACTCTTGGGGAGAATATTCATCAAGTGTACTTGAGAATATAGGATTAAAGGTGAATAAATGAAAACCTGTCCATAACCTTTAACAAAGGGAAGGAATCTCATATGAGCATTGCACAGTAATCACTCAAGTGATTACACCAAAAAGTTCATCTAAGTCAGGTAAATCAACTCAATGGTTCAGCGTGTAATGGAGTTTCTAGATGTTTCATAGAAGCAATCAATGTAGTCTCTTTAGGTAAAATAAATCGGTGCAATCCTCCTTAAACGGCACAAAAGACAGGTATGCATGGTAGATATGACTTAGCCCGGTTTCACACATGTGCGGTGCGAATTGAAGCTCAGGTTTCACTGGGGAGATAAAAATCTCCTGTTCAACGGATTCATTGCGTTTTTGCTCAGGATTAGAGAGCAGGGAGAGGGGGAGGGAGGGGGGGGGGGGAGAGGGGGAGGTGTAGTGAGGAGAAAGAGAAAATCCTTGTTCAGAACGCAATGCATCTGCGAATCAGATGCGTTCCCATAGGAGATAATAGGCTTGTAGTTCGCACCGCAATGCCCAAAAAACGCACACGTTTTTTGTGCAATGCGCAGTGCGAATGCAACGCACATATGTGAACCAGATACATTCATATGAATGTATTTTAAAATGTCCTGCGAATTAGATGCGGTGTAAGCCGCATCTAATTCGCATAGGTGTGAACCCGGGCTCAATATATGATACTGTAGATGTTCATCAAATATCAGGGAAAGACAATGGGTACTCTTACCCCAGGGTGTGGACCCACACACCGGCGGTGGTGAGTCAATCAAGCATTAAACGATCATCCACAATAAATCATCCAACCGGGATCTCTGCAGGCAAGGCGGTGCCTAAAAACATCAACTTCCCTGGAGTTTCATGAGAAGCGGTAACCATCCAAACATCAGAGAGAAAGAGTATTTGTTCTTACACCCAGCGAGGTAGATCATGGCAAAAGAGAAAAATAGAAAGGCCACCACATAGAGCTGATCACTCCAGTATAAAAAATGTATTTAAATAAAATAGTAAAAAAATGTACAAAACATCCCCCATGATGTGTACAAGCGTGATCACAGACAAGAATAAAAAAGCGTGGTATATTGAGCTTAGCAGGCTATGTACCCGACATGTTTCGTACTAAATGTACTTCAACTGGGGCAACCCTCAGCATCAGCAGCAGTCTTCAAGGAATCATTTGCAGTCCCCAGAAACCCATGGAGTTGTACATGGCTGGGAGGAGGTGGTTGGGGATCATGTGATCCTTAGTGACCCAGAGGACTCAGGATCGAATGCCTCTGCAAACCTACGCTGCATGGCCTCCCTGATCCTGCAAAGCCTGCGAAAGGACCCTAGGATTTGTGGTATCAAGGAGAGGGATCATTACTGGCTGGCAACCCTTCTTGATTCATGTTACAAGGGTAAGGTTGCAGAACTTATCCAGCCTTCGCAGAGGGAGCAGAGGATCTTCAGGAGGCCTTGCAGAAAGGTTTGTGCAATGCGTTTCCAGAGCCTGGGAGGTTATAATTTCCTTGTGCTGGACAACGTGTTGCTGAGGCTTTGTTCAGTCACAGAAAGAGCGGTGGAGAAGGTGGCCCGCTGACCGATGCCTTCAGGCAATTCTTCAGTCCTCAGCGCCCAGGTCTGATCGGTTCCAGCAACCATCACCAGCGTCTGAATTACATGGTGCAGGAATATCTAGGGGCAAGATCAAACTTGGAGACCTTTCTACCAGAACATCCACTGGGTTACTGGGTCTTGAGGATGGACCACTGGCCAGAGCTTGCTCAATATGCAATTGATCTACTGGCCTGTACTGCATCCAGTGTTCATTCAGTGCTGCTGGAGGCTTTGTAACCAATCACAGACTGCGCCTGTCCACAGACTCTGTTGATCAGCTCACATTCATAAAAATGAATCAGTCTTGGATCACCAGCTACCAAGTACCTGATGCTGATGTAACCAAATGATTTTTCTATGGATGTGGGATCCCTTGAAGACTGCATATGCTAAGTGACTATCCTATTATGCTGAGTGACTATCCTATTCCTCCTGAATTTTCATGATGATAGCTTCTAAGAATATTTTCAGTTCGGGGCATCACCACCACTACCTAATGCCCAACTTTTCTGCCCCTGTTTAACAGGGGCGCGTAATTACAATTTTTGATCTAATATTTCACAGCAGGGCCTGTTCCTGCGCTCAACAAAAGTATCTGTGAGGCTTTACAGTGTTGTGCCACCACCACCGCCACCGCCTAAGGCCCAATTTTTCTGCCCCTGTTTAACAGGGGAATGTAATTACAATTCTTGATATAATATTTCACAGCAGGGCCTGTTCCAGCGCCCACCAAGAGTAACTGTGAGGGCATACAGTACAGTGTGGTACCACCAACACCTAAGGCCCAATTTTCCACAGAGTGTATAGGGCAGGCTGTATAGTATATACATTCGGTCCCCTATTTTTACACATTCGACTTACAAACGACTCCTACTTATAAACGGAAGGAGACAAAAGGAAATGAGAGGAAATCTACCCCTAGGAAGGGAAATTCTCTCCTGTAAGAGTTAATATGAGAAAAAGGTGTCTCCCCATGATGCTTTATCACCAATCCCTGTTTCCCTAATAACTCAAAATTTTCAAAATCCAATTGTCATTGGGACAGAAAGTGAGGTGAAATCTTCTGAACAGGGGTACAGACAGCAAAACAAATGTTACAGGGGTGATGATAACCCTTCCCTTTGTTATCCAAAAAGCTTAAAAATAGATTTTTTGGCTGGAGCTACACTTACAAAATGTACCTGTTCCAAATTACAAACAGATTCAACTTAAGAACAAACCTACAGTCGCTATCTTGTTTGTAACCCGGGGACTGCCTGTATACAGTACTGCTGCTGTTCAGAGTATATAGGCCTGGAGGCCCCACGCCTTTTTTTTTTTAATTTGGGTGCTGGGTTCACCTTAAACACTTCAATGCAGGGCACTTATACCTTCCTGCCCAGACCAATTTTCAGCTTTCAGTACTGTCGCAGTTTGAATGACAATTGCGTGGTCATACAACACTGTACCCAAATTAAATTTTTATCATTTTGTTCCCACAAATAGAGCTTTCTTTTGGTGGTATTTGAACACCTCTGCGGTTTTTATTTTTTGCTAAACAAATAAAAAAGGACCTAAAGTTTTGAAAAAAATAAAAGTTTTGCTTTTGTTTCTGTTAAAAATTTTTGTAAATAAGTAAGTTTTCTCTTTCACTGATGGGCACTGATAAGGCGGCACTGACAGGCACTGATAAGGCGGCACTGATGAGGTGGCACCAATGAGCGGGCACTGACGGGCACTGACGATGGGCACTGATATGCGGCACTGATGGGCACTGGTAGGTGGCACTGATGGGTGGCACTGATATGCAGCACTGATGGGCATTGATAGGCAGCACTGATGGGCACTCATGAGTGGCACTGGGTGGCACTGGTGGGCACTGATGGGCACTGATAGGCGACACTGATGGGCACTGAAAGGCTGCAAAGATGGGTTCTTATGGGTGGCACTGATAGGCGGCACTGATGGGCACTGATAGGCAGCACTGCTGGGCACTGATGGGCACTGATAGGTGGCACTGCTGGGCACTGATGGGCACTGATACATGGCACTGATGGGCACAGATACGCAGCACTGATATGAGGCACTGATAGACATCCCTGGTGGCACTGGCATTGGTAGGGATTGTGAGTGGGCACTGATTGGCAGCTGCCTGGGCATTGATTGGCAGCTGCCTGGGCACAGATTAGTATTTCCCTGGGGGTCTAGGGGGCATACCTGGTGGTCCAGTGTGGATGGCTTTCCTGGTGGTCCTGGGCGGCTTCCCTGGTGGTCCTGGGTGGGATCCGAGGGGGGCTGTTCTAATAAACAATCAGCACAGACCCCCCCGTCAGGAGAGCAGCCAATCGGCTCTCCTCTACTCGCGTCTGTCAGACGCAATTGAGGAAAAGCCGATCACTGGCTCTTCCTATTTACATCGTGATCAGCTGTGATTGGACACAGCTGATCACGTGGTAAAGAGTCTCTGTCAGAGACTCTTTACCTAGATCAGTGTTGTGGGGTGTCAGCGGCTTAATATCCTGAGGACGTCATATGATGCCCAGTCAGGATATTGAAACACTTTGCTGCCATCATTTTGAATTATATGGCATGTGGCAAGTGGTTAATATCCATACCAGAGCCAAAGGGCCTCGTAATGGTCTGGGGAGGGTGGGAAACATTACACTACAGCCGAAAGCAGTTTTGAATGACTTTTTTTCCTTTAGAAATGTCATTTTGTGCAGGGGCTGTTCTAAACACAGGAAAAATGCGCCACTTTACAGGCATACTATAGACACCCCCCAGGCACGATATTTAACCACTACCCTACCGCCCACCGTCATATGATGGCGGGACGAGGCAGCTCTTGTTCTGGGCGGATGTCATATGACGTGATCGCCCTCCTGAGCCACTAGGGGGCGCGCTCACTCGGGATGTCCACCGGTCACCTGCGATTGCCGGGTAACAGAGCAGGACCGTGGATCTGTGTGTGTAAACACACAGATCCACGTCCTGTCAGAGGAGAGGAGAACGATGGTGGGTCCCTTGTACATAGGGACACTGATCGGTCGCCTCCCCCAGTCAGTCCCCTCCCCCCACAGTTAGAATCACCTCCATAGGACACACATTAACCCCTTGATCACCCCCTAGTGTTAACCCCTTCCCTGCCAGTCACATTTACACAGTAATCAATGCAATTTTATACCACGGATTGCTGTATAAATGTGAATGGTCCCAAAAATGTGTCAAAAGTGTCCGATATGTCTGCTGCAATATTGCAGTCACAATAAAAATTGCAGATCACCGCCATTACTAGTAAAAAAAAATAAATAAATAAAAATGCTATAAATCTATCCCCTATTTTGTAGACGCTATAACTTTTGCGCAAACCAATCAATATATGCTTATTGCGATTTTTTTACCAAAAATATGTAGAAGAATACATATCAGCCTAAACTGAGGAAAAAATTTGTTTTAAAAAAAAAATGGATATTTATTATAGCAAAAAGTAAAAAATATTGTGTTTTTTCAAACTTGTCCCTCTTCTTTTGTTTATAGTGCAATAAATAAAAACTGCAGAGGTGATCAAATACCACCAAAAGAAAGCTCTATTTGTGGGGAAAAAATTATAAAAATTTCACTAGGGTGCAGTGTTGCATGACCGCGCAATTGTCATTCAAATTGCGACAGTGCTGAAAACTGAAAAATGGCTTGGGCAGGAAGGGGGTGAAAGTGCCCAGTATTTAGGTGGTTAAAGGAATATTACTCTTTTATTGTTTCACTTTAAGAATCACTGCTCCCAAAAAAACTGCCATTTTTAAAAAAATGTTTTGCATTGATACATGTCCCCTGGGGCAGGACCTGGGCCCCCAAACACTTTTCATGACAATAACTTGCATATTAGCCTTTAAAATTAGCACTTTTGATTTTTCACGTTCGAGTCCCGAGACTTTAACGGGGTTCGCGTGTTCGCACAAATTTTTGGTCTGTTTGCCTGTTCTGCCGGGAACCGAACCGGGGGGTGTTCGGCTCATCCCTAGTCACTACCATTAAGCCACCTAATATTTATTTTCTAATCCTCACAGCCACATAGGATATTTAATTTGTCACCTTATAGGTTTCAAAAGCAACTGTGTACCATGCATTTTCCTATCAGTATACTGTACATCCAGCAGTTCAACTCCAGGGATCACTTAGTTTACATAATTAAATCACCACCTCATCCTGGTGTCAGCACATCTCTGAGTATTACTATTGCATACTAGGCTAATAGACTCTGCAAGGGTTAATGTGATCATTTAACAAAGCCCTCTTAAAGAGTGTGCAGAGTTTATCTCCCATGTAGGATATCAAAACACCTTTATCACAATTTCTTATTTCAGTACTCCTACATTGCTACAACAGTTCGTTTCCAAGAGCCTTAAAGTATGTAAAATTCATATATCACATTTGCCTGCTGTTACAATTTATTTCCAAGGGAAAAATTATGTATGTCATATCTGTGAGGCACCTTCATGTATGCCATATCTGTGCCTCAATAAGGTACTGAGGCTTCACACCAATCATTTTTAAGGTACAGGCAACATCACTGAAAGGGTTATTGTTGCTTGAATAGCAGCTAATTCTTGGTCTTACTACCCTCTAGTCCAATGGAGAAGAGACTCTTTTTCCTCCATATCAAGACAAGATTCTTTGCAAGAGAGGGGGAGGCTTTGCCCCCACCCCACAACGTATCCCCCAATTTTGAAAAGCATATGGCCTGGTATGGTAGAGGACATGGGGAATTCATACTTACTGCCCTATTTTTTTCTGGACACCCAGGCTGTATGCTTGAATATTATTATTATTATTATTATGCAGGATTTATATAGCGCCGACAGTTTACGCAGCGCTTTACAACATTAGGGCAGACAGTACAAGTACAATACAATTCAATACAGGAGGAATCAGAGGGCCCTGCTCGTTAGAGCTTACAATCTAGGAGGGAGGGTCAAGTTATACAAAGGGTAATAGCTGTGGGGGATGAGCTAATGGAGAAAATAGTGCAGTTGTTAGATGGAGGCAGGATAGGCTTCTCTGAAGAGGAAAGTTTTCAGGGATCGCCTAAAAGTGGATAAAGTTGGAGACAGTCTGACAGATTGGGGTAGGGAGTTCCAGAGGATGGGCGAGGCTTGGGAGAAGTCCTGGAGGCGGATATGGGAGGAGGTGATGAGGGAGCTAGAGAGCAGGAGGTCTTGGGAGGAACGGAGATGGCGATTAGGTTGGTATTTTGAGACTAGGTTAGTGATGTAGCTGGGGGCAGAGTTGTGGATGGCTTTGTAACTTATTGTTAGTATTTTGAATTTAATTCAAAATAGAGGTCTAGTTGGAATAGTATGGGGAACCACAAGACACATTTTTCACAGATCTTCTTGTAAGGTTTCCACATCCTGCGGAGAAGTTATTGCCCTGCTTAGCTTAGTATCATCCGCAAATACAGAGATTGAACTGTTTATCTCATCTTCCAGGTCGTTTATAAATAAATTAAATAGGATTGGTCCCAGGACAGAACCCTGGGGGACCTCACTTTCCACCCCTGTCCATTTCGAGTACTCCCCATTTATCAATTTTGACTGGAATTCCACATTAATATCCAAAAAATAAAATAATAGTACAATTATGTAACTTGCTGGTGGCAAGCAGTAGAGCTGTCAGATATTGAAACTTCTTTCCATTACTGGCATATACATTGAATTTGTTCAGTGTTCTTATTTTGTTTTTACAATTTTCTTATTTTTCATTCCTATCCTGTCAATTTTTTCATTCATGACTATTTGCCACAGTGTCTGTTCTTTCAGGTTAGACAATTCTTCACTTGTTTAATTTTTAGCTCCTTTATTTGTTTGTTTGCTTTACTGCTTGTGCATAACATTTTTTTAACAGCATATGAGGTTTCTGTCTCTGGAAAACCTTTCACATGAGCACTTGTTACTTGCTGGCAAGATTATTGATTGCAAAAGGAATGTTGAAACAAAAGTTTCTGCAAGAATGGGTAAAGTTGTTATTGTTTTCATTAGCAAAGAGAGTTTGGCACACAAGGTGATAGAAAGTGGAATAGTAATAAAGGTATGATTCTCATTTTATGCCCCTGGCAACGGCGCTACTAAGAGATAAAACCTTAAATATGTCACTTATTCTGAGAAATGGTTCAATAACCAAGAAGCCAGCTCTAAAAAAAAACATCTAGCAGAATGCTAAATCACAATTTTAATTTTATAGTGACAATCATGTAGGCTTTATTTTCCAAAGTAAATGATAAATAACATTGGTATGAGGTTACATGGTAAACCCAGAGGACAAATTACGGAGTAAAACATTTATTATGGAAATACAATTGTTCCTTCTTAAGTTTAATGTGTATGATTAATTTTTACATGCACTTAGATCAGCTAAACGTGTCTAGAAATGTATCTCGCAATCTTTTGTTGG
The DNA here is from genome assembly GCF_042186555.1 of Aquarana catesbeiana. NCBI lineage: Eukaryota > Metazoa > Chordata > Amphibia > Anura > Ranidae > Aquarana > Aquarana catesbeiana. Next base: position 647,343,408 of record NC_133324.1, read on the forward strand.
CTTGAATGCACAGAGATTAGAAAGAAAACTGGTCAGCTTTGATTAAAATAAGCCCTTTCTCCACAATATAACACACTGTATAATCAAGCAAATACTTAGAGGTACTCAAAATCTATTTTTGCTAATGAACAATCTCATACACACAGTAAAGCATCCGCTAACTGTGAGAGGGCCTGTTGATTCCTGGCATCAAACCCTATTTAAGTTGCTTTACTTAGCGGTTGATTTACTAAAGGCAAATAGACTGTGCACTATGCAAAGTGCAGTTGCTCCAGAGCTTAGTAAATGAGATAAAGCTTAACTTTGCAAAGAATAACCAATCATGTGCAAGGAAAATTAAAAAAAAAACAGCATTTTTGCCTGCACATGATTGGATGACGGAAGTCAGTAGAGCTTCTGCTCATTTACTAAGCTCTGGTGCAACTGCACTTTGCAATGTGCACAGTCTATTTGCCTTTAGTAAATCAACTATGTGTCATAAATGCAATATTTGTCCATGTGTGAAAATGAAGTTCACAATTTGTTAATTTTTTTGACACAATGGGGTTGATTTACTAAAACTGGAGAGTGCAAAATCTGGTGCAGCTGTGCATGGTAGCCAGTCAGCTTGTAACTTCAGCTTTTTCAATTAAGCTTAGACAAAACAACCTGGAAGCTGATTGGTTTCTATGCAGAGCTGCATCAGATTTTGCACTCTCTATTTTTAGTATTTCAACCCCAATGTATGCATTAATAAATGTGTTTTTTTAGCCATTCAATTCAACATACAGTTTCTGTCCCAACAGCTAAATTCAGGAGAGCACAAAGTGTTAATACAACTCAAGGAATGGCTAGGCATTAAGATATAGACTGAGTCAGTGTGGTTCCATACATCAAAATAAAAATACATTCACACTTACTATCCCTGGAAGTGACAGAGGTGCAACAGCCAAGTTGAACAGTTTGTTAAGAAAAGCATTCATGCTTTTTCTTCAACTTGCCTAAAGGAAGAACCTTTTGGTTTCCAACACCCCTAGTAATCCTTCTTTATCCAGGGTGTACTAGAGTTATGCCGCGTACACACGAGCAGACTTTTCGACTGAACTGGTCCGATGGACTGAGTCCGGCGGACAATTCGACCGTGTGTGGGTTTCATCGGACCTACAGCTGACTTTTTCGGTCAAAAAAATGACGGTCTTTAGATTTGGAACATGTTTCAAATCCTTATGTCGGAACTCCGCCAGACCCAGTTCCTATTGAAAAGTCCGCTCATCTGTATGCTAGTCCAATGGATGAAAAGGGCAGCTATTGGCTACTGGCTATCAACTTCCTTACTTTAGTCCGGTCGTACGTCATCATGTACAAATCCGTCGGACTTTGGTGTGATCGTGTGTAGGCAAGTCCGTTTGTTCGGAAAGTCGGTCGGAAGTCCGCCGAAAGTCTGTCGGATAGACTGTCGGACCAGTCTGGTCGAAAAGTCCACTTGTGTATACACGGCATTAGAGTTAGAAACAGGATTTGGGTTCAGGTCAAGCATAGGTTTAATGTGAACCCAGTACATTCATAGTTGGCAAGTTTGCTATAACAACCAACTACCAGTAATGAACTTTGAAGCCTTTGAACTTTGGTCAGATGGCTCAGAAGAGTTGATAAGGGGGTGTTTGGATAATCTACCCCTACAGCATAAAAGGTTGGGTTCTCAGCAGCCATACTGGCAATGTGACACAGAAAGAAATGAGAGTACTGCTGATAAAGTAAAAAACTATAAAGTAAAAAAGTAAAATAAAAAACTCGGACTGAATCTCTTTTAGTATAAAAATACTGTTTATCTTGGGGAATTTTGGGGTGGGAGAGAAAAATATTTTTACATCTGCATGCTGCTGTTGTCTACTCTTTACAGCCTTTTCACATGCCCTACAGTCATACCATGCTGTATGTGCTTTTTCACAGAGCATACTGTATTTCCTAATGTTGGCTGGCTACAACAGATTTTTTTGCACAGCCTGGCCCTGTCCACATGTGCTACACTGATAACAGGATACCTTTATAAAAATTGGGTAATTATACCCGTATAGAACACACCACGTGACTCCACCAAATATTAAAATATGAGCTCACCCTTCCTGTGACCTCTTTATCATAGAAGGCCTGCATACACCTGAGAAATAGTGGCTAGTCTAGTGTTCTCTGTATAAATGTTTTATTTAATATAAAGCATAAAACTACCCACACAAGTATGAATGGTATACAGCTTTAGGACACAGCACATCAGTCTGGCAATGACTAACATTGGTTCTCAAAACAAAACACTGCTGTAGGCTTCCGAGAGGTGTGATGATGTCATTAACAAGTCTCCACCTCCTTTTATTTGTAGAAACCTTTCCCACTGGGGTGGTGCAGGCATAAGTGGTAAAGCGCCGCTAGTTTTAGTGGTGTTTTACAGCTGTTATAGCGGCGCTTTGGCACTGCTAGCGGGGCGCTTTTTTAACCCCTCAGAAGGGGTTAAGAAGGGGTTAAAAGTGCCCGCTTAGACCTGTTTTTAAAGTGCTTTTCAGGCGATTTGAAAGTGGTGCCCATTCATTTAATTTAATTCATTTCAATGGGCAGGGGTGGTGGAGGAGCATTGTATACAGTGCTCCTGCATCGCTCCAAAGATGCTGCTTGCAGGACTTTTCTTCCTGTCCTGCAAGCGCACACTGGGGCTGCAGAAGAGGCAGTTTACAGGCTCTTTACAGGCGCTATTTTTAGCACAAAAACGCTTGTAAAGCGCCTCAGTCTGAAAGGGGTCTTAGGGTAAGCACACCACTTTAGCAGTTTGTATTAGGCATATACAGTACATACAATTATACAACAGATACAGATAACCAAGTATGTCATCTAACATCAAGCATAATACAACAAAGATATTCACTCCATAGTTTTATACCAAGTATAGCAAAAAACATGCATGCATATGGGTGCAATGAGCTACACTTAAGAAGTGACATCACTTCTGGTTCCTGTTTCTGTGAGTGACATCACTTCTGGTTCCTCCTGCTCCCAAGACTTTCCAACCATATCATGGCTAGACCATTCTGGCAGCTGGTTGGGAACATGAATGACTCTTATTACAAGGACACTCATACCAATTATTCACCAAAGTGGTGCTCATTGTACCTATATACATGCATGTATTTTTGTTGGTTGGATTTAAACAGTGGAGTGAATACCTATGATGTATTATACTTAATACCTAATACCTATTTGTACCTATTGTACAATTATATGTATATATATGCTTAATACAACTTTATTGCTAAAATATTTTTGTTATGTGGTGTGCTTATTCTATATGTTTAAAACTATTGTAATACCAGATTGATACACTGTGGAGGGGTTTAGACACTCTAAAAAAATAATCTTTTGTTGGTTGCTAAATGGTGTAGATAATTGTGGTGTGCAGACTAGAGATGAGCCAAACACCCCCCTGTTCGGTTCGCACCAGAACCTGCGAACGGACCGAAAATTTGCACAAACGTTAGAACCCCATTGAAGTCTATGGGACTCGAACGTTCAAAATCAAAAGTGCTCATTTTAAAGGCTAATTTGCATGGTATTGTCCCAAAAAGGGTTTGGGGACCCGGGTCCTGCCCCAGGGGACATGTATCAATGCAAAAAAAAGTTTTAAAAATGGCCGTTTTTTCGGGAGCAGTGATTTTAATGATGCCTAAAGTGAAAGAAAAAGTGAAATATTCCTTTAAATATTGTACCTGGGGGGTGTCTATAGTATGCCTATAAAGTGGCGCATGTTTCCCGTGCTTAGAACAGTCCCTGCACAAAATTACATTTTTAAAGTAATAAAAGTCATTTAAAACTGCTTGCGACTTTAATGTAATGTCTGGTCCCGGTAATATGGATGAAAATCAGTGAGACAAACAGCATGGGTACCCCCCCAGTCCGTTACCAGGTCCTTTGGGTCTTGTATGGATATTAAGGGGAACCCCGTACCCAAATTAAAAAAAGGAAAGGTGTGGGGCCACAGGCCCTCTGAACACAATATACAGGCGGTGCAAACAAGACAGGGACTGTAGGTTTGTTGTAAAGGAGAATCTGTTTGTAATTTTGAACTGGTACATTTTTAAAGTGTAGTTCCAGCCAAATCTATTTTAAAGCTTTTTGGAAAACATAGGGAAGGGTTATCACCCCTGTGACATTTGTTTTGCTGTCTGTGCACCTCTTCAGAAGATTTTACCTCACTTTCTGTTCCAATGACAAATGTTTTTTGACAATGTGGGTTTTTAGTGAAACAAGGATTGGTGATAAAGCATCAGTGGAGAGGAGACACGTTTTTCCCATATTAACTCTTACAGGAGAGAATTTCCCTTCCTAGGGGTAGATTTAATTTCACTTCCTGTTGTCTCCTTCTGTTTGCAAGTAGGAGTCATTTGTAAGTTGGATGTTTGAAAGTAGGGGCCTGCCCTATATAGTCTGCAGAAATTGCGGCCTTAGGTATTGGTGTTGCCACAACACTGTAAGCCCTCACAGTTACTCTTGGTGGGCACAGGAACGGGCTCTGCTGTGAAATATTAGATGAAGAATTGTAATTACATGCCCCTGTTGAACAGGATCAGAAAAATTGGGCCTTTGGTGGTGGTGGTGGTGGTGCCGGTGCCACAACACTGTAAGTCCTCACAGTTACTCTTGGTGGATGCAGAAACGGGCCCTGCTGTGAAATATTAGATTAAGAATTGTAATTGCATGCACCTGTTGAACAGGGGCAGAAAAATTGGGCCTTTGGTGGTGTTGGTGGTTTTGCCACAACACTGTAAGTCCTCACAGTTACTCTTGGTGGGAGCTGGAACGGGCCCTGCTGTGAAATATTAGATCAAGAATTGTAATTACATGCACCTGTTGAACAGGGGCAGAACAATTGGGCCTTTGGTGGTGGTGGTACTGGTGCCACAACACTGTAAGTCCTCACAGTTACTCTTGGTGGGAGCTGGAACGGGCCCTGCTGTGAAATATTAGATCAAGAATTGTAATTACATGCACCTGTTGAACAGGGGCAGAACAATTGGGCCTTTGGTGGTGGTGGTACTGGTGCCACAACACTGTAAGTCCTCACAGTTACTCTTGGTGGGCGCTGAAATGGGCCCTGCTGTGAAATATTAGATCAAGAATTGTAATTACATGTCCCTGTTGAACAGGGGCAGAAAAATGGGGCCTTAGGCACTGGTGCCACAACACTGCAACCCCTCACAGATGCTCTAGTTGGAGTGCAGGAATGAGCCCTCCTGTAAAATATTGTTCAAAAATTGTAATTACAGGCCCCTGTTAAACAGGGGCTGAAAATTTGGGCCTTAGGCACTGGTGCTGGTGCCACAACACAGCAACCCCTCACAGATACTCTAGTTGAGTGCAGCAACGAACCCTCCTTGCAAAATATTGCATCAAAAATTGTAATTACACACCCCTGTTAATTAGGAGCTGAAAAATTGGGCCTTATCCACTGGTGGCAGCGCCCAGAACCAAAAATATTCTTACAAGCTATCAGCATGATCATTGAGGAGGAAGAGCATAGTCACTCAGCATAGCAGGATAGTCACTTAGCATCAGCATAGGCAGTCTTGAAGGGATCTGACATTTAAAAAAAAATTATTCGGTTACATCAGCATCAGGTGCTTGGTAGCTGGTGGGGATCCAAGACTGACTCATTTTTACGAAGGTCAGACGATCGACCGAGTCGGTGGACAGGCGCACCCTGTGATCGGTTACAAAACCTCCAGCAGCACTGAATGTGCATTCCGAAAGAACGCTGGATGCAGGACAGGCCAGTACCTCAATTGCATACTGTGCAAGCTCTGGCCATTGATCCATCCTCAAGACCCAGTAACCCAGAGGATTTTCGGTGGGAAAGGTGTCCAAGTCAGATCTTGCCCCTAGGTATTCCTGCACCATGTAAAACAGACGCTGGCGATGGTTGCTGGAACCGATCATACCTTGGGGCTGCGGACTAAAAAATTGTCTGAACGCATCGGTCAGACGGCCACCTTCTCCACCGCTCCTTCTTTGACTGACCGAAGCCTCAGCAACACGTTGTCCAGGAACAGGAGTTTGTAACCTCCCAGTCTCTGGGAATGCGTTGCACAGACCTTTCTGCAAGGCCTCCCGAAGATGTTTCATCCTCTGCTCCCTCTGCGACGGCAAGATAAGGTCCGCAACCTTACCCTTGTAACGTGGATCAAGGAGGGTTGCCAGCCAGTATTGATCCCTCTCCTTGATACCATGAATATGAGGATTAGGGATGAACCAAACACCCCCCTGTTCGGTTCGCACCAGAACATGCGAACAGGCAAAAAATTTGTTCGAACACGGGAACATCGTTAAAGTCTATGGGACACGAACATGAATAATCAAAAGTGCTCATTTTAAAGGCTTATATGCAAGTTATTGTCATAAAAAGTGTTTGGGGACCTGGGTCCTGCCCCAGGGGACATGGATCAATGCAAAAAAAGTTTTAAAAACGGCCGTTTTTTCGGGAGCAGTGATTTTAATAATGCTTAAAGTGAAACAATAAAAGTGTAATATCCCTTTAAATTTTGTACCCAGGGGGTGTCTATAGTATGTCTGTAAAGGGTCGCATGTTTCCCGTGTTTAGAACAGTCTGACAGCAAAATGACATTTGAAAGGAAAAAAGTAATTTAAAACTACTCGCGGGTGTTAATGCATTGCCGGTCCGACAATACACATAGAAGTTCATTGATAAAAACGGCATGGGAATTCCCCACAGGGAAACCCAGAAACAAAATTTTAAAAAAAATTACGTGGGGGTCCCCCTAAATTCCATACCAGGCTCTTCAGGTCTGGTATGGATATTAAGGGGAACCCCGGCCAAAATAAAAAAAAATTGGCGTGGGGTCCCCCTCAAAATCTATACCAGACCCTTCAGGTCTGGTATGGATTTTAAAGGGGAACCCCGCGCCAAAATTAAACAAAAAAAAAACGGCGGGGGGTCCCCTAGAAATCCATACCAGACCCTTATCCGAGCACGCAACCTGGCAGGCCGCAGGAAAAGAGGGGGGATGAGAGAGTGCCCCCTTCCTGAACCGTACCAGGCCACATGCCCTCAACATTGGGAGGGTGCTTTGGGGTAGCCCCCCAAAACACCTTGTCCCCATGTTGATGAGGACAAGGGCCTCATCCCCACAACCCTGGCTGGTGGTTGTGGGGGTCTGCAGGCGGGGCTTATCGGAATTTGGAAGCCCCCTTAAACAAGGGGACCCCCAGATCCCAGCCCTCCCCCCTGTGTGAAATGATAAGGGGGTACAAAAGTACCCCTACCATTTCACTAAAAAACTGTCAAAAATGTTAAAAATGACAAGAGACAGTTTTTGACAATTCCTTTATTTAAATGCTTCTTCTTTCTTCTTTCTTCTATGACCCCGCCCCCCTGACACACGGTGACCTGGGGCAGGACCCAGGTCTCCAAACACTTTTTATGACAATACCATGAATATAAGCCTTTAAAATTAGCACTTTTGATTTCTCCCATAGACTTTTAAAGGGTGTTCCGCGGCATTCGAATTTGCCCCAAATTGTTCACTGTTTCGCGAACTTGCGAACAGCCGATGTTCGAGTCGAACATGAGTTCGACTCGAACTCAAAGCTCATCCCTAATGAGGATCCTTCCGCAGGCTTTGCAGGATCAGGGAGGCCATGCAGTGTAGGTTTGCTGAGGCATTCAGTTCGGAGTCCTCTGGGTCACTAAGGACGACATGATCCGCAGCCACCTCCTCCCAGCCACGTACAAGTCCATGGGTTTCTTGGGACTGTAAATGATCCCTTAAAGACTGCTGCTGATGCTGAGTGCCAGGCTCCACCTCCATGCTGACACAATCCTCCTCTTCCTCCTCCTCCTCTTCCTCCTCCTCTTCCTGTGTGATTGGCGGGCACGCAGGAACACTGTCTAAATAAAGGGGGCCTTGAGAGCTAAGGAAATCCTCCTCTTCCTGCCTCTGTTCTGCCTCAAATGCCCTGTCCATTATTCAATGCAGCATGTGCTCCAACAGGTGGACAAGGGGGACAGTGTCACTGATGCATGCACTGTCACTGCTCACCATCCTCGTGGCCTCCTCAAATGGTGACAGGACAATGCATGCATCCCTGATCATGGTCCACTGGCGTGGGGAAAAAAAACAAGCTCCCCTGACCCTGTCCTGGTGCCATAGTCACACAGGTACTCATTGATGGCCCTCTGCTGCATGTGCAGCCCCTAATAGGATCAGAAGAACACTAATTTTCTTCAGGTAGCTTTAGGTGCACACTGTGCAGAGGACGCACTACACTAACTGTAAATACTGTAGCTAATAGGACTAATAGGATCAGAAGAACACCAGCAATTTTCTTCAGGTAGCTGTAAATACTGTAAAAACACCTGCCTGCCTGTCAGTAGTAGGAAGAGAATAACAGGAACGGATCTAGCTAAACTGAATACAGTGTGTATATATATATATATATATATATATATATATATATATATATATATATATATACACAATACACTGTAAGTGCAGCTAACTGACTCGCCTGCCTACTAAATTAAATCAAATGACACTGTCTCTCTGTCTACCTATCTCTCTCTCAACGCCGGAACACACTACACAGGGCCACCGTGCAGGCGACCTTATATAGTGTGGGGCGTGTACTAAACCCCCTGAGCCATAATTGGCCAAAGCCACCGTGGCTTTGGCCAATTATGGCTCTCTGTACAGATGTGCGCTGTGATTGGCCAAGCATGCGGGTCATAGTGCATGCTTGGCCAATCATCAGCCAGCAATGCACTGCTATGGCGCAGTGAATTATGGGCCTTGACGCGCCACTCGAATTTGGAGCGAACGGCCCATATTGTGACAATATTGTGTAATGACCGAACAGGCAATGTTCGAGTCGAACATGCGTTTGATTCGAATACGAAGCTCATCTCTAGCGCATACCTTTATTGCTAATAACATCAAAAAGGCACCCCACATGATTCAGGGACCCCACATGGTTTGTCCCCCTCTTTCCTAGCCAGTCAGGTGGCATAATCAGATTAAGGTTCTGCTATGGATTTTTAGGGGGCCCTTTTGCATTTCTTTCTTTTGTTTTTTGTTTTTTAAGTAGTGTCCCTAAAGGTCTGTTATGCATTTTCTGGAGGACCTAATCTATGCATTTTTTTTCATTCTTGCTGTAGGATGTGTTATAGCAAAAGTGACATTTACAAATAAAAAAAAAAATACAGTTTACGTTGCTGGCAAATTACATGCATTGTTGGCTTTTTTTTTAAAGGCACACAAACCCCTCCAAAGGTCCCCCATAATACATATCAGACCCTTGGAGGGGTCTGTGTATGTGTGTGTGTTTTTTTTTTTTTAAGGAAGCTGTCAATTAAATATTGCCAGCGATTTGAAACACTTTTTTTTTATAGTGCTGCTGCAGCACTTTCTGTACAACTGAAATGTACCCTTCACAGACAGGATTAGGATAAATTCTAGGTATGTTGTTTAAATAAATTTACCATTTTTGAGCATTTAAAAAAAATTACTGCTGCTGGTCAAATGGAAATTTTATTAATTTTTTTGCATTGGTACAGGTTCCCCAGGACAGGGCCCACCACATGCTATTCTGTGAAACTCCCTTGCCTATTAGCCCAGAAAATTAACATTTTAATTTGACATATTTGGCTCCCATTGATTTCACTGGGATTCGAGTTTGGTTTACAAACTTCTTTGAAGTTCAATGGACCATGCTGGAACTGAAATTAAAGCAGTTTGGCTCTTTAGGTGAAAATGTTTTAGACAAGCATGAAAAAATGCTGTAAATTAGGAATGCTTTCAGAAACATAAATGTGAATAGTTTATTTTTATCAATTTCCAAAATGGAAAGTAAATGAACAGAAGAGAAATCTAAATATTTGGTGTGACCACCATTTGCCTTAAAAACAGCATCAATTCTCAATTCTTCTAGATACATAGTTACATTAGTCAGGTTGAAAAAAAGACACAAGTCCATCTAGTTAAACCAAAATAAAAAATTGAAAAAAATCATACAATCCCATATACACAACCCTATACCCACAGCTGATCCAGAGGAAGGCAAAAAAACCCAGCAAAATATGATCCAATTTGCTACAGCAGGGGAAAATTTTCTTCCTGATCCCCTGAGAGGCAATCGGATTTTCCCTGGATTAACTTCACCTATAAATGTTAGTATCTGTTTTTATTATGTACATTTAGGAACGAATCCAATCCTTTCTTAAAGCAATCTACTGAGCTGGCCAGAACAACCTCTGGAGGGAGTCTATTCCACATTTTCACAGCTCTTACTGTGAAGAAACCTTTTCATATTGGAGATGAAATCTTCTTTCTTCTAGATGTAAAGAGTGCCCCCTTGTTTTCTGTGATGACCTTAAAGTGAATAACTCAACACCAAGTTTACTATATGGGCAACTTATGTATTTAATATATAAAAAAACCCAAAATAGAGTCAAAGCTGCGCTCAGATCTAAAACCACAAACAGACAATTGTGAAAGAAAAAAGCTGCCAGCACCTACAAAAGTCCAGTATCTGACTCCTAAAATATGGTAAACAGCAAAGTGCAGCGCTATATATGTAAATGTGACATATAAAAAAATATAAATAAGAACCCACCAAGTGACATCATATCAGTCAGTAGATACATAAGCAAAATCAATCGATCAAAAAACAAACTTTGTTCACAAGTGCATGTGAAAAAATATATATAAAAAAACAATATGTGTAATAGTCCAAAACATAATAGTAGAGTCCACAAAAAGAAAAAACCCTCATCCAGGAGAGGTGTGATAAGAAGTAGATAATCCACCAAGGAGTGTGTGAGTAAGGTCTGCTTACCGGACGGCGATGACTGCTATTACAGCAGTCTCGCCCAGCATAGGGATTATGGTCTCCCAAAACCACAGATACAGAGCGGGACCAGTAGCTTTAACACTCGATCATGACCGGAAATAGAAAGCAAAACACATCCATAGCGCAATAACGTATGATAAAAGGTTTTTAATAGAATAAAAGAATTGCACTTACAATTTGGCAGAAAATAATGTGGCATGAGAGATATCATACACAGCAGCGGAGTCTCCGTGTGCCGTGATTCAATCCCCAGACGACGTCCATTCGTGACGAAACGCGTAGGGAGGAGCCTACGACGGTGACGTCATCACGTTCTCGGACGGGCTTTGCAGTACAGGAAGTGAATCGCGGCACACGGAGACACCGCTGCTGTGTATGATATCTCTCATGCCACATTATTTTCTGCCAAATTGTAAGTGCAATTCTTTTATTCTATTAAAAACCTTTTATCATACGTTATTGCGCTATGGATGTGTTTTGCTTTCTATTTCCGGTCATGATCGAGTGTTAAAGCTACTGGTCCCGCTCTGTATCTGTGGTTTTGGGAGACCATAATCCCTATGCTGGGCGAGACTGCTGTAATAGCAGTCATCGCCGTCCGGTAAGCAGACCTTACTCACACACTCCTTGGTGGATTATCTACTTCTTATCACACCTCTCCTGGACGAGGGTTTTTTTCTTTTTGTGGACTCTACTATTATGTTTTGGACTATTACACATATTGTTTTTTTATATATATTTTTTCACACGCACTTGTGAACAAAGTTTGTTTTTTGATCGATTGATTTTGCTTATGTATCTACTGACTGATATGATGTCACTTGGTGGGTTCTTATTTATATTTTTTTATATGTCACATTTACATATATAGCGCTGCACTTTGCTGTTTACCACAACTTATGTATTTATACATATACCCCTTAATCTCCTTCTCTCAAGAGAGAATTAATTCAGTTCCTCTAATCTTTCCTCATAGCTGAGCTCCTCCATGTCTTTTATCAGTTTGGTTGCCCTTCTCTGCACTTTCTCCAGTTCCCCGATATCCTTTTTGAGAACTGGTGCCCAAAACTGAACTGCATATTCCAGATGAGGTCTTACTAATGATGTGTACAAGGGCAAAATTATATATCTCTCTCTGGAGTTTATAACTCTCTTAAAGGGGTTTAAACCCTCAAGGTTTTTCACCTTAATGCATTCTATGTAATAAGGTGAAAAGCCTCCTGTGATGCAGCCAAAACCCCCAGATACTTCTGCACTATGGATTCCCCCAGTTGTACTCCCCCTAGTATGTATGATGCATGCATATTCTTAGCCCCCAAGTGCATAACTTTACATTTATCAACATTAAACCTCATTTGCCCAATTAACCACTTGCCGACCGCCGCACGACTATATACGTCGGCAGAATGGCACGGGCAGGCAAAAGGACGTGTATGTACGTCCTTGCCTGCCCGCGGGTGGGGGGTCCGATCGGACCCCCCCCCCGGTGCCTGCGGCGGTCGGCAAATCTTCCCCGGCGATCGGAGGTGAGGGGGAGGCCATCCATTCGTGGCCCCCCCCTCGCGATCGCTCTCAGCCAATGGGATCATTTCTCTGCCTCTGTATTGTACACAGAGGCAGAGGAAATGATGTCATCTCTCCTCGGCTCGGTATTTTCCGTTCCGGGCCGAGGAGAGAAGACTGTAATGTGAGTGCACCAACACACTACACACAGTAGAACATGCCAGGCACACAAAACACCTCGATCCCCCCCCCGATCGCCCCCCGATCCCCCCCCAATCACCCCCCCCCTGTCACAAACTGACACCAAGCAGGTTTTTTTTTTTTTTTTTTTTTTTCTGATTACTGTATTGGTGTCAGTTTGTGACAGTTACAGTGTCAGGGCAGTGAGTGTTAGGCCCCCTGTAGGTCTAGGGTACCCCCCTAACCCCCCCTAATAAAGTTTTAACCCCTTGATCACCCCCTGTCACCAGTGTCGCTAAGCGATCATTTTTCTGATCGCTGTATTAGTGTCGCTGGTGACGCTAGTTAGGGACGTAAATATTTAGGTTCACCGTCAGCGTTTTATAGCGACAGGGACCCCCATATACTACCTAATAAATGTTTTAACCCCTTGATTGCCCCCTAGTTAACCCTTTCACCACTGATCACCGTATAAACGTTACGGGTGACGCTGGTTAGTTTGTTTATTTTTTATAGTGTCAGGGCACCCGCCGTTTATTACCGAATAAAGATTTAGCCCCCTGATCACCCGACGGTGATATGCGTCGCCCCAGGCAGCGTCAGATTAGCGCCAGTACCGCTAACACCCACGCACGCAGCATACGCCTCCCTTAGTGGTATAGTATCTGTACAGATCAATATCTGATCCGATCAGATCTATACTAGCGTCCCCAGCAGTTTAGGGTTCCCAAAAACACAGTGTTAGCGGGATCAGCCCAGATACCCGCTAGCACCTGCATTTTGCCCCTCCGCCCAGCTCGGCCCAGCCCACCCAAGTGCAGTATCGATCGATCACTGTCACTTACAAAACACTAAACGCATAACTGCAGCGTTCGCAGAGTCAGGCCTGATCCCTGCGATCGCTAACAGTTTTTTTGGTAGCATTTTGGTGAAATGGCAAGCACCAGCCCCAGGCAGCGTCAGGTTAGTGCCAGTACCGCTAACACCCACGCACCGTACACCTCCCTTAGTGGTATAGTATCTGATCGGATCAATATCTGATCCGATCAGATCTATACTAGCGTCCCCAGCAGTTTAGGGTTCCCAAAAACGCAGTGTTAGCGGGATCAGCCCAGATACCTGCTAGCACCTGTGTTTTGCCCCTCCGCCCGGCCCAGCCCAGCCCACCCAAGTGCAGTATCGATTGATCACTGTCACTTACAAAACACTAAACGCATAACTGCAGCGTTCGCAGAGTCAGGCCTGATCCCTGCGATCGCTAACAGTTTTTTTTGGTAGCGTTTTGGTGAACTGGCAAGCACCAGCCCCAGGCAGCGTCAGGTTAGTGCCAGTAGCGCTAACACCCACGCACGCACCGTACACCTCCCTTAGTGGTATAGTATCTGAACTGATCAATATCTGATCCGATCAGATCTATACTGGCGTCCCCAGCAGTTTAGGGTTCCCAAAAACGCAGTGTCAGCGGGATCAGCCCAGATACCTGCTAGCACCTGCGTTTTGCCCCTCCGCCCGGCCCAGCCCAGCCCACCCAAGTGCAGTATCGATCGATCACTGTCACTTACAAAACACTAAATGCATAACTGCAGCATTCACAGAGTCAGGCCTGATCCCTGCGATCGCTAACAGTTTTTTTGGTAGCATTTTGGTGAACTGGCAAGCGCCAGCGGCCTAGTACACCCCGGTCGTAGTCAAACCAGCACTGCAGTAACACTTGGTGACGTGGCGAGTCCCATAAGTGCAGTTCAAGCTGGTGAGGTGGCAAGCACAAATAGTGTCCCGCTGCCACCAAGAAGACAAACACAGGCCCGTCGTGCCCATAATGCCCTTCCTGCTGCATTCGCCAATCTTAATTGGGAACCCACCACTTCTGCAGCGCCCGTACTTCCCCCATTCACATACCCAACCAAATGCAGTCGGCTGCATGAGAGGCATTTTTATGTCCTCCCGAGTACCCCTACCCAACGAACCCCCCCAAAAAAGATGTTGTGTCTGCAGCAAGCGCGGATATAGGCGTGACACCCGCTATTATTGTCCCTCCTGTCCTGACAATCCTGGTCTTTGCATTGGTGAATGTTTTGAACGCTACCATTCACTAGTTGAGTATTAGCGTAGGGTACAGCATTGCACAGACTAGGACACACTTTCACAGGGTCTCCCAAGATGCCATCGCATTTTGAGAGACCCGAACCTGGAACCGGTTACAGTTATAAAAGTTACAGTTACAAAAAAAGTGTAAAAAAAAAAAAAAAACACAAACAAAAATATAAAATAAAAAATAATAGTTGTAGTTTTATTGTTCTCTCTCTATTCTCTCTCTCTCTCTCTATTCTCTCTATTGTTCTGCTCTTTTTTACTGTATTCTATTCTGCAATTTTTTATTGTTATTATGTTTTATCATGTTTGCTTTTCAGGTCTGCAATTTTTTATACTTTACCGTTTACTGTGCTTTATTGTTAACCATATTTTTGTCTTCAGGTACAGCATTCACGACTTTGAGTGGTTATACCAAAATGATGCCTGCAGGTTTAGGTATCATCTTGGTATCATTCTTTTCAGCCAGCGGTCGGCTTTCATGTAAAAGCAATCCTAGCGGCTAATTAGCCTCTAGACTGCTTTTACAAGCAGTGGGAGAGAATGCCCCCCCCCCCACCGTCTTCCGTGTTTTTCTCTGGCTCTCCTGTCTCAACAGGGAACCTGAGAATGCAGCCGGTGATTCAACCAGCTGACCATAGAGCTGATCAGAGACCAGAGTGGCTCCAAACATCTCTATGGCCTAAGAAACCGGAAGCTACGAGCATTTTATGACTTAGATTTCGCCGGATGTAAATAGCGCCATTGGGAAATTGGGAAAGCATTTTATCATACCGATCTTGGTGTGGTCAGATGCTTTGAGGGCAGAGGAGAAATCTAGGGTCTAATAGACCCCAATTTTTTCAAAAAAGAGTACCTGTCACTACCTATTGCTATCATAGGGGATATTTACATTCCCTGAGATAACAATAAAAATGATTAAAAAAAAAAAAAATGAAAGGAACAGTTTTAAAATAAGATAAAAAAGCAAAAAAATAATAAAGAAAAAAAAAAAAAAAAAAAAAAGCACCCCTGTCCCCCCTGCTCTCGCGCTAAGGCGAACGCAAGCGTCGGTCTGGCGTCAAATGTAAACAGCAATTGCACCATGCATGTGAGGTATCACCGCGACGGTCAGATCGAGGGCAGTAATTTTAGCAGTAGACCTCCTCTGTAAATCTAAAGTGGTAACCTGTAAAGGCTTTTAAAGGCTTTTAAAAATGTATTTATTTTGTTGTCACTGCACGTTTGTGCGCAATTGTAAAGCATGTCATGTTTGGTATCCATGTACTCGGCCTAAGATCATCTTTTTTATTTCATCAAACATTTGGGCAATATAGTGTGTTTTAGTGCATTAAAATGTAAAAAAGTGTGTTTTTTCCCCAAAAAATGCGTTTGAAAAATCACTGCGCAAATACTGTGTGAAAAAAAAAATAAAACACCCACCATTTTAATCTGTAGGGCATTTGCTTTAAAAAAATATATAATGTGTGGGGGTTCAAAGTAATTTTCTTGCAAAAAAAATAATTTTTTCATGTAATCAAAAAGTGTCAGAAAGGGCTTTGTCTTCAAGTGGTTAGAAGAGTGGGTGATGTGTGACATAAGCTTTTAAATGTTGTGCATAAAATGCCAGGACAGTTCAAACCCCCCCAAATGACCCCATTTTGGAAAGTAGACACCCCAAGCTATTTGCTGAGAGGCATGTCGAGTCCATGGAATATTTTATATTGTGACACAAGTTGCGGGAAAGAGACAAATTATTATTTTTTTTTTTTTTTTTGCACAAAGTTGTCACTAAATGATATATTGCTCAAACATGCCATGGGAATATGTGAAATTACACCCCAAAATACATTCTGTTGCTTCTCCTGAGTACGGGGATACCACATGTGTGAGACTTTTTGGGAGCCTAGCCACGTATGGGACCCCGAAAACCAAGCACCGCCTTCAGGCTTTCTAAGGGCGTAAATTTTTGATTTCACTCTTCACTGCCTATCACAGTCTCGGAGGCCATGGAATGCCCAGGTGGCACAAACCCCCCCCAAATGACCCCATTTTGGAAAGTAGACACCCCAAGCTATTTGCTGAGAGGTATAGTGAATATTTTGCAGACCTCACTTTTTGTCACAAAGTTTTGAAAATTAAAAAAAGAAAAAAAAAATTTTTTTTTTGTCTTTCTTCATTTTCAAAAACAAATGAGAGCTGCAAAATACTCACCATGCCTCTCAGCAAATAGCTTGGGGTGTCTACTTTCCAAAATGGGGTCATTTGGGGGGGGTTTGTGCCACCTGGGCATTCCATGGCCTCCGAAACTGTGATAGGCAGTGAAGAGTGAAATCAAAAATGTACACCCTTAGAAATCCTGAAGGCGGTGATTGGTTTTCGGGGTCCCGTACGCGGCTAGGCTCCTAAAAAGTCCCACACATGTGGTATCCCCGTACTCAAGAGAAGCAGCAGAATGTATTTTGGGGTGCAATTCCACATATGCCCATGACCTGTGTGAGCAATATATCATTTAGTGACAACTTTGTGCAAAAAAAAAAAAATAAAAAAATAAATTGTCACTTTCCCGCAACTTGTGTCAAAATATAAAATATTCCATGGACTCAACATGCCTCTCAGCAAATAGCTTGGGGTGTCTACTTTCCAAAATGGGGTCATTTGGGGGGGGGTTTGTGCCATCTGGGCATTTTATGGCCTTCAAAACTGTGATAGGTAGTGAGGAGTAAAATCAAAAATGTACGCCCTTAGAAATCCTGAAGGCAGTGATTGGTTTTTGGGGCCCCGTATGCGGCTAGGCTCCCAAAAAGTCCCACACATGTGGTATCCCCATACTCAGGAGAAGCAGCTAAATGTATTTTGGGGTGCAATTCCACATATGCCCATGGCCTGTGTGAGCAATATATCATTTAGTGACAACTTTTTGTAATTTTTTTTTTTTTTTTTTTTTTCATTATTCAATCACTTGGGACAAAAAAAATGAATATTCAATGGGCTCAACATGCCTCTCAGCAATTTCCTTGGGGTGTCTACTTTCCAAAATGGGGTCATTTGTGGGGGTTTTGTACTGCCCTGTCATTTTAGCACCTCAAGAAATGACATAGGCAGTCATAAATTAAAGACTGTGTAAATTCCAGAAAATGTACCCTAGTTTGTAGGTGCTATAACTTTTGCGCAAACCAATAAATATACACTTATTGACATTTTTTTTACCAAAGACATGTGGCCAAATACATTTTGGCCTAAATGTATGACTAAAATTGAGTTTATTGGATTTTTTTTAGAACAAAAAGTAGAAAATATCATTTTTTTTCAAAATTTTCGGTCTTTTTCCGTGTATAGCACAAAAAATAAAAACGGCAGAGGTGATCAAATACCATCAAAAGAAAGCTCTATTTGTGGGAAGAAAAGGACGCAAATTTCGTTTGGTTACAGCATTGCATGACCGCGCAATTAGCAGTTAAAGCGACGCAGTGCCAAATTGTAAAAAGTGCTCTGGTCAGGAAGGGGGTAAATCCTTCCGGGGCTGAAGTGGTTAAACAGTGCATTGAGGTCGGCTTGTAAATCGGAGACATCCTGTAAGAACGTTATTCCACTGCATAGCTTGGTGTCATCTGCAAACACTGAAAGAGTACTTTTAATCACAGACCTTATATAATTTATAAAGATAATAAAAAGTAAGGGTCCCAACACTGAACCTTAGGGTACACCACTGATAAACTTAGATCATTCAGAGTAAGATTCATTAACCACAACTCTCTGAATTCATTTTTATAGTCAGTTGTCTAACCATTTACAAACTGATCTTTCTAAGCCTGTAGACTTTACCTTACACATTAGCTATGTGTAGGGAACTGTGTCAAATGCTTTTGCAAAATCCAAGTATACCACGTCCACAGCCACTTCTCTGTCCAAGGTTTTAATTACCTCCCCATAAAAAGAAATCAGGTTTGTTTGACAACTTCTGTCATGAATCCATGCTGTCTGTTGCTTAAAATATTTTTTTCCAGCAAGAACTCATCTATGTGGTCCTTTATTAAATTCTCCAGTATCTTCCTGACTATAGAAGTTAAACTAACAGGTGTATAGTTACTTGTTAAAAACTTTGATTCTTTTTAAATATGGGCACCACATTGGCTCTACGCCAAAGATAAGCTTGCACACAGATTTTGAAAGAACTCGGCATGTACTGTAGGTTTTTCCAAACATTTTGGAGAAATAGCCACAGATCTTCTATGGATGTAGGTTGCCTCATATCCTTCTGTCTCCTTGTATTATGCTACATAGACT
Organism: Aquarana catesbeiana; assembly: GCF_042186555.1. Lineage (NCBI taxonomy): Eukaryota > Metazoa > Chordata > Amphibia > Anura > Ranidae > Aquarana > Aquarana catesbeiana. The sequence goes on from NC_133324.1 coordinate 647,362,332, forward strand.
GGATAATGTTGAGATTAGGACTCTGTGGGGGCCAAACTATCACTTCCAGGACCCCTTGTTCTTCTTTACGCTAACAATAAGTCTCGGCCAGTCTTTAGAGTGCTACACAGTAGCAGATACTGTGTATGCTCCACACCCCAAGAGGGGGACAAAATTCCGGTGAGTGCAGCCACAATAAGAGCATGGATAAGACACGTATGCTGTGATCACCTTTGAAAAGTGGAATATATCACTTTTTTGCACACAATTTAAAAAGTGGGACTATAATTTACTTGGTTGTAACGCATGTTTTTATATGTGAGTGATCTGCCCCTTGTTTTTTTTTTTTTGGAATTAAAGCTCATCATTCTATAAGCTTATTACTTATGAATTTTATTATTCACTTTTTTTACCATTGTCACAATTTTTGTATTATTTACGTAATTTTACAATCATTTGGGATGTTTATTAACCACGTATAGATTATTGATAAGGTTTGGGCTATTTATTGCCAACGTCTAAACACCGGGAATCTAGTGTATGCTAATTCACTAGTGCACGTTCACATATCTACTCAAGTTATCATATTTTTCTTTTTTCATCCTAGTTATATATTCACTTTTATCATAAAATATTGTAAATGATCAGGTGTATAGAACAACAGAACAGCGCCACATCTACTTCACTTTCTCGTCATCAGCTGTCAATGGATTTCCTCGCTGATAGCTGAACAATTTAAAAAAAAGTGTAGGTAAAAAAATAAAGAAAAAAAATGCATGGGTTCCCCTGCAGTCCATACCAGGCCCTTCAGGTCTGATATGGATTTGGAGGGGAATCCCAAGCCAAAAAAAAAAAAGTGTGCGTCCCTCCCAAAATCTGTAACAGACCCTTATCTGGGTATGCAGCCTGGTAGGTCAGGAAATAGGGGAGGCAAGCGAGCGCCCTCCCCCTGAACCATACCAGGCCACATGCCCTCAACATGGGGGGACAAGGGCCTCTATGTGACAACCCTGGGCTGTGGTTGTCGGAGTCTGCTTATTGAAATCTGGAATCCCCCTTTAACAAGGGGGCCCCCAGATCCTGCCCCCCTATGTGAATGACTATGGGGTACATAGTACATAGTACCCCTACCCATTCACAAAAAAGTGGCAAAAATGAATACACACAATAGACAGTTTTTGACAAATCCTTTATATCCTAATAGAAAAAATGAAAAATGCTTTGCCTCTTGGGAGGCCTCCAGCCGAATGCCTCCTCTCAGCTTTGACATTTATTATGGCCCCGCCCCCACATGACATCACACGCCCATCATGCACAAGTATGTGATGTAATCAGGGGGCGGGGCCACCGGGTGACGTAGCTAGGTGGCCCCACCCCTTACCTATATAAGAAATGTCAAAGCAAAGAGGAGGCATTCCGCGGGTGGCCTCTCAGGAGGCGAGGGCGTTTTTCATTATTTCTATTTTCCCAGGTCCAGCGGGTGGTGTGATTGACAATGGATTTACATCGAGGGACACTATTTTTTATTTTTCATTTTTTAATAAAGGATTTGTCAAACACTGTCAATTGTATTTATTGAAAATAATAATGCGTACTGGTGCGCAAACCACCAACTAGACTGTAAATAAAATAATAAATATAGGTGATAAAGCTGTCACCCTAAAGGTGTTCCCACACCACGAAATAACTGTCAATAATGATAATAGGTGATGTGGCGCTAAATCCAAAAAATGTGCAAAACAATGATGTGAAAAATCAGTAAGTAATCAAGTAATAATGTGAAACAACCACGTACATGGAGATTCTACACGAAAATCCAAATAATAATTGTGTCAACAGCAATTAATCTACCATCATAATGTGTACCAAAGGTTATGATGAACCATCGCTACAACAAAAATAGGTGTGGATATCCCTATTCCTAAATCACTAATGAATCTCGTACATAAATCCAAACCAATAAATCCAAAAAGTGACTGAATCCCATCAGGAACCAATATATAAAGTATAAACATTAAATATAATGCAAAGTATAAAAAATCAGTGAAAACAGTGACAAATAGATTCTCTGTATTACATAATTACAGTAAGTGTATATAAAGTAGCAGTCCAAAAAAATATTAAAATGTTTAAATTCATGCAAAAAAAAGTGCCCCAATAAAAAGTCCCATATACTGTGCAACCTGGATTGTGAAAATCTCCAGGAAATGGTGAAAATAGTAGTACCGGCAACAGCTCCCCAGTGCAGTCCCTCCAGCCTCTCACCTTAAGGCTGATCGATAACAGCCCAATGAATACAACCCAGATGGACGGACAGCTCCACGATCCTCCTCTAAAGGACTCTCCTATGGATCTCCTGTTATGATACCGCTCTCAGCTCCCACGGCACCCCAGTAAGTCAGCCAGGCAATACAAAAGATGGGAAGGAGTACTCCATGGTGTAGTATCAAATACAACCAAATTTATTAAAAGTATCCACTTACATTAGTAAAAAGAAAACAAGCACACACTACAGCTGATTCCTGATCCTGGACGTGATCGGGAAAAGCCGAACAAGACAGGACCCGCCTCTCCTCCCTGACACGTTGCGTGACCGCCACGTCACTTTTTCAAAGGGTATGGAGAAGGTTAAAGCGGAGATTCCTCTTATAGCAGAAGGGTTACCACGGTAACTTCTGCTCAATACTTAAAATATCCTACTCCTTACAGTTTAGTCAAATAACAACGAAAAATACTGACATATTAATTATATAAAACAAACAATGGTAAGTTCCATAAAACTATAAATAATAAATAAAAATATATATAAAACAAGGATCATGGTGTAATGGCTATATTCAATAGACCAGCGCCATCTAGTGGTCAAAGGAATATTACAAATGACTACATAAATGGATTTTTTTCCCTTGATACCGGGACTGCCATCTACTGGGCAATTAAGATATCACAGCAAAAAACCAAAATACTAAATAAAGTAATATTAATTTCTAACGTACCATACCATAGAAAAAAACAATACATATTTCTGATAATAATTCTAAAATCAATCAATACAAAAAGCATTTCATAAATCACCTAAATTTTAAAATGCATAAATATTTCATTAATCAGGTCTCATGTAGTACACATAATCAATAATAACTAAAAACAAATGTATAAATATAAAACTTCCTCAAGTCTCCTATTTCATATTATCTAAAAATTGTCTAATAGCAGAGAGAGAGCTAAATGATTTCTAAACAATTCCAAAAGGGAAAGAGAACAGTGATAGTGAAAAGGAAGTGAAATATGGTTTTAAAATAAGACTAAAATATTCAATAATCCGAAATAAAACAGTCAAGATCAAATTCCACATTATATCCTAATGGCGCTAAAGTACGAAGCTCATAAATCCAACGAGATTCTGACTGACTAAGTTTAATTACTTTGTTGTCACCCCTCCAATGGGGTTTGTATCTATCTATTCCCCATACTTTTAAAGCATTGGCGAAACAGCTACACAGAGACATAGAACAAAAAGATAATGAGACTGCAGCAAGGAAAAGGAGGAAATACCAGAGAGATTTGAAGGACTATGAGGATGATCTAGTGTTTAAATGGCAGAATAAATTAGAAGAATCGGTAACAAATTCCACCAATACAACCCCTGAAAAGGGAAGGGATGAAAAAACTATGGGAATCACTGAGAAAGTGAAGAATTTACCTATTAGGGTCCCAGGAGAAAACCGTAACATCTATAATACTCCGAATCAGAGACAAGGATGGAATGGAAACAATAATTGGAAAAAGCCTTTTTGGAAGAATAATTGGCATAATAATAATTTCTATAATTCTCCGAGATCCTTTCAACAGGTCCCGGATAGAAGAGAGTCGGTGACACCTCCTTGGAGAAATTATGAGAACCAAAGATATGATAATGGGAATGGAGATACCAGACCATATTATCATGATGGAAGACGAGAACAAAGGCTCTATGAAAATCATTATAATATTCCAACATATAATCGTGAATATCTGAATCATGAATATCTGAGAAGACCTGATGAAGGAGGACGGACGCCTAGAGACCATCGAGAAAGGGGAAGAACTCCGAATTATCAATATGGGAGACGTGATAGAACTCCGACTCATTTTTTAGAAATTAGATCCCGGGGGTCTCCCAGACGGTATCAGATGGAGAACAGATCTCGAAGATCTTTCAGGAGGAGCCCAGATTGGACACTGAGGAGAGAAACAAGAAGGGAAGAAAGAAACTGGGAACAACAGAGAGACCGGGGAGAGAGATCAAGGAGGTCCCCGAGAAAAGGTTCAGAAAAACCATCCGGAGGAAACAGAAAACAAAGCGTGGATGTAGAGCAGAAACAAAAAAAACAAAAGAAAAAGAGAGTAATAGGAGAAGGGATAGTGAATATCAGTGGAGTGGAATTGACAGAAAATGAAATTAGAGTATTGGACAAAGGTCTAAAATTCGCATTAAAAAAGAATTTAAATAAATTCAACACTTACATAGATATTAATAAATTTGCCAGAAGCCTTTATATTAAAAATATATGATGAGTAACCAGGAGAGGATCTATTGAGGAATAATAGTGTGAAAAGTGAAATCAAGTTTAGTGATCTAAAAAACAAATCGTTATTTAATCCCCCAATGGGAACAGAAGGACATATTGAGGTATTCCGAAGAATGGTTTTAAAGGATTTACAGGACCTTAAGATTAAAAAGATGAATGACCCTGGGGATATCAAAAATGGTATCAAGAATCTTGAAGAGAGGAAAAATATTGTGATAAGGCAGGCTGATAAAGGTGGAGCAATAGTGATCCAATCAAAGAAGGACTATCAGGAAGAACTTAATAGACAATTGAGCGATGCCAGTACATATCAGAAACTGCCAGGTAACCCAATTGTAAGATATAAAGATGACTTAGCTCATTTAGTGGAAAGAGGAAAATCAAAAGGCTTATTGAATAAAAGCAAAATATCTTCAGCCACGTGGATGCCGCATTCCGGTAATATATACTCTCCCTAAGATCCATAAAAATAAAGAGAAACCTCCAGGAAGGCCGATAGTAAATGGAATCAATCGGTCGGAGCAAGAATAGGGGAGTATATTGATTGGTTCCTACAGCCGCTAGTAATGAAAACAAAGTCATACTTAAGAGATACGAAACATCTGATACAGACAGCATCTCATTTGGGGATAGACCGGTATATCTTGCAACGGCCGATGTAGCATCGCTTTACACCATTATCAATCACGAAGAGGCAATACAAGCAACCAAATGGGCCCTGAATGAATTTAGTGACTTGAAGACGATGCAGAGAAAGTTCCTTTGTGATTGTTTAAGATACAGTTTGGATCACAACTACTTTTGGTATGAGAGTAAATTCTATAAACAGATTTTCAGACTAGCAATGGGTGCTAAACACACACCTAGTGTTGCCAATCTTTATATGGCTGAGTAGGAGGAAGAAGTCTTATATAATAATAAGCCACAACAACTCCTCCTTTTTAAAAGATTAATTGATGACATTATTGTTATCTGGGCTGGGGATAGAGAAAGTCTGATGGATTTCTGCTTTAACCTGAATACTAATAATAAGAATATTATCCTTGCATGGGAGATTAACGACGAGAGGATACAGTTTCTAGATCTGGAAATTCTAATAGAAGATGGAAAATTGGTTACACAAACATTCTTTAAACAGGTTGACAGGAACAGTTATCTCCCATTGGACAGTTGTCATCATGCTCCTTGGTTAAATAATATAGCTATAGGTCAATTTATTCGGTTAAAAAGAAATGTACCAAGCAGGAGGTGTTTTTAAAACAAGCAGAATTTATTGGTGAAAGATTCATTCAAAAAGGATATCGGTCCAGTTTTATTAAAGAAAACATTAAAGACATTGATGCCTTGGATAGAAGCAGATTGATAGAAGATTCAATTAGAGATAAAGAACCGATAAATACTGTACCATTAGTGATGGATTTTAATACGCAACACAAACAAATAGAAAAAATCATTAAGAAATATTGGAATATTGTGAAAGCCGATCGACATCTAGGAACAATATTACCGGAAAAACCTAGATTCACATATCGAAGGGCACCAACTTTAAGGGATCGTATTGCAAAAAATGTGTTGGATCCCCCTTCTCAAAATAAGTTTTCTTTCTTTGATGGAAAAGGATTCTATCCCTGTAAGACATGTTATACATGCAGACACACAAAGCAAACAAAGAAGAAAAAAATGAATTTTAAATCGACTGTTACCAGTAGAGAATATGAGATAGAAGAATTTATATCTTGTCGAACAGAAGGAGTGGTGTACCTGCTGGAATGTACATGTCAAATTCAGTACGTTGGATGAACTAAGAGAGAACTCTGGAAGAGACTCAAGAAACATACCCAGAACATTAAGAATGGCTACCCAAAACATCTAAACATTATGATCAGTTTCATAACAGAGATCCCTCCTCTTTAAAAGTATGGGGAATAGATAGATACAAACCCCATTGGAGAGGTGACAAGAAAGTAATTAAACGTAGTCAGTCAGAATCTCGTTGGATTTATGAGCTTCGTACTTTAGCGCCATTAGAACATAATGTGGAATTTGATCTTAACTGTTTTATTTCGGATTATTTAATATTTTAGTCTTATTTTAAACCCATATTTCACTTCCTTTTCACTATCACTGCCTCTCCATACCCTTTGAAAAAGTGACGTGACGGTCACGCAACGCCTCAGGGAGGAGAGGCGGGTCCTGTCTTGTTTGGCTTTTCCCGATCACGGCCGGGATCGGGAATCAGCTGTAGTGTGTGCTCATTTTCTTTTTACTAATGTAAGTGGATACTTTTAATAAATTTGGTTATATTTGATACTACACCATGGAATACTCCTTTCCCTCTTTTGTATTGCCTGGCTGACTTACTGGGGTGCCATGGGAGCTGAGAGCGGTATCATAACAGGAGATCCATAAGAGAGTCCTTTAGAGGAGGATCGTGGAGCTGTCCGTCCATCTGGGCTGTATTCACTGGGCTGTTATCGATCAGCCTTAAGGTGAGAGGCTGGAGGGACTGCACTGGGGAGCTGTTGCCGGTACTACTATTTTCATCATTTCCTGGAGATTGTCACAATCCGGATTGCACAGTGTATGGGACTTTTTATTGGGTGCACGATTTTTTTGCATGAATTTAAACATTTTAATATTTTTTTGGACTGTTACTTTATATACACTTATTATAATGTAATACACAGAATCTATTCGTCACTGTTTTCACAGATTTTTTATACTTTGCATTATATTTAATGTTTATACTTTATATATATTGGTTCCTGATGGGATTCAGTCACTTTTTGGATTTATTGGTTTGGATTTATGTACGAGATTCATTAGTGATTTAGGAATAGGGATATCCACACCTATTTTTGTTGTAGCGATGGTTCACATTATGATGGTAGATTAATTGCTGTTGACACAATTATTATTTGGATTTTCGCGTAGAATCTCCATGTACGTGGTTGTTTTACATTATTATTTGATTATTTATTGATTTTTCACATCATTGCTTTGCACATTTTTTGGATTTAGCGCCACATCACTTATTATCATTATTGACAATTGTATATATTACTTTTTGACACTTTTTTGGTGAATGAGTAGGGGTACTATGTATCCAATACTCATTCACATTGGGGAGCGGAATCTGGGGGCACCTTCCAAATTCTGATAAGCCCCTACCCACAGATACCAACAACCACAGCCCAGGGTTGTCGAGAAGGGGCCCTTGTCCCTATCAACATGACCCCCCCACCCCAAAGCACCCACCATGGAGAGAGCATGTGGCCTGGTATAGTTCAGGAGGGGGGGCGCTTGCTTGTCCTGGATAAGGGTCTGGTATGGATTTTAGAGGGGCTAAGCCATTTTTTTTTTTATTTTGATGTGGAGTCTCCCTCCAAATCCATACCAGACCTGAAGGGCCTGGTATGGACTGGGAGACCCCACCACATTTTTTTTCTTTATTCTTTCAATAGCCGGGTGCTAGCAATTGTAACCGCAAGTCATTTTAAATGGGATTTGACTTTTTTTTTCTTTAGAAATGTCATTTTTGCTGTAGCATGTTTTATGCATGCTACAGATGCGCCACTTTGCAGGCACATTAAGGGGACCCCCAGCACTATATTTAAAGGAATTTTTCATTTTTATTGTTGCACTTTAACCACTTCAATAAAGGGCAATTATACAGCTTCCTGCCCAGACCAATTTTCAGCTTTCAGCGCTGTCGCACTTTGAATGACAATTGCGTGGTCATACAACACTGTACCCAAACTAAATTTTTATCATTTTGTTCCCACAAATAGAGCTTTCTTTTGGTGGTATTTGATCACCTCTGGAATTTTTATTTTCTGCTAAACAAATAAAAAAAAACAAAAACTTTGAAAAATATTTTTTTTTTGTTTCTGTTACAAAACTTTGTAAATAAGTAAGTTTTCTCCTTCACTGATGGGCACTGATAGGGCTGCACTGATGGGCACCAATGAGGTGGCACTGATGGGTACTGGTGATGGGCACTAATATGCAGCACTGATGGGGCACTGATAGGTGGCACTGATATGCAGCACTGATGGGGCACTGATAGGTGGCACTGATGGGCACTGAAAGGCGGCACAAATGGGCCCTGAAAGGTGGCACGGAAGGGCACTGATAGGTGGCACGGAAGGGCACTGATAGGCGGCACATATGGGCACTGATAGACGGCACAGATGGGCACTGATAGGTTGATAGGTTGATAGGTGGCACTGATGTATACTAATAGATGGTACTGATGGATTCCAATCAGTGCCAAACAATAATGCCTGCCAATTAGTGATTCCCAATGTGGGCACTGATTGGCATCCATTGTGGGCACTGATTGGCATCCATTGTAGGCACTGATTGGCATCCCTGGTGGTCTAGGGTGGCACACCTGGTGGTGACATCCCTGGTGGTCCTGGTGGCGTCCCTGGTGGTCCAGTGTGGGCATTATCGGGGGGGCTGTGCTGATAATCAGCACAGATCCCCCTGTCAGAGGAGAATCTGATCGGCTCTCCTCTACTTGCATCTGACAGAAGCGAGTGAGGAAAAGCCAATCAATGGCTCTTCCTGTTTACATCGTGATCAGCTGTGATTGGACACGGCTCATCACGTGGTCTGTCAGAGACTCTTTACCACAATCGGAGTTGCAGTGTGTCAGACTGACACACTGCACCAACGATCACTGCGATGTGTATATATATATATATATATATATATATATATATATATATATATACACACACACACACACACATATATATATTCACACACAGTGCTCAGCATACATGAGTACACCCCAACAGTTTTGTCAGAAAACGTCTACTTTTCTTTCAAAATCATAATTTTCTATGGGGCACTATACTACAAAATACTCCCACAAATGCAGACCATTGATTGCAAACAAGATTTGGTAATTTGCACACACAAAAAAAGTATTTTTCCTAACAAATTAATTCAAGATTAATTCATTTTGCAAAAATGAATACATTCCAATAAAAGTCTTATGCCCCGTACACACGGTCGGACATTGATCAGACATTCAGACAACAAAATCCATGGATTTTTTCTGACGGATGTTGGCTCAAACTTGTCTTGCATACACATGGTCACACAAAGTTGTCAGAAAATCCGATCGTTCTGAACGTGGTGATGTAAAACACGTATGTCAGGACTATAAACGGGGCAGTAGCCAATAGCTTTCGTCTCTTAATTTATTCTGAGCATGCGTGGCACTTTGTGCATTGGATTTGTGTACACACGATCAGAATTTCCGACAATGGATTTTGTTGTTGTAAAATTTTATAGCAAGCTCTCAAACTTTGTGTGTCGGAAATTCCGATGGAAAATGTGTGATGGAGCCCACACATGGTCGGAATTTCCGACAACAAGGTCCTATCACACATTTTCCGTCGGAAAATCCGACCGTGTGTACAGGGCATTAGAAGCAAAGCTAAATTTTAGGCAACAGAATCCTAATTAACAAGAATTTAACTACAGGTGAGTCGAATTATTTATGAAACAGGTGTCCAGCATTTAGTTGATTATAAAAGGGCGCTACTTAAGAAAACCCACTTCCTATTTCATGCTTTCAGCAATGGCACCACATGGAAGATAAATGTCAATGTCAAGAAAAGTGAAGGCTACAAGAAAATCAGCAAAGCTTTACTTATCAGTCAAAATACTGTAACAAAAGTGATACAAAAATTTAACACAGATGGAACTGCAACCATCTCACAGAGACGTCCGGGCTGTCCATGGAAGTTAACACCTTGACAGGAGCGTCTTCTGATGAGAAGGCTTGAAGAAATCACCATGCAAGTTCACTACAGTTAGTTAAAGAAGCAGAAATCCAAACTGATGTGATTGTTTCCCCTGACACAATACAGCGTACACTGCAGAGCAATGGAATGCATGGGTGTTGTCCATGAAGGAAGCCTCTCCTAAAGCCCATGCACAAAAAACCCACCTAAAATTTGCCAGGGCCCATGCTGAAAAAGAAGTGATGAGACCAAGATACATTTTTTGGGAACTGATGGCTTTAAATTTGTATGGCATCGCAAGGTAAGGAGTACAAAGAAAAAAGCATGGTGCCTACAGTAAAACATGGTGGTGGGAGCTACATTTCATTGATGGTATCATGAATTCACAGATGTACTGCTCTATATTAAAAGAGAAGATCCTACCATCACTCTGTGCCCTTGGTTATCGTGCATGTTTCCAACATGACAATGATCCAAAACACACATCTATGGCTACTGTTGCATTTCTGAAGAAGAACAGGGTGAAAGTGATTCAATGGCCAAGTATATCTCCTGATTATTATTATTATAATTATACAGCATTTATATAGCGCCAACAGTTTACGCAGCACTTTACAATATAAAAGGGAGACAATACAGTTATAATACAATAAAATACAAAAGGATTAAGAGGGCCCTGCTCAGAAGAGCTTACAATCTAATAGGGTGGGGCAGGTGGTACAAAAGGTTGTAACTGTGGGGAATGAGCTGATGGAAGTGATAAAAGATTAGTTAGAGATGTGATAGGCTGAGGAAAAGGGGAAATTTGGGACTTTGAATGAGATGTGTGTTGGAGAAAAACAAATAAATACATAGCATAATTAAAAGAGGTTTATTCATAACAATGTGCTTAGGACATGGTACATAGCAGGTATAAGGAGCTGATGGGCATATAATGCATGTAAAAAAATTGTAATAATGCATTATTGCACAAACTTAATAAAATCAAAGCAAAATTAGAAACATGATTGAATAAAAAACTGCATAAAAAGCTTGACGCGTTCCGTGGATACATTCCACTTCTTCAGAAGAAAATGCAGAATTCATGTCTATAAAAAAAAAATATATCCAACATTACTCCAATGAATTGAACAAGGATGTAAGGAAAGGAAACAACCAAAACACCCCAAATAACTTACTTTACAGCTCTAAAAAATAGTCATGTAGTGCTGAAGCCTGCTGGTCAAGGAAGGGCGGGACATATCTCCGCCGGGAACTGGGGGGGCGTCAAACTTCAGACAGCCAAGAAAGAGAATACCACACTCCAGGGAGCAAAGAAATGTGTCCAGGGTGAGCTGCAGGAAGAGACCTGTAGACAGCTCCATTCTAGGTGAAAAAATAAAAAATGAATAAAAAATAAAAAAAGAAACAAAACTTCCATATGAGATGTGATAGGCTTTCCTGAAGAGATGAGTTTTCAGGGATCCCCTGAAGGTAGAAAGAGTAGGGGATAGCCAGACAGTTGGAGGTTGGGAGTCCTAGAGGATGGGAGAGGCTCTGGAGAAATCCTGGAGACAAGCATGAGAGGAGGAGACGAGAGAGCTTGAGAGTAGAAGGTCTTGAGAAGAGCGAAGAGGATGATTTGGGTGATATTTGGAGACAAGATTGGTGATTTAGCTCGGGGCAGAGTTGTGAATGGCTTTGTATGTTGTGGTTAGTATTTTGAATTTAATTTGCTGGGTGATTGGGAGCCAGTGTAGGGATTGGAGGAGAGGGTTGGCAGACACTGAGTGGTTGGTAAGGTGGATAAGTCTGGCAGCAGCATTCATGATAGACTGAAGAGGGTATAGCCTATGGAGAGGCAGGCCATTGAGAAGGGAGTTGCAATAGTCAAGGCGAGAGATAACAAGTGAGTGAATGAGGAGCTTGGTGGTTTCATTTGTTAAAAAGGGGCACATTTTAGAGAGGTGTTAAGGAGGTGAATTCTACAAACTTTTGACAACGATTGGATTTGAGGCTGAAATGACAAGTCAGAGTCTAGGATTACACCTAGAATGCCCCCTGGCATGAGGGGAGGGACTGATGGTCGCATTGTTGATTTTGATGGAAAAGTCATGGAGGGGGCACGGGCGGGGGGAATATTAATAGCTCAGTTTTAGAGAGATTTAGTTTAAGGAAATGGTGTGACATCCATGCTGATATGTCAGTTAGTAAATTAGTAATGTGAGAGGAGACTGAAAGAGTGAGGTGAAGAGTAGACAGATAGATTTGGGTGTCATCAGCGTATAAGTGGTATTGGAAGCCATGGGCGGTTATCAAGTGACCTAGGGAGGAGGTGTAGATAGAGAAGGGGTCCAAGAACAGAGCCTTGGGGGACCCCCACAGAAAGGGGCAATGGAGAGGAGAAAACAGAGTTGTAGGTGACACTGAAGGAGCGCTGTGATAAATAGGCAGAGAACCAGGATAGAGCAGAATCTCGGAGGCCAAGGGAATGTAGTTTATTGACAAGGAGTGCGTGGTCAACAGTATCAAAGGCTGCAGAGAGGTCAAGAAGTAGGAGTATGGAGTACTGGCTGTTGGTTTTAGCAGTTAGTAAATCATTAGTGAGTTTTAGTAAGGCAGTTTCCGTGGAGTGCTGCGACCGAAAGCCAGACTGTAAGGGGTCAAGAAGGTTTTCACTGAGGTAGGAGTTAAGACGGTTGTAGACTAAGCATTCTAGAAGTTTAAAGGTGAATGGGAGCAATGAGATGGGTCCTAAGTTGTTCAGGTTGGTAGGGTCCAGTGAGGGCTTTTTAAGTATGGGAGTGATCTGTGCATGTTTTAGAGGGGAGGGGAAAGTGCCACTAGAGAGGGAGAGATTGAAGATGTGAGTGAGGGAGCATAGGATAGAAGAAGAGGGTGACTGTGGTAGTTGCGAGGGAACAGGATCCAAGGGACAATTGGTTAGGTGGACATCTGAGAAAAGTTTTGTAACCTCTTCAGTAGTAGCCAATTCAAAAGAGGAGAGTGTTGAATGTGCTGTTAGGCAAGGTATGTTGGGTGTGGAAGATGTACGCACAGTGGAGGTGTCCTCACTAGGGATGAGCTTCGTGTTCGAGTCAAACCCATGTTCGACTCGAACATCGTCTGTTCGCCCGTTCGCCGAATTGTAAACGATATGGGCCGTTCGTGCCAAATTCGTGTGGCGTGTCATGGCCCATAATTCACTGCGGCATCGCAGTGCATTGCTGGCTGATGATTGGCCAAGCATGCACTATGACCCGCATGCTTGGCCAATCACAGCGCCGTCAGTAGAGAGAGCTGTAATTGGCCAAAGCCAGGGTGGCTTTGGCCAATTATGGCTCAGGGGGTTTAGAACACGCCCCACACTATATAAGGCCGCCTGCACGGCGGCCCTGTGTAGTGTGTTCTGGCGTGCTTAGAGAGAGAGAGAGACAGCATCATTAGTTAGCTAGATTAGGCAGGACAGTCAGTGGTGGTTATGACTAAGGCCTTATAGGCTGAAACGCGTCAACTGTTCTTATTTACGTTTGGTCACTGTGGCTTGTCAATAAATATTATACTTCTTAAGAGCAATCACCGGAATGCGGATCATCTTTTCCACATTTACCTACTTAGCCGGCGACTGTGGATCGAGCACCTGGGATCTCTGCTTTCTGTGTGATGTATGGGTATTAGCACTGACTTTTTTGTTTATATTCAGGACAGTCAGTGAGTTAGCTGCACTTACAGTGTATTGTGTATATATATGCATCCCAGGTGTTGTATATATATATATATATATATATATATATATATATATATATAGGCAGGCTTGTCTTGTTACAATATTTACAGCTACCTGAAGAAAATTGCTGGTGTTCTTTTGATCCTATTAGTACCACAGTCAGGCAGCTAGACTATTTACAGTTAGTGTAGTGCGTCCTCCCCACAGTGTTCAGTTAAAGCTACAAGTTAGTTTAGTGTGACCTCTGCACAGTGTTCAGCTAAAACTACAAGTTAGTGTAGTGCGTCCTCCTCACAGTGTTCAGCTAAAGCTACAAGCTAATTTAGTGTGACCTCTGCACAGTGTTCAGCTAAAGCTACAAGTTAGGGTAGTGCGTCCTCCTCACAGTGTTCAGCTAAAGCTACAAGTTAGTTTAGTGTGACCTCTGCACAGTGTTCATCTAAAGCTACAGGTTAGGGTAGTGCGTCCTCCTCACAGTGTTCAGCTAAAGCTACAAGTTAGTGTAGTGTGTCCTCCTCACAGTGTTCAGCTAAAACTACAAGTTAGTGTAGTGCGACCTCTGCACAGTGTTCAGCTAAAACTACAAGTTAGTGTAGTGCGACCTCTGCACAGTGCTCAACTAAAGCTACAAGTTAGTGCAGTGCGTCCTCTGAACAGTGTTCAGCTAAAACTACAAGTTAGTGTAGGGCGACCTCTGCAGTGTTCAGCTAAAACTACAAGTTAGTGTAGTGCGTCCTCTGAACAGTGTTCAGCTAAAACTACAAGTTAGTGTAGTGCGTCCTCCTCACAGTGTGCAGCTAAAACTACAAGTTAGTGTAGTGCGACCTCTGCACAGTGTTCAGCTAAATCTACAAGTTAGTGTAGCGCGTCTTCTGAACAGTGTTCAGCTAAAACTACAAGTTAGTGTAGTACAACCTCTGCACAGTGTTCAACTAAAGCTACAAGTTAGTGTAGTGCGTCCTCTGAACAGTGTTCAGCTAAAACTACAAGTTAGCGTAGTGCATCCTCCTCACAGTGTTCAGCTAAAACTACAAGTTTGTTTTTTGTGAGCTCTGCACAGTGTTCAGCTAAAGCTACCTGTAGAAGGTTGGTGGTGTTTTCCTGATCCTATCACTACCGCAGGCAGCTAAATAAGCTACACATTCGTTTTTTGCGAGCTCTGCACAGTGTTCAGCTAAAACTACAAGTTAGTTAGTGTAGTGCGAGCTCTGCACAGTGTTCAGGTAAAGCTACCTGTAGAAGGTTGGAGGTGTTTTCCTGATCCTATCACTACCGCAGGCAGCTAAATAAGCTACAAGTTAGTTTTTTGCAAGCTCTGCACAGTGTTCATCTAAAGCTACCTGTACAAGGTTGGTGGTGTTTTCCTGATCCTATCACTACCGCAGGCAGCTAAATAAGCTACAAGTTCGTTTTTGGCGAGCTCTGCACAGTGTTCACCTAAAGCTACCTGTAGAAGGTTGGTGGTGTTTTCCTGATCCTATCACTACCGCAGGCAGCTTAATAAGCTACAAGTTAATTTTTTGCGAGCTCTTCACAGTGTTCAGCTAAAGCTACCTGTAGAAGGTTGGTGGTGTTTTCCTGATCCTATCACTACCGCAGGCAGCTAAATAAGCTACAAGTTAGTTTTTTGCGAGCTCTGCACAATGTTCAAATAAAACTACAAGTTAGCGTAGTGCGAGCTCTGCACAGTGTTCAGCTAAAGTTACCTGTAGAAGGTTGGAGGTGTTTTCCTGATCCTATCACTACTGCAGGCAGCTAAATAAGCTACAAGTTAGTTTTTGCGAGCTCTGCACAATGTTCAGCTAAAACTACAAGTTAGTGTAGTGCGAGCTCTGCACAGTGTTCAGCTAAAGCTACCTGTAGAAGGTTGGTGGTGTTTTCCTGATCCTATCACTACCGCAGGCAGCTAAATAAGCTACAAGTTAGTTTTTTGCGAGCTCTGCACAGTGTTCAGCTAAAACTACAAGTTAGTGTAGTGCGAGCTCTGCACAGTGTTCAGCTAAAGCTACAAGTTAGGGTAGTGCGTCCTCCTCACAGTGTTCAGCTAAAGCTACAAGTTAGTGTAGTGCATCCTCCTCACAGTGTTCAGCTAAAACTACAAGTTAGTGTAGTGCGACCTCTGCACAGTGTTCAGCCAAATCTACAAGTTAGTGTAGTGCGTCTTCTGAACAGTGTTCAGCTAAAACTACAAGTTAGTGTAGTGCGACCTCTGCGCAGTGTTCAGCTAAAGCTACAAGTTAGTGCAGTGTGTCCTCTGAACAGTGTTCAGCTAAAACTACAAGTTAGTGTAGTGCGTCCTCCTCACAGTGTTCAGCTAAAACTACAAGTTAGTGTAGTGCGACCTCTGCACAGTGTTCAGCTAAATCTACAAGTTAGTGTAGTGCGTCTTCTGAACAGTGTTCAGCTAAAACTACAAGTTAGTGTAGTACGACCTCTGCACAGTGTTCAGCTAAAGCTACAAGTTTGTTTTTTGCGAGCTCTGCACAGTGTTCAGCTAAAGCTACCTGTAGAAGGTTGGTGGTGTTTTCCTGATCCTATCACTACCGCAGGCAGCTAAATAAGCTACACGTTTGTTTTTTGCGAGCTCTGCACAGTATTCAGCTAAAACTACAAGTTAGTGTAGTGCGAGCTCTGCACAGTGTTCAGGTAAAGCTACCTGTAGAAGGTTGGAGGTGTTTTCCTGATCCTATCACTACCGCAGGCAGCTTAATAAGCTACAAGTTAATTTTTTGCGAGCTCTGCACAGTGTTCAGCTAAAGCTACCTGTAGAAGGTTAGTGGTGTTTTCCTGATCCTATCACTACCGCAGGCAGCTAAATAAGCTACAAGTTAGTTTTTTGCGAGCTCTGCACAATGTTCAGCTAAAACTACAAGTTAGTGTAGTGCGAGCTCTGCACAGTGTTCAGCTAAAGCTACCTGTAGAAGGTTGGAGGTGTTTTCCTGATCCTATCACTACCGCAGGCAGCTAAATAAGCTACAAGTTAGTTTTTTGCGAGCTCTGCACAATGTTCAGCTAAAACTACAAGTTAGTGTAGTGCGAGCTCTGCACAGTGTTCAGCTAAAGCTACCTGTAGAAGGTTGGAGGTGTTTTCCTGATCCTATCACTACCGCAGGCAGCTAAATAAGCTACAAGTTAGTTTTTTGCGAGCTCTGCACAGTGTTCAGCTAAAACTAAAAGTTAGTGTAGTGCGAGCTATGCACAGTGTTCAGCTAAAGCTACCTGTAGAAGGTTGGAGGTGTTTTCCTGATCCTATCACTACCGCAGGCAGCTAAATAAGCTACAAGTTAGTTTTTTGCGAGCTCTGCACAGTGTTCACCTAAAGCTACCTGTACAAGGTTGGTGGTGTTTTCCTGATCCTATCACTACCGCAGGCAGCTAAATAAGCTACAAGTTAGTTTTTTGCGAGCTCTGCACAGTGTTCACCTAAAGCTACCTGTACAAGGTTGGTGGTGTTTTCCTGATCCTATCACTACAGCAGGCAGCTAAATAAGCTACAAGTTAGTTTTTTGCAAGTTCTGCACAGTGTTCACCTAAAGCTACCTGTAGAAGGTTGGTGGTGTTTTCCTGATCCTATCACTACTGTAGGCAGCTAAATAAGCTACAAGTTAGTTTTTTGCGAGCTCTGCACAGTGTTCACCTAAAGCTACCTGTACAAGGTTGGTGGTGTTTTCCTGATCCTATCACTACTGTAGGCAGCAAAATAAGCTACAAGTTAGTTTTTTGCGAGTTCTGCACAGTGTTCACCTAAAGCTACCTGTAGAAGGTTGGTGGTGTTTTCCCGATCCTATCACTACCGCAGGCAGCTAAATAAGCTACAAGTTAGTTTTTTGCGAGCTCTGCACAGTGTACACCTAAAGCTACCTGTAGAAGGTTGGTGGTGTTTTCCTGATCCTATCACTACCGCAGGCAGCTAAATAAGCTACAAGTTAGTTTTTTGCGAGCTCTGCACAGTGTTCACCTAAATCTACCTGTAGAAGGTTGGTGGTGTTTTCCTGATCCTATCACTACCACAGGCAGCTAAATAAGCTACAAGTTAATTTTTTGAGAGCTCTGCACAGTGTTCAGCTAAAGCTACCTGTAGAAGGTTGGTGGTGTTTTCCTGATCCTATCACTACCGCAGGCAGCTAAATAAGCTACAAGTTAGATTTTTGCAAGCTCTGCACAGTGTTCAGCTAAAACTACAAGTTAGTGTAGTGCGAGCTCTGCACAGCGTTCACCTAAAGCTACCTGTACAAGGTTGGTGGTGTTTTCCTGATCCTATCACTACCGCAGGCAGCTAAATAAGCTACAAGTTAGTTTTTTGCGAGCTCTGCACAGTGTTCACCTAAAGCTACCTGTACAAGGTTGGTGGTGTTTTCCTGATCCTATCACTACTGCAGGCAGCTAAATAAGCTACAAGTTAGTTTTTTGCAAGTTCTGCACAGTGTTCACCTAAAGCTACCTGTAGAAGGTTGGTGGTGTTTTCCTGATCCTATCACTACCGCAGGCAGCTAAATAAGCTACAAGTTAGTTTTTTGCGAGCTCTGCACAGTGTACACCTAAAGCTACCTGTAGAAGGTTGGTGGTGTTTTCCTGATCTTATCACTACCGCAGGCAGCTAAATAAGCTACAAGTTAGTTTTTTGCGAGCTCTGCACAGTGTTCAGCTAAAACTACAAGTTAGTGTAGTGCGAGCTCTGCACAGTGTTCAGCTAAAGCTACCTGTAGAAGGTTGGAGGTGTTTTCCTGATCCTATCACTACCGCAGGCAGCTAAATAAGCTACAAGTTAGTTTTTTGCAAGCTCTGCACAGTGTTCACCTAAAACTACCTGTGCAAGGTTGGTGGTGTTTTCCTGATCCTATCACTACAGCAGGCAGCTAAATAAGCTACAAGTTAGTTTTTTGCAAGTTCTGCACAGTGTTCACCTAAAGCTACCTGTAGAAGGTTGGTGGTGTTTTCCTGATCCTATCACTACCGCAGGCAGCTAAATAAGCTACAAGTTAGTTTTTTGCGAGCTCTGCACAGTGTTCACCTAAAGCTACCTGTAGAAGGTTGGTGGTGTTTTCCTGATCCTATCACTACCGCAGGCAGCTAAATAAGCTACAAGTTCGTTTTTTGCGAGCTCTGCACAGTGTACACCTAAAGCTACCTGTAGAAGTTTGGTGGTGTTTTCCTGATCCTATCACTACCGATGGCAGCTAAATAAGTTAAAGTTAGTTTTTTGCAAGCTCTGCACAGTGTTCAGCTAAAACTACAAGTTAGTGTAGTGCGAGCTCTGCACAGTGTTCAGCTAAAGCTACCTGTAGAAGGTTGGAGGTGTTTTCCTGATCCTATCACTACCGCAGGCAGCTAAATAAGCTACAAGTTAGTTTTTTGCAAGCTCTGCACAGTGTTCACCTAAAGCTACCTGTACAAGATTGGTGGTGTTTTCCTGATCCTATCACTACAGCAGGCAGCTAAAAAAGCTACAAGTTAGTTTTTTGCAAGTTCTGCACAGTGTTCACCTAAAGCTACCTGTAGAAGGTTGGTGGTGTTTTCCTGATCCTATCACTACCGCAGGCAGCTAAATAAGCTACAAGTTAGTTTTTTGCGAGTTCTGCACAGTGTTCACCTAAAGCTACCTGTAGAAGGTTGGTGGTGTTTTCCCGATCCTATCACTACCGCAGGCAACTAAATAAGATACAAGTTAGTTTTTTGCGAGCTCTGCACAGTGTACACCTAAAGCTACCTGTAGAAGGTTGGTGGTGTTTTCCTGATCCTATCACTACCGCAGGCAGCTAAATAAGCTACAAGTTAGTTTTTTGCGAGCTCTGCGCAGTGTTCACCTAAAGCTACCTGTACAAGGTTGGTGGTGTTTTCCTGATCCTATCACTACCGCAGGCAGCTAAATAAGCTACAAGTTAATTTTTTGCGAGCTCTGCACAGTGTTCAGCTAAAGCTACCTGTAGAAGGTTGGTGGTGTTTTCCTGATCCTATCACTACCGCAGGCAGCTAAATAAGCTACAAGTTAGTTTTTTGCGAGCTCTGCACAGTGTTCAGCTAAAACTACAAGTTAGTGTAATGCGAGCTCTGCACAGTGTTCAGCTAAAGCTACCTGTAGAAGGTTGGAGGTGTTTTCCTGATCCTATCACTACCGCAGGCAGCTAAATAAGCTACAAGTTAGTTTTTTGCGAGCTCTGCACAGTGTTCAGCTAAAACTACAAGTTAGTGTAATGCGAGCTCTGCACAGTGTTCAGCTAAAGCTACCTGTAGAAGGTTGGAGGTGTTTTCCTGATCCTATCACTACCGCAGGCAGCTAAATAAGCTACAAGTTAGTTTTTTGCGAGCTCTGCACAATGTTCAGCTAAAACTACAAGTTAGTGTAGTGCGAGCTCTGCACAGTGTTCAGCTAAAGCTACCTGTAGAAGGTTGGAGGTGTTTTCCTGATCCTATCACTACCGCAGGCAGCTAAATAAGCTACAAGTTAGTTTTTTGCGAGCTCTGCACAGTGTTCAGCTAAAACTAAAAGTTAGTGTAGTGCGAGCTATGCACAGTGTTCAGCTAAAGCTACCTGTAGAAGGTTGGAGGTGTTTTCCTGATCCTATCACTACCGCAGGCAGCTAAATAAGCTACAAGTTAGTTTTTTGCGAGCTCTGCACAGTGTTCACCTAAAGCTACCTGTACAAGGTTGGTGGTGTTTTCCTGATCCTATCACTACCGCAGGCAGCTAAATAAGCTACAAGTTAGTTTTTTGCGAGCTCTGCACAGTGTTCACCTAAAGCTACCTGTACAAGGTTGGTGGTGTTTTCCTGATCCTATCACTACAGCAGGCAGCTAAATAAGCTACAAGTTAGTTTTTTGCAAGTTCTGCACAGTGTTCACCTAAAGCTACCTGTAGAAGGTTGGTGGTGTTTTCCTGATCCTATCACTACTGTAGGCAGCTAAATAAGCTACAAGTTAGTTTTTTGCGAGCTCTGCACAGTGTTCACCTAAAGCTACCTGTACAAGGTTGGTGGTGTTTTCCTGATCCTATCACTACTGTAGGCAGCAAAATAAGCTACAAGTTAGTTTTTTGCGAGTTCTGCACAGTGTTCACCTAAAGCTACCTGTAGAAGGTTGGTGGTGTTTTCCCGATCCTATCACTACCGCAGGCAGCTAAATAAGCTACAAGTTAGTTTTTTGCGAGCTCTGCACAGTGTACACCTAAAGCTACCTGTAGAAGGTTGGTGGTGTTTTCCTGATCCTATCACTACCGCAGGCAGCTAAATAAGCTACAAGTTAGTTTTTTGCGAGCTCTGCACAGTGTTCACCTAAATCTACCTGTAGAAGGTTGGTGGTGTTTTCCTGATCCTATCACTACCACAGGCAGCTAAATAAGCTACAAGTTAATTTTTTGAGAGCTCTGCACAGTGTTCAGCTAAAGCTACCTGTAGAAGGTTGGTGGTGTTTTCCTGATCCTATCACTACCGCAGGCAGCTAAATAAGCTACAAGTTAGATTTTTGCAAGCTCTGCACAGTGTTCAGCTAAAACTACAAGTTAGTGTAGTGCGAGCTCTGCACAGCGTTCACCTAAAGCTACCTGTACAAGGTTGGTGGTGTTTTCCTGATCCTATCACTACCGCAGGCAGCTAAATAAGCTACAAGTTAGTTTTTTGCGAGCTCTGCACAGTGTTCACCTAAAGCTACCTGTACAAGGTTGGTGGTGTTTTCCTGATCCTATCACTACTGCAGGCAGCTAAATAAGCTACAAGTTAGTTTTTTGCAAGTTCTGCACAGTGTTCACCTAAAGCTACCTGTAGAAGGTTGGTGGTGTTTTCCTGATCCTATCACTACCGCAGGCAGCTAAATAAGCTACAAGTTAGTTTTTTGCGAGCTCTGCACAGTGTACACCTAAAGCTACCTGTAGAAGGTTGGTGGTGTTTTCCTGATCTTATCACTACCGCAGGCAGCTAAATAAGCTACAAGTTAGTTTTTTGCGAGCTCTGCACAGTGTTCAGCTAAAACTACAAGTTAGTGTAGTGCGAGCTCTGCACAGTGTTCAGCTAAAGCTACCTGTAGAAGGTTGGAGGTGTTTTCCTGATCCTATCACTACCGCAGGCAGCTAAATAAGCTACAAGTTAGTTTTTTGCAAGCTCTGCACAGTGTTCACCTAAAACTACCTGTGCAAGGTTGGTGGTGTTTTCCTGATCCTATCACTACAGCAGGCAGCTAAATAAGCTACAAGTTAGTTTTTTGCAAGTTCTGCACAGTGTTCACCTAAAGCTACCTGTAGAAGGTTGGTGGTGTTTTCCTGATCCTATCACTACCGCAGGCAGCTAAATAAGCTACAAGTTAGTTTTTTGCGAGCTCTGCACAGTGTTCACCTAAAGCTACCTGTAGAAGGTTGGTGGTGTTTTCCTGATCCTATCACTACCGCAGGCAGCTAAATAAGCTACAAGTTCGTTTTTTGCGAGCTCTGCACAGTGTACACCTAAAGCTACCTGTAGAAGTTTGGTGGTGTTTTCCTGATCCTATCACTACCGATGGCAGCTAAATAAGTTAAAGTTAGTTTTTTGCAAGCTCTGCACAGTGTTCAGCTAAAACTACAAGTTAGTGTAGTGCGAGCTCTGCACAGTGTTCAGCTAAAGCTACCTGTAGAAGGTTGGAGGTGTTTTCCTGATCCTATCACTACCGCAGGCAGCTAAATAAGCTACAAGTTAGTTTTTTGCAAGCTCTGCACAGTGTTCACCTAAAGCTACCTGTACAAGATTGGTGGTGTTTTCCTGATCCTATCACTACAGCAGGCAGCTAAAAAAGCTACAAGTTAGTTTTTTGCAAGTTCTGCACAGTGTTCACCTAAAGCTACCTGTAGAAGGTTGGTGGTGTTTTCCTGATCCTATCACTACCGCAGGCAGCTAAATAAGCTACAAGTTAGTTTTTTGCGAGTTCTGCACAGTGTTCACCTAAAGCTACCTGTAGAAGGTTGGTGGTGTTTTCCCGATCCTATCACTACCGCAGGCAACTAAATAAGATACAAGTTAGTTTTTTGCGAGCTCTGCACAGTGTACACCTAAAGCTACCTGTAGAAGGTTGGTGGTGTTTTCCTGATCCTATCACTACCGCAGGCAGCTAAATAAGCTACAAGTTAGTTTTTTGCGAGCTCTGCGCAGTGTTCACCTAAAGCTACCTGTACAAGGTTGGTGGTGTTTTCCTGATCCTATCACTACCGCAGGCAGCTAAATAAGCTACAAGTTAATTTTTTGCGAGCTCTGCACAGTGTTCAGCTAAAGCTACCTGTAGAAGGTTGGTGGTGTTTTCCTGATCCTATCACTACCGCAGGCAGCTAAATAAGCTACAAGTTAGTTTTTTGCGAGCTCTGCACAGTGTTCAGCTAAAACTACAAGTTAGTGTAATGCGAGCTCTGCACAGTGTTCAGCTAAAGCTACCTGTAGAAGGTTGGAGGTGTTTTCCCGATCCTATCACTACCGCAGGCAGCTAAATAAGCTACAAGTTAGTTTTTTGCGAGCTCTGCACAGTGTTCACCTAAAGCTACCTGTACAAGGTTGGTGGTGTTTTCCTGATCCTATCACTACCGCAGGCAGCTAAATAAGCCACAAGTTAGTTTTTTGTGAGTTCTGCACAGTGTTCACTAAAGCTACCTGTACAAGGTTGGTGGTGTTTTCCTGATCCTATCACTACCGCAGGCAGCTAAATAAGCTACTAGTTAGTTTTTTGCGAGCTCTGCACAGTGTACACCTAAAGCTACCTGTACAAGGTTGGTGGTGTTTTCCTGATCCTATCACTACCGCAGGCAGCTAAATAAGCTACAAGTTAGTTTTTTGCCAGCTCTGCACAGTGTACACCTAAAGCTACCTGTAGAAGGTTGGTGGTGTTTTCCTGATCCTATCACTACCGCAGGCAGCTAAATAAGCTACAAGTTAGTTTTTTGCCAGCTCTGCACAGTGTACACCTAAAGCTACCTGTAGAAGGTTGGTGGTGTTTTCCTGATCCTATCACTACCGCAGGCAGCTAAATAAGCTACAAGTTAGTTTTTTGCGAGCTCTGCACAGTGTTCACCTAAAGCTACCTGTAGAAGGTTGGTGGTGTTTTCCCGATCCTATCACTACCGCAGGCAACTAAATAAGATACAAGTTAGTTTTTTGCGAGCTCTGCACAGTGTACACCTAAAGCTACCTGTAGAAGGTTGGTGGTGTTTTCCTGATCCTATCACTACCGCAGGCAGCTAAATAAGCTACAAGTTAGTTTTTTGCGAGCTCTGCGCAGTGTTCACCTAAAGCTACCTGTACAAGGTTGGTGGTGTTTTCCTGATCCTATCACTACCGCAGGCAGCTAAATAAGCTACAAGTTAATTTTTTGCGAGCTCTGCACAGTGTTCAGCTAAAGCTACCTGTAGAAGGTTGGTGGTGTTTTCCTGATCCTATCACTACCGCAGGCAGCTAAATAAGCTACAAGTTAGTTTTTTGCGAGCTCTGCACAGTGTTCAGCTAAAACTACAAGTTAGTGTAATGCGAGCTCTGCACAGTGTTCAGCTAAAGCTACCTGTAGAAGGTTGGAGGTGTTTTCCCGATCCTATCACTACCGCAGGCAGCTAAATAAGCTACAAGTTAGTTTTTTGCGAGCTCTGCACAGTGTTCACCTAAAGCTACCTGTACAAGGTTGGTGGTGTTTTCCTGATCCTATCACTACCGCAGGCAGCTAAATAAGCCACAAGTTAGTTTTTTGTGAGTTCTGCACAGTGTTCACCTAAAGCTACCTGTACAAGGTTGGTGGTGTTTTCCTGATCCTATCACTACCGCAGGCAGCTAAATAAGCTACAAGTTAGTTTTTTGCGAGCTCTGCACAGTGTACACCTAAAGCTACCTGTACAAGGTTGGTGGTGTTTTCCTGATCCTATCACTACCGCAGGCAGCTAAATAAGCTACAAGTTAGTTTTTTGCCAGCTCTGCACAGTGTACACCTAAAGCTACCTGTAGAAGGTTGGTGGTGTTTTCCTGATCCTATCACTACCGCAGGCAGCTAAATAAGCTACAAGTTAGTTTTTTGCCAGCTCTGCACAGTGTACACCTAAAGCTACCTGTAGAAGGTTGGTGGTGTTTTCCTGATCCTATCACTACCGCAGGCAGCTAAATAAGCTACAAGTTAGTTTTTTGCGAGCTCTGCACAGTGTTCACCTAAAGCTACCTGTAGAAGGTTGGTGGTGTTTTCCTGATCCTATCACTACCGCAGGCAGCTAAATAAGCTACAAGTTAATTTTTTGAGAGCTTTGCACAGTGTTCAGCTAAAGCTACCTGTAGAAGGTTGGTGGTGTTTTCCTGATCCTATCACTACCGCAGGCAGCTAAATAAGCTACAAGTTAGTTTTTTGCGAGCTCTGCACAGTGTTCAGCTAAAACTACAAGTTAGTGTAATGCGAGCTCTGCACAGTGTTCAGCTAAAGCTACCTGTAGAAGGTTGGAGGTGTTTTCCCGATCCTATCACTACCGCAGGCAGCTAAATAAGCTACAAGTTAGTTTTTTGCGAGCTCTGCACAGTGTTCACCTAAAGCTACCTGTACAAGGTTGGTGGTGTTTTCCTGATCCTATCACTACCGCAGGCAGCTAAATAAGCCACAAGTTAGTTTTTTGTGAGTTCTGCACAGTGTTCACCTAAAGCTACCTGTACAAGGTTGGTGGTGTTTTCCTGATCCTATCACTATCGCAGGCAGCTAATTAAGCTACAAGTTAGTTTTTTGCGAGCTCTGCACAGTGTACACCTAAAGCTACCTGTACAAGGTTGGTGGTGTTTTCCTGATCCTATCACTACCGCAGGCAGCTAAATAAGCTACAAGTTAGTTTTTTGCCAGCTCTGCACAGTGTACACCTAAAGCTACCTGTAGAAGGTTGGTGGTGTTTTCCTGATCCTATCACTACCGCAGGCAGCTAAATAAGCTACAAGTTAGTTTTTTGCCAGCTCTGCACAGTGTACACCTAAAGCTACCTGTAGAAGGTTGGTGGTGTTTTCCTGATCCTATCACTACCGCAGGCAGCTAAATAAGCTACAAGTTAGTTTTTTGCGAGCTCTGCACAGTGTTCACCTAAAGCTACCTGTAGAAGGTTGGTGGTGTTTTCCTGATCCTATCACTACCGCAGGCAGCTAAATAAGCTACAAGTTAATTTTTTGAGAGCTTTGCACAGTGTTCAGCTAAAGCTACCTGTAGAAGGTTGGTGGTGTTTTCCTGATCCTATCACTACCGCAGGCAGCTAAATAAGCTACAAGTTAGTTTTTTGCGAGCTCTGCACAGTGTTCACCTAAAGCTACCTGTAGAAGGTTGGTGGTGTTTTCCTGATCCTATCACTACCGCAGGCAGCTAAATAAGCTACAAGTTAGTTTTTTGCGAGTTCTGCACAGTGTTCACCTAAAGCTACCTGTAGAAGGTTGGTGGTGTTTTCCCGATCCTATCACTACCGCAGGCAGCTAAATAAGATACAAGTTAGTTTTTTGTGAGCTCTGCACAGTGTTCACCTAAAGCTACCTGTAGAAGGTTGGTGGTGTTTTCCTGATCCTATCACTACCGCAGGCAGCTAAATAAGCTACAAGTTAATTTTTTGAGAGCTTTGCACAGTGTTCAGCTAAAGCTACCTGTAGAAGGTTGGTGGTGTTTTCCTGATCCTATCACTACCGCAGGCAGCTAAATAAGCTACAAGTTAGATTTTTGCAAGCTCTGCACAGTGTTCAGCTAAAACTACAAGTTAGTGTAGTGCGAGCTCTGCACAGTGTTCAGCTAAAGCTACTTGTAGAAGGGTGGAGGTGTTTTCCTGATCCTATCACTACCGCAGGCAGCTAAATAAGCTACAAGTTAATTTTTTGCGAGCTCTGCACAGTGTACACCTAAAGCTACCTGTACAAGGTTGGTGTTAGTTTTTTGCGAATTCTGCACAGTGTTCACCTAAAGCTACCTGTAGAAGGTTGGTGGTGTTTTCCTGATCCTATCACTACCGCAGGCAGCTAAATAAGCTACAAGTTAGTTTTTTGCGAGCTCTGCACAGTGTAGACCTAAAGCTACCTGTAGAAGGTTGGTGGGGTTTTCCTGATCCTATCACTACCGATGGCAGCTAAATAAGTTACAAGTTAGTTTTTTGCAAGCTCTGCACAGTGTTCAGCTAAAACTACAAGTTAGTGTAGTGCGAGCTCTGCACAGTGTTCAGCTAAAGCTACCTGTAGAAGGTTGGAGGTGTTTTCCTGATCCTATCACTACCGCAGGCAGCTAAATAAGCTACAAGTTAGTTTTTTGCAAGCTCTGCACAGTGTTCACCTAAAGCTACCTGTACAAGGTTGGTGGTGTTTTCCTGATCCTATCACTACAGCAGGCAGCTAAATAAGCTTTAAGTTAGTTTTTTGCAAGTTCTGCACAGTGTTCACCTAAAGCTACCTGTAGAAGGTTGGTGGTGTTTTCCTGATCCTATCACTACCGCAGGCAGCTAAATAAGCTACAAGTTAGTTTTTTGCGAGCTCTGCACAGTGTACACCTAAAGCTACCTGTAGAAGGTTGGTGGTGTTTTCCTGATCTTATCACTACCGCAGGCAGCTAAATAAGCTACAAGTTAGTTTTTTGCGAGCTCTGCACAGTGTTCAGCTAAAACTACAAGTTAGTGTAGTGCGAGCTCTGCACAGTGTTCAGCTAAAGCTACCTGTAGAAGGTTGGAGGTGTTTTCCTGATCCTATCACTACCGCAGGCAGCTAAATAAGCTACAAGTTAGTTTTTTGCAAGCTCTGCACAGTGTTCACCTAAAGCTACCTGTGCAAGGTTGGTGGTGTTTTCCTGATCCTATCACTACAGCAGGCAGCTAAATAAGCTACAAGTTAGTTTTTTGCAAGTTCTGCACAGTGTTCACCTAAAGCTACCTGTAGAAGGTTGGTGGTGTTTTCCTGATCCTATCACTACCGCAGGCAGCTAAATAAGCTACAAGTTAGTTTTTTGCGAGCTCTGCACAGTGTTCACCTAAAGCTACCTGTAGAAGGTTGGTGGTGTTTTCCTGATCCTATCACTACCGCAGGCAGCTAAATAAGCTACAAGTTCGTTTTTTGCGAGCTCTGCACAGTGTACACCTAAAGCTACCTGTAGAAGGTTGGTGGTGTTTTCCTGATCCTATCACTACCGATGGCAGCTAAATAAGTTACAAGTTAGTTTTTTGCAAGCTCTGCACAGTGTTCAGCTAAAACTACAAGTTAGTGTAGTGCGAGCTCTGCACAGTGTTCAGCTAAAGCTACCTGTAGAAGGTTGGAGGTGTTTTCCTGATCCTATCACTACCGCAGGCAGCTAAATAAGCTACAAGTTAGTTTTTTGCAAGCTCTGCACAGTGTTCACCTAAAGCTACCTGTACAAGGTTGGTGGTGTTTTCCTGATCTTATCACTACAGCAGGCAGCTAAATAAGCTTTAAGTTAGTTTTTTGCAAGTTCTGCACAGTGTTCACCTAAAGCTACCTGTAGAAGGTTGGTGGTGTTTTCCTGATCCTATCACTACCGCAGGCAGCTAAATAAGCTACAAGTTAGTTTTTTGCGAGCTCTGCACAGTGTACACCTAAAGCTACCTGTAGAAGGTTGGTGGTGTTTTCCTGATCTTATCACTACCGCAGGCAGCTAAATAAGCTACAAGTTAGTTTTTTGCGAGCTCTGCACAGTGTTCAGCTAAAACTACAAGTTAGTGTAGTGCGAGCTCTGCACAGTGTTCAGCTAAAGCTACCTGTAGAAGGTTGGAGGTGTTTTCCTGATCCTATCACTACCGCAGGCAGCTAAATAAGCTACAAGTTAGTTTTTTGCAAGCTCTGCACAGTGTTCACCTAAAGCTACCTGTGCAAGGTTGGTCGTGTTTTCCTGATCCTATCACTACAGCAGGCAGCTAAATAAGCTACAAGTTAGTTTTTTGCAAGTTCTGCACAGTGTTCACCTAAAGCTACCTGTAGAAGGTTGGTGGTGTTTTCCTGATCCTATCACTACCGCAGGCAGCTAAATAAGCTACAAGTTAGTTTTTTGCGAGCTCTGCACAGTGTTCACCTAAAGCTACCTGTAGAAGGTTGGTGGTGTTTTCCTGATCCTATCACTACCGCAGGCAGCTAAATAAGCTACAAGTTAGTTTTTTGCGAGCT
This sequence comes from Aquarana catesbeiana, assembly GCF_042186555.1. NCBI lineage: Eukaryota > Metazoa > Chordata > Amphibia > Anura > Ranidae > Aquarana > Aquarana catesbeiana. The sequence goes on from NC_133324.1 coordinate 647,391,433, forward strand.
CTGCACAGTGTACACCTAAAGCTACCTGTAGAAGGTTGGTGGTGTTTTCCTGATCCTATCACTACCGCAGGCAGCTAAATAAGTTACAAGTTAGTTTTTTGCAAGCTCTGCACAGTGTTCAGATAAAACTACAAGTTAGTGTAGTGCGAGCTCTGCACAGTGTTCAGCTAAAGCTACCTGTAGAAGGTTGGAGGTGCTTTCCTGATCCTATCACTACCACAGGCAGCTAAATAAGCTACAAGTTAGTTTTTTGCAAGTTCTGCACAGTGTTCACCTAAAGCTACCTGTAGAAGGTTGGTGGTGTTTTCCTGATCCTATCACTACCGCAGGCAGCTAAATAAGCTACAAGTTAGTTTTTTGCGAGTTCTGCACAGTGTTCACCTAAAGCTACCTGTAGAAGGTTGGTGGTGTTTTCCCGATCCTATCACTACCGCAGGCAGCTAAATAAGATACAAGTTAGTTTTTTGCGAGCTCTGCACAGTGTACACCTAAAGCTACCTGTAGAAGGTTGGTGGTGTTTTCCTGATCCTATCACTACCGCAGGCAGCTAAATAAGCTACAAGTTAGTTTTTTGCGAGCTCTGCGCAGTGTTCACCTAAAGCTACCTGTACAAGGTTGGTGGTGTTTTCCTGATCCTATCACTACCGCAGGCAGCTAAATAAGCTACAAGTTAATTTTTTGCGAGCTCTGCACAGTGTTCAGCTAAAGCTACCTGTAGAAGGTTGGTGGTGTTTTCCTGATCCTATCACTACCGCAGGCAGCTAAATAAGCTACAAGTTAGTTTTTTGCGAGCTCTGCACAGTGTTCACCTAAAGCTACCTGTAGAAGGTTGGTGGTGTTTTCCTGATCCTATCACTACCGCAGGCAGCTAAATAAGCTACAAGTTCGTTTTTTGCGAGCTCTGCACAGTGTACACCTAAAGCTACCTGTAGAAGGTTGGTGGTGTTTTCCTGATCCTATCACTACCGCAGGCAGCTAAATAAGTTACAAGTTAGTTTTTTGCAAGCTCTGCACAGTGTTCAGCTAAAACTACAAGTTAGTGTAGTGCGAGCTCTGCACAGTGTTCAGCTAAAGCTACCTGTAGAAGGTTGGAGGTGCTTTCCTGATCCTATCACTACCGCAGGCAGTTAAATAAGCTACAAGTTAGTTTTTTGCAAGCTCTGCACAGTGTTCACCTAAAGCTACCTGTACAAGATTGGTGGTGTTTTCCTGATCCTATCACTACAGCAGGCAGCTAAATAAGCTACAAGTTAGTTTTTTGCAAGTTCTGCACAGTGTTCACCTAAAGCTACCTGTAGAAGGTTGGTGGTGTTTTCCTGATCCTATCACTACCGCAGGCAGCTAAATAAGCTACAAGTTAGTTTTTTGCGAGTTCTGCACAGTGTTCACCTAAAGCTACCTGTAGAAGGTTGGTGGTGTTTTCCCGATCCTATCACTACCGCAGGCAGCTAAATAAGATACAAGTTAGTTTTTTGCGAGCTCTGCACAGTGTACACCTAAAGCTACCTGTAGAAGGTTGGTGGTGTTTTCCTGATCCTATCACTACCGCAGGCAGCTAAATAAGCTACAAGTTAGTTTTTTGCGAGCTCTGCGCAGTGTTCACCTAAAGCTACCTGTACAAGGTTGGTGGTGTTTTCCTGATCCTATCACTACCGCAGGCAGCTAAATAAGCTACAAGTTAATTTTTTGCGAGCTCTGCACAGTGTTCAGCTAAAGCTACCTGTAGAAGGTTGGTGGTGTTTTCCTGATCCTATCACTACCGCAGGCAGCTAAATAAGCTACAAGTTAGTTTTTTGCGAGCTCTGCACAGTGTTCAGCTAAAACTACAAGTTAGTGTAATGCGAGCTCTGCACAGTGTTCAGCTAAAGCTACCTGTAGAAGGTTGGAGGTGTTTTCCCGATCCTATCACTACCGCAGGCAGCTAAATAAGCTACAAGTTAGTTTTTTGCGAGCTCTGCACAGTGTTCACCTAAAGCTACCTGTACAAGGTTGGTGGTGTTTTCCTGATCCTATCACTACCGCAGGCAGCTAAATAAGCCACAAGTTAGTTTTTTGTGAGTTCTGCACAGTGTTCACCTAAAGCTACCTGTACAAGGTTGGTGGTGTTTTCCTGATCCTATCACTACCGCAGGCAGCTAAATAAGCTACTAGTTAGTTTTTTGCGAGCTCTGCACAGTGTACACCTAAAGCTACCTGTACAAGGTTGGTGGTGTTTTCCTGATCCTATCACTACCGCAGGCAGCTAAATAAGCTACAAGTTAGTTTTTTGCCAGCTCTGCACAGTGTACACCTAAAGCTACCTGTAGAAGGTTGGTGGTGTTTTCCTGATCCTATCACTACCGCAGGCAGCTAAATAAGCTACAAGTTAGTTTTTTGCCAGCTCTGCACAGTGTACACCTAAAGCTACCTGTAGAAGGTTGGTGGTGTTTTCCTGATCCTATCACTACCGCAGGCAGCTAAATAAGCTACAAGTTAGTTTTTTGCGAGCTCTGCACAGTGTTCACCTAAAGCTACCTGTAGAAGGTTGGTGGTGTTTTCCTGATCCTATCACTACCGCAGGCAGCTAAATAAGCTACAAGTTAATTTTTTGAGAGCTTTGCACAGTGTTCAGCTAAAGCTACCTGTAGAAGGTTGGTGGTGTTTTCCTGATCCTATCACTACCGCAGGCAGCTAAATAAGCTACAAGTTAGATTTTTGCAAGCTCTGCACAGTGTTTAGCTAAAACTACAAGTTAGTGTAGTGCGAGCTCTGCACAGTGTTCAGCTAAAGCTACTTGTAGAAGGGTGGAGTTGTTTTCCTGATCCTATCACTACAGCAGGCAGCTAAAAAAGCTACAAGTTAGTTTTTTGCAAGTTCTGCACAGTGTTCACCTAAAGCTACCTGTAGAAGGTTGGTGGTGTTTTCCTGATCCTATCACTACCGCAGGCAGCTAAATAAGCTACAAGTTAGTTTTTTGCGAGTTCTGCACAGTGTTCACCTAAAGCTACCTGTAGAATGTTGGTGGTGTTTTCCCGATCCTATCACTACCGCAGGCAGCTAAATAAGATACAAGTTAGTTTTTTGCGAGCTCTGCACAGTGTACACCTAAAGCTACCTGTAGAAGGTTGGTGGTGTTTTCCTGATCCTATCACTACCGCAGGCAGCTAAATAAGCTACAAGTTAGTTTTTTGCGAGCTCTGCGCAGTGTTCACCTAAAGCTACCTGTACAAGGTTGGTGGTGTTTTCCTGATCCTATCACTACCGCAGGCAGCTAAATAAGCTACAAGTTAATTTTTTGCGAGCTCTGCACAGTGTTCAGCTAAAGCTACCTGTAGAAGGTTGGTGGTGTTTTCCTGATCCTATCACTACCGCAGGCAGCTAAATAAGCTACAAGTTAGTTTTTTGCGAGCTCTGCACAGTGTTCAGCTAAAACTACAAGTTAGTGTAATGCGAGCTCTGCACAGTGTTCAGCTAAAGCTACCTGTAGAAGGTTGGAGGTGTTTTCCCGATCCTATCACTACCGCAGGCAGCTAAATAAGCTACAAGTTAGTTTTTTGCGAGCTCTGCACAGTGTTCACCTAAAGCTACCTGTACAAGGTTGGTGGTGTTTTCCTGATCCTATCACTACCGCAGGCAGCTAAATAAGCCACAAGTTAGTTTTTTGTGAGTTCTGCACAGTGTTCACCTAAAGCTACCTGTACAAGGTTGGTGGTGTTTTCCTGATCCTATCACTACCGCAGGCAGCTAAATAAGCTACTAGTTAGTTTTTTGCGAGCTCTGCACAGTGTACACCTAAAGCTACCTGTACAAGGTTGGTGGTGTTTTCCTGATCCTATCACTACCGCAGGCAGCTAAATAAGCTACAAGTTAGTTTTTTGCCAGCTCTGCACAGTGTACACCTAAAGCTACCTGTAGAAGGTTGGTGGTGTTTTCCTGATCCTATCACTACCGCAGGCAGCTAAATAAGCTACAAGTTAGTTTTTTGCCAGCTCTGCACAGTGTACACCTAAAGCTACCTGTAGAAGGTTGGTGGTGTTTTCCTGATCCTATCACTACCGCAGGCAGCTAAATAAGCTACAAGTTAGTTTTTTGCGAGCTCTGCACAGTGTTCACCTAAAGCTACCTGTAGAAGGTTGGTGGTGTTTTCCTGATCCTATCACTACCGCAGGCAGCTAAATAAGCTACAAGTTAATTTTTTGAGAGCTTTGCACAGTGTTCAGCTAAAGCTACCTGTAGAAGGTTGGTGGTGTTTTCCTGATCCTATCACTACCGCAGGCAGCTAAATAAGCTACAAGTTAGTTTTTTGCGAGCTCTGCACAGTGTTCAGCTAAAACTACAAGTTAGTGTAATGCGAGCTCTGCACAGTGTTCAGCTAAAGCTACCTGTAGAAGGTTGGAGGTGTTTTCCCGATCCTATCACTACCGCAGGCAGCTAAATAAGCTACAAGTTAGTTTTTTGCGAGCTCTGCACAGTGTTCACCTAAAGCTACCTGTACAAGGTTGGTGGTGTTTTCCTGATCCTATCACTACCGCAGGCAGCTAAATAAGCCACAAGTTAGTTTTTTGTGAGTTCTGCACAGTGTTCACCTAAAGCTACCTGTACAAGGTTGGTGGTGTTTTCCTGATCCTATCACTATCGCAGGCAGCTAATTAAGCTACAAGTTAGTTTTTTGCGAGCTCTGCACAGTGTACACCTAAAGCTACCTGTACAAGGTTGGTGGTGTTTTCCTGATCCTATCACTACCGCAGGCAGCTAAATAAGCTACAAGTTAGTTTTTTGCCAGCTCTGCACAGTGTACACCTAAAGCTACCTGTAGAAGGTTGGTGGTGTTTTCCTGATCCTATCACTACCGCAGGCAGCTAAATAAGCTACAAGTTAGTTTTTTGACAGCTCTGCACAGTGTACACCTAAAGCTACCTGTAGAAGGTTGGTGGTGTTTTCCTGATCCTATCACTACCGCAGGCAGCTAAATAAGCTAGAAGTTAGTTTTTTGCGAGCTCTGCACAGTGTTCACCTAAAGCTACCTGTAGAAGGTTGGTGGTGTTTTCCTGATCCTATCACTACCGCAGGCAGCTAAATAAGCTACAAGTTAATTTTTTGAGAGCTTTGCACAGTGTTCAGCTAAAGCTACCTGTAGAAGGTTGGTGGTGTTTTCCTGATCCTATCACTACCGCAGGCAGCTAAATAAGCTACAAGTTAGATTTTTGCAAGCTCTGCACAGTGTTCAGCTAAAACTACAAGTTAGTGTAGTGCGAGCTCTGCACAGTGTTCAGCTAAAGCTACTTGTAGAAGGGTGGAGGTGTTTTCCTGATCCTATCACTACCGCAGGCAGCTAAATAAGCTACAAGTTAGTTTTTTGCGAGCTCTGCACAGTGTTCACCTAAAGCTACCTGTAGAAGGTTGGTGGTGTTTTCCTGATCCTATCACTACCGCAGGCAGCTAAATAAGCTACAAGTTAGTTTTTTGCGAGTTCTGCACAGTGTTCACCTAAAGCTACCTGTAGAAGGTTGGTGGTGTTTTCCCGATCCTATCACTACCGCAGGCAGCTAAATAAGATACAAGTTAGTTTTTTGTGAGCTCTGCACAGTGTTCACCTAAAGCTACCTGTAGAAGGTTGGTGGTGTTTTCCTGATCCTATCACTACCGCAGGCAGCTAAATAAGCTACAAGTTAATTTTTTGAGAGCTTTGCACAGTGTTCAGCTAAAGCTACCTGTAGAAGGTTGGTGGTGTTTTCCTGATCCTATCACTACCGCAGGCAGCTAAATAAGCTACAAGTTAGATTTTTGCAAGCTCTGCACAGTGTTCAGCTAAAACTACAAGTTAGTGTAGTGCGAGCTCTGCACAGTGTTCAGCTAAAGCTACTTGTAGAAGGGTGGAGGTGTTTTCCTGATCCTATCACTACCGCAGGCAGCTAAATAAGCTACAAGTTAATTTTTTGCGAGCTCTGCACAGTGTACACCTAAAGCTACCTGTACAAGGTTGGTGTTAGTTTTTTGCGAATTCTGCACAGTGTTCACCTAAAGCTACCTGTAGAAGGTTGGTGGTGTTTTCCAGATCCTATCACTACCGCACACAGCTAAATAAGCTACAAGTTAGTTTTTTGCGAGATCTGCACAGTGTACACCTAAAGCTACCTGTAGAAGGTTGGTGGGGTTTTCCTGATCCTATCACTACCGATGGCAGCTAAATAAGTTACAAGTTAGTTTTTTGCAAGCTCTGCACAGTGTTCAGCTAAAACTACAAGTTAGTGTAGTGCGAGCTCTGCACAGTGTTCAGCTAAAGCTACCTGTAGAAGGTTGGAGGTGTTTTCCTGATCCTATCACTACCGCAGGCAGCTAAATAAGCTACAAGTTAGTTTTTTGCAAGCTCTGCACAGTGTTCACCTAAAGCTACCTGTACAAGGTTGGTGGTGTTTTCCTGATCCTATCACTACAGCAGGCAGCTAAATAAGCTTTAAGTTAGTTTTTTGCAAGTTCTGCACAGTGTTCACCTAAAGCTACCTGTAGAAGGTTGGTGGTGTTTTCCTGATCCTATCACTACCGCAGGCAGCTAAATAAGCTACAAGTTAGTTTTTTGCCAGCTCTGCACAGTGTACACCTAAAGCTACCTGTAGAAGGTTGGTGGTGTTTTCCTGATCTTATCACTACCGCAGGCAGCTAAATAAGCTACAAGTTAGTTTTTTGCGAGCTCTGCACAGTGTTCAGCTAAAACTACAAGTTAGTGTAGTGCGAGCTCTGCACAGTGTTCAGCTAAAGCTACCTGTAGAAGGTTGGAGGTGTTTTCCTGATCCTATCACTACCGCAGGCAGCTAAATAAGCTACAAGTTAGTTTTTTGCAAGCTCTGCACAGTGTTCACCTAAAGCTACCTGTGCAAGGTTGGTGGTGTTTTCCTGATCCTATCACTACAGCAGGCAGCTAAATAAGCTACAAGTTAGTTTTTTGCAAGTTCTGCACAGTGTTCACCTAAAGCTACCTGTAGAAGGTTGGTGGTGTTTTCCTGATCCTATCACTACCGCAGGCAGCTAAATAAGCTACAAGTTAGTTTTTTGCGAGCTCTGCACAGTGTTCACCTAAAGCTACCTGTAGAAGGTTGGTGGTGTTTTCCTGATCCTATCACTACCGCAGGCAGCTAAATAAGCTAAAAGTTCGTTTTTTGCGAGCTCTGCACAGTGTACACCTAAAGCTACCTGTAGAAGGTTGGTGGTGTTTTCCTGATCCTATCACTACCGATGGCAGCTAAATAAGTTACAAGTTAGTTTTTTGCAAGCTCTGCACAGTGTTCAGCTAAAACTACAAGTTAGTGTAGTGCGAGCTCTGCACAGTGTTCAGCTAAAGCTACCTGTAGAAGGTTGGAGGTGTTTTCCTGATCCTATCACTACCGCAGGCAGCTAAATAAGCTACAAGTTAGTTTTTTGCAAGCTCTGCACAGTGTTCACCTAAAGCTACCTGTACAAGGTTGGTGGTGTTTTCCTGATCTTATCACTACAGCAGGCAGCTAAATAAGCTTTAAGTTAGTTTTTTGCAAGTTCTGCACAGTGTTCACCTAAAGCTACCTGTAGAAGGTTGGTGGTGTTTTCCTGATCCTATCACTACCGCAGGCAGCTAAATAAGCTACAAGTTAGTTTTTTGCGAGCTCTGCACAATGTACACCTAAAGCTACCTGTAGAAGGTTGGTGGTGTTTTCCTGATCTTATCACTACCGCAGGCAGCTAAATAAGCTACAAGTTAGTTTTTTGCGAGCTCTGCACAGTGTTCAGCTAAAACTACAAGTTAGTGTAGTGCGAGCTCTGCACAGTGTTCAGCTAAAGCTACCTGTAGAAGGTTGGAGGTGTTTTCCTGATCCTATCACTACCGCAGGCAGCTAAATAAGCTACAAGTTAATTTTTTGCGAGCTCTGCACAGTGTTCAGCTAAAGCTACCTGTAGAAGGTTGGTGGTGTTTTCCTGATCCTATCACTACCGCAGGCAGCTAAATAAGCTACAAGTTAGTTTTTTGCGAGCTCTGCACAGTGTTCACCTAAAGCTACCTGTAGAAGGTTGGTGGTGTTTTCCTGATCCTATCACTACCGCAGGCAGCTAAATAAGCTACAAGTTCGTTTTTTGCGAGCTCTGCACAGTGTACACCTAAAGCTACCTGTAGAAGGTTGGTGGTGTTTTCCTGATCCTATCACTACCGCAGGCAGCTAAATAAGTTACAAGTTAGTTTTTTGCAAGCTCTGCACAGTGTTCAGCTAAAACTACAAGTTAGTGTAGTGCGAGCTCTGCACAGTGTTCAGCTAAAGCTACCTGTAGAAGGTTGGAGGTGCTTTCCTGATCCTATCACTACCGCTGGCAGTTAAATAAGCTACAAGTTAGTTTTTTGCAAGCTCTGCACAGTGTTCACCTAAAGCTACCTGTACAAGATTGGTGGTGTTTTCCTGATCCTATCACTACAGCAGGCAGCTAAATAAGCTACAAGTTAGTTTTTTGCAAGTTCTGCACAGTGTTCACCTAAAGCTACCTGTAGAAGGTTGGTGGTGTTTTCCTGATCCTATCACTACCGCAGGCAGCTAAATAAGCTACAAGTTAGTTTTTTGCGAGTTCTGCACAGTGTTCACCTAAAGCTACCTGTAGAAGGTTGGTGGTGTTTTCCCGATCCTATCACTACCGCAGGCAGCTAAATAAGATACAAGTTAGTTTTTTGCGAGCTCTGCACAGTGTACACCTAAAGCTACCTGTAGAAGGTTGGTGGTGTTTTCCTGATCCTATCACTACCGCAGGCAGCTAAATAAGCTACAAGTTAGTTTTTTGCGAGCTCTGCGCAGTGTTCACCTAAAGCTACCTGTACAAGGTTGGTGGTGTTTTCCTGATCCTATCACTACCGCAGGCAGCTAAATAAGCTACAAGTTAATTTTTTGCGAGCTCTGCACAGTGTTCAGCTAAAGCTACCTGTAGAAGGTTGGTGGTGTTTTCCTGATCCTATCACTACCGCAGGCAGCTAAATAAGCTACAAGTTAGTTTTTTGCGAGCTCTGCACAGTGTTCAGCTAAAACTACAAGTTAGTGTAATGCGAGCTCTGCACAGTGTTCAGCTAAAGCTACCTGTAGAAGGTTGGAGGTGTTTTCCCGATCCTATCACTACCGCAGGCAGCTAAATAAGCTACAAGTTAGTTTTTTGCGAGCTCTGCACAGTGTTCACCTAAAGCTACCTGTACAAGGTTGGTGGTGTTTTCCTGATCCTATCACTACCGCAGGCAGCTAAATAAGCCACAAGTTAGTTTTTTGTGAGTTCTGCACAGTGTTCACCTAAAGCTACCTGTACAAGGTTGGTGGTGTTTTCCTGATCCTATCACTACCGCAGGCAGCTAAATAAGCTACTAGTTAGTTTTTTGCGAGCTCTGCACAGTGTACACCTAAAGCTACCTGTACAAGGTTGGTGGTGTTTTCCTGATCCTATCACTACCGCAGGCAGCTAAATAAGCTACAAGTTAGTTTTTTGCCAGCTCTGCACAGTGTACACCTAAAGCTACCTGTAGAAGGTTGGTGGTGTTTTCCTGATCCTATCACTACCGCAGGCAGCTAAATAAGCTACAAGTTAGTTTTTTGCCAGCTCTGCACAGTGTACACCTAAAGCTACCTGTAGAAGGTTGGTGGTGTTTTCCTGATCCTATCACTACCGCAGGCAGCTAAATAAGCTACAAGTTAGTTTTTTGCGAGCTCTGCACAGTGTTCACCTAAAGCTACCTGTAGAAGGTTGGTGGTGTTTTCCTGATCCTATCACTACCGCAGGCAGCTAAATAAGCTACAAGTTAATTTTTTGAGAGCTTTGCACAGTGTTCAGCTAAAGCTACCTGTAGAAGGTTGGTGGTGTTTTCCTGATCCTATCACTACCGCAGGCAGCTAAATAAGCTACAAGTTAGATTTTTGCAAGCTCTGCACAGTGTTCAGCTAAAACTACAAGTTAGTGTAGTGCGAGCTCTGCACAGTGTTCAGCTAAAGCTACTTGTAGAAGGGTGGAGGTGTTTTCCTGATCCTATCACTACCGCAGGCAGCTAAATAAGCTACAAGTTAGTTTTTTGCGAGCTCTGCACAGTGTTCACCTAAAGCTACCTGTAGAAGGTTGGTGGTGTTTTCCTGATCCTATCACTACCGCAGGCAGCTAAATAAGCTACAAGTTAGTTTTTTGCGAGTTCTGCACAGTGTTCACCTAAAGCTACCTGTAGAAGGTTGGTGGTGTTTTCCCGATCCTATCACTACCGCAGGCAGCTAAATAAGATACAAGTTAGTTTTTTGTGAGCTCTGCACAGTGTTCACCTAAAGCTACCTGTAGAAGGTTGGTGGTGTTTTCCTGATCCTATCACTACCGCAGGCAGCTAAATAAGCTACAAGTTAATTTTTTGAGAACTTTGCACAGTGTTCAGCTAAAGCTACCTGTAGAAGGTTGGTGGTGTTTTCCTGATCCTATCACTACCGCAGGCAGCTAAATAAGCTACAAGTTAGATTTTTGCAAGCTCTGCACAGTGTTCAGCTAAAACTACAAGTTAGTGTAGTGCGAGCTCTGCACAGTGTTCAGCTAAAGCTACTTGTAGAAGGGTGGAGGTGTTTTCCTGATCCTATCACTACCGCAGGCAGCTAAATAAGCTACAAGTTAGTTTTTTGCGAGCTCTGCGCAGTGTTCACCTAAAGCTACCTGTACAAGGTTGGTGGTGTTTTCCTGATCCTATCACTACCGCAGGCAGCTAAATAAGCTACAAGTTAATTTTTTGCGAGCTCTGCACAGTGTTCAGCTAAAGCTACCTGTAGAAGGTTGGTGGTGTTTTCCTGATCTTATCACTACCGCAGGCAGCTAAATAAGCTACAAGTTAGTTTTTTGCGAGCTCTGCACAGTGTTCAGCTAAAACTACAAGTTAGTGTAGTGCGAGCTCTGCACAGTGTTCAGCTAAAGCTACCTGTAGAAGGTTGGAGGTGTTTTCCTGATCCTATCACTACCGCAGGCAGCTAAATAAGCTACAAGTTAGTTTTTTGCGAGCTCTGCACAGTGTTCACCTAAAGCTACCTGTAGAAGGTTGGTGGTGTTTTCCTGATCCTATCACTACCGCAGGCAGCTAAATAAGCTTGGTGGTGTTCTCTCACTACAGGCAGGCAGTTGATTTTGCTAGCTGCAGTATCAGTATATATATATCCCAGCTTAGTGCAGCTACAGGCCATTAGTATGTCTGGAAGGCCAACAAGGAGATGCAGACAGTCACAAGCCAATAAAAGAGGGCAAGCAGGCTCTGTGTCTAGAGCCAACAGTGCTGGTCGTGGAGACGGTGCATCCTCATCAGCATGTGGCTGTGGGACACGCTTGGCCTTTTTTTCAGCAGCTGGCCATGTTGAGCCGCAACATGTGAAAGACTTGGTCGAGTGGATGGTCAAGCCGTCCTCATCCTCCTCATCCTCTCTCACTCATGCTCAAGGTACTTTGTCTGGCAAAGCAGCTGCCAACGCGGCCTCTTCCCTCGGCTCAATGGCATCAGTGACTCCTTCCCTAGCTCTGCCATGTCCTCCTGAGGAGTCCCTCGAACTGTTTGACCATAGTGTTGGGTACATGCTCCAGGAGGATGCCCAGCGTTTAGAAGGCTCTGATGATGATACCGAGCTAGATGAAGGCAGTAACGTGAGCACGGACAGAGGGGGTGCACAAGAAGGACAGCAATCTGGCAGTCATGCTCCCCCTTCTGCAGCATACTGCCAGGTTTGCTTCAGTGATGAGGAGGGAGGGGATGATGAGGTCACTGACTCAACGTGGGTGACTGATAGGAGAGAGGAGGAGGAGGAGGCACATCACCAATGAGGCAGGATGCCCTCCAGCAGCCAGCCTAAGGGCAGCACACCCCAAAGCTCCTCATGTGCAGGATGCTACTGTCTCTGCACGTTATTCCAAAAGTTCTCTGGTGTGGGCCTTTTTTGAGACGAGTGCATCAGATCGCACCGCTACTATTTGCAACATATGTCTCAAGCGCATCTCGCGTGGCCAAAACATCTCCCGCTTGGGCACCACATGCTGACCAGACATATGTTGACCTGCCATGCAGTTAATTGGCAAGAGTATCTAAAAGACCCACACCAAAGAACAAAGAGGACCTCTCCTTGCACCTCATCAGCTGAGATCTCCAACCCTACTATACCTTCAGTCCCCTCTGAGACCTGCACTGAGAGGAATGTAGGTGTAGAATTAGGTGTGTCACAGCCAAGTACTTGTGGGCAATCTGCTTTCAGTACACCAACGTCAGATTGTACCAGGCAAATTTCCCTGCCCCAGCTGCTGCACCGCCAAAAGAAGTTCGCTCCCAGCCATCCATATGCCCAGCGGTTGAATGCTAGCTTGGCAAAATTGCTAGCACTTCAACTGCTGCCCTTTCAGTTGGTAGACTCTGCCCCCTTCCGTGAGTTTGTGGAATGTGTGGTTCCTCAGTGGCAGGTACCCAAATGCCACTTTTTCTCACAGAAGGCGATTCCGGCTCTCTACTGGCATGTGGAAGGCAATGTCCATGCCTCGCTGGACAGGGCAGTCAGTGGTAAGGTGCATATTACCGCTGACTCATGGTCCAGCAGGCATGGACAGGGACGTTACCTAAGTTTCACCGCACATTGGGTTACTCTGCTGGCAGCTGGGAAGGATGCAGGACAAGGTGCAGTAGTGTTGGAGGTTGTTCCACCACCACGCCTCCAAAATGCCACTACTAATGATTGTGACACACCTCTCTCCTCCACCCCCTCCTCTTCTTCCTCCATGGCCTCTTCCTGTGCTTTGTCCTCAGAACCAGCAGTGCTCCGTAGCCGTTCAAGGGGCTACGCAAAGTATGCAGGCCAAAAGATGCCATGCGGTGCTTGAGCTGGTGTGCTTGGGGGACAGGAGCCACACTGGGGCAGAGGTTCTATCAGCTCTGCAGGGGCAGGTTCAGAGGTGGTTGACGCCATGCCAACTTAAGGCAGCAATGGTGGTTTGCGACAATGGCACCAACCTCCTTTCTGCTCTCCGACAGGGACAAATGACCCATGTGCCCTGTTTGGCTCACATCCTTAACTTGGTGGTGCCGCAGTTCTTGGGAAGGTACTGTAAGGAAAATGGCTGTTTCTTTGGTTCACTATATAGCTTAGATAAGGGGCTTGAACTTTTGAACTTTTTATACAAGTTATATGAAATGCTTTTGCAAGATTTTTATAATGTCAAAATGACAATTTACTAGCAAGGAAAATATTGAAGTTAGGAAAGCTAGCTAGCTCACCGCACATTTGGATTAAAGCCAATGGTGCATGACTGTCTCAAAAGATTATTCCCATATTTCAAAATTATTCATATTATTCATTTTCTCGGAATTCAAGCTAGGTACTTTTTTAAAAGTGTCACTGAGCATGTCATATAAAATGTAACTTGTGATGATTTGTGATATGTAACTTGTGATACCTGTACTCTTGTGATTGGATAAACTAAGGGACCGCCCCTTGATTTGCCCCTACTGATAAATGATTTGTTACCCTATATAAACATGTGAAATGATACAATACAGTTGTATTTCTGGATATCCAACTGTGTGTGGTGTCTTGATTTAACCAATCGATTGAAAAGATCTTTTTTGATGTCCAAGTTCAGCTCGAGCAAGGAAAAGGTTTGAAGGCACACTTGACCAGTGTACCTATACCCTTACAGGTACCCAGGCTCACAGGATGTCCTGAGGCAGGCCAGGATAGTCTGTGTGCATTTCCGCCGGTCATATAATGCCAGTGCTTGGCTGGCAGACCTCCAAAAGGAATTTAGCCTGTCCAAGAACCGCCTAATCTGTGACATGCCCACCAGGTGGAACTCAATGTTGGCCATGCTGCAGCTGCTGCACATGCAGCAGAGGGCCATCAATGAGTACCTGTGTGACTATGGCACCAGGACAGGGTAAGGGGAGCTTGTTTTTTTTTCCCCACGTCAGTGGGCCATGATCAGGGATGCATGCACTGTCCTGTCACCATTTGAGGAGGCCACAAGGATGGTGAGCAGTGACAGTGCATGCATCAGTGACACTGTCCCCCTTGTCCACCTGTTGGAGCACACGCTGCGTGGAATAATGGACAGGGCACTTGAGGCAGAACAGAGGCAGGAAGAGGAGGACTTCCTTAGCTCTCAAGGCCCCCTTTATCCAGACAGTGTTCCTGCATGCCCACCGATCACACAGGAAGAGGAGGAGGAGGAGGATTGTGTCAGTATGGAGGTGGAGCCTGGCACTCAGCATCAGCAGCAGTCTTTAAGGGATCAGTCCCAAGAAACACATGGACTTGTACGTGGCTGGGAGGAGGTGGCTGTGGACCATGTCGTCCTTAGTGATCCAGAGGACTCCGGACCGAATGCCTCAGCAAACCTACGCTGCATGGCCTCCCTGATCCTGCAAAGCCTGCGTAAGGATCCTCGTATTCGTGGTATCAAGGAGAAGGAACAATACTGGCTGGCAACCCTCCCTGATCCACGTTACAAGGGTAAGGTTGCAGACCTTATCTTGCCGTTGCAGAGGGAGCAGAGGATGAAACATCTTCGGGAGGACTTGCAGAATGGTCTGTGCAATGCGTTCCCAGAGACTGGGAGGTTACAAACTCCTGTTTCTGGACAAGGTGTTGCTGAGGCTTCGGTCAGTCAAAGAAGCAGCAGTGGAGAAGGTGGCTGTCTGACCGAAGCGTTGAGACAATTTTTTAGTTTGCAGCCCCAAGGTATGATCGGTTCCAGCAACCATCACCAGCGTCTGTTTTACATGGTGCAGGAATACCTAGGGGCAAGATCTGACTTGGACACCTTTCCCACCGAAAATCCTCTGGGTTACTGGGTATTGAGGATGGATCACTGGCCAGAGCTTGCACAGTATGCAATTGAGCTACTGGCCTGTCCTGCATCCAGAGTTCTTTCGGAACGCACATTCAGTGCTGCTGGAGGCTTTGTAACCGATCACAGGGTGCGTCTGTCCACCGACTCGGTCGATCGACTGACCTTCATAAAAATGAATCAGTCTTGGATCACCACCAGCTACCAAGCACCTGATGCTGATGTAACCGAATAATTTTTTTGGAAATCTCAGAACCCTTCAAAGACTGCCTATGCTGATGCTGAGTGACTATCCTGAGTAATTATCCTCTTCCTCCTCAAGCTGATAGCTTGTAAGAACATTTTTGGTTCTGGGCGCCGCCACCAGTGGCTAAGGCCCAATTTTTTAGCCCCTGTTTAACAGGGGCATGTAATTACAATTTTTGATGCAATACTTTGCAGCAGGGCTAGTTCCTGCATTCCAACTAGAATATCTGTGAGGGGTTGCAGTGTTGTGGCATCAGCACCAGTGCCTAAGGCCCAATTTTTCTGCCCCTGTTCAACAGGGGCATGTAATTACAATTCTTGATCTAATATTTCACAGCAGGGCCCTGTGAGGGCTTACAGTGTTGTGGCCACAACAACAACTAAGGCCCAAATTTCTGCTGAGTATATATGGCAGGCCCCTACTTTCAAACATCCAACTTACAAACGACTCCTACTTGCAAACGGAAGGAGACAACAGGAAGTGAGATGAAATCTACCCCTAGGAAGGGAAATTCTCTCCTGTAAGAGTTATTACATTAAAGCCGCAAGCAATTTTAAATTACTTTTTTTCCTTTAAAAATGACATTTTGTGCAGGGACTGTTCTAAGCACAGGAAACACGCGCCACTTTACAGGCATACTATAAACACCCCCCAGGTACAATATTTAAAGGAATATTTCACTTTTTTTTACTTTAAGCATCATTAAAATCACTCCTCCCGAAAAAACGTCCATTTTTAAAAGTTTTTTTGCATTGATACATGTCCCCTGGGGCAGGACCCGGGTCCCCAAACCCCCAAAATTAGCCTTTAAAATGAGCACTTTTGATTTCGAATGTTCGAGTCCCATAGACGTAAATGGGGTTCTAATGTTCATGCAAATTTTCGGTCCGTTCTCAGGTTCTGGTGCGAACCGAACTGGGGGGTGTTCGGCTCATCCCTAGTCCTCACGAATTGCATCAATCTTGTTTTTGAAGTGATTGACAATCTCTTGGGCAGTGAGTGAGTTAGTGGGTAGAGGGGGTGAGGGACAAAGCAGAGAGTTAAAGGTTGGGAAGAGCCAACGGGGACTGGATGACAAGGAATTAATAAAAGAGACAAAGTAGGCTTGTTTGGCAGCATGGAGGCAGGAATTGTATTTTAGAAATGCAGATTTATATAGGGTGAAGTCTTGCAGGCATTTGGTTTTACGCCATAGTCATTCAAGAGAACGGCAATGTCTCTTGAGATTTCTAGTGTTGTCAGTTTGCCAGGGTTGTAACGGCCGGGGGCCTGATTCTGCGTGTGGTTAGAGGAGCAAGTTCATCTAGTGATGATGAGAGTGAATTGTTGTAGACAGAGGTGGCCAGGTCAGGACAGGACAGGGGAGAGATTATGTCATATAGGTGGTCAGTAGCAGCATAGAGAAGAGAAGGGTTAAAGTGGCGAAGGTTTCTACAAGTAATTGCTTGCTGCTTGGAGAGAGGGGTGGTTGGAGGCAAGGATACAGTGAAAGTAATGAGGTTGTGATCAGAAAGAGGAAAGGGGGTGTTGGTGAAGTTGCCAGGGTTGCAGAGATTGGAGAATACAAGGTCAAGGGTATTACCATTGGAGTGAGTGGAAGTATGTGTTCATTGGGTTAGGTCAAAAGATGAGGCTAAGTCGAGCAGTTTAGCTGTAGTTGGGCTGTTAACATTGACAGGAATGTTGTTGTCACTAAGAATGATAGTGGATATTTCAGAGGAGAGAAAGTAGGGTAGCCAGGCAGCAAAGTAATCAAGAAAGCGCGATACCAGTCCAGGAGGCTGATAAATTGCTGCAATCTTTAGAGAAATGGGAGAAAACAGACGAATACAGTGCACCTCAAAAGAAGAGAGGGACAGAGAGGGAGGGACAGAAAGGACTTGGAAGGTGCTTTGTGGGGATAGAAGGAAGACAACTCCACCTCCTTTCTGTCTGTTGGGTCTGGGGGAGTGAGTCCAATGGACACCACCATGGGAGAGGGCAGCAGGAGAAGCTGAGTCAAAATTTTGAAGCCAGGTTTCTGTTATGGTGAGTATGTTAAAGCCATGAGAGAGGAAGAGGTCATGTACAGATGTTAGCTTGTTACAGATGGAGTGGGCGTTCCAAAGGGCGCATGAGCTGAACCCGATCGAAAACCTATAGGGTATTGAAGAGACAAGTTGAGCATCACTCTCCATCCAGCATCCAGGCTCTAAAAGAGGTCATCCTTGAAGAATGAAAAAAGATCAATGTTGTAATATGTCATCATCTTGTTTATTCCATGCCTAGAATTCTTGGTGCTGTTCTTACAAATCATGGAGGTCACACAAAACACTAGATGTAGTAGTTTTTGATGTGGGGTGTAGTCATTTTTGCATCAACGAATAAGATTTTGTAATCTAAAGTTTTCCTCAAAGTTATATTAACCTTACTTTCATATAATGGAGCTAAACAAATGTTCTGTAAAACTTAGTTTTGTCAAAATTTTGGAAATTGTTCTTGAGTTCATTGATATATTGATTAAAATCTTACTTTTCAAAAAGTGTGTACTCAGCACTAATATATACACATACACACACACACACACACACACAGTGCCTTGCAGAAGTATTTACCCCCACCTTAGCTTTTTACCTATTTTGTTACATTACAGCCTTTAGATCAATGTTTTTTTAAATCTAAATTATATGTGATGGATCAGAACACTTTTAGAACAAAATTAGA
The DNA here is from genome assembly GCF_042186555.1 of Aquarana catesbeiana. Classification (NCBI taxonomy): domain Eukaryota; kingdom Metazoa; phylum Chordata; class Amphibia; order Anura; family Ranidae; genus Aquarana; species Aquarana catesbeiana. Next base: position 647,409,182 of record NC_133324.1, read on the forward strand.
AAAATATATACATAAAACTATTTTTCAGAAACAAAAAAATGATAATTGGCATGTGCGTATGTATTCACCCCCTTTGTTATGAAGCCCATAAAAAGCTCTAGTGCAACCAATTACTTTCAGAAGTCACATAATTAGTGAAATGATGTCCACCTGTGTGCAATCTAAGTGTCACATGATCTGTCATTACATATACAAACATTTTTGAAAGACCCCAGAGGCTGCAACACCTAAGCAAGAGGCACCACTAACCAAACACTGCCATGAAGACCAAGGAACTCTCCAAACAAGTAAGGGAGAATGTTGTTGAAAAGTAGGGCTAGGGTATAAAAAAATATCCAAATCTTTGATGATCCCTAGGAGCACCATCAAATCTATCATAACCAAATGGAAAGAACATGGCACAACAGCAAACCTGCCAAGAAATGGCCACACACCAAAACTCATGGACCAGGCAAGGAGGGCATTAATCAGAGAGGCAGCACACACGGTAACCCTGGAGGAGTTCTACAGCAGAGACTGGAGTATCCATACATAGGACGATAATAAGTCGTATGCTCCATAGAGTTGGGCTTTATGGCAGAGTGGCCAGAAGAAAGCCATTACTTTCAGCAAAAAACAAAATGGTACGTTTTGAGTTTGCGAAAAGGCATGTGGGAGACTCACAAAATGTATGGAGGAAGGTGCCCTGGCCTGATGAGACTAAAATTTTACTTTTTGCCCATCAAAGAAAATGCTATGTTTGGCGCAAACCAAACACATCACCCAAAGAACACCATCCCCACAGTGAAACATGGTGGTGGCAGCATCATGCTATGGGGATGTTTTTCAGCAGTCAGGACTGGGAAACTGGTCAGAGTTGAGCGAAAAATGGAAGGTGCTAAATACAGGGATATTCTTGAGCAAAACCTGTACCACTCTGTGTGTGATTTGAGGCTAGGATGGAGGTTCACCTTCCAGCAGGACAATGACTCCAAACACACTGCTAAAGCAACACTTGAGTGGTTTAAGGGGAAAACATGTAAATGTGTTGGAATGGCCTAGTCAAAGCCCAGATCTCAATCCAATAGAAAATCTGTGGTCAGACTTAAAGCGGAGTTCCACCCAAAAATGGAACTTCCGCTTTAAGGGAAGATGACCCCTGACATGCCACATTTGGGGGGGAGCAGAAACACTCTTTTTAGAGTGTTCCAGCTCCAACTTCCTCCCAGGGCACCACAGCGCCGGAAGAAAGATCACCTTTACCCCCTCCCTCTCGGCAATCATCTGGGACATGTCACAGGTCCCAGATGATTGCCAGTCACAGCACACAGCGCATATGTATATGTACATGTGTATATATATCATGCTGCACTAAGATCATAGGATTGCTGCTTGTTAAAACTGAACTACAGGCAAACAGATAAATACACAGATGAAATGCATATGTGGGAGTTGTTTTACCTGCCAAAGAATTTGACTTTTTATCTTGACTTTTATTTACAGATCTCCTCCCTTCCCACACCCTTTCACACAATGTTTTCCTCTCATCATCATGCTAATGGCGCTCCTTGGCTGCTTCTGATTCTCACATTTTGAGCTCTACTGTATGTAGCAAGAGTCTGAAAATAAAAGTCAGACAATTACACTGCTTGCATTTACAAAATACCTTAACTAATGTATTCACTAATACAGAGCTGCATTCAATTGTGCCTTTTATTTCGACCTGGAGTCCAGCTTTAATGTTTTAGAGTTTTCATGGGAAAATCTTAATGGTTTCATATGGTGGGCCGATATATATATATTTAATTTCCAGAGTTTTGAGCTCTTAAGATGTTATATTTATTGCAGCCACATTTTTTTAAATGTAATTTCAACTTGCTTTCTGTATGCAACAATTACATTTTCTTTGATTGATATTAAAATTACTATGATAAAAATTTATTTAACATGATTAAGACAGCAGTTTCTTTAAACTGCAAACTTTGTATGCTGAAATGTAGCATAATTGTCCTCTAATGAGAAAATATTAATGTACAAAGTTCCTATTATTTAATGTAGGACTTATTTTTTTTATGGGCAGCATTAGTATTTGTTAATGTACAGAACTGTGCAATATAAAGTCAGAACATTGTGCTCAAGAGGGCTTCATGGAACATCTTGTTAATAGCTAATAAGATATCATTACTAAACTTTAACTGCCTGTGGAATTAAGTGTTATGGAAAGATTGCCTTTTGCTAAAACAATGCTTTGCTTTTGCTGGCTAAACTTGAGGCTTAAATGTTTACTGCGTTAACTATGTTAATTAATTAAGCTATTTTATGTTGTTAAAGTAATCATATTACGTTTTTTTTTTTTACTGGCAGGTAGTAGAATAAGCTACAAGATTTAAGAATAAGGCAAACCTGAAGTGTAAAATACTTCCCTAACTCAGTACTGTCAGTTTAGGTGCCCTATAACTATTGACCAGTGAGGTTGCCCATCAAAGTGATCAACAAATAGCAAAGCTTAGAAGCCAGAAGGGTTTTGGTTCAGACTGTTGACCTAATAGTGCAGAAAATATCTGAGTATCAAAACGGTCTGGCATTCTAGCCACCATGAGTATTAACTTATACCCAGAAATGCCTGCATTTTGCCAACAATGCATACAAATGATTAAGAATTTAGAATTATATTAATGCGTACAGTTTTTAAATTACACGTCCTTTTTAAATTAAGTCTATTAATACTATAAAAGGTACTGATTAGATTGTTATAATGAATTTCCCAAGAGGTTCACAAATCTTTGGGTGACCCCCAAGGGACGGAGAAACTCTGAAACTGGGTGCATGTGACATGTTAGTTCTAAGAGGGTTAAAAGCTGGTTTTGATTTTCCAATTTCTGTCAACATTTTGGCTGTTCCTGTTGGCCTATCATCATGGCGAAATACTTTACTGGCCAGTAGAAATAGACAAGAGGTGAGAGAGGGTGTACAACCTTGAAATCTACCAGGAAGTGTTGACACTACAGTAGTGGGTTACAAAGCTCCCTTGTTTCAGTGTTCCCCCAATGACAGCGGGGTTATATAAAAGATCTTGTGAAATCTTCTATAATGTTATTATACATGCAAACACAGGGTTGAATTCACTGCAATAGAAAGTTAATCTGTCAGCCTGTGGACAGGCGTTCCATTTAAGCAAATGGAGAACTCCAGGAAAAATAAGCACATGAAAGATAATTTAAAAAAAAATGTTTACTAAAAGCTTTGCTGTTCTAGCAAAATGCACATTGGAGATCTCAAGACAGTGATGTTTTAGGTAAATATAACCATATTGAAAGGCACTTGTCCTTAAGGTTGATCTATTTAATTTAAAAGCTACTGTAATTTTGCATCATATAGAGTTATACTGTATAGATTTGTGTGCATTTTATCAGCCAAAAATAGTAGAAGGACTGAAATTCTAAAGGTGTAAACACATTTCTAAATAATACATCTTAAGAAGTGTGCACACTTTTGAGATATGAATGTTTAGAGAAAATATAGCTAAATCAACAATCAGAATGCTCAAAAAGCTGTCCCTGAGAAAGAAGGTGCTACAAATTTTGCTCTCCCACCAATGTTTGCAGCACCAAAGGCCACCGTAATGCAGAAAAACCATTCATTTAAGTCTCTTCAGAAACTGACACTTCCAGAAGTGTCAAACTTCTGGACTCCACAGCACTCAGTGCTTCCTCCCTCTAAATCCTACAAAACACAGTTATAATGCAAGAGTTTAACGTTAATAAAAATGTTGGTTTCTGAAGAGATTAATTTAAAATAATAATACACTTTTCTATATATACTAACAAGTAAAGTGAGGTCAGCTCTAATAAAAATGTAATCTCTAAGAATGTTTTACATGTTAAGGAATCACTGTAGACTGCGGTATGTGATGACATCTTTTTGGAGCAGTATTATAATGATCAGTGAAGGGGGGCGTGGCCTGGACGGAGACCGAGATGGCAGCATAATCTGTGAGCTCCTGTGTACCGCAGTCCAAACTCAGCTTATAGGGGAGCCTGCACCTACAAAATAGCATGAGCAGAACCACCAGGAGTTCTTCTGCATCCCGGGCCACCATGGATACAGGTACGCAATTGAGCAAGAACATTCCGGAGCTGTTCCGGACCCAGCGCCAAACGGCTGCGGCCTCACAGGCCAAGACCAGGTTCTCGCCTACCACACCATCCGGCTCTCTAACGATGGCTCCTCCCGACTCAGCCCCGGGCCGAGACTTACTGCCGAGCATCCTAGACTTAGAGAAGTTTGCATTAGATATTAAGAGCTCGGTAACAACGGCAATAGCGGATCTGAAAAATGACTTTCAGGCGGTAGCACACCGCATTGAGGCCGTAGAGCAAACCTCCAAAACACAAGCAGCCGCCATTCGCCAAGTACAATCTGTGTATGACTCCCAGCTTTCCCAAATGTTTGATCTTCATAGACATGTCAAAGACCTTGATAATAGAGGCAGGAGACATAATATTAGGGTGCGGGGGATCCCTGAGAGCGTGGACCCTGGAGCTTTACAACAGAACATTTGCTCATTGTTTAATGATTTAATGGAGTGCCCGGCGGACTCCCCTATTGAAATGGAGAGAGCACATTGTGCCTTGCGCCCCCAGCCACGTGAAAATGAACTGCCTAGGGACATTGTGTGCTGTGTGGTTAATTTCCAACTTAAGGAAGAAATCCTACGCAAAGCAAGAGAGAGAGGACAGATCTTACACAACGGAGCAGAAGTTAAATTATTTCAGGACTTGTCGCAAATCACGCTCCAAAACAGAAGAGCACTGCGCCCCCTGTTGGATGCTCTAAGGGCCCGCAATATCACTTATCGCTGGAAGTTTCCGTTTGGATTGTCAGTGTCATCCAGAGGTCGTTCTGCACTACTGCGCACGCTGAAAGACAGATTTTTTGCGAGCAGTTGGACCTTCCAATTATAGAATTACCAGATTGGTATGCGCAGTTCTTTCCTGCGGAACCATGACTCCCAGTGTCCCTCAATCCATCCCCAAAAGCCCAGCGACACAGAACACGCAGACACAGAGGTGACCTGGCTTCTCCAAGTGCCCGTGCATCACGATGCGACCCTTACCCACGCAGCCCAGGTTCACCTCCCTCACCTTCAGTGAGGAGAGGTCGCATGGAAGCCTAGAGTTACCCTTCATATGCTGGACCCATTGTTCGTTTGTTTTTTGTTCCCTTTTTTTTTTTTTTAGTTTGGGAGCTGACTGATATATGCCTTTTAGATACGTTATTAGACCTGCCTGTGACTTTTGCTTAGGCCCATCTAGAACACTATACTCTGGCACTTTTGTTAACCTTATTCTCCCAGTCCTGCTACACACTTTAATGCAAATGATCCCTGCAAATGGAGCTTCCTGTTACACACAATACATTGCAACTTGAGCCAGCAATGATGATCACACACCTCTGCAGACTTTTCTATGAGATGATACCTCTGAGACTGAGCAACTATAAGAGGATTTTGAACGTCCTGACGCCTCGCCCTATACCTCCGGGTTTTCAGTGCAACTCTCTTCTCGGTTGGTTTGTGAATGACTGTGATCTGCAATCGAGATGCGCACGAGAATGGACACAGCTTGCACGATGGATCTTGAAGACATAGAATAAGTTCACCCGCAGACATCATCATCGCCTCCATCAATGTCTCCACAGAAGAATTGCAACGAACACTGTGAGGTCTGCACCCGAACATTTGGAACATGGCCATCATGGCTTCTAGCCCTTCATAGGGATACGTGGTTTCGACATAACACTAATAGCACTGAGGACTGCCACAAGACCAGGTTGATTCGCTGTGACAGAGGTTTGAGATGTTAACTGTTTTGGCTTGGATGCCTGGGATACAGTGGGATCTGTCCCGACATCCCAGGTCTCCAAACAGGGGTTGAAGTAACTTAGCTTGGTTAAGATGTCAGGGATTATATGTAGCTTATGTAGCCTATATTCTCTAGCTGACCCAGACATGAACATATTGCACAGGGGTATAATGATTTACTTTAGGGTATATCTAGAAGTGAGGGCTATATAAGCTCAAATCAGTTTAACACCTTTATAACACTAAGGTGTGTATCGCATCTACCCGTGTACCTGAACCTATTCTCCCCCCCTGTCCTTGGGTATCTGCTGCCTTTATACTACAGATCACTCCCTCTCCTCTCCCATTCCATCTATTGCCCTCTTTCTATACTCTTCAGGTTTCTCTACCACGCTATTCTGCCTGCTAATCCCCTCCCTCTTTTCCAACTCATATTTTGTTTTGTGTACCCCGTTGTTCCCCCCTTTTTCCTATCCTTTTTTTCCCTTTTTTTTTTGTGGTGTTTCCCTTTTATTTGTACTCATTTTCGTTTGTACGAATACATGTAACCTTAAATGTGATACAGTTGTTTATTTTGCAAATTTTGAATAAAGTCTTTATGGAAAAAAAAAAATAATCAGTGAAGGGAATATTTTAAAGGCTAAGTTCATTTTTTCTTTCTAAATTCCAGCTCCCCTATGTACCAATATACCATTAATGTACTTTGTTGCAAAAAAAAATACAAGATTTCTTTAATTTAGAGAAAAAGGCCTTACGTTAGCCCTTGTTGTATTTCCTAGAAAGCTTCATCACTTGCTGCTATGTAGACATCAGACAGAGAATCCACGAAGACAAAGGAAGGCATTTAGCTGATCTTATTAGCACACGCCTGTGGCTGGCTGCCTTCCCCTCTTCCAGCAGATCACTAACACCTACCTCCAGGTATACAGTTTCCCAATACAATTATTTAGTGTTCAATTTAATCACTGTGCTCACTAAATACACAGACATTGTTTTTTTTTAATTTCATGCATAGATTATTTTTTTGGTATTTTGGAGTGTGCAGGAGAAGAGAGTTAAGATAACAGCCTATGTAGATAGAACTGTTGTATTGAAAACAGGAGAGGTATGTGCTGGGTTCTGTAAAGCTCAACATACAAACTGATTGTACAAACTTCTTTAGATCTACTATCAATTATGTAGTACAAGGGCCTGCCTAATTGGATATAGAGTGATTAATGTCACGGAACGTCCCACACTCCGCTTGAGTGCTTCCGTCATATACCACTTCCTCCCAGTCTGTATACAGATATCCCAACCTCTCTGAGCACAAACAAGGCGACACTTGCTTGTTGCTACCAAGAACTGACTTTATTCAGAACCAGAATACCGAACACCAGAATCACCGAGCTTCACACAGTTATATCAACACAATGGCAGTCGTCCCGTCTCCTACATTGTATAGAGGACAATGTCATTAGCTCACTCAATTAACATAAACACAGGTTGATGACACCATCATCTCCTCACAGGATGTGTCCCAACAGAATGAATCCATTGAAAATCCAGGGCCCATAATCAAAAGGCAACAGGCTTGCATACAGTCCTCTCCAACAGCCTCTGTCCCAGCTAGGTCTGTGACATTTCTCCCCTTTCGGCAGGAGACTAACACAGGAGGAGACCCCAGACGGGTTGACTCCGAAGTTAGTCCATAGTTCCAGTCCTCTACTGCCTGTACCCACACCGTACCCCAAACAAATTGTTCCAAACAGAGTATTACTCACCCAGCCAACCTCTGCCTCTCTCAGAGAACATATCTGCCGCTGGGAAGAGGCCTGGACTGGCTCTTCTCCCTGGAATCCTTTCTGCCGCTGGAGAGAAGACAGGGTGTCTGGGCTCACTCTGTCATGCTGTTGGGGATCGGGGCCCACTGCCCAGCATCCCTGGGGTATACAGGTGGAGACTGAAGTCCCATCCACCTTCACAGGAAATCCATCCTCTGTTAGTTGAGGGCAGAGTCCAGCAGTCCTCGGCCCTGTTGCCAGCCCTTCTGCTGGAAACCCCACACCATCTGTTCCGGCTAACTGTTGGAGAGGGAGGCCGACTGCCCCGCCTCCCTGGAACTCTGTAGTTGTTGCCGGTGCTGGGCAGAGGTTGGTAGCACTCTGCCCTGTTGCCAGCACTTCTGCTGGGGACTCCGCATCCTCTGCTCCGGCTAACTGTTGGGGCAGGAGGCTGGCTTCCTCCACTCCCAAACTGTGTAGCTGCCATTGGGGAGGTGAGCCGGCTGCTTCCTTTTCCATTCCCTCATCTGGCTGCTGGGACGACATGTCAATGGTACTGTCTCCCAGGTACACGGATCTTTGCTGGGGACGAAAGCCCACTTCCTCCACCCTGGCCAACTGTTGGGGAGGGACAACACACACCTCCTCTCCCTTCTCCCCCTGTATCTGCTGCTGGGAAGTGATTGCCATCTTCTCAGCCTGAGCCTCCACAATTGCTGCAGGTGTGGGGCAGAGGTCTTGGACCCTCTGTCCGGTTGCCAGCACTTCTGCTGGGGGTTTGCCAGGTGGTTCCTTCTCTACAGAAATGTCTATTAAATCCCCAGTCTCTGGAATTGGTAAAAGTGTGGGACAGAGGTCTTGGACCCTCTGTTCAGTTACCAGATCTTCAGCTGGAGAAGTTTGTTTTAACTTCATAGATGCTGCTGGCAGAAAATCACATGTCCCTGTCAGTGTTGTGGGAGAAAGGCCGACTACCTCTTCTCTCAGGAAGGCTGAAGCCACTGTTGGTGCTGGGCAGAACACAGTGAACTTTGGCCCTGATAGCAGCTCTTCTGCTGGAGGCTCATCAGGTTGTTCTTCCTCAGCAGAAAAGTCTATTAAATCCCATGTCTCTGCAACTGATGTCTGGGGATGGAGGTTTACCATCTCCTGTCCATGGAACCCAGAAGATGTTATCAGTGCTGGGCAGAGGTTAGCAGAGCTCTGCCCTGTTCTCAGCACTTCAGCTTTGGGGATGGCAATTTCCAGATTTTCCACTGCAGATTCTCTGGCATGCTGCTGGGCAGGCACATTCCTCCATCCAAGATCATCCCATGCAGAAACAGGATCATCAAGGTCAGTCAGCACTTGCTGCATCCACCATAAGACCTCCGCCTCCATAGCTGTGGGGGCAGGTTGACAAAGCACACTATTGCTCTGCCACATTGCCGACTCTTCAGCCAGGATTTCAGGGTTGTCAGCTGGTATTTCCTGATAGTCCCAGGCAAAGGGAGCCCAGCCCTGGCACTGAGCAATGTCTAGCAGCCGTCTGTAGGCGATCTCTAGCTCCCATTCCTGAACGGCCAGAAACTCCAAATCTTCGTGTGCCCAGTGCACTTCTGAAATGTTCAGTAGCCCTTCTCTGAAATCCATGATTTCGTCCACCCGCCGCTCCAAATCACTCCCAAAGTTAGGGTCCCCTGTCAGCTTCACAAACAACAGTCCCAAGCCGCCGTAGCTTAAGCCTTCCGTTGGGCTGTCATCCGCTATCCAGGGACATGCTTGGGATACATGCCACCGGAGGGCTCTGTAGCTCTCATCCAGCTTTATCTCTGCCCAGACCAGCCTGCTTAATTAAGCTGTCTGCTTCTTGTGTGGTTTTTCTCCCAAAAACCGCACCCGCAGTCCGTACTGCGACCAGTACCTTTCCTCGATGGAGGGGAGAATTTTTCCCTGGTGTCGCTGCTCACGGGCTAGCGCTTCCTTCCAGAGTTTGCAGCGAATAGAATCACACCATCCCAGCAGGACCTGCTCCGATACTGGTCCTCTGTGCTGTATCTGCATCTCTCGCAACCTCCTTCTGAATTCCTCATCCATGGCAGCTGGTATCTGTACCTCTCCTCTCCTGCTATCTGGACCTTGGATCCAGATGGAAGTTTGGATGTCCCAGACTGCAGGAAGCTTTCTAGCTGCTTGCCACCAATGTCACGGAACGTCCCACACTCCGCTTGAGTGCTTCCGTCATATACCACTTCCTCCCAGTCTGTATACAGATATCCCAACATCTCTGAGCACAAACAAGGCGACACTTGCTTGTTGCTACCAAGAACTGACTTTATTCAGAACCAGAATACAGTCTTATATACACAGGAGAAGATTACTCTAACAATACAAACGTAACCTAATTAACATGAGCTAATTATCTAATCCTTTATACAGCCTAGGTGACTGAGACATGACCTTTCGCCCAGACTTGTGGTCACCGAGCTTCACACAGTTATATCAACACAATGGCAGTCGTCCCATCTCCTACATTGTATAGAGGACAATGTCATTAGCTCATTCAATTAACATAAACACAGGTTGATGACACCATCATCTCCTCACAGGATGTGTCCCAACAGAATGAATCCATTGAAAATCCAGGGCCCATAATCAAAAGGCAACAGGCTTGCATACAGTCCTCTCCAACAGCCTCTGTCCCGGCTAGGTCTGTGACAATTGGGTAGAAATGTTTGTCCTCCTATTGTATCCTTTTGGTAAATCTTAACCACTTCAGCCCCGGAAGGTTTTACCCCCTTCCTGACCAGAGCACTTTTTACAATTCGGCACTGCGTCGCTTTAACTGCTAATTGCGCGGTCATGCAATGCTGTACCCAAACGAAATTTGCGTCCTTTTCTTCCCATAAATAGAGCTTTCTTTTGATGGTATTTGATCACCTCTGCCGTTTTTATTTTTTGCGCTATACACGGAAAAAGACTGAAAATTTTGAAAAAAAATGATATTTTCTACTTTTTGTTCTAAAAAAAATCCAATAAACTCAATTTTAGTCATACATTTAGGCCAAAATGTATTCGGCCACATGTCTTTGGTAGAAAAAATGTCAATAAGTGTATATTTATTGGTTTGCGCAAAAGTTATAGCGCCTACAAACTAGGGTACATTTTCTGGAATTTACACAGCCTTTAATTTATGACTGCCTATGTCGTTTCTTGAGGTGCTAAAATGGCAGGGCAGTACAAAACCCCCACAAATGACCCCATTTTGGAAAGTAGACACCCCAAGGAATTTGCTGAGAGGCATGTTGAGCCCATTGAATATTCATTTTTTTTGTCCCAAGTGATTGAATAATGACAAAAAAAAAAAAAAAATTACAAAAAGTTGTCACTAAATGATATATTGCTCACACAGGCCATGGGCATATGTGGAATTGCACCCCAAAATACATTTAGCTGCTTCTCCTGAGTATGGGGATACCACATGTGTGGGACTTTTTGGGAGCCTAGCCGCGTACGGGGCCCCCGAAAACCAATCACTGCCTTCAGGATTTCTAAGGGCGTACATTTTTGATTTTACTCCTCACTACCTATCACAGTTTTGAAGGCCATAAAATGCCCAGATGGCATAAAACCCCCCCAAATGACCCCATTTTGGAAAGTAGACACCCCAAGCTATTTGCTTTGAGGCATGTTGAGTCCATGGAATGTTTTATATTTTGACACAAGTTGCGGGAAAGTGACAAATTTTTTTTTTTTTTTTTTTTTGCACAAAGTTGTCACTAAATGATATATTGCTCACACAGGCCATGGGCATATGTGGAATTGCACCCCAAAATACATTTAGCTGCTTCTCCTGAGTACGGGGATACCACATGTGTGGGACTTTTTGGGAGCCTAGCCGCGTACGGGGCCCCGAAAACCAATCAGTGCCTTCAGGATTTCTAAGGGCGTACATTTTTGATTTTACTCCTCACTACCTATCACAGTTTCGGAGGCCATGGAATGCCCAGGTGGCACAAACCCCCACCAAATGACCCCATTTTGGAAAGTAGACACCCCAAGCTATTTGCTGAGAGGCATGGTGAGTATTTTGCAGCTCTCATTTGTTTTTGAAAATAAAGAAAGACGAGAAAAAAAATTTTTTTTTTCTTTTTTCAATTTTCAAAACTTTGTGACAAAAAGTGAGGTCTGCAAAATACTCACTATACCTCTCATCAAATAGCTTGGGGTGTCTACTTTCCAAAATGGGGTCATTTGGGGGGGTTTTTTGCCACCTGGGCATTCCATGGCCTCCGAGACTGTGATAGGCAGTGAAGAGTGAAATCAAAAATTTACGGCCTTAGAAAGCCTGAAGGCGGTGCTTGGTTTTCGGGGTCCCGTACGCGGCTAGGCTCCCAAAAAGTCTCACACATGTGGTATCCCCGTACTCAGGAGAAGCAACAGAATGTATTTTGGGGTGTAATTTCACATATTCCCATGGCATGTTTGAGCAATATATCATTTAGTGACAACTTTGCGCAAAAAAAAATAAAAAAAATAAAAAATTGTCTCTTTCCCGCAACTTGTGTCACAATATAAAATATTCCATGGACTCGACATGCCTCTCAGCAAATAGCTTGGGGTGTCTACTTTCCAAAATGGGGTCATTTGGGGGGGTTTTGAACGGTCCTGGCATTTTATGCACAACATCTAGAAGCTTATGTCACACATCACACATCACACACTCTTCTAACCACTTGAAGACAAAGCCCTTTCTGACACTTTTTGATTACATAAAAAAATAATTTTTTTTTGCAAGAAAATTACTTTGAACCCCCAAACATTATATATTTTTTTAACGCAAATGCCCTACAGATTAAAATGGTGGGTGTTTCATTTTTTTTTTTCACACAGTATTTGCGCAGCGATTTTTCAAACGCATTTTTTGGGGAAAAAACACACTTTTTTAAATTTTAATGCACTAAAACACACTATATTGCCCAAATGTTTGATGAAATAAAAAAGATGATCTTAGGCCGAGTACATGGATACCAAACATGACATGCTTTAAAATTGCACACAAACGTGCAGTGGCGACAAACTAAATACATTTTCAAAAGCCTTTAAAAGCCTTTACAGGTTACCACTTTAGATTTACAGAGGAGGTCTACTGCTAAAATTACTGCCCTCGATCTGACGTTCGCGGTGATACCTCACATGCATGGTGCAATTGCTGTTTACATTTGACGCCAGACCGACGCTTGCGTTCGCCTTAGCGCGAGAGCAGGGGGGACAGGGGTGCTTTTTTTTTTTTTTTTTTCTTTATTATTATTATTTTTTTATCTTATTTTTAAACTGTTCCTTTCATTTTTTTTTTTTTAAATCATTTTTATTGTTATCTCAGGGAATGTAAATATCCCCTATCATAGCAATAGGTAGTGACAGGTACTCTTTTTTGCAAAAATTGGGGTCTATTAGACCCTAGATTTCTCCTCTGCCCTCAAAGCATCTGACCACACCAAGATCAGTGTGATAAAATGCTTTCCCAATTTCCCAATGGCGCTGTTTACATCCGGCGAAATCTAAGTCATAAAATGCTCGTAGCTTCCGGTTTCTTAGGCCATAGAGATGTTTGGAGCCACTCTGGTCTCTGATCAGCTCTATGGTCAGCTGGCTGAATCACCGGCTGCATTCTCAGGTTCCCTGTTGAGACAGGAGAGCCAGAGAAAAACACGGAAGACGTTGGGGGGGGGCATTCCCTCCCACTGCTTGTAAAAGCAGTCTAGAGGCTAATTAGCTGCTAGGATTGCTTTTACATGAAAGCCAATCGCTGGCTGAAAAGAATGATACCAAGATGATACCTAAACCTGCAGGCATCATTCTGGTATAACCACTCAAAGTCGTGAATGGCGTACCTGAAGACAAAAAAATGGTTAACAATAAAGCACAGTAAACGGTAAGGTATAAAAAATTGCATATCTGAAAAGCAAACATGATAAAACATAACAACAATAAAACATTGCAGAATAGAATACAGTAAAAAAGAGCAGAACAATAGAGAGAGAATAGAGAGAGAGAACAATAAAACAACAACTATTTTTTTTTTATTTTATATTTTTGTTTGTGTTTTTTTTTTTTTTTACACTTTTTTTTGTAACTAACTTTTATAACTGTAACCGGTTCCAGGTTCGGGTCTCTCAAAATGCGATGGCATCTTGGGAGACCCTGTGAAAGTGTGCCTAGTCTGTGCAATGCTGTACCCTACGCTAATACTCAACTAGTGTATGGTAGTGTTCAAAACATTCACCAATGCAAAGACCAGGATTGTCAGGACAGGAGGGACAATAATAGAGGGTGTCACGCCTATATCCGCGCTTGCTGCAGACACGACATCTTTTTTGGGGGGGTTCGTTGGGTAGGGGTACTCGGGAGGACATAAAGAAAATGCCTCTCATGCAGCCGACTGCATTTGGTTGGGGATGTGAATGGGGGAAGTACGGGCGCTGCAGAAGTGGTGGGTTCCCAATTAGGATTGGCGAATGCAGCAGGAAGGGCACTATGGGCACGACGGGCCTGTGTTTGTCTTCTTGGTGGCAGCGGGACACTACTTGTGCTTGCCACCTCACCAGCTTGAACTGCATTTATGGGACTCGCCATGTCACCAAGTGTTACTGCAGTGCTGGTTTGACTACGACCGGGGTGTACTAGGCTGCTGGTGCTTGCCAGTTCACCAAAACGCTACCAAAAAAACTGTTAGCGATCGCAGGGATCAGGCCTGACTCTGCGAACGCTGCAGTTATGCGTTTAGTGTTTTGTAAGTGACAGTGATCGATCGATACTGCACTTGGGTGGGCTGGGCTGGGCTGGGCCGGGCAGAGGGGCAAAACGCAGGTGCTAGCAGGTATCTGGGCTGATCCCGCTAACACTGCGTTTGTGGGAACCCTAAACTGCTGGGGACGCTAGTATAGATCTGATCAGATCAGATATTGATCCGATCAGATACTATACCACTAAGGGAGGTGTACGGTGTGTGCGTGGGTGTTAGCGGTACTGGCGCTAACCTGATGCTGCCTGGGGCTGGTGCTTGCCAGTTCACCAAAACGCTACCAAAAAAACTGTTAGCGATCGCAGGGATCAGGCCTGACTCTGCGAACGCTGCAGTTATGCGTTTAGTGTTTTGTAAGTGTCAGTGATCGATCGATACTGCACTTGGGTGGGCTGGGCCGGGCGGAGGGGCAAAACACAGGTGCTAGCAGGTATCTGGGCTGATCCCGCTAACACTGCGTTTGTGGGAACCCTAAACTGCTGGGGACGCTAGTATAGATCTGATCGGATCAGATATTGATGCGTTCAGATACTATACCACTAAGGGAGGTGTACGGTGCGTGCGTGGGTGTTAGCGGTACTGGCGCTAACCTGACGCTGCCTGGGGCTGGTGCTTGCCAGTTCACCAAAACGCTACCAAGAAAACTGTTAGCGATCGCAGGGATCAGGCCTGACTCTGTGAACGCTGCAGTTATGCGTTTAGTGTTTTGTAAGTGACAGTGATCGATCGATACTGCACTTGGGCTGGGCCGGGCGGAGGGGAAGAACGCAGGTGCTAGCGGGTATCTGGGCTGATCCCGCTAACACTGCGTTTTTGGGAACCCTAAACTGCTGGGGACGCTAGTATAGATCTGATCGGATCAGATATTGATCCGTACAGATACTATACCACTAAGGGAGGCGTATGCTGCGTGCGAGGGTGTTAGCGGTACTGGCGCTAATCTGACGCTGCCTGGGGCGACGCATATCACCGCCGGGCGATCAGGGGGCTAAACCTTTATTAGGTAATAAACGGCGGGTCCCCTGACACTATAAAAAATAAACGAACTAACCAGCGTCACCCGTAACACTTATACGGTGATCAGTGGTGAAAGGGTTAACTAGGGGGCAATCAAGGGGTTAAAACATTTATTAGGTAGTATATGGGGGTCCCTGTCGCTATAAAACGCTGACGGCTAACCTAAATATTTACATCCCTAACTAGCGTCACCAGCGACACTAATACAGCGATCAGAAAAATGATCGCTTAGTGACACTGGTGACAGGGGGTGATCAAGGGGTTAAAACTTTATTAGGGGGGGTTAGGGGGGTATCCTAGACCTAAAGGGGGGTAATATTCACTGCCCTAACACTGTAACTGTCACAAACTGACACCATGCAGTAATCAGAAAAAAAAAAAAACATACTGCTTGCTGTCAGTTTGTGACGGGGGGGGGTGATTGGGGGGGGATCGGGGGGCGATCGGGGGGGATCGGGGGTGTAAAGTATGCCTGGCATGTTCTACTGTGTGTGTTTGTGTGTGTTGTGCACTTACATGTCTTCTCTCCTCGGCGCTGGACGGAAACTGCCGAGCCGAGGAGAGATGACATCACATCCTCTGCCTGTGTGAAACTACACACAGGCAGGGGAGGATTCCGATTGGCTGGGAGCGATCGCGAGGGGGGGGCCACGATCGGATGGTCTCCCCCTCGCCTCCCGATGCTCCCAGTCAAATGCCGACCGCCGCTGGCACTGGGGGGGGGGTCCGATCGGACCCCCCGCCCGCGGGAGGCAGATCACGTACAGGTACGTGATTCTGCCTGCCCGTGCCATTCTGCCGACGTATATATACGTTAGGCGGTCGGCAAGTGGTTAAAGAGATTGTATAGCGTACGGCCACCTTTAGACCCCTTTCACACTGAGGCAGTTTTCAGGCATTTTAGCACTAAAAATAGAGCCTGTAAAGCACCTGAACACTGCCTCTCAAGCCTCCCTAGTGTGAAAGCCTGAGTGCTTTCTCACTGGGGCAGTGTGCTTGCAGGACGGGAAAAAAGTCCTGCAAGCAGCATCTTTGGGGCAGTGCATGAGCTCTGTATACATCACTCCTACACCACCCCTGCCTATTGGAATGAATGGGAAACACTTCTGAAGTGCCTAAAAAGCACTTTGGAAGCACCGCAACCCGGGCGCTTGTAACCCCTTCTTTGGCCGCTAGTGGGGGTTCACCGCTAGCAGCCTAAAAGTGCCGCAAAAATAGTGGTAAAGCACCACTAAAACTAGCAGCGCTTTACCGCTAACGGACCAAAGAGAAATAGAATTATGGGACTTTTAGATGCTGAAACCTCCTATTGGAATAATATCTGACACAGTGATGTATAAAAATAACTAAATTTTATTAAATACATAAAAATGTCTTATACTATTTAAGACATGTGTAACAAAAATATGAAACTATGAAACAGCAAACTCTGTATACACCCGTAAACAACCCCTACAACAAGGTGAACACATTCCTCAATAATCACATATATGTGTAATCATAAACCATGATAAACACTCAGGACCAAAGTATGAGAAATGAGACACCGCCCAATGCGTTTCGCATGGTAGCTTCTTCAGGGGTTTTAGTTGACAGAGAAGTCGGTGCACTAGATCTGCTGTAAAAGAAACATAAATACAGATAATATAGATATTCATAGACAATAGTACAATAAAAACATCACTGTCAATTATTCATTTCTATGTTCATTCAAAAAACTTACATTCAGTAAGTAGTAGTTCTTGGAAACCTCAAAAGAGGCATTGCATGTTCCCACCAGGGCACTGCAGAATGGGTCAAATGTCTGTCTCGGTCATGTAGGTCTGAATCCAGCCCAAGAAAAGCTGTCCCACAAAGCACATCAGAAATCCCATACACAGGAAATGGCGATTTCAAGCTAAATTGATTAAAGTTCAGCCATGCTACACTACAAAAAAAAGGAGAGGGTAACTAATATCTCTCTGCTTAAAATAAATCAAATGGTGCAACAGCTTATTCAATCACATACCTGGGAGAAATCTCCCCAGTATAGCCACAAACAACTGCAAAGGTAATGAGCAGCTTCCAAATGCTGATATGGTCACAATGTTAAATCTGAAATAGCATAAAACGGATAAGATAAATAAGAATCTGTCACCATCTCCTAATGATTACATATACCACATCAGTCAAACTAAATACAAATTACCTTCAATCATGGCAGAAAACATCAAAAAGCCAACCACAAAAGGCTCCCTCCTGGTGTCACAATAACAGCAACATTCCCTATGGAAGACAATCTCCAAATGAGGATCCACAGGCCTTTGTGGCTGGTAACACCTTAAATAGAGCAAACTCCAAGAACAGCCTTCCTATCTCATCAGGGTTAAGCTAATTCAACTGTATCTAGTGGCAAAATGGTGTAACTGAAGTTAAAGGCCTTTGCTAATACACAGAGAATATTCACTGCCGCCATCTTGTGTATGAAAAGGAGATGGCAGGTGTGAAACTATTACTTGTTTAGTTAATTAGTGGCCACACTATAAGTTCATTTTGAAAATGTCACCATACTCATGGCAAAATGATTTCATATTGACACTAGTAATCACCAAATTGATAACTCCATTATATGCTATCATAAATTATGTAACAGTGCAGACTGTACACATTCAAGAATTTCAAGACTTTATTACCTCCTTATTAACCTTACAAAGAGGGGGGCATACCTGACCATAGAACACAGCTCTATGTCACCCCATGAACAAAAACGGACCCCACAGCTGCCCACCTGGGGTGTCAGGAAGATCCTGCCAGTAATCGGTGTTCCAGGCTCACTGGCGCGTGGCCGTGGGCACTACCGCGCGAGCACGCGGGCTCGTGCGCGCACGGGCATGTGCATGCGCATCCCCGTTGGCGCCAGGCAGGCTATTTAAACCTACCTGTCATACTAAGTCCCCGCTGTCTGCTCTACAGCGTTCCATGTGCCAAAAACCTGATCTGATCTGAAACCTTCTGTTACCTGACCCGGCTTCCTGTTTGGACTGTCCAGCTATCCGCCTGCATCTGAACCCCTGGCTTGCTTAGAACATTCTCCTGTCTGATCCCTGGTACCTCTACTGTCCGCCTGATATCGACCACCGGCCTGTCTGACTATCCTTCTGCTTGATCCCTGTTACCAGGCTGCTACCTGTTGTGTTCCTGGTTCCAGTCCAGCATTCCAGTATCCAGCCTGCTACCTGCTGTTGTTCCTGGTCCCAGTCCAGCATTCCAGTACCAGCCTGCTACCTGCTGTTGTTTCTGGTTCCAGTCCAGTGTTCCAGTATCCAGCCTGCTACCTGCTGTTGTTCCTGGTTCCAGTCCAGCATTCCAGTACCAGCCTGCTACCTGCCGTTATTCCTGGTTCCAGTCCAGCATTCCGGTATCCAGCCTGCTACCTGCTATTGTTCCTGGTTCCAGTCCAGCATTCCAGTATCCAGCCTGCTACCTACTGTTGTTCCTGGTTCCAGTCTAGCACTCCAGTTTCCTGCCTACTTACCTGCTGTTGTTACTGGCTCCAGTCTGCGTTCCAGTCTCCAGTCTTCTCTTCAGTTCCTGGTTCCTGAGTTCCCACCACTCCTGGACTTCTGGGTTACTGTTGATCCTGCCAGGCACCAATACCACTCCTTACTCCTGTGTCCTCTGTCTCCATTCCAGAGGGCCGTGAGTGGGAGCCGTAGGGGAGGTCTCTCTCTGCACTTCAGGCTCAAAACCTACCAGGTACATGACATGGAGGGAAAAAGCATCCCATACATTCAATTAATGTACATATAATTCCATAATTTTAAATTACTCACGTCACAAATAGGGATGAGCCGAACACCCTCCTGTTCAGTTCGCACCAGAACATGCAAACAGAAAAAAAGTTTGTTCGAACACGTGAACACCATTAAAGTCTATGGAACACGAACATGAATAATCAAAAGTGCTAATTTTAAAGGCTTATATGCAAGTTATTGTCATAAAAAGTGTTTGGGGACCTGGGTCCTGCCCCAGGGGACATGGATCAATGCAAAAAAAAGTTTTAAAAACGGCCATTTTTTCAGGAGCAGTGATTTTAATAATGCTTAAAGTCAAACAATAAAAGTGTAATATCCATTTAAATTTCATAGCTGGGGGGTGTCTATAGTATACCTGTAAACGGGCGCATGTTTCCCGTGTTTAGAACAGTCTGACAGCAAAATGACATTTCAAAGGAAAAAAGTCATTTAAAACTACTTGCGGCTATTACATTGCCGGTCCGACAATACACATAGAAGTTCATTGATAAAAACAGCATGGGAATTCCCCACAGGGGAACCCCGAACCAAAATGTAAAAAAAAAATTACGTGGGGTCCCCCTAAATTCCATACCAGGCCCTTCAGATCTGGTATGGATATTAAGGGGAACCCTGGCCAAAATTAAAAAAAAAATGATGTGGGGGTCCCCCTAAATTCCATACCAGACCCTTCAGGTCTAGTATGGATTTTAAGGGGAACCCCGCGCCAAAATTTAAAAAAAAAACGGCGTGGGGTCCCCCCAAAATCCATACCAGACCCTTATACGAGCACGCAACCTGGCAGGCCGCAGGAAAAGAGGGGGTGGACAAGAGAGCGGCCCCCTCCTGAACCATACCAGGCCACATGCCCTCAACATTGGGAGGGTGCTTTGGGGTAGCCCCCCAAAACACCTTGTCCCCATGTTGATGAGGACAAGGGCCTCATCCCCACAACCCTGGCCGGTGGTTGTGGGGGTCTGCGGGTGGGGGGCTTATCAGAATCTGGAAGCTCCCTTTAACAAGGGGACCCCCAGATCCCGCCCCCCCTGTGTGAAATGGTAAGGGGGTACAAAAGTACCCCTACCATTTCACTAAAAAACTGTCAAAAATGTTAAAAATGGCAAGAGACAGTTTTTGACAATTCCTTTATTTAAATGCTTCTTCTTTCTTCTTTCTTCTATCTTCCTTCATCTTCTTCTTCTGGTTCTTCTGGCTCTTCTGGTTCTTCCTCCCGCGTTCTCGTCCAGCATCTCCTCCGCGGCATCTACTATCTTCTTCTCCTCAGGCCGCTCCGCACCCATAGCATGGGGGGAGGCTCCCGCTCTTTTTTAAAACTTTTTTTTGCATTGATTCATGTCCCCTGGGGCAGGACCCAGGTCCCCAAACACTTTTTATGACAATAAATTGCATATAAGCCTTTAAAATTAGCACTTTTGATTTCTCCCATAGACTTTTAAAGGGTGTTCCGCGGCATACAAGCCAATATGACGGCTAACTGCTGATATAATTTTAGCGGTTTTTATTTCATAAACATAGTCCCTAATACATTTTTTTGAAAGGTCTTTTAGTCTTACCTACATAAAATGCCTTGTATTGGCATTTAATTTAGTAGACTACACTAACTGTATCACAGGTATTGTAATAGCTGCCTTAGGGGTCCACATTTGTCCATTGGATAATCTAATAGTATTTGCTTTCCATATCCAGCTGCAGTAATTACATTTCCCACCGCTGTATGTGTGCTTGCGTTTTTTACTCCAAGGGAGTATAGATACTTTTTCTTTCAAATTAATATGGGTTTAATGATCTTTCAAAGACCTTGCCCTACGAAATGTCACATTGGATTTGTCACCTATATACTTGTCAACTATTTAATCATCCCATAACAAATGCCAATGCCGTTGCAATATCTTCCTAAAGTCCCCATGATTTTGAGAAAACCCTGTAATAATACGGGTGGGTGTATTACTCTCTACTTTGCGATAAGTATAGAGAAGTGGCTGATATGTCCTGCCCTTTGTCCTATTGAAAGCCTTCTTCAAACATTTTTTACTGTATCCTCTCTGTATGAGATGTACCTGTAAATCCCTGGCCTGGACCAGAAAGTCCTCCTCTCAACTACAGTTTCTCTTTAGTCTTAAATATTGACTGAATGGTATACTATTCTTCAGGGCCACAGGATGAGCACTATCTGCATGGAGGATTGTATTGGCCAAAGTTGGTTTACAATATAAATCTGTGGTCAGACATCCGTCTTCACCCTTTAGAATCTGAATATCCAGGTAGGCAACTTTGGCCTGGTCACATTCTATAGTAAACTTCAGATTAAAAGTATTTTGGGCAGTTCATGACATAAAATCCCCCAACTCTTCTCGTGTGCCAGTCCAAATCTTTAGAATATCATCAATGTACCTGTGCCACGTGGCACAGGTACATCAACGAATCTACACCAAAGAATACCGATCGCTCCTACTCCCCTAGGTACAGGTTCGCATACGATGGGGCACATTTGGTCCCCATCGTAACCCCCTGCACCTGGAGGTAGTGGGAGCCATTGAAGACAAAAACATTCCTAGACAGAACATATTCCAATAGTTCCACGTCAAAGGCATTATAGCGCCATGTTGAGCTGTCTCTCTCTTTTAGAAATTCTGCAATCATGGTGATTCCTTTAGCATGGGGTATTGAACAATAGAGAGCCTCAACATCACATGTGACAAGCCAAGAATCTGCAGGCACAGTAATGTCATCCCGAATTTTCAATAAATCCCTGGTATCTTGTACATATGAGGGCAATGAAACAATGAATGGTCGTAGGTAATCATCAATTAGTTTACTGGCTTTTTCAGAGATGCATCCAATCCCCAACACAATAGGGCATCCGGGTGGAGCATCTCTGTTCTTGTGAACCTTCGGCGGGGAATAGAACATGGATATGATTGGATATTGAATATTAAGTAACTCATAGGTGTTTTTGTTAATGAATCCTGCATAGAAAGCTCGAGAGATGATCTCCCTGAGTTCTTGATAGAATACTTGTATTTGGGTTTCCGGTATACATTCTTTATTTTTAATGATATTCTTGCACATCCCAATATATTTTGGGCGGTCCATGATTACCATGTTACCCCCTTTATCCGAAGGTTTTATGATTATATTGTCATTTTTTGTTAGATTCTGCAAAGGAATATGTTGGGATTGGGTGAAATTATTCCCTCTAATGGGTACATCAGGCATTGACCTAATATCATGAAACACCTTTTGGATGAATGACTAGATGTGTATATTTCCTTGTAGTGGGGGGAATAATTGAGATTTGTTTTTGTATTCCGTAACAGTTGCCATCTTCACATGAACTGCTTCAGCCGGCAATGCAACTGAATCTTTAGGATCTATTGGATTACATTCTTCCCAGAGCTGCACTAGATCTTTTAAAACTCTGAAGTCGTTAATAGCGAAATCCTTCCAGAATTCCATATCTTTTGCTTTTTGAACCTGTGGAGTAGCAGTGGTGTCATGGATGACATGGAATAGTAGTTTTCTAGCAAATAACATCACATCCTTTGCCAGCTCAAATTTATCACCCTTCTGATAGGGAAAAACATAGACCTAGTTCCTAGACAGATATTTCATCCTGAGAAAGATGATGTTGTGATAAATTTATCACTTCTAATTTATTTATTTCTGAGTTTTCTTTGCAGATGTGCCTAGGTTAAAGATAGTAGGTTTTGTACTAGAATTACTTTTTTGTAGTTTACTTGGTTGTTCTCCGGAAGGTCCCCAAGCTCATGCATCACCCCCATTGTGTGATAAGGTATTACCCCCACCACAGAACATTGATAGTATAATGGCGTTGGATTGGAGCTGAGGAAACAAAAAAGTGGGAAGAGATAAAGATGTGCCCTTGAGGTCTGTGAAATTACCCTTGTTCGTATTTTGTCTTTTTTTATGGGTATTACCACTACCTCGACTACCAAACTTTGTTTTTTTATTTATCATACCTTCTGGATTGCTCGATGTAGCTGAGTCATTCTTTAGGGAGGAAACAGATGAGGAGGAAACAGAAGATATTACATTAGTATCATTGTCATTGTTTTGAGTTGTACCTTTATCCTGCAGAACGTTCTTACGGGGGTTGCCTGTTAGTTTCCCTCTCTGTATTGCCTGCTATTTGTAAGCTTTATTGGAATCATATGCTATGATATTCCTCATAAGCTTTTTATTTTTGTTCGCTACTATCTTTTTATTAAACTGCTCCATAAATTCATTCAGACTTTTCTGCTGCTCCTCATATTTTTGATTAATTATGAGCTCCTGATTGTCCAAACACAGCTTTTGAATTAGTTCATCCAACCCCTTAATTTCTTTCTCGTAGTGATCTTTTAAGATCTCCATTATCTGGGTGGAGCATTTATGAAGATTCTCCTCCCAGATCCCCTCATTTCACCACTAATATGTGGAAAAGTGGGGAAAATTTGGATTCTCAAACCAAATGGAACTAATTTGCGTTCTATATAGAAGTCAGAGTAGCTTTTATGCCAATAAAGGGATGATTTCTTAATCAAAAGCTGTTTCAGGCTTAGAAAGAATCCATTTAAATCTTGTTTATCATCAGTCAATCCAATCGCTTCTAATTGGATCCTAGAAGTAAATCCCTCCCACTCTTGTCCACAAAAATTGGCCATTCCCAAAAGGTGATATAGTGGCGTGAGATAGAAAACAGAATGTACAAATTATATTAGATATATATATTAAACAAATATATGTTCCAAAATGAGGTTGGCTGAGATACAAGAATATGGGCGTTTACCACCCTACAAAATAGTTATAATAGCGTATATAAGCCAAAATACAGCACCACATACCGGATTAAATAGAGCAAAGAGAAATAGAATAGAATAATGGACCCGCCTCCCCAGTGTGAGATACACCTAAAATGAACTAATTGCACTGTTGGTGCCATTAATTGTTAATGCCAAACCAAACACAGAAGCAAACACATATTTGCCACGTGAAAAACTAAGTAACAAATACAGCAAAACGTACAGTAAAAAAACATGCAACCCACATCACGCAAAAATGTTCCATGAGCTACTTTACCACCTGTAGCACAGCCCATTCAAATTAATGGGCTGCCCTATGTGTGTCAATGGAAAAATGAGACAAAAACATGCGCTCTCACTATGCTAAGTGTGAATTGGGCCTGAAAGCGAAATTGGGGTGTTTACACAAGAACAATGAGGCTCCATTCACATCTGTGTGTTTCCAAATGACAAACTACACAGAAAACGTGAGCTTTGCCATGCGTTTCAGAAACGCGCTGCCAATTTGCATCCTATTTGTGTTGTCATGCTCCACTCCAAAAAGTTCCAGAGCTTTTCCAGGCAGGCCCTTGTACTACAAATCTAAAGGAGATTGTACAATCAGATTGTATAGAAAGTGGATGGAAAGTAGTATTGTAATAAGGGAGGTGTGGTCCAGAGTGGTGAACACACCCTATCAAGCCCTCTTCTGTGATGCCACATAGAAGTGATGGCTTCTGGGAGATGACCCAAAGGGAAGTGAAAGCTGATAGAATCTACAGGAAGTGATGGAATCTTAAAATCAGTTAAAACATTCAAATGCACTGGCAGGATTTTAAACCTCTTGTGGACGAGGTAAGTGAGAGAAAAACACATTGGAATGGCTGAGCCAGAAATGACATTAACAAAATGCTTCTGTTTATAACGAAAAGTGAAATTCTGCTTAAAAAGGTGAACGTATCCTTTAAGTTAGCTTATATGTTTTTTTTTGAAGGAAGGATTATCAAAACGGTCTGCAGTAAGGTACCGCATTTATCGGCGTATAACACGCACAGGCGTATAACACGCACATTCATTTTAAGAGGGAGGTGTCAGGAAAAAAACTTTTAAATAAGGAACTTTGAAGCAAAATAAGGGTCAGTGTCCATCTGCAGCATCACCATTGCCATCAATGCAGCCTGATCAATGCCCATCTGCAGCCTCACAAGTGCCATCAATGCAGTCTCATCAGTCCACATCAATGCAGCCTCACCATTGCCATCAATGAAACAGCCTCACCATTGCCATCAATGCAGCAGCCTCACCATTGCCATCAGTGCAGCCTGATCAATGCCCATCTGCAGCCTAGAGGGGACAGGGAGGGAGGCGGAACAATCACTGACAGATTACATACAGTGAGAATCTCCTATCATAGACAGAACAGTGGTCCAATGGCGGCCAAGGAGATGGGACTTCCTATTACAGAAGCCGCCAAGTAAACAGGACATTCTCACTGTATGTAATCTGAAGGCGCTCATCTCGCCTCCCTCCCTGTCCCCTCCGAGGCAGCTAACATTGAAGTAGTGACGTATAACACGCACGCGCTATTTGCATCCGATTTTCACTGTGAAAAAGTGAGTGTTATACACCAATAAATACAGTATTAAAAAGACTAATGTAAGAAAACCTATGACTGGACTATGCACACTAATTTATTTACATATTCTGAACAAGCAGTAAAATTACTTTAAAACAAGCACCTGTTCACTTCTGTAGCTATAGGCATTGTGGAGAAATTGATCTTTAAATTAATTTTTCCTCTTTATTTTATATAGAGAACATCTTGACCACCTGACAGTCTTCTAATGTAAACAAACATCTAGTGCATGAAAGGTAATAGAAACTAAAAAAAACTGACTTCAAAGCCCTCATTGTGATCTTTCACAATACAATACTTTACATGTCAAACAAAACCAGAAGAAGAAATTCCCAGCTCAACTTACCGACCACTCTGCAACCAACCAAATTATTCTATCTAACAGTATGCATTAAAAACGTGGGTTTAGTTTGCACACATATGCAAATAAATGCATAAGCAGCAGAGCCACTTCAAGGCACCCTAGTATTATTTGCAGTCCTAGCTCTAAATTTTGAGAGCCTCCGCAGTTGAAGCGCATGCATTATAATGGATAGGTAGAGGGCAGGTAAGCCTGGAGGAAGCCCACCCCTCCTTAAAGGCACAGAGTCACACTAGACACCCTGCATATAGCAAAATGGCAGCAAAGGAGTCTAGTGCATCACTAGTATTCCAACAGTACAAACAAATGGCCTCTGCCACTGCCAGTGGTCATTTGTTTGTACTTTACAATACATACAGCTAAAGAAGTTAGGGATATGTACATACTTTAATGTTTACAGTCTGATCACTGGTGCACTGTAAATTTGTTTTAGAAATACCTGCATTTGTCTTTAAATCAGTTTACTAATTAAAAGATACGAAGGAAAATTAGTAACATTGGAAGAAGTCAGATCAACAGAGGAGATAAGAAAGCAGGACTTGAAACCTCAGGTGGAAAGCCTTTGACCAGTTAAAATATAATGAAACTTTCTAATGAAACTTTAGGTGCCAAAAAACATTGTGTATGATCACCAATTTTTTGACGAAACATTGAAAGGACTTTAAAACAAGCCCTTAATCACCTCTGTAGCACTTCTGTAGCTGTGAGCATAGTGGGGAAATTCACCATCAAAATTCACTGCAAAGGCACTGGAATCTCAGCTCCTTTCCTCATTTTCTATGGTGAAGAGTCTTTGCAGCCTATGAGCCGTCTGTTTTAACCACTTCAGATTTCCCCCCCTTCCTGATCAGAGCATTTTTTGCAATTTGGCACTGTGCTACTTTAACTGGTAATTGTGTGTTCATACAACGGTGTACCCAAACAAAATGTTTGTAATTTTTTTCCCACAAATAGAGCTTTCTTCTGGTGGTATTTGATCACCTTTGCGGTTTTTATTTTTTGCACTATAAATAAAAAAACACTGACAAGTTTGAAAAAAAAAAAAACAATATTTTTTACTTTCTGCTAAAAAAAATATCCAATAAAAAAGTAATAAAATGTTGTCATCAATTCAGGCCAATATGTATTCTGTTACATGTTTTTGGTAAAAAAAAAATGCCAATAAGCGTATATTGATTGGTTTGTGCAAAAGTTATCGCGTCTACAAGCTATGGGGTATTTTTATGGCATTTTTATTTTTATTTTTACTAGTAATGACAGCGATCAGCAATTTTTATCAGGACTGCGACATTGTAGCAGAGAAATTTGACATAAAACTACACTTTTTGGAGACCAGTGACACCAATGCAGTGATCAGTGTTAAAAAAATGCACTGTCACTGCACTAATGACACTGGCATAGAAGGGGTTAACATCAGGGGCGATCAAAGGGTTAAATGCGGGGGGTAGAGAAGGAAGCGCCACCTAAATGTAGTATTAACAAATGATATTCAATGATACCAGGTAAAATAACACTTACAGGATAAAAACATATAAAAGCTCATCTGTATTAGTGTACGGTCCTCAGTATCCCCTCTGGTCCTGTTCTGGTGACACTGCAGGGATGCTTGGCTGCAGTGGATGAATTACCAGCCAGGAGCTCCTTCTGTGGCCATCAGGAAGAGGCTGGGGCCAGCGTGAAGTGTACGTGGAGCGTGTGCGATGTCACAGGTCATCCTGGATCGGTATCCAGGGGAGAGATTATCCAGGGAGGAGGGCTTGTGGAGAGGTTTAGAAAAGGCTACGCACTCTGAGCCACTGCTCCTTCAATAGGCCTAATCCACAAAACCTCTCCACAAGCCCTCCTCCCTGGATAATCCCTCCCCTGGATACCGATCCCGGAAGTGGATGGACGACCTATGACGTCATGCGCACTCCACGTGCGCTCCACGCCGGCCCCAGCCTCTTCCTGATGGCCACAGAAGGAACTCCCGGCTGGTAATCCATCCTCTGCAGCCCTGCAGCGTCACCAGAACAGGACCAGAGGGAATACTGAGGACCGCACACTAATACAGATGAGCTTTTATATGTTTTTATCCTGTAAGTGTTATTTTACCTGGTGTCATTAATATCAGTTGTTAGTACTACACTCAGGTGGCGCTTCCTTCTCTACCCCTCTCTTACCCATCACAGAGCCAGCTCTCTGAGGACAGCAACTGCCTTGTTATCCAGCCTATTTTAACCATTGCACTGTCGGTTACTACTTAACCCTTGAACTGCCAGCCTGTCCACTATGGACTAAGTTGCTCAGCCCTTTATATCTCCTGTATTATATGGACTTGTGTGTTTGCGCTTACAGTTATTAATACCTTTTCAAAGGGTGTAGAGTGTTTGTTAACTGTGTGGGGGATGCTTTGACTGGGGGAAGAGAGAGATCTATGTTCCTGCTTAGCAGAAACTTCCCCTCTGACAGAACAGCGATCTACCCTGTTTACATAGGCAGACCACCGTTCTGCCTCTCTCAGAAGAGATCGCCGGGTGACGCGAACATTGGGTCCACCAGACCCACTGATTGGCTTTCACTGTGTCCAATCACAGCAGGAGTGGGTCACCGGCAGCACGCATGCGCCCCAGACCCTGAAGGAGCTGCAAAGTACAGGTATGTTGTTTCGCGCAGCCGGGCCGCAAAACAGTGGGTGCTTGGAAGATACTAGTAATGAATAAAATTGGACAAAAACCCACCAAGCATTGCAAGATCATGGGCGTGGTATATAGCCATAATGTAGATTTTGGCCAGCACACTAAGGATCTTCAATTTGGTCCAAAAGGTTTTTAGTTAAAGAAAGTTTACATCACAAAACAGAGTTGTGCAATGTTTCAGAGTCACGAGGACTCCTTCATCAGGCATGTATCCAGCTGGTGGTCGCTATGCACCCGGTACTTTAAGAGCTCTATCCAGGAATGTGTACGATGGGAATATGGACTGTGGTATATAGAAATGGTGCCTATACCCATATATTAGGGGAGGTGCATCCAAAAATGAATTGCACTACAAAAACACTACGTAGGATATAGCACATGTGAGGAAGTTGCGTCCTGAAGACGTGTTCAACGAAACGTACGTCGAGGCGGTACTTGGTCACGCAATTACATCACATCCGGCTTCCGTGGTTCGCTTGTCCGTCGAGGTTGGAACGCACGCCGTTGCCGCGACCATCTGAGAATCCTTCCCCATAGAGCCGATCTCCTCACTCTAAAAGATACGCTTCCTAGCCTCAGTGCCGGCGATGGCACCTTTTATGTGAGTAGCCATTTGGCTATGTTTTGTTTTTATTTGTATTTTTAATAAACGGTGTTACACTATGTCCGGTTCCTCTCCATCTATTTTATATCCCATGCGTGAGACCCTGTGATGTGAGGACAAGATTTTGGTTTATTTCTCTCCATTGCAGCAAGCATTATCTTGCTAAAGCCTATTTGACCTTTTTTTAATTAAATTGGTCAACTCCATCTGGTAAGCGTACACCTATTCCCATGAGCACATTGGTGTGTTGTTTTCAGTGATGGTGAAGGGATTTTGCTGCTCACGTTTGTTGATATCAAGATTCACATCAGGATTTCATCACAATCAACCTTTGAGTTTTTGATGGACTCTTTACCTTTATTGCACATTTGATATATTGAATAATTTTTTTTTGGTTATTATATGTTAATGACCATTATTGAACACATTTATATATTTCCTGTTTTCAGGTTTATGTTTTTGTATATTCAATATTCCTTTCCACTTAGGCAGGCTGGTATTTATCATTTGAATGTATCTGTTAGTTTACACTGAACAATTTTTAGTTATTAGTTTTTTCACTCATATTTTTTAGCGCTCCCCTACCCCTCTCTTTTTCTCACATTTATGCATCAATGATTCTATTCATTTTTGTTTAGGGTGTAGCTGCAATATTTACTATTTATTATTTACACTTTGTGGCGCGGAATTATTCACTTATTCACAGGATATAGCACATGCTCAGTTTATCATAAATTGTATTAATTGCACATGTGTTATAATAAAAAGCAGTACAAAAGCCAAACCCCCCCTCGGGGATACTCTCCTCCCAACCTCCCTAACCCACCCCACACACAACCCCTACACCAATGCTCCCATCCCACTTCCTAATCCTGAAACCCATCCCACTCCCCCACTAAATGCTCAACTTCCCCCTCAAATCTCAGTATCCTCTAGGGGAGTTTGCCTTTTGTACTGCTGTTTATTAAAATACATGTCAAATTAATACAGTTTATGGTAGCCTGAGTGGGTGCTGTGTCCTTTGTGGTGTTTTTGTTGTGCAACTAATGAAATCTGACTTAAGAGCCTTTGATGTGATCTTTGGGGGTCTTTGAGAATGAAATACTTTACAGTATATGCAGCTATGTTGGCAATTGAGAGCTTGGGTTAAACTATTCTATTCCATTTCTATTCTTGGCACTGGTGCATTTTAAATGTTTTAGAAATACCTGTATGCACCTATATTTGCTTTATATCAGCTTTCTAACTGAAGAAAAGGGGAGTAGAATGCAAAAATATCAGATCAGGAGAGTAGATAATAAAGCAGGACCTGGAAGCTCAGGAAGAAAGCTTTTGATCTATTAACATATAGATACATTTCTGATATACAGTAAGGTACTAAAAATAATTTGAAATGATGACTGATATCCATTTAAAAAACTCCTTCTCAAATTATACATGTTTTAGAGTTTTTTAATTGTGTAGTGCAAGGTGCTGTGACTCTGTAGGGTTAACTTAAGGTTTGTGTACATGCATAGGTGTACAGTACACATGTAGGGAGAGGAATGGCTAGCTCATCATGCCCTACATGTCAGCTGATAGTCCTAATGCTGTAAAAAGGATACTCTCATTAAAAGCAATCAAGCTGTACATGGGGGGTCCCACATTAGGATGACAATGCTGTGCCTCTGTACAGATACTCCTTGTTTAATGACTTACCTGTTTAATGACCGCTCGGACTTCCGAACGGCTCTCCAGACCCACGCAGGACATCATGTCATCACTCTGCATCAGCCTCGTTCTTACTCCCGGCCTGCTGTTTTACAGGTATGTACTGTTCTGTACTCGGTTCTCCTAAATGCCCCTTCCAGCATTCTTTATACTGTAGTGTACTGTCTTATGTCTTTATACTGTACAGTTTTATGTATTTATTTACAGTAATGTAATGTGTGCTTGTACTGTACAGGTATTGCCCACACCATGTCAGAAAAAAGAAAAAGCGTGCTTGCACCTGCAGAAAGTGCTCAGAAAAAAAGAAAAGCTATTGATCTTGATATGCAAATGAAGATCATTAAGGACTACAAGGCTGGCAAGAAAGTTAAAGAAATAGCAAGTGAATTGGAACTTGCACATTCTACCATGTCAACAATCCTAAAGGATAAAGGATAGAGTGAAAGAGGCAGTTAAAGCATCGACAGGATATCAAGCCATAATGACTAGGCAGCTGAAAGGCCTCATTCATGAAATGGAGAAATTGCTGGCGGTATGGATTGACGACCAAATAGAAAAAGAATGCCAATGAATCTTTTATTTATTCAAACCAAAGCACGCAATATTTTTGAGAATGTGAAAGTGCACAAAGGAGAAGAATGGACATTTACAGAAAGCCATGGATAGTTTCAAAGTTTTAGTGGGAGATTCAACCTCCAGAATTGGAGTACCAGTGGGGAGGTTGCACGTTAAAAGGAAATTTTCTCCAGAGCTTAGTGGATGTGGTGACATTTCACTTTGTAAAGAGAAATCTAATCATGTGCAAGGAAAATAAAAAAAAACTGTATTTATGCTTACACATAATTGGATGATAGAAATCAGCAGAGCTTTATCTCATTTGCTAGACTTTCTTTTCAAAATGAACAGACTATTTGCCTTTAGTAAATCAACCCCAGTGAGGATAGTTTGAAAGGAATCTGGGGTTGATTTACTTAAAGCAAACACTGTATGCTCTTTTACTTTGTAAGGGAATTTGCCCCAGAGCCTAGTGAAAGAGGTGATGCAAAGCAAAGATTTTTTTTTTTTATGTGATTGGGTATTCTTTGCAAAATAAAGCTTCACTACATTCACTAAGCTCTGGGGCAAATTCCCTTTCAAAGTGCAAATTTCCTTGCAAAGCGAACAGCCTTAAAAGCCCTAGTAAAAAGGGCTTTTACTAGGAAAGAAGGGAAATGTCATAAATGTCATAAATAATTTACTAATCAGAAAAAAAGAAGGGAAGAACCATTAGCGGCCTTGGTGAGGGCCAGTACGCAGGTCCGTGGGTTCCAGTATGGTGCTTTGCATGAAAAAATCATGCTATATGTGGATGACATGATGCCCTTTTTTGGAGACACCAACCACTCATTAATGGGTGTCATATCCATAATATCAGAGTTTGGCCACATTTCTGTCCTGACCATAAACTGGTCGAAATCTGCCCTTATAATGCTGGATGAGGAACAAGAGACGGAGCTTCCTAATTCTTGTTCCATTCCAGCAGTAGCCACCTTCAAGTATCTAGGAATACAGATCTCGCCCCGGCTCAGAGTTAATTGTTCCTTAAATGTACATCCCTTACTGTCCCACTTTTGGGAAAAGATGGAACAACCTTAAACTGTCACTGACGGGCAAAGCCAACCTAATTAAAATGATTTTAATGTCCCAGCTGCTGTATTTCCTCCACAACTCACCTGTAGCGATACGTCTCAAAATCTTTAGAGTGGTCAATAACCTATTTTCGACGGTTAATATAGAACACTAAGTCCCCCAGGATTAAACTGGAGTAGTTGCAGCACTCTAAGGACAGTGGAGGTTTGGTGGTACCCAACCCTTGGCTGTACTATATAGCTGCCCAGATGCAACATCTGGTTGGCTCTATGTTCCAAGGTCCAGTGGGCTCGTCGGCTTGGCTGATGCTTTTCGCCTCAGGGGCTGAGACCATCCCGATGGGTCTGGAGGCGCAACGCATGTTCGACTCGAACATTGTGTGTTCGGTCATTACGAATGATATGGGCCGTTCGTGCCAAATTCGAGTGGCGCGTCACAGCCCATAATTCACTGCGGCATCACAGTGCATTGCTGGCTGATGATTGGCCAAGCATGCACTATGACCGGCATGGTTGGCCAATCACAGCGCTGTGTGTACAGAGAGCCGTAATTGGCCAAAACCAAGGAGGCTTTGGCCAATTATGGCTCTGGGAGTTTAGTACACGCCCCACTCTATAAAAGGCTGCATCCGTGGCGGCCTTGTGTAGTGTGTTGCGGTGGAGACTGGAGAGAGATAGATAGACAGAGAGACAGTGTCATTTGATTTAGATAGAGTAGGCAGGTCGAGTCAGTTAGCTGTATATATATATATATATATATATATATATATATATATATATATATATATATATATATATATATACTGTATTCAGTTTAGCTAGATCCTCTTCTGCTCTTCCTAATACACTGAAAGGCAGGCAGGTGTTTTTACAGTATTTCCAGTTAGTGTACTGTGTACCCTGCACAGTTGCACCTACAGTATAGCTACCTGAAGCCAGGTGCTTGTGTGGGCTCCTGACATATTTCCAGGTACTGTACTGTGTACCTTGCACAGTTGCACCTACAGTATAGCTACCTGAAGCCAGGTGCTTGTGTAGGCTCTTGACGTATTTCCAGTTACTGTACTGTGAACCCTGCGCAATTGCACCTACAGTATAGCTACCTGAAGCCAGGTGCTTGTGTAGGCTCTTGACGTATTTCAAGTTACTGTACTGTGTACCCTGCACAGTTGCACCTACAGTATAGCTACCTGAAGCCAGGTGCTTGTGTAGGCTCTTGACGTATTTCCAGTTACTGTACTGTGTACCCTGCACAGTTGCACCTACAGTATAGCTAACTGAAGCCAGGTGCTTGTGTAGGCTCTTGACGTATTTCCAGTTACTGTACTGTGTACCCTGCACAGTTGCACCTACAGTATAGCTACCTGAAGCCAGGTGCTTGTGTAGGCTCTTGACGTATTTCCAGTTACTGTACTGTGTACCTTGCATAGTTGCACCTACAGTATAGCTACCTGAAGCCAGGTGCTTGTGTGGGCTCTTGACATATTTCCAGTTACTGTATTGTGTACCCTGCACAGTTGCACCTACAGTATAGCTACCTGAAGCCAGGTGCTTGTGTGGGCTCCTGACGTATTTCCAGTTACTGTACTGTGTACCTTGCACAGTTGCACCTACAGTATAGCTACTGGAAGCCAGGTGCTTGTGTAGGCTCTTGACGTATTTCCAGTTACTGTACTGTGTACCCTGCACAGTTGCACCTACAGTATAACTACCTGAAGCCAGGTGCTTGTGTAGGCTCTTGACATATTTCCAGTTACTGTACTGTGTACCCTGCATAGTTGCACCTACAGTATAGCTACCTGAAGCCAGGTGCTTGTGTAGGCTCTTGACGTATTTCCAGTTACTGTACTGTGTACCCTGCACAGTTGCACCTACAGTATAGCTACCTGAAGACAGGTGCTTGTGTAGGCTCTTGACGTATTTCCAGTTACTGTACTGTGTACCCTGCACAGTTGCACCTACAGTATAGCTACCTAAAGTCAAGTGCAAGTGTTCTCATACTAATATTACTACAGGCAGGCAGTTGATTCTGCTAGCTGCCGTATAATCGGTATATATATACATCCTAGTTTTGTGCAGCTACATCTCACTGCAGGCCAATAGTATGTCTAGAAGGCCAACAAGAAGAGGCAGACAGTCACAAGCTAATAAAAGAGGGCAAGTAGGCTCTGTGTCTAGAGGCAACTGTGCTGGTTGTGGACACGGTGCATCCTCATCAGCACATGGTCATGGGACACGCTTTGCCTTTTTTTCAGCAGCTGGCCATGTTGAGCCACAACATGCAGAAGACTTGGTCGAGTGGGTGACTCCATATCCTCCTCATCCTCTCTCACCCAGGCTCAGGGTACTGAAGGTGTAGAATTAGGTGTGTCACAGCCAAGTACTTGCGGGCAATCTGCTATCGGTACACCGACGCCAAATTGTAAAAGGCAAATTTCTCTGCCACAGCTGCTGCACCGCAGAAAAAAGTTCGCTCCCAGCCATCCACATGCCCAGCAGTTGAATGCTAGCTTGGCAAAATTGTTAGCGCTTCATCTGCTACCTTTTCAGTTGGTAGACTCTGCCCCCTTCCATGAGTTTGTGGAATGTGCGGTTCCTCAGTGGCAGGTTCCCAAATGCCACTTTTTCTCACAGAAGGCGATTCTGGCTCTCTACCGGCATGTGGAAGGCAATGTCTTGGCCTGGCTGGACAGGGCGGTCAGCGGTAAGGTGCATATTACCGCTGACTCATGATCCAGCAGGCATGGACAGGGATGTTACCTAAGTTTCACAGCGCATTGTCAGCTGGGAAGGATGCAGAACAAGATGTAGTAGTGTTGGAGGTTTTTCCGCCACCATGCCTCCAAAATGCCACTACTGGTGATTCTGCCACACTTCTCTCCTCCACTCCCTCCTCTTCTTTTTCCTCCATTGCCTCTTCCTGTGTTTTGTCCTCAGAACCAGCAGTGCTCTGTAGGCGTTCAAGGGGCTATGCAAGTACGCAGGCCAACAGATGCCATGCGGTGCTTGAGCTGGTGTGCTTGGGCCACGCTGGGGCAGAGATTCTTTCAGCTCTGCAGGGGCAGGTTCAGAGGTGGTTGATGCCATGCCAGCTTAAGCCAGGAATGGTGGTTTGTGACAATGGCACCAACCTCCTCTCCCTCTGACAGGGACAACTGACCCATGTGCCCTGTTTGGCTCACATCCTTAACTTGGTGGTGCAGTGGTTCTTGGGCAGGTACCCGGGCTTACAGGATGTCCTGAGGCAGGCCAGGAAAGTCTGTGTGCATTTCCACCGGTCATATAATGCCAGTGCTCGGCTGGCAGACCTCCAAAAGGAATTTAACCTGCCCAAGAATCGCCTAATCTGTGACATGCCCACCAGGTGGAACTCAACGTTGGCCATGCTGCAGCGGCTGCACACGCAGCAGAGGGCCATTAATGAGTACCTGTGTGACTATGGCACAAGGACAGGGTCAGGAGAGCTTGTTTTTTTTTTCCCCATGCCAGTGGGCCATGATCAGGGATGCATGCACTGTCCTGTCACCATTTGAGGAGGCCACGAGGATGGTGAGCAGTGACAGTGCATGCATCAGTGACACTGTCCCCCTTGTCCACCTGTTGGAGCACATGCTGCGTGGAATAATGGACAGGGCACTTGAGGCAGAACAGAGGCAGGAAGAGGAGGACTTCCTTAGCTCTCAAGACCCCCTTTATCCAGACAGTGTTCCTCCATGCCGCCGATCACACAGGAAGAGGACGAGGAGGATTGTGTCAGAATGGAGGTGGAGCCTGGCACTCAGCATCAGTAGCAGTCTTTAAGGGATCATTTACATTCCCAAGAAACCCATGGACTTGTACGTGACTGGGAGGAGGTGGCTGCGGATCATGTCATCCTTAGTGACCCAGAGGACTCCGGACAGAATGCCTCAGCAAACCTACGCTGCATGACCTCCTTGATCCTGCAAAGCCTGCGGAAGGATCCTCATATTCGTGGTATCAAGGAGAGGGATCATTACTGGCTTGCAACCCTCCTTGATCCACGTTACAAGAGTAAGGTTGCAGACCTTATCTTGCCGTCACAGAGGGAGCAGAGGATGAAACATCTTCAGGAGGCCTTGCAGAAAGGTCTGTGCAACACATTCCCAGAGACTGGGAGGTTACAAACTCCTGTTCCTGGACAACGTGTTGACGAGGCTTCGGTCAGTCAAAGGAGCGGTGGAGAAGGTGGCCGTCTGACTTATGCATTCAGACAATTTTTTAGTCCACAGCTCCAAGGTATGATTGGTTCCAGCAACCATCGCCAGCGTCTATTTTACATGGTGCAGGAATACCTAGGGGCAAGATTTGACTTGGACACCTTTCCCACCGAAAATCCTCTGTGTTACTGGGTCTTGAGTATGGATCACTGGCCAGAGCTTGCACAGTATGCAATTGAGCTACTGGCCTGTCCTGCATCCAGAGTTCTTTCGGAACGCACATTCAGTGCTGCTGGAGGCTTTGTAACCGATCATAGGGTGCACCTGTCCACCAACTCAGTCGATCGACTGACCTTCTTAAAAATGAATCAGTCTTGGATCACCACCAGATACCAAGCACCTGATGCTGATGTAACCGAATAAAGTTTTTTGAAATGTCATACTGAAAATTTTTTTGATGCAATTCTTTGCAGCAGGGCTTGTTCCTGCGCTCCAACTAGAGTATCTGTGAGGGGTTGCAGTGTTGTGGCACCAGCACCAGTGCCTAAGGCCCAATTTTTCAGCCCCTGTTTAACAGGGGCATGTAATTACAATTTTTGATGCAATTCTTTGCAGCAGGGCTCGTTCCTGCGCTCCAACTAGAGTATCTGTGAGGGGTTGCAGTGTTGTGGCACCAGCACCAGTGCCTAAGGCCCAATTTTTCTGTCCCTGTTCAACAGGGACATGTAATTACAATTCTTGATCTAATATTTCACAGCAGGTCCCGTTCCAGTGCCCACCAAGAGTAACTGTGAGGACTTACAGTGTTGTGGCACTAGCACCACCACCACCAAAGGCCCATTTTTTCTGCCCCTGTTCAACAGGTGCATGTAATTACAATTCTTGATCTAATATTTCACAGCAGGGCCCATTCCAGCGCTCACCAAGAGTAACTGTGAGGACTTACAGTGTTGTGGCACCAGCACCACCACCATCACCAAAGGCCCAATTTTTCTGCCCCTGTTCAACAGGGGCATGTAATTACAATTCTTGATCGAATATTTCACAGCAGAGCCCCGTGAGGGCTTACAGTGTTGTGGCAACACCAACACCTAAGGCCACAATTTCTGCAGAGTATATAGGGCAGGCCCCTGCTTTCAAACATCCAACTTACAAACGACTCCTACTTGCAAACGGAAGGAGACAACAGAAAGTGAGATGAAATCTACCCCATGGAAGGGAAATTCTCTCCTGTAAGAGTTAATATGGGAAAACGTTTCTCCTTTCCACTGATGCTTCATCACCAATCCTTGTTTGTCACTAAAAACCCCAAATTTTCTAAAAACATTTGTCATTGTGACAGAAAGTGAGGTGAAATCTTCTGAAGAGGAGCACAGACAGCAAAACAAATGTCACAGGGGTGATAACCCTTCCCTATGTTTTCCAAAAAGCTTAAAAATATATTTTTTGGCTGGAGCTACACTTTAAAAATGTACCAGTTCAAAATTACAAACAGATTCTACTTAACAACTAACCTGCAGTCCCTGTCTTGTTTGCACCGCCTGTATACTGATGTTCAGAGTATATAGGGCCTGGGGGCCCCACGCCTTTCCTTTTTTTAATTTGAGTGCGGGGTTCCCCTTAATATCCATACAAGGTGAGATGTCAGATGGGAAGGGAGGAGCTGGAGATGTGTCTGTGAGCTGGCGTCCTCGCGGCTTCTCTCCCATAGCAGTGTGAAGGGACGGGGCGGCCAAGAGGAACGAGGAGACAACATAGAGCCAGGTGAACAAATGCTATAGCCAAAGTATCCGGCAAGAATCGGGACCGGTGTGAGGACAGCTGATGTGGTGACGACCCGGGCTTCTCCCACCGGGACCCCGTCCACCCTGCCCCCCTTCCTCTCTAACGGGTTCTGTTTACACGGAGCGGCTAATACACCCGGTAGATCCTGCAATAGTGAACGAGCACAGAAAACAATTAACAACCACACCAGAAGGCAGAGGCGCAATAAAGGTCGGTGGGTAAGAATTTTTACTAGGCTACTCTGCCTGGAAGGTAAGAGCATTTATAAATCTACCAGTAACAGGAAGATTGTTGGTGTCGGTGTATTAGACATCAGTGAAGCAAGCCGGACTATTGTAGCACCCGTCTTATCTGCAAGTCAGGGAGACGGAACGCCGGGTAACAGGAATATTGGCCTTTTATTCAAATGTATATATTATCTTCAACAAACACTGGAGTCAAATCAATGCTACTTTAGGAAAGCACCTTAACCACCGGTCGTAATCTTTTATATGTTGGTAAATAACCGGGGAAAGACCCGTGGGATACTGTGTTTATGGTGAAGAACTGTTTATTCAATAACGGCCAATACTGGTAATATCTGCCCGCTATTCTATTTGTATAGCATATGGAAAGGGACGCTGGGCAATAGTTAGACGGCTAAACATATAAAAGTAAAATCTCGGCCATTCACCCCCATCACCACTATATTGTTAAACATGAACTGCTCAGAGTATAAGACACGAACATTTGTACTAGGCATGACAAATTAGGGTAAACTTTACTAATGTCGACATCAGTAACTGATTGTAACACCTGAAGCTTCTAATTCACCTGCTATAACTATAACACACAGGCATCATCCGGGGGCAGAGAGGCGGAGACACTGTGTATACCACATATGGTCAAATGTGTCAACATAAATCACTAGTAATTTTACTAGTGTTGTCTGGATATTAAACCTGCAAAAATCTGGGGGTAGGCCCTGGGCAATAAATCATATTGTTAACGCCTCTACAAGATCGACTATTAATCGTATTATCACGGTAACTTTGAACTCCTCTGAAACGACCTATGGGTACCTAGGTACATTGATAAACATACAGGTGTACAACACCCCTAACTCTACCAAAGTTACACCATTGCACTACCTGAGACACTCCCGCTACGCACCTGAATAATACGGTATTGTCAATTAACGTGGGTTGGTCTTAGGAAGGATTAAGGGGGGTGTGATAGTAGAGATTTGCCCTCACCATAATAGCATGGGATGTATTGAGAACTCCAGACCTACCAAGAACAGGAATTATTAAGAACAGCATATATTATAATCACCGCTAAGCCACAGTGCCTAGAATTTATAAATACCCGGATAAAGAGAAAACAGTATGAGCAGAAATACATCTAAAGCTGGGAAGGGGGGCCCACCGAAGACACCAAAGGATAATCTGTCAGGAAGCGCAGCTGGAAGCACTATTAAGCAATATTTGGCAAAGGGGGTGAGCCCGGGGAGTGCGCATCAGGAGACCCAAATTACAACCATGACAGATAAAAAGAAGAAGGGGTCTAATGGAAGGGGTGATCAGACTCCTGACCAGTCAAGAGATGATTTATCAACTGAAAATACCCTCCTCAACCTCTATACCAAGAAAGCGTGAAATCCTTCCAAGGTCTAAGGTAAAGGGCTTTTTTAGGTGAATAGAAAAATGGCTCCGAACACAATAAAATTCACAACATATAATGTCAAAGGCCTAAATATGGCCAATAAAAGACGCAATATTTTTAACGAGCTTAAATTACTTGGTCCGGACGTGATATTCCTTCAGGAAACTCACATCTCACATCAATCGAGACTTAGGTTGTCCTCAAGCAAATATCCGGTCTGGTACCAAGGAGATACCATCTCGAGTAGAACACGGGGGGTAGCTATCGGATTCGCAAAAAAAATAAGGTTTGTTCTGGAGGATAGAATAATAGATCCAGAAGGTAGATATCTACTACTTAAAGGTAGATTGAACGAAGAGGAATATACACCAGCAAACATCTATGCACCAAATACAAACCCGATGAAATACTTGGTAAATATCCTGGGGAAAATAATGGAATTCCGGAAAGGGCATTTGATAATAATGGGAGATCTCAATTTCTGTATGGATCCGGAACTGGACAGTACGGCCCGAACACAGGGGAAGAGAAGCGCACAATTAAAGGAGGTAAAACAAAAACTTTCCATCTACCAGTTGGTGGACATATGGAGAGTTCAACATCTAGGGAAAAGGGATTTCACGTTCTATTCCCCTGTGCACGGGTCATACTCCAGGATCAATTGTGGACTAGTGGAACACAGAGAGATAGATAATGTAGTGGAGTCCAGGATAGGAAATATAACCTACTCTGACCAGGCACCAATGACCATGGAAATGAGAACAGGTGGAAGCCCGGGCGGGATGGGACAGTGGCGTTTAAATGAAGAACTGAATAGAGAGGAAGAGGGGATCAATAGAATC
Source organism: Aquarana catesbeiana (assembly GCF_042186555.1). Lineage (NCBI taxonomy): Eukaryota > Metazoa > Chordata > Amphibia > Anura > Ranidae > Aquarana > Aquarana catesbeiana. The sequence continues at coordinate 647,450,229 of NC_133324.1, forward strand.
AGAAAGGAGTTGGAGAATTATTTTGCGGTAAATGATAATGGAGAAGTATCAGGTGCCACCCTGTGGGAGGCCCGTAAAGCCTTTATACGAGGGGTTCTAATAGAAATGGGGGCAAGAAGGAAAAAAGATAGACGCGAGAAAATTAAAAAACTAATAGTAGATTTAGCTGGATTAGAACAGAAACATAAAAAACAATTGGGCCAATCCTCTAGGGAGCTTCACCAACAGATGGTTATCAAAAGATCAGAGTTGAAGACGGCAATGGAACAAGAGTCTAGAGTAACATACAGTAAGATAGAGTGGGAAAGATATCAATGGGGAAATAAACCAAGCAAACACTTAGAAAAAAAGGTACAGAAGAAGAAAGCTAGGAACTTTATTGAAAGAATACAGACTAAAGAGGGCCACATGGAATACTCATCCAGGAAGATAGCAGACACCTTTAAGAAATACTACCAAGAGCTGTACTCAGTCTCCAAACAAAACATCTATCTAAAAAATAGTAGAATAAGGAACAATAACTATTTAAAGAAGGCTGCGCTTCCTAAGATCACAGAGGTGAACAGAGAACTCTTGGAAATGCCCATTTTGGAAGAGGAAATAAGAAAAGCATTAGGTGGAATGGCCTCCGGGAAAAGCCCTGGCCCAGATGGGCTCACTTTGTCCTACTATAAAACATTCAAAGAAATATTAGTCCCTAGGCTCTGTCATTACATGAATGGGCTGGGAGATAGCTTTGAGATGGGAAGGGAGGCCTTAAAGGCCTCTATTACAATTATACCTAAAGAAGGTAAAGAGAAAACATTATGCTCAAGCTATCGCCCCATCTCTTTGCTCAACACCGATACAAAACTATATGCAGAGGTCTTGGCAGAAAGATTGAAGGAATCAATGAACTTTCTGGTTAACCCAGACCAGGTGGGGTTTATACCTAAAAGGGAGGGGAGGGACAATGGGGTCAGGGCACTCCTCCTGATGCAAAAAATAAAGGAGAGCGGGCCCCCAGGACTACTTCTGTCAATTGACGCTGAAAAGGCTTTCGACAGGGTAGACTGGGGGTTCATGACACAGACTCTGGAGACCATGGGAATAGGACCTAAAATGATCCGCAGGATCAAAACTTTGTACCAACATCCAACTGCCGTAATAAAAGTGAATGGTATAATATCACAACCATTCCAGATGGAAAATGGCATGAGGCAGGGGTGCCCCCTGTCCCCGTTGCTCTTCGTTCTGACCATGGAACCCCTCCTGGCCGCAATACGTAGAGATCCCGGGATAAGAGGAATTAAGGTAGGAGAAGAAGAACACAAAATCGCAGCATTTGTGGACGATGTGCTATTCTTTTTAACGGACCCGGTTTCCACTATGCCCAACTTAGTTGAAGCTCTGAGGAAATATGGGGAGGTATCAAACTTCCAAATAAACATGGCAAAATCAGAAATATTAAATATAAACCTTAATAAGACAGAAGCAGAGACCCTGAAAAAAGAGTTTAGTTTTAAATAGACCAAGGAACTAAGGTATCTGGGGATCAAATTAATAAACTCAATTGAGAAGATATATACAATTAATTATATGCCCCTACTCGACACTGTCAGAACGGACTGTAAAAGATTCGCCGGTAGGGCCCTTTCATGGATAGGGCGTATTAATGTCATCAAAATGATCCTTTTACCTAAAATCATGTATTGTTTCCAGATGATACCTATACCACTCCCCTTATATTACTTAAGGATGTTAAAAAAAAAAAATAATGACCTTTATATGGAAAAATAAAAGACCGAGAGTCCCCTTCCAAACCCTAAAACAAAGGAAAACAAATGGTGGCCTGGCTGTGCCAGATGTCCAGATCTACTATAAAGCTGTAGTATTGTCAAGAATAGTAGAATGGTCTAAGAGGGAAAATGAAAACAAAATGGGTTAAAATTGAGGAAAGTTTTAGTAAAGCACGACTGGGAAATATTATTTGGAACCCTCCACATCTTAGAATTTTAGATAAAAGCACACGCGTATTAACACGAAATGTCCTTAAAATTTGGGATGGGGTATATAAGAAAGTCAATGGGGAATATAATTCACCGTTAATCACATTAATAGATAATAATTTTTTTGCACCTGGAATAGAAACTATAGGAGGAAAAGAAGCACTATGGGGCAATACACAACTAAGAGAAGTTATTAAAGAAGGCAAAATTAGGCCACTTCAGCAGCTTAGACAAGGGAGGGAGAGGCGGGGATTAGATGAGTGGCGATATCTCCAACTGTGTCACTTTGTGAATAAATTACCACATCCTATTAGATCTGGGGAAAAACTCACAGATCTTGAAAGGCTGTGTGACATGGACGACTCAAGAAATATAGTCTCCAAAGTCTACAAAACTTTGATGACGTCAGAAAAATTGGAGATACCGCCATTCATGGGTAAATGGGAGAGGGAATTGGGCACAAAAAAGGACAATAACACCATTAGAAGAAAGTTGAAAATGATAGCCAACTCAGCATTAGACATTCGAACGGCAGAAATGAACTACAAATGTATCAGTAGAAGTTATTTAACACCAGAGATAACAAGTACATTTCAGATGGGGTCGGCATATTGTTGGCGAGGTTGTCAAGAAAAAGGAACAATGGGGCACCTCTGGTGGAGCTGCCCCAAAATAAAAAACTACTGGAGGAAGATACTTGCTCTTATTAAGAAGATCACGGAAATAGAAGTAGTAGAAGATCCCTGGGTGGTCTTGTTCCATGGGGGAGAAGGAGACTTAAATAAATATAAGCAGACATTGGTCCCGCAGCTCTTGAATGCTGCAAAAAGAACGATACCGAAGAGTTGGCAGAGGAGCGATAGTCCAGAGACTTGGGAGTGGATAGACGCGGTAGAGGAAATATATAACATGGAGAATATGGCGAACAAGGTAGACAAAATTAGTTGTGTCAACGTAGACAAGTGGGAGTGTTGGGAAAAATTCAAAAAAACATGGAACTACGCAAAGGAACTGAAAGCCTTAGACTAAAGAAAGAGAGTAGAAGAATAGACCCTGGTGAGGAGAGGTTGGGGAGGGCGAGGGGCTGGGAGGGAGAGGGAGGGGGGATGGGGTGGGGATTACAGTACAGAATCATATCACATATGTTTGTAATTATAAATATTAAGTAATCTTAATATAAAGGGAGTACAGTACTCGAAACTAGGCCTGATTACCCCTACACGGGACATATTACAAAATAGATATGTTATCTTAAGTTTTTACTATTTTTGATATGGTAAAATGTCACAATGATGAGACATTAGAGGGCGATTTAAGAAAAATGAACTGTAAAGTTGATTTAATTTAAGCCCCTCGAAAAGGTCGACTGAAGTGGCAAAGAAAAAAAAAAAAAATATCCATACAAGACCCAAAGGGCCTGGTAATGGACTGGGGGGGAACCCATGCCGTTTGTCTCACTGATTGTCATCCATATTGTTGGGACCCAACATTACATTAAAGCAAGCAGTTTTAAATGACTTTTATTCCTTTAAAAATGTCATTTTGTGCAGGGACTGTTCTAAGTACGGGAAACACGCGCCACCTTACAGGCATACTATAGACACCCCCCCAGGTACAATATTTAAAGGAATATTTCCCTTTTTTTTCACTTTAAACATCATTAAAATCACTGCTCCCGAAAAAACTGACATTTTTAAAACTTTTTTTGCATTGATACATGTCCCCTGGGGCAGGACCCGGGTCCCCTAACCCTTTTTAGGACAATACCATGCAAATTAGCCTTTAACGTTCTAGTCCCATAGACTTCAATGGGGTTCTAACGTTCATGCAAATTTTCAGTCCATTCGCAGGCTCTGGTGCGAACCGAATCGGGGGGTGTTCGGCTCATCTCTAACTAACACTTACGGACGTACCCCAGTAGGGCAGTGTCTTTATGGGAGAGAGATTTAGGGCCACTTATGGGAGATCAGTGGGAGGAGGCCCTGCAGTCCATATCTACTTGTTCTCTGAATGTGGCACAAAAAGTTTCCTAACTCTATATTATACTGAGAGTACACTACACCCCGACAAAACTACATAAAATGGGCAGACTGGCAGATCCTATTTGTGGTCGGTGCCGACAACACAATGGGGAACTCATACATCTCCTTTGGCGCTGCCCAAAACTCCACCGCTATTGGAGCCAGGTGGTTTGAACACTCAACTGGGTGTTTCAATTGAAGGTACCTTTAGACACAATATGCTGCATACTGGGGGTTCTGGAGGACGTTATCCCTGAGGAACTGCTAAGGATTGCATTCTCTAGGGCACTATTTCAGGCCAGGAAACTTATTTTAATGGGATGGAAATCAATCTCACCACCCACTACTGCCTCTTGGATAACGCATATGGGAAATAACCTTATTATGGGATGGTATATCTACCAACACATGGGATGCCCGGGTAGGTTTGAAAGGCTATGGTCACATTGGCTAGACAAACCTGGGCTAAATCCCAGGGAATTGGTATTGTCTCAACCTCCTGTCCCTAGGGGTGATTATGTTATATATATGATACATGTATGAAGGGATCTATGACAATGAGGGGGGATTGTGGGACTGAGTAAGTGGATGATATGTCTTGATCCATAGCTGCTGCAATGTTAACTGGAATATGTAACTGTCATTGTTAAAAAGTTATGGCTTGTGTTGTTTAATATGTTAAATAAACCCTTTTTCATTCAAAAAAGAAAAAAGAAGTGGAATGTTAACAGGGCAGGTATATGAAAAATGATTTGCATAGAATTAGGAATATATAGGGGTTGATTTACTAAAGGCCAATAGACTGTGCACTCTGCAAGTGCATTCGCTTCAGAGCACAGTAAATGAGGTAAAGCTTCACTTAGCAAAGAATACCCAATCACATGCAAGTTTACTTGTTTACTTGTTACTTGTTTACATTTACTTGTTCTAGAGTAACGGCACTTGCAAAGTGCACAGTCTAATGTGTCTCTAAATTAACCATTTAGTGTTACATTTTTGCAAATATGACAAAAAGGTAAAATTGTACTAAAAAAGAAGCTAAACATTGTGAAAAATCACTGTATAAAACATGTCTCTGTTAAGGTAAGATAGCTTGCAGAATTTGCAGATGAGCAAAGTTTTGGGCCAAATCATTGGTTAAGTTAATGTATAATTAAACCAGAAAATCAGTTTATTAAGGTTCATACCAGTTATACATATACAATGCATTTGGGTCCAGTTGAGGCATACATATACATTCCATCATGAGATATACAAACGTTAATATTCATGTCTGACATCATATCTTTGTACAGATGTGCATCTAATGTTTATATTGAAACAAAATAGTTTAAACAATTAGTCACAATGTCCAGCTACAGCTCATATAGTGCAAGTTTCGCCATCCTCCAGCCAACGATCCCATATACTAGAGAATTTTTGTGGGCGACCTCTGTGAGTATACATCATTTTCCTATAAGGGAGGGTATCGTTTATATCCTTTTTCCAATTCTGTAATGTTGGGGGTACTGTCTGCATCCAGACTTTAGCTATTACTTTCCTTGCTAAGAATAATGCTTCAGATATAAATATAGCTAAATATTTATCCACATCAGCATCAGGTAGTAAACCTAGGAGACATAATTTTGGGTCAAGACCCACAGGTGTGCCCATAATGTTGTGTAGAAACTGTATTACCTGTAACCAGTAGGATTGGATTTTCGGGCAGCTCCATATTAAATGGTAAAAAGAACCCGGAGCCAATAAACACATATTGCACATAGGACTTCTATTTTGTTGGAACTTCGCCAATTTTATTGGTGTAATATATGTGCGGTGCACAATATTTAGTTGTGTTAACCTATCTGATAGTTTAGGGGATGCCATCTTGACTCCCTCCAAGATTTCTACCCAGTCTATGTTATCAATTGGGCCTATGTCTTGCTCCCACTTTTCTTTTGCTATTTGGGATACTTTATGAGATTTATATAGTCTAAGGGCATAGTACAGATTAGATATAAGTTTAGTTGGGTCTACTCCTAGTATAATACCGACAACCGGAGGGGTGTCAAGAGTGATGTCCATTGAGGCCATCTGTGCTCTAAGCGCCTGTCTGAGCTGTAAGTATCTAAACAGTAGCTGGTTTGGGAGCGAAAATCTTTCCTTGAGTGACTGGAAGCTTAAAGGCCCATCTGCAGTGCAGACATGCGACAGATACAGGACACCATACGCTGCCCAGATCTGGGGATTAGGAACTGTTTTCAGTTCAGGTAAGTGGTCATTTAGCCATAGCGGGGTGTGCAAATGTATCCTGGATTTTGTTTCTTAGTTGCTATGTCCCAAATTTTTTGGTGGTGTTTCAACATGCCTGCGTTGAAATATGCATTGTTATGTTGACATTTTCCCTTTCTAAAGATTGCCTGAATAGGGGTAAGCAATAAATTTCCCGGGTCGTCGCATACTAAAGATCTATATCTCTGGGCTTCAGTAGTATTAAAGTAGTATAGGTGTGACAGTTGTGAGGCCACATAGAAATCTTGAATATCCGGAAGGGAACATCCTCCCTCAAGAATGGGATTTTTAAGAATATGCCATGCTATCTTATGTTTCCCTGGACCACATACAAAGGAGTTCAAGATGGCTTCCATTTGTTTAAATATTTTAAGTGGGATATACAAGGGAGCATGCCATATCATATATAAAATTTTGGGCAACAGAGTCATTTTTATTAAGTTGATTCTACCCATCACCCCCAATGGTAATCTTGACCATATTTGTATTTTGGATTTAAGCACCAAGAATAAGGGTTCCATATTTAGGGCTACATAGTCTCTGAGATCTCTGGTAATTTTAATTCCCAGATATTTAATTTCCACTAGTCTCTGTAAAGGAAGCTCTGGTACAACTACTGTAGGGGGAAAGTGATCTATGGGGAGAATTTGTGATTTCTCCCAATTAATTCTCAGGCCCGAATATTTCCCCATTTTCTCTATAATTTCCAATTCTGCTTGTAATGAGGGACCCTGATCCGCCAGGTAAAGTATTGTGTCATCTGCATAGAGACCTATCTTTTCCCAATAATCTCCACGCCTAAGGCCCACTACTTCCGGGCTTGCTCTAATCACCATTGCCAGGGGTTCAGCTGCAAGGGCATATAACAATGGTGATAGAGGGCAGCCCTGCCTCGTGCCCCTCTCCAGGGAAATTTGATCAGATAACCACCCGTTTACATACACCCTCGCCTTTGATGTCTGGTACAAAAGCCGTACCCATTTTATAAAGTTGGGGCCAAACCCATAACAATCCAGGCATTCCCACAGATAGGCCCATTCAACAGAATCAAACGCTTTAGCTGTGTCAAGTGCCACTACCACTCTAGTTCCTGCATTATCATGCTGGGCCTGTAGGTTCATGAATAGCCTCCGGATATTCATTGCTGTGTTCTTCTACGGCATGAACCCGGTTTGATCTGGGTGAATTAAAGATAGGATAACTGAATTTAATCTAGAGGATAGGATCTTAGCTAGTATTTTAATATCTACTGGCAATAGGGAAATGGGGCGGTATGACTCTGGGTAGTGAGGGTCTTTGCCAGGCTTGGGGAGGACTATAATTTGGGCCTCTCGCATTGATGAGGAAGCACTCTCGTTTCAAAAATTGAGTGGAAAAGAGTCTTTAGCTTTGGCGTAAGTATTTCTGAGTACGTGGTATAAAACTCCAGAGGTAAACCATCTAATCCCGGGGCTTTGGATTTTGCCAATTGGGAAATTGCAGTTATGGGGGCCTCTAGTGCTTGAATTTGTTCAAAATTTAGAGGAGAAAATTGTATTGTGTGTAGATATGATCTAATCTCTTGGGGAGTGTAGTTGCATTTGGAGCCATAGAGTTCTCTGTAGAATCTCAAGAACTTTGCGGCCACTAGTGCAGGGTCAGTGACAATCGTGCCATCTGTTTCATGCAATGATACTACTATTGGTGGTTTATCCTCTAGGTGAGCTAGATATGCCAGCATTTTCCCTGCCCTTTCTCCATGCTCGTAAATTCTTGCTTTACAGAAAAACAAGGGCTGTTTGGCTTTTTCCATCTGTAATTGTGACACTACCCGTTCTTGCATTTTAACTTTGTTAAGATTGTCAGGAGAAGGATGAGCATTATACGTCTCTTCCAAATCCCACAGCGCGTCCTCCGTCAAACGTAATATAATTTTAGAGGACGCTTTAAGGCTTGCGATTCTATTATCTAATACTCGTCTTGCATGCATTTTAAAATCGTCCCATTGCATGTTAAATGACATGAGACTTTGATCTGCTGAGAAAAAGAACTTTAGCTCTTTTTCTATAGAGCTGTGGTCCGTCAAAACTGATAACCAAAATGGATTAAGTCTCCACACATATAAAGGAGCCGTAGTGAGCAAAGACATCTGTATCCAACTTGGGGAGTGGTCTGACAGTGCCCTGGGTGCGAATCCTGCTCCTGTAATCCTAGGAAGTAATGTTTTAGAGACCAGTACATGATCTATCCTAGACATGGTTGCATAGCTAGTAGAATGGCATGTATATGCCCTTGTAGTGGGATTCCTATACCTCCATATATCAATTAGCGCAAATTCCGTCATGAGTCGACTTAGTCTAGTCTGTCTATTTGCATTAGCCACATTCCCAGATTGTGCAGGGCGATCCAGGTATGGGTTCATTGTCATATTGAAATCCCCCATCGATACAGCAGGGACCGTCGGATGCTGGGCCATATAAGATAAGCTTGCCCTGACCACTTCCGAGCTGTAGGGGGGGAATGTAACACGCTATCATTAACACAGGCAGTCCCCCCATAGTAGCATGTAAGAATATATACCTGCCCTGGTGATCCGACTCCATGGATATTAGTTCAAATGGAGTGTTTTTAGTTACCAGTAAGGTGACTCCTCTAGAAAAATTGGTGTGTGTACTATGATATGCCCACCCAATCCACGGTCTCTTTAGTGCAGCTCTTAGGTAACCAGTAATATGGGTTTCAGTTAGGATGATCACATTTGCTTTCTGTGAGTTTATATATGTAAGAACCGCAGTGCGTTTGATTTTATCTCTCAGTCCCCTCGCATTCCAGGTCAGGAATTTAATCGTAGTCATCTAATCCTTCGGTGGGAATTTATGAAGCAGATCACCAGGGCCAAGATAACTAAAAACATTGTACACTTACATTTTGATATCATGCCTCTCATTGCACATATAATACTCATACTTATGCATGTGTGTATCTGGTAAACAAACCTAACATTTGTATATACATTTTTTGGTTCAGAACTCAAGCCCTGTATATGGGCAACATCCCTCCCTCCCAGCTCCACACCTCCCCAACATGGTGAGAGCATCCAATACCCTAAACAGGTTATCAATATTACCATCATCCAGCATAAAAACCTAGCTGGCGGTGCATGACTTATTACCATTGTTTGATACATTACAAATATTAACATTATTCCTATGGGGACGATTGTTCACTGAACAGAGTGTGGTAGAGCAATATAGGGAAACTATTGTGTCCTCTTGTGCATATGAGAGTTAACCTCTGCTTCCTGGTATCTCAATCCCCATATTTGAATAGCTCACCGGATATCTGCGATCGGGGGTAGAGGAAAAAAAATAAAGTATATAAAACATTCATAGAAAAAATACAAGGAGAGAACAAAAGGGGAAAAGTGGGTGAAGAAAATGGGGCAATGGGGGAGGTAAAAATAAACCGCCCCCAAACGTTCTTGTTCCCCATCTCCAACCCAGCATAGGATGTAGTATAAGCATTTCTCCAGCCGTGTGAGGCTACAAAACTCATGTACTGTAATACGTCTCGGCTGTTGCGGGTCTTTTGATTTTTCCTCCCAACATCTGGGTGCAAAGATATAAAGTATGCTAAACTTGTGTGGAGGTCAAAATTCAACCTGGGTTCCTATGTAATAAGGGGAGTGGGTGAACGCACTTACAGTGGCAGTGTTCCGGTACACCAACTAAGTCGGTCTGTCTCGGCGGTCCAGCCATGTCATCGCTGCTGGGGTCTCAAAAAATTGCACTCAGTCATCTTCTTCCACCCCAAGCCTGGCTGGAAAGAGCATGGTATATTTTAGGTGCAGTACCCGTAGGCGACGATTGACATCCTGGAATTGTGATCTCTTCCACTGTACCTCACTTGAGAAATCTGGATAGACTGCCACGTGGCCGTTTTCTATCTGTATGTTTCCTCTTTCTCTTGTGAGTCGCATAATCTTATCCCGGTCCTTAAAATTTAGAAACTTGGCAATGAGAGTGCTGGGAGGTGCTCCTGTAGGTGGGGCTTAGCTGGTATACGATATGCCCTCTCCACCGCAAACATCACTGAAAAAGCCTCCTGGCCATATGTAGTAATGAGAAGATTTTCCAGATATTCCGTAGGATCTTTACCCTCAACCCTCTCAGGCAGGCCAATAAATCTAAGGTTGCATCTGCGAATCCTGTTCTCCATGTCATCCTGATGAGAATGGAGCTGTTGGATCTGTCGCTTCATGTTCTCAGTAGTGTGCTGCAGTGGGTTTCAGTTTCAGTGACTCTGTCTTTCACTTTAGACAGATCTTGTCTCAGGTGTGAGATATTAATTTTAACCTCATCAATCTTAGTCGTGAGAGTGGTCTGCAGCGCTGCTATTGCATCCAGTACTATGGTTGTGTCAGCGTTCTGGCAGTCTTCTCCTGTACATGTGGCGGCGCCATCTTTTGCCTGTCCGTACTCACCGTCGTGCTGGTATTTAGCAAGCTTGTCCGCCGTCGCTGTCGCTTTTTTCGGTGGTGACATAGCAGCTCCTTAACTAAAGATAAACAGCTTACTTAATATGTTTTGGTTAGTTGTAAGGAAAGAAGTGTTGGATCAGATACTCATAGAACATCAATATTGTAAAGAAAAAATGACTAATTCAAAAAGAAATGTCCGGTAAACTATCTGTCTTAATGTGAGCCCTTTGCTGCAATGCACAAAAATGTTAGATTAGAAATTGACAAGAGGAGAATAGAAGAAAAATCCATAAATCACAGTGAGCTAGGTTACTGCAGCAAACATATGTAATTATATTTTTTACTGATTCCTAAAGGTAATAATTAAAGTCTGTAAAGCATGAATCCAATAAATGTCTCTAGCATGTCTAATAACATGCATTTTAAATTTCAATCCCAAGCTTTTCTACAATATCACCCATATTATTGAAAATCTCTTATGGTCCTAGGTCAGTCTTATCTATTTTATGTTTGTTTTATTAATCAACATTTTTTTTTTGTAAATGAGCATGTAATAATCTAAATAATAACCATTTCCTACCTGGCCTATTGTAATAATACGGCCAGGTGGGTGCTATGCTATCCAGGATGGACATCACACGATGCCCTCCTGCTCATGTGCCTCATGCGTGCCCTAGGGGCCACGCAGGGGCATGATCTGTGACCTACTATGTCCAGAGGACACAGCAGAATACAGATCATTGTACCGGGCTGCTGTGCACAGCCTTTGTACTATGTTATCACTATGACCAACCACAGCGATTACATGTCAGTTGTAAACAATGGTTATCATTACGGATGAGCCGAACACCGCCCGGTTCGGTTCACACCAGAACATACCGAACAGGCAAAAAATTTGGAAGAACACACAAACAACGTTAAAGTCTACGGGACATGAACATGAAAAATCAAAAGTGCTAATTTTAAAGGCTTATATGCAAGTTATTGTCATAAAAAGTGTTTGGGGACCCAGGTCCTGCCTCAGGGGACAGGTATCAATGCAATATATTTTTTTTTTTAAACGGCCGTTTTTTTGGGAGCAGTGATTTTTTTAATGCTTAACGTGAAACAATAAAAATGATATATTCCTTTAAATATCTGCCTGGGGGGTGTCTATAGTATGCCTGCAAAGTGGCAAATTTTCCCTGTGTTTAGAACATTACCACAACAAAATGGCATTTCTAATGGAAAAACTGTCATTTAAAACTGATCGCGGCTGTAATGAATTGTCAGGTCTCGGCAATATAGATAAAACTCATTGAAAAAAAGAGCATGGGTTTCCCCCCAGTCCATTACCAGGCCTTTTGGCTCTGGTATGAATATTAAGGGGAACCCCAAACCAAAATTAAAAAAAAAAAATTGTGTGGGGGTCCCCCCTAAAATTCATACCAGGCTCTTCAGGTATGATATGGAAATTAAGGGGAACCCTGCGCCAAAATAATAAAAAATGGCATAGGGGTCCCCCAAAAATCCATACCAGACCCTTATTGGAGCATGCAACCTGGCAGGCTGGAGGAAAAGAGCGGGGACGAGAAAGTGGCCCCCCTCCTGAACTGTACAAGGCCACATGCCCTCAACATGGGAAGGGTGCTTTGGGGTCTGACCAGTCAGACAAGGGCCTCATCCCCACAACCCTTGCCCGGTGGTTGTGGGGGTATGCAATAAGAGACACATAACTGAGGCTACGCCACCGATACAACATCCCTCTATGGTGACGGGTACTGAGCATGTGAGTAGACTAGGTATTGCACGTGGTGGCCCTCCTGGGCAAGGCTGTCCACCTGCGGATCCCTCCCTGGTTTCCGCCACCAGGGACGGACCCACAGATGGATATTGGTAGCCAACACTGGATCCTTCAGGAGGTGCAGCTTTAAACATTATCAATTTATCGGATTACAAGTAGTCTGGTGATGAAATGACCTTACTTAGTAAAGGGCTTACTTTTTGCCCATCCTCCAACATGGACACTTTTGAAACCATCAAAGATTTACATCTATTGGCACGTAAATTATTACTTAAGAGCCTTTATGCGAAACCTAAACAAACTCATATATCGTCTAGAAAAGAAAATCAAGATATAGAGGACTTGGTCTCCATGTTGGAGGATCAGGAACATAAAGATCTTATTGATAGTATTGACATTGAATCAGTGCTAGCGATGCATACTACCCCACTACAGGGGGAATCAAGGTAAATCTATATTAAAGAAAAAATCTAGTAAATTTCCATCTCTAAATTCTAATTCAAATTTAAAAGCATTCATAGCAATGACATCAAGGGAGACAAAACACTTAAAAACTAAGGATCAACCACCAGACAACCTATCCGACACAGAAAGAAAGGCACTTATATCATTAAGCGACCAACATCAGCTGACAATTAAGCCCTCTGATAAAGGGGGCAACATTGTAATTATGAATAACTCTCAATATGTACAAATGTGCAATAAGATACTATCCAACAGAGAATGGTATCAACCCATCTCCAGACTAACAATTGAAAAGTTTGACAACAAATTTTTCACATTGGTGGATCAAGCATATTTAGATAGCACCATTACGCAACAAACATGGGAATTTATTCGCACAAGTCACTCTAAAATCCCGACCTTCTACAGCCTTCCGAAGATCCACAAAGACCTTAACAACCCCCCTGGGAGACCAATTGTCTCCGGCAGGGGGAGTGTCACTGAAAATCTCAGTAAATATATAGACGAACAGCTACGCTCACTAGTCACGAGCCTGCCTTCCTATATTAGGGATACCTCCCAATTGTTAAAAAACTTAGAAAATTTATGGATTCCACCTAATTCGATCCTGGTCACAGTGGATGTAGAAGCACTATATTGCTCTATTCCACACCAGAAGGGAGTTGAAACTGTTGGACGTTTTATCTCTCAATCAGATAAAGACGAAAAACCTTTACATATGTTCATCCTGCGAGAGTTACATTTCATTCTGTTGCATAATGCATTTGCATTCAACAGCTCCCATTTCCTCCAGATACAGGGGGTGGCGATGGGGACATGTTGTGCCCCATCTTACGCCAACCTGTATCTGGTGGAATGGGAGAATATTTTCTTATCTCCAGAGGCCCCATACATAGATCAAATACTAGTATGGTACAGGTTTATAGACGACAATTTCTTTATATGGAATGGGTCACTTAACGATCTCCATGAAATTTACCATGACATGTGACTCCCAAAGAATCACATTCCTCAATGTCACCATCTATAAGGGTCCAGACGGCCAGCTAGCCAGTACACTATTTTGTAAAGAAACAGCCGGAAACACCATCTTGCACGCAACCAGTTTCCACCCGGCACCACTGATTAAATCTATCCCCTACAAACAATATCTTTGCATCCGGCGCAACTGTTCTGACGATAATATGTTCCTCATGGAAGCTAAGAAACTCCAGAGGAGATTTCTTCAACGCGGATATTCTCCCACTTGTCTAAAGAGAGCCTTTAAAAGAGCTAGAGAGAAAAACAGACAGAATCTGCTTTTGAATAACCCACAAAAGGCACCCAACACCCTTCAAGACGCACCGATTAGGATCATCACTACCTTTGACAAACAACATAAAGCTTTGAAAAAAATCTTGCGTAAACATTTGCACATTCTTTGGATTGACCCCACACTGAGCCAGTTTATTCCTGAGGATCCTCTTGTTACGTTTAGAAGCACAAGATCCCTCAGGGACAGACTGGTTACCAGTGAATACATGGGTGAATTTAGAGGGGATCCATGCAAACGTTTGGGAACCTTCACATGTGGAGGTTGTCCCAAATGTCAATTTATGAACACGGACAAGAATGCCAAATTATATACCCAAGTAGACTGCGCTAGCAACTTACTAAAAATAAAACATAACAAACTAAAGCCTAAATACACTATAAGAATAATAGTGGATATACAAATATGAAAAGACTGGACATGCACCTTGCACAACACACCCAATACTGAGTGGGAACGTGCATGAATGCACTTCCGGAATTGAAAAACCTTCAATGTGATAAAAAATCAATCAAATAATGTGCATAATATACAAGTGCAACTGTGGAATAATATATACAATTATCGCTACACTAGTGCAAAAATAAGAAATGAATAAATGTGCTCTCAAAGATTCACAATCACAAATGACAATGAAGCGAGCCCCTGAGAAAATGCCAAGTGGGATGATGTAAAACAAAAATGTCAGCAATACAAAAATTGCAAACCAAAAAGTAACTAACAGTTTAAAACCCCTCCATAGGAGAAACAATTGGCAGGCTTCCAGCTTATTCATCCATATGATCAAACAGGGCAGAAGGTGTATCGATGTTAAAGTTGCTTGGAAGGGACCACAAGACTCGCGTTCCACCAAAAGAAAAGGAAAGGCATATAGTGTAAAACCTTAGTATACCATAGGGTCACCTGCGCTTATGTGCGCTACTCACGGGACCGGTATGCAGAGCAGGCATTCAGATACTTGGTTGGTTCGCCGCTGTCCGGCGTGCGTTCCACCAACTCCAGGAAGTGATGTCACTGGTAACAGATTTGGCAAACGTAGACAGGATGTTGCGTCGACGCGTTTCGCCCCTCCCCCAGGGCGTTATCAAAGACTTAACATCCCGCTCACGTAAGGAGTTATTTATATTATGCTCAGTGAGTGACAGCCATTTACGGCCAATGGGTGAAATATCACCCATTCCTTCCTCTATCATCATATCCTGTTGCAATCAAAACTTTAATCAGTGGTCGAAGACAAACATCTCCAGTAAACAGATATATATGCTTATACCATTCACATAGAGAAACGGATTTAACACTCACTGTCCTACACAAAAACAAAGTATATGCTACAACAGGATATCTAGACAAATATAAATCCTATACAGTATATGTTGAATGTCTGATTCTCTAATTGTATTTTACAATAAAAAACAATTCTTTAATCCGTTATACAGTAAGAAAAATATATAAAAATAAAATAAAATAAAAATATAAATAAAGATAAAAAATATATGTGTAAAGAATTACACATACATATGGATAATAAATAATTAATCAAAAAATCTTTAAATATAACACTATGCTTTGCTGATTACTAGATCTTACACCAAGACATAAATATGATATGGAAATATCCCAACAGATACTCAAATTTGGTAATTGATAACAATATATGTAGACAAATAAAATATCAATAAGTCAGATAAAATTAAATAAAAAAGGAAATAAATAAAAATGTGAATAATGATAGAAATGAAAATAAAAATAAAAATAAAAATAAAAATGAATATAAATAAAAATAATAAAAAATAAAAATAAAATAAAAATAAAAATAAAAATAAAAATTATCTGTTATATAAAGATGAAAAAAACTTTTTTTGACACTACCAATTGGATAAAAAACAGTTTAAGTCTAGCTCGATATTCAGGTCCAGGGGGTTCAATGTGCGTAATCTATGTATCCACTGGGTTTCGTTTTGTGAGATGTTTTGCCTAAGGTTAGAACCTCTCCAGTGTTCCTCAACCCTGTCGATCCCACAAAAGGTGAGTAGACTCGGGTCTTGATTGTGGAATAACCTGAAATGGTTGGAAAGACCATGAAACTTATACCCCTTCTTGATCCTATTTACATGTTCATTAAGTCTTATACCCAATTGCCTAGTAGTTCTTCCAACGTACTGGAGATTACAAGGACAAGACAAAAGGTAGGTAACATGTGTTGTACTGCAGGTTATGAATTTTTTGATTGCATAAGATCTACCGTCTACCAGAGAACTAAAGTGGGTGGTTTTCCGTTTGCGGAATTTGGATGTTCTACACATTCCACACCTGCCACAGCTATAAAACCCGACAGTATCTAGAAAGGTACATACCTTTCTCGGGGGGTCTATAACATTATGTGCCAGCTGAAGCCTTAATATGGGTGGTTTAGTGTAAATAAATTTAGGCTGCTTTGGCAACACCTTCCTGAGGTCATTGTCCCGAAGAAGGAGGGGCCAATGTCTCTTGACAATTTTCTCCAGGTCACGATACTGTCTGTTAAATCCTGTAAAAAAGGATAAACTGAAATTTTCCTGTTCCCCTTTCTCTTTGGATTTAAACAGATCATTCCTATCCATTTCCCCAACCGTTTGTTTAATCCTTTCTAGATTCTCCAGACTATAACCTTTTTCTTGAAATCTTTTCAAAATAATGTCAGCTTGCAAGTTGTAATCACTTAGATTACTGCAGTTTCTTCTAATCCTAAGTAACTGACTTTTAGGGATACCCCCTAACCATCTTGGATGGTGGCAGCTTGTCAGGGGGATATACCCATTTCGATCGACATCTTTAAAGAAGGTACGGGTAAGTAGTTTGTTGCCCTCTCTAAATAGTGTCAGGTCTAAGAAATTGATTTGTTGGTAACTAAAGCATTCGGAAAAAGAAATACCAAACCGATTGGTCCCTATTTTGGCCAAAAATTCCAAAAAGGAGTCAGATGATCCTGCCCAGATGATTAGAATATCATCTATGTACCTTTTGTATAACCTGAGCTCTGGGATACTGGATCGATAAATAGCTTCGTCTTCCCAAAAGCTCATGAACAGGTTAGCCGCTGAAGGTGCATACTTGGCACCCATTGCGACTCCTTTCTTTTGCCTATAGTATTCTTTTTTATGCCAAAAAAAGTTATGGCTCATTGCTAGGTCAAGAGCTTTTAGGATAAACTTCTTTTGTTTGAATTTCATATTTGTATTGCCCAATGCCCATTCTACTGCTTGTAACGCATGTTCTTGTTGAATATTGGTATAGAGTGAATTTACATCAATACTTGCAAGTAAACAGTTTTCATCTATTGTTATAGTCTTAGTTAATTCAATGAGTTCTCTACTATCTTTGAGATATGCGGGGTATTTTTTGGTAAGTGGTTGCAGGAAACAGTCTAGATATTCACCGAGTCTGGAAAAGAGGGACCCAATCCCGCTGATTATTGGTCGACCTGGGGGCTTAGATCTATTCTTGTGAATCTTCGGCAATTGGTATATCACAGGTAACCGTGGTGCATCAGGGGTGAGGTATCTAGCCTCTTTTTTCTTCAAGATACCCTCTTCAGTTGCTGTTTTAATTAAATTCTTTAGTTTTACCTTGAATTTCTTAGTAGGGTTATTCTTCAGCTTTTCATAAGTTTCCTGGTCTCCAACTAGTCTATTTAATTCCTCTAGATAATCAATTTTATTGAGTATAACCACCCCCCCTCCTTTATCGGCTGACCTAATCACTATGTTTTTATTTTTTATCAATAACTCTAAACCTCTTTCTAGATCTTTTTTCCGTCTTTGGGGTTTGACAACAAGTTTGTCCAGATCCTGTTCAACCAGAGATTTGAACACCCCAACGAAATGGTTATTATTGATCTGAGGGTTAAAGATTGAGTTATTCCTCAAAGTTGTATGCATATACTCCTCTTCCGGGGAATTTAATGCAAATTCTTTATTGGAGAAATGCTTTTTTATATTAACTTTCCTTATAAATTTTTGTAGGTCGATAAACACATCAAATTTGTTGAGATTTTTTTCCATAGCATATTTTAAGCCCAAATCTAAGACTTTTAGTTCTTCCTGAGAAAAATTGACATCACTTAGGTTAAAAATTCCTTCCATTAAGCCATTCTTTTTCGCTTTCCTTTTCCCTCCTCTGCATCCTCTTGTTCTCCTCTTCTTTCTTGATTTAATTGAGGGGTCGTGGGGTACCATGGTCTCCACTCTTCTGGTAGACTCTGGTCTCTCCCCCAACCCCTGGGGGTTGTAGCACCTCTCCCCCTTGTGATAGGTGGTCCCCCCGATCCTCTCCTCTGAAAATCCCCTCTTTGGTTACTGGGATACCATCCCCTTCCCCGGTTTGTTGGAGGATAGTAGTCGGACTGGTTGTAGGCCCAAGGCTGTCCTCCATACTGTCCTCCTCTATTATATCCTCTTTGATTATGGGATCCTCTATGGTCATAGCCCCTTTGACCATAGGATCCCCTTTGGGATGGATAGGGGTGGTCATAATCTAGGGGTTCATAACGATTGTATGTAGATACATCATACCCAGATGCTGATGCACCATAATAGTCGTTATTCTGACCATTACGAGTGGCTTTACCAGAGTCTTTATGAGAGCCATCAAACTTCCTGACAGGAGTTTTGATGGTGTCCAACACCCGAATAGGCTCTGTTTCCATAGGATTAGATGCAATATTGGACTCCTCCCCTATTTCTTGCCATTTATAGACCTTATTAGATTTGTAGTCATTGGTATCTCTAATGAATTTTTTGATTTTTTTCTTCTGGGTGTCCTTGTCCAATTTATCTACAAAATCCTGAAGCTGTTTTAATTTGTCCTTGCATTCCCCAGAGGTAATGAGAGGACCTAGTTTGGATTTGATTCCATTAATGTTAGCCTCAATTAATTTTAATTTCCTTTCTTTTCTTGCTATCAGCATTTCTAAAAGTTTCCTCTCTACACCATTAAAAAAAGAAAACCATTCATCCTCAAGATCTTTGTCTGTGAGCCCATCATTTGGGGCTAAATCCCATCTAAGCCGTCTGGGGGTCATCCTATCCTTCACATATTTTCTGAGAGAAAAGATATCCCACCAGGTCCTTACTTGCTTGTCAAGGGCACCCCTAAGATGTTTAAAATCTGAATTGATATCAGATTGTTCATTGTTGGATGAAAAGACATCGCAGGTGACCCTATGGTATACTAAGGTTTTACACTATATGCCTTTCCTTTTCTTTTGGTGGAACGCGAGTCTTGTGGTCCCTTCCAAGCAACTCTAACATCGATACACCTTCTGCCCTGTTTGATCATATGGATGAATAAGCTGGAAGCCTGCCAATTGTTTCTCCTATGGAGGGGTTTTAAACTGTTAGTTACTTTTTGGTTTGCAATTTTTGTATTGCTGACATTTTTGTTTTACATCATCCCACTTGGCATTTTCTCAGGGGCTCGCTTCATTGTCATTTGTGATTGTGAATCTTTGAGAGCACATTTATTCATTTCTTATTTTTGCACCAGTGTAGCGATAATTGTATATATTATTCCACAGTTGCACTTGTATATTATGCACATTATTTGATTGATTTTTTATCACATTGAAGGTTTTTCAATTCCGGAAGTGCATTCATGCACGTTCCCACTCAGTATTGGGTGTGTTGTGCAAGGTGCATGTCCAGTCTTTTCATATTTGTATATCCACTATTATTCTTATAGTGTATTTAGGCTTTAGTTTGTTATGTTTTATTTTTAGTAAGTTGCTAGCGCAGTCTACTTGGGTATATATCACTAAAGAACAGTACTTTTATTCTGCAGCTGCAACAAAGTCTTTTGGGTCTATAGATCACTATATTATATAGATATATTTGCGAGCGCTGTTTTGTATGTTTTTATGTTTCACAAGTAGGAGCACTTGGTCACAGCAGCTGCATAAATTAATTAAATCACGATGGAGATTTTCACCTTTATCAATGACAGAAGTTTAAATGCGGATGATTTCTTTTCATCCAACAATGAACAATCTGATATCAATTCAGATTTTAAACATCTTAGGGGTGCCCTTGACAAGCAAGTAAGGACCTGGTGGGATATCTTTTCTCTCAGAAAATATGTGAAGGATAGGATGACCCCCAGACGGCTTAGATGGGATTTAGCCCCAAATGATGGGCTCACAGACAAAGATCTTGAGGATGAATGGTTTTCTTTTTTTAATGGTGTAGAGAGAAAACTTTTAGAAATGCTGATAGCAAGAAAAGAAAGGAAATTAAAATTAATTGAGGCTAACATTAATGGAATCAAATCCAAACTAGGTCCTCTCATTACCTCTGGGGAATGCAAGGACAAATTAAAACAGCTTCAGGATTTTGTAGATAAATTGGACAAGGACACCCAGAAGAAAAAAATCAAAAAATTCATTAGAGATACCAATGACTACAAATCTAATAAGGTCTATAAATGGCAAGAAATAGGGGAGGAGTCCAATATTGCATCTAATCCTATGGAAACAGAGCCTATTCGGGTGTTGGACACCATCAAAACTCCTGTCAGGAAGTTTGATGGCTCTCATAAAGACTATGGTAAAGCCACTCGTAATGGTCAGAATAACGACTATTATGGTGCATCAGCATCTGGGTATGATGTATCTACATACAATCGTTATGAACCCCTAGATTATGACCACCCCTATCCACCCCAAAGGGGATCCTATGGTCAAAGGGGCTATGACCATAGAGGATCCCATAATCAAAGAGGATATAATAGAGGAGGACAGTATGGAGGACAGCCTTGGGCCTACAACCAGTCCGACTACTATCCTCCAACAAACCGGGGAAGGGGATGGTATCCCAGTAACCAAAGAGGGGATTTTCAGAGGAGAGGATCGGGGGGACCACCTATCACAAGGGGGAGAGGTGCTACAACCCCCAGGGGTTGGGGGAGAGACCAGAGTCTACCAGAAGAGTGGAGACCATGGTACCCCACGACCCCTCAATTAAATCAAGAAAGAAGAGGAGAACAAGAGGATGCAGAGGAGGGAAAAGGAAAGCGAAAAAGAATGGCTTAATGGAAGGAATTTTTAACCTAAGTGATGTCAATTTTTCTCAGGAAGAACTAAAAGTCTTAGATTTGGGCTTAAAATATGCTATGGAAAAAAATCTCAACAAATTTGATGTGTTTATCGACCTACAAAAATTTATAAGGAAAGTTAATATAAAAAAGCATTTCTCCAATAAAGAATTTGCATTAAATTCCCCGGAAGAGGAGTATATGCATACAACTTTGAGGAATAACTCAATCTTTAACCCTCAGATCAATAATAACCATTTCGTTGGGGTGTTCAAATCTCTGGTTGAACAGGATCTGGACAAACTTGTTGTCAAACCCCAAAGATGGAAAAAAGATCTAGAAAGAGGTTTAGAGTTATTGATAAAAAATAAAAACATAGTGATTAGGTCAGCCGATAAAGGAGGGGGGGTGGTTATACTCAATAAAATTGATTATCTAGAGGAATTAAATAGACTAGTTGGAGACCAGGAAACTTATGAAAAGCTGAAGAATAACCCTACTAAGAAATTCAAGGTAAAACTAAAGAATTTAATTAAAACAGCAACTGAAGAGGGTATCTTGAAGAAAAAAGAGGCTAGATACCTCACCCCTGATGCACCATGGTTACCTGTGATATACCAATTGCCGAAGATTCACAAGAATAGATCTAAGCCCCCAGGTCGACCAATAATCAGCGGGATTGGGTCCCTCTTTTCCAGACTCGGTGAATATCTAGACTGTTTCCTGCAACCACTTACCAAAAAATACCCCGCATATCTCAAAGATAGTAGAGAACTCATTGAATTAACTAAGACTATAACAATAGATGAAAACTGTTTACTTGCAAGTATTGATGTAAATTCACTCTATACCAATATTCAACAAGAACATGCGTTACAAGCAGTAGAATGGGCATTGGGCAATACAAATATGAAATTCAAACAAAAGAAGTTTATCCTAAAAGCTCTTGACCTAGCAATGAGCCATAACTTTTTTTGGCATCAAAAAGAATACTATAGGCAAAAGAAAGGAGTCGCAATGGGTGCCAAGTATGCACCTTCAGCGGCTAACCTGTTCATGAGCTTTTGGGAGGACGAAGCTATTTATCGATCCAGTATCCCAGAGCTCAGGTTATACAAAAGGTACATAGATGATATTCTAATCATCTGGGCAGGATCATCTGACTCCTTTTTGGAATTTTTGGCCAAAATAGGGACCAATCGGTTTGGTATTTCTTTTTCCGAATGCTTTAGTTACCAACAAATCAATTTCTTAGACCTGACACTATTTAGAGAGGGTAACAAACTACTTACCCGTACCTTCTTTAAAGATGTCGATCGAAATGGGTATATCCCCCTGACAAGCTGCCACCATCCAAGATGGTTAGGGGGTATCCCTAAAAGTCAGTTACTTAGGATTAGAAGAAACTGCAGTAATCTAAGTGATTACAACTTGCAAGCTGACATTATTTTGAAAAGATTTCAAGAAAAAGGTTATAGTCTGGAGAATCTAGAAAGGATTAAACAAACGGTTGGGGAAATGGATAGGAATGATCTGTTTAAATCCAAAGAGAAAGGGGAACAGGAAAATTTCAGTTTATCCTTTTTTACAGGATTTAACAGACAGTATCGTGACCTGGAGAAAATTGTCAAGAGACATTGGCCCCTCCTTCTTCGGGACAATGACCTCAGGAAGGTGTTGCCAAAGCAGCCTAAATTTATTTACACTAAACCACCCATATTAAGGCTTCAGCTGGCACATAATATTATAGACCCCCCGAGAAAGGTATGTACCTTTCTAGATACTGTCGGGTTTTATAGCTGTGGCAGGTGTGGAATGTGTAGAACATCCAAATTCCGCAAACGGAAAACCACCCACTTTAGTTCTCTGGTAGACGGTAGATCTTATGCAATCAAAAAATTCATAACCTGCAGTACAACACATGTTACCTACCTTTTGTCTTGTCCTTGTAATCTCCAGTGCGTTGGAAGAACTACTAGGCAATTGGGTATAAGACTTAATGAACATGTAAATAGGATCAAGAAGGGGTATAAGTTTCATGGTCTTTCCAACCATTTCAGGTTATTCCACAATCAAGACCCGAGTCTACTCACCTTTTGTGGGATTGACAGGGTTGAGGAACACTGGAGAGGTTCTAACCTTAGGCAAAATATCTCACAAAACGAAACCCAGTGGATACATAGATTACGCACATTGAACCCCCTGGACCTGAATATCGAGCTAGACTTAAACTGTTTTTTATCCAATTGGTAGTGTCAAAAAAAGTTTTTTTCATCTTTATATAACAGATAATTTTTATTTTTATTTTTATTTTTATTTTATTTTTATTTTTTATTATTTTTATTTATATTCATTTTTATTTTTATTTTTATTTTTATTTTCATTTCTATCATTATTCACATTTTTATTTATTTCCTTTTTTATTTAATTTTATCTGACTTATTGATATTTTATTTGTCTACATATATTGTTATCAATTACCAAATTTGAGTATCTGTTGGGATATTTCCATATCATATTTATGTCTTGGTGTAAGATCTAGTAATCAGCAAAGCATAGTGTTATATTTAAAGATTTTTTGATTAATTATTTATTATCCATATGTATGTGTAATTCTTTACACATATATTTTTTATCTTTATTTATATTTTTATTTTATTTTATTTTTATATATTTTTCTTACTGTATAACGGATTAAAGAATTGTTTTTTATTGTAAAATACAATTAGAGAATCAGACATTCAACATATACTGTATAGGATTTATATTTGTCTAGATATCCTGTTGTAGCATATACTTTGTTTTTGTGTAGGACAGTGAGTGTTAAATCCGTTTCTCTATGTGAATGGTATAAGCATATATATCTGTTTACTGGAGATGTTTGTCTTCGACCACTGATTAAAGTTTTGATTGCAACAGGATATGATGATAGAGGAAGGAATGGGTGATATTTCACCCATTGGCCGTAAATGGCTGTCACTCACTGAGCATAATATAAATAACTCCTTACGTGAGCGGGATGTTAAGTCTTTGATAACGCCCTGGGGGAGGGGCGAAACGCGTCGACGCAACATCCTGTCTACGTTTGCTAAATCTGTTACCAGTGACATCACTTCCTGGAGTTGGTGGAACGCACGCCGGACAGCGGCGAACCGACCAAGTATCTGAATGCCTGCTCTGCATACCGGTCCCGTGAGTAGCGCACATAAGCGCAGGTGACCCTATGGTATACTAAGGTTTTACACTATATGCCTTTCCTTTTCTTTTGGTGGAACGCGAGTCTTGGTGGTCCCTTCCAAGCAACTTTAACATCGATACACCTTCTGCCCTGTTTGATCATATGGATGAATAAGCTGGAAGCCTGCCAATTGTTTCTCCTATGGAGGGGTTTTAAACTGTTAGTTACTTTTTGGTTTGCAATTTTTGTATTGCTGACATTTTTGTTTTACATCATCCCACTTGGCATTTTCTCAGGGGCTCGCTTCATTGTCATTTGTGATTGTGAATCTTTGAGAGCACATTTATTCATTTCTTATTTTTGCACTAGTGTAGCGATAATTGTATATATTATTCCACAGTTGCACTTGTATATTATGCACATTATTTGATTGATTTTTTATCACATTGAAGGTTTTTCAATTCCGGAAGTGCATTCATGCACGTTCCCACTCAGTATTGGGTGTGTTGTGCAAGGTGCATGTCCAGTCTTTTCATATTTGTATATCCACTATTATTCTTATAGTGTATTTAGGCTTTAGTTTGTTATGTTTTATTTTTAGTAAGTTGCTGTTTTAATTAAGTTGCTAATTGCGCAGTCTACTTGGGTATATATCACTAAAGTACAGTACTTTTATTCTGCAGCTGCAACAAAGTCTTTTGGGTCTATAGATCACTATATTATATAGATATATTTGCGAGCGCTGTTTTGTATGTTTTTAAGAATGCCAAATTGCCGCATGGACATAGGTACAAACCATCCCACTTTGCAAATTGTTGTACTTTCGGTGTTGTCTATTTGCTGACATGCCCATGTGGGTGCTTTTATGTGGGCAAAACAAAACTTGAACTCCATCTGCAGATGGGTAGACACATAACAAGCATGCGTACCTGCAACCCCGACCTACCCCTGGGGTGACATACCCGGGAGGTACACCAGGTAAAATTTCCTAAAATTAAGTTTCTGGTACTGGACCGGGTACACCCTAGCAGTAGGGGGGGTGACTGGGACAAAATCCTACTACAAAAGGAGACCAGGTGGATAGTAGCCTTACAAGCCACATCACCACCTGGCCTAAACGATTGCATTAGTTATCGACCGTTCTGGAGGGGTTTACATCGGGAGTTTGGGAGGGTCAGGGATAATTAAATTTTTCCCCTCCCCTCCCTTCCCTGGGTTACCATTCTCATTTTTTAGTGTGTACCCTTGTAGGTTTTCACATGTAAAACTACAGCATCTCTTAATGTGTAGGTTAGATAACTTAGAGCTGAACAGGATTGTAACAACAATGCAACGGCCCCATGAACATGTACATTTCAGAGCCCACATGTACCTGTAAAAGTATTCTTGCAGGATGCACGATTGTTTAATATTATAATTATTTAATTTTATTACAGCTATATATGAGTCACTGCCAATAACAGATGTGTACTGATCTCTACTACCCATTCCTATCCATGATATAATTGTGCTAGTTTTTACATTTCAGGGAACGGATCCAGCCTATGGGTGTTTCCATATAAATGTATTTGCAGTTACTTAGCTAATTATCCACTAGCTGGCACTTTATCACCCACGCACTCTTCTGTTGCATAATTATATTGGCATCTGCATTTCTGGTAATTTGATATTCCAATGCCTTTTTTCATCAATCTTTCTTTTTTAGCTACTTTCTTCATGTGTTTTGTGTATTCTATGTCATGGGTTTGTCCTTTCTTTTTCTTTCATTGGTATCCACACTAATTCTCCATGTTTTATTGTTTCTCCCTAGTATTTGCTTCTTCCTCTTTCCCTCTAGCAGGGTTCACTTCATACACCCCCTATTGACGTCACGGCTTAGTTCCGACAGCGCAGAAGGGGGTGGAGATGTGATGACGTAGGTCTCCATGGAAACACAAGGGAAGCGACATAGGCACGCTCCGGCGGTGATCCCTTGTTTACTTCAATCACCGCTGCTGCGTTGGACGCATGCGCCGGCGTTACACACTGGCGCTATATAAATACAGCTAGCTAGTCTGTCATTTTTGTCAAGGTATCCATCCAGGCACCACACGCTACACGGCGACCAGCTTAAACCACAGGTAGGCTCCATCCACTTGGGGTACACACGCTCTCTGACCTTGCTTTATTAGATTGATTGCTCATCCCTTTTGTTTGTACACATATAGGACCCGTCTGCAGTGGGACATTTGGACATTTATTCCTGGGCTATTTAGCTTATACTACTAGTTTCAGCAAACTGGTTACCCCTCTCCCAGATGTTAAGTATATGGGCATATGCCATATAATAGGTATACATCTTTATTTACTCCTCCCCACTAGTGTATGCTAAAGATCATTATTCACTTGCAGTTTTGTTTTAGGTTTATATCTTAGAGGGGATCCTCATTCACTTATAGTTTTTTCCCCTCTTTCCATCACGTGGTTTTTCTTTCTTATGTATATTCCTGGTTTCCTCTGTGATCTCTTGCATACCCAATGCACTTATTTCTCTCTGCTTCACTCATAGCCCTTTTTTGTATTTGTTTCTTGTGTTTGGTGGTTTCTGGTTTGGCTACAGAAATAATCTATCCAGTCTTTCTCTACACTATATAATAATCTGGTTTGATAGAAATCTTGAAATGTCTAATTCTTCTTATTACGCAGATGTCACAGTTATTATGCACCTTAAGATTGTGCTCCACACATACAATATTCTCAACCTGTGCATTCTATAATATCATTTTGGACTCTTCGGTCCTTAGTGTTGGCCCACATGGAATCATCTCACTGGGTATGTTCATGGGCTGTTTTTGCTTTTTCCTGTTTATTTCCTTGTTGATTAATACCCTTCACATATAGGTCCATGTACCTTTATGCTTGTATTTTTGATCCAACTACAGTCCTCTTTCTTTGCATTATTCCTTGGGTTCTCTATGTATGTATTGTTTGACATATTTACGCTCTGCATGTATGTGTTCTCTGACATATCTTTTTGTAATTTTAGAATATATTTGAATGCTAAAAATAGTTTGAACCCCTGACCCCTGATGAAGGTATTTGAACATCTCATACAGGAAACGCGTCGGGCATCTGGGCATTCATATCTCATACTACTATGTATATAGCATTTTAAGGATATTTCATGTAATTTATGTCATGCATCTTTGTTATTTGTGGATATTATATGTTTTTTCACCATTAAAGTTTCGATTTTATGGATTTCTTTGAGTGGGTGGTCTATCTAAAGTCCCAATTGAGGGGGTTACCACTTTTTTCTTCTCATTTGTAGGGATGAGACCACCTCGCTCTGTGTGGTATGATGGGAACCTCTTATTTTTCTTGTGGGGGTATGCGGGCGGGGGCTTATCCAAATCTGGAAGCCCCCTTTAACAAGGGGACCCCCAGATCCCGCCCTCCCCCCTATGTGAATTGGTAATGGGGTACATTTTACCCCTACCATTTCACAAAAAAGTGTCAAGAATGGTAAAAAAGACAAGAGACAGCTTGGGAGAAGTTCTTTTAAAAAAAATAAAAAATAAAAATGTCCCGTGATGTAAATTCACGCCGACCGAAAAAGAAAAAAAAAAGCCGCAACCGTTCCGCCTCCATGGGAGGCTCCCGCCGACTGATGAGGGTGCTTTGGGGCCGTCAGACCCCAAAGCACCCTCCCCATGTTGAGGGCATGTGGCCTGGTATAGTTCAGGAGGGGGGGCGCTCTCTTGTCCCCTCTCTTTTCCTGTGGCCTGCGAAGTTGCGTGCTTGGATAAGGGTCTGGTATGGATTTTGGGAGTACTCCTACATCATTTTTTTATTTTGGCACAGGGTTCCCCTTAAAATCCCTACCAGACCTGAAGGGTCTGGTAGGGATTTTGGGGGGACCCCTATGCCATTTTTTTTTTAATTTGGCGCAGGGATCCCCTTAATTTCCATATCAAACCTGAAAGGCCTGGTATGGATTTTAGGGGACCCACATGCAATTTTTTTTTTAATTTTGGTTCGGGG
Source organism: Aquarana catesbeiana (assembly GCF_042186555.1). Taxonomy (NCBI): domain Eukaryota; kingdom Metazoa; phylum Chordata; class Amphibia; order Anura; family Ranidae; genus Aquarana; species Aquarana catesbeiana. The sequence continues at coordinate 647,478,794 of NC_133324.1, forward strand.
TTCCCCTTAATATTCATGCCAGACCCAAAGGATGAGGGGAACCCATGCTCTTTTTTTCAATTAGTTTTATCTATATTGCCAAACCACGACAATCGTTTACAGCTGTGATCAGTTTTAAATGACCATTTTTCCTTTAGAAATGTCATTTTGCTGTGGTACTGTTCTAAACACGGGAAAAATGTGCCACTTTACAGGCATACTATAGACACCCCCCAGGCATGATATTTAAAGGAATATTTCATTTTTATTGTTTCATTTTAAGCATTAAAAAAAATCACTGCTCCTGAAAAAACGGCTGTTTTGAAAAAAATGTTTGCAATGAGACATGTCCCCTGGGGCAGGACCCAGGTCCCCAAACACTTTTTATGACAAAAACTTGCATATAAGCCTTTAAAATGAGCACTTTTGATTTTTCATGTTAGTGTCCCATAGACTTTAACGGTGTTTTGGCGGCTTTCGAATTTGCCACAAACACCGCATATTGTTCGCTGTTCGGCGAACAGGCGAACACCCGATGTTCGCGTCGAACTTGTGTTCGATGTGAACATCGGGCTCATCCCTACTTGTCATTCATAGAAATTGTGAACTATTGTGATCTCTGTGATTAGTTACAAAGATCATGTGGTATAGGGCCAATCACAGCAGACCTGTACCATGTGACAGGTTTGGCCAATCACAGTTATCACAATTTTACACATGGGCACATAAAGGGATGCCATTCACAGTTTCACAGTATAAAAATTATTACTTAGGGGGCCTTACAGGCGGTACAGGAGAGCTCACTGAATGTGAATCAGAAACAAATGGAACTTTATATTCTTCTACTAAACTAAACTGTTTACAATAGGTATTTTACCAGACTCTGCATCAAATGCCATAGAGACCACAGTGATCTAGTTCACCTATTTTAATGATGCCAGAAATTTCACCCATACTTGCCAGAGGTCATTAGTATACTCAACACTGTATTTCAAGGGTCAATTGCAACTGACCCAAAGCAGTGTGTCTTAGGTATTTTGGACAGTTTGCAATTGCAAAAGTTCTCTAAGGAGGCTGTTGCAAGAGCATTGTTTTAAGCACATAGGTTAACTCTTACTTATTGTTAGTCTGGCACTCTACCAACCTCTAAAGAATGGATAGCCTATATGGGTGACACCCTTTTGTTTTATTTAATTAAATTACTTTAATTTGATGTATTTACCAGCATAGGGATTGCCCCAACAAGTTTGAGAAGATATAGCTCCATGGTTGGATGCCCTTGGACTTAGCCGATTAGGTTTGGTGGCCAACAGGCTTTTTTTAACCCATTTTGTTGTAGCCTTTATATATTGTACGCTGAATATTGGGGAAGGTACATGGGGTTTTTTTATCGAATACTGCCCTCATACTCCATACCGTGTTAACTGAAAATGTATTTTATTAGCCGCGTGATCCTCTCTTTGTTTTGAATGTTTGGGTGGTGTATTGTGCATTGTCAATGTTTGCATTACAAATATTATGCTGTTATCAAATCTGAATATGGTCTGTACTGGACGTGCATTGTTGTGTATTGTATATGTTTTTTTATTGCTTTTATTCTCAATAAACTTCTTTTGCTAAAAAAAAAAATAAAAATACTTATACAGTGATCATGTATAAGTAATAAGCAATCATAGTTGTATTTACTTTCCTAATTTTCCAAAACAATTTGGCAAAAATGTACAACTTCAAAAACATACCATGTCTCTTATCAAATACCTCATCTACTTTCCGAAAACTGGTCATTAGGAGGGTATTTGTACTGTTTTAGCATTTTAGGGCCTCAACAAATGAACTAGCCCATTGGTACGTTAGAACTGATCAATTTTCAAATATAGGTTTCTGCTCTTTTATATATATATATATATATATATATATATATATAAAACTTAGTTTAAAAAAGCGCAGAAAATTTTATAAGAACCCTGGTATATACAATAGTTTGAAGACTCTACAACATTCACTCATACTAAATAATATACACTAATTTTGGTTATTTACGTATGTAGCAGAATACGTTTTGACCTAAATGTATGAAGAAAGATTAGTTATTTGCATTAGTTAAATACCACCAAAAGAAAGCTCTATCTTTCTCAAAAAAGTGTTAAAACATTTTATTAGGGTACAGTGTTGCATGACTAAGTATTTGTAATCAAGTGTAAGAGCACCGAAAGCAGAAAATTGGCCAGGAAGAGGGTGAAAATATAATGAAGTGTATTGAAGTGGTTAATCACACCTGTGTCACATAGAATAATGAATTTTCTAAAGTGAACACAAACAAAAACTGTTTGCCTTTAGACCCTCTCTCTCTCTCTCTCTCTCTCTCTCTTTTTTAAGTCAGATCTGTTTTATTAAGTTTTTGTGCTTTTAGCACACAATCGCACAAGCTATGCTTAACAACAACAAACAAAAGCAAAAAGGACAGTCATACAGAGATAATCATTGAGCATCAAAGACTGCCACAGTTATTGGCTGTAAGCTTACAGATATTAACAATTGGCAGCAGCTAGAGTACCAGCCTGGGCTTACACTAGATACGGTGCAAATTCACAACAAATTTTCTGCAGATTCTGCACTGCATCTAAGTCACAATCTGTGCAAACTGATTATAGAGTGTATGTTCTGTTAAAGACATCCCACAATCAGTTTGCAAAATGCAGCGTGATTTTCAGAATCAGATTGCATGGGTGTGAACACCCATGCGATCCAATTCTGACGTGGACAAAAAAAGGGTCCTGCACCAGTTTGGAGTGAATGTGGGGTGATTTAAGCCATACAAATCCATGGCTTAAATCTCACCATTGTGACACGACATTTAATTCTCATAGGAATGTGCTGCTATAACTGTGCTAATTATATGCGGTGTCCTGGACCGCAACAGTGGGAACCTGAGCCCAAACAGCATTCATAGTTTAATGGATTTTTCAGACATTGTAACTAAAAATACTGGAGTATTTAGACCCTCTCTCCCTAATTAAAAATATGTGCTGAGCTGCCTATACAGAACAGGCAGGAAGAGGATGGGAAGAATAGCAGGAATTACTCTTTTGATTCAGATATGTGTATCATTTGAGCTTGAGTCCTGTATAAATAAATGTTTTTTTTTCAGTAACACACTAGGAATTTGAATAGGGGTCTAACACTCCACCTACTGGCTAAAAGATTAAATATAAAATATTCATATGCAGTATTTTATAGCTGTATTTTTAGTCCTGAACATTATATACAAACATTTAACCACTTATCGCCCGCCATATAGCAAAATGACAGCAGCAAAGTAGTTTCAATATCCTGACCGCGCATCGCATCGATCGTTGTTGCAGTGTGTCAGCCTGACATACCGCAACTCCAATCTAGGTAAAGAGTCTCTGACAGAGACTCTTTACCACGTGATCAGCCATGTCCAATCACGGCTGATCACAGTGTAAACAGGAAGAGCCGGTGGTCGGTTTTTCTTCACTCGTGTCTGTCAGATGCGAGTAGAGGAGAGCCAATCGGCTGCTCCTCTGACAGGGGGGTCTGTGCTGATCAATTATCAGCACAGCCCCCCCGAGGATGCCCACACTGGACCACCAGGGACGCCACCAGGACCACCAGGAATGCCACCACTAGTCACCACAAGGTATGCCACCCTAGACCACCAAGGATGCCAATCAGTGCCCACAATGGATGCCAATCAGTGCCCACAATGGGCATCACTGATTGGCAGGCATTATTGTTTGGCACTTATTGGCATGCATCAGTACCATTTATTAGTGTACAGTGCCACCTATCAATGCCCACCCATGCCCATCCGTGCCACCTATCAGTGCCCATCTTTGCCGCCTATCAGTGCCCATCTGTGCGGCCTCATCAGTGCCACCTCATTGGTGCCCATCAGTGCCACCTTATCAGTACCCGTCAATGCAGCCCCATCAGTGCCCATCAGTGAGGGTGAAAACTTACTTATTTACAAAGTTTTGTAACAGAAACAAAAACATTTTTTTTCAAAATATTCGGTCTTTTTTTTATTTGTTTAGCAGAAAATAAAAATCCCAGAGGTGATCAAATACCACCAAACAAAAGCTCTATTTTTGGGAACAAAATGATAAAAATTTAGTTTGGGTACAGTGTAGCATGACCGTGCAATTGTCATTCAATGTGCGACAGCACTGAAAGCTGAAAATTGGTCTGGGCAGGAAGGTGTCCAATATTGAAGTGGTTAAAATATGGTGCCAAGAAATCATGCAATTTGAATATAATACAGAAGATGTCCAAGGTTATCTGATCTTAAGAACATCAATATACAGAATGTACAGTGATTAGACACATCCACAGATTGATACATGTAAACTGAAATTAGATATTCAATTACATATTTTTTATGTATGTAGAGTATGTGCCTATATTTGCCCTTCCCTGCATAAAGTATAAGTGATAAAGCGATTTATTTGACTGACCTTGTAGATATGCATCCAAGACATGAACAGCACTTCTTACAAGTCTGAATTAGCTGTCTTACCACCCGCCATTTTAGTAGAGGGCTTAGAAGTAGAAAGCTCTCACTTAGCCCATGCAGGCCACTTGTACTCACCTTGTCAGCACTCTCAACTTGCTCGTTCCTACATAACAGCCACTTCACAACATCCTCTGTAGGTTTAATGTCAGATGGTCCCAAGTACTGTTTAATGGGAGGCGATTACATGCTCACCAATAGCTTGAAGTACTGAGCACTTTTCCAGAGTTAGGGCATGGGCTGGCAAAACACTTTGACACTTTGCCCCAAATGAATTTTCATAAAACTAACCATGGTTTTTAGGATGGCTCAGGGGCTATGTTTAAATTGTTGGACATAGGTTTACTATTCAAGGTTAATTTAAGAAAATATGTTAAATCCTAAGGAGGACAAGTGGAGGGATAGGTGTAAGTGTCTAGATATAGAAATAGTTACACTTGGGGTAAACTGATTCTTAAAAAAAAAAAATAATGCCAAAAACCCGTTGCCAAAATGTATTTTGCCTGGTCCTACCAAGAATGTGTGTATTTTGCATTAACATACGCTTTCCAGTACTGTTGGATGAAGTAGGAGTTATTGAAGGGTAAGGCATAAACCTAAGCAGCCTGGTATCAAGGGGCCTGCTAGAAAGTGAGTTTCATTTTGTAACTGGAATTCTCAGAGCGGCAATTTTCAAGTCTTGCTACAGATTCTCAATTGGATTAAGGTCTGGACTTTGACTGGGGCATTCTAACACCTGAATATGCTTTGATGTAAACCATTCCATTGTAGCTCTGGCTGTATGTTTAGGGTCATTGTCCTGCTGGAAGGTGAGCCTTCATCCCAGTCTCGAGTCTTTTGCAGACTCTAATGCCGCGTACACATGAGCAGTTTTGCAGTCGGAATAAACTCTGAAGGTTTCTCCTTCTTCCAACGGAATTCCGCTCAAGCTCTGTCCCAGTCTCAAGTCTTTTGCAGACTCTGACAGGTTTTCTTCTAAGATTGCCCTGTATTTGGTTCCATCCATCTTCCCATCAACTCTGACCAGCGTCCCTGTCCCTGCTGAAGAAAAGCATCCCCAAAACATGATGCTGCCACAACCATGTTTCACGGTGGGGATGGTGTGTTCAGGGTGATGTGCAGTGTTAGTTTTCCGCCACACATAGCGTTTTGCTTTTAGGACAAAAAAGTTCAATTTTGGTCTCATCTGACCAGAGCACCTTCTTCCACATGTTTGCTGTGTCTCCCACATGGCTTCTCGCAAGCTGCTAATGGGAATTCTTATGGCTTTCTTTCAACAATGGCTTTCTTCTTGCCACTCTTCCATAAAGGTCAGATTTGTGCAGTGCAGAACTAATAGTTGTCCTATAGACAGATTCTCCTACCTGAGCTGTGGATCTCTGCAGCTCCTCCAGAGTTACCATGGGCCTCTTGGCTGCTTCTCTGATGAATGCACTCCTTGTCCGGCCTGTCATTTTAGGTGGACAGCCATGTTTTGGTAGGTTTGCAGTTGTGCCATACCCATTTTTAGATGATAGATTGAACGGTGCTCTGTGAGATGTTCAAAGCTTGGGATATTTCTTATAACCTAACCCTGCTTTAAACTTCTCCACAACTGTATCTCTGACCTGTCTGGTGTGTTCCTTGGCCTTCATGATGCTTTTCACTAAGGTTCTCTAACAGAACTCCGAGGGCTTCATAGAACAGCTGTATTTATACTGAGATTAAATTACACACAGGTGACTTCTGAAGGCAATTGGTTCCACTAGATTTTAGTTAGGGGTATCAGAGTAAAGGGGGCTAAATACAAATACACGCTACACTTTTCACATATTTAGTTGTAAAAAATATTTGAAAATGATTTATCATTTTCCTTCCGCTTCACAATTATGTGCCACTTTGTGTTAGTCTATCACATAAAATCCCAATAAAATACATTTACGTTTTTGGTTGTAACATGACAAAATGTGGAAAACATCCAGGGATATGAATACTTTTTCAAGGCATCGTAGGCATACCAAAACTTCACAATTACATTTTATTTAAAGCACAGTAAATCTTGTAAAATGTAAATTATAAGATCTCATTAGGTAATAATTTGCATTTAAATTTATTTAAAAATCAAATATAGCTATTCAAACTTCTGACTGCCATTGCATTTAATTGGAATCATAGAGAAGTATGCACCCTATCACACAAGAAGCTCCACTAAAAAAGCTCAGAAATAAATTTTTATATACTGTAATATGTTATAGAATTATTGATACTGTAAAATTGTCCAAAATGTAAATGGTACAGATTCATGTTCACTCTCCGGAATTGTACAACCTTCACTTCATAGTGTCTTGACACGATAACATCCCATCAGCAGTTTTACCTCAGGCTACTAGATTCACGGCAAGACACAATTTTCAGGTTGTCAGTCACTATGTCTGAGATACTGAACAAATCATTAATCATAATCACATGTTAAATCGTCACTTTTTTTTTTTGAATTTTGCATAATGGCTTACTGCATTTTACATATTATTTGTAACAATTATAGAATTTCCGTAATAAAATATATTTTTTAACTGGGCAATGCAAAAGCATATATTGACTGCTGAGGTGCTCAATTGTAGAATGGCGGAGGGCATAGCAAAGCTCGAGGGTTCCCTGGGAGCAAAGAAAATGATTGGTATCATAAAGGTGCTCAAAGCAGACACAGCATCGGAAATATGTTTTCATGTTAAAGCTCAACTCCATAAAAATATGTTATTATTTTTTTTAGTGACCAAGTAATTATAAAAAGCAGCTTTGGCTGCAATACACACCTCCTTCCCAGCACTGTTCTCTGCAGTTATTGCTTTCTGTCACTATGTTGCCAGTCTTCTAGGATGTGTCATTCAACCCACTTCTTGTAAATGCGGGTCCCACCCCTTGTACAGTAGGAGCATTACCACAGTTCCCTGAACTCACAGTACAATAACACGGAGAACAGCTCTGATGCCATCAAATCAGTTAACATCTCGAAGCACCATAGAAGACTGCTAACCTTTTTGTAGGTACTGTATATCAGTAACAGGAATAAGTTATACTGTGAGATCAAAAAAAGGAAAACTGGGTAAAATACTTATGTTAAGGGAAATCTGTATATTACAAACCATTTAAAAATTTCTTAATTTCAGTCTTCTCAGAAGTAGATGGCACTAACAAAAGCAAGTTGAAGGATAATACTGCTTTCCAAAATGAAGATCATTTGCATTGTCTCTAGAGCTAGCAGATGAACTGGCTCATTTAAAGCTTAATAAAGTAATGGGTCTGGTATTTATTCCAGAGTTCTAAGAGAACTTAGAGGTAGAGTTGATGGACCATTAACTGATGTTTAAAATGAATCTCTTCTAACAAGAGAAGTTCCCCATGACTTGCAAAGAACTAATATTGTACCTAGTAGTAGTAGAATTATTGGAATCTCTTCTAACAAGAAGGAGTAATCATAATTTAAAATAGACAACTTGCTATACTAGACGTATCATAGCCTTACCAGTGGCAGACCGTGTCAGACCTGTCTGAAGTTTTTGACTACAGTATATGACCAATGTTTAGTATCAGAGCAATGCTGTGAAAATAGCCTATCATGATTTCAGAAAAGTATTTGATACAGTTCCACATAAATATTGCATAAAATGAAACTGTGCAAGCTAGGACTTAACCCTTGCTAGCTAAAGAATAGATGTCAGAGTGTGGTACAAAGCACTGTACTAGGTCCTGTTCTTTTTTAATGCTTGTAAGTAAGGTAACTGAAGTTTAGTGGGCTGAGTATGTTTTTCTGCCAATGACACAAAGGTGTGCAATAGGTTTTATATTCTTTGAGGTGCTTGTAACATGGAACATGGTTTGGCATTACTGGAAGGTAAGCGCAGTAACTGAATTTTTATTGGATATAACAAAAAATGAGAATGAAAGGGTGTAAGCCTTTTCATAATTTTTGCATTATTATATATGTCATATAGTCTGGAACTCACATATTTTCGAGTTAGGGGCCACTTTATGGTTATGTCTTAGATAAGCAAGTTGGCTGCATATGTACTTGTATAAAATGTAGTTGTATAAATATGCAACACAAACTTTGTTTTTAACCTGAGATGTGAAAACAGTTTTATTATGTTTTTTTTGTGTTGACTATCTGGAAAATTTGTCATGGTATTTTTATGCTGGGGATGTGTTTGATCAGATTAGTAAAGTTACTAAAAGGTCCACTGCATGGTGCTAACACAGTGAATAATGATAATTTGATAACTTGTTTTTAACATAAGAAGGTATGTGTCACACACTAAATGATGAACACCAGTATTTGCTGGATTGCAAATCCAGTAGTGTTAATCCTGTATACTTACATGATTGGTACTTGATTTATTTCATTGTCTTTTGTTTGTAAAAAAAACTTGCATGGCATCGCATTCCACAGAAAAGACAGCCTTGCATATCAGGCATATGGGCTAGTATAAGAGTACAAGTAAACATTAAGCTGGTCATAAACAGAATTAATTTTGACTTGTTCTTGATGAACAGGCTAACAATTTGCTACATTGGGGGATTGTCCAAGATGGCACCAGAGCTGGACCTGTGATTGCCAAGCTCCCCTTCTGCATTGGGCATCCAGTAGATTTCCAGGCACACCTCACTGTTCGGTCTGCCTTCCACAGGCTCCCGCCACCCTGCTGATAAGCCTTGGGACAGTTTTTTTTGTTTTCAAAAAGTTTTTTATTTTGTTTTTAAGAATAACAGAGAAGGGGTTACAAATCCAAGACAATCAGAGCAATGAATACAAAGAGTGTAGGGATACGGATTATATGCAAAGACTAAGTACAAAAATATACTGTTGAGTTATATATATCTATTAGAGCTATCGACATATTCTGAAAGTCTGAGATTTAGCTAAATAGATGAAACATGTCTAGAGACCAAATCAAAGAGAAAAGAAAAAAAAAGCCCCAAGCAGGAAGATAAAACGTACAAAATCAATAATAAAAAGAAAAGAAAAACATAAAACTGTCAGGTTTGGAGCCTAAATAAGAACCAAGGATTCCAGATGGCATCATATTGAGGGATAGTGTCATGTAGGGTGTGATAGATCTTGTCAGCCAACATCATGTGGTCTATTCTTGCAATAACTTGAGAATATGGTACTGAAGCTGATTTCCAATGCAGAGCAACCACCCAATGCAAAGCTATACAAATAGAGTGGATCAGTTTAACCAACGGTTTAGGAGTGTCTGAAGGGGATTGAAATAATAGACAGTGTTGGTATGAGATGTTAAGAGGTTTGCCCGCTAATTTGTCTATTACTTTCAGGATCTCATTCCATGTAGGGCGTAGTTTCTTGCAGTCCCAAAATATGTGGAGAAATGAGCCTTGTTGCATGCATCCCCTAAAACAGAGAGTGGATGATTGTGGGTAGATCTTGTGAATACGCATTGGGGTGTAGTACCAGCGTGTCATCAGTTTAATAGCAGTTTCACGCACCATGAAAGATTTAGTGCATTTGCGTAGGTTCTGCCAGCCCTTCACCCAGTCTATATCATCGACCTCAGTGTCTAATTCAGCTTCCCATTGGGATCTATATTTTAGGGTTGTGACCTCTGTGTTAGCTTCCAGGTTGACGTAGACTAGTGAAATCAGACCCTTTTGGCGGGGTGAGTTTTGGCATATGTCCTCATATAGAGTGGTGGAGGTCGCAGAAGAGCCTGAGTAATGCTTTTGGAAGAAGTGACGTATTTGTAAAAAGTGATAGAATTCAGTGTTTGGGATGTGGTACGTGGATTGCAACTGAGAAAAGGAGATACATTTTGAGTTTATAAAAAATTTATCTAACGTAGTTAGTTTTAAATCAATCCAGAGTTGGAAAGAGGAGGGTCTATCAAAGGCCAATGGGAATCTAGAATCTCCCAGAAATGAGGCACCCAGAGGAACAATTGAGATGAGATTATATGTTTTTTTTATATGTGTCCCAGAGTTGAAGGCCTGCTTGCGTAATCAAATTTTTAGTGCCTACTTCTGATCTAGTCTGATTGTTTGACCACATAAGGCCAGGGAGATATAGAGGGGCGATGGATTCGCTTTCAAACTGCACCCAAGGGACACTGGAGTTATGAATATTCCATTGCGCTTGTTGAGTGTATCTACTGGCTAAGTAGTAAAACCATATTTGAGGAACCCCTAAACCCCCCCTTTTGGAAGAGCGGTACAGGACTTCTTTGGCAAAGCGTGGGGGTTTGTCCTTCCAAATGAATCTATTAAGCAACACCTGAATAGTGTGGAGGTATGTTTTAGATATTTTAAGTGGCAGGGATCTAAAAAGGTAGAGAAGTTTAGGGAGAATAGTCATCTTGAGTGCAGTGATTCTGCCAAGAAATGAAATGTTGAGGTGTGACCATTGTTTGAGGATACCTTTCAATTTAGAAACCATAGGTGGGAAATTTACTTCAAAGAGTCTGCAGAAATCCTTAGTCAGGTTAATTCCCAGGTATAGAAGGTGAGAATCTGCCCAAATAAAGGGATAGACTGACTGAAGATGATGCAGTTCTCCAGAAGAGTAACCTATAGGGAGGGCGCTTGATTTTGCCATGTTAATGGATAGACCTGAGATCTCTGCAAACTTTGATAGAGTCTGAAATAAGTTCGGCAGAGAAACCAGGGGGTTGGTGAGAAACATTAGAACGTCATCAGCATACATCCCAAATTTGTATGTCGAATGGCCCTTCACATAACCCGAAATATCAGGATCTTGGAGTATAGCTATGGCCAGAGGTTCGAGAGCTAACGCAAAAATTAAAGGTGACAACGGGCACCCTTGTCTCGTACCCTTGCCCAGGTCAAAAAACCTAGAATTACAGCCAGGGAGTCTAATCCGAGTTTTCGGGTTACGATAAAGGGCCAAGAATGCTTGTAGGAAAGCTCCCTGGAATCCCATACATTGTAGGAGTGTAGTGATGTATGTCCATGAGACGCTGTCAAATGCCTTCTGTATGTCTAGGCTAAGCATGAGGAGTTTACGTGAAAAAAGGTTGGCATCTTGTATTATGTTTGTCGCCAGGCGAATGTTATCGGTGATAAGTCTATGGGGTATAAATCCAGACTGAAAAGGGGAAATCAAAGAGGGGATAACCCCTGCTAGTCTGTCTGCCATGATCCTGCTAAAAATTTTTAAATCATTATGAATGACCGAGATAGGTTGGTAATTTTGGGGTAGGGTGTGGTTTTTGTGAGGTTTCGGTATCAGGGACATATTGGCTAGTAACATCTCTTCAGGGAAACTACCCCCTTGTAGGACCCAATTAAATAAATGAACCAACCGAGTGGTAAGGAGGGATGAGAATTTCTTATAGTATATAGAGGAAAATCCGTCGGGGCCTGGGGCTGAGCCTGATTTTAAAGATTTAATTACATTCAAAACCTCTGCTGGTGTGATGGGGACGTTCAGTTTATCAAGTTGTGTAGGTGTAAGATGTGGTAGAGGAATGTTCTGAAACCAGGCCTCATCTGCTGGTGAGGGTTTTAATTGGGAAGGGGCTAGCAGAGAGGAGTAAAATTGTTCAAAGATGTGAAGGACCTCTTGGGGATGGGAAGTGAGATGTCCTGAGGGAGTCATTAATCTATATACGTGGGGTGGGCGGGATGAGTGATTTAACTTTCTGACGAAGAGGGTAGAAGCGGAGCTTTCATGAAGGAGAAATTTGGCTTTAGACCAACGCAGAGCTTTTTCCACCCTCTTCGACAAGGTGCCATCCAACTCTAGTCTCTTTTGATCAATCAGCTGTCTGGTGGATTCTAAGTGTAGGAGATTGGTATTTTTGTAGAGATTATCTAGGTCTTTAGTAAGGGTTAAGATGTTTTGTTTGTCAATTTTGTTCTGGGCTGAGGCTAAACTAATTAATTTGCCCCTAAGGACTGCTTTATGCGCCGACCAAACAATGGCGGGGGGAGTTTCTGGGATGGCATTGAGATTAAAATATTCTTCGATGGCTTGTGCAACTTCTGCTTCCACCACTGTGTCTGAGAGGAGGGCCTCATTTAGTCGCCAAGAGTAAGAGGTAGGTGCAAGCCTAATGTAAGTAGTGGTGAAGGCAGTGGCATGATGGTCAGACCAGGTGCAGGGGTGGATGCTAGCCTCTGTAGTATTAGCAAGAATAATAGGGGTAGTGTAGATATAATCCAATCTCGCATAACTTTTATGAGGATGGGAGTAGAATGTGTATTCCCTAGTACCAATATTGAGTGCTCTCCAGGAGTCTACTAGCTGATATTCCAGTAGTCCACTGGAGAGAGAGCAGGGAAATGATTTGGAGGAGGGGGACAAAGTGGATCTATCAAGGTTAGAATTAGCAACCATATAGAAGTCCCCTCCAATTATCATGTGTGGTGAATGGAAATGAGAAAGGCGGTCAAAGAAGGAGTGAAAAAAAGAGGCAGGGGAGTCATTTGGAGCATAAATACTAGCAATAGTAAGTTCTCTGTTATGAATCTGACCTTTGATTATTACATATCTACTATCTTTATCTTTAAATACCTGTTTGACTTCCATTGGGAAGGATCTGTGCAAGAGTATGGCGGCTCCCCTACTTTTTGTCTGGTGTAAAGAGCAAAAAGTCTGAGGAAAGCTTCTGTGGAGGAATTTAGGGTGCGAGGAATGTGCAAAGTGTGTCTCCTGTAAAAGGAGAATTTGTGCTCCCAGCTGTTTATAAAAGGCGAAGGCCTTCTTCCTTTTAGGTGGGGAATTAAATCCCTTAACATTGTGTGATATACATTTAATTACCATGGTAAATGTTATTATACACTATGGTCTGGGGATAAATAGGAGCCAAATGGGTCCTAAGACAGGCACCTATTGTTTCATGGATCAAGCAGAGGGCCGACATACGAGCACTGGAGGGCAGTAGAGTGTGACATACAAAAAAGTAAGCCATAAAGGCTTAATAAGGCATGTACCCTGCAAAATATTTCTGCAATAGAGAATCGATGCAAACATAGTCTATTGGTTGACCAAAACCTGAGGCTAAAAAGGAGAGAAAAAAATAAAAGGAAAAAAAAATAAGAAAAAAAAACCCATAGGTCTGATAGTAACACAAGTGTCTTCATAACTAGAAACCGGATCAGGTAACTGTAATAAACCTGATAAGAGAAATACCAACTCCCGAGACTGCAAGGTCTCGAACCCAGCCTGGAAAAAGTTCTGAACTTTGCAGATCAAGTGGATAGAAACCCAAAAAAAAAAAATAAAAAGAGAACAGGCCTGCAGTAATGACTCAAACCAAAAATAAAAAAGAGGTCAGAATCTGCAGGCTGCTGCTGGGTGGGGTGTGCATGTCGCAGCTCCAAGGGACCGACGTCCGGGTCATTGTAATCTGGTGCGGGGTGCTAGTTGCTGGGGTATCTTGTAATTGTCCGCTACGCTGAGACGATCAAGGAAAGGGATCTTCCAATCTATCTCCGATGTCGTATCTGATCCTCCGTCTGTCTCTCCTGGTTGGGGGGGTCTGCCAGATGGGTGAAGGTCTAGGAGTAGAAGGGGGCCGGCGAATGACATCCGGATCCAAAAGGCCCAATTTGACCAGAACCTCTTGGCCTTCCAGGAGTGATGTGGCAGAGTAAGTGGTACCATTGTGGGGAATTACAAGCTTAAAAGGGAAGCCCCACCTGTAGCGAATGCATGCAGCTTGAAGGGCAGATGTAACCTCTTTCATGCCACGTCTCCTGTCCAGGGTGGCGGGAGAAATATCGGGATATATTTGGATGGTACGATCTTCCAGAGTGATGCGTTGTTGATTGCGAGCAGCTCTGAGAATCTCCTCTTTAATTAAAAAGTCCTTCATGCAAAGAACAATATCCCTGGGAGGCTTGTCATCTGGAGGTTTAGGTCTGAGGGCTCTGTGAATGCGATCACAGGTAAAAGCTCCGGCATCTGTGTCCGGGAGCAAAGATTTGAATAGACGAATTATTGTGGGGATGAGATCCGTAACGGATTCCGGTATACCTCTTATGCGCAGATTGTTGCGTCTATTGCGGTTATCGAGGTCCTCAATTTGGGATTGCATCAAGGAAAAGGCCGTGACTAGGGATTCGTGTTCTCTGGAGAGGTCACTGTATGCTAGTGCCAGCTCATCGTGCTTAGTTTCCAGTCTTTCTGTCCTGGAGCCTAAGGCCGCAATCTCCTGGGAGAGTGCGTGAGAGGTTTTGTGCAGCTCAGTCTGGAACTTTGTAGCCAGCCTTGCGTACATGGCCTCCAGGCTGCTTTCTAGGTCTAACTTGGTAAGAGAGGCTGTGTACTCACGGCTAGGATCCAGGGGAGGTGTCTCGTCTGGGAGATATCCTGGTGATGAGGCCAGAGACGGAGGTTTGCTTCTCCCCGCAGCGCCATTTTGAGACATGCTGCCAAGATCACGGGCGCGGAGGAGATAGTGGGTTAGGGTGTGCTGAGCCGATCCTCTGGGCTTTTTCTTTCTCCCAGGCATGCACCACGTATAAAGGGCTCGAGAGGTGATAAAATCGCTGAGAAAATAGCTGATATTAGCCCTGCTAAAGCCGTTATCTTCCCGGGCTGGACGGAGCTACACTCTCAGACGTCCATCACGCTCAGCGCCGCGCATGCGCCACGCCTTGGGACAGTTTAACAGCACCACTTGTCAGTGAGTGGAGCCAGTGGGGGCAGAGAAGAGGGGCATGCACGTGTCATCCTGCTTGCATAGAGTCTGAAATTCATGCACAGGGCTTTGCTTCCTCTCTGTGCAGCTCATCCAGTACACCTACTTGCCCAGCCCTAGAACTACAACCCCCCAATGTACTACCGCCACTCCCTGATGCCCGGGGATACACAAGGGCAGGCCGCAGGTAGCA
The DNA here is from genome assembly GCF_042186555.1 of Aquarana catesbeiana. Taxonomy (NCBI): domain Eukaryota; kingdom Metazoa; phylum Chordata; class Amphibia; order Anura; family Ranidae; genus Aquarana; species Aquarana catesbeiana. The sequence continues at coordinate 647,494,158 of NC_133324.1, forward strand.
CAGAAAAAGAGGAGCCAGCGGAAACAGCCTGGAAAACAGTATGCAAGTGCCCCTCTGACCACAGCTATAACGACTGTAGCCTGCTGCTACAGTCTCCTCAGACCCTATCAGACTGGAGGCAGTGATGGCAGCAATTACTTTTTGCCAGAATGCTCTCATCACCAAAATAGAGCATGTCCGAATAGATATCAGCCTGAAACCCCAGGATCTGGACTCCTTCTGCTCCTGCATAACTGCTGAGGGACAAAGAATAAGTGATATGGAAGATGAACTGCATGTACAAACAGTTTCTTTCCACTCATTACAAACAAAAGTAAAATCCCCAGAAGCCAAAGCCAAAGAAGCCGAAAACAGAACCAGCAAAACAATCTTCGCATCGTGGACCTTTCCGGAGGGGGCGGAAGACACAGATCCAACTGCTTTCCTTGAGAGGCTGCTGAAAACTTTTAGCTGTGGAAAGAGCCCACTGCATGCTGGCTGCTCAGCCAGGGCAAAATCCAATATTAGAACGCATGACTCTTCATCTGTCCCAACTATTCGACTGAGACTCAGTGCCTAAAGAGATCGCTGAAAGGGATGAAGGCCAGGCTTCCCTTTCAGCATGATCTTCCCAGCCAAATGTTTAGGTTCAGGATGGCAAAACAACAATGTTTTTTACTTCACCTGAAGAAGCGGCGTCCTGGCTGGAAACTGTTCACCAGACCTGTTCGGGCTGCTATTCCTTCTTTATTCCTTCTTTCGCTACCAAGCTTCAGGCTTTTTTCTTCTTGTGGGCCCTGATCCCCAACCATGAGTACTCTACCCAGGACTGGCTCTAAGCTCGCCCTTTCCCTGCCTCCTTCTATTTGCTGTACCATTCGGGTAATAGCTACTCACTTATATTCACTGTAGCCACTTGTTTTCCCCTAGTTACATGGTTGCCTCCCTTTGGTGCTGGCACCTGGTCACCACTGTATGGTTTTTGTGCAGTGGTGCAGTGATGCTAATTCTTTCCCTACGGTGCTGTTCCCAGGAGCTTTTTGAGAGCCTGTCACTGTATTTTTCTACATTACCTGCCACAGACTAAAGTATTGTACCCTCAGCTGAGAAACTTGTGCCTTTAAAAGAGTTTAGCGGACCTCTGCTGTCCCCAGAGTCTTGTCCAGGCAGAGGATAGGGTGTGAAAACTAGAGCTTCAGTATGTTACTATGAGAGATCCGTGTGCTTACTTATACCTTCAAATGGTCCTTAGGAAAGTAATGGTACTGCATACTGCATCCACCCAAAAACAGTTGCAGCACCAATCACAGTGCATTTTCAAACAGAGGGAAAAACTGGGGGCTTCTGATGTAGCTTGCTAAAGAAAAGATACCGCTGTGGCCAAAGACTCTATAGTTGATCAGTCAGGTGCACTGGTGTCCACCATAGAACTGATTAACAATAGATTTGTCATCTATTATCAGACCCTTCACTCTTCCAAAGTAAAAAGGAGCAAACAGGAAGCGCCACCTGAGTGTAGTATTAAAATGAACAATTTAATCAAAAGATTAACAACACTCACAGGAACAAAGTTGAAAACAAGCTCATCTGGTGAATGGGAGATCCGTGTGCTTACTTATACCTTCAAATGGTCCTTAGGAAAGTAATGGTACTGCATACTGCATCCACCCAAAAACAGTTGCAGCACCAATCACAGCGCATTTTCAAACAGAGGGAAAAACTGAGGACTTCTGATGTAGCTTGCTAAAGAAAAGACACCGCTGTGGCCAAAGCCTCTATAGTTGATCAGTCAGGTGCACTGGTGTCCACCCTAGAACTGATTAACAATAGATTTGTCATCTATTATCAGACCCTTCACTCTTCCAAAGTAAAAAGGAGCAAACAGGAAGTGTCACCTGAGTGTAGTATTAAAATTAACAATTTAATCAAAAGATTAAGAACACTCACAGGAACAAAGTTGAAAACAAGCTCATCTGGTGAATGGGGGCCCCTCCGATCCATCTTGCGGACATTGCGCTGTGCACAGGGAACACAGAAGTTGCTGGTGCTGTGAAGTAGCTGGATAGCGTCCAGAGAAGCTGTGAGAGCCACCGTGAACCGCAGGGTGGATGTGACGTCACCGTAGATGGGGAGACAGCCAAGATACACACAGGAGGAAGGGCACACTGTGATAAACAGGTGATTAGAGTGTTCTTAACCACTAGACAACCGCTGCACGCCAATATATGTCAGCACAATGGCAGCGGTTGGCAAATGGGTGTACCTGTATGTCCCCTTTAAATGGCAGGGCTAGAAGGCATGCGTGCACCGGCAGTGGCACACAGATCATTTAATGAAATCCCTGCCTTCGGTCATTCACCCAAATCAAACTGATTTCATGCTCGGTAAGGACACTTTCATCAAGATCCAGTGCCTTTTTATGAACATTTCAGCATCCCGACAGAGGGGGAGTGGAGGGATGGTGGCATCTCTAAATGCCGAAAAAGCTTTAGACTCTGTTGAATGGGTCTACCTGTGGGAAATCTTGTGTTGGTTTGCCTTCAGCCCTCAATTTATATCCTGGATACCTGGCTTTATGCCAATCCCACTATGAGGGTCTACACCAATTACACTGCGTCCCCAAGATTTTTGCTTACTAGGGACACAAGACAGAAATGCCCACTTTCCCCCAAGATCTTAACTTTGGATATGGAACCCCTAGTCATTCTAATAAGTGGTCTGTCAGTGGGTCAGTGGGAGGAAAGAATCTCCCTCTATGTGGACCATGTTCTGCTGTACCTAGGTATCGCCACAACCTCGTTGTTGTCGGCACTGGAAATTGGCAACACCTTTGGCTCTTTCTCAGGCATCAAGATTACCTGGAACAAATCTTTCCTGTTCCCATTGGATCGGCGGTGAATCGGCACCGCTGATGGTGGCATCCACTCCTCTCTGACAGGTCACCAGATTTAAATACTTAGGGGTAGTGGTTCAATCTGGTATTTCTGGCTACTTAGCTAATAACCTGCTACTTATCTTGGACATCTTTATACATCAATGCTCTAGCTCTTCTTCGCTTCCTTTAAGCTGGTAGGTAGGGTCAACCTAATTAAAATGATACACTGGCCCAAATTTTTGCATTACTTCCAGCACACTCCAGTCACAATCCCTCAGCCCTTTTACCAGAGACTCAATAGCATGGTAACCTCATTTATTTGGGCTAGAAGGACACCTAGACTGGCTAAGATGGCTCTGCAACACCCTCTCATGCTCAGCGACCTTACTCTCCCCAACTTTGTAAAATATTATTGGACGGCAGTTTTAGTGATGGTATATTGATGGTTTACCAGGCCACAGGGCAATGCACTGGTAACACTGGAGAATGATCTGCTGGGCTCATACATGGATCTGAGCAACCTTTCTTTTTGGGGCCCTTGATCGAATGTGGATATCACAACTCCTATGCGCATTACCTTGAGAGTCTGGACACAAGCCTCTTTGAGATGTCGTGAACCAAGAGTGCACTCTCCCCATACCCTGTTGTGGGGGAATCCCAACTTAACACCTTTACACATGCTACAGGACCCTCAGGTGTGGGCTAAGTATGACATTACCCTCTTATGGCACATTATCTCACAGGGAAGCTTTCTTAGTCTTGAATCTTTAAATATTGCCTTTCCTCTACCCCAGTGGTCTCCAAACTGCGGCCCTTTGCTTGCATTATCCGGCCCTTGGGTCACTATTCTTTCCACTGATACGAGACACTATTCTGCCATCTGACACCGACAATGGACCACCATTTCTCCCACTGACACCACTAATGGGGCACTAATCCTCCCAATGATACCAACGATGGGGCACTATTCCTCCCCCTAATACCAGATGTTTACTTCCGCTGTTGCCAGAAAAAAATTCCACTCCACTCCAAATGGCCACAGTCCAGCCCTCCTAGAGTCTGAAGGACAATAAACCAGCCCTTTGTTTAGAATGTTTGGAGACCTCTGCTCTACCCAATCATATGCTTTTCCGTTATTACCAACTCAGACATGAAGTTCACACACAATTTCACCACAGGGTTTCCCTGTCCTCTCATGCATTAGAAGAGCTCCTTACAACAGAGGATCTAGGTAAGCCACTTTTCTCTATCTACTCAAAGCTTAGTTCTGCTAACAGGCCTAGGCTAGATAGCCTTTATCGGGGATGGCACGCAGATCTTCCTTCTCTCACTGAGGAGGACTGGTCGGAATGCTTGGATCATTTTTTGATGGATATGATATCAGCCACAGGTTTATTCAGCTCAAGCTAATAAATAGAGTCTACTAAACTCCTCAGAGACTGTCTCACATAAATTCCACCACCACAAGCACCTGTCAACAATGTATTGTGGAAGAGCTCACTCATATACATGCTATGGACCTGTCCTTGCATTCAGGCCTTTTGGAATGAAGTAGTATCTACCATAAATTCTGTAGGTGGTCTTTCAATTGCTCGAGACCCTCTTATTTTTTTTGCTGGGTAGGATAGACAATATAGCACACACCCACTATGTTAGATTGTTAATTTGTTACTCAATATCAAATGCTAGACAGACCATACTGAACAGGTGGAAGGTCCCACAGCCTCCCACTGTGGCAGAGTGGAAGGGAGCCATAAATGCAGTCCTCCCACTATATAAATTAGCATACACAAGTCAAAATTGCCCCAAAAATTTCAACTAAATCTGGTCCAACGGGATTGATGGCAAAGGGATTACTGTTTGATGCCAATAATTTTTTGCTTGTTATTAGTGTATATGGGGCTGTAGCTCAGGTTGGGCCAAGCTTTTATAAAGGCAGTTGATTTGTATACCTGACTACTGCCCTGGTATGCATGTACTATCTGGGAAAATATGAACCAAAGTTTGTGAATCTACATCTCTGTATATCTTGACTGTTACTACCAGAGTGTCATGTCTATGCAATTTTTAAGCCTATGCAATGTATTCTTTTGGCTTAACCCGTACTAATAAATTAATTAATTGTTTTACTGACAAACAAGAATAAATCTCTATATGGGTGACTCTGATGTCCCCCTCTGAGCCAGCATCCTTCGACAGAAAGATTTTGGCCACATTTCATCAGATGCAGCACTGCTTGCTGCCTGCATCGGCTGGCAGAATTCAATAACCACAGTGGGAGATTCAACATTTGTGCTATATATTGCTGTAGAGGAATCTGTTTGATTTTTAATCTAATAGAGTATGACCAGCTTAAGAGTAAGTAAAAGAGTGTGGAAAAAAAACACTTACACTTAATTTATCCAGGTTGTCACCTTTTGGGGTACCAGTGATGCAGGGGAGCCCAGTGCCTATTAGCAAGTAATAAGGCCAATGGAAAAAGGATCTGTAAATTAGGTGGTATACCAAGATGGGCAAGTGAAAATGTTCCTTTGTTGTTAACATATATGGAAACCAAATCACTAAAACCTCACATTTTTTTCAAGATGTTACTATAATTTAAAAAAGTAATTTTCAATATTTTTAAAAACAATATTTAATGAAAACATTATCTGGTAATATTTATCCTGCCATGAATGGAATTTTTCAGGTACTTAAAGTTACAAGATGACTATAAGGTGACTGTTCTCTCCAGTGGCGGCCGCTCCATTAGGGGCACAGGGGCGCCGCCCACCCCTAATCCATGTGCCCGGCCCCTAATCTACATGCAGGGCGCCGGAAGCATGGATTTCAATGGGTTTTTTTTTAAACACATGATTATAGCCTTAGGCTCTACTTGGCTTAAAAAAAGGTGGGCTCATTGTGCAGAGCACTGTCCACCCAGTTGTGTGACAAAAGCAAATTAATATTCACTATTGTCTTCCTGATTCTCCTCCCGGCCAATCAGGAAGTGGATCCTTAGGCCCGATTGGCCAAGATGAGAAGCGATCGTATTGGCTGCCAAGGGGGAGACGCAGGCTCGTGACCTAGATGGGGTAAGTGTGGTGTTTGCTGATTGACCAAGAGACAGGGGGGTGGGGGATTGTGACTGACTGACCGAACAGGGGGGGTTTGACTGACGGACCGACCAACTGCCCTGCCCCCCCCCAAAATAGGGCACCAGACACCACTGGTTCTCTCCCTGTCTTCCACTTGTACTCCTGCATTGTCACTCTGTCACACAGGTTTCCACTGTCAGGAAATCTGCCCTGAGAAATGCCATGCAGCCATCACAGGACTGCATGTATGCAAGCAAGAAATGACTACAGAGAGATCTAACAAAACAAAAAAAAAGAAAGAGAAAAACAAGTAGTTTATTTAAAATACAATTGGAATTGTTTTTGAAAAATAATACTTTAGCACATTACCGGTCATTGAATACAGAGGCATTGGCCCTGACTCTTCAACTGGCATATTGATCAAAATGACTGCATGTCTTCTTAGCATGCCCTAGTCTCTATGTAACCTGGCTTGAATGCAATTGTATCTTTAGTAATCAGAGTCATTATCATATATGTGAAATTTTGCTCAAAATGAATACAGATAAATACACCAGGCCCAATACCTCAGCACTCCAAGGTAATAAATCTGGATTGTGATATAATTAGGCTGATTTACTGAAGGAGTTGGGCAGCTTTACAAAATAAATTGTGTGAATATTCCCTTCAATTGTCTAATCATGTGCAGATGATATAGGTAAATAAGAACTTGCTTGGATAATTGAAGTAAATAATCACACAATGTATTGTGTGATAGTTCCTAAGTCCTTTAGTAAATCAGCCTTAATGCTGACAGCTCTAAAATATAGGGGCTGATTTACTAAAGTAGTTGAGAATCCCCACACAATAAATTGCATGAATATGTATTGTAATTATCCATTCATATGAAGAGCAAATTTTCTTTGCTTAATTTATCCGCATTTGATGTGATAATTGAAGTAAATATGCAATTGAAAATGGTCAACTCCTTTAGTAAATCAGTCCACAACTGTATTAGTTCTTTTTTCCTTGTCAAAAGAAGTTTATTGAGTATACAATGTTATAAAGATACATGAAGTAAGTTTACAAGGATCTATAAAGTAAGTTCATTGTTTTACAGTAGGGTTTATATAGGTAAATATCATGAAATTTCAAATATTAAACATTGGGTTCACATAAACCTAAATTAAAGATATATATAATTTCCTTAGTTACTTTTGTAGGTATTTAAATGATTTATACCTACTATACATATTGTTTGCAAGTAGAGTGTATATAGGTCAAATAAATTCTGATAATGAGCTTTAATCGTAAGGTGGAGAAAAGGAAAGAAAAAGAAGAAAAAGGGTTGAAAGGTAGAGGTATGGTCCACAAGGTTGTCCCGCTCGTCAGTTTATTATTCTTTTTAGTTCTCTTTGAAGCCTTAGAATGGGTGTCTCTGTAAGTAATCTGTTACCATGGCAACAGGACAGAGTCATTGAAGTTTGACAGGAACTGTTGTTTTATCCAAGGATGCCAAAGTTTTTCAAATTTTGGAATTTGATTTTGATCGATGGCTACCATCTTAGCATGGGACATTGTATTATTCATTCTGTGAATTGTTTCTGCTAGTACCAATGTAGGAGATTTCCATGCCTTGGCCACTGTTTGTTTTGCAGCCGTTATTAGTTGGATCATTAGTTTGAATTGAGAGAGTGTTAACCATTCCGGTTTTAGATTAAGTAAAGTTAAATATGGATCTGGTTGTATTATTTTTTTAAATATTTTAGATGCAATCACGAAGACTTCCTTCCAGAAGGTTTGGATTACTGGGCACGTCCACCATATGTGTAAATATGTGCCTATTTCTAGGCATCCTCGAAAACAAAGAGCTGAGGTATTAGGTGAATATTTTGCCACTCTAGCGGGTACAAGGTACTAGTGAGTTAGGACTTTATAATTTGTCTCCAGTGCTAAGATGTTGGGTGAAGATGACTTAGATGTGAGCCATATGTTAGACCAGTCCGTGTCTTCTAAAGTTCGTCCCAGGTCCTCCTCCCACCTCTGAACGTAAGAGGGTCTATTAAGATTTGCTACTCCATATAATTGATTATAAAGTGATGAAATTGTACCTTTAGCAAATGGATCTTTTGTACAGATTGATTCAAAAATGGATAATTGGGATAATGGTGTATCCCCCTTTAGGAATGGTGTATAGAAATTTTTGATTTGGAGATATCTAAATATCTCAGAGTTTGGTAGATCATATTTTTCTCTAAGCGAATGGGAATGAAAGGAATGATTTAGATGCTATGAAGTCATTTAGTGTCTGAATGCCTGATGTTGTCCAAGCTTTAAAAGAATTTGGGTAGATCCATGCTGGATAAAAGGCCGGATTTCTGATAAAATGTTTAGTTATGGGATTATGAATTTTAAAGCGGTCTTTAGGATCAAGCCATAATAAATTTGATATTAATAGAGGGTCATTTTCTGAAGCCTCTATAAATACCCATAATGGGATTTCCTGTTTTGCATGGTATTTGGACAGACTGGCCAAATGTGCTGCTCTGTAGTAGTTAGTAAAATTAGGGTATCCCAGGCCTCCTTTATTTTTGGGAAGATGTAGTGTGTGTATAGGTATATGTGGTTTAGAAGAGCCCCATATAAATGAAGTTGCTCTTTTTTGTACTATTCTCAAAAAATAGGAAGGAATTGGAATAGGGAGGACTCTGAATAGATAAAGCAATTTGGGTAGAATAGTCATTTTGATTGCATTAATCTTCCCCATCCAGGATAAAGGAAGTTGCGACCATTGTTTTATTAGATTTGTGATCTGTCTTAATACAGGAGGATAATTGGTTGAGAATAAGTCAGAATGAGATGCTGTTAAATGAATTCCAAGATATGGGATTGATTTTTCTGCCCATGTGAATGGGAGTGCAGCCCTAGCCGGGATCAATTCCATGTTTGTGAGTGAAATATTAAGCACTAGGCATTTCTTAGGATTAATCATAAGGCCGGATAGGGCTGCAAATCCATCAAGAGCTGGTATTAAGTTAGGACCAGAGACCTGTGGTGATGATAGAAAAAGTAATATATCGTCTGCAAATATACATAATTTGTGTGTAATACCTCCTACTTCAATGACAGTTATAGTTTGGTTTGTTCTGATGTATTGGGCCATGGGTTCGAGTATAAGGGCAAATAATAAGGGAGATAATGAGCAACCCTGTCGGGTACCTCTTTCGATATTAAAGGCTTCAGATTTGTATCCAGCATATTTTATATAGGCTTTGGGTTTATTATATAATGCTTTGATCCATGTTAAAAAGTGGGGTCCAAAACCCCATTTTTGTAATGAATATTGCATATATTGCCAGGATACTGTGTCAAATGCCCTCTTAATATCGAGAGATAAAAAACATAAAGGGATTTTCCGTTTTTTAGCAATATGTGCCAATAACACTGCCCTGCGTATATTATCGCCTGCCTGTCTATTTGGCATGAAGCCTACTTGATCTCTATGTATTAATTTTCCTATAATGCTATTGAGGCGTTTTGCTATTATTTTTGCTAATAATTTAATATCGAGGTTTAACAGAGAGATAGGCCGATAATTCACACAGGAAGTATCATCAGAAAGGGGTTTTGGGATCATACAAACAATTGCCATTAGTGTTTCTTGCCGAAAAGAATGTCCATCTAGAAGTTTGTTAAAAGTTTCAGTGAGAATGGGAGAGAGTATTTCTGAGAATATTTTATAGTATAAAGCCGAGTAGCCGTCTGGGCCTGGTCTTTTGTTAAGTTTTAGGTCTTTTATGGCGTTAGCAACTTCATCTATAGTTATAGGCTCATCCAAACTGCTTTTTTGATTCTGAGATAACTCAGGTAAGGTTATTTTTGAGAAGAAGGATTCAGCCTCTGTAGGATTAAATTCATTGTTTGTCTTGTATAAAGTTGCGAGATGTGAGTGAAATTTATGGACTATTTTAACTGGATTACAAGTGTAAACATTTTTTGATAATTTCAAACGTATTGGTTTGAAAGATTTGTTAGTTGAATTTAATGCCCGAGCCAAATATGTACCTGGTTTGTTTGTATTCATGTAGAAATTGTGTTTGGAGCGTTTGAGGGATTTATCAACTGACTCAGTGAGAAATAGATCGTATTCCAATCTAGATTTTTCCAGATGAGATTTTGTACTCTGAGATGGATTATCTTGAAATGATATGTAGGCTGCATTAAAATTGAGTTCTAGTTTTTTTGCTAGATTTTTGCGTTCCCGTTTAAATAGTGCCATTTGTCTTTGTATTGTACCACGCAAGACAGGCTTATGAGCTTCCCACAGTGTTATTGGGGAGATGTCTGTTGTATTATTAATTGATATGTATTCCTTTAAAGCTTGTTCAATGGCCATCTGATGTAGTGGGTGTTTGAGCATTATGTCCGGTAAGTACCACGTTGGGTCATGCGCTTTTGGTATGGCTGAGGCTATAGTAGTGTATACTGCATTATGGTCAGACCACGGAATCGGAATTATATCTGATGCAATAATTTCTGGTATCATTCCTATTGTTAGAAAAATATGATCTATTCTGGTGAAGGTTTGATGAGGGTGCGAGAAATAAGTGAATTTCTTTTTCATTGGGTTACTTTCTCTCCATGAATCTACCAGATTGTATTTGGAAAGAAGTTGAGAAAAAGGTAATCTAGAGGTTATTTTGGATGGTGTAAAAGGTGATTTATCTAGAAATGGGAGGAGGACCTGGTTCGAATCCCCACACATTATCACTGTTCCTATTTTGTGTGTATTAATCACTTGTAATATATGTGAGAGGAATGGTGTAGGTTGTTTGTTAGGAGCGTAGTAGGAAATCACCGTGATTGCTGTATCCATTATATAACCCATGAGTATCAGGTATCTACCTTCTGGGTCTTTAATTTCTGATGATAAGGTGAATGGTGTGGATCGGTGAAATGTAATTAGAGTTCCCCTTTGCTTGGTACAGGCAGAAGCCGTGTAAATTTGTTGATAAAAAGGAGAAATATATTTTGGAGTAGAATCTTTGGTGAAGTGTGTTTCTTGGAGGCATACTATGTGAGCCTTCTTGTTATGGAAAGTACGGAAGGCTTTGGTCCTTTTTTGAGGGACATTTATTCCCTGAACATTCAGGGAAAGTATATTCAGTGGTGCCATGGCAATAGATCATATAGTTTTGACTTACTTTTTTGTTATGCAGAGCTGACTGCGCAGATCAACCTGTGTGGACTGAAGAGATGAATAGATAGAAAAGAAACCAGTGAATTCTGGAGTAAAGAGTAAACAAAAAACATATGAGATTAGATGATACATTGTATAAATTATTTTTTGCAAGTAATCACAATTTACCCGTGAAAGAGAATAAATATCTCTCTCAGGGGAATAAGTGCCTTCGTCACACTCCCACATAATATGGTTGGGAGAATGAGGAGGGCTAATGGGGGTACACGGATCTTCCGCTTACAGGAGAGAAGTGCTATGTCAAAAGACATCAAAATGATGTTTCATTAATTGGAGTGCAGAAAATAGTTTTTGTTGAAATTATTTATTCCAGGGTGGTTGTATATGGTTAGTCTTGCCCTAGGCTAAATAATTCAGTTAGAAAGGTACTGTTAATAACTTTGGTATTGATGAAGATAGTTTGAATTATTTTGGGATTTTAACCCTTTTAGAATAAACAATTACATATTTTATTCATATGTAACTGTTTAGATATGTTAACTCATAAAATTGAGGTTGTATTGCTTCAGATTAGAATAAACAAAAACATAATTCTAGGAACTAGTTAGGTAATAATATATTTGTTTTAAGAAAAGAAAGAAAAAGCTTCCATTACTTCTGGATTATTGAACATATTTGTCCTAAAAAGTAATGAATCTATTGTTATTACCTGATAATATATAACTGAACAAGAATTTCCTTATTTCACTTATATATTCTAAGGCTATATGAATCAGAAGTAATAAGAAATATAACTGGAATGTAACATGATCCCACACAGTGTGTGACTATCAGAATGCAGTTACATTCAGTTATAAATACAGGTTTTTTATAGAGAACCATCTCTTAGTATAATAAATGAAGAGATATCAGGAATTAGGATGTCAGTCCATTGAATCTTCTTGGTCCATGGATGATGTGGCATAACGGCCTCTTTTGTGAGAATGATGATTCCCATTTTGTTCTGAAATTTTCTGGGTGCTGCCTGAAGGTGAAGATGATGCCATTCTTCTGCGTGTGGGAGTGTTGCTGCTTGTGGGTTCTGTCAGATTTAATTTTAAAAGGGTTTGTTGTAGTTCATCTGCTGATCTGCTTCTGTAAATTGTACCTTGGTAGTTAAATCTGACTGAAAAGGAGAAGCCCCATTGATACATAATGTTGTGGCGTTGCAGTTCCATTAGTTGGGGTTTCATGGATCGTCTTTTAGTAATAGTAAGTTGGGATAGGTCAGCAAAAATTTGATAATTGTGTCCTTGAAAATTAAGTTCCTTTTTTTGTCTTGCAGCAATTAGTATTTGTTCTTTTGTTCTGTAATAATGAAATGTTGCGATTATATCACGTGGGGGTCCATCTTTCTTTTTGGCTGTGAGGGCTCTGTGTACTCTGTCCAGTTCTAAACGTTCAATAGGGATGTCTGGCATTAGTTCTTGTAATAGAGCAGTAATAGTAGATTGCAGGTCTGTCACAGTTTCAGGTATTCCCCTTATGCGCAAGTTTGAACGTCTGGCTCTATTTTCGTAATCTTCGAGCTTAGTTTGAAGTATTAAATTCTCTTTTTTTAATTGTTCCAATTCTGTTATATTTTCTTGGGTTGTAATTTCAATTTCATCCATTTTTATTTCTAAGGCTGCGGTGCGGTTTCCCAGCTCTCTTATTTCTTTGGTTAGGCTTTTTGTTATTTGGTCTGAGGTTTGTTTTAAAGCCTTATGAAGCATCTTTTCAAATTGTAATAATATTACTGGGGATACTGAGGAGGCTTGTGGAGAAGTTTGTGAGAGGATTTGTTCTGTATCTGACTCAAATGGAGAGTCTTGCTGTGACATTTTCTGTCTGTGAGAGCGCCCTGGTGCTGTATCTTGTGAGGTGACTGGAGCTGCTTCAGCTGCAGTGAGTGCCTGTGAGCTCTTTGTGAGGTGATTTTTATTTCTGCCACGGTTTCCTCCCAGTACCATATTTCCTGCCCAAACTTTCACAGTTTGTTCCCAGGGGCAAAAAGGTTCAAATGGATACCTTTTGAGTCTGCAGGCTCCGCTTTGTCCTTCTCTTCTCTCCTCAGCGGTGTGGAGCTCTAACAATGCATGTCTGCTCCACTAGGCTCCGCCTCCTGCCCCCCGTATTAGTTCTTTTTTAAGCCAGACTTGTTCCATACAGGTTACCTTCTCCATTTGCATAATTAACAAAAAGCTAACAGGCTGTAACCACACTGCCTATATTGAGTTCATATGTTAGAGACAAATTCAAGTAACTCTTTCTTTGCCAGCATCACTAAATATTATTATAGAAGAAGATGGATAATGTACCCACTATCAGTCACCCAAACTACCATAAATTTATTTTTTTTATGAATTTATATTTTGTCACAACTCAGAATCATGGTTGAAAAACATGGTATTTCTACATTAGTTATATACTGTACAGTAAATTATAATAACAGAGTATAATTTTCAATTTTGTATTAGAAAACATTCAATAAATGAAATCAACAGATAAAACTCAATAAATGCTTGTCTTATTGAACAAAAATAGTCCAGATTGTATATACCAGTTTTTAGCATCCATCTTTCAGACACATTTAAACGAGCCACAGAATAGCAATATAAAGTGTTTGTTTCATAATTGACTTTTGGAAGAACTATTCCTGAGCTCTGTTTACAGTGAAAGTGGGAAATGGAAATGATCGGAGGGGTGCAATGAATATTGCCTTGGTTGCAGCTGCTTAAAAATACATTTTTCAAACCAGATGCTGCTTGACATTGACTTCTATTATTGTATGTCTTGTGGGACCTGAGGCAAATCTGCTGATGGTGGTCTTGGGAGATATCTATGACACCAAGATACATTTTTCTGTGATATCGGCTTCCCTGATAACACTTGAAGGTTATTTGTACCTTGAAGCCTGGTTTCATATAAATCATTTGGTATATACTGTTTGAAAGTCCTTTCATTCAACAGTCATCGTTATATGGAATGGTTTTCAAATTACATTTTAGTTTAATTTTTGTTGGATGTATATTATTTTCTGCTTCTTAATTCAGTAGGCACATTTTGAAAAACTGCAAACAATTACTGGCATGTCAGTTAATTTTTCATGTTGTAATGTTTAAATAAGCAAAAAAAAAAAAGGTTGTTATGATGTACTAATCAAATTAGTTACCAATTCTAAAGAATATAACATAATATTAAGGGGGGCACAATAACTTAGTGGTTAGTAGTGGGGCACTGTAACCCAAAGATCCTGTGTATAGTACTAAGTGCTATGTGCATAGAGTTTGCATAATATCCCAGTGTTGTGTTTTTTTTTTTTACTAGGCTCCACAGTTTTTCCAGACTTAGGTGTACTAAAATATAGTTGGTTTCAATTCAAATTACATTAGAACATATATTCCCGGGGAAGCAACAGAAATGACTATTGGTAATAGTAAGGAAAGTATGGCTCCAAGACTGAGGAAACCTACAACAGAAAGCCATAGGAAATCCAAGGACAGAGTTAAGCAGACATAGATCTCAACAAACAAAGTGTAAATTATTTCTATCAGCAGTGATAGGTGGAAGTCACACTTAGCCCAGGTTCACACTGAGCTGAACTCGCACGATTTCACTCCCGCATGTCAGTCCCCATTTCGGCCGCGATATCTGAGACATCTGTGCAGGTTTCTGCACAGATGTCAATGTAAATCGCAGCTCAAAATAACAAAAAGTAGTACAGAAACTACTTTATGAAATCAGTTTGGAGCTGCAAATGCAGCATCGCACCGATTAGGATGGTGCCATTACCGGCATTTGCCACCGATTTGACATGCGATCATACCAATGTGGACCAGGACTAAGTCAGAGTTGGTCTACAAACAGAAGATGATTTATAGACATGGGCAGGCAGAGATTACTCAGAGCTGGTCCAAAAACAAAGTGTGCAACAAAAGATCATCATATATGGCCAGATATACTGGCCAAGATATACACATAAGACAGGACAGGATAAAAAAAGGTTTAGCTTTTCTGCTGTACAGAGGATTACAAAGGCTGCGATTAAGTCAAATGTATATTTTTCTAGTTGTATTTAAAATATGTTTAATGATTTGTTAATACATATGTAACTGTAATTGTTGCATGGTTAATATCAGTGTTTTCCGTTTTTCATGACTTTGAACATTGTAATGAATTACAACATATCAAGATTTGGTATCTAGGCTTTTTCTGAAAATCAATTCTTGATTATCATGGGAAAATATTATATTAAATGTTTCATATTTACTGTATATTATCATCGAATACTCAATAATGATGGTGCTATATAATAAGTGACAAATGATGTTAAAAACTATAGTCTTAACAGCACAGAGGATTTTTTTTTTTGAAACCAGAGGAAACATTTTACCAACCTACTCACTATACCATGTAAGGACCATATGATTTATCTACAAATTCTTGAACTTTTCCTTGCATTATTAGTATTGTTTGCCCTTTCATGATCTAAAGGTTTGTGAAGGTTATGCTGTCATCAGAAAATTTGCCATAACAAGAATCTCTGTGGTTTTGCAATTTCTTCAGAGATTTGACAACCTGCAATTCTTGGCTCTTAAAGTTTGGTTTTATTTTTAAGCCTGAGGAGAATGCCTTGAACTTTGACAGCTTTGTTAATGGCATGTGAGTCACTCTCTAATCATGCAGTGGAACCTACTCCATATATAATATTCTCTTAATTTGCAAAAATTTGCATGATTGGCTTAGGCCCTGCTGACTGTATGTCATAACACATAAATGACCACCTTTTAGGCCCCATGTACACGGGACGCTGTTAAATGTATGTTCAGAGGCAGTTGGACGCTTTTTTCAACTGCCCCTGAACTCATTCAATGTTATCCTATGTGACCATGTACACAGCTTGTTTATTGCCGTTTTTATGCAGTTGCATTTAACAGCGTTTCTTTGGAAGCAAAAAAATGGGTTCAGACACGGAAGAGTTCCACGTTTCAGATGCCAAACGCGGCTAAACGCGGTACGGGCGTTTAGAGGCATTTTCGTTTATAAGCGTTTTTAAAGGTACCCTATATTTTAGACCTGAAAAGACAAAAATATGATGGAAAACAATGAAAAAACATAAAAAAAATATAGCTAAAAATGTTTTAATTGCTTGCGATGATTCCTAGACCATATATAGTAGGTACGCAGCTGTACATATATGTTTACAAAATATCCTGCCGACATTCGCTGCACAATCAAAGGATGGGTCCAATAGCGATGAATTCTGACTCTGGACCTCTCACGCAATTTTCTACGTCATTCTAGCCTCATCAAGAGCAATTATAAAGGAAAATGCAGCGCTCAAAAAAAGTGTGAGGTGTTAGTATAACCAAAACATGAATGATGCACCTAGTGGTGGAACAAGAGTTCAAAATCCAAACACATAGTATGCAAAAAATGTGTAATAAGTCCACACTGTAAAAAGAAATCAATCCAAATTAAAGTGTTGGGAAAGACCTGCACAGGCAGGTGTGGGTGATGTGAATCCGCAGGTGGAACAACAAAGTCAGTGATGAACAATATGAATCCGTGACTGAAGAACAACATCAAAGGTGTAAAACATCAATGAGTAGAGAAGGGTGGGTACTCTTACCAGATGGCGTGGACTCCCGTGTCTTATGACATGGAGTCAATAAAACATTGAGCCCCACCACGGCTGTAAAAGGATCTCCAGAATGCTGAAACCTCTGCAGCACCCCTCGACTCCCCTGAAGTGGTGAAGGGATATCCAGAAGACTGAAGCCGACCCGATATGCATAAACCAATGGGCATCAAACCATCATCCGGAAGGATCGCCACGACAGGCTTTTCCCGAACCTCCTGGTGAAAATGGCCAGTGGAATGCGATCTCTCTCATCGGGATATTATGCAAAGAGAAATTAAAACTTCCGCATAGTGTAGATAAAACAGGGATTTTTATTTCTAAAAAAAACATACAAATAAAAGTGATCACTATAAAAACAAGCAAGGGCAGCGTAAAGAAGGGAAGGTCGACCGATGCGTTTCGACCCAGGGGTCTTCAACAGGGGCATGAGCTACCCCCTCCACACTGCTAATATTTATAAATAATGTATCTAGAAGGATGAGACTCCTGAACCAATCACGTTGGAGCTATGATGTCAGGTGAACCGGAAATGAGTCATAATGACATCTAGACCAATCAAAATCTAAAGAAGGGGGGCGTGTAGGTGTGTGCTCCAATGGCGCGGTCTCACAGTCAGAGCCATGCCCGGAAGTCAAACAGCCACATGTCAAACAATAGAACGCCGTCAGGTGGGAAAAGCCCGCCAGGCGTCACTTCCTGGTCACGTGATACGAAGGGGACGGCGTCATGCATACCCCATCCAAGTCCCAAGGCACCAAGAGGTACACTGAGTGGGAGGGGGCAGCACAACGTCATCGGATCTCGGAACAACAAGTCCCGATCATGTGATTGGATCAGATGTTGTCACTGGACCGCGGAGGGAAAGGGGCCAAACAATATACTGCATAGCACTACCCAAATCTGACAACTAGATGTCAGCACTGAAAAATAACCAGTGCTCATCAGGTCAAAATGGTAATGAACAGTAAAAATAGATGTCATATTTCTATACACCCAGAGTAAATAAAAAAATGCACAGAGATATGAAACATGACCAGCCAGGGAGTCTGGCAGGTAAAAAATCATAATGAATATAAAAGGAAATATTCAATAATATAATACATGGTGAAATAGAGTGTGTTAAATAGGTTATGTGAAAGGAAATAAGGGTCAACGATGGAACAGTAACTGGGACATACAAAGTGAGCCCAACATAAGCCCTGGAGGCATGCTTCAGTGGACTCTAAAGGACAAAACATCATATAGGGTGGCACAGTGGTGTAGTGGGTAGCACTCTCACCTAGCAGTAACAAGGGTCACTGGTTGGAATCCCGACCACGACACTACCTGCCTGGAGTTTGCATGTTCTCCCTGTGTCTGCATGGGTTTCCTCCGGGTACTCCGGTTTCCTCCCACACTCCAAAGACATGCTGGTAGGTTAATTGGATCCTGTCTAAATTGGCCCTAGTATGTATGAATGTGAATTAGGGACCTTAGATTGTAAGCTTCTTGAGGGTGTAGGGACTGATGTGAATGTATAATGTATATGTAAAGCGCTGCGTAAATTGACGGCGCTATATAAGTACCTGAAATAAATAAAAAAATAAATATATTAGTGCCAGACAACTACTATGATGAATTGATGAACGAGTTGAGGTCCCACTCCATGTTCATACCGAACAGGAAGTAGGACCTCAGCTCATAGATCCAGTAGGTCTCGAGGCGGGATACGCCTCGAAGCCACGATTCTCCTCTCCAATGAGGGATGAATCTGTCTATAACTTGGAAAAGTGTGCCCGAAGGATCTTTATTATGGTGTTGTAAATAGTGTCTTGGTACCGTGTGTTTGCTTTTTCCGCCTTTGATGCCAGCAACGTGTTCATTAACACGAATGGAGAAGGTCCTGATGGTACGACCAACATATTGTTTATGGCAGGGGCATGTTATTAAATAAACAATATATTGAGAAGAACACGTGGCAAACTGTTTCATATGGTATACACGGGACGTCACAGTAGATGTAAATGTTAACATCTTTTGTCGGCCTCCAATGTTGTGGTGGCACACATTGCACTTACGACAAGGATAAAAACCCTTGCAATCTTGAAAGAAAGATATCTTTTTGGGTGGGTCAATCACAATCGGGGCCACCTGCCCCTGGATGGATTGTGCACCCCTAAAAATCACTGCAGCCCATTCAGGGAGAACTGGACCCAACAACCTATCATTAAGGAGTACTTTCCAGTGTTTCCTAAAAATATTTCTAACCTGTTTGGACTGTAAGGAGTGGGTGGTGGTGAAAGCCCACTTGAATTTAGCGTCCAAAGTATTCTTAGGATACTCCATCAATGTGGCGTTCTGTCAACGGACAAAATTGCATTGATCTCCCTGTCTAGGAGGTCTGATTTGTAGCCTTTTTCAAGAAATCTTTTCTTGAGTAGCTGAGATTGTGTCAGAAAATCTGATGTTCTACTACAGTTGTGGCGCAACCTGAGAAATTTGCCTCGTGGGATTGCTCTAAGCCATTGGTCTTGATGGCAACTGTCGACCGGAATATACCCATTCCGGTCGGTGGGTTTGAAGTAAGTTTTGAATTCCAAATGGTCCTCCATGGCCAGAATCTCCAGGTCTAAGACGTGAACGCTAGAGGTGCTAGCTTCATAGCTCAAGGAGATTCCCCTATCGTTTGAATTAAGGGTGGTCATGAAGTCATCTAGGGAGTTACGATCTCCATCCCATAGGAGGAGGATGTCGTCTATGTACCTGGCCCAGAGAACCAACTCCGGCCTACGGTCAACATAGACGACATCCTCCTCCCATTGTGCCATAAAAAGGTTGGCGAGGCTGGGCGCAAATTTAGCGCCCATAGCCACGCCCCTCTTCTGCAAATAGAACTGGTCCTGGAACCAGAAGTAATTATGCCGAGTGGCAAACCTCAACAATTGCATGATGAAATTACACTGCAAGAGGGGAAGTTGGACATCCCTAGATAAAAAACTCTCGACAGCGTCAAAGCCTAAATCATGGGGTATGCACGTATAAAGTGGTTATACACCTCACACTTTTTTTGAGTGCTGCATTTTCCTTTATATTTGTATTTCATTGTTAGTCACAATGTATGCGGCGGCTGTTTCTCATTTATTTTTGTTTTTTATTAGAGCGCAGTGTTTTGTATTTTCTTGTATCATCAAGAGCAATGTCAGGAGCATTTCCTCACATATGCTCATTATGGGATCCATTGCAAAAAAAAGCACAGAAATAGAGGCAAATACAAGTAGACAACTGCTCTCTCTGCTGCTGCTACTCACTCTGGTCAAAATGGCTGAAATAGTTAACTTACAATGTTTTTTGAGCTTGGGAAGGGTCTTAAATGCTTCTAGATGCAAACGCGGTTAAACGCGGCTAAACGCAACTAAATGTGGCATGCAAACGTGGCTAAATGGTCGTTTTAAACGCCAGTTTCGAGGTGTCAAAAAAATTCATTCAGAGGACTTTGCCTCAGCGTCCCGTGCACATGGGGCCTGAGGCAAAGTCCTCTGAACAAATTTTTTTGACACCTTGAAACTGACGTTTAAAACGCCCGTTTAGCCGCGTTTGCATGCCGCGTTTGCATGCCACGTTTAGCCGTGCTTAACTGCATTTGCATCTAGAAATGTTTATTAAGATTACCTCATTTGAGACCCTCCCCAAGCTCAAAAAACATTGTAAGTTAACTATTTCAGCTATTTTGACCAGAGTGAGTAGCAGCAGCAGAGAGAGCAGTTGTCTACTTGTATTTGCCTCTATTTCTATGCTTTTTTTTTTGCAATGGATCCCATAATGAGCATATGTGAGGAAATGCTCCTGACGTTGCTCTTGATGAGGCTAGAACGACGTAGAAAATTTTGCTCTTGATGAGGCTAGAACGACGTAGAAAATTGTGTGAGAGGTCCAGAGTCAGAGTTGTCAGGGGTGCTGTGAGGTAACAGGGTTCAGAGTCAGGGGTGCAGGAGGGTTCAGTGGTAGGGGTGTTGGATGACTAGAAAATGTCAGGGTGCAGACTCCGAGGAATATTAAGTTCTTCAAAGGTTGAAATGCAAACATTTTCTACTTGTGAGCCCACAGGGAGACTTCTCTGATTGATTACCACCCAATATGGTGCAAGCTCCTGAAATCGTGGCAGAGTGGCCAGAAGAAAGCCATTACTTTTAGCAAAAAACAAAATGGCACATTTTGAGTTTGCGAAAAAGCATGTGGGAGACTCCGAAAATGTATGAAGGAAGGTGCTCTGGTCTGATGAGACTAAAATTGAACTTTTTGGCCATCAAAGAAAACGCTATGTCTGGTGCAAACCCAACACATCACACCACCCAAAGAACATCATCCCCACAGTGAAACATGGTGGTGGCAGGATCATGCTGTGGGGATGTTTTTCAGCAGTTGGGACTGGGAAACTGGTCAGAGTTGAAGGAAAGATGGATGGTGCTAAATACAGGGATATTCTTAAGCAAAATCTGTACCACTCTGTGTGTGCTTTGAGGCTAGGATGGATGTTCACCTTCCAGCAGGACAATGACCCCAAAGACACTGCTAAAGCAACACTTGAGTGGCTTAAGTGGAAACATCTAAATGTGTTGGAATGGCTTAGTCAAAGCCCAGACCTCAACCCAATAGAAAATCTGTGGTCAGACTTAAAGTTTGCTGTTCACAAGTGCAAACCATCCAACTTGAAGGAGCTGGAGCAGTTTTGAAAGGAGGAATGGGCAAAAATCCCAGTGGTAAGATGTGGCAAGCTCACAGAGACTTATCCAAAGCCACTTGGAGCTGTGATAGCCGCAAAAGGTGGCTCTAAAAAGTATTGACTTTAGAGGGTGAATAGGTATGCACATTGACTTTTTCTGTTATTTTGTCCTATTTGTTGTTTGCTTCACAATAAAAAAAAATCTTCAAAGTTGTGGGCATGTTTTGTAAATTAAATGATACAAATCCTCAAATAATCCATGTTAATTCCAGGTTGTGAGGCAACAAAACACAAAAAATGCCAAGGGTTGAATACTTTTGCAAGTCACTGTACACAACGTTGTCAATTTAATAAGATATTTCTCCTACACAGCATGGGCATACTTATGCCCCTTACACACGATTGGACATTCCGACAACAAAATCTATGGATTTTTTCTGACAGTTGTTGGCTCAAACCTGTCTTGCATACACACGGTCACACAAATCTTGTCGGAAATTCCCAATGTCAAGAACGCGGTGACATACAACACGTACGATGATCTGGGAAAAATGAAGTTCAATAGCCAGTGCTGCTCTTCTGCTTGATTCCGAGCATGTATGGATCCTTGTGCATCGGAATTGTGTACACACTATCGGAATTTATGACAATGAATTTTGTTCTCGGAAAATTTGAGATACAGAAATGTCTGATGGAGCCTACACACGGTCAGAATTTCTGACAACAAGCTCCCATCGAACATTTTCCATTGGAAAGTCTGACCTTGTGTAAAACCCAAACACAATCTACTACACCTCATGAGTATGGCGCTACCAAATGGGTAAGACTTTTTTCATGTCTGGACTGAATATGTGCCAAATATTGTATCTGGTGTATCATACAAATAAAAAAAATAAGACCTATGTACTGGAATGGTCACCTCTGTATGTGTGATCAGGGATTATAACTTAGTGTAGCATCACCTCGTTAGTGTTAGTGTAGCATCACCTGTAGTAGCAGTCCTCGTTAAGGATGAGCCGAACACCCTCCTGTTCGGTTCGCAGAAGAACATGCGAACAGGCAAAAAATTTGGCAGAACACACAAACACCATTAAAGTCTATGGGACACGAACATGAATAATCAAAAGTGCTAATTTTAAAGGCTTATATGCAAGTTATTGTCATAAAAAGTGTTTGGGGACCTGGGTCCTGTCCCAGGGGACATGTATCAATGCAAATTAAAAAAAAAAACTGCCATTTTTTCGGGAGTGATTTTTTTAATGCTTAACCACTTGCCGCCCGCCATATAGCAGAATGACGCGGCAAAGTGGTTTCAATACCCTGACTGGGCGTCATATGACATCCGCAGGATATTGAGCTGCTGCGCACCCCCAGGGGTGCGCATCATGGCGACCGTTGTTGCAGGGTGTCAGTCTGATGCCCCCCAACACTGATCTAGGTAAAGAGTCTCAATCACGGCTGATCACGATGTAAATAGGAACAGGCGCGAGTAGAGGAGAGCCGATCGGCTGCTCTCCTGACAGGGGGAGTCTGTGCTGATTGATAGGGATGAGCTTCGAGTTCGAGTTGAACTCATGTTCGACTCGAACATTGGCTGTTCGCCAGTTCGCCAAACAGCAAACAATTTGGGGTGTTCGCGGCAAATTCAAAAGCCGCGGAACACCCTTTAAAAATCTATGGGAGAAATCAAAAGTGCTATGCTTCTCTCTTCATCTTCTTTTCATCTTCTTGTCTTCATCTTCTTTTCGGGCCGCTCCGCATCCATGATGGCATGGAGGGAGGCTCCCACTGTGTGACGCTTCTCGTCTTCTGACTGTTCTTAATTAGCAGAGGGTGGGGCCACCCGGTGACCCTGCCCCCTCTGACATCACGGGGAATGCCACAGGGAAGTCCCCGTCAAGTCCCCGTGCATCAGAGGGGGCGGGGTCACCGGGTGGCTCCACCCCCCCATTATATAAAAACCATCAGAAGACGAGAAGCATCACACAGGGGAGCCTCCCTCCATGCCATCATGGATGCGGAGTGGCCAGAAAAAGAAGATGAAGACAAGAAGGTGAAGAGAAAAAGATGAAGAGAGAAGCGTCACACAGCAGGAGCCTTCCATCCGATCATGGATGCGGAGCGGCCCAAAAAGAAGATGAAGATAAGAAGATGAAGAGAAGAAGATGCTGCGGAGGGAGATGCCAGACGAGAACACTGGAGAAAGAAGCAGAGGATCGGAAGAAGAAGAAGATGGAGGAAGAAACCGAAGGAAGATAGAAGAAAGAAGAAAGACGATAGAAGATGGAAAAAAGAAGACTTTAAATAAAGGAATTGTCAAAAACTGTCTCTTGTCATTTTTAACATTTTTGACAGTTTTTTTGTGAAATGGTAGGGGTACTTTTGTACCCCTTACCATTTCACACAGGGGGGGCCGGGATCTGGGGGTCCCCTTGTTAAAGGGGGCTTCCAGATTCCGATAGGCCCCCACCTGCAGACCCCCACAACCACCGGCCAAGGGTTGTGGGGATGAGGCCCTTGTCCTCATCAACATGGGGACAAGGTGCTTTGGTGGGCTACCCCAAAGCACCCTCCCAATGTTGAGGGCATGTGGCCTGGTACGGTTCAGGAGGGGGGCCGCTCCCTTGTCCTCCCTCTTTTCCTGCGGCCTGCCAGGTTGCGTGCTCGGATAAGGGTCTGGTATGGATTTTTGGGGGGACCCCACGACAATTTTTTTTACATTTTGGCGCGGGGTTCCCCTTAATATCCATACCAGACCTGAATGGCCTGGTATGGAATTTAGGGGGACCTCCACGCCAGTTTTTTTTTAAATTTTGGTTCGGGGTTCCCCTGTGGGGAATTCCCATGCCGTTTTTATCAATGAACTTTTATGTGCCGCGAGTAGTTTTAAATGACTTTTTTTTTCCTTTGAAATGTCATTTTGCTGTCAGACTGTTCTAAACATGGGAAACATGCACCCCTTTACAGGCATACTATAGACACCCCCACTTTAAGCATTATTAAAATCACTGCTCCCGAAAAAAATGGCCGTTTTTAAAACTTTTTTTGCATTGATACATGTGCCATGGGGCAGGACCCGGGTCCCCAAACCCTTTTTAGGACAATACCATGCAAATTAGCCTTTAAAATTAGCGCTTTTGATTTTAAACGTTCGAGTCCCATAGACTTCAATGGGGTTCTAACGTTCGTGCGAAGTTTTGGTCTGTTCGCAAGTTCTGGTGCGAACCAAACCGGGGGGTGTTCGGCTCATCCCTACTGATTGATTATCAGCACAGCCCCCCCTCGGATCCCACCCAGGACCACCAGGGAAGTCGCCCAGGACCACCAGGGAAGCCATCCAGACTGGACCACCAGGTATGCCCCCTAGACCCCCAGGGAAATACCAATCTGTGCCCATGCAGCTGCCAATCAATGCCCAGGCAGCTGCCAATCAGGGCCCACTAACAATGCCTACCACTGCCAGTGCCACCAGGGATGCCTATCAGTGCCGCATATCAATGCCGCGTATCAGTGCCCATCAGTGCCACATATCAGTGCCCATCAGTGCCCAGCAGTGCCGCCTATCAGTGCCCATCAGTGCCGCCTATCAGTGCCCATCAGTGCCACCCATAAGAACCCATCTTTGAAGCCTTTCAGTGCCCATCAGTGTCACCTATCAGTGCCCATCAGTGCCCACCAGTGCCACCCAGTGCCACTCATGAGTGACCATCAGTGCCGCCTATCAATGCTCATCAGTGCTGCATATCGATGCCACCCATCAGTGCCACCTACCAGTGCCCATCACTGCCGCATATCAGTGCCCATCATCAGTGCCCGCTCATTGGTGCCACCTCATTGGTGCCACCTTATCAGTGCCTGTCAGTGCTGCCTTATGAGTGCCCATCAGTGAAAGAGAAAACTTACTTAGTTACAAAAATTTTTAACAGAAACAAAAGCAAAACTTTTATTTTTTTCAAAATTTTCGGTCTTTTTTTATTTGTTTAGCAAAAAATAAAAACTGCAGAGGTGATCAAATACCACCAAAAGAAAGCTCTATTTATGGGAACAAAATGATAAAAATGTAGTTTGGGTACAGTGTTGGATGACCGCACAATTGCCATTCAAACTGCGACAGCGCTGAAAGCTGAAAATTGGAGGTGTATAAGTGCCCTGTATTGAAGTGGTTAAAGTGAAACAATAAAAATGAAATATTATTTTAAAGCCTGGGGGGTGTCTATAGTATACCTGTAAAGTGGTGCATTTTTTCAGGGGTAAACCTCTAGAATAAAAAGAAGGTGCTACTGATTTTTTAGACCCTGTGGTATTTGCACAAATGTTTATCAAACTAAAATATTCACAAAAAATAAAAACACAGCTAATTTTACAAAATTCCTGCTAAATTCCTACTAAATATAAAAGCTTAACCTGTATGGAGTTAATAAATAACAAAAAAAATATTTTTACATTGCGCCTTTTTGCAAAATGCTGAAATGGTGAAAATCGAACGTACCCAGAAAATTTTTTTAAAAATCTGGAAGTTTTCATTTATCACTTACAGCTTTCAGAATTTGTGAAAGACCCCCCAAAACCATATATTTTCTGAAAGCACATGGCCAGTAGAATAAAAAGAAAGTGCTACTGATTTTTAAAGCAGAGCGATATTTGTGCAAATGTTTATCAAATACATATTTTCGCGAAAAATACACTAAAATCACATAAACACAACAAAACAAAATTCCTGCTAAATTGCTACTAAAGCATCATTCACATGTGGCATACTAAAGTGTATGCCCATGGGGGGCCATGTTTACCCACACAGGGATGCACAGATGTTCCGTGCATCCCCATACAGGCAGTCCCATTTCTGTCAATTGGGATGCAGTGGCTGCACAGGCATAGCTGCTGTTCCCAATCTGACATCTGTGTGGGTGCATCACCCCAAACCAGACAGTGTGAGCTCAGGGACATGCATGCGGACCTACATGGATGCAAAATTGGGAGCAACGGATCTTTTCACTCAAGTGCTACATTCCAAATGACATCAATGGGACGGCCTGCACAGAGATGCATGGAACACCTGTGCATCCCTGTAAAGGTACCCTGTGTATGTCCTGTGTGAACAATGCCTTAATTCCCTTTCACACAAGCACACCGATTAGGTCTGCCTGTCCGTTTTTTAGGCGGGCACAATCGGAAAACCCATTGTTCTCTATGGAGAGGCTGATGTAAGTACACGTGTCCATTTACACCTGCCTGCATCAGATCCAGTCCCCTTAAAACAGACGGATGGGGATTCCATTCCCCATCTCTCTAGCAGATCAGATCGGATGGTATCGGATGGAAATGGACGGGCGGTCCGTTTCCATCCGACCACCCCATAGAGAATAGCGGGCTGTGTCCATGTCTGCTCTGTATCAGTGGAGAGGACATGGATCTGTCATCCCCCTGCTTAGCGGGGATTAGCAGACAGATCCCCCACTGAGCAGGTGGATCTGCTTGACAAAGTTCACTCCATGTGAAAGGGGTCTTATCAGGAACGGCTGGTTCATTAGGGGCGCAGGGGCATTTGTATGATTTTTTTTTCAAGCTGCATGATTAGAACCCAAGCCTCTAATTGGCTTGAAAAAGGTTTGGCTCAGGGAGCAGAGCATTGCACCCCGAACCCGTCCACTTGTGACAATATTGAATTATTATTTGCTATTGTCTTCCGGCTTCTCCTCCAGGACGGATCGGGTTGGCCGGGAGGAGGAGCTGAAGAAGCCGTGGATGGGGTGGGGGGGACCTTTACCGTGGAGGGGTGAGTGCGGGGGGGGATTGTCACCATGGAGGCGTGAGTGCAGGCAGACCTGGGGGGTCCTTGTTTTTGTGTTTGTTTTTTTTACTTTTTACAGTTTTTTTGGGGGGGAGGGGGTTGGGGCTTTGGTGAGATATAAGAGGTCTAAACAGACCCCCATATCTCTTTTTTTGAGACAGAGAAAGAGACTGCAGATAGTCCCTTTCTCTGTAGCACTTTACATGAATGGATGGAATCTGTATAGGGATTCCATTCACTCATAAAATGATAGTCTGATGCATTGTTATGCCCCGTACACACGGTCGGACTTTCCGACGGAAAATGTGCGATCAGAGCTTGTTGTCGGAAATTCCGACCATGTGTGGGCTCCATTGGACATTTTCCATCGGATTTCCAACACACAAAGTTTGAGAGCAGGCTATAAAATTTTCCGACAACAAAATCTGATCACGTCAATTCCAACCGTGTGTGGACAATTCCAACGCACAAAGTGCCACGCATGCTCAGAAGAAATTCCAAGATGGAACAGCTCGGTCTGGTAAAATTAGTGTTCGGAATGGATAGAGCACTTTCGTCAGGCTGCAATGTTAAAAATAGTTTAATACAGCGCACTCTCTTCTTCTTTATAATGCTAGAAGAATTAAGTAGTTTTTTTTTTTACTCCAGAATATTTTTGTGTGTGTTTTGTGTGTCAAGTTACCACAACACCATTATTATATTGTATTATTTAATCTCAAGGAGATTGCTTGGTGTTGGTGTCTCTTGTTAATTTCACATTTTATTTTTGAAATGTACCTGCCTCCTCACAAACAAACTGTCCTTTTTGAAGGAAAACACACATAGGCGAGTATAATTGAAACAAAAATTCCTTTATTAAGGGCTCAGAACCAAACAAAGAGGGAGGCAACGCTGGAGAAACATCAAAAATTGGCGAAGCCTTTGACCCCCAGGGCACACATCAATTATTTTAAAACAACATTGGTGGCCTGAGGGAGTGCAGTCTGGTCCAGAAGTCCCAGAGATCATGATAGTAGCATATGACATGTATGTCCCTAGGCTGTGGTCATACAAGAGGTCTGCATCTTTTGACCAGACTGAACCCAGGCCATCACTCTCTAGTCTTCCTTCCACACTTCCTTCCCGGCTGTGGCTCTGGTGTTGGAGGTGTGGCAGGAGGAGGAGTAGGACCTGGAGGAGGAGGAGGAGGACCTGGAGGAGGAGGAGGAGGAGGAGGAGGAGGAGGACCTGGAGGAGGAGGAGGAGGAGGAGGACTATGGGTGAGCTGACAAATGTTGGTTGCACATGTGATTTGGCCCCTCAACCCCTTATTTAGAGCTTCCAAAATTAAAAACTCACATAAGAGTCATTGGCCCTCCTCCATCTGCATCATTTTGCATGCAGTTATGGCAGCAAAGTGCTCCTCCACACTGTGGGGTGTTCTGATGGACTCAGTAGCCTTCCAAAATAGGCCTATGGCAGCCTCCTCCAGGTTACTCCCCTTCCTGCCACTTTTTCTTTGAAAGCGGAGGGGAGGGACCTGGGTATCGGGCAGCCTGCTTGGCCCGGCCACCTCCTGGCTGAGACTTCCCTGTGTATGAAAAAGGGACATCGTTTTAGTTTTTGCTTCATCAATCACAATTATAAATTAGTACTCCAAACTAACATATATTTAACATCATTGATTGGACAACCAGCAATATTTAGAAGAATGCTATACCTGACTCAAGCTGGGCTCCTCCACATGTTACTGCCTGGAAGGCCCAGGCGTCAGAAGCCTCAGCTGGGGGGGAAGGAAGCGTGGAAGGAAGAGTGGAGAGTGCTGGCCTGGGTTCAGTCTGGTCTGACAGATAATGCAGCCTGTCATAGTACCACAGCCTGGGGAGATAAATGTCATCTGCTGCTCCTGATCTCAGGGAATCCTGGACCTTCTTGTGCTCCCTTAGATATGTGCTCCTCAGGCCACCAATTAGGATCTTCAAATAGGTGATGTCTGTCGTGGGGATCACTGACTTCACAAATTGCAGCAAATTATCCAGCGCTGCCTTCCTCTTTGTTTGGTTCTTATAATCAGGGTGGTTTATCTGCCACAGACAGGGCAGCTCCCTGAACATATCTATGAAGATTGACATAAAGTCATGATCCTTCAAGATATCCATTTTAACTGCAAGGCACAACACAAGACAAACCCTAATGTCAGCCAAAAGTCTTCTAAACTTGTCCAAATACAGGCCTCAATCTAGAAGCAGTATAGGCCTAATTTTAAATCTTACCTTCATTATCACGATCGGTGCCTCTGATACTCCTTCCTCCGCTCACAGATCCTACGTAAGAAGCACGCGTGTTGAGGCGCATGCGCGGACTCCTCCAAGATGGCGGCTTAAGCCCGGAGCTCCGCACTGCCCTGATCACCCGGCGCACATAGCGGGGGAACCGGGACCCCGGGGACCATTATTCCCAGCTACGGACCGAGAGGAAGTACAGGGGATCGATTCTATGCCAGGCGGTTCGTCCAGGAGGGATCTGGAACCGCTATTCGGAGCGGAGTGGGCCGAATCCAAGATGGCGGGCGCCACGCTGCAAGATACACAGACAGCAGCAGAGATCTCAGGAAACAAACTCTCCTACGCCGCTGTGACCCGCTCTCTCCCCTCTGGGACCCCAGTGAGTACCCCTCCACTGATGGCACAGCTCACGGCCCTCTCAGAGCACCTCACAGAGCAGCCCTTGACACCCCCACCGCAGCCTCCCTCCCCTCACATCACAACAGGGCCTGAGATGGCGCTCACCACAGCCCACACTGTCTTTACAGCCCCTGATCTTTTCGCCCAGTTATCAGCCCTGCTGGATAAAGGTCTGGCTCAAACAGCAGCCAAAATAACTGGCGATATTAGGGAGGACTTCCAGGCCCTGGGCTCCAGAATGGAAGCTATTGAAGATAAACTTGACCAGACCATATCTAAAACAAGACAGAACTCTAACCACATACAGATTCTACAAGATCAACTGGACACTGCTCTCTCACGCATTGATGACCTTGAAAACAGGTCCAGAAGGGAAAACTTTAGACTGAGAGGACTCCCAGAATCTATAACCGACTCCACGACGGTGGTTCAAGACTTCATTAAACAACTTATCCCGGACATTCCTCCACATAAGTTGGAAATTGACCGCGCTCACAGGAGACTAGGACCCCCGAGGAAAGACGGCCTCCCCAGAGATATCGTGGTCAAACCACATTACTTCACGGTTAAAGAAGAGGTGATGAGAAAGTGCAGATACCAACAGCCCCTCACGTGCAGAGGTCATACCATACAGGTCTTTGCAGATATTTCACCCAACACAATACAAAAAAGGAGGGCCCTGAAGCCCCTATTAACCGTGTTGGCGCAACATGAAATTAAATACAAATGGGCCTTTCCATTTGCGCTCAAGTTTGACCACAAAGGTAAAACACACTCTTTCCGAAGCCTCCCAGAAGGAGAATGGATTCTGCTAGACCTCCGTCTCATCTCTCAAGAGTCAGCTATGGACTTCAACAATTCATCGGTGGGGTCCTACAAACGCCCATCTCCCGCAAGTCCTTTGCAGCCCCTATAGGAAAAACCTAAGTACAAACGCTCCAAGGAAGCCAGGCCACCACGAGTCCACGAGTCAAGAAGATGGTTGGATGATTGTCCCTTGTCTCTTTTTTGTTTTTCTCCTTTGTACACCTTCACGAACTCTGTGGACCTTCCCTAGATTATTAATTTTTATGCTTTTTCCTTTTTGAATTTTATCTGAGATCTTTTTTACCCGGAATGCATGTAGTGCTCTGAGTGAGGGCTTGGGTGATAGCTCCTGTGGTTACCCTCCCCTAATATACGGAGAGAGGGAGTAGGGCCATTAAGTTTTCTACGCGAAATGTTGGGCTTTAATAATGTTCTTTGGAGGGTGGGGGGGGGTGGGGAGGGGGGGGACTTTTGGCCTCTCCCCTCTTCTCCCCCTCGTCTCTCTTGACCTTCTCTTAGTAGGAACAACATACGCACTACTCCCAGATACAGTGCAGTCCCGTGAGGGTATCCTTTTAGGGCCTGGTTTGGGTTTTTGTAGTCCAATGTGAGCCGCCAAGATTCTCTGGTGGATCACTTATATTATTTTACTGTGCAGATCTTACCCTATACATTACTCTCTGATCCAGACTTACAAGGCATAGTGTAACAAAGTTCTATTCCATGACACTTCCTTTTACAGTACTCTAGTTGCGGGAAAGAGTTTTACTTTGCCTGGGATGCAGCCTAGGCAGTCTTCCTCTCCCACCCGGAACTGTTTCCTGGGTGGGAGGGGAAGAAGGTGGGACAAAGGGTTGGCGGGGTCCCTTTCGGATCCCCAGTTCGGATCTGATCCGATCAGTTGTTGTTTTTTTTTTTTTTTTTGAGCTTAATCTTATCAAAGTGCGCCGAGGTCGCGGCAGTTAGGCTGCACCTCCACTAATCCCAAGGACCAGGCGATGCCGGTCTCCTGGGTTATGTGTCCTCCCTGACACATCCACTACTGTGAGGGGTGATGTGCTCCATTGCCATCACCGCTCACCCAACTTCCATGATGACTTGATTTTCTCTTCTTCTACCCCTTCTCTTCTCTCTTCTCTACTCTCCTCACTAACAATTTATTCTGTTGTAGTTGGCTGTCTGCTGGGACATACCCACTCTTCCAATAAGACGTGCAGGGACGTTTTAGAGATTCTTCCTTCGGTACCCAATCTCCAACTGGACCAGGTAAGCGTTGAGGGATGGGGGCTAGACCTCTACTTCTGCTCCATGGCGGTCAATGACAATTTAACCTCCCTATTGAGGGTGGCCACACATAACACCCAAGGGCTGAATTCACCCTCTAAACGTAGGAAAGTTTTGGATTTTATGAAAGCCCGCAAGATTGATCTTTTGTTTCTCCAAGAAACCCACTTCCCGATCCGGTACAAACCTAATTTTATCCACGCTCAGTTCCCATTATTCTATTTAGCTAACGCGGAAGATAAGACCAGAGGGGTTGCAATCTTTATTTCTAAAAATTGCAGATTCACACTACAGACAATACAGCGTGAGCCAGAAGGTAGGTTTATCCTAGTTAAGGGATTCGTAGAGGGCAGACTTTACTCCCTGGTTTCTTACTATGCCCCTAACTCAGGACAGCAAAATTTTTTTAGCTCTATGTTTAAGACACTTGGACCTATGCTTGAAGGCTCCATAATTTTTGGGGGAGACTCCAATGTAGCCTTTGACCAGAGCTTAGATAGATCTAAACCCCCCAATGCCCAACACATCCGTCCAACTAAAACCAGTTTGAGAATCGCTAAGATGTTATATACACAGGGACTCGCAGACATTTGGAGGGAGCTAAATCCCTCCAAAAAGGATTACACTCATTTCTCCCATGCCCATCAATCCTATGCCCGTATCGACCATCTGCTAGTCTCGAATAACTTGATCCCGGCAGCCCAAAGATCACAAATTATAGACACAGTCTGGTCGGACCATTCCTTGTTAAGAGTTCTGTTAAATAACCAAACCCCAAACCACAAATATAACCTTTGGAGATTAAAAGAAAATATCCTGTCTGACCCAGCCTGGAAAATAGAAATTGAAAAGGCCATTACCGAATACTTTAATCAAAATGATACTGCAGATGTATCCGCGGAAACCTTATGGGCAGCTCATAAGGCCACAATAAGAGAGAAACTCATACAAATAGCAGCCAAAATTAAAAAAGAACACGGGATAGACATAGTTAACCTAGAAAAGAACTTCCGAAAATTGTGTGCGGAGCACAAGAGAGACCCGGCTGTAATACCTGCCTCCCGACTGGATGCGGCACGCCTAGAACTAAACTTAGCTCTCACAGCAAAGGCTGAAAAAAGTCTATTATGGCTAGGTGCGAAATATTACTATCGGAAGGACAGGACCGGGTCTCTCTTGGCGTCCCGTCTCACACCGCGCCCTCATTCCTATACCTTCCCTAAAATTAAAATAGCGGGCCAACCCCACACCACAAACCCTTTGAAAGTTATGGAAGCTTTCCATGGCTTCTACGCAGATCTGTATAGCGAACATAAGGCAAATAATCCCCAATCTCTGGCTAACTTCCTAGACAACATCCCGATTCCTACCCTATCAGCGGAACACAGAGACAGACTCGAAGCCCCAGTTACCACCGCTGAAGTTCTAGCAGTAATCAAAAACCTAAAGAGGGGTTCGGCACCGAGTCCAGACGGCTTCTCCGTACCATACTATAAGACTTATGCAAATACCATAGCGCCCTATCTTGCTAAATTCATTAACTTCAAAACCAAGGGAGAACCTCTGGACCCGCAGATGAACGCTGCCTTCATAACCGTGATTCCAAAGCCTGATAAAGACCAGGGAGAGGTTTCCAACTATAGACCCATATCCCTGATCAATAACGATCTGAAAATAATGACTAAAATTATGGCAGACCGTTTGGCCTCCTTTATAGGATCCTACATCCACAAGGACCAAGTGGGGTTCATCCCTGGAAGGCAAGGTCCTGACCAAATCAGAAGAACGGTGGATGTGGTCTCAATCCTGCAATCGGCTGGGACGGCAGCGGAGCCCAACAGGGAATGTTACTGTCTCTAGACCTACAAAAAGCGTTCGACTCTGTCTCTTGGTCCTACCTATTTTCGATTCTACAAAAATGGGGCTTCGGCCCTCGGTTTTCAGGGTTACTTCACTCCCTATACTCCTGCCCTAAAGCGAGAATCAAATTGCAAGGACAACTCTCTGAACCTATTAAAATAGCAAGGGGGACCCGTCAGGGATGCCCGCTCTCGCCTTTGATTTTTGCGATAGCAATTGAATCATTAGCAATAGCTATACGCACCAATCCGGACATAGCGGGGGTGCGCTGTGGATCATCTATACATAAATGCGGCCTGTTCGCTGACGACCTCATTCTTTACCTCACGTCACCATTAATCTCCCTGCCGGTACTATGTAAGCTCCTAGAAGACTTTGCACAGGTCTCGGGGTTATGTGTTAACTACTCCAAGTCCCAAGCTCTAAATGTATCCCTTTCGTCGGCGCTAGTGTCTCGACTGCAAGATGCGTTCCGCTTTTCATGGAGCGATTCCAACATAAGATACCTTGGAGTCAACCTCACTCCTAAATTTGAACAGCTATACCATGCAAATTACCCTCCCATATATAAAAAATTAGAATGTGATCTCAAACAATGGTCACCACATCACATCTCCTGGTTAGGTAAAATAAACTCCGTAAAAATGACTCTGCTACCGCGATTACTATATATTTTCAGAGCACTTCCGATTGCCATACGGAAGGATCACCTTTCAGCACTCCAAAACAAGGTAGTAAAATTTATTTGGGGATCGAAGGGGTACCGTCTCCCGAGACGCTCCCTATTCGATCTAAGAAATAGAGGTGGTATGGGACTTCCAAATCTTTTTTGGTATTACCAAGTGGCCAGACTAGCACAGATATCGATGGTTTACGCCAAGACAGCCAAACCTGATTGGGTAGAAATGGAGAGACAGGCGGTGCCAACATATACACTTGACTTCCTCCTCTGGTGCTCACCAAAGGCTAGACCTTCAGTCTTGTCTCCCGCCCTATCACAATCTCTGTCGTTATGGGATACTCTCAGAAAGAGCCCCTCTCTGGTATCACAAAGCAAACCCCTATCCCACCTGTTCCGTAATCCCGCCTTCCCACCGGGTATGGACATAAAAGCATTTCAGTGGTGGCTGGACAGGGGATTGTACCGGATCGGGAACTATTTTACCGTAGCTGGGCCAATATCCCTTAACCATTGTGTAAAACATCTGGATCTCCCCAATTCGGTTCAGATTCTTTCAAATTTCGCATTTTCTTCAATCAGCCTGGGTTGAGAAACCGAAACCTCCGAAATTCACCCCATACGAATTATGGTGTGGGGGTCTCATGGAGCAGAGGGGGGGCATCTCCTTAATCTACTCTTCACTTGCTACCACAGATAGGAAAGCAATGTTTATGCTGGCTTGGGAGAGGGATTTACAGGACACATGGGACCTAGACCACTGGCACATAACCTTCTTCCGTTCCTTCAAGGGCATTTATAATATCTCCTTGATTGAAGCTAGCCTAAAGGTAATCACCAGATGGTACTTAACCCCATCCCGGCTTTCTTTGATGCATCCCTCGGTCTCCCCTCTATTCTTTCGCGGATGTCACATGAAAGGCACCATGATACATATATGGTGGGAATGCCCGAAAATCAGGACCTTTTGGCAAAAAATATTTTACACCATTTCCAAAGTTATAGGTAAGACCGTTCCCAAGTCTCCTCTAATTGCTCTCCTCAATCACCCCATACCGGGGATCTCAAAATCATCACAAAAATTAGTATTTTTTATTCTTCTGGGAGCTAAAATTACCCTAGCTAAAGCATGGAAGAAGACATCTATTTCTATCTTAGCAGCAAAACGGAAAGTGTCATGGATAATGACACAGGAAAAATTAGTAAGCTCTCTCCTAGACACCTCAGCTCAGTATGAGAAGACTTGGGAACCATGGTCCAAATATATAGGTATGGGGGAACACCCAAATTCTTAGAAATAGCACTCTAATAGAAGTGGGCTTGCCTAGTAGACAGCCAAATTCCTATATTATCTAGACACTACAGCAATACTTCACCTCTCTCCTCTTCACTCCTCTTTCTTCTCCTTCTCCTCATCCCACCTTTTCATCACCTCTGGCTGGTTATAAAGGGGACCAACCCCTTCAGTTGGTTTACACTGGAGGGATCAATAGTAGAATACTTCACTAAGTAGAATGTCCCTGTGTCCAAAATACACAGATTAGCATATATATTTATGTTTCTTGACTAAGCTACGCCTCCGCCAGAGGGATAGTCAGTATAAGGTTGAAATGTTTTCAGAATAGCTTGCTATTGTTTCTACCAAGGTTTATTTGGTTCGTATACTTACTTTGTTTTTACATTGCTCAGTCATTAGGCTTTTAGAGGATGGACCCTATTCCTCTCTCCGGCACAGTGTGAACCCATATAGGGGTGCTGGCGGAGGAATTGGACAGTAACTCTAAGCCAAATCACAAAGGCCGGTTCTGACACGGACGAGTTAATATCAGACCCAAGGTAGCACCAAATACACCTAATGTTTGATGTAACTCAAGTTTACAAGATGTCACCAAGCTATAACATACCATGGTTATGTCTATTTTTGGTTTGTTTACATATATGATGTGTAACTACAGCTTGCGATTGCCTTTTGTTTCTTTTCAAAAACTAATAAAAATCTTTTACGCGAAATTCACACCCAAAAAAAAAAAAGAAGCACGCGTGTTACGCTTTATATACACTGGCCATGCATGAAACTCCGCCCGCCCCTGATGCTCTTTCTAGTCTATTCCCCGCCCCTTCTCATTCGGCGCAGTGGGGAAGAGCACATGGCGGAGACACAGCAGGTGTCTGATAATTACACCAACGAGGAGGAGGAAAGCCCGGAGCCTGAAACATCTGGATCCAGAAAGAGACATTTAAGGCGTCAAATATATCCTTTGGGGAGATGTTGGAGATGGTGGACATCCTGAAAAAGGCCGACTATGATGGGAAATATGGACCTTACCCCAACCCCAATGTCAGAAAGGCCAAGATCATGGCAAAAGTAGTCAAGAGTCTGCACCGGAATTTTGGGGTACGACGATCCAAGGATCAGCCCAGGAAGTGGTGGTCGGACCTGAAATTAAGGGAGCATGAGCAATACAGAAGGATCAGGAGAGTGCTGCAAAAAAGTAAGTAGTTGTCCTGTCTTCCTATTCTTTCTTTTTATTACGTTCGAGCTGCTCCATGTGCTTTTCTTTACTGTTGTACAGATGAAAATGGCAACTTTCATGTTCATGGGCACATTGTTCGTATGAAACATTGTTCGTTCGGCCTAGAAAACACCATTGTTTTGGCCATATGCATTTGAATACATTTTTTCAGCCCTACTTCTATTCAAATAATTTTGTTGTCTAGATGGGTTTGTAAGTAGAATGTAATGCAAACTAGATTCTGTGTAAGGAGAGGACACTCAGCAGCAGTTTTCACATCTGGACACTGGAGCACTAGTGTGGGACACAAGAACACCCTTTTTATTAGGGGGTCCCACACAGTGTATACTATAGTAATACGTAAAAAAAACTGCGCTCTGTAAAAGACAAAAGTGAGTAAGCAGCAGCATACGTTGTGACAGACAACTGAAGATATAATTAAAAAATGCAGCGCTAAACGATAATGTAACTAAAACAACCTACATAAGTCCATGTAAGAGCATTAATTGAACAATGTGGTGGAAAAATGATAAGCCCAAAATATGGAAATGGTTAAAAAATAAGATGTTAACTCATGTCCATACATAACAAGCAGGACAATAATGGATGGTTGGAGACCCACAGGACCCGGTGAATGTAGTATAGATCCATAAGGCTGAGCTGGCATCAACGATATTAAACATCCAAACAATAAAGAAGATGGGTACTCTTACCGAAAGAGGTGGACTCCCCTGTCAGCAACATGGAGTCAATCAGGCAATGAGCCCCATCGGGCTAGGAAAGGAAATCCAAGGTGTAGAAATGGGCAAGATGAACTTCCATCACCAGGAATGCCAAGGAACACACGGTGAGTGCCAAGGATAGAAATTTCCAAGTATGGAATGGCTGGGCAGCACTGGTCATCCAAAAGGAAGGTAATCTTGTCCGGAATTCATGCAAGAGAAAAAATCACCAGCAATGCCCCAGTTGAAGACCATTGGGTCAAAACGCGTCGGGCCGTACCCCTACTCCATGCTGCCTTTGTTCTTAATTTTGTGATCACTACTTTTATTATTTGTGGCTTTTTAGCAATAAAAATCCCCTTGTTTTTACCTGCACCATGCGGAAGAGGTGATTTTTTCTCTTGCATGAATTCC
This sequence comes from Aquarana catesbeiana, assembly GCF_042186555.1. Taxonomy (NCBI): domain Eukaryota; kingdom Metazoa; phylum Chordata; class Amphibia; order Anura; family Ranidae; genus Aquarana; species Aquarana catesbeiana. The sequence goes on from NC_133324.1 coordinate 647,532,365, forward strand.
AGACAAGATTACCTTCCTTTTGGATGACCAGTGCTGCCCAGCCATTCCATACTTGGAAATTTCTATCCTTGGCACTCACCGTGTGTTCCTTGGCGTTCCTGGTGATGGAAGTTCATCTTGCCCGTTTCTATACCTTGGATTTCCTTTCCTAGCCCGATGGGGCTCATTGCCTGATTGACTCCATGTCGCTGACAGGGGAGTCTACCTCTTTCGGTAAGAGTACCCATCTTCTTTATTGTTTGGATGTTTAATATCGTTGATGCCAGCTCAGCCTTACGGATCTATATTACATTCACCGGATCCTGTGGGTCTCCAACCATCCATTATTGTCCTGCTTATTATGTATGGACATGAGTTAACATCTGATTTATTCACCATTTCCATATTTTGGACTTATCATTTTTCCACCACATTGTTCAATTAATGCTCTTACATGGACTTATGTAGGTTGTTTTAGTTACATTATCATTTAGCGCTGCATTTTTTAATTATATCTTCAGTGTATACTATAGGGGTGTCTCCATCTGAGAAGCTTGTAGAAAACAGGTAAGTATTCAAGCTTGACAAAGGGAAAAAATATTTCTTCATCTTGGAACTCTGCCCAAACAGACAATTGTACCCCACTTCCAAGCAATGTTTCATATTCCTATTTCTGCCATGAAATATCTGTGTGCTAAGTATACCTATTTTTTTTTTACATTGGGGAGAAAAGACTCGGAGGACACCCCTCATCCGAGGAGACCACAGACCCCCACCTCAGGAAGAAGTGGAGACCCACCAAAGACAACAGGAGGAGGAGGAGGAAGGAGATGTGGTGGAAATTGTCACCACAACAGGTGAGTGTCTGCGACCACAGGCTCAGGTAAGAGATGAATGCCAGCATATTTGTAATGCATGATGTGTTTTTGTTTCTATCTTTTTAGGTGATCATGATGTTGTGGATCCAGGTCATTTCACCTCTGAAAGTGCACAGATCCTGATCGGGGAGATCATGGGGTGTAATAGGGACTTGGAAAACATCCAAAAAAACATCAATGATGTTCAAAAAAAATGAAGAACATCATTGATGTTTTAGGGCGAGTTTAAAACCCCTCCAAATCCCTTCCCTTTTTTGTGCTTTTTGGAATCTAAAAATTTCTCACATTTTTTTACATATTCTCGAAAAGCCAAATTTTGAAGATGCACACAATGTGTCAACATGTGCTATCTGCCATCGCGGGAGATCAATGTATGCGTTTTGGGGGTGCAACCCCTTCCTCAATAATAAAGTAGCTGGGAGGAAGGGGTTGCACCCCCAAAACACGTTCTTGATCCCCCGTGATGGCAGGTAGGACATGTTGACATTCGGCAATTTGTGTGCATCTTCAAAATTTGTCTTTTCCAGGGGTGACTTCACCCCATCTGAACGCAATATCAAACACAGTTTATAAATACTAAGGTCTGATATTGCCTTTAATTTCTTTAAAAGTTGAACTTTGTAAGTTCCAGATTTGTGTCTTTCTTGTTGGTTTTAAACATTATTATTATTATACAGGATTTATATAGCGCCGACAGTTTACGGAGCGCTTTAGAACATTAGGGCAGACAGTACAAGTACAATACAATTCAATACAGGAGGAATCAGAGGGCCCTGCTCGTTAGAGCTTACAATCTAGGAGGGAGGGTCAAGTTATACAAAAGGGTAATAGCTGTGGGGGATGAGCTAATGGAGAAAATAGTGCAGTTGTTAGATGGAGGCAGGATAGGCTTCTCTGAAGAGGAAAGTTTTCAGGGATCGCCTAAAAGTGGATAAAGTTGGAGACAGTCTGACAGATTGGGGTAGGGAATTCCAGAGGATGGGCGAGGCTCGGGAGAAGTCCTGGAGGCGGATATGGGAGGAGATGATGAGGGAGCTAGAGAGCAGGAGGTCTTGGGAGGAACGGAGATGGCGATTAGGTTGGTATTTTGAGAATAGGTTAGTGATGTAGCTGGGGGCAGAGTTGTGGATGGCTTTGTAACTTATTGTTAGTATTTTGAATTTAATTCGTTGGGCGAGTGGTAGCCAATGGAGGGATTGGCAGAGAGGGGTAGCAGACACTGAGCGGTTTGTAAGGTGGATGAGTCTGGCAGCAGCATTCATGATGGACTGAAGGGGGGATAGTCTGTTTAAAGGTAAGCCAATGAGGAGTGAGTTGCAGTAGTCAAGGCGAGAGATAACCAGGGAGTGAATCAGGAGCTTTGTGGTTTCATTGGTTAGAAAGGGACGTAGTTTAGAGATGTTGCGGAGGTTGAGGCGGCAAGCTTTGGAAAGTGATTGGATGTGGGGCTGAAAGGAGAGTTCAGAATCTAGGATAAAACCTAGCACCCTGACATGTGGGGACGGGTGGATGGTTTTGCCATTGCTCTTGACAGAGAAGTCAGGGGAAGAGGCACGTGGGGGAGGAAATATTATAAGCTCGGTTTCAGACAAGTTGAGTTTGAGGAAGTGGTGTGACATCCATACAGATATGTCGGTTAGTAAGTTAGTGATGCGTGAGGAGACTGATGGAGTGAGTAGAGGGGTGGAGAGATAGATTTGTGTGTCATCAGCATAGAAATGATATTGAAAGCCGTGAGAGGCTATCAGCTGACCCAGGAAAGAGGTGTAGATTGAAAATAAAAGAGGTCCAAGAACAGAACCTTGGGGGACCCCGACAGAGAAGGGAAGAGGAGTGGAGGAAGTAGAATTGTAAGTGACACTGAAGGTGCATTGGGATAGGTAGGATGAGAGCCACTGAAGAGCACAGTCGCGGAGACCGAGTTAGTAAAGTTTTTTGAGGAGGAGGGGGTGGTCAACTGTGTCAAAGGCAGCTGAAAGATCCAGAAGTAGGAGTGGTTTTTGCAGTTAGTAGGTCATTTGTGAGTTTTAAAAGAGCAGTTTCTGTGGAGAGTTGAGGGCGAAATCCAGATTGAAGGGGATCAAGAAGGTTGTTTTTAATGAGGTGGTCACTCAGTTGGTTGTAAACCAGGCGTTCAAGGAGTTTAGAGGAAAAGGGGAGCAAGGAGATTGGGCGTAGGTTGTTAAGATTGGTAGGCTCCAAGGACGGCTTTTTGAGTATGGGGGTGACCAGTGCATGTTTTAGAGCATCGGGGAAGATGCCAGAGGTGAGGGAGAGATTGAAGATGTGGGTTAGAGAGTGTAGGATGGGGTCAGAGGGTGACCATAGCATTTGAGAGGGAATAGGGTCCAGGGGACAGGTGGTTAGGTGGGCGATAGAAAGGGGTTTAGCAACTTCATCTGTAGTAGTAGATTTGAATAGGGGGAGTGTCAGTTGTACCTGTTGACATGGGGTCTTAGCTGGGGGAGATACCTGTAGAATGGAGATTTCATCACGGATTGTATCAATCTTGTTTTTGAAGTGATTAGCGATTTCCTGGGCAGTGAGTAAGTCAGTGGGTGGAGGCGGTGGAGGACAAAGTAGAGAGTTGAAGGTAGAGAAGAGTTTACAGGGATTGGATGAGAAGGTGTTAATAAGAGTTGTAAAATAGGTTTGCTTGGCAGTGTGGAGGAAAGAATAGTATTTTTGGAGGGCAGATTTGTATTGGTTGAAGTCTTCGAGAGACTTAGTCTTGTGCCACAGACACTCAAGAGCACGACTACGTTTTTTGAGAATTTTAGTGTCATCTGTTTCCCAGGGTTGTAGGGGTCGAGGCCTGATTCTGTGTGTAGTGAGGGGAGCGAGCTTGTCCAGGGTGGAGGACAGAGATTTATTGTAGATGGACATGGCTTGGTTGGGGCAGGACAGGGGAGAGATTTTGTCATAGAGGTGGTCAGTAGCAGAATAGAGGAGAGAGGAGTTGAAGTTGCGAAAGTTTCTACGGGTGATGGTTAGGCGATTGGAGGGAAAGGTGGTGGAAGACAGGGGGAGAGAGAAACTAATAAGGTGGTGGTCGGAGAGAGGAAAAGGATTGTTTGCGAAGTTGCATGGAGTGCATAGGTAGAAGAATACAAGGTCAAGGGTGTTGCCATCAGCGTGAGTAGAAGCCTGTACCCATTGCTTCAGGTCAAATGAAGAGGTTAGACTAAGAAGTTTAGAAGTAGCAGGAGTGTTTGTATAAGCAGGGATGTTGAAATCACCGAGAAGGATTGTGGGAATATCCGAAGATAGAAAGTAGGGTAGCCAGGCAGAAAACTCATTAAGGAAAGTCGATAATGGTCCAGGGGGCCGGTAGATCACAGCAATTCTTAGGGAAGTAGGAGAGAATAGACGTATACAGTGGGCTTCGAATGATGAGAGGGAAAAAGAGGGAGGAGGGTGAATAACCTGGAAGGTGCTCTGGGGGGATAGGAGGAATCCCACTCCACCTTCCTTGCGTCCATTAGGCCTAGGGGAGTGAGTCCAGTGAAGGCCACCCTGGGAGAGGGAAGCAGGAGAAGGGGTGTCATGTTCGTGGAGCCAGGTTTCGGTGAGAGCAAGTAGATTAAAGGAATTAGTGACAAAGAGGTCATGAACAGCAGTGAGTTTGTTGCAGATAGAGCGGGCGTTCCAGGGGGCACAGGAGAGAGGGAGGCTGGTGTTGGGAAGAAGAGGAATGGAGACTAAATTGTGTAGATTGCGACTACTGCCAGAGGGTGTAGGGTGATGGAGATGGTGATGGGTGTGTTGGGCACAGTTAAATAAGGGAGGCCCTGGGTTTGGGGAAATATCTCCAGCGATTAGGAGAAGCAGAAGAGTGAGGGAGGTAATATGAGAATATGATTTGTATGAGGGGACATGCTTTAGTATCCTGGGGGGTATGTTAGCAAGTGGGCTTAGAGTTAGAAAGAGGTGATGAGTGCAGTAATAGGGGGAAGGGAGAAGTGAGGGTGATATGTACAGATTGTGGGGTGGAGCAGAGGGATGTAGAAAAGAGAGCTTGAGGAGAGAGGCTGCAATTGTGAAGAGGAGGAGAGGTAAAGAGTGCATGTTTCAGAGAAGGTGAGATAATATGAAAATGAGATCACCTGCAATCTGCTATGGTTTGCTTTGTGCAAATCGCTGAAGTGCAAGAGCAGAAGTGCCACTTATTTTAAGAACCTCACTTCTTTGGAAGAACCCCCTGTATGTGCAGCCCCCTGTATGTTCCCCCGTAAAGAAGGCCTTGTTATATACTGTGTTGGGTGTGGATGGAATCTGGCAATTAATCAATTAGGAGGGCATATTAGGAACGCAGCAAGCAGGGCATAACTTTCACACCACAATCAAACTGCAAGGGGACTAAAAGGCCAAAATTGTAAAGATAAGGAAACCCATAATTTAGGTAAGACTTAATGGCTAAATAAACATTGAAATAATGTGAGCATGGCTACAGATGTAGTTGAGACAGCGGTGACAAACAGATTTACCAAAAATGTATATAAGCGGTCAGTCAATTTTCAGTTTGCAGGACATGGGAATATAAACGCAGATTACCAAAAATGTATATAAGCGGTCAGTCAATTTTCAGTTTGCAGGACATGGGAATATAAACGCAGATTACCAAAAATGTATATAAGCGGTCAGCCAATTTTCAGTTTGCAGGACATGGGAATATAAACGCAGATTACCAAAAATGTATATAAGCGGTCAGTCAATTTTCAGTTTGCAGGACATGGGAATATAAACGCAGATTACCAAAAATGTATATATGCGGTCAGTCAATTTTCAGTTTGCAGGACATGGGAATATAAATGCAGATTACCAAAAATGTATATAAGCGGTCAATCAATTTTCAGTTTGCAGGACATGGGAATATAAACGCAGATTACCAAAAATGTATATAAGCGGTCAGTCAATTTTCAGTTTGCAGGACATGGGAATATAAACGCAGATTACCAAAAATGTATATAAGCGGTCAGTCAATTTTCAGTTTGCATGACATGGGAATATGAACGCAGATTACCTGTGAAGAGAGAAGAAAATGTTCAGATGGATGGTGCAAGAGCAGAAGTGCCACTTATTTTAAGAACCCCACTTCTTTGGAAGAACCCCCTGTATGTGCAGCCCCCTGTTTTACCTTAAATGGACATTTCTACTTTTAGTAATGTGACCCAAAAAATTGTTATACAACAAACGTGTTGGTTTGTTTTACAAACCTTTGATAAATGCACATGTGATTGTGGTGGTATTAAAAAGATTGATAATCAAGACTGTGTGGATTATTGTTTCAACGCTCCCAAACTTTTGTTGTGCTCAAATTGGTGTTTTCTGTGACAATGGGGGTTATTTCCTAAGGGAAAATCCACTTTGCACTACAAGTGCAGTTTCAGTGCAGTTTCAAGTGCACTAGTAGTGCAAAGTGTCTTTGCCTTTAGTAAATAACACCCAACAGGGCTTTGTAATGATACACAATCACGCCATTTTCAGGACTCACCACATTTCTGCCAGGGTCAGTTAAAAGAAACACAAGCAGTAAATGTCACCAAAGATTTTAGTAGTTAAAATGATTATTTTATTTTAAAAATGTTTCAGACATTGTCTGGCATATTGATGGTCCCCTTACCTGCAAAGTAATCAAGGTATCTAAGACAGACCTCACGGGCACTCAGGGGGGGCAAGCCAGGACGGCCACTTTCAAGCGCCATCAGGGTTGGTTCATTATGAATTCCGGCCTCAGGCCCAACTGAGGCAGCGTAGTTGGCAGAATTTTGCCTTAAAAAGTTGTGTAGAACACAGCACGCCAGGATGTAAGAAATAGGCGGAACCGGCTGGCCATGATTCCAAATGTGTTCTCCACCACTCTTCTGACTCTGGCCAGCCAGTAATTAAAAACCCTCTGGTCCGGGGTGAGGGTCCTAATAGGGAATGGCCACATAAGATGGTCCCCCAGCGCAAACGCTTCATCCGCAACGAAGACGAATGGGAGTCCTTCCACATTGTCTTCTGGAGGTGGCAAGTCCAAGCTGCCATTCTGGAAATGCCTGTAGAACTCGGTCTTGGTGATGACTCCACCATCAGACATCCGGCCATTCTTCCCCATGTCCACATACAGTAACTCATAAGTAGCCGACATCACCGCCAACATCACAATACTATTGAACCCCTTGTAGTTGTAATAGTATGACCCCAAGTTGGGTGGCGGGAGGATGTAGACGTGTTTCCCATCAATTGCCCCACCGCAGTTAGGAAAGTCCCACCGCTGAGCAAAGTGGGAGGCCACAGTCTGCCATTCCTGTGGGTTGGAAGGAAACTGTGGAGTCAAACAAGAAAAAAAATAATCATTTTGCACCTAAACAGGGAAAGCAGATTAGACACAAACATTCTTGGCCAACATCAGTATAACATTTATTTTAGGGAGTTTTGAAAGACCAAGGTATAAGGTCCACTATCAGATTCCCCCCCCCCCCATGGGCCATTTATAACATTTTAGGGGGGGAGATCTTTTGGACAGGTAACCCTCTCCACTTCATTGAGAGATGAATGCCTAAATAATGTGTATTACTATTGACAGCCCACTGGACAGGTAAGAAGTGTCATAATACAAAGATATAAATACACAAAGATACAAAGATATAAATACACATTGTACACATTTTAGCACATTTGGCCATTCTGCTATTACCTATCAAGATAATAATAGTATACACAAACTTTAAACAGTACCATTTGTAAGTATTCAGGCACAACTTTGCACTACATGCTTTGGGGAATTCATCCATAAATATGACCACAAAAGAGATGGGTATAGTGTGTATGGGTTTGGCAAAGTCAGCAGATAGATGATTGAGGATAGATAGAGAATTGGTATCAGCTGACTTAGCAGTTGGGGGAAGGGAGGGTTCCAAATGATTTGGGGACCCAAAAAAAAGGGCTCTGGCACTCTGCCTGAATTTAAAGCACAAATCAAATTTTTAAACATTTCAGGGGGGTTTTAGGGTAAAGCACTACCATGGAGATGACAAAGTACATTGTTAAGTGACTACATGAGGTGAATATAGGGCCAGGAGAGCATGCTGGGGAGGTAAGTGAAGGCAAATATGCATGAAGGACAAAGTACATAAAAATCCAGCATGCATGAGGACAAAGGGGACATTCACAGCATATTACAATCATGGTAATTAGGGAATGAGGAAAGAAATACAATATATTATCAAACATTAAATACAATAAAATGTGATATAAAAGAATAAAAATCTTACCTTAATATACTCATTCTGCAGCACCTGTATGATGGCAAAACAGGTCTCTGGGATAATGATACCCAGAGCCTGGGGGGAGATGCCTGTCGAGAACTTGAGGTCCTGCAGGTTTCTCCCCATCCCCAAGTACCGCAGGGTGGCGAAGAGCCTCTGCTCCAGAGTGATGGCTTGCCTCATGCAGGTATCCTGCCTGCTAATATAAGGGGTCAGCAAAGCCAACAAACGGTGAAATACGGGGTCCGTCATCTGGAGAATGTTCCTGAAATCATCAGGATTATTCTCATGGATCTCACGGAGCAAAAGGCATGCGACAGAACTGGTCACGCTGGAGCAACCAATTATTGGTCCATAAACTCCTCCCCACCCTGTTCATGGACTGGACTTGTGTCAAGGTAAGGACCCCAACACCAAGCCCCCGCACAGCACGAACTCTATGAGGAGTACATATACGCAACATGGCTAGAAAACGGTCGGCTGCTCAGAACGAAGTGACAGAACGCACTGAAGAACAGCAAGGCCTGTGAAGAGCAACCTGAAAAACAGCAACGAGCGGACAAGAATGCACTGAATAATCCAATACGAACTGACTGCACGCACTGAAGAGCAGATACAAACCCACAAGCACAAACTGAACAGCAAAAAATGATCTGAAAACCACGAGTCTGAAAAAGTGCAAATTATCTCTCACCAAACTTTTACTAACACGAGATTAGCAAAAGGAGCCCAAAGGGTGCCGCGTTTGGTTCAGAACTGCCCTTTTCTAGTCTCGTCGTACATGGTGTACGTCACCGCGTTCTTGGCGATCGGAAATTCCGACAACTTTGTGCGACTGTGTGTATGCAAGACAAGTTTGAGCCCAAATGCGTCAGAAAAAATCCTAGGATTTTGTTGTCAGAATGTCCGATCAATGTCCAATCATGTGTATAGGGCATAACACTTGCGGTAACAATGATCAGCTGTCAGTGGATATAGCAGCGATCGCTGCCTATATCCATTGTACAGGGAGGGTTTGGTATACAAATTTGGTATACCAAGCTCCCCAAGCCACAACTTCACCCCCACCTGCACCACCACCCCCCTCCCCTGCCACGATCTCCAGCCTGACAGTTTATCGGAGATCTGTGCAGGGAGAAGCTGCAGGCTGCGGGAGGGAAAGGAGAGATGCAGCTCAGAGCGGTCATGGATCGGGGTGCAGGGGCAGTATGGGGGGGTGATCAGAGGTATTGGGGGACACATCTGGACCCCCCCAAGCCCCATGCAGCACCTGAAGCCGGCGGGAGTGGCAGAGGAGGGATGCCGGCTAATGATGGTGGCTACGGGGAGCAGGTTTGCTGGGGGGGTCGGATCGGGTGGAGGGGGGATAATCAGTGATAGGGGGAGAAGGGGGGTGAAGGGGATAAGAGGGGAGAGTGGGGGGAGTAGTTCTAATTGAAAGTTAGCGTCGGGAGGTGGAGTGGCAGGGGACAGGGAGGTGGCGGCGTGGGTGGGGGGGTCCCATTAGGGGTTAATAACTCTGATCAGTGGTTTATAATCTGCTGATCAGAGTTAAAGAATTGTTCAGCAGAGTCTGCTGAACAATTTTGATATAAGCTTATGGTCATTGAAGTGACCATAAGCTTATAGGAGAGGGAGAAAAAAGGTCTGTACAGCGTACGGACTTGGCCACCAGCGGGCATTTTTTAGGTCCTTACGGCGTACAGACCTGGCAGTGAAAGGCTTGATGACTGCACTGGTCTGGTGACAGTGGGACTTGTGTAGCATTGATCAAGAACACTGTTGCTGGCTTACACTGGTGTGGCAACACTGAGAACTAGCGTGGCAGCAGTCAGGAGCACTGCTGTTCACTATACTAGGTTCACACCTATGCTTTTTTGCATGTCACGTTTGCGCGGGCATGGCAGCCCATTCAAAAGAATGGGATGTCGTGCCTCTGTTTCCACAAAATAAAGGTGCATGCACCTTTTCAAAAACATGGCTGTAGGAAATTGCATGGTCTTTTTGACCATGCCATTTCCCTGTGTTTCCCGCACGTGAACTGCGATATTACATGCATGGGGTACAATTCAGAATGAATGGCAGCCCCACATGTTTCCACAGAGCAGTGCGTTTTCACTGCGGGTGGTTGCGGGTGCAGGAATGGCTGTGATTCCCACAGCCACAAACAGAAGTGTGAACCTAGAGTTACACTGGACTGGTGACACTAGGACTGGTGTGGTAACAATCAGAGACCCTGTTGCTGACTTACACTAATGTGGTGACACTGCAATTGGTGTGACAGTAATAAGGAACACCGTTGCCAGCATACATTGGTCTAGTGACACTGGAATAGTTGTGGCAGTATTTAAGCGCACTGGGACTGGTGTGGTGGTAATTAGAACATTGGGACTTCTGTGGCAGTTATTTGGGACAATATGTCTGGTGTGGCAGTGATCAGAGGCACTGTGAGTGGTGTGGTGGTGATTAGGGACACTGTGAGTGGGTGGCAGTGATTAGGGACACTGACTGGCAGCACTGGTCTGGTGACATTGTTCTGATGTGTTAGTGATCAAAGACAATGGCTGGCAGCACTGATATACAGTGTTATCAGAGCAGCCAGCCACTGTACATGATCACTGCCACAGCAAGACAATGTCACCATAGTGACACTGCACCTGCTATGGTGATGTCACCAGATGACCCTGCCCCCTTGTGACATATTTAAGAACTGTCAAATGTCCTTTTTTTACCACAAATAGAGCTTTCTTTTGGTGGTATTTGATCACTTTTTTTACGTTATAAACTAAAAAGAGCAACAATTCTGAAAAAAAAAATATTTTTTACTTTTTGCTATAATAAATACTCCCCAAAAAAAGTCTTCCTCAGTTTAGGCCAATATGTATTCTTCTTCATATTTTTGGTAAAAAAATTGCAATAAGCATATATTGATTGGTAAAAGTTATAGCGTCCACAAACTATGAGAGATTTATGGCATTTTTTTTTTACTAGTAATGGCGGTGATCTGTGATTTTTAGTGGGACCATTGACATTTATACAGTGATCAGAGTTAAAAATAGCCACTGATTACTGTATAAATGTCACTGGTAGGGAAGGGGTTAACACTAGGGGGCGATCAAGGGGTTAAGTTTCCTGGGAGATGTTGCTTACAGAGGGCCGGGCTGACTGGAGGAGCAGAGATCACTAGTAACAGACGATCTGTCTCTCCTCCCCTGACAGAACGGGGATATGTTTGTTTACACTGACAGATCCCCATTCTGCCTGTCTCTGGAGAAATCATGGGTGGCTGGCAGACATCAAGTCCAATGGACCTGCTGGTTGGCTCCTCCACTCGTGAATGGCCATGTATGTGCCTGACATACAACTAAGGCGATTTGTGCAGGAAAGCCAACTAGCGGCAGTACAACTGCGGCGAGCGGTCGGTAACTAGTTAAATAAAGGACTTGTCAAAATACCCTACACTTTTTTACACTACACTTTTTTGTGAATGAGGAGTACTATGTACTCCTACTCATTCACAGGGTTGTGAGGAAGAGGCCCTTGTCCCACCTGCCCCTAGGCACCACCACCTATGTTGAGGGCCTGTGGCCCGGTATGGTTCAGGAGGGGAGTGCTCGCTCATCCCCTCCCTTTCCTGACCCACCAGGCTGCATGCTTGGATAAGGGGTATGGATTCCCCTGACATTTTCTTCGTAACTTTTATTGCCTGCATTTTTTTTTTTTTACGGGAAAGCCCACTGAAAGCTGATGACCCATCTGTTGTTAAGGATGCAGCGGCTGCCCACTCCTGAACATCCATGACAGTTACTGGTTGTTAAGGATGCCAACAACCGCCTGCTCCTTAACAACCAGCTAGTGACAGCCTGTGGTAAGGACACCCGCTACCACCGGTGCTAAACTACTTCATGCTTTCACTACTAAAATACTGCATGACTTCATAAAATAACTCATAACGGTAACTCATAACTCATAACAGTAGTTTATTAGTGTTTATAGTGAATGCTAAAAAACTTTTTGAAAAACGATGTGCTATATCTTACCATATACTTAGAAAGTCTTAATATACCACAAGAATAATTTAACAATTTTCTTTAACATATTGCCACTAGAGCAGTACAGTGTCACCATAGTACCACTCTGGGGGTGGGTGTTTGGGATTTTTCCTTTCGTTGTACACTATGATTGCTTATTACAGTGATAATCATTGTATAAGCAAACGGTTTTTAACTGTGTTTGGCATCCATTCATTGTGTCATTGTCTACTTTTGTGATTGCTGTGATTGGCCACAGCTATGACATGGTACAGGACCACTGTGATTGGCCCTGTACCATGAAATCACTGTGACCAATCACAGACCATTCCACAGTAGTAAGCAATGACATCTTGAATGACAGCCATTGTTTACTACTTTTCATGTGATCACTGTCATTGGTTACAGTAATCACATGGTACCAGGGCCAGTCATAGTGGTCCAGTACCCCTATTGGTGATCCGCTGTGTCCGAGGCTGCACACGAGTACCATAAGTGGCAGGATGCACAAAGCAGTTACATTTAGCTCCCCCTCCTTAAGTGAGAAGACTCAGCAGTTCAAAATAGCCGCAGAGATACAGTACATAGATAACCCTTACTATTTAAAAGAGAAGTGCGTGATGTAAAAAAAATAAACTTACATACATATCTAGGTGGATACAGCATCAGTGTGATGCTGCATCTGTCTCCCACTACCTTTGAGACTGAAAACTGAGTGATCAAAAACTACTGATTGTTCATTTCTCAGTCTTCAGTGAGCAGAGAGGCAGTGACTGTCAGTCACCGGACTATGTAGGAAGAGGTGCGCTGAGATGCTGAGCCAGCTGCCGATCAGGAATTGGATAGATCCCAACATTAAAATTGGGATCCCTACAGAGTCTGGACAGGCTAAGTAACATCAGCCAACAGTGGACTTTAGAAGGTGCGCAAAGTGTGTTGTCATGGTGATTGACTGATTCATTGGTGTGTGTTCCACTGTAACCACCCACAGCAGCTTTCCATTCAGCAGGTTCCATCTCCCAGTGCAGCTCTGTAACGTCATCTTCGGTCACCTGACCCGGATGCCGTGTCCCCGCCTAGTGCAAAATTGTAAGTTCTTCCGACATACCTTCACGGGTGGAGGCCACCACAGCAGCCGAGGGCCATCTACAATGTTAGTCCATCAGCGGGTCCTGTTAAATGGCATCCCTTGCAGTGCATTCTCCAAAAGACGAGTTATTTATTATCAATTGGATTGCCCAGTTATAATTTGATTGTTCGTATCAATCATTTTTAAAGCCAATGAGGTCATAATAATAATAATTGAATATTCAGGAAAATCAAAGTTTCATGTATGTCCCAAGTGCATCACAGAGATTTCTGGATGTGTGTTTTTTATGGCTACTCCCCCCAAGGATTATCTCTAACAGCTAAGGACGTTTTACTGTCACAAGGATTTTCATAGGTCTGTATACCCCAAGTGGAACCTAATCTTTTTGGTGTGCAACAGTGGACTTTAGCCTGCTGTCGGCTAAATACAGGCCTAACTAAGAACAAAGTGCACTACTGTGACCCCCCAGGGAGAAGTAGGGCCAAAAGAGCTTTGGTCCTACTTCTCCTTTAGAGGGTAACTCCACTTTCATGGGAAAAAATATAACAAAATAAATAGTATAACACATACTGCTACAGAAGCCATGTTGTAATTTAATGTTACTAAAAAATACCTTTCCTATTTCTTTTTTGCAATTGCTTTTAAAGTTTAGTGCAATATGGTAACCCAAAGGCATTCTTTGCACAGTTGGTGTGCAGAACGCCTCAAAAAATGTTATTTCCTGCTTGGTGGAAAACTTCTGCACTATAATACAAGTCAGGTTTTAGGCATTCTCTGCAACAAACCTGACAAATAGGTATCCCTTCAGAGCAGAAAGTTTGTTAAAATCCCTGCAATGTACATTGATTACCCAGAGCGGATTTCTTTTTTTCCCAACAAATTTTAGTAACACATTTACAGTGCATTTGGAGAATTGAGAAGGTTTCAACTTAGTCAGTACAAATATGCTGACATTTTGAACAAAAAAGTTATTTCAAGACATTGATGAAATAGCAACATTTAAAACCAATTTCACAATAGGGAAGCACGTGTCCTACTGCTTGTAAGGATGATCCAGAGAATGCTAGGACTAACTAATCTTGATAATGGGCTTATCACCAAAAATGGTGGTTATCATCTTTACACTGTTTATGACTGTGGCAGTAACTTGGTCAAGCAGTAATTACATTTATAGCACAATTGCACAATAAAAATATATTAACTAAATATACTGTATATTGATAGGGTACATACTGTATATCATATTGTCATAAGACAATCCTTTATATGAATGTGTCAGTCATATGCTGGCTTCTCTCCGGATATCTATACTTTAAATTTGTACGTACTATACCTGCTTTAGCACACTTTTAGTGCCTTTAATTAATATGTCTGAGGTTGCTGTATTATATTCCACCTTGTTCCTTTAATAAAGCAATATATGTTATAAGCTTGTTTTTTTTTTATTTTAATATGTTATACTCACTGTGGAACCTAAGGGATTAATCCTCTGCATTGTGTAAAAAGGCTGTTTGATCCTACCTTCTCTGATCCTCCCCTTCTTCCACAGTCCCCAAACCATCTCCTGATAGAACAGGGTCTTGGGGGCAAGCTGCACATGCTTGGTTTGGTGTGTATTGTTAGAGAGTTTTTTTTTTTTTTTGGTAGAGTGTATGTGATCAGCACAGGGCCAATCAGCACTGTCCAGGCAGAGGGTCAGGGGTCCTGCAGCCTCTTATGACTATCAGGGGAGAATAAAAACTCTTCCTACAAGCTTTAGCCAGGCACTAATAGAAGTCACACAATTGCTCTAACTGCTGAAAAGGTATTTAGCAGTATATATTTACTAAGTATTTTGCATTTCCATATTCTGTGTACTGCGGGAGACCAGATATAGCAAATGCAGGGTCCTGCATTTAGTAACACTTTAAATTTTGAGCAGTTAGTAATTTAGTTTTGGAATTGCTTGATGATGTGCTCTATTTGAATAATTACTTACCTCCCGTCTACAAAGGGGAATATTTTATCTTTTTTTTTCTTTTTACTATATATTTGCTCAAGTTATTTTCTATCCAAAGCCACAAACTTATTTTATATGACTGGGTAGACTTTATTAACACCATATGTTTTATGCATCTATTTCCTGTACAGTCATATTGTATATGTGATTATTGCTAGTATACTGTCTTTTTGTGGTCATATTTTGCCTTTGAATTGCCGCAACATGTTTTATGTGCATACTGTAAATAGTTATTTCCAAAGCTTTTAATACAAAGCAACATAAACTTACATACTTGTCAAAGTGTGTTTACACTACCTCTTTCTTTTGTAATGATTGTGCTTTATTGATACATTCACTGTAGGTTTTTGCTCAGTTTTTGTACTTTTATTTATATATTCATATATATATACCAAACACAGTACAGGCAACAAATTAGCCCTGAAGTTCCACGGGGGTTGTGCCAACGTGTGGCCAGGGAACAACAAAATCAGGTGGTTAGGCTGGAGTTTTTACCACCTCTGACCTCCCACCTTAACACAGACTTTATTTTGCTAAAGTCTGTACACATGCCATGACCACGATGCTGTAGTTTGTAGCAAAAAGGTTACAGCATTTTGCATTTTGTGGGTCTATGAAGCAACATTGCAACTGCATGTAGTGCAGACACTTGTGATGGTGCAACAGTTTCAGGAATAAATCAAGCAGTGAGGAGACAACATATCTCGTACTCACCACCTGTCAAACATCTCTGAAATGTGATTCACTGCGGATCTCTTTTCAGACAGGCTCAAAGGACTGCCACACATGTAAAACAAGCCTTAACCTCTTTGCACCCACGCTATAGCTGAAGGAGGGCTACAGCATGGCTTAAATTGCTGGAAGGGCGTCATGTACGTCCTCCTGAGCATGTGCTGCCTGCACGCTCTCAGTGGGGGGCGGGCAGCGCACTCTGTGATCAATGAGTCATCATCAACAAGCCATCATCAATGAGTCATCAATGTGATCAGCTGTCAGCCAATGACAGCTGATCATGTGATGTAAACAACCCAGTAATCAGCCTTTTTTTCCCTCATGCTGATAGCGCGAGTAGAAAAAAAGCTGATTACCAGCTTGTGTAAACGGGACATTTATCCTGCACACGGAGAGCCACTGCTGCTTCATTGGTGACCACCAGTGTCACCTACCAGTGCCACCTATCAGTGCCCATAAGCACTGCTAAGCAGTGCCCACCAGTGCCACCTATCAGTGCCCACCAGTGTCACCTTATCAGTGTCCACCAGTGGTGCCAATCAGTGCCCATCAGTGCCTCATCATCAGTGAAACCCCTCAGTGCTGCCTATCAGTGTCACCTGGCAGTGCCTATCAGTGCCACCTATTGTAGCCCATCAATGCCTTTTTGTGCCGCCTATCAGTGCCCTTTAGTGCCACCCATCAGTGCCCATCAGTGCCACATATCAGTGCCACCTATTGGTGCTCATCAGTGCCACCTATCCGTGCAGCCTCATCAATGCCTGCTGATCAGTGCCCACCAGTGCCACCTCATCAGTGCTTATCAGTGCCACCTATCAAAGCCCATCAAGCATGACCGCGCAATTGTCATTCAAAGAGTGACAGCACTGAAAGCTGAAAATTGGTCTGGGCAGGAAAGAGGTTTAAGTGCCCAGTAAGCAAGTGGTAAAATTTCCCTTTTTCACCCAGGGAAAAAAACAGACCATCATAGTGACCCAGTGTGTGGCACATTAAGTAAAAAGGTGATAATTACTGACAGCAATTTGTGTACACTGGCAATAAACAATTATGCTGTCTATTATTTTGAGGAATGATGACTTATGGCAATATGTGAGAGCACAGCAAATTCCAATGCACCACAGATGTGACTTCTGGTGATTTTTGAGCAAGTAAGCAAGGAGAAGAGGACATTTTAAGAACATGTGCACTTAGAAAATGGTGACCACCATTTGCCTCCCCAGCCCCACAACAGCTGGACTTAATGGAATAAACCCACTCCTTCGTATATTGAAATCGCACCACATGACACCTTCAGATCACAGATTCTGATGCTTACTTAATGGACACTGGTGCCCCCACATGGGGCCTACCTGTTGGTATATGAACCACCTTACACCTCTCTGCCTTCTGCGTGTTTCAGAAAGTCATACAAGTTCCAAACCTCACACACTACAGTCACTCTATGCTAAGTGTTAGGCGATCTTTGCCTAATATATTTGTTTGAAAATGGTATCCTAGGATCCCTTGGAGCCTAAAGCTTCTTGAACTCCCCCCCATGCTTACAAATTGTAGCACTAGACATCCTAATCCCCTTACACTTGATTGGCACTCCAGCTCCAAGGGCTCGTACCCACTATTCAAGCTAGCTTTGTGGACAACTTCCATCCATGTTGTTCCATCCTTAAGTTGTTGTTATTTGTTACTACTTATAGTATACTGCAAGGTACTTCTTTTTTCTCTTCTTGCCTGCCCCCCGTTCCTCCCCCCTCCACCCTACCAGGTGTTGCATAGTAAACTCCAATCCTAGACGCAATCATAATCATAATACATGCCTAGCCTGAGAATGGGACCCCTAAATATACTTACACTCAATGTACAAGGGCTAAACTCTCCACATAAACGGTCCAAAGCTTTTAAATCTTTTTTCACCACCAAGGCGCATGTTGTGTGCCTGCAAGAGACTCATTTCACTCCCCGATCCGCACCTAAATTCTTCCACCGAGCATACCCACAAGTGTATACAGCTTCAGCCAACTCCAAAAGTAGAAGCGTTCTTATAGCCTTCCACTGCACCACTATCTGAAATCAAGGACCCGGAAGGCCGCTATCTCTTGGTATCAGGAAAAGTGCTTGATTCTGAAGTAATGGTGGTTTCCTACTATGCACCAAACTCTAAACCCCTACCATTTCTTTCCCATTTACTAGAGGTAGTTGATTCTCACAAACGGGGCACACTCCTCCTCTGTGGGGACTCCTTGCCTGGGCACACCCTAATTACCCTGTGTGGTCCAAATTCCCCCTGTTTAGACCCCCAATATTTCACCAAAGCCCTGTAACGGGGCTCCTAAAAAAATTGTAAAAACATTATAAAAATAAAAACTACTGACACTGTCCTCTTACCTACTGACAGTGTCCAGTGCTCTGCTGACACTGTCAGTATACTGTATATATACATGCACACACACAAATATGTTTGAGCTTTGGGGTGCACATCCTAATGCAATAAGGTGTGCACACCTATGGTGACCACTTTGCTTCTAAAATGATTTTATATGCAATTAGGTCTGACTACACAACTCTACTATAGTAATCGTGGGAAAGGCATGGAAGGCAGTATGGGAAAGCCCCTCAGTCAGCAGAAAAAACTAATGGGGCTAGTTCTATTAATTATCTATTAATATCTATTAATTATTCTGGTTTTAAACCCTGTTTGCACAAATTGGTTCACTAATCTATCAATAAAACTCAATAAATTCCTCTCATACATTAATAAATATCCAAGTTTCCAATAGATATCTTTAAAAGGCCATAATGATTACCACTGGGAAAGCATTTGACTTTTGCAAAAATATGGAATACATTTAAAGATAACTTTGGTAAAATATTTTTAATCTTTTTTATTCTAATTTAGTTCTATTCCTGCAGTTTTTCCACATCTTATAAGTAATTTATTTTGGACAGCAGTACGCTGGGAACATATCTACTTTAATTTGCTTTCTCTTTCCTTGTGAGCTTCATATTTCATTTTCAGTATCTTAGTCAACATGTGACATAATAACATCTTTCAGGTAAGCCTCATACTATAGATTGAGTTATAAGTATATCTATAAATTCTATTCCATACTTGATTGACAGCAGACCAGCATTTTGAGCAAATTAACAGGGGCAAAGTAAGAACTGGAAGACTACATGCCTGAGGCTGAAAGCAATTGATACACAAGCAAGAAGAATATGTAACCTTGTAGGAACGTTGATGAAATGATGCAGTTTTGTGAGAAATATGCAAAATAAAACAATGATTTTTTTAGCAATTTTGTTTTCAAGTTAACATGATCGATTAGTGTTTCTTTTTTAGGTGTCATATATACACATTTTAAATTCTGGATTATATGATTTATAAATATTATCACTTCACTTTTAATTAATATCCATGCAGGACGTTTGGCCCTATAGGTACAAAGCTACTTAGAAACATATACTTAAAGTGTATGTAAAAAATATAAATTGCTTTTCTTTGGTGTCTTTTAGTCTGTGATTAGGGATGGGTAGGGATGAGCTGAACACCCCCCTGTTCGGTTTGCACCAGAACATGCGAACAGGCAAAAAATTTGTTCGAACACACGAACACCATTAAAGTCTATGGGACACGAACATGAATAATCAAAAGTGCTAATTTTAAAGGCTTATAGGCAAGTTATTGTCATAAAAAGTGTTTGGGGACCTGGGTCCTGCCCCAGGGGACATGGATCAATGCAAAGAAAAGTTTTAAAAATGCCCGTTTTTTCGGGAGCAGTTATTTTAATAATGCTTAAAGTGAAACAATAAAAGTGTAATATTCCTTTAAATTTCTTACCTGGGGGGTGTCTATAGTATGCCTGTAAACGGGCGCATGTTTCCCGTGTTTAGAAAAGTCTGACAGCAAAATTACATTTCCAAAGAAAAAAAGTTATTTAAAACTACTCGCAGCTATTAATGAATTGCTGGTCTGACAATACACATAAAAGTTCATTGATAAAAACGGCATGGGAATTCCCCACAGGGGAACCCTGAACCAAAATTTAAAAAAAATGACGTGGGGGTCCCCCTAAATTTCATACCAGGCCCTTTAGGTCTGGTATGGATATTAAGGGGAACCCCGGCCAAAATTTAAAAAAAAAATGGCGTGGGGTCCCCCTCAAAATCTATACCAGACCCTCCAGGTCTGGTATGGATTTTAAGGGGAACCCCGAGCCAAAATTAAAAAAAAATGGCATGGGGTCCCCCCAAAAATCCATACCAGACCCTTATCTGAGCACGCAACCTGGCAGGCTGCAGGAAAAGAGGGGGGCGAGAGAGCGCCCCCCCGAACCGTACCAGGCCACATGCCCTCAACATTGGGAGGGTGCTTTGGGGTAGCCCCACAAGGCACCTTGTCCCCTTGTTGATGGGGACAAGGGCCCCATCCCCACAACCCTTGTCTGGTGGTTGTGGGGGTCTGCGGGCGGGGGGCTTATCGGATTCTGGAAGCCCCCTTTAACAAGGGGACCCCCAGATCCCAGCCCTCCCCCCGTGTGAAATGGTAAGGGGGTACAAAAGTACCCCTACCATTTCACAAAAAAAGTGTCAAAAATGTTAAAAATGGCAAGAGACAGTTTTTGACAATTCCTTTATTTAAATGCGTCTTCTTTCTTCTATCTTCTTTCTTCTATCTTCTATCTTCCTTTGGTTTCTTCCTCCATCTTCTTCTTCTTCTGGTTCTTCTGGTTCTTCCTCCGGTGTTCTCGTCCAGCATCTTCCTCCGCGGCGCCGGTGTCTTCTTCCCTTCTTCTTCTTGGCTGCTCCGCATCCACCATGATGGGAGGCTCCCACTGTGTGACACTTCTCCTCTTCTGACGGTTCTTAAATAACGGAGGGCGGGGCCACCCCGTGACCCCGCCCCCCTCTGACGCACAGTGACTTCCCTGTCCGTCCCCCTCTGACGTCACGGGGAATGCCACAGGGAAATCACTGTCAAGTCCCCGTGCGTCAGAGGGGGTGGGGTCACTGGGTGGCCCCGCCCTCCGTTATTTAAGAACCGTCAGAAGAGGAGAAGCATCACACAGCGGGAGCCTCCCATCATGTTGGATGCGGAGCGGCCTGAGAAGAAGAAGGGAAGAAGACGCCGGCACCGTGGAGGAAGATGCCGGACTAGAACACCAGAGGAAGAACCAGAAGAACCAGAAGAAGAAAAAAAAATGGAGGAAGAAACCGAAGGAAGATAGAAGAAAGAAGATAGAAGAAAGAAGAAGTATTCAAATAAAGGAATTGTCAAAAACTGTCTCTTGTAATTTTTAACATTTTTGACACTTTGTTTGTGAAATGGTAGGGGTACTTTTTTACCCCCTTACCATTTCACACAAGAGGGAGGGCGGGGTCTGGGGGTCCCTTTGTTAAAGGTGGCTTCTAGATTCCGATAAGCCCCCTGCCCGCAGACCCCCACAACCACCGGGCAAGGGTTGTGGGGATGAGGCCTTTGTCCCCATCAACATGGGGATAAGGTGTTTTGGGGGGGTACCCCAAAGCACCCTCCCAATGTTGAGAGCATGTGGCCTGGTACGGTTCAGGAGGGGGGCGCTCTCTCGTCCCCCCTCTTTTCCTGCTGCCTGCCAGGATGCATGCTTGGATAAGGGACCGGTATGGATTTTTGGGGGGACCCTATGCCATTTTTTTTTAATTTTGGCGCGGGGTTCCCCTTAAAATCCATCCCAGACCTGAAGGGTCTGGTAAAGATTTTGAGGGAGACCCCACGCCATTTTTTTTTTAAATTTTGGCCGGGGTTCCCCTTAATATCCATACCAGACCTGAAGGGCCTGATATGGAATTTAGGGGGACCCCCCACGTCAATTTTTTTTTTAAATTTTGGATTGGGGTTCCCCTGTGGGGAATTCCCATGCCGTTTTTATCAATGAACTTTTATGTGTATTGTCGGACCGGCAATTCATTAATTGCCGCGAGTAGTTTTAAATTACTTTTTTTCCTTTGAAATGTCATTTTGCTGTCAGACTGTTCTAAACACGGGAAACATGCGCCCCTTTACAGGCATACTATAGACACCCTCCAGGGACGAATTTTAAAGGAATATTACACTTTTATTGTTTCACTTTAAGCATTATTAAAATCACTGCTCCTGAAAAAACGGCTGTTTTTAAAACTTTTTTTTGCATTGATACATGTCCCCTGGGGCAGGACCCAGGTCCCCAAACACTTTTTATGACAATAACTTGCATATAAGCCTTTAAAATTAGCACTTTTGATTATTCATGTTCGTGTCCCATAGACTTTAACGGTGTTCGCGTGTTCAAACAAATTTTTTGCCTGTTCGCATGTTCTGGTGAGGGGGAGTGTTCGACTCATCCCTATCTGTGATATACACTATTGAAACTGTTTTGTTATATCTGTTCATTAAGTGCAAAAAAAAACATGGTAATCCTTTCAAAAATCTAAAGCTGATAACTTCCTGTCCATTCTGTCTTTGCTATAGTTTTATCAGGTAAAATTGCTCCTAACTCTCTTTGCAGGCTACTAAACACCTCACCTCTATGTTATAAAGTTTAGGAGGTAGGGTTTTCTGGCCAAACTCATTTACTGTTTTAGGGTGACATTGTTGCTCCTTCATAGCTAAAGTTAGCATTGTCACATTGGCTAGTGCTCCATTTGCTGGGGGGTGGCAAACAAACCCCCCTGACCACACACCCACTCACCCACCCACCCGCTCGCCCACCAGCCCCACACTTAACCATTCAAAGGTCATGGACGGCTTTGGCGGCTTCCCTGGCTTCTCCTCCTGGCCAATCCAGTCGCTTCTCCTCCAGACCAATCTGGTCTTAAGACCCGCTGCCTGTCCTGATTGGCCAGGGGGGAGAAGGAGGAAGACAATAGCGAAACAACATTCCCTAATGTCACAAGTGGATGGGCTTGAGGCGCAATGCTCTGCACCCCAAGCCCAACTTTTTTGAAGCCAGTTAGAGCCTCAGGTTCTAGTCACGTGCTTCATAAATAAAAAAACATAGAAATCCATGTGTCCGGCAACCTGCATGAAGATTATAGGGGTGGAGCCCCTGCGCCCCTTATGGACCAGCCGACACTGGTCACAAGAGGTGTATTACCAGCAAGATCACCAGGTGATGATAAAGAAAAAAAGTCTGAAAAAAGAAATCAAATGCAACCACCACATATAAGGACTGGTAAGCTGCAATATATTAAATTTTTGTATTTGGGTTTGAGTTTTTATTAAATTAAACATGTGTAGTTAGACACTGGAAGAAATTGCTGTTTCATTTTTTTTTCAAGTTCAATTACAAAGTCACAACCAAATCTTGTATGTTGGGGTCTATGGTAGTACCCCTTCACAGTCAGCAATATTTCAGATTTAAAAAGACAGCACACATTAATATCCTCAGATATTGATACTTCCTTTAGGATTTGTTTGAAACAGTTAATGTTTTTGAAAAAAACATTCTGATTCTTAATGATACCGCTGTATGCTATCAAGTTCTGTAATACAACAAAGACAATGTTAACCTGACCATAGAGAGGAATATTTTTAAATGAGTAAAAGGAGGGTGAAAACATTTATTTATCATTGTTGAGTTAAAATAAAACTGACAATATCATAACTGCTCTAATGCCGCATACACACGGTCGGAATTTCCGACAACAAATGTTCGATGTGAGCTTGTTGTCGGAAATTCCGACCGTGTGTAGGCTCCATCAGACAATTGCTGTCGGAATTTCCGACAACAAAAATTTGAGAGATGGATCTCAAATTTTCCGACAACAAAATCCGTTGGAAATTCCGATCGTGTGTACACAATTCCGACGCACAAAATTCCACGCATGCTCGGAATCAAGCAGAAGAGCCACACTGGCTATTGAACTTCATTTTTCTCAGCTCATTGTACATGTTGTATGTCACTGTGTTCTTGACGTTTGGAATTTCTGACAACATTTGTGTGACCGTGTATATGCAAGACAAGTTTAAGCCAACATCCGTCGGAAATAAATCCACGGTTTTGTTGTCAGAATGTCCGATCGTGTGTATGCGGCATATTGCTGCGTACACGCGGTCTGAATTTCTGACAACAAATGTTCAATGGGAGCTTGTTGTTGGAAATTCCGACCGTGTGTAGGCTCCATCGAACATTTGCTGTCAGAATGGAATGGCAGTGAAACTGTATGGTCAAAAAGACCATGAGGTTCCCCTGCAGCCATGTTTTTAAAAAGATGCATGCCCCTTTTGGCTAGGTTCACACTAGCCCACACCGTGCATTCTGGTTGGGGGTGCAAGAATCGCTTTGATTCCCACATTCGCAACCACCTGCAGCTGAATCATGCTGTTCTTATGAGACACGTGTGGCTGCCATTCATTCTAAATAGCACTGCCATGCATCTCAGCCCATGGCGCAATCACGGGTGCGGGAACCACAGGGAAACCGCATGGTCAAAAAAGTGCAGGTGCTTTTTTATAAAGGTGCATGCACATTTTTCTGCAGTTCCTACAGAACAGAAGCCCATTAATTTGCCCATTTCATCCACACTAGTGTAAACCAAGCCTTTTTTTGTGGTTTGCGAGACACAGCAGCCCATTCAAATGAATGCCTGAGCCCAACAAGGGCTGCATGGCCTGCACTAGTGTGAACCAAGTCTAATGCCCCGTACACATGATCGGACTTTACGACAACAAATGTTGGATGTGAGCTTATTGGCGGAAAATCCGACCGTGTGTATGCTCCACTGAACATTTGTTGTTGGACTTTCCGTCAACGAATGTTGGCTAGCAGGTTCTCAAATTTTTCACCAACAAATGTTTGTTGTCGGACTTTCCGATCATGTGTACACAGCGAGAGTGAGTCGGTTTACAATTGAGCATATAGTTGTGCCACATCCAATGTTTACAAGAAATGAAACAAGATCCCCAGGTGGCGGACTTTTAAGGCACAAAATGGTATAAAGGTATATTCTAATATGAAAAGTATTTATTAAAATATGAAAAATACACAACATTTAATAAAAAATGTTGAGAATAAACATTCCAGTGTTGTCATACAAATCAGAATACAAGGACTTCCGGTTCCGGCGCCACATGAGGAGGAGGTGAGCAGCTCCAGCTCCCGCACAGCTCCTCACAAAACTGGCATTTAAGCCAGTCACAGCACCGGGGAAACCCCCACCGCCTCCGCTCCATCCCAGGCAGGCATGGATCGCTTCGTGGAGCGATCATACGCTCGGGCGCTGTCCTCGCCCCCCTCCACAGCTCCGCTGGCGGGAGACATAGCGGCCGAGACAGCCAAGATGGCGGCCGCTCCAGACTTAACAGAGGGGCCTCAGCAGCAGCCACAACCTCCCCCTGCCCCAGCTGTGACAGAAACCGACCCCACATCCCCTGCCAACATTGCCCAGGCTGTAGTTCAACTACTGGGGCCATCCCTTACAGCCACTGTGGACGCAGCGGTGCACAGAGGGCTGGAACAGCTGCACATAGAACTCCAGGCTCAGGCCCAGCGCATCACCCAGGTGGAGGAAAGGATTTCAATAATAGAAGATGAGTGCACTGCCTCATCTGCAGCACTTGCACGCATAAATGCTTCACATAGAGACATATGGGACAAACTGGACGATTTAGAAAATCGCTCAAGAAGAAACAATCTGCGCATCATTGGCCTGCCAGAGTCGATCCCAGCCTCCCACCTTACAAACATTTGTGCGAAAACCATCCCAGAGCAACTTGGCCTCCGCATACCGTGCACGGTTGAATGAGCACACCGTATGGGTCAATATTCTGACACACGCGCTAAACCTCGGAATGTGATAGTGAAATACTTAAACTACGCCGACAAAAACGCCATAATGCAAAAATTTCGTCGCACGCGCTCACTGGTGGTAGATGGCGCGAAACTGCTACTCTTCGCGGACTATTCCATAGAGGTAATGAAACAACGCAAGGCATTCTCCTCGGTATGCTCCACTCTGCACCACAATCAGATCCGATTCTCCCTAGCCTATCCAGCTGTCCTCCGCGTTCAAACATCTGAAGGGGAGCAACTCACCTTTCATACACCTGAAGAGGCGGAGACCTACCTAACCAACAGAAGCTCCGAAATGGAACACAGTGCCGCGGCAGAGGGATCACCATCTTCACAGCATGCGTATGGACCCCCTAAACACCCCCGAAGCCCAACCAAACCTCCATATAAGCGCAGCCGCTTCACCAACCAGGAAGATCGCTCTGGGAATCGTTGAAGGAACTGACGGAGGACTCCACATCATCACCCTTTTTCACATTGTCATTTTAGGACGGGTAGTATCAACCCATCTTATACTTTTTCTTTTTCTCCTTACAATTTTTTATCGTTAAGATGAGGATGCTTGTGATGTCTCTATAAACTGCCGTACCTGCTCTCTATAGAGCACTACCCCTTCCAACCTGTAGCTGAAAGTTACACAGTTAAGAATTATACAGTTATAATGTTATA
The DNA here is from genome assembly GCF_042186555.1 of Aquarana catesbeiana. Classification (NCBI taxonomy): domain Eukaryota; kingdom Metazoa; phylum Chordata; class Amphibia; order Anura; family Ranidae; genus Aquarana; species Aquarana catesbeiana. The sequence goes on from NC_133324.1 coordinate 647,558,796, forward strand.
GTCATGTTATTCAATAACAGCCATAATCCCCCACTACCTGGGAAACCTTCCTTTTCAAGGACACTTGCAATGTTATGTTTACATGTATTTTCTATTTTCTGGTCCACTTAAGCCTAATCTTAAGAGGGGGGCTTTCCCCTGTGTTCAGCGTACCTCGCCATTGATTAATTTAAACCTGCACTACCTCCTCAGGGGATTCCCCCCACCAGACCACCCTCCCCTCCTATCCGACACCCCCCCTCCCTATTCCCCTTCCTCTCCCCTACCTTCCCTATCCCCACCCCCCGTTGCTACCACCCTGCCCCTAAGTGAGGAGCTGGCAATCAATGGGAGCTATGCTAACTAGATAGGTGAGACCTCATGTGGAAAAAAGAGAAGTCCACAACTCAAGTTATGTATTTCCTTATACGATATACTGCCTTATTAATGTTTACAACTTATTGTTGCTCAGAGAAGTTTAAATTCATGTTTGCCAACCTAGTTCATATGTCTTCAGGGGTTCTGAGGCGCTTTGGCGGCTCCCAGGAGGTAGATAACACATCCACTCAGGGACTTCTATGCAAGCTCCTAAACCAAAACACTTTCAAATACCAAGTATGTCACAGTCTGCACTTGGGAGTCACCTAAAGTTTGTCTCGTGGAATGTTAAGGGGCTACGTTCCCCTAACAAACCTATGTCCATCCTCAGACACCTGCGGCGTCTCCGGGCTGATGTGGCTCTACTTCAAGAGACACATCTGGCTGCAGACGATCTGCAACGTCTTCGCAGATTGTGGGTGGGCTCTGTTTATGGTTCACCAGCAGTGGGCCGTAGAGCAGGTGTTGCTATCCTTTTACATAAAAATCTACAGCACAAAGTCAGAGATGTCAAGGTTGACTCGGAGGGAAGAAAAATGACTCTACATCTGACTATAGATGACAAACACATAGCACTTACTAACATCTATGCTCCCAATTCTCCTGACACCTCCTTATTCCAGGATTTAGTGAAATGGGTGCTAACTACACCAGAGACGCTACACCTATTGGGTGGGGACTTTAATTCAGTCATGTCCCCCCTAGCTGATCGCACAGGCCCCCCTACACATAGAACACACACCCATACCCCCTCATCATCTGCATCCACCCTACTGTCACAAGCCGTCGCCTCCATGCAATTTGTGGATATCTGGCGCTTAATGCACCCAACAGAACGGAAATACTCTTTTTTTTCACAACCGCACAATACGTTTTCCCGTATAGACTATTTTTTTGCTTCCCCCGGCCCTAAGCTCCATAATCAGTGCACCAGACATACAAGACACAGTGATTTCAGACCACAGCCCAATCGTGATTCATCTCACTCAAACAGCTCGCTCATCTCCCTCCCCTACTTGGCGCTTCCCCTCCTATCTAGCTGACAATGAGGACTTTCAACATACACTATACTGCGCCTGGGAGGAATACATCTCCACTAATGGAGCTCACATTACAGATCCTAACCTATTCTGGGAAGCAGGCAAGGCCTTCTTAAGAGGTAAAATAATTTCATACACAACCCAGTTTAAAAAAAAAGCCAAGCAACAGTATAGTAAATCAAGCGAAGCCCTACGCCTGGCTCATGAGCAGCTCACAATAAACCGCACCATAGAAAACATACAAAAATGGAGACAGGCCAAAAGCACCTTTGACCTATGGGCAGAACAGCACGAAGCGGCCAAAACATCATACTCTCAGTTACATTTTCATAGATTTGGAAACAAGGCTGGTAGGCTCCTGGCCAAGATGTGCTCAGGCCCCAGACGTCCCACCCGTATCTCAGCTCTTAGAGCTAAGACAGGCTCTATGATCACCTCCCCAGCTGAAATTAGCAACCTACTAGTGGAATACTATACCAATCTATACAAACCCACCACTGACTTACTGCTCGACAAAATACGTTTACCTGAACTCCACCACACACAATTAGAGACGATTAATGCCCCCATCACTGTTGATGATATTCGATTCACGATCAAAAACATGGCCTCGGCCAAAGCCCCAGGACCCGATGGATGTACCGCTGAATTCTATAAAATGACCAAAGAATTTATCCCTGATACTTTAAAACATGTTTACGCAGCTATGTGGGACGGAGGGCCCTATCTTCCTATGGGAACACAGGCCCACATCAAATTAATCTCTAAGAAAGGGAAAGACCCCCTATTACCGGGCTCATACCGACCGATATCATTAATAAATGTTGATGTCAAAATCCTATCCAAAATAATTGCGTCACGGCTAGCACCCCTACTGCCATCTTTACTACACCCAGCCCAATCTGGCTTTGTTTCGGGCAGATCGGCCACCCTAAACATTCGCAAAGTGTTAATGGCTCTTGAATACGCCAAAACTCACCCTAACCAAGACATTGCCATCATGTCATTAGACGCGGAAAAGGCCTTTGACAACATCAGTTTCTCTTGGCTCTTTAGAGTGATGACACAATTTGGATTCTCAGGACCGATTATGCGATTTCTGCTACAAATGTACGCATCCCCTACCGCACGTCTTGTCACCCCCGACTTTATCTCGGACACGATTCCATTAACGAAAGGAACGAGACAGGGGTGCCCCCTGTCTCCACTCCTGTTCAATCTAGCAATTGAACCCCTGTCCAGAATACTAAATTCAGCTGATGGAATCAGTGGCATCACTCTGGAGAACCACACTCTTCGTTCGGCACTATTCGCAGACGACATACTACTATTCTCCACCGACCCTATAACAGACTTCGACAGACTCAAACGACTTTTTTCAGACTTCAGACTTTGCTCAGGATTCAGAATCAATTTTGATAAAAGTGAGATCCTACCATTACACCCCCATCTCTCCAGTAAATGGAAACACCTATCCCCCCTGGCCATAGCCAACCAACATATTACATACCTGGGCATTAAAATAGGACGTGAACCATCCTCTTTATATTCTTTGAACTACCCCCCTTTGATAACCAAAATTGTGAAGGCGTTGGAGGCTTGGGGGTCCCTCCCTCTCTCGCTCTTTGGGAGATGCCACCTTTTCAAAATGGTGTCCTTTGCGCGCCTGCTCTACCCAATGCAGACCATACCTCTTCTAAATAAACATTCAGACATCCAAACACTTCAAAAGGCCCTAACTACCTTTGTATGGTCTCATAAAAAACCTCGCATAGCGCTACAGAAATTATGTCTCCCGAAGGGCGAGGGTGGAGCGGGACTGCCCAATATGCGTTTTTACAACCTGGCATGTTTACTTAGACAGGGCTTAGTCTGGCTAACTGGTAGTTCTAAATATTCTAACCTATACTTAGAAGAGGCTATGGTACACCCATATACCCTCTCGGCCATCCTCCATTCTAATCCCAATACATTACCCCCCCACCTCAAAACAAGTGTAATAATCAAGGATACGGTCGTTGCATGGAGAGAAGTAAGAAAATTGCTCAAAGTGCAATCCAACATCTCCAAATACCTCAAAATACAAGGCAACCCTATGTCCCTTCCATCTATCATCCACAAAGCTTTTGGCCAATGGAAACTTAAAGGCCTCACAGATGTCTCCTCTTTTTATCTCAACAAGCCGGGCAAATTCAAACCGTTTCATACCCTGATGCGGGAATATTCCCTACCACCAACACATGCTTTCTTTTATCACCAACTCATCAATTATCTCAAATCATGCTCTGGTCCTAATACCAACCCACTTCAAACATCCTGCATTGATACTCTCATCAAAAGCAATAACTACTCCATCTCCAATATTTACTCCTGTCTCATACAACATCAAACACGGAAGTATGCCCTCAAATCCTTTCAAAAATGGTCACACGTCTTAGATGACGAATCTCTACCAGAAAAAATCCTTGAGGGGTACAAGACAATACGCAACCTTACTGCTTCTGAATCTTGGAGGGAAACACAATTTAAGATCATTCACAGAGCTTATTTCCCTTTCCGCTACAACAAGAAGGACCCCACCCAAGCCCAATGTTCCTGGTGCAACATACCTCACCCCACGTTACTACACAGACTCTGGGATTGCAACAAGATTGATGCTTACTGGACTAAGGTGATCACCTACATCAACGAGGTCCACAAAATTCAATGCACAAAGGACCGCCTACTATGCCTGTTCAGCATACCCCCTTCACCCTCATCGCCAACGAGGGTCTCACAAAATATTTCACATTGGGCTCACCTCTGTCTTCTAGTGGCTCGCAGGACTATCATGTCTCACTGGATATCAGCTACTCCTCCTACCCTAACAACGTTTAAAAAAGCCTTGGCATCACTTTTCAATCTAGAAAGGCTGGACACCATCACCCTTAATTTCCGATCAACTTCCCGTTTTTTCAAAAGATGGAGGAAATACATTGAAGCTACATTCGCTCCACAGGCACTGATCGAAATAATGAACCCATTTCGATACACGAAATGGTACTTGACAAAAGATGTCACCAATTCTCCAGGCCGACTCAAAATACCCCCCACCCCAGATTCCTTTATTTTTAACCCACCGTAGGTTATCCATAAACTCATTGTGCCCCTAGGCATCCACCCTCTCAAATTTAGTCAGACGCTGCCTCCACTCCTGAAGGTATTTAGATGTTAAGATTTTATATGTCGAGCAAAGTTTCGCCCCATAATGTTGATAAGATGGCAAACATGAACTCCCCCATCTTCCCTTTCCCCTAATTTTTCTTTTTATTTTTTATTTTTTATCTTTCTGTTACTTCTCTTTTGATCTAACTGATATGACAAGATTGTATTTCAACTACTATGAGAAGTCATTCAACTTATAGATTGTAATGAGTAATACTCTGTAACTTTTGTGACACTAAGTCTTATACTTTTGTATGCCATAAAACCCAATAAATATTTTTCAAATCAGAATACATATAACTGACTAGTGTTTCCTGTACCCAACGCGTTTCGGAGCGAAAATGTAATCCTCCTTCTTCAGGGGTATAGTTTAAAAAAGAAACTCAGTATTCTACATTAAAATAGAGAAAATGATAGCATAAATATACAAATATATAACATATTGTACATCCAATTATAAAGTGTCAGGCAGGATTCATGGAGGGATGAATTTTTTTTTGTACCCTATGGGAGGGTCTATCGCTACTTTGAGATTTTTCTGAAAAAACTGTTTAAAGAAAGCCTATACACATTTTTTAATACCTCTCCTCTATCCCTGCCCCCTCTCCAGCTAGATCAGCTGTGTTTCATATGGCTGATTGCGAGGGGGAGGAGGGAGGGGGGTGTTCTCTGCATATCAAGGCCGCTCTCTCTGGCATCCAGTTCATTCCTGGGCTGGAAAATTTTTTTTTTTAACCATTTTCACCATTTTCACTCTTTACTTTAGCTGTGGCATTCGCAGACAGCCTCTCCTCTTGTTGCATTTTTCTTACCACACAAATAGCAATGTAGCCAATTCCATACAATATTTTAGAACCAAGCTATTTTTTATAATGGGCTAATATACTTCATTGCATTAAAGCTTTGTAACCTATTGGAGGGTCTATCGCTACTTTGAGATTTTTCTGAAAAAACTGTTTTAAGAAAACCTGTACACATTTTTTAATACCTGTCCTCTCTCCCTGCCTCCTCTCCAGCTAGATCAGCTGTGTTTCATACGGCTGATTGAAAGGAGGAGGAGGGAGGGAGGTGTTCTCTGCATATCAAGGCCGCTCTCTCTGGCATCCAGTTCAGTCCCAGGCTGGGTGCTGGAGCGAACGGTCATATTATTCCCACAGGTATGTTTTTTGTCTGGCAAGTTTATTCTACCATTTGCCTGCATTTGGTCTGTTGGATCCTTGACTCCCTATACATAATTTTTTGTCTATTGACTTACTCACACTTTTCACTCTCCAACAAAAAAAAAATTTTTCAAAAAGTTTTTTTTTTGATCCATTTTCATTCTTTCCTTTAGCCGTGGCATTCACAGACAGCCTACCCTCTTGTTGCGTCTTTCTAACCACACAAATAGCAACACAGCCAAGTAATTTCCACACACCACTGTGCAGGTATATTATCTATCTATCTATCTATCTATCTATCTATCTATCTATCTATCTATCTATCTATAGATAGATAGATAGATAGATAGATAGATAGATAGATAGATAGATAGATAGATAGATAGATATATTTATATATATATCTATCTATCTATATATTTTTTTTTTTGTCAACAGTTTATATACAATATTTTAGAACCAAGCTATTTTTTATAATGGGCTAATATACTTCATTGCATTAAAGCTTTGTACCCTATGGGAGGATCTATTGCTACTCTGAGATTTTTTTGAAAAAACTGTTTAAAGAAAACCTGTACACATTTTTTAATCCCTTACATTCATTAATTAATTTCATGCTTTCAGGGTCCTTTCCTGCTTTTCGGTCCCAGTGGGTCCTCAGGCTTCCCCTCCTCCGGGTTGGTGTTGTGTGGGCGTGGGGGAGCTGGACCAGCACATACGGGCCAGGCATTCTCCTGTTCTTGAGGTATGCCTGCATATTGAACTCTGTGGCTCAAGCAATTTGGAAACAACTCCTCTTGGCACCTCTATGTTTTTAAACAATTGTGACTTCCAGTCTATGTAAGTGCTCTCCACTTTATTATCCCTCCATGAACCCTGCCTGACACTTTATATTTGTATGTACAATATGTTATATATTTGTATATTTATGCTATCATTGTCTCTATTTTAATGTAGAATACTGAGTTTCTTGTTTAAACTATATCCCTGAAGAAGGAGGATTACATTTTCACTCTGAAATGCGTTGGGTACAGGAAACACTAGTCCGTTATATGTATTCTAATTTGTATGACAACACTGGAATGTTTATTCTCAACATTTTATTTATTAAATGTTGTGTATTTTTCATATTTCAATAAATACTTTTCATATTAGAATATACCTTTTTACCATTTTGTGCCTTAAACGTCCACCACCTGGGGACCTTGTTTCAGATCATGTGTACAAAAGTCTGTCGGACAAAAGTCCACACATACTCGGAATCAAGTACGAGCCGGAAGTGCTCGGTCTTGTAAAACTAGCGTTCGTAATGGAGATATCACGTACGTCTTGTACATCATTACGTTCATAATTGTTGGCCAACATTTGTGTGACTGTGTGTATGCAAGACAAGTTGGAGCCAACATCCTTCGAACAAAAATCCATGGTTTTGTTGTCAGAAAGTCCGATCATGTGTATGAGGTGTTAGACTTTAACACATTTGAGACGTGTACTGATAAAGAAATAATCTATTAGGTTCAAGAGAAAATATTGACACATTCTGAACCTTTTTGGCTGTAGTCTAGATACAATCCATTATACTGTGACAAAGAAAAGTGATTTAAATAATCTATTAGGTTCAAGACAAATTCTTGACACATTCTGAACTTTTTTGGCTGTAGTCTAGATACAATCCATTATACTGTGACAAAGAAAAGTTATTTTACATAACAATGCTCATAACAGTTTTGAATTATATAAGTCACTTTTATCTGACTAAAAAAACAAAACAAAATATAGCGAAGTGCAACCAAAAACAATTAAATCAAGTCCAAATAACAAAATCCCACCGTTGTGCAACTTTGAGTGACAGTTCATAAATTTCCAGTGACTTCAGTGACCATCCCCTCTAGCTGGAATGCCTGCTCACCTCCAAAAATGTACCCCACTACAGAGTCACATACACCTGTGATTGTATCTCTCAGGATGCCTTGGGAAAACAACTCCTCCACCTGGTGTTTCTGGACAAGACAGACCTCCTCTCAGGTTCTCACTATGTAGACCCCACTGTAGAGTCACACACGCTTAGTGTAATATCGCTCAGGATTTGCCGGGAACACAAATCCTCATCACAGTGCACCTAGACAGCTCGGACCTCCTCCCGGGATATACAAATGTGGAAAAACATGTGTGTCATCAAATATGTTATGAACGGAGAAAAATATCCTGAATGGTGGCACCTCATACCTGTACATGTTACGCTCTCTGATGAGCTTCTCCAACAGGTCTTCTTTAGCAGCATCATATTTGATGACACACCTATATAAAAATACTGTGTGATATATATATATATATATATATATATATATATATATATATATATATATATATATATATATCAGTGGGATGCTTCCTGAAGTCTGGGACATCCAAACTTACACCTGGATCCAAGGTCCGGATAGCAGGAGAGGATAGGAGAGGTACAGATACCAGCCACCATGCAAGAGGAATTCAGAAGAAGGTTGCGAGAGATGCAGATATAGCACAGAGGACCAGTATCAGAGCAGGTCCTGCTGGGATGGTTTGATTCTATCCGCTGCAAACTATGGAAGGAATCGCTAGCCCGTGAGCAGTGTCACCAGAGAAAAGTTCTCCCCTCCATCCAGGAAAGGTACTGGTCGCAGTATGGATTGCGGGTGCTGTTTTTGGGAGAAAAACCGCACAAGGAGCAGACAGCTGAATTAAGCAGGCTAATCTGGGCAGAGATGCGGCTGGATGAGAGCTACAGAGCCCACCGGTGGCATGTATCCCAAGCATGCCCTTGGATAGCAGATGACAGCCCAATGGAAGGCTTTGGCTATGGCGGCCTGGGACTGTTGTATGTGAAGCTGACAGGGGATAGTGATTTGGAGTGGCAGTTGGACGAAATCATGGATTTCAGAGAAGGGCTACTGAACGTCTCGAAGTACACTGGGCACTGGAAGATATAGAGTTTCCGGCCATTCAGGAATGAGAGCTGGAGATCGCCTACAGACGGCTGCTAGACTCTGCTCATCACCAGGGCTGGGCTCCCTTTGCCTGGGACTATCAGGAAATACCAGTTGACAACTCTGAAATCCTGGCTGAAGAGTCGGCAATGTGGCAGGGTAACAGTGTGCTTTGTCAACCTGCCCCGCAGCTATGGAAACAGAGGTCTTATGACGGATGCAGAATGTGCTGACTGACCTTAATAATCCTGTTTCTGCATGGGATGATCTTGGATGGAGGAATGTGCCTGTCCAGCAGCATGCCAGAGAATTGGCAGTGGAAAATCTGGAGATTACCATCCCCAAAGCTGAAGTCCAGACAACAGGGCAGAGCTCTGGTAACCTCTGCCCAGCACTGATAGCATCTTCTGGGTTCAATGGACAGGAGATGGTGAACCTCTATCTCCAGACACCAGTTGCAGAGACAGGGGATTTGATAGACTTTTCTGCTGAGGAAGAACAACCTGATGACCCTCCAGCAGAAGAGCTGGTATCAGGGCCAAACTTCACTGTGCTCTGCCCAGCACCAACAGCAGTATCTGTGGAGTTGCAAGGAACTTTTCCAGCTGAAGTGCTGGTCACCAGACAGAGGGTCCAAGACCTCTGCCCCACACCTGTGGCAGTTCTGGAGGCTCAGGGTGAGAAGGTGGCGATCACTTCCCAGCAGCAGATACAGGGGGAGAAGGGAGAGTAGTTTGTTGTCCCTCCCCAACAGTCGGCCAGGGTGGAGAAAGCAGTCTTTCCTTCCCAGCAAAGATCCGTGCACCTGGGAGACAGTACCATAGACATGTCGTCCCAGCAGCCAGATGAGGGAACGGAAAAGGAAGCAGCCAGCTCACCTCCCCGATGGCAGCTACACAGTTTGGGATAGGAGGAATCCAGCCTCTTGCCCCAATGGTTAGCCGAAGCGGATGATGTGAAGTCCCAAGCAGAAGTGCTGGCAGGAGAGTAGAGTGCTACCAAAGTCTGCCCAGCACTGGCAACAACTGTGGTGTTCCAGGGAGCTGGGACAGTTGGTTCATCTCTCCAGCCACAGATTACAGAATGTATGGATTGAATGGACTGTTCATCGGAGGATGTTATAGATTATGCATCACCTGCTCAAGTACTGGCAGCAGGACAGAGTACTGCAGACCCCTGCTCCACACCTGTAGCAGTTTCGGAGGCCCGAGGTGAGAAGGTGATGGTTCCTCTTTCCCAGTGGATTTCAGACAGAGATGCAAGGTGGAGAAGCTGCCATTTCCCCTCCCCAACAAGGTTTACTGCACCTGGGAGACAATACCAGTGAAAGGGAGTTCCAACAGCAGACGGCGTGCCAGAATGATGACACCAACCCAGCTGAAGCACTGGCAACCGGACAGAGGGTCCAAGACCTCTGCCCCACACCTGCGTCAGTTCTGGAGGCCCAGGGTGAGGGGGTGGTGGTCACTCCCGAGCAGCAGATCAGGACCCAAGGAGAGAATGCAATCGGCACCTCACAACTGCAGCTTGATCTGGTGTCAGTGGACGGTCCTGCTGTCTCCCCTAGCATAAACCCAGCAGAAGTGCTGGCAACCGGGCAGAGTGCTACCAACCTCTGCCCAGCACCCGCAACAACTGTGGAGTTCCAGGGAGCTGGGGCAGTTGGCCTCCCTCCTGAACAGTTAGCTGGAGCGGAGGATGTGGAGTGCCCAGCAGAAGTGCTGGCAACAGGGCACAGGGCTACCAACCTCTGCCCAGTACCAGCAACAACTGTGGAGTTACAGGGATCCGGGGCAGTTGGCCCCTCTCTCCAGCGACAAGCTGAGGTAGTAAAGCTGCTACTAGCAGCCGAATCACTGACAACAGGGCAGAGAGCCGCTGGCCTCTGCCTAGCACCTACAATGTCTCTATAGCTTCAGGAAGCTGGGGCAATCGGCCCCTCTGCCCAGCAGCAGACCGAGCCCCGGAATGTTAAAAACCATCCAGCTGAAGCACTGGCAGCCGGACAGAGAGTTAATGACCTTTGCCCCACACCTACTAAGGTCAACTATTTCTTGCAGCCAAGAATGGAGATCATGCGGACAGACTATTCACTCTGCCCGAGTAATGCATGTCCAGACCAGGTGGAGGTCTGGGACCTTGTTAGTCAACTTTTGATGGGGAGAAATGTGACAGACTCACCTGGGACAGAGGCTTTTGGAGGGAACTGAATGCTAGCCTTTTGTCTACCGACTATGGGCCCTGGCATTTGAGGGAGCTACAAGCATTTAGGAAGATTTTCTGTTATGTAATGCAAAATGATATTATTAAGGAGGCCGTGATGGTCTCTGCATGCTTGGGACTCATATAGCAGATGTGAAAGGAATGCTGATTAATGAGATCTGGAAAGCCCTGGGTCTCCTGTTGTCTACTAGTGTGGCTTCTAAGAGTATTTCACCCATTGTTGTTTGTGTTAATTAACCTTGCTATTGTATGAAGGAGCTCTGTGTTGATATTTATGATAATGTGTATTGTATAGTCGGTGAGCTAGGAGACGTGAAGTCTACCCTGAGGAGTCATATCTCTGAGTCACCTAGTCTGGGTAAATGATTTAGTAAACTAGCTCATGTTAATTAGGTTTCTGGTTACAGGTGTATTGTTAGAGTAATATGAACAGGAGGGAGGAACCTCCTCTTTTACTGTATATAGGACTTGTATTTTGGTTCTAATAAAACAGTCCATGTTCAGCAACTAAACAAGTATCATCTTGTTTTGTGCTTGTAAGCGGCTGGAATATCTGATATCTATATTCAGACTGTGAGGAAGTGGTATATGAGGAAAGCATTCAAGTGGAGAGTGGGACGTTTTGTTACAGACCTCATTTGAGGTGATGTTGGGTAATATTAGTGTCACGGAACGTCCCACACTCCGCTTGAGTGCTTCCGTCATATACCGCTTCCTAAGTTCTGGAACACGAGTCCAATGGATCTGGCTATAGGAACCCCAAGAACTAGACAACACCAGTCTTGGAGTACATCAGAACTAACTCTTTATTTGAGATATCACACACATTTATACACCAGGCTGACTCAAAGCTAAACTAATTAACATGAGCTAATTATCTCATCCTTTATACAGCCTAAGTGGCTGAGACATGACCTTTCGCCCAGACTTTTGGTCACCGAGCTTCACACAGGAATATAAACACAATAGCTGGAGCTAATTACAATTAACAATACAAACATAACCTAATTAACCTAATTAACATGAGCTCCAATAGGAGTCGTCCCGTCTCCTACATTGTATAGAGGACAATGTGATCAGCTCATTCAATTAACACACATTACCATAAACATCAACACAGGGTTAATTAGAACAAACAACAATGAGTTGAATACCTTTAGAACCTAGACTAAACTTATTTACATTAAACCCATTATAGCTGACATCAGACAGGTGAGTGGAGATGATGACATTAGCATCTCCTCACAGGATGTGTCCCAACAGTATAATTCAGTCTTATCATTCTAATATGGCATATAACGGGTTCCAGAGTCTGTGTGTTTTGGGGGGACATGGAGCTGAATCCAAAGTAACACCAACCCCAGGGTCCCCAGGCATACAGCTCACAGAGAGCACCATTCCCCCAAATGCTAGGGCCCATAATCGGTGGGCAACAGGCTTGCATACAGTCCTCTCCAACAGCCTATGTTCTGGCTAGGTCTGTGACATTTCTCCCCTTTCGGCAGGAGACTAACACAGGAGGAGACCCCAGACGGGTTGACTCCGAAGTTAGTAAACAGCTCCAGTCCTCTACTGCCTGTACCCACACAGTACCCCAAATAAATTGTTCCAAACAAAGCATTACTCACCCAGCCAACCTCTGCCTCTCTCAGAGAACATATCTGCCGCTGGGGAGAGGCCTGGACTGGCCTTTCTCCCTGGAATCCTTTCTGCCGCTGGAGAGAGGACAGGGTGTCTGGGCTCACTCTGTCATGCTGTTGGGGATCTGGGCCCACTGCCCAGCATCCCTGGAGTATACAGGTGGAGACTGAAGTCCCATCCACCTTCACAGGAAATCCATCCTCTGTTAGTTGAGGGCAGAGTCCAGCAGTCCTCAGCCCTGTTGCCAGCCCTTCTGCTGGAAACCCCACACCATCTGTTCCGGCTAACTGTTGGAGAGGGAGGCCGACTGCCCCGCCTCCCTGGAACTCTGTAGTTGTTGCCGGTGCTGGGCAGAGGTTGGTAGCACTCTGCCCTGTTGCCAGCACTTCTGCTGGGGACTCCGCATCCTCTGCTCCGGCTAACTGTTGGGGCAGGAGGCTGGCTTCCTCCACTCCCAAACTGTGCAGCTGCCATTGGGGAGGTGAGCCGGCTGCTTCCTTTTCCATTCCCTCATCTGGCTGCTGGGACGACATGTCGATGGTACTGTCTCCCAGGTACACGGATCTTTGCTGGGGAGGAAAGCCCACTTCCTCCACCCTGGCCAACTGTTGGGGAGGGATAACACACACCTCCTCTCCCTTCTCCCCCTGTATCTGCTGCTGGGAAGTGATTGCCACCTTCTCACCCTGAGCCTCCGAAACTGCCACAGGTGTGGGGCAGAGGTCTTGGACCCTCTGTTCAGTTACCAGATCTTCAGCTGGAGAAGTTTGTTTTAACTCCATAGATGCTGCTGGCAGAAAATCACATGTCCCTGTCAGTGTTGTGGGAGAAAGGCTGACTACCTCTTCTCTCAAGAAGGCTGAAGCCACTGTTGGTGCTGGGCAGAACACAGTGAACTTTGGCCCTGATAGCAGCTCTTCTGCTGGAGGCTCATCAGGTTGTTTTTCCTCAGCAGAAAAGTCTATCAAATCCCATGTCTCTGCAACTGATGTCTGGGGATAGAGGTTCACCATCTCCTGTCCATGGAACCCAGAAGATGCTATCATTTCTGGGCAGAGGTTAGCAGAGCTCTGCCCTATTGTCAGCACTTCAGGTTTGGGGACGGCAATCTCCGGATTTTCCACTGCCGATTCTCTGGCATGCTGCTGAACTTGTTCTAGCAGTTTCCTGTATGCCCTTTCCAGATGCTGTTCCTTCCTTAGCAAATGGTCCAGATCAGGTTTGAGCTCTGAGACCCCTGCAAGACCGAGCATAGACTCTCTATAGTCTCTCAGGTCCTCAAGGTCAGGTTCCCCTTCATCGCCAAACATAAAAAGATCTGTAAGGTTCTCCCACAGCAATCCAGGGCCGCCAAAGTCATATCCCTCCGGAGAGCATTCTGTTGTCTCCCCTAAATATCCCTCCTCTGCGTGCCATTGCAGAGCCCGATAATGATTGTCCAGCTCTATCTCCTGCTGGACCAACCTGTCCAACTCAGTCACCCATTGCTCCTGGGGCTGCTCTCCCAGGAATGCCATCCGCAATGCCCGTTGGTCACTGGCCCGTTGCTCTTGGGTTGGAAAGCACTTGCCCTGTTTTGTACCAGCGAGACGGAGGGCTGCAATCCAGAGCTCCACCCGAATCAGCTGCCTGAGCTCCAGGTATTCATCCTCAGACACAGTCCTGGTGTACGTTGAAAGGATGATCCGCAGCAGCCCCGGGAATTCTGATGCCAGGTCCATATCTCCGCTGGGGTGACTGAAGTCTGCTATGCTGATCTTGGATCCAGTTGGAGGTTTGGATGTCCCAGACTTCAGGAAGCTTTCCCGCTGCTTGCCACCAATGTCACGGAACGTCCCACACTCCGCTTGAGTGCTTCCGTCATATACCGCTTCCTAAGTTCTGGAACACGAGTCCAATGGATCTGGCTATAGGAACCCCAAGAACTAGACAACACCAGTCTTGGAGTACATCAGAACTAACTCTTTATTTGAGATATCACACACATTTATACACCAGGCTGACTCAAAGCTAACCTAATTAACATGAGCTAATTATCTCATCCTTTATACAGTCTAAGTGGCTGAGACATGACCTTTCGCCCAGACTTGTGGTCACCGAGCTTCACACAGGAATATAAACACAATAGCTGGAGCTAATTACAATTAACAATACAAACATAACCTAATTAACCTAATTAACATGAGCTCCAATAGGAGTCGTCCCGTCTCCTACATTGTATAGAGGACAATGTGATCAGCTCATTCAATTAACACACATTACCATAAACATCAACACAGGGTTAATTAGAACAAACAACAATGAGTTGAATACCTTTAGAACCTAGACTAAACTTATTTACATTAAACCCATTATAGCTGACATCAGACAGGTGAGTGGAGATGATGACATTAGCATCTCCTCACAGGATGTGTCCCAACAGTATAATTCAGTCTTATCATTCTAATATGGCATATAACGGGTTCCAAAGTCTGTGTGTTTTGGGGGGACATGGAGCTGAATCCAAAGTAACACCAACCCCAGGGTCCCCAGGCATACAGCTCACAGAGAGCACCATTCCCCCAAATGCTAGGACCCATAATCGGTGGGCAACAGGCTTGCATACAGTCCTCTCCAACAGCCTCTGTTCTGGCTAGGTCTGTGACAATTAGCCTATGTTTCTGTTTTCCACTAGTGTATTTTACTTTATTATCAGTTTTCACCACCTATCTTAAGCCTCAAAGCAACTGGATCAATCTTTCTTTGTTTTTTTATTTTTTTTTCGTTACAAACTGGACATATGTTGAGACAAAGTTGAAATCACATTAAGACTGTCCAAAGCCATAATTTAATTATTCAGTAAATCTTCTCAAGGTATAAATGTCAACTGCATATTCTTCTTAGTTGTTTACCCAAAAGCTCATACCACTCTGTGCTCAGTAAACTTACTCTCTTGCTCATAACTAAAAGTGACGATATTCTATTGTTCTTTCTGCAAAAGACAGTTTTTTAAGCATGCACCCAAGTCTTCAAAACCTGTTCACTTTAGGTCATAAGCCTAACAACTCACAATACAGACGGTTGAGAATTGGGATTTTAAGTCACCACATCGACAATCAGTTAGGCAACAACCAGCCAAAGGAGCACACATAGCAGACTGAAAATGCTGCTGCTTATTGCAAGACAATGGCTTAGTGTTGTGAGCCTTCCATGGGAATTGCTGGTAAGATCTACAGTTGCAATAAAAAGTATGTGAACCCTTTTGGAATGATATGGATTTCTGCACAAATTGGTCATAAAATGTGATCTGATCTTCATCTAAGTCACAACAATAGACAATCACAGTCTGCTTAAACTAATAACACACAAATAATGAAATGTTACCATGTTTTTATTGAACACACCATGTAAACATTCACAGTGTAGGTGGAAAAAGTATGTGAACCCTTGGATTTAATAACTGGTTGAACCTCCTTTGGCAGCAATAACTTTAGCCAAACGTTTCCTGTAGTTGCAGATCAGATGTGCACAATGGTCAGGAGTAATTCTTGACCATTCCTCTTTACAGAACTGTTTCAGTTCAGCATTATTCTTGGGATGTCTGGTGTAGATCAGGGCTTAATCTAGGTCCGTCGTAGGGTCAAGGTCAAAGGTCAAGGTCAGAGTCAAAGTTAGGTCATAGGTCAAGATCAGAATATTTTAGGTAGGGTTTTACAAAAAAATATATATTTTTTATTTAGTATATTTAGTATTATCAGTGTCAATGTCTTTTAGGTAGGATAAAAAAACAGCAAAATGTGCACTATTGTTTCTGGGCCCTACTAGGTACAAAGAACAAATAAACATATACAGTGTAGGTGGTATCGCTGCAATAGCCAGGAACAAGACCATTTATTTTGGGTTTTTCTTTGGTGGTAAGTTATGGTAATAGCAATAAATATACAGCTAAAATTTAAATGGATCAGTTTGCCTTTAATAATAAAAAAAATAAAAATAATGTTCATTACCAAATTATATCAAAATGCAAACCCAATTTGTTCTGAAAAAAAAACAAGGTATAATCTACCTTGATACACAAAGTAGTTAAGATGATCTGTACAGTATTACTAACGCATGTCAAAGTTACAAAATTGTTTTCATGGGTTAGGATTTGTTTTACCCTCCGTCATGAAGGGGTTAAGAAAGCTGAATACACAATGCCAAACATAATAAACAATAGATTTTTAGTTTACATATACTTTCAGTCCTTTTTTGTACTTTTGGTAGACATGGGGCTATATAAATAAATGGGCTTTGTAGGGTTTAACCTTTTTACCGCCATGGTGAATGAAATAGAACAACTTCCATCTGATTAGCTCAGTAGGCCCTACATCAGCTGCATTCCTTGCTTCAGTGACCATGACCTAATAGCCCAAGTGTTCCCCAGACTCTGTTGTTTAAATGAATAGCTATGATCAGTGGTTGGCTGGTCACAGTCATTTATACAAAATATCCCTATTTCCTCTGCTGAGACTTATGTGTGCCCCCTTCACTCCTTTGCTCTCTGCTGTGGGCCCATAATCAGCAATCAGTTTACCTCTGATCCCTGAAATTCTCTTATGTGTCCTCCAATCCTTGTGGTTTCCTGTGTGCTCTCCAATCACTGCTCTCCCTTTCCTATGTGCTCCTCCAATCCCTGCAGTGCTCACTGTTCTAAATCCTGCTCTGCCAGATTTCACTTGTACCTTTCCATTTACTGCTCTCCCCTTCCTGTGTGCCCCTCTGATTATTGTTCCACCCCCTCTACTGTGTGTATTCCAATGACTGTGTGCCCTTCAATTTACAGATCCAATTTGTATTATCACAGCTCTCCCCACTCTTTGTACCCTCCAATTACTGCAGCTCTGCAACTACCCCCAGTGGGTTTTGGAGGGGAGCTGGTTGTAGGCATTGATGATTCCATCAGTGTAATGGTGAGCAATGAAGCAATACATTCTGATTCCTCTATGTTCTTAAATAAACACTAGCGCTGGCGTACCTTGATAACTGAATGAAAAGTAAGAAAAAATGGCATGCTTACTCTCTCTTCAGGTGGTGAATCTCTTTCTCTGTCTCAAAAGTGAAATAGCAAGGGCCTGTTTAGACCACTGATATTTCCTCAAATATCCCACTGGTAAAAAATACAAAAAATTCTTTAAAAAAATGTGCTGCAGCGCATTGTTACATCCATCGCAATATTACATTTTTTATCTTTTTAAAATTTTTCTTTAATTACATGAATTCAACTCTGTAATATGCTACATTGCAATGGAATTTATGCCTGCATAATTTTATAGCAACACAGCACACATTTGGCACTGTGGATCAAGCATTACCATAATGCATAAGTCTGAAGCCATAGTCATGCACAGGGGGTGTGGCAGGTGTGCCTGGGCATATCCTAATCACTACATACGGTGCAGATTCCGCCTAGTGCCCAACCTACCCCCCATGTTGCCCCCACCCTGCCTCGCAGTTCTGCTGGCTTCTCACCTCTCCTCCCAGCTGCTCTGGGGGATGTTTTCATTTGGAAAGCAGGGAAAGGGGCTAATAAATATGTAATTTACCAGCCCCTTCTTTTTCTAAATAAACACGGTGAACACACTCTCTCACTGTGTTCATTCATAACTGAAGCATTGTAAACTGTGTTTACGATGCTTCAGTTTGTGAATGAACAGGAAGCCGCTCAGCACAGAGCACTTCCCATTCCTTCACTGTCCTGTGCAGCTGAGGCTAATAATAATCACCTTTAACCTATGTGTGATGCTAACCAACAGATTTTTAGTGCAAATTGCTTACAGTTTTGTGTGTACATTTTTATTAGCTCCACACAGTTTTATCTTTGGGATTAAGTAGGAATTTTGTACGTTATGTTGTGTTTGTCTGTGCTAAAAAAACTTTTTTAAAAACATTTTCTTAACTATCATGGGAAGTAAAAAATCAGTGGCACCTTCTTTTTATTTAATGGGTTCTGTGCTTTCAGAAAATGTATGGTGGTCTTTTACAAACCTTCAAATCTGTTAGTAAAAAAGAGAAATACAATAAAAAAAGTGAAATATAACATGCAAACATAAATGGTCTAGCCACCTGAGGTTAAACCCGGAGAGCAGGGTCTGGCAGTGACCGCCATAAACAAGCCTGATCCTTTTTTAAAGGTTGCAGACTGCATCTAGGATAAATTACAGTCTACAGCCAACCAGCACAATGCAGATATTTTACTATGGTAGGTAACTCACTCTTTTAAAGTGGTTGTAAAGGCACAAGGTTTTTTACCATCATGCATTCTACTAATACTTATCGGAGCCCACTCTCGATCCAGTAATGTCCAGGAGAGCCTTGCCTCAACAGGAACTCGCACTCCTGATTAGCTTTTGGCAGCAGTGAGAGCCATTGACTCCCGCTGCTGTCAATCACAGCCAGTGAGCCAATCAGGAGACAGAAGGGGCTGGGCCAAGCCACAGCTCTGTGTCTGAATGGACATACAGACGGCTCAGTTCGGGTGCCCCCGTAGCAAGCTGCTTGCTGTCTGGGCACTCGGCAGGAGGGAGGGGCCAGGAGTACTGACGTGGGACCCGAGAAGAGGAGAATCTGGGCTGCTCTGTGCAAAATCACTGTATGACATGTTTGTAGTTTTTTTTTAATAAAAAATTAGACTTTAATATCACTTTAAAATGGAAATACCTTACAGTTTTGGAAGATCTAAATAAATAAAAATTTTCAATACCTCAAATATTTCCACAAATGACAAACATCACCTGCCTTAGCATAAGAATACACAGAAATTAAATTATCAAGAGTCACTTTTTTTATTAGCGTCTAGGAGGATAATTAGCCTTCAGCAGGTGAGTTCCGAGATGA
This sequence comes from Aquarana catesbeiana, assembly GCF_042186555.1. Classification (NCBI taxonomy): domain Eukaryota; kingdom Metazoa; phylum Chordata; class Amphibia; order Anura; family Ranidae; genus Aquarana; species Aquarana catesbeiana. Next base: position 647,578,242 of record NC_133324.1, read on the forward strand.
TGAAAACATTCAGATTTGCAACAGAGCCTATGTTGGGCAGAAAAAATGCAGTTTGAAACCACTATAAGGCACTTTTAGAGAAGGGACTCTTAATTATATACAATGTATTTTCCCTTTATTATTGCTAAATTTGGGGTTGATTTACTAAGGGAAATTAGGCTGTTCACTTTGCAAGAGAATTTGCTCTTAGCTTAGCAAATGTGATAAAAATTCACTTTGCAAAGAATACTAAAACATTCAAGGAAAATGAAAGGTCAGCCAAGCTTCACCTCATTCACTAAGGTAAAGGAAGTTCCCTTGCAAAATGAAAATTCCCTTACAAAGTTAAACGGGCTGCAGAGTGCCCAGTGGGGAGAGAATGGAAAAACTCTTCTGCAAACAGAAGAGATAAACCCATAGATCCTACATGAGACTTGGGCTGATGCCTCCAAAGAGGGAGACAGTAGGCTTGAGAGAGGAGCCTCTTAGTGATCTGACCTCTCTCCTGGCCTCCCAGGAATGGAATGCTGACTAGAGAATACCCCTACAGCATCAGTGGTGAGGGGCATTTTGGTCACCATTTTTCTTGCGCTATGCTTGCTGGTTGTCTAGAGATTTTGCTACCAACAGTGATATCCACTCAGAATGCTATGGGGCACTCCCTTGGACTACAAATATGCCCACATTGAGAGTGAACAGTGTGTACCGCTGACAGACTTTAGATCCATTCTTTCACTGGCCAGTTGTGTTGTCACGGACTATAAAAAAGCACTATAAAATAGGCCACCTTGCTATTAGCATTTTTCAATAATGTGGTGATTTCTGTATTTCTGCTATTGCTGCTGTCAGAATGGTCTCAGGAGAAAATGTGTGCTCATGTGCCAATGCATAGAACAAAGGTCTTTGCCAGCAGGTTACGTGGACATGCTTATTTTGATGAGAATGTATGCAAAATTGTGCAAATATTTGCATGTGCAGGTAAAAGGGCACGCATGCTTGATTTTAGGCTTGGCACCAGATGGCCTATTTAAAGAAGAGTGTTGACGAAGGAGCTTACTAGATGATCTTCAGCTGTTCCCTACAGTATGTCCTGAATTTGCACTTATTCCTGATTTCCTGTTGCTGACCTGGCTTGTCTTTGGAATCTTCTTAGCTCTGACCTCCTGCTGTGACCAGGCTCGATTCTGAACTTGGCTCAGTTGTCTGCTTTCTTTGTTACACTATTTAGTGCTAGCATGCTGTTCCTTATTCACTTATTTATTATGGTTAGGTACATAGTTGTGCAGCCAAAATTTGTTGATAATCTTTTTTTCTACATGTTGTTAACCTTGACTAGCTTCCTGACCACAATCCTGCTGATTAGTTATTACTCACCTTAGCTTGCTTCCTGACCACAATCCTGCTGTCTATTCATTGCTCATTTTGGCTTGCCTCCTGATCATATTCCTGCTTTCTATCCATTGCTGACCTTAGCTTTCCTCCTGACCATGATCCCACTGGCTTTCCATTGCTGAACTTGGCTTGCCTCCTGAAAATGCCACCCCATACTCTTCCTCCAGGCTATCATGGAGTCTGGTGCCTCAGTCAGCTGCTGGTTCCAGTCTTCTCTGTGACTTCTTCACCTAGTTCACTAGTGGTCTCCTTAGTCTACAACAGTGTCTCTTGTCACTTCAACCTCTAACCAGGTACGTGATAGCTGTCCTTAAAGTGAATAAAGTTTTTTTTTATTTTAATCAGCTAAGTGTGTTCTGGCTTGGTCTGTCACAGGCAATTTAAGGGAAAAAATATTTGTGCTACTGTACTACTTATTATTACATGATATTTCAGCCTTGCTGTGACAAGATCTGTCTTTTTTTTTTTTTTTGCAGGGCTTGTCCTGGAAAACTAATAAAACTCTTTGCTTTGTTAGTGGCATGTCAGTGAAATGTCAGGTCCTTTTAAGGGACAGGTCACTGCAAGACTTTAGGACCCAAATATTCCTGTAGCCTCTTTAGGATTCAGAGCTACTGACAAACTAGATAAACCAGAATATTTACTTGGATCCAGTTTTTGTGTACAAAAATAAAATAAACTGAACAATTGACAAATATCATCAAATATTTCCTTTCCCACTAGGAATTTGTTTCATATAGTTCACTTAACATCAACATTAGGAACAGCATGCTAATCTTTACTGTCTGTGTTTTTACTTTTAACTACTGGAACATGCAATCTAAAATCTACAAAATAAATACAAATCATATGTCTGACAAAGGATACATTTTTATTTTCTATGTAAAAACTTGTGTAGAGCAGAAATGTACGCCTAAAAAAACAACAGTAAGGCAATACAAAATTTTAGAGAGATTAGAATATACAGTATACTGATCATTTATTTAGCACACATTGGCAATAATGTAAAGGGAACAACATATGTGTTTGTCTACCACCCTTGCCAGTAGATTTGGAAATCTTGGATATTTTAAAAACAGAACACATTGTTGCCTGTAAAAATATTCAGCAAGTTGTCCTTTTCTTTTATAAAACCTCTGTATTATACTTTAACTCTTGAATCTATACTTAGCTTGCTTCCACCACAAACGTTTCTGAAGAACACATTCAGAATCTTTAAAGAAATAGAGAACATGTGCTATTTTGTAAGAAAAAAGCCTGCAGTGCAGAAGTCTATCAGGACCAGTTTAATCTGTTGAACCTATACCTTCCAAACTTTGTATTGACATCTATAAAAATGCAATGAATTCCCCATCAACAGTAGTGTATTGTTGAGTATTGGTGTCAGGAAGCTAGCTGTTAGATAATTTGGACAGGGTATAATCCCCAATCCTCATTAAATTAGTAGGTATGATGCCCGGCAGGTGTGGAGATGCTACTCGGTGTACATCTTGCGGCATGTATATGTTCCTTGATTATCTGATCGAGGATGAATACTGCTGTGCAAAATGTAAGCACATTGTCTCCTTGGAAGCCCAGGTTCTGAATCTAGGGAAGCAACTGTCAGCGCTGAGAAGACCCTCCATACTAAAGGAGAGCCGGGAACGTACCCAGCAGGTGCTGGCAGGGGCCATCACAGAGGCAGGTGGAGACAAAAAGGTGCAGGCACTAGAAAAGAGTAGATGGGTGACAGTCAGGAAGGATAGAGGGGGAAGTGCTAGGGAGGCTGATCCGGGGCTGGAGCATCCCAATAAGTAAGTCATTGAGTGACATTGGTGAAACCAGCCCAACACCAGCACTGCTGGAGCTGAGGGACTCTCCTAGCTGCAAGGTGAAGAACTCCTCCTGTGAGAGTGAGAAGGAAGTGAAGGGAAAGGATAGATTCTGGTGGTAGTGGACTCAATTCTTAGAAGGACAGAGAGGGCAATCTGTGACAAAGACCTGAAGCACCGATGTCAGGGAAGGCATGGCCGTGCAGCAGGAATCGCATGGCAGACGCGCACATTCACAGTGGGTCGCACGCGCACATGTGTGCCTGTCAACAACGTTGCCTTAACTTCCTTAACCCTCTTGGACATGGAGTTCACCAAAGCTTCACAGGTTGCCACTGGAGTCCTCTTACACTCCTCCATGACGACACCACTGAGCTGGTGGATGTTAGAGATCTTGCGCTCCTCCACCTTCCGTTTGAAGACGCCCCACAGATGCTCATTACGGTTTAGGTCTGAACACATGCTTGGCCAGTCCATCACCTTTACCCTCAGCTTCTTTAGCAAGGCAGTGGTCGCCTTGGAGGTGTGTTTGGGGTCATTATCATGTTGGAATACTGCCCTGTGGCCCAGTCTCTGAAGGGAGGGGATCATGCTCTGCTTCAGTATGTCACAGTACATGTTGGCATTCATGTTTCCCTCAATGAACTGTAGCTCCCCAGTGCCGGCAGCACTCATGCAGCCCCAGACCACGACACCCCCACCACCATGCTTGACTGTAGGCAAGACACACTTGTCTTTGTACTCCTCACCAGGTTGCCGCCACACACGCTTGACACCATCTGAATCAAATAAGTTTATCTTGGGCTCATCAGACCACAGGACATGTTTCCAGTAATCCATGTCCTTAGTCTGCTTGTCTTCAGCAAACTGTTTGTGGGCTTTCTTGTGCATCATCTTTAGAAGAGGCTTCCTTCTGGGACGACAGCCATGCAGACCAATTTGATGCAGTGTGCAGCATATGATCTGAGCACTGACAGGCTGACCCCCCAACCCTTCAACCTCTGCAGCAAACCACTGTATGGTCTTGGCCACCGTGCTGCAGCTCAGTTTCAGGGTCTTGGATCTTCTTATAGCCACGACCATCTTTATGTAGAGCAGCAATTCTTTTTTTCAGATCCACAGAGAGTTCTTTGCCATGAGGTGCCATGTTGAACTTCCGTGACCAGTATGAGAGAGAGTGAGAGCGATAACACCAAATTTAACACACCTGCTCCCCATTCACACCTGAGACCTTGTAACACTAATGAGTCATATGACACCAGGGGAGGGAAATTGGCTAATTGGGCCCAATTTGCACATTTCCACTAGGGGTGTACTCACTTTTGTTGCTAGTGGTTTAGACATTAATGGCTTTGTGTTGAGTTATTTTGAGGGGACAGCAAATTTACACTGTTATACAAGCTGTACACTCACTACTTTACATTGTAGCAAAGTGTCATTTCTTCAGTGTTGTCACATGAAAAGATGTAATAAAATATTTACAGAAATGTGAGGGGTGTACTCACTTTTGTGAGATACCGTATAAACAATGAATGCCTTTTATTTCTGCTATGAATCTCACTTACAAACAAACAATGTTGAGAGGCTACGCAACACCATAGATGTAGAGCAGGGTGGTACCTTCTGCTCACCACTCTTCACAGAGTCTAAATTACATCTCCAGCTCTTGCTCCAGATCAGGCTGCTGATTCACTGGAAAAGGGAAGCTCAAGTTGGTGTGTGTAAACCTCACAGTGCTCCGCCCTATGCGTTATGTCAGATTGACTATTTCAAGGGAACTGGAGCACCATGGATCATTGCTTATATAGCTACTGCCTGCCTGCCTATGGATCTCTAGCTGCCACAGAGACTACCATTGCCATAGCAAAATGTAAACAATAACAGACAGCTGCTAGTGAGACCTGCAAAATACAGAGTGTATTTAATCCTCAGTACATTGTTCTCAAATTACCAGAATAAACAAATCAACTCAAAGCAATGATACTGTATTTATTCTGAACTAATATATGAACTTTATTAAAAAGAATATACTGTATATATAAATATATGTAAAAATTTTAATTGTATTTTTAAAAAATATCTATTTATAAACATAATGTAAACATAACATTAATAAACTAGAAAAGCTACAATTTCTGGGGAAATTGTGAAAGTGTTCTTGCCTCTACAACTGGAGTGGGCGGAGTAACTGGGTGGGGTGGAGTGGCTTGAGTAACTGTGAAAAGTGTTAAAAAGCTTAATATTTTAAAAAGTATAAATAGTAGTAAAAAAGTTCCATCATTAGCTGAAAGAGCTGAACATTTTTTTCAAAAGCAATTTTTTTTTTTCAAAAATGAATTTTTTTTTTTCAAAAATGAATTTTTTTTATTCAAAAATGATTTTTTTTCTTCAAAAATGATTTTTTTTTCTTCAAAAATGATTTTTTTTTTCAAAAATGATTTTTTTTTAAAGTAATTTTTTTTCTCAAAAATATTTTTTTTTTCAAAAATAATTTTTTTTTTTCAAAAATAATTTTTTTTTTTCAAAAATAATTTTTTTTTTCAAAAATAATTTTTTTTTTTCAAAAATATTTTTTTTTTTTTCAAAAATATATATATTTTTTTTCAAAAATATTTTTTTTTTTTTTCATGGGGCGGTCATAATGTTTCAGCTGATCATGGGGTTGTCAGCTTTTGTCACCTCCCACTCTAGTTTTGAACATTTCACCATTCATTCCTATGGGACCAATTTCACCGCAAAAACGACGATATTTCGTGAACCATTCGGCGAAACGTTCCACAGAGTAATAGCACACCAATTAAATGACATTGAGGCCGGATTCACACTGGTATTTTTCAGCTTTTCACAAAGTTCCACAAGGTAATAGGACACCAATTAAATGACATTGAACATTTCGCAATTCATTCCTATGGGACCAATATTGCCGCAAAAAACTACGATATTTCGTGGACCATTCGGCGAAATATTCCACAAAGTAATAACACACCAATCGGGAACAATCCGCTCGTTTCGGTATATTACTTGTCTCTGTAGTGTAAAAACTGTAGGAGGAGACTACAAGCATTATCAAGTCTAGCAGATGAAGTCACATGCATTTGGGGTGTCTCAGCATCTTGTGTTTACAACCACTGTTTCCTAGCAACGCTCATGCCCTGTTTATGCTTCCCAAATACTACTTCATCAAAACTGCCCCATCAGAATTACCCCATCAAAACTGCCCCATCATATTCCTCTATTATAAATCAGTACATGGTGTGTCTGTCCCCTCCCCCGGGCTCTGTAATCAGAGCTGAGATGCTCCAGCCACCTCCCCCCCTGTGTATAACAGAAGCTTTGGTAACCATGGCAACAAAACAAACACTAACAGTACACTCTGATTAATGGCTAAAATTTCCTGAAATGACCTCTAAACAAATGGCCGTATTTTAAAAACTATACATCCTACAGTGAAGATCTTTATATTGTGAGAATCACAAGACCCAGACCTAGATTTTGATGTATAGTATGTCTCTGAAATATTAAAAATGGAGGCACAGTCGCAGTTTAGAAATTGCCCTTCAAATTTGAAGGGGCTAGAGTGTAGTTTCAATGAATGTCAATGGACGGCGTGAGTTGCAAACAAATGGTCATATTGTGAAAACTATCAGGACTATGGCTTAGCCGTGGACATGTTTAGTGGCAGCAGGGATTGCTGAACGTTTTGATATAAGATTTGTGTAGGTGGGCTTGAAAATGAGGGAGTGGCGGCAGTTTAGAAATCATGTTCTGATTTTCCAGCTTTTGTCATTTCCCACTCTAGTTTCCCCATTCATTCCTATGGGACCAATTTCGCCGCAAAAACTACGATATTTCGTGAACCATTCGGCGAAACGTTCCACAAAGTAATAGCACACCATTCGGGAACAATCCGCACGTTTCGGTATATTACTTGTCTATGTAGTGTAAAAACTGTGGGAGGAGTTAGGGTGGTAAATTTGGCTATAATAATAAGAATAATATATATGTAAGACTAGAAAAGGTACAATTTCTGGGGAAATTGTGAAAGTGTTCTTGCCTCTACAACTGGAGTGGGCGGAGTAACTGGGTGGGGTGGAGTGGCTTGAGTAACTGTGAAAAGTGTTAAAAAGCTTAATATTTTAAAAAGTATAAATAGTAGTAAAAAAGTTCCATCATTCGCTGAAAGAGCTGAACATTTTTTTCAAAAGTAATTTTTTTTTTCAAAAATGAATTTTTTTTAATCAAAAATGATTTTTTTTTCTTCAAAAATGATTTTTTTTTTCAAAAGTAATTTTTTTTTTCAAAGGTAATTTTTTTTTTCAAAAATGAATTTTTGTATTTCAAAAATAATTTTTTTTTCGAAATTATTATTTTTTTTAAAGTAATTTTTTTTTCAAAAATAATTTTTTTTTTCAAAAATATTTTTTTTTTCAAAAATAATTTTTTTTTTTCAAAAATATTTTTTTTTTAAAAATATTTTTTTTTTTTCAAAAATGATTTTTTTTTTTTCAAAAATATTTTTTTTTTTACATGGGGCGGTCATAATGTTTTGGCTGATCATGGGGTGGTCATAATGTTTTGGCTGATCATGGGGTTGTCAGCTTTTGTCACTTCCCACTCTAGTTTTGAACATTTCGCCATTCATTCCTATGGGACCAATTTCGCCGCAAAAACGTCATTTCGTGGACCATTCGGTGAAACATTCCACAAAGTAATAACACACCAATCGGGAACAATCCGCTCGTTTCGGTATATTATTTGTCTCTGTAGTGTGAAAACTGTGGGAGGAGTCTACAAGCATTATCAAGTCTAGCAGATGAAGTCACATGCATTTGGAGTGTCTCAGCATCTTGTGTTTACAACCACTGTTTCCTAGCAACGCTCATGCCCTGTTTATGCTTCCCAAATACTACTTCATCAAAACTGCCCCATCAGAATTACCCCATCAAAACTGCCCCATCATATTCCTCTATTATAAATTAGTACATGGTGTGTCTGTCCCCTCCCCCGGGCTCTGTAATCAGCTGAGATGCTCCAGCCACCTCCCCCCCTGTGTATAACAGAAGCTTTGGTAACCATGGCAACAAAACAAACACTAACAGTACACTCTGATTAATGGCTAAAATTTCCTGAAATGACCTCTAAACAAATGGCCGTATTTTAAAAACTATACATCCTACAGCGAAGATCTTTATATTGTGAGAATCACAAGACCCAGACCTAGATTTTGATGTATAGTATGTCTCTGAAATATTAAAAATGAAGGCACAGTCGCAGTTTAGAAATTGCCCTTCAAATTTGGAGGGGGCTAGAGTGTAGTTTCAATGAATGTCAATGGACGGCGTGAGTTGCAAACAAATGGTCATATTGTGAAAACTATCAGGACTATGGCTTAGCCGTGGACATGTTTAGTGGCAGCAGGGATAGCTGAACGTTTTGATATAAGATTTGTGTAGGTGGGCTTGAAAATGAGGGAGTGGCGGCAGTTTAGAAATCATGTTCTGATTTTCCAGCTTTTGTCATCTCCCACTCTAGTTTCCCCATTCATTCCTATGGGACCAATTTCGCCGCAAAAACGACGATATTTCGTGAACCATTCAGCGAAACGTTCCACAAAGTAATAGCACACCATTCGGGAACAATCCGCACGTTTCGGTATATTACTTGTCTATGTAGTGTAAAAACTGTGGGAGGAGTTAGGGTGGTAAATTTGGCTATAATAATAAGAACTAGAAAAGGTACAATTTCTGGGGAAATTGTGAAAGTGTTCTTGCCTCTACAACTGGAGTGGGCGGAGTAACTGGGTGGGGTGGAGTGGCTTGAGTAACTGTGAAAAGTGTTAAAAAGCTTAATATTTTAAAAAGTATAAATAGTAGTAAAAAAGTTCCATCATTCGCTGAAAGAGCTGAACATTTTTTTCAAAAGTAATTTTTTTTTTCAAAAATGAATTTTTTTTAATCAAAAATGATTTTTTTTTCTTCAAAAATGATTTTTTTTTTCAAAAGTAATTTTTTTTTTCAAAAATAATTTTTTTTTTTTCAAAAATAATTTTTTTTTTTCAAAAATATTTTTTTTTTTCAAAAATATATTTTTTTTTTTCAAAAATGATTTTTTTTTTTCAAAAATTATTTTTTTACTTTTTTCAAAAATTTTTTTTTTTTTTCAAAAATATTTTTTTTTTTACATGGGGCGGTCATAATGTTTTGGCTGATCATGGGGTTGTCAGCTTTTGTCACTTCCCACTCTAGTTTTGAACATTTCGCCATTCATTCCTATGGGACCAATTTCGCCGCAAAAACGTCATTTCGTGGACCATTCGGCAAAACATTCCACAAAGTAATAACACACCAATCGGGAACAATCCGCTCGTTTCGGTATATTATTTGTCTCTGTAGTGTGAAAACTGTGGGAGGAGTCTACAAGCATTATCAAGTCTAGCAGATGAAGTCACATGCATTTGGAGTGTCTCAGCATCTTGTGTTTACAACCACTGTTTCCTAGCAACGCTCATGCCCTGTTTATGCTTCCCAAATACTGCTTCATCAAAACTGCCCCATCAGAATTACCCCATCAAAACTGCCCCATCATATTCCTCTATTATAAATCAGTACATGGTGTGTCTGTCCCCTCCCCCGGGCTCTGTAATCAGCTGAGATGCTCCAGCCACCTCCCCCCCTGTGTATAACAGAAGCTTTGGTAACCATGGCAACAAAACAAACACTAACAGTACACTCTGATTAATGGCTAAAATTTCCTGAAATGACCTCTAAACAAATGGCCGTATTTTAAAAACTATACATCCTACAGCGAAGATCTTTATATTGTGAGAATCACAAGACCCAGACCTAGATTTTGATACATAGTATGTCTCTGAAATATTAAAATTGAAGGCACGGTCGCAGTTTAGATATTGCCCTTCAAATTTGGAGGGGGCTAGAGTGTAGTTTCAATGAATGTCAATGGACGGCGTGAGTTGCAAACAAATGGTCATATTGTGAAAACTATCAGGACTATGGCTTAGCCGTGGACATGTTTAGTGGCAGCAGGGATAGCTGAACGTTTTGATATAAGATTTGTGTAGGTGGGCTTGAAAATGAGGGAGTGGCGGCAGTTTAGAAATCATGTTCTGATTTTCCAGCTTTTGTCATCTCCCACTCTAGTTTCCCCATTCATTCCTATGGGACCAATTTCGCCGCAAAAACGACGATATTTCGTGAACCATTCGGCGAAACGTTCCACAAAGTAATAGCACACCATTCGGGAACAATCCGCACGTTTCGGTATATTACTTGTCTATGTAGTGTAAAAACTGTGGGAGGAGTTAGGGTGGTAAATTTGGCTATAATAATAAGAACTAGAAAAGGTACAATTTCTGGGGAAATTGTGAAAAGTGTTCTTGCCTCTACATCTGGAGTGAGCGGAGTAACTGGGGGGAGTGCCTGGAGTAACTGTTGTGTGCTTGGAGTAACTGTGGAAAGGTTGAACTGGGCAGATAGGCAGAGTAACTGTGTGGAGTGTTTGTAGTGAGTAAAGATAGTAAACATTACACTAACCAATTGATTGATCAAATTTAAAAAGTGCACAAGTGCTAATGATGTAGAAGGTAGAAATATCGGTAAATTACTTTGTCGGACACAGACTTAAGGGTTACCAGGATTTATTCGGCCCCAGCCAAAGCATAGCACCTGACGGACTCGCGTCCCAAAATCAAGTGTGTCAAAAACAGTTTACACAGTGTACATATAATTTCAATATATTGCATCACAAGCGAACTGGCGGTATATTTCCGTTATACATTAACATTAACATTAACATTTTGAACAGTCAACTTTTTGAACTTTTTGGATACAAGGCAATTAATTAAAGCATATACTTTAAACCCTTACAAATTTTCAGTTTCTCTGCAGTTTTGCTCCTTGCTGTTTCTTTGTCTTACTAATCAGCAAGCAGGCTATAGCACAGGAAGGAGAGGGTGAGTGTGATGAGGACAGTGTGATAGGGCGAGCTGACGTGCTGCATCTACCGTCTGTAGGACGGGTGATCGTTTTAGCCAGCCGGCTTCTTATGCTTATTTGAATCTGCTACACTGTAAGTGTTATTTTAATTCTTTTAATAAACCTCAAAACCAGGATTACGCTATGTTGTTTCCCTCTCTTTTCCCGGGGTACCCCTAAATGAGAACAACCCCCCAGCTAGGAGTCTTTTATTAATCTCCATGATAAGAGTGATTTCCTGTGACTTGGTGGACTAGTGGTATCATCACCCTTTGGCTGTATGAAGTGGCATGTCGTTTCCTAGAAGCCCATCCAATGAAAGGCCCTGACCGGGTTAAGGTCGCAAGCCCCCTTGTGCTTGCCGTTTGGTAAGCGCGCATTTTATTTTCAGCTACCACCGTGGTGCGGTGGAGGAATTTTTTCTATTTTACATTTCCTGCTTTAAAAAAATGGGGTCTGAGCCTATGTATTTTCACAACATTTATTTGGACTTTATTCACTGTGTAAGGACTGTCCAGTGAACACTTATTGATTTAGGTTTCAAGAACTGTGTTAGTTATTTAATTTGGGTTCTAACCAATTAGTCCTATTCAACACTGGTACTAGTATTTACTCCTATTTACAGCGCTGCTATATTTGTTATATTGTTGTATTAGTGTGTGTATCTCACATAGAGTGGCTGCTTTTGTTATTATGTAGTTTTTTTTAATTTTTTTTCACTAAGTTATTTTCATCACTATTTTGGTTATCCCCTATTTGGTCATTCACAATATTTCACGAACAGGTACCCTTTTTGGGTGCACTACAGCGCGGTATTCCTCTTACTATATGATGAGGACAGATGTCTGTGATGGATGGGGGGGAGTAAGTGAGTTCAGTGTCTAACAAGTACACCGAACATGAAATATAGAGAATGATGTTTAGCTAATTGTAAATGGTCCCACATAACTATGGCCACGTAAACTGACCCTCATTGCCACTTTATCTGTTTGATGACCACTGTCTCACAACCACTGTTTCCTGGCAACACTCATGCCCTGTTTATGCAGGCTCTAAGCGTGTTCACAACCACTGCTCAAAACACAATACACAGGATAATGGTAGCTGTAATAACTGTGCAGTACTCCTGACTGGAGACACTGCTGCACCCTGGAGATGTAAATGTGATCCAACAGTGTGTTTTTTTCTGTGGTGGCTGCCCAGACCAGTTGAGTATATCCTCTTGAGTGAAGAAGGTCAGATATTGGCTTCTTTTCTCTGCACAGAAAATCTTCATTGAAATCTCCACAGAGTATTATAGGTTGGCAATCCATTATTTCCAAAGATTCCAAGAGGCCCAGCAGGTTAGTAAGGAATTGGCCAATACTGTAATCCGGTGGCCTGTAAACGACAGCGATCAAAGCTTGTACAGGGGACTCCAGTTTGACAACCAAGAACTCCAAGTCAGTCACATTGTGATGATACTGCTTTTCATAGGCCTTGAAATGGTTTCTGACATACAAGGCGACACCTCCGCCACTTTTACTTGCAATGTCAGGAAGGTTTGTGTACGAGAGGTGTCTGTTGCGTTTGAGCAGGTTGTAGCCCTCCAGCTGGAGACTTTCAGCAACAGAAGAGCCTGAGAGATGAGTTTCAGTGAAACATAAAACATCTCCAAGTGTCAACTCATGGTGAGATTTGATATCTTCAATGTGAGCTGGTAATCCTTCCGTGTTGTGATGGATAATTGTTAATGTTTGCTGTTTGTCTGTTGTCTGTAGAAACTTTAAGAGGGGCATAACACTTTCCAGTGATGCATTCTTCATTGAATCCAGGGAAGCTGTGATTTCAGGATCAGCAAAGATCTTCTTCTCATCAAAGTCGGTTATGTACAGTCCTTGTAGTGTAGTCGTTCTACTCAGAGCAACATAGGCCATTCCCGGTTGGAAGACCCGTTTCAATGAGACCACTGCCGACTGTATCGACATCCCCTGACACTTATGAATCGTACATCCAAAAGCCAACTTCAGGGGGAACTGCCTGCGAACAACTCCTTTCTGTCTCAGGTTTTCCTCTACCCTTTCTATGTACACCAAGTTGTCAGCATCACAAGACGACTTGTTACGGTATCTCTGTCCTGCATTTGGATTGTCCAGCACAAGCCCAAGCTTGTTTACCGTAGTAGCACCATTCTCAGTCTGGATGATTATTCTTGCAATCTTGCCAAATGTCCCATTAACAAGCCCGTCTTCTACATCAATGTTTCTTGTGATCATGATACGGGCACCTTCAGCTGCTTGCAGTGTGTCAATCAGATTGTCTTTGTGTCCTTTGAAAGGTTGGTGTTGCCTCAGCATCACTCCTGTCTTAGGGTCTTTTCTGTAATCGTCGGCATCTATGTTGGTGACGTTTGAATGGAGAACAGACACAGTTGCAGCATTATGTTTGTGAACCTCTTTGTTGGTGGCAAATATGTGTAGCACGTCATTAGGGCAGTGGGTGGGATCTGTAAAAGCCTGAGCAAGCAGAGCTTTGTCATCATTGCTTAAGGTGCCAGTCTTCTGCTTGACTCTGATTCTATTCAAAAGCTCAGCAAATGAAATGTCTTCCTTCTGTCGCATGATCTCTGTCAGCGTGATCATCTGAAAGTTGTCTTTCCAGACGTCATTGGTATTTTCCTCAAACACGCAGAGTGGCTTACTTTTTCCCAGTGGGGGGACCTGGTAAAAGTCTCCTACTGCTAGTACTGACATACCACCAAAAGGTTTCTTACTGCCTTTGATTTGCTGTAATCTCCAGTTGATGTAGGCAAACAGGGGCTTTGAAATCATTGACACCTCGTCAATAACAATGATCTCCGCATTTGACAGCTGTGCCCTCACTTCATCTATTAGATTTCCAAGTCCTTGGTAGGGTGGCTTCAAGCTTCTTGGCAACTTCAGCAGAGAATGCAATGTGTTGCCTGAAATGTTGAAAGCTGCTGTTCCTGTAAATGCAGTTAGTAAAACGCTGGGCATGGATATGTCTGCTTCCTCACGTAGTCTGGTAAGTTTACAGAGTATCTTTGTCGCCTCAGCATAGATGCACTTTATCAGGTGTGATTTGCCTGTCCCTGCACCACCAGTGACAAAGTAATAGAATGGGTCAGGATTTAGGCCACGCACACGGTTAGTGCACCAGTCACAAACTGAGTAGAATGTCTGAGCTTGTGTCCGGTTAAGGTTTCTGTACATTTTCCGAAGGAAATCAGGGCACATTTGTGGGGCTTTCACAGTAAGCGCAATTCCACCTGTTTGTTTGTGACGTGTATACTCCGGAACATCATCTTGTTCATTCTCATGAAGTGGCTCCCCTTCTTTGCGTTCCTCTACACATTCCAACCTATCCAACTCAGCTTCTGGGGCAAAGGTGTTCCAAGCATCTTCAACGGGTCCGTTTTTTACAAAGTCATCCAAGACTTGTTCCACAATTTTGTTGTGTTGTTCGAACTTCTTTTGGTTGCTGGTAACAATTGCAGACACTGCTTGGATTGCTTCTTCTCCTGGTAAGCTCACACAGGCGCCTTTGTAAAAATCCTGGTGTGTTGGGAACCTTACAGTTTTCAGTGATGACTCTGAACGGTGGGGGAGGTACAGTTTAAGCAGTCTGCCGTAGTAGTTCTCAGGGTCCTTCTTCTCTGAGAAGCGTGCGTACCTGATGATTGCAGGCTTCCCTCTCGTGCGTTTTTGAATCATTCCCATTTCATTCAATAGGCTGACACGCTTGCTGTCTTCCTTTTGCTTGCCATCTTCCTTCTGCTTGCCATAGACAACCCTGTAATGGGATGCAAAGTCTGCCAGACACATGGACTCAAACTCTGGTGTTTCAGGTCTGGCTCTGTATTTGTCGACAAAACTCGTCATCCACACATTAAGAGAATCGGCTGGTTTGTTCTGCAATGCACTGAGCGGGAGACTCATTTTCAGTGCGTTGTCACCAGTTGGCAGAAAAACAACCTCACGTGAGCAAGACTTCATTTTCAGGCTGCACGTACGGGCCACAGACTCCTGGGCGCTGACCTCTCTGTGTTTTGAATAAGCCTGAAGAACCTCTTTCATTTCTTCTCGTTCTGTCGCTGTTTCTGGGCTCATTTCTTTGACTATTGTTTTGAGATAGTCACTCAGCTCCCGTTCTGGCTTGGATATGTAGGACAACATGTACATGATGCAACCATACTCATCAAGAATGTACTGGATGTCCATGTTGGCGTTCCAGGCCGTCAGCAAATGTGGATTATAGTTGTTCACCCAGCAGTCCTTGACATCACGCTTCATTAGAATCACGCTTGAGGAGGTCAATGCCTGAATTTAGGAGTTGTACTGATTCAAAGTCATATCACACTGTGCCAGTAGCTGTGACATGTCTTCAAGCTGCACTTTTGGGTTATTAAGCAAATCCCAGACTGGTTTCAGTTTGTTTTTGGCTGCTTGTGGTTTCATTGCACAATCTCCTTGTTCTTCTGGCATCGGGTAAGTTATCCTCGTTTTTCTAATAGGTGGCTTTGGAAATCCAAATCTGCATACTCTGTTACCTTTCTTGCATGATTTTGAATGAGATCTGCTGTGCATTTGAAGTTCTGTTACAAATCTGTGAAGTAAGGCCTGTTTGGCTTCATCAGGCAGCTGGCATGAGATGTTATGATCTATAAAGGCACACACCTTGTCATCACTGTCTTGTCCAAATATAGGAGCTCCTGCTACCCAACAGAGACAATGTATATGAGGGCTCCCTCTCGCCTGAAATTCAACCCGGTAAAAGTAATCGATAACTTCACCAATTGGCTGTGCAGGACCCAACAGCAGCTCTCGCATCAGAGCATCAACCCGTTTGTCAAACATGCGCATGGTGGTCACTGGGTTGCCTCGAAGAATGTCACACTTTCCAGCCCAGTCTAGCCCCGCAAAATCCACCTTTTGACCTTGTTGTGCCTTTATTGCCGTTATTACCTCTGGCCATCTGAATTCTGCAGCAGAGAAGGTAAGAAAAAATGTTGGCTTACCCAATTGTCTGACCATGGCTAGCAAATTCTTCAGATTTTTATCCCAGTAAGCTGGACTCCCTCTCAGTGGTTGCATGAACCTTGTGGCATCTCGGTTTCGCACCAACCTCTCAACCTCACACTTGTCCTGTAGCAGCTTGTTGGATATTTTCCGTCCATCCCTGGTATTGGGTTTTCCTTTCCTTAACTGGATGGACATGCTGCTTTTGGCCATGTGTGTTTCTGTGACAAACTGCGCAAAGAAGAGGTAGCTTGTGTCTCTTGCAAAACGAGTATCAACACAAAAAAGCCTTGCATTGAAATACATGCTCGGGGACAGTTTGACTTGTCTTGCCTGGTCCAATGTATTCTGTCCAGTAGGGAACTGAACAGGGAAAGCCATTGCCTCAAGCCTAGGAACTTTAAAGAAGCTGACAGGTGTGTTTCCTTGTGCAGGTGCAATGCTGAATATTCCATCACCGTGTGTCAGTGCTTCCTCTCCAAGGTCAGATGGCTGCAAACAACTGTCTAGGCCAATTCCAGGTCTTAGTGTATCCTTCTCATCCTCTGCATTGGGAGGTTGTTGGTCATGGCCTTCCTGTTGCTCAGAAGCAGCCGGTAAACATGCAGACTGTACCTCTGATGGATCACAATTTTCGATGCGTTCAAGTATCTCCATCATTTCAGTTTCGTCACAACTGTCGAGTTCCATCCCATCATCATTATCATCATCATCAGCGATTGTCTCATCCACTCTAATTGAAATGTCACTGTAGTCGGGGTGTGTGTCAATGAGTTTTGACAGACCTGCTACTACATTTCCCATGTTGACATAATGAAACAGCTGGTGGCCTTTGTAAGTCAGATGTCTTTTCAGCTTGACTCTGTGTAACTGGGATTTGCTGTGCGATCTTGGTAGAGTATTGACCGTGGTTTCCACCTCGGATGGCACACACACTACAGCGCCATGTATAGCTGCCTGTCGACCTTTGGGAAGTGTGATGATCTTGGCAAATGGCAGTATTTTGGCCAAAAGTTGTCTTTCCAGCACATTCAAATCGCAGAGCTCTGGGGGAATGGGCGCCAGCTCCATGTTGTTAGTTACAGCGATGGATGATTTGTGTCCTGCTTTTAAATGTAAATCACAGTTGTGACAAATCCATTCTTTGGTCCTTTCATCTGGTACGGTGCATTGTTCAGGTCCTTGACAGTGATTGTTGCACACATGGACATATTTCCCTGTCAAACAGGCAGCAACAATGTGTAGATTCTTCTTGTAATTGCTGTGAATGCAATGTTTCACTTGGTTAGGGAAAAGGGTGCGATGACACATCGTGCACACAAATGTTGGCCCAGCTTTAATGCATTCATGGAAAGTGGATATAGCTGTCTGCATTAGGCTGTTGTCCACTGGTTGACTGCATTCCCGCATGACACGAGTCCATCGTCTGTATTTCATTCTTATTTTGAAGGCACATTGCATCTTATGGGTTATGCGAAAATCTGCTTGAGTTTGACGCTTTATTTTCATGTAACTCATGCAATGTTGCAAGTGACGTTTTCTGAAAGCAGGATCATTATGATATTTTCTGGTGATGTATTGCTTTTGCTTCAACTTGAAATCGACATTTGTGGCATATTTTCTGGTGATGTATTGCTTCTTCTTCAAGTTGTAATCTGCATTTGTCGCATATTTTCTGGTGGTGTACTGCTTCTGTTTCAAGTTGAAATCTGCATTTGTCGCATATTTTCTGGTGATGTATTGCTTCTGCTTCAAGTTGAAATTGGCATCTGTTGCATATTTGCGAATGATATATTGCTTCTGCTTCAACTTAAAATCAGCATCTGCTCTGTATCGGCTGGTGATGTATGTCCTTTTCTTATTGGTGACAGACATCTTTGTAGCCTTGAAATCACGCCTTCTTTCATTTCTGTGTCTTGTCTTCAGTTTTTGTCGTCTCTGTGCATTTAATTTGGACAATGCCTTACTGTCCTTCCATATGCCCTGTGAGGATTTCGCATCAACTGACCGTGGAGAATGCTTGCTGGCTGGGAATCCAGTGTGTGTTACATCTTTGGTCATCTGTGTCACTTTGTTCTCCACATGCTTTGCATTATGTGGTTTGTCAGATTGCGCCAGTGGGGACAGCAAACCATCTGACAGACGTCTTGCACGATGAAATGAGACTGGCATGAAGTCATACTGCAGTCCATCAATAGGGCCTCTGGTGTCTGTAAGGAGCAATTCATACAACTTATAAATCCTTGCCCCCATATCACTCAAATGTGTAAAAGTGATCATAACAGCTTTTCCTTTTCCAGTGGCAGGAAGTCCATCCTTATTTCGACTATGAGAATCAAACAGTCCATATCTCCCAGACTTGTCTCTGAACAATGCAATGCAATATGGCACTACTATAAAAAGTGCATGTGTAACATCTGCATTGAGGCACTGAAGTCTTGTGGAGAGGTCAACAAACCAACCTTGGTTGTCACCGTCTACCGTGTCTCTCATACATCCCGATAACACTGGAGATTTAACAACGTTATACTCATATTTGTCAGTGTTGACTCTGAGGGGCACTTCTTCCATTGTCAAGTGTTGATGCTGATAGACATTTCTTTGTTTTAGCTGTTTTATTGTTGAGCCATACAAGCTGTTGCCCTTCTTCAGTATTTGATCAAGATCACCCTTTCTCACATCATCAAGCTCACTGTGGTATGCCAAAAATGTCAGAGCCATGCATGTACACTGTTTGTTCCTTAACCTTCCATAGCCATGATGACCCTGATGAAATGATGCCTGCACAGAAATCTCACTTGGTACACATGGTTCTTGCATGCCATGATTTTCAGAAGTGCCCACTGTCACTGTGCTCTTGAACTTGACACTGAGTTGAACATGAAAATGACACCACAGGTTCACTATGTACCTCCTGGGCACATTCACTGTCACAAACCTCCATATCCACTATGCTGCTGTGGGGCTCCGGATCCAGTTTAGTCCAGCGTATCTTTGCAGCTTTAGATCTCTTTCCTTTAGATGGCATGATGATATTTGTGGAAGGAGCTATAATTCTCCTCAGAGCTTTGTTCGAAGAGCTATAATTCCCCTCAGAGTTGTGTTGGAGGAGGAGCTATAATTCGCCTCAGAGCTGTGTGGGAGGAGCTATAACTCCCCTCTGAGCTGTGTGGGAGGAGCAATAATGCTATAATTCCCCTCAGAGCTGTGTGGGAGGAGATACAATTCCCCTTAGTGTTGTGTGGGAGGAGCTATAATTCCCCTTAGAGCTGTGTGGGAGAAGCTATATTTCCCCTCAGAGCTGTGTGGGAGAAGCTACATTTCCCATCAGAGTTGTGTGGGAGAAGCTATAATTCCCCTCAGAGCTGTTTAAAAGGAGCTATAATTCCCCTCACAGCGGTGTGGAAGAAACTATAATTCCTCTCAGAGTTGTGTGGGAGGAGCTCTAATTCTCCTCAGCTGTGTGGGAGGAGCTATAATGCTAAGCTGTAATTCCCCTCAGAACTGTGTAGGAGGAGCTATAATTCCCCTCACAGCGGTGTGGGAGAAACTATAATTCCCCTCAGAGTTGTGTGGGAGGAGCTATAATGCTAAGCTATAATGCTATAATTCCCCTTTGAGCTGTGTGGGAGGAGCTATAATTCCCCTCAAAGCTGTATTGGAGGAGCTATAACTTCCCTCCAAGCTGTGTGGGAGGAGCTATAATGCTATAATTGTCCTTAGAGCTGTGTGAGAGGAGCTATAATTCCCCTCAGAGCTTTGTGATTTTTTTTTTTCAAAAATGATTTTGTTTTTTTGTTTTTTCAAAAATGATTTTGTTTTTTTGTTTTTTCAAAAATGATTTTTTTAAATGATTTTTTTTTTCAAAAATGAAATTTTTTTTTCAAAAATGAATTTTGTTTTTTTCAAAAATGATTTTTTTTTTAATTTTTTTTTTTCAAAAGTATTTTTTTTTTCAAAAATATATTTTTTTTTCAAAAATATATTTTTTTTTCAAAAATATATTTTTTTTTCAAAAATATTTTTTTTTTCAAAAATTAATTTTTATTTTTTTCAAAAATATTTTTTTTTTTACATGGGGCGGTCATAATGTTTTGGCTGATCATGGGGTGGTCATAATGTTTTGGCTGATCATGGGGTTGTCAGCTTTTGTCACCTCCCACTCTAGTTTTGAACATTTCGCCATTCATTCCTATGGGACCAATTTTGCCGCAAAAACGACGATATTTCGTGGACCATTCGGCGAAACGTTCCACAAAGTAATAGCACACCAATCGGGAAAAATCCGCACGTTTCGGTATATTACTTGTCTCTGTAGTGTGGAAAATGTGGGAGGAGTCTACAAGCATTATCAAGTCTAGCAGATGAAGTCACATGCATTTGGGGTGTCTCAGCATCTTGTGTTTACAACCACTGTTTCCTAGCAACATTTCCTTTTGAACATTTTGCCATTCATTCCTATGGGACCAATTTCGCTGCAAAAACGATGATATTTCGTGGACCATTCGGCGAAACGTTCCACAAAGTGATAGCACACCAATCGGGAACAATCCGCACGTTTCGGTATATTACTTGTCTCTGTAGTCTAAAAACTGTGGGAGGAGTCTACAAGCATTATCAAGTCTAGCAGATGAAGTCACATGCATTTGGGGTGTCTCAGCATCTTGTGTTTACAACCACTGTTTCCTAGCAACGCTCATGCCCTGTTTATGCTTCCCAAATACTACTTCATCAAAACTGCCCCATCAGAATTACCCCATCAAAACTGCCCCATCATATTCCTCTATTATAAATCAGTACATGGTGTGTCTGTCCCCTCCCCCGGGCTCTGTAATCAGCTGAGATGCTCCAGCCACCTCCCCCCTGTGTATAACAGAAGCTTTGGTAACCATGGCAACAAAACAAACACTAACAGTACACTCTGATTAATGGCTAAAATTTCCTGAAATGACCTCTAAACAAATGGCCGTATTTTAAAAACTATACATCCTACAGCGAAGATCTTTATATTGTGAGAATCACAAGACCCAGACCTAGATTTTGATACATAGTATGTCTCTGAAATATTAAAAATGAAGGCACAGTCGCAGTTTAGAAATTGCCCTTCAAATTTGAAGGGGCTAGAGTGTAGTTTCAATGAATGTCAATGGACGGCGTGAGTTACAAACAAATGGTCATATTGTGAAAACTATCAGGACTATGGCTTAGCCGTGGACATGTTTAGTGGCAGCAGGGATAGCTGAACGTTTTGATATAAGATTTGTGTAGGTGGGCTTGAAAATGAGGGAGTGGCGGCAGTTTAGAAATCATGTTCTGATTTTTCAGCTTTTGTCATCTCCCACTCTAGTTTCCCCATTCATTCCTATGGGACCAATTTCGCCACAAAAATGACGATATTTTGTGAACCATTCGGCGAAACGTTCCACAAAGTAATAGCACACCATTCGGGAACAATCCGCACGTTTCGGTATATTACTTGTCTATGTAGTGTAAAAACTGTGGGAGGAGTTAGGGTGGTAAATTTGGCTATAATAATAAGAATAATATATATGTGAGATAACAATAAGTGGTCTTGCTATGCAAGAACACTTAATAATATATATGTGAGATAACAGTAAGTGGTCTTGCTATGCAAGAACACTTAATAAATAACTAAAAATTATATATATATATATATATATATATATATATATATATATATATATATATAACCTCAAAGATCTACAACTTTTTCTATGTACACAAAGGGTCTATTTCTCTCACATATTGTTCACAAATATGTCTAAAGCTGTGTTAGTGAGCACTTCTCCTTTGCCAAGATAATTCATCCACCTCACAGGTGTGGCATATCAAGATGCTGACATGAGGTGATGGTCGTGGATGATCGACACAACAATGGGCCTCAGGATTTCATCACAGTATCTCTGTGCATTCAAAATGCCATCAATAAAATGCACCTGTGTTCGTTGTCCATAGCATACACCTGCCCATACCATAACCCCACCGCCACCATGGGCCACTTGATCCACAACGTTGACATCAGCAAACCCCTCACCCACATGACGCTATACACACTGTCTGCCATCTGCCCTGCACAGTGAAAACCAGCATTCATCTGTGAAAAGAACACCTCTCCATAGCGCCAGACACCTTTGAATGTAAGCTTTTGCCCACTCAAGTGGCTTACGATGAACTGCAGTCAGGTCGAGACCCCAATGAGGACGACAAGCATGCAGATGAGCTTCCCTGAGATGGTTTCTGACAGTTTGTGCAGAAATTCTTTGGTTATGCAAACTGACTGTTGCAGCAGCTGTCCGAGTGGCTGGTCTGAGATGATTTTGGAGATGGCGATGCTGGATGTGGAGGTCCTGGGCTGGTGTGGTTGTGAGGCCGGCTGGATGTACTGCCAAATTCTCTGAAATTTTTTGTCTCTTTGCATGTTCTGCTGCAAACCGAACTGGGGGTTGTTTGGCTCATCCCTAATGCTGATTATACAGCATGATTATTGAACAGGTGTGCCTTAGGATGGCCACAATAAAAGGCCACTCTAAAATATGCAGTTTTATCACACAGCACATGGCCACAGATGTCGCAAGTTTTGAGGGAGCGTGCAATTTGCATGTTCTGCTGCAAACCGAACTGGGGGTTGTTTGGCTCATCCCTAATGCTGATTATACAGCATGATTATTGAACAGGTGTGCCTTAGGATGGCCACAATAAAAGGCCACTCTAAAATATGCAGTTTTATCACACAGCACATGGCCACAGATGTCGCAAGTTTTGAGGGAGCGTGCAATTGGCATGCTCACTGCAGGAGCTGTTGCCCTTGAATTGCCCTTGAATTGAATGTTCATTTCTCTAACATAAGCTGTCTCTGAAGGCATTTCCGAGGCTACAATTCGCACAGGCTCACCAAAATTAGACAATAGAAGATTGGAAAAATGTTGCCTGGTCTTATGAGTCTTAATTTCAGCTGCAACATTCAGATGGTAGGGTAAGAATTTGGCGTAACCAACATGAAAGCATGGATCCATCCTGCTTTGTATCAACACTTCAGGCTTGTGGTGGTGTAATAGTGTGAAGGATACTTTCTTGGCACACTTTGAGCCCCTTAGTACCAATTGAGCATTGTTTAAATGCCACGGCCTACCTGAGTATTGTTGCTGACCATGTCCATCCCGCGTGTTTGACACCAACATGAATAATCAAAAGTGCTAATTTTAAAGGCTTATATGCAAGTTATTGTCATAAAAAGTGTTTGGGGACCTGGGTCCTGCCCCAGGGGGCATGGATCAATGCAAAAAAAGTTTTAAAAACGGCCGTTTCTCCGGGAGCAGTGATTTTAATAATGCTTAAAGTGAAACAATAAAAGTGTAATATTCCTTTAAATTTCGTACCTAGGGGTGTCTATAGTATGTCTGTAAAGGGGCGCATGTTTCCCATGTTTAGAACAGTCTGACAGCAAAATGACATGTGGGAGACTACCAAAATGTATGGAGGAAGGTGCTCTGGTCTGATGAGACTAAAATTTTACTTTTTGGCCATCAAAGAAAACCCTATGTGTGGCGCAAACCCAACACATCAGATCACTCAAAGAACACCATCCCCACAGTGAAACATGGTGGTGACAGCATCATGCTGTGGGAATGTTTTTCATCAATCAGGACTGGGAAACTGGTCAGAGTTGAGGGAAAGATGGATGGTGCTAAATACAGGGATATTCTTGAGCAAAACCTGTACCACTCTGTGTGTGATTTGAGGCTAGGATGGAGGTTCACCTTTCAGCAGGACAATGACCCCAAACACGCTGCTAAAGCAATACTTGAGTGGTTTAAGAGGAAACATGTAAATGTGTTGGAATGACCTAGTCAAAGCCCAGACCTCAATCCAAAAGAAAATCTGTGGTCAGACTTAAAGATTGCTGTTCACAAGCGCAAACCATCCAACTTTAAGGAGCTGGAGCAGTTTTGCAAGGAGGAATGGGCAAAAATCC
Source organism: Aquarana catesbeiana (assembly GCF_042186555.1). Taxonomy (NCBI): domain Eukaryota; kingdom Metazoa; phylum Chordata; class Amphibia; order Anura; family Ranidae; genus Aquarana; species Aquarana catesbeiana. Next base: position 647,602,426 of record NC_133324.1, read on the forward strand.
CAGTGGTAAGATGTGGCAAGCTCATAGAGACTTATCCAAAGAGACTTGGAGCTGTGATAGCTGGAAAAGGTGGCTCTACAAAGTATTGACTTTAGGGGGGTGAATAGTTATGCACATCAACTTTTTATGTTATTTTGTCCTATTTGTTGTTTGCTTCACAATAAAAAAAAAAGTTGTGGGCATGTTCTGTAAATTAAATGATGCAAATCCTCAAACAATCCATGTTAATTCCAGGTTATGAGGCAACAAAACAGGAAAAATGCCAAGGGGTTGAATACTTTTGCAAGGCACTGTATGTATATATCAGCCTTTGAGGTCCTCAAGGGTGCTGCAGAATCCTGAGAAAAGTTGTCAGATGACTGAGCTCCCGATCCCCTGCCAAAATGTACATCGTCAGTGAGGGAGCTCGGTCAGCCAGCAAATGCTCTCAGTGAAAAGTGAAAACAATGGGAAGGTGAGTGTGTTCTGGGCTCTCTGCCTCTCCCTACAGTGCAGTACCCAGTTGTGTGAGTGTAGGTACTGTACTGCAACATTTTAAAAGACTGTGTATGTGTGTGTGTACATGTGTTTGTATATGTGTGTGTGTGTACATGTGTTTATATACGTGTGTGTGTGTGTGCATGTGTTTGTGTGTGTGTGCATGTGTTTGTGTGTGTGTGCTTCTGTGTGTGTGTGTGTGCATGTTTGTATATGTATATGTGTGTGTGTGTTTGTGTGTGCATGTGTTTGTGTGTGTGTGTGTATGTGTGTGTGTGTATATGTGTACATGTGTTTGTGTGTGTTTTAATGTGTATATGTGTTCGTGTTTGCTTTTATATCTGTTTGTAGGTGTGTGTGTTAATATGTGCATATATGTGTGTTTGTGTGTGTTCATATGTGCTTTTTTTAGTGCTTGTTCATAACAACAGTAAGGCCTGCTGCTCTTCTGAAAAGCAATCCATGCTCATATTGCTTTTTTTGGGTACCTTTAGTAATTAATAGCACCCTTATACATCTGCTAAAGAGCACAGCGTTTGTCTGTGTGTCAGAAATGAGTGCAATTTTGTTTGTGGTCTGCCACACACAATAATGTGAACCAAGTCTTAGACTGGAGTACCTTGAGACTGAAAATACTTTTCAAGGGTGCCCTGACTAATATAAGGTTGAGAAACCCATATATATATAGATATAGATATAGATATATATCTATATCTATATATATCTATCTATATAGATCTATAGATATATAGATCTATATCTATAGATCTATATATATCTATATATAGATCTATAGATATCTATATATATATAGATATATAGATATATATTAATTAATTTTTATAGTATAAATTAGATTTGATAAAGCAGATTTTTTATTCTGGCTATTATAGAACAATGGCTATATGTATAGGTGTCCCTCGGATTGATCTATTTACTAAGGATTAAACACCCTCTGTAATTTGCCAGTCTCCCTGGCTGCTGGCTGTGGTTTTTTACATTGTGCCATGGCAATGGTAGTCTCTGTGACAGTTTGAGATCTGTAGGCGGGTCAGCAGTATTTATATAAGCGATGATCAATGGTGCTCCAGTTTCCTTTGAAGACGTCATCTTGACGTAACGCATAGGGTGGAGCACTATGAGGTTCACACACACACCAACTTGAGGCTTCCCCACTCTGGTGAATCTGCAGTCTGATCCAGAGTGAGCACTGGAGCTGTCACTTGGACTTTGTGAGGAACGGTGGGCAGCGGGTTCCATCTTGCTCTGCATCCATGGTGTGGTTTAACCTCTGAACATTGCTGTTTTCTGAGCGAGATTTATAACAGAAATTATTGTTTGTATACAGAGAGCACTATTACTACTACTACTACTTTCTTTTCTGTATCCTTTTTATGCATATCGTGGTTTACTATGGAGACAACCTTGTATTGAAGAGATACCAGCATGCCAGTGTACTGAGCTGATCCCAGCTCTTAAGGAGGAAAAGGTGCAGTGGGAACTTTGAAATTTAAAGGTCCCTGTTATAAGGTGAGAAGCCATGTGTCTTTTGCCTCTAATGTTGATCAGAGTGGAGCAAACACACATTAAGATTTTTGTCAATTTTGATTGAAGGACTTTCATGTTTTGTCACATTGATGGAATCCCACACAAATTTGAAAGTTGCACATATATTGTTGAGATCTTTGTGATCTTTTGGTATAAGGGACTTTTACATCTTATATTATGGACAGTATCATTGCACACATTTTAATTTGGTCCACTTTATTTCACCTATTTTTTGCCTTTTTAAGCAAGCATACTAGTTTGATATTTATTGCTTAGCACAGCACATTGGTGCACATATGAGTGATAGATTGCCTTCTGTACAAACAGGATCCATACAGGGATCGTAATTCGATCCCTGATGAACCAGCCGAATTTCATTCCATGTATGGCCAGTTTAATAATTGACACTTGTATCTCTGGCATAGATGTCCTTTAATTATTTGCCCACCCCCTTGTGTGCAGGCCACCAAGATAAATACATACCATAATTACCCCCCCCCCCGTGCAGCTTACCAGAATAATTACTTAGCATCAGGCACAATTCAGTGATATTTACTCTGTGACCCCGCCTTTCATTTAATAAACCTCCTACCAGGTTCATTTTCAGTGTGCATGCATGTTGCACCCCCATTCTTTCATATGTGAGAGCCATACTAATGGTGGCCACAATGAATATCACTAGATTGGGGCTGAAGGGAAGCAATCATCTAGGTGGAAAGCACTCAGGGAAGCAGGCAAGTAATTAAAGATCAACTAAACCAAAGGTAAGCCAATGAAGGTTTAAAGCTCAGCTCCAGCCAAAATGTATTACTCTGTTTTGGATAGACTTGTGTGATTAATTTAGTTATGAATAAAAATTTAGACAAAATTTTCATTACTAGGATGTATCAGAATCTCCAAATCACAACAGTAATACATTTCAACAAATCAGAAATAAATTATAAAGAAAACAATGAATTTATTCATACTCATTTGCTTCACTCGGGTGACATGATGCAAAAGTTGGGGCCTTTTGTTAATGTTAATGAAGCATCCAAAATAATGTAACGATCATTAACTTATAGTTTTATTCGGATGAGAGCAGCGCTTGGATAATCAGCCAATTTGTTTTGCATTAAGATTTTTTTATTATTGTATAAAATGCACTACATATGAAATTGAAACATATTGCAATAAACACAGTAAGGTATAAAAGTGAAATAAAATTATTGCTATCTATTGTGTTTGGGGAGAATGGAGTTGGATTCATCAGAATCTCTGAATCATAACATAGTGAATGAATGCAAAATTAACTTGGTTCCATTAATTCTTTTCGGATGCACAAGACTCCAAGTCGATAGTGTCCAATCAGCTCATTCCATTTCTCTTTGCGGTTTGGACTAGCAGGGATAACTCAAAGTGCTTAAGTAATCTCCCAAAATAACAAATGAACATGGTAACATTAATATAGCCAATCTTTTGAAATAACTTCAGAAAATACGAATTGATACGGAACACCGAATATACAAAACAAATTCCGAAAATGAATAATTCTAACATAATGAATAGGGTAAAACCAAATAATTTAACAAATTAATCCGAAATTAAACAAAACGCATTTTTCCATCGTGCACAATTCTAGTTTTGGATAAAGCAGCTTCAGAGCCAGATCCTGTCAGGACAGGAAATGGTGAGAAATCTCTCCAATAGGAACATAGGCAAAAACACATCTTCTGCTAGTGAGGAAGGATTAGAACTCCTGGCAATGTTTTTATTTTTGTCCATGCCTTCTTTTCCCAATGACAGCTGTGTTAACCATTTGTTGTATGGGCATCACAGGAACAGAAAGTGACAACACATTTTTATTTCCCTCTCTCTATTGAAAATGAAAAAAAAATGATGTTAGACTTAAAATGGAAAAAGAGAACTTTAAAGTGACCCTGTCAAGTCTGTAAAAAAATGTTAATGTCAGGTCCCTGCAATAGAAAAGCTCTTATACTAATCTCTCCAACAGCCCATGTCTCCTATGTTCCCTCTATTCTAGCACTGCAGCTTTCTCCAACAACTTACAGTGGTATGAAAGGCAAAGTGCCACCTGTGCCCGCCTGTGCCCACCAGTGCCACCACAGTGCTCTGCAGTGCAGCCTCACCAGCCACCAGTATGGCAACAAAATATTTTACTAGTGAGGAGGCCTACCAGCATCTAAGCATGACGATGAGAGCAGTGGGGAGCTCTCTGAGTCTCAGTCTGATTCAAAACCCATTACAAGCAGCGGGTCTGATACAGAATCGGAAGAGGAATGTGTGCCCATGAAAAGAGGGCATTCTGGCGTGGCGCAGCAGCCTACTACCAGCAGCGCAGGGCCATCCACCTCACAAGCAGTGCCATCCACCTCGAGAGCAGTGCCATCCACCTCGAGAGCAGAGCCGTCCACCTCGAGAGCAGAGCCACTACAACAAAGGCCAGGCACCAGTAGGGTGTCATCTCAGCCCCAAAGAGATAGGGGCTGCCAGCCTTCCCTATGCCCTTCCCTATGCCCTTGTGGCTTCCCCCTAATTCCAGAACAGCAAATATCCCCCCTTTCACCGCCCAGCCAGGTGTCCAGGTGAACACCGATGATTTTGCCATGCTTGATTTTTTTTTCATTTGATTTTCACCGAAGACTTACTATCATCCATTGTGGCCCAGTGCAACCTCTACGCACAGCAGCACATAGTAAGTAACCCTGGCTCTAGTTACGTCCATCCCTTTGAGTGGGGAGAACTAACCGTAGAGGAACTCAAAATTTTCTTAGGCCTAACTTTTACTATGGGACTCACAAAAATAAACAATTGTACTCCTATTGGTCTACCAAACCCATCCACCACATGCCACTCTTCTTATCTCTTATGCCAAGATGCAGATACCTAATGATTATGCGGTTCCTCCACTACAATGACAACACCCAGTGCCCTCCCCGAAATGACCCAGCTTTTGACAAACTATTTAAAATTCGGCCACTCCTAAATTATTTCTCTGAAAAATTTCCCCAGTTATATACCCCCGAACAGAATATTTCCGTGGATGAATCCCTTGTAAAATTCTCAGGCAGGCTGGGCATCAAACAGCTTATCCCCAGCAAAAGGGCCCGATATAGGGTTAAACTGTACAAACTTTGTGACCGAGCCACGGGGTACATTTACGACTTCCTGGTGTACGAAGGGAAGGACTCCAAACTGCATCCCCCTGAATGCCCAGAGTACATTGGGGCCAGCGGAAGAGTGGTCTAGCAGCTTGTCTATCCACTCCTTGGAAAGGGATACCATCTTTATGTGGATAATTTTTATACTAGCTTGCCCCTCTTCCACAATCTTCACCGGAGAGACACCCCAGCATGTGGTACAGTAAGAGCCAATAGAATGGGTATCCCGCAAAAACTCGTCAATGAAAGGCTACGACGAGGGGAGACAGCATCTTTGCAGAACCAGGAGCTATTGGCTGTCAAGTGGAGGGACAGACAAAATGTCCACATGCTCAAGACAATCCATAATGACACCTACGTGGAAGTCTCCAGAAAAAACGGCCCAATCTAGAAACCAGCTTGTGTTTATTAATATAATTTGTTTATGGGGGAGTGGACTTCAACGATCAGATGATTGAACCCTACCTTCCCACAAGAAAATCCTGCCACTGGTATAAAAAAGTGTCCATTTATTTTTTCAGTTTGGCCAGCAACTATTCGCTTTGATTCCATGAGCAGACTCCACGAGCGCCACTGTCAGGAGACTAGTAGACCAGACTGTGTGGACTGCACAGAGATAACCCAAAACGCATGTAAGTGAATAAATAATATTTATTAAAATAGGTGATAATTCAGAAAATACAAAAAGTGCAAAACCAACACAACAAACCCACTACAAACAACAATATATACAGCAAAGGGGCAATACCGGAATCACAGATGTCAGCCAGGCCAGGGTCATACACAGCAGGTCAGCAGGAACAAGGGATATACCAGAAACATAAACGTTTAGCCAAGCCAAGGTCATACACAGAAGATAAGCAACTGAAAAAGGGCAGGTTGGGAAAGGGAGATAATGGATGGGATAGGATACAGGCTCAGGAGCAGGTTCAGGTTCAGGTTCCGATACAGGAGATACAGGTTTACAGGATACGGATAACAGGTCAGGGCGCAAGGAAGTAAGATACCAAGGCGAGCATGTGAGGGCTTGCCGGGTATTTATAGGACTGACTATAATTGACTTCAAGTCACACCTGAGCGCAGGGAGTGTTGTCTGCTCCATACTGCCAGGATCCATCTGGTGGACGTCAGTACTGCGGCCAAAAGATGAAATGAAAAATCCAAAAAGAAAGCGCCTCTTAAGTATCAGTGATTTATTAAAGTAATAAAAGCATATAAAAACATTTACATTAAGGCTGACGAATTGCAGCTTCCATAGAGAACTAAACCCGGTGTTTGTCAAAACTCCAATGGTGTGGGGCTGGATGGGTGCCGGGCGGATGGCCGCGGACCTCCGCTCGGAAGCGCCGGCTGTGTGTGCGGTAAGGTGAGATAGTCACTTAAGCTTCCTGGTTTGCTGTCCCCAATACACTTGATAAAGGAGCGCGCATGCTCGTTACGAGCTTCGTGCATGCTCAAAAACGCGTAGTGGACCCCAGCAAATCTGAACTACCTGAGTGACGTCATCACCCATGTGACCTGTTGGAACACGGAAGTGACTATCTCACCTTACCGCACACACAGCCGGCGTTTCCGAGCGGAGGTCCGCGGCCATCCGCCCGGCACCCATCCAGCCCCACACCATTGGAGTTTTGACAAACACCGGGTTTAGTTCTCTATGGAAGCTGCAATTCGTCAGCCTTAATGTAAGTGTTTTTATATGCTTTTATTACTTTAATAAATCACTGATACTTAAGAGGCGCTTTCTTTTTGGATTTTTTATGTATACATGGAGAGCTGACTTCACTCAACAGGGAGCTGCCCTTGGTATCCTGGTTGCACAGATCCCCCTGGCTCCCACATCCATTCATTTACATTACGGATGATCTACACATCATAGACTTTTTTCTGGACTATTTTTATGGGCCACTGTTTATTGTTTTTTACCCTCTCTATAGATTATTTGACCTATCATCGTATAGATAGAGAGAGATATATATCCAGATACTTATTTTAACGTCATTTTACTGTTAAATCCTCGGACTTGAGCGCTGCTACATCACATATTTTATCAAAAGATGAAATGACACCAGCAGGGAAATATTCTCCTGACAGTTCAACACTGCCAGGAGACACCTGCTGGTGGACCCCAGTACTGCATGCCAAACGATATATCTTACCAGCGGATGGACCCTTTCCTGACAGTACCCCTCCCTAAAGGAGCGGCCTCCGGACGCTCCAACTAGTCTTAATTGTCCATAGTCTATGGCATCAGGCAGATTGGTAGAAGAAGGCATTTCAGGCTGGTCGTCAGGCACATCCGGGCAGACAGCTGGCATGTCAGAGTCATTGAGCTGGGCAGCGGACAGGAACAAACCAAGCTGGGCAGCAGACAGGAACAAACCAAGCTGGGCAGCAGACAGGAACAAACCAAGCTGGGCAACAGGCTCCAGGTCATCGAGCTGGGCAGCAGGCTCCGGGTCATCGAGCTGGGCAGCAGGCTCCGGGTCATCGAGCTGTGCAGCAGGCTCCGGGTCATCGAGCTGGGCAGCAAGCTCCGGGTCATCGAGTTGGGCAGCAGGCTCTGGGTCATCGAGCTGGGAAGCAGGCTCCGGGTCATCGAGCTGGGAAGCAGGCTCCGGGTCATCAAGCTGGGCAACAGGCTCCGGGTCATCGAGATGGGAAGCAGGCTCCAGGTCATCGAGCTGGGAAGCAGGCTCCGGGTCATCGAGCTGGGAAGCAGGCTCCGGGTCATCGAGCTGGGAAGCAGGCTCCGGGTCATCGAGCTGGGAAGCAGGCTCCGGGTCATCGAGCTGGGAAGCAGGCCATGGGTCATTGAGCTGGGAAGCAGGCTCCGGGTCATCGAGCTGGGCAGCAGGCTCCGGGCCATCGAGCTGGGCAGCAGGCTCCGGGTCATCGAGCTGGGCAGCAGTCTCTGGAGCATTAGGCCGAACAGCGAGTACCGTAAGGGCAGGCCGGATTACAGGCACCGGCTCAGCAAGCTGGGTAACGGACCCCAGCCCAGTGGGCTGGGTAACAGGCCCCGACTCAGCAAGCTGGACACCGGGCACTGGTTCGGCAAACTGGATAACGGGTACTGGCTTGACAGGCAAAGTTACGGACTTCGGTTTAGCAGACTGGGTAACGGGCACCGGTTCAGCAGACCGGGTAACGGGCACCGATTCAACAGACTGGGTAACGGGCACCGATTCAGCAGGCTGAGACACAGGCACCGAAACTCCAGGCTGAAACACGGACACTGAAACTTCAGGCTGAGACACGGGCACCGAAACCTCAGGCTGAGATACCAACATCACGACATCAGGCTGGAAGACAGGTACCAGGATATCAAGCTGGAGTATGGGCACATCAGACCGGAAAGTGGGTACCAAAACATCAGACTGGGCTGCAGGTGCTGGGACTTCAGGCTGGACAGCAAAGACAGGCGCTGGCACATCAGGCAGAACAGCAGGTACTGGCACAACAGGCTGAACAACAGGTACATGGGACTGGTTAGTAGTCACTGGAGCGTCAGACTGGAACATGGGCACTAAGATGTCAGGCTGAGCAGCAGGCACTGGGACCTCAAACTGGACAGCGGGCACAGGCATTGGCACAACAGGCTGAGTAGAAGACACTGGCGCATCAGGCTGGACAGCAGACAGAAGATCATCAAACTGGGAATCGGGCACATCAGACTGGAACACTGGTAGCAAAACTTTAGGCTGGAACATGGACACAAGGTCATCAGACCGGTCAGCAAGCACTGGAACGTCGGACTGGGTAGCAGGCACTGGAACGTCGGACTGGGTAGCAGGCACTGGATCCTCAGACGGGGTAGCAGGCACTGGATCGTCAGACGGGGTAGCAGGCACTGGATCGTCACACTGAGTAGCAGGCACTGAATCATCACACTGAGTAGCAGGCACTGGATCGTCAGACTGAGTAGCAGGCACTGGATCGTCAGACTGAGTAGCAGGCACTGGATCGTCAGACTGAGTAGCAGGCATTGGATCGTCAGACTGAGTAGCAGGCACTGGAACGTCAGACTGAGTAGCAGGCACTGGAACGTCAGACTGAGTAGCAGGCACTGGATCGTCAGACTGATTAGCAGGCACTGGATCGTCAGACTGAGTAGCAGGCACTGGATCGTCAGACTGAGTAGCAGGCACTGGAACGTCAGACTGGGTAGCAGGCACTGGGACGTCAGACTGGGTAGCAGGCACTGGGACGTCAGACTGGGTAGCAGGCACTGGGACGTCAGACTGGGTAGCAGGCACTGGGACGTCAGACTGAGTAGCAGGCACTGGGACATCAGACTGGGTAGCAGGCACTGGAACGTCAGACTGGGTAGCAGGAACTGGATCTTCAGACTGGGTAGCAGGCACTGAATTGTCAGACTGGGTAGCAGGCACTGGATCGTCAGACTGGGTAGCAGGCACTGGAGCGTCAGACTGGGTAGCAGGCACTGGAACATGAGGCTGGGTAGCAGGCACTGGAACATCAGGCTGGGTAGCCGGCACTGGAACGTCAGGCTGGGCAGCAGGCACTGGGACGTCAGGCTGGGTAGCAGGCACTGGGACGTCAGGCTGGGTTGCAGGCACTGGGACATCAGGCTGGGTAGCAGGCACTGGGACGTCAAACTGGGTAGCAGGCACTGGGACGTCAGGCTGGGTAGCAGGTACTGGGACATCAGGCTGGGTAGCAGGCATTGGGATGTCAGGCTGGGTAGCAGGCACCGAGACATCCGGCTGGAAGGTAGGCACATCAGACTGGAAGATGAGAACATCAGATTGGGGCACAGGGACTTTAGGCGGAGACACTGGCTGGATAGCAGGCAGAGGTTTTGCAGAATCAGGTTTAGCTGGCCCGCAAGCAGACTGGAGTGGGTTGGTTGGTGTGGAAGCAAGTTGGGTTACTGGCAGGATCGTGTGGGTAGGAAAGAACTTTTGTTTCTTTTTTGGTTTAGCCCGTGCAGTTTTGTATGTAGGTGCATGGCTGTAAGAAAAGAAAGTAGCTGGGCAGAAGGAAGACCAAGGAACTGTAGCTGGAGGAGGGTTTTGTGGGACTGTTACAGGTGGAGGAGAAGAGTCAGGTGGATTGAAGACAGGATAGGTTCTACACTGGGAGACTGGGTAGTAGTATTTGGTAGGGGGCTGATTAAACTGGGCTGTAGCTGAGGTTGCAGATGATTAGTGGCAGGGCTGGAATATTGTGGCTTAGCTAATAACAGGAGATCTGACAATGCCTGCAGCACAGGTTGAACAAACGCTGATTCACACACAGCCTGACTAACCAGAGATTGTACTGAATAAATGCAATCGGATAACACCTGCTGGACACAAGCGGAATAATGTTCATCAAAGAAAGCCGGATCATCCTCTAACAACCATACCAGGGATTCAACCTGGTCACAACTGAAAGGAGGGGAGAAATCGTCACTACCTTCGGGAACGCATGACAAGGCTGACTTTGTACATAATTGGATTGAGTACTGTCCGTGATACTTTTTTTATTTGCACTAACATACAATTTTTCAGGACAAGCTTTCGGGGTATGTCCCCTTCTTCAAGGTCCAAGCAGTACTGATTCACAAATTTTTAAGCAGAATGTTAAAGAAAAAGAAGAAAAAAAAAAAAAAAAGAGAAAACCAAACACATACAAATCAATGGTAATAAAGATAGCAGCAGAGTTAGTGAGATAAGACAGAGGGAGAGCTAGGGGGAAATGCAGGGGGGGGATACTAATCACAGAGCGGTCGTAAAACTTTAGCATAATGTGTAAGGAAACCAATATCTAAATTCAGGCCATTATTCTTCGTGTCAAAAAGAAGTATCATTCTTAGTTCAAAAGTTTTCCTTTCCTGGATAGTTCTGAAATTCCCTTTAAGAACTAAGACATTGAGGTCTTCTATGGTGTGGTCCAATTGTGAGAAATGATGTCCCACAGGTGTGCATAAACTGTCTTCTTTATGTTCTTTGATGGTATGTCTGTGCAAATTCATCCTCGCTTGCAACTTCTGTCCTGTTTCACCAACATAAGATCCTTTGCTGCACCTTTTGCATTGGATGAGGTACACAACATTACTTGAGGTACAGCTGTAAGATCCCATGATATTGAAGGTCCCATTTGTGTGTGTAACACTTTTGGATAGATTTATCTGGTTGCATAGTTTGCAGCGTTTTTTATTGCAGGGTTTGCTACCATTATTTTTGACTTCATAATCAGAGTGAAGTTTCCTGCTGATTAGTTTGTGTCTGAGGTTGGGTGGTTGTCTGAAAGCCAATAATGGGGGTTGTTGGAATATTCCTTTCAGAGTTTCATCCTCTGTTATAATGGGTTGTAAATCTTTGATTATCTTTTTGATCCCTTCAAGTGCTGGGTTGTATGTGGTTACTAGAGGTACTCGGTTATTTGTTTTTTTCTCTGTGTATTGGAGGAGATTTTCTCTTCGGGTTTTCAAGGCTGTGTTTATGCTGTTGTTTATGGTTTTGTCTTTGTAACCTTTCTTATGGAAGGAGTCTGCCAGTGTTCTGAGATGTTTATCTCTGTCTTCTGGGTCCGAACAAATTCGGTGGTATCTGATGGCCTGGCTGTGTATGATGGCCCGTTTGGTGTGTTGGGGGTGAAAACTGGAACTATGAAGATAGCTGCATCGGTCAGTCGGTTTTCTGTATATTGACGTGTGTAGCTTGTCATCCCTGATGTATACTGTAGTGTCCAGGAAGTTGACATGTGTGTTCGAATAGTCCATTTTTAGTTTGATAGATGGGTGAAAAGTGTTGATCAATGAAAAGAATTGGTTGAGATTTTCTTCACCTTCAGTCCATATCATGAATATATCATCAATATAGCGATAATATCTGTATGGCTTTTGTTGTATGCTGTTCAGAAATTTGTCCTCCAGGTCAGCCATAAATAAATTTGCATATTGGGGTGCCATTTTGCTTCCCATAGCAGTACCCATACACTGGAGATAGATGTCATTATTGAAAGTGAAGTAGTTGTGTGTAAGAATGAATTCAATGAGCCGTGTCACATCCTCAGCAGTGTATTTGTGGTCTGGTGAGGATGATAAGAATCTGTGACATGCCGCCAACCCATCCTTGTGAGGGATGTTACTGTACAGAGATTCTACATCCATAGTGACTAGAAGTGTATTAGGTGGTAATTGTTGTATATTGTTAAGCTTGTACCAGGGATTCAGGTGGATTTTAGGGATTTTACTAAGCAATTAAAGGTCTCATTGCGACAATGCTAAGCCACCTACATTCAGAACTCATCAATGCGATTCCGGATAATCCAGAAATTGGAGACTTCTACATGTTGCCCAAGATCCACAAGCCAGGAAATCCAGACAGACCCATTATAACAGGTATGAATACACTTACTGAACATATCTCAGGCCTTGTAGAAAACATGTTAAAACCTTTAGTCATGAACACTGCAAGTTTCCTGCAAGACACCACCGATTTTCTGAACAAGCTTAACAATATACAACAATTACCACCTAATACACTTCTAGTCACTATGGATGTAGAATCTCTGTACAGTAACATCCCTCACAAGGATGGGTTGGCGGCATGTCACAGATTCTTATCATCCTCACCAGACCACAAATACACTGCTGAGGATGTGACACGGCTCATTGAATTCATTCTTATACACAACTACTTCACTTTCAATAATGATATCTATCTCCAGTGTATGGGTACTGCTATGGGAAGCAAAATGGCACCCCAATATGCAAATTTATTTATGGCTGACCTGGAGGACAAATTTCTGAACAGCATACAACAAAAGCCATACAGATATTATCGCTATATTGATGATATATTCATGATATGGACTGAAGGTGAAGAAAATCTCAACCAATTCTTTTCATTAATCAACACTTTTCACCCATCTATCAAACTAAAAATGGACTATTCGAACACACATGTCAACTTCCTGGACACTACAGTATACATCAGGGATGACAAGCTACACACGTCAATATACAGAAAACCGACTGACCGATGCAGCTATCTTCATAGTTCCAGTTTTCACCCCCAACACACCAAACGGGCCATCATACACAGCCAGGCCATCAGATACCACCGAATTTGTTCGGACCCAGAAGACAGAGATAAACATCTCAGAACACTGGCAGACTCCTTCCATAAGAAAGGTTACAAAGACAAAACCATAAACAACAGCATAAACACAGCCTTGAAAACCCGAAGAGAAAATCTCCTCCAATACACAGAGAAAAAAACAAATAACCGAGTACCTCTAGTAACCACATACAACCCAGCACTTGAAGGGATCAAAAAGATAATCAAAGATTTACAACCCATTATAACAGAGGATGAAACTCTGAAAGGAATATTCCAACAACCCCCATTATTGGTTTTCAGACAACCACCCAACCTCAGACACAAACTAATCAGCAGGAAACTTCACTCTGATTATGAAGTCAAAAATAATGGTAGCAAACCCTGCAATAAAAAACGCTGCAAACTATGCAACCAGATAAATCTATCCAAAAGTGTTACACACACAAATGGGACCTTCAATATCATGGGATCTTACAGCTGTACCTCAAGTAATGTTGTGTACCTCATCCAATGCAAAAGGTGCAGCAAAGGATCTTATGTTGGTGAAACAGGACAGAAGTTGCAAGCGAGGATGAATTTGCACAGACATACCATCAAAGAACATAAAGAAGACAGTTTATGCACACCTGTGGGACATCATTTCTCACAATCGGACCACACCATAGAAGACCTCAATGTCTTAGTTCTTAAAGGGAATTTCAGAACTATCCAGGAAAGGAAAACGTTTGAACTAAGAATGATACTTCTTTTTGACACGAAGAATAATGGCCTGAATTTAGATATTGGTTTCCTTACACATTATGCTAAAGTTTTACGACCGCTCTGTGATTAGTATCCCCCCCCCCCCTGCATTCCCCCCTAGCTCTCCCTCTGTCTTATCTCACTAACTCTGCTGCTATCTTTATTACCATTGATTTGTATGTGTTTGGTTTTCTCTTTTTTTTTTCTTCTTTTTCTTTAACATTCTGCTTAAAAATTTGTGAATCAGTACTGCTTGGACCTTGAAGAAGGGGACATACCCCGAAAGCTTGTCCTGAAAAATTGTATGTTAGTGCAAATAAAAAAAGTATCACGGACAGTACTCAATTTTCTCTGTCACAATTGCACTAATACGGCTACAACAAATCAAGTACATAATTGGATCAAAGGCTGAACATCCTCAAATAACGCATGACCCTGATCTACTAGTAAATGGGCTGATTGGATCATTTCCAGCAGTTGGTCACGGGTCCAATCTTTAAGAGTCTGATGGCAATATCCATTATCCTCTGCCGCCAGCAGAGAATAATAGACAATTTCACCAAAGTCCATCTTTTGCGCGCCCACCGTACCAGGACGGTTTCTCAGTGCAGCCACGTCTGGTCAGGGATGGCCTTGGTACACTGTCAGGAGACTAGTAGACCAGACTGTGTGGACTGCACAGAGATAACCCAAAACGCATGTAAGTGAATAAATAATATTTATTAAAATAGGTGATAATTCAGAAAATACAGATGTCAGCCAGGCCAGGGTCATACACAGCAGGTCAGCAGGAACAAGGGATATACCAGAGACATAAACGTTTTAGCCAAGCCAAGGTCATACACAGGAGATAAGCAACTGAACAAGGGCAGGTTGGGAAAGGGAGATAATGGATGGGATAGGATACAGGCTCAGGAGCAGGTTCAGGTTCAGGTTCCGATACAGGAGATACAGGTTTACAGGATACGGGATAACAGGTCAGGGTGCAAGGAAGAAAGATACCAAGGCGAGCATGTGAGGGCTTACCGGGTATTTATAGGACTGACTATAATTGACTTCAAGTCACACCTGAGCGCAGGGAGTGTTGTCTGCTCCATACTGCCAGGATCCATCCGCTGGTGGACGTCAGTACTGCGGCCAAAAGATGAAATGACACCAGCAGGGAAATATTCTCCTGACAGTTCAACACTGCCAGGAGACACCTGCTGGTAGACCCCAGTACTGCATGCCAAACGATATATCTTACCAGCGGATGGACCCTTTCCTGACAGCCACTTTCCTGACAAAATCCCGCTCGTGAAACAGGCCACAGACGTCAGAAGAAATGCTGGGTGTGCTCCAGAGGAGGAATTAGAGGAGACACCAGGTATTATTGTCCCGATTGTCCTTCCCAACTAGGCCTCTGTATAGGTGAATGTTTCCGCCGTTACCATACTTCTCTATATTATTAGGGAAGTATGGTAAACGTAATTCTCATTTCCTGTCATTTTCTTCCACACTCCTTATGCCACTGCACTGAACTGTACATACCTCTGCCTTCTCCAGAACCGACCCTGGCCTGTTATATGACCAAGCTTCTGCCTAACGCTAAATATACCTCTACCTTCTCCGGAACCGATCCTGGCCTGTTATATGACCAAGCTTCTGCCTAACGCTAAACATACTTCTGCCTTCTCCGGAACTGACCCTGGCCTGTTATATAACCACACGTCTGCCTAACGCTAAACTGTACCTACCTCTGCCTGCTCTGGAACTGACCCTGGACTGTTTGACCACATTTTTTGCCTGCCTCTTGGATTGATCTTTTACCCTGCTATGCTAGTGGGAACACAGGGGTCTCACATATGTGAGGGGCTCCAGAATTGTTTTTCTGGATGAAGAAAACTAATTTTTAGTTTTCTCATTCCCGGATTAGGGTCTGGAGACTCAGAGGCTTCAAAGAGATTTGGGTGGGAGAAGCCTCTACCCCTGTCCCCATTCTTTCCTGGCCTGCTACTTGGACCATGTTCCTGCTTACTACCAGGACCAATATTTTGGCACTTCTGGCAACGTCTCTTTTTGCACTGACCCTGGACTGTATATGGACAGTATCCCTGCCTGTACTGACTATGGACAATATTCCTGCCTGCTGCCTGGACAATTCCATTCGCTGTCGCTGACCACGTCCCTGCCTGCTGCCTGGATCAGGGCTCTCCTCCTGTGGACAATTGCACTACTAAAACCACAGGTAATCTTTTGTTTACCCCTTACTCAGCAGAATGTATTTTAGGGTGTAATTCTTGGTATGTACATGCTGTGTTAGAAATATGAAGGGCCTTCAAAAATGTGATAGATTGTAAGGAAATTGGATGCATAATTTATGTCCCTAGAACACCTGATAGTGCTTCTTGGATGTTGGGCCTCTATGTGGCCAGGCTGTGTAAAAGTCTCACACATGTGGTATCGCCACACTCAGGAGGAATATCAGAATATATTTTGGGGTGTCATTTTTGCTATGTACATGCTATGTGTTAGAAATATCTTATAAATGGACAACTTTGTGTAAAAAAAAAAAAAAAAATGCATTTTCATTTTTTTCCACATTTTCCAAAAACTTCTGGAAAAAAATTAACCATTCAAAAGACTCATTATGCCTCATAGATTATACGTTGGGGTGTTTGATTTCCAAAATGGAGTCACTTTGTGAGCGTTTCCATTGTCCTGGTGCTCCAGGGTCTTCAAAAGTGTAATAGGTGGTTGAGGGATTAGATGTGTAATTTATGCTCCTAGAATGCCTGAAGTTGCTACTTCAATGTAGGGCCTCTGTATGTGGCCAGACTGTGTAAAAGTTTCACACATGTGGTATCGCCATACTCAGGAGGAGTAGCAGAATACATTTTGGGGTGTCATTTTTGCTATGTACATGCTATGTGTTGGAAATATCTTATAAATGGACAACTTTGTGTAAAAAAATGTGTTTTCATTTTTTTTCCACATTTTCCAAAAACTTCTGGAAAAAAATGAACCGTTCAAAGGCTCATTATGCCTCATAGATTATACGTTGGGGTGTTTGCTTTCCAAAATGGGGTCACTTTGTGGGCGTTTCCATTGTCCTGGTGCTCCAGGGCCTTTAAAAGTGTAATAGGTGCTCCGTAATGGCTGCTTAAGCCTGGAGCTCCGCACCACCCCGGTCCGACGAGCGGCATAACACCGGCCCCAGCAGGCGGAGGACTCTCTCAAGCACTCCCCCCGCTAGTGGAACAGCGGGGGATCACGGTGAGATGGCCGGCACACAAGCCCGCCAAGACTTGGGCCCGCAATTTGCAGCGGTGGCGGCGGACGGGAGCTCCAAGATGGCCGCCGAAGGGGAAACCGCTAGGCCTAACCCAGCCTCACTTCATAAGGGGACCGAGCAACGTCCCATCCTTACCCCACCGACCCTGACCTATGCCCAAGCAACACAGGGAGGCCACAACACGCTCCAGAATGCGCAGCAGGGCACGCACCTAGCCCCACAGGGTGCTCACAGAGAGACTCACAGTAGTGAACAAGGGGAAGATGGCGCCTCTCCCTCAGGCATATCCCCTCACCTCTTATCCTATGCAGGCACCCCACCTGGATACACATTTAAGGACATATCTATCATGCAAGAAGAGCTTTTCACCAAATTCTCCACCCTCTTAGAAAAGGGCCTGGCCAACACAGCCTCCCAGATCACAAATGCTATCAAATCAGACCTCTCTAACCTGGGCTCTAGGATAGAGGCGATGGAAGACAAAATTGACCATACAGTCGCCAGAACCAACCAGAATGCCGCACACCTTCAGTCAGTCCAAGAACAACTGGAAACGGCCCTATCAAGAATTGATGAACTTGAGAACAGGTCTAGGAGGTACAACTTCCAAATCAGAGGCCTCCCTGAATCCTTCACGGATATCCCCCTCACGGTGCAGGACTTTATCTCGGACCTCATCCCCAACATCCCGCCGCACAGGCTGGAGCTGGATAGAGCCCTGGGTCCCCCGAGGAAGGACGGGTCCCCGAGGGACGTAATAGTAAAACCGCACTTCTACGCGGTCAAAGAGGAGGTAATGAGACAATCTCGCCTGAAGCCCAAGTTCCAACATCAGGGCCATCAAATCCAGGTCTTTGCTGACCTCGCTCAATCCACCATCCAAAGAAGACGCACCCTCAAACCCCTCCTGTCAGTGTTGATGGAACGAGACATCAAATACCGCTGGACATTCCCCTTTGCAGTAAAGTTTTCTATACAAGGCAAGACTCACACTTTCTCCAATCTACCGGAAGGTGAAAAACTTCTCCTCTCCCTCAAGCTGATCTCCCAGGAGGCCCCCATGGAACTCTCCTCATCTGCCACGGGCTCATCCAAATGCCCCCCCCAAGCAGCCCAGTCTCCCCTCTCTGGAACAAGGGCCCCTCTAAGAGGAGCAAAGACGGCAAACCCCCTTAACGGAGCTTGAAGGCCCCCTTCTTACGCACCTAGACCTCCCACGGTCTTTCATGCGGGGGACGTCCCCCCTCCTTCGAATGAGCTAAAGCTCCTCTTTCCAACCCCAAGACTCCAACGGGGCCTTGGACACAAGTTAACGAATTTGTTTTTCACTGTTGGGACAACGTTTACGGCTGAAATCCCCTGAAGTGACTATCCTACGGAGAACAGTTCCAGTGATCACTTTGCCTTTTCGAAGCGGAAGAAGGATCGCTTTCCATCCTAATCTGATTTTTAGAACACTGTAACCTCAGTAACCAATTTTCTTTTCAGACCCAGGCATAAGGTCGCCGGTCACCCAAAGCAGATGGTCACACTTCTTCCATGTTATTTAATTAGATTCTCACCGTTGTTTCCTTTTTATTAGCATTTTTCATGGGTTCATAGCTCTGCTTGAATCCCTTTTATAGTCTCCATGAAGGTTTATACTGTACTGAGATAGCAGTAACAAATAGCACTTATTGAGACGAAGTTCTTACACCACGTTATGCAAATAGTTTTTAGTTACGATACCTTAGAAGTATGGGTCCGGGGTGGTACCCATGCGCCTCCTCTCACCTCAAGGGCAACTACTGTGCCCCAGTAGAGTGAGACTTCTCTCGCCCAATATGGATGAGGGAAGACTTAAAATGGAGTTTAAGCGGTCACACACACCGCTACCCTCCACGGGTCCTTTTAGAAGACCCTTCTCGCTAATCTTTTTGTTATTACTGTTGTTGTTTTTTTTGTCTACGTGTCTCTCCTTCTTCCACCCTCTTCCTCTCACCTCTTCTTTTTCTCCTAGCTGGCCGTCTGGAGACCCCCCGGTTCCTCCCGCTCGCTATTATAGCATGGACCCGTCCACCCTTGCGTACTCAAGGAAAACTCTCCAACACAAGGTAGGCGGCTGCAGTGCCGGTGATCACTCCCCTCTCTGTTCTCATGACTGATCAAGTCTCTAAGGTTCTCGACCTCAGGGTCGCCTCCCACAACGTTCAGGGGCTCAACTCACCTTGGAAAAGAAGGGTTGCCTTAGACCATTATAAATCCCTCAAACTGGATGTAGTACTCCTACAGGAGACGCATTTTCCGATTCGATACAGTCCCAAGTTCTTACACCCCTTCTACCCATCTTTCTTTATGGCCAACGCACCAAACAAAACCAAAGGCGTAGCAGTACTTTTTTCTAAAAATAGTAAATTTAACCATATCTCTGATCTTAAAGACCCAGAGGGTAGGTTCATCCTTGTGAAGGGCACTCTGGAAGGAGTACTATACTCCATAATTTCTTATTACGCCCCTAATAAGGGTCAAGCATCTTTCTTCCAGAACCTCTTCACAACTCTTAGCCCCCTCTTGGAGGGCGGGGATTCAAATGTAGCATTTGACCAGGGTCTGGACAAAACCAACCCTCTCAAAGGTAAACTAACACGCCCCACCAAATTAAGCACCAGAATAGCTAAAATGATTCACTCCCAGGGACTAGCAGATATTTGGAGGGAGCTGAATCCCACGTCCAGGGACTTTACTCACTTCTCCTCTCCCCGCCAGACCTACGCAAGGATAGATCACATACTTATTCAGACTAATCTCATCCCTCTTTCCTCCAAAGCCAAAATCTTAGACATAGTCTGGTCGGACCACTCATTGGTCCTCCTGACTTTGAAAAATGTGCTATCACGTAGCGGGAGCTCTTACTGGAGACTGAACGAGTCTCTGCTGGGGGATCCAGTTCATGCCAAACTAGTAACAGATGCGATTAAGGAATATTTTCGGTTAAATGATGTCGATAACATCTCCCCTGAAACACTGTGGGCAGCCCACAAGGCCTCGGTCCGTGGAGAGCTCATCAGACTAGCCACTAAAGTTAAAAAGGAAAGGCTGATAGACATTCTTAGACTGGAACAAAAATTTATAGCTTTAAAAATAGAACACAAAAAATCCCCGTCTAAAGATCTTAATGATCAATTAGACACGGTTAGATTGGAACTCAACCTAGCTTTAACGGCAAAAGCTGAAAAACATATTAGATGGAGCGGTGCTAAATTTTACTGCCACAAAGACAGAGTCGGGACAATGCTAGCCGTGAAACTCTCCCCCAAGTTCCAATCGCCCTCTTTCCCTAAAGTGCGCATTGCGGGTCAGCCTCCCACGGCCAATCCATCCAAAATCATGTCAGCTTTCCATGAATTTTACTCAGGCTTATACAAAGCCACGCAAACACAGAGCGACAGTTCGACCATCTCCTTCCTCGAGAATATCACACTGCCATCTCTTTCTAAAGACCACAGAGACCTGATGGAGGAACCCTTCTCCTCAGACGAGATAAAGGAAGTTATCAAAAACCTCAAGACAGGCTCGGCCCCAGGGCCGGATGGCTTGTCAGTCCCTTACTACAAAAAGTTCGGGGAAATACTGGCCCCACACATGGCTAAATTTTTCAACTCAAAAAGAACGGGTTCCCCATTGGACCCCCACCTGAATACGGCTTTCATAATAGTAATACCCAAACCTAATAAAAACCACGAAGAAGTAGAGAACTATAGGCCCATTTCCCTCATCAATAACGACCTCAAAATACTCACTAAAATTTTAGCTTATCGACTTGCCTCTTTTATCAAGCAGTACGTACACAAAGACCAGGTAGGCTTCATCCCAGGGAGGCAGGGTCCAGATCAAATTAGGAGAGCGGTGGACATTGTCTCCATTCTCCAATCAAATTGGGAAGGGGGCCCTAAACAAGCAGGTATGTTGCTGTCACTAGATTTACATAAGGCCTTTGACTCAATCGAATGGCCTTATCTCTTCTCCCTCCTGGAGAGATGGGGGTTCGGGGCTAGCTTCCTAGGGGTACTACGATCCCTCTACTCAAACCCGGCAGCAATAATCCGACTGCAGGGACAATACTCCAAACCCCTTCAAATAGTGAGGGGGACGAGACAGGGCTGCCCTCTCTCCCCTCTCATTTTCGCTATGGCCATCGAAACACTAGCAATTGCGATTAGAGCAAACCCCAATATTCACGGCGTATCCTGTGGGGAACAAGTCCACAAGTGTGGGCTCTTCGCCGATGATATGCTCCTTTTCATAATGTCCCCTACCACTTCACTCCCTAACCTATGTAAATTATTGAAAGACTTCTCTAGCACCTCAGGCCTCAAGGTGAACTATTCTAAGTCTTCAGCTTTAAATATCTCCCTGCAGTCGGATACGGTATCCGCTCTACAAAGCTCCTTTGATTTTAAATGGAATGACCAATGGATAGATTATTTAGGAATCAAACTTCCAGCTAGAACAGAACAATTGTACCCTCTAAACTTTCCGCCAATGTACCGGAAACTTACAGCGGATCTGGGAACTTGGTCCAAGGGTGAGATTTCCTGGCTGGGCAGAGTTCATGCAGTGAAGATGATTCTCCTGCCCAGACTATTATACCTTTTCAGGGCCATCCCGATAAATATAAACAAAGAACACCTCTCCAATTTTCAAAAAAAGATCACCAAATTTATCTGGGGGGCCAGAGGACATAGATTTCAGCAAAAAACCCTATTCCTTCCGAGAAACCAGGGTGGCATGGGGGCTCCTCAGCTACACTGGTACTTTCAAGCAGCCAGGCTGGCCCAGCTGTCCACGGTATACTCCAAGGCAGAGAAGCCAGATTGGATTCAGATAGAGAGACAGGCCGTCCCCACATACACCCTGGACTATCTCCTCTGGACTCTTCACAAACAGAGACCCCCAATTCTTTCCCCAGCCTTATCCCAATCATTTCACATATGGGATAATCTAAGGAAAAATTCAGCCTTAATCTCAAGTTGTCTTCCCCTAGCGCACATCTTCAACAACCCTGACTTTCCCCCTGGGTTGGATTTTAAGGCTTTTCGTTGGTGGTTGGACAAGGGACTGTATCGGATCGGACATTTTTTCACAAATGAGGGCCCTATCTCCTTGGAGCAAGGTGTAAGGCAACTGGAAATCCCGAACTCTGAACACTTCAGATTCCACCAAATAAGACATTTCCTCTGTCAACGTTGGAGAGGAGGTGTCCCCTCACACAACGCCTTTACGCCATACGAATTATGGTGTGGTCGCTCCTTTGAACAGAGGGGGGGGATTTCCGTCATCTATCAGTCACTAGCCTTGCACCCCCAAAAAACCCCCTACATGCTTGACTGGGAGAGGGATCTAGCTTTTGAATGGGAGATCTCCAAATGGAGAAGCTCCTTTGACAGAGCCTTTAAAGGCATCAAAAACATTTCCTTAATTGAAGGAGGTGTTAAGGTTATGACAAGGTGGTACCTCACGCCTGTCAAGCTCTCCAGAATGTTCCCATCAGCTGACCCCAAGTGCTTTCGAGGGTGCCAGCTGGTGGGCACAATGGCCCATATCTGGTGGGAATGCCCCAGACTAAGGCCCTACTCGAAATAAAATATTCTCCCTGATAAGGAAAACGACACAGACCCAAATCCCGAAATCCCCGACCATAGCTCTTCTTAATGATAACTTCCCCAGGATGTCGAAGAGCTCACGTAAACTGACACACTTCATTCTCTTAGGTGCAAAACTCACCATTGCTAAGGCCAGGAAACAGCCCAAAGTCTCGGTGAAAGCGACAATCCACAAAATCTCTTGGATCATGGCCCAAGAGAAACTGGCCAGCATCTTAGACGATAAAACTAAGCAATTTGAAGCCATATGGGAGCCTTGGGCAAGGTTCATAGGCATTTCTCTCATTCCGGGAGTCCCACCCCAAAACTAAAAGGGGCCAACTTACGAGGCGGGGGCCCCTCCAGACGGTTAGCTAACCACCCTTTCTCTCTTCTCCTTTCTCCTCTTTCCCCTTTCTGCTTTTATAGTTGCTTTTTTTTGTTGATCATGTCTCTCTGCTGGGGGAAACTAGGACAGAACAGCGGGTAATGGCTGTATTGGGTTTTTCTCACCAGAATTCCTTCAGTTTGAGTCAAACATTACCCTTTTCGTAGCATGTATCTATCTGATATGTTGTATTCCCCAGTAATTATATTGTATAGATCCACGAGACCCTAGGGTCCAAGATCAATCCCAGGTTAGGAGAGGAGGGGGGCTCACGCTGTGCACAGCATGAGCCCGTTAGGGGTGCCGGCGTGATCCCCTAATGCCTCTCTAGTCGTCAGACAATCCACTTAGGGATCTTTTTCTATGTTTACACAAGCCACAAGGTTCCAATCATAGGTTCCTATACACCATAGTCAATTATATTTAATGTGCCTTATAAATGCTAACGCTCTAGTCCCAGCAGGTGTTTCTTATGTATCAGCGGATTTTACATGACATGCGATGTCAAACCCTGTACTTTAATGTGTTTTCCTTTATTATATTCTTTTGTTTTTGTACAAAACCAATAAAAGATTTTTGAATAAAAAAAAAAAAAAAAAAAGTGTAATAGGTGGTTGAGAGATTAGATGTGTAATTTATGCTCCTACAACGCCTGAAGTTGCTACTTCAATGTTGGGTCTCTGTATGTGGCCAGGCTGTGTAAAAGTCTCACACATGTGGTATCTCCATACTCAGAAGGAACAGCAGAATATATTTTTGGGTTTCATTTGTGGAATGTACATGCCATGTGAGAGGTATACTGTATAATATATATAAGTTAATGCCTTATAGTTGTTATCAATCTGTCACTAAATAGGGTCTTGTTTTTTGTAAATGGCTGCAAATACTGTATGTGAAATCACATGGATTATGAACTGTGAAAGTCACTCTAAAAAAAAAAAAGCAATCAATGAGTCGCTAGCATTGTCTGTTCTCTCCTTGCAGCTAATATTTTCAGGTGTTTCATGTGTATTTGATGTGTTGTCTCTGTGTGGAGGTGGCCATCTTGATAGAGGAACAGGGGTTTGCTTCCTCATGTCAGCACTGTCCCTGAAGACTGGTGATCTGATTATTTGTAGAGAAATATTCAAGGAGCAGTAGGAGGCCTGATAGGATGCAAGCTCACAAAATTAACTATGCAGAAGCAGTGAAATCAACAAGCAACATAGTAGTGGCATCACTATATCTTACTCCAAACCTTGTGAACTGAGGCAGCAGTAGCTACCACAGTAGATATACAATTATGAGATTATAAGCATAGGAGTGTCTAGTCACACTTACATTTCAGGAAGTGTGCTGCTTTTCTTCAGAAGTATCTTAGGAATAAAAGTAGAGTTTTCACAGTATTGCTTGGGCACAGTTAATATTTCTTGATGTTTGCAATAAAATAGCAATTTATCATTTTGTGAGTTCAGGTCCACTTCAATTGAGTATAATAAATGTTTTAAAAGCACTTAACTGTTCATTAATGTACCAAATCATTCCTACAACAATACTCATTTTAAGATCAATATTTTATTTAAATAAACATAATAAAATAATTTTATACATAAAATAAGATAAAAGGCTGGCATAATCTTAAAACAACACATTTACCCACAATTACCCCATAACATCATTAACTTAATTCTCAATAGTATTCGGCATTCATTTCTTGATGTTCTTCTTCAGGACAGGAGCCTTAGAGAGTGCTTAGTGTACAAACAAATAATTAGTTATTATGTTTTTCACATATTGCTATCAATTCATACCAATTCTAGATGTGATTCAAATATTAGCATTTATTCATATTGTAGTAGTATGAAAAAGGCCAGCCATGTTTAAAATCTTGTTGTTAATTACTTTTGTGTCTGTGGGAACATAGCAACCTCAGAATGAGCTATGGGGACACAAGGGACCTTAAGCACCTCCTACAGAACTTATTATAATAATATAGCTGGGCAGGAGCACTGGTTTGCTGAGTGGACGTCATTTGACCTTGTGCTTAAGGGCCGTGCAGTGGCATGATCTGTGACCCACTGTGTCTACCAGGCAGCGGTAAAAAACCCAGAATAAACTCAACTGGGACAGTGAGGGGGACACAAATAAGGACTGCTTAAACCTGTAAAAACAACATAATCCCACAAAGGAAATGGGTGCACTGGATAATTCTTGTTCCTTACAGGTAACAGGTAACAGGTGGTTGTTTATCAGCTTAATACACAGTTCAGTTTTGAATACGGATATGGGTTCAGTACCAAAATCCAATATTTTTTTTAAGCACAGAGGCAGCAAACAACATCGTGGGTAACATTCGAGGCTGAGGAAGGAGAGAATCGGGGATGGACCAGTTTGTGATAAAACTGACTCCACTCTAAATGATGATTTGGAGATTATCAGCCTATTTGGGCTTCAGTTAGCCCACGACAAAATGAAGGTATTGTGCTATGGTTAGGATATTTAGATAGATATGTATATAGATAGATTTGAAGTAATTAAGGATCTGAATTTGTTTGCCTGGAAGCTGAATTTTCAATATGGAACTGAAGGACCTAAAATTAGGAAGAGAGAAGCACCTCTTGAAGGCCTTCTCTCAGATTGGTGTGACTTGAAAAGATTGGATTACAAAGAACTTCAAGAGGAACTGCAGTCTGCTCACATAATTTGTGATAAAAACATCTTTGCTATTCTGAAGATTCCCTCCAACCACTTTGTATATTGTTTTATATAGTCTGTGATTCTGTACTTGCAAATATGCTGCAGAAATCTCCCTCCACTAAGTCTGGCTGCATCCGTTTTAACTGTGGGCAGCTGGAGCTGCTGCCTGTTCACTTCCTGGATTTACACAGACACACAGAGGCACACCTCCAGCTCTGCAGCCATGCAGCTTTCATTGGCCCTCTTATGACTCACCCCCCTCCCTTTCTGGCAAACTCTCACGAGAGTGAGAGAGAGCTGTGCACGATGTCATAAGCCTAGGCGAATGACCAGACAAGAAACAGGAACTGGGCTGTATAAGGTATTTACTGGCATAAAAAAAAAGTTTTACTATCCAAAGTAAAAACAACAATGGCCGAAGATTTAATAGATCAGAAGTAGGGATGAGCTTTGAGTTCGAGTTGAACTCATGTTTGACTTGAATATCGGCTGTTCGCAAGTTTGCCGAACAGCGAACAATTTTGGGTGTTTGTGGCAAATTTGAATGCCGCGGAACACCCTTTAAAAGTCTATGGGAGAAATCAAAAGTGCTTAAAGGCTTATATTCATGGTATTATCATAAAAACTGTTTGGGGACCTGGGTCCTGCACCAGGGGACATGGATCAATGCAAAAAAAAGTTTTAAAAAGGACCGTTTTTTCGGGAGCAGTGATTTTAATAATGCTTACAGTGAAACAATAAAAGTGTAAT
Organism: Aquarana catesbeiana; assembly: GCF_042186555.1. NCBI lineage: Eukaryota > Metazoa > Chordata > Amphibia > Anura > Ranidae > Aquarana > Aquarana catesbeiana. The sequence goes on from NC_133324.1 coordinate 647,629,140, forward strand.
ATCCCTTTAAATTTTGTACCTGGGGGGTGTCTATAGTATGCCTGTAAAGGGGCGCATGTTTCTCGTGTTTAGAACAGTCTGACAGCAAAATTACTTTTCAAAAAAAAAAAAGTCATTTAAAACTACTAGCGGCTATTAATGCATTGCCGGTCCGACAATACACATAGAAGTTCATTGATAAAAACGGCATAGGAATTCCCCACAGGGGAACCCCGAACCAAAATGTAAAAAAAAAAAAATGGCGTGGGGTCCCCCTCAAAATCTATACCAGACCCTTCAGGTCTGGCATGGATTTTAAGGGGAACCCCGCACAAAAATAAAAAAAAAAAAAACGGCATGGGGTCCCCCCAAAAATCCATGCCAGACCCTTATCCGAGCATGCAACCTGGCAGGCTGCAGGAAAAGAGGTGGGATGAGAGAGCAGCCCCCCTCCTGAACCATACCAGGCCACATGCCTTCAACATTGGGAGGGTGCTTTGGGGTAGCCCCCCAAAAACACCTTGTCCCCAAGGGCCTCATCCACACAACCCTGGCCAGTGGTTGTGGGGGTCTGCGGGCGGGGGCTTATCAGAATCTGGAAGCCCCCTTTAACAAGGGGATTCCCAGATCCCGGCCCTCCCCCCTGTGTGAAATGGTAAGGGGGTACAAAAGTACCCCCTTACCATTTCACTAAAAAACTGTCAAAAATGTTAAAAATGACAAGAGACAGTTTTTGACAATTCCTTTATTTAAATGCTTCTTCTTTCTTCTTCTATCTTCCTTCGGTTTCTTCCTCCATCTTCTTTTTCTTCTGGTTCTTCAGTTTTTTCTGGTTCTTCCTCCGGTGTTCTCGTCCGGCATCTCCTCCGTGTCTTCTTCCCTTATTCTCCTCGGGCCGCTCCGCATCCATGAGGCATGGAGAGAGGCTCCCGCTCCCGCTCAGGTTGCGTGCTCGGATAAGGGTCTGGTATGGATTTTTGGGGGGACCCTACGCCGTTTTTTTTCATTTTGGCCGGGGTTCCCCTTAATATCCATACCAGACCTGAAGGGCCTGGTATGGAATTTAGGGGGACCCCCACATCATTTTTTTTTTACATTTTGGTTTGGGGCTCCCCTGTGGGGAATTCCCATGCCGTTTTTATCAATGAACTTCTATGTGTATTCTCGGACCGGCAAGGCAATGCATTAATAGCCGCAAGTAGTTTTAAATTACTTTTTTTCCTTTGAAATGTCATTTTGCTGTCAGACTGTTCTAAACACGGGAAACATGCGTCCATTTACAGGCATACTATAGACACCCCCCAGGTACGAAATTTAAAGGGATATTACACTTTTATTGTTTCACTTTAAGCATTATTAAAATCACTGCTCCCGAAAAAACTGCCGTTTTTAAAACTTTTTTTTGCATTGATCCATGTCCCCTGGGGCACGACCCAAGTCCCCAAACCCTTTTTATGAAAATAACTTGCATATAAGCCTTTAAAATTAGCACTTTTGATTATTCATGTTCGTGTCCCATAGACTTTAACGGTGTTCGCGTGTTCGAACTAATTTTTTGCCTGTTCGCATGTTCTGGTGCGAACCGAACAGGGGGGTGTTCGGCTCATCCCTAATCGGAAGTTGAAAAAATGACTGAAGGTCCACTTTAAGATGCTGGTGAAGTTGAAGGAGGAAACTTGAGGGGCCCTGGGCTCATTTGAAGAATCTTCTGATGAATGAGGATGTTTCTGACTTTAGGAAAGAATACAAACCCAATCATATACATTTGCTACTCAGACCAATTCTAGCCAATGTGTTTGTTAAATTGGTTACACAGGATTGAAGGGATATCTCATCACAGAATAACACACACTCTATTACCAAAGAAATATCAGGCATTATTGAGATTACAGGAATGTGAGTATATTGTAATAAAATCCTCAGAAAAGGAAAAGGTGGGGGGTGTTGTATTGATGAACAGAATATGTTAGAATGTGTGAGAAGATCCTGAGCAATAGGGCCTGGTATAGGAAGGTAGAGATCGGTATTTTTTACATTTATTGATCAAGCATATGTGAAGGGAATCATTCCAACAAAATCTAAAACCTTTTATGCATTACAGCAAGTATATAAGAACTCCCCCCTGGTAGACCAATTGTTTCTGGAATGTCTGTCTCACACAACAGGCTAGTATTTTCCCATAAAAGTTTTTATTGTGAACAAATGATGTTACACAGTTTTTACAAACAATAGGTGGATAGACAACAAGGCACTTATTAACATGACTTATTTCACAACAGTAAAGCGAGTCAGTTGTGTATTCAAATGTAAGTCAATCAGACGTATAGCAGAGTAAGAAAGCCTCGAACTCGAGGTTTACCACATCATCTGAGATCAGGAACCATCTTAGGCAGGAGTATCACCTTGGATACTATTTCAGAAGTTAGGGGTTAATTGAGGAGATGGACGAGTGTAGTCAACTATGAGTCCGTATGTTTGTTCCTGAACACGCGTGGATGTGTCGGGCTAGCAACGTGGGGTCTGTCTGTATGGTAGGTTAGTCTCGTCAGTTTTTGAAATGTGAAGATTGGATGGTGAATTATACATCGGGGATAGGTTCGTCACGGGAGTAGGTAGCTGGTTGTCGTCGTCAGTTCAGTTGGGGTAGGGGAATAGAGAGGGAAATAGACATAGACGTGAAGGGGATTGAGGAATGGAGTAAAGATAGAAGTAGGTGGGGGAGGTAGGGAGCTGGGGTATCCCCTCCCCAGTCTCCACCGAGTTTCAAGAGCATGGATATTCTCGTATGCGGATCCCTGTCTGAAGGGGGATTCCCCCCGGGATCCACATTAAAGCAGGAGTGAACTAAGCAGCGAGTTTTGATGGGTAGGTGTATGTCTCAAGGGGGTTTTTGGCTTATTGCAATCAGTCGTTGTGGGAGGATTCGGGACAGTTTGGCTTCATGATGGAGGAATATCTCTCTGTGGTGCAAAAGTGGGTCCAACAAGCCCACGTTCGGGAGTATTTTGAAGGCGTATCTTTTGCAATGTGGATTAATTCCTCCATTTCAGCAATTTTGTCTACACGGGAAAACCATTCAGACATAGTTGGGCTACAAGGGGATCTCCATTTGGCCGAGATGCATAGTTTGGCTGCATTAATCATATGTATTCCCAAAGACTTTCTGTATGTGTGGGCTGAAGTGGAGGAATGGTGGAGAATGAGTCTGGAAGGAGTATAGTCCAGGGGGTATGTGGTTACCTGGGAAGTGATGTCATGCACCTGTTTCCAGAAAGTCTGGAGAAGAGGGCAGGACCACCAGACGTGCAGAAATGTGCCTATATCATTGAAGCATCTCCAGCATTTGTTAGACGTATCAGGATTAAATTTGTTTAGTAATTCAGGTGTACGGTACCATCGGGATAGGGTTTTGTAGTTATTCTCTTGTATCGTGACATTGAGGGAGCCCTTGTGTGCTATTGTGAAAATTCGTTCCCAGTCCTCTTCCGTTAGGTCTATTTGAAGATCCCTTTCCCAAGTCTGGCAAGCCTTTGTATCTTTGGGGGAGGTCAGGGCAAAGAGCATGGAGTGGGTATTTGCAATCAAGTGCTGTTGCGGTGTGGTTTGGGAGCATAGGTTTTCAAATGGGGTTAGGTCTCTAGATACCGACGTGTTTCGGTGTGTTGTTGCCAGAAAATGGCGAATCTGGAAGTAAGTCCATAGCGGGAAGGGTTCGCCCCCTGTATTTCTGGGAAGTGCATCACGGTTTATGAAATTGCCATCTCTAAAGAAGTGTTGGGCTAGTATGTCTTTGTGTGGCCAGGTGTCTTTAAGGAGGTTATCGGACATCCCCGGGGCAAACGCTGGGTTAAGGCGTATAGGCGTAAGGGGCCCTGGGTTAGAGGAGATTTTGAATTTTTTGCATACTTCCCTGAAGCTCTTAAGGGTAGCCTCTATTAGGGGGTGTTCTTTTAGGGTTTTGGGAATGTGGCATTGGAGAATCCATGGGGTGTTTCTAATGGGCAAGTGGGAGAACGAGCCTTCTAGTCTCACCCAGTCTTTAACCCCTTCGTGTACTGCCCAGTCTACAATTCTTCCCAGATGACAAGCTCTGGAATAATTCTGCAAATCTGGTAGCCCAATACCCCCTTTGTGTTTGGGTTTCGAGAGTTGGGAGTAGCTTATCCTAGGACGCTTGTGTTTCCACAGAAACTTCAGCGATTGTTGTTTGATCGTGTGAAAGAAGGCTGCAGGGAGTTTGATGGGTATTGTTTGTAGCAGATATAGGACACGCGGGAGCACATTCATCTTTAGGATGGCCGCACGGCCGAACCAAGAAAAGTGGGGTTTGTCCCATCTGCGTAAGTCCTCGGAGATGTTGCGAATCAGCGGGGTAAAATTTTTAGTGTACAAGTCCGACAGGCGTGTGGTCAATTGGATTCCCAGATAGGTGATGGAATTTTGTTTCCAGACAAAGGGAAAATTAACTTGGCATTGGGAAACTAGGTCTTTCGGGAGGGAAATGTTGAGGGCATGGGATTTTGAGAAGTTAATCTTTAGGTTGGATATTTGCCGGAATAGGTCGAAATCTTTGAGGAGGTTTGGGATCGAGGTAAGTGGGTCACTTAGAAATAGCAAAATGTCATCGGCAAAAGCCGCTATTTTAAACGTACTTCCTGCAATGGGGATACCCTTGATATTCTCGTTCGATCGTAGGCAGCGTAGTAGGGGTTCTAGGGTTAAGATAAAAAGGATAGGGGACAATGGACATCCTTGTCTCGTTCCATTCCGGATGGAGAAGGCGTCTGACAGGTGGCCGTTGACTTTGACTTTTGCAGTTGGTGTGGTGTATAGGGACATAATTAGGTTGAACATACGGTTCTGTAGACCTAGGTGGCGTAAAACCGCCCCCAGGTAGTCCCAGGCCAGCCTGTCAAACGCCTTCTCAGCATCCAGGGATAGAAAGAAGCCTCTTTGTTTTTGGGAAGTTAGCCAATGGTTTAAGTTAATTGCCTTGATGGTGTTGTCCCTGGCCTCCCTGCCAGGAACAAATCCAACCTGGTCTTTCCCTATTATTGTAGGAAGGAGGGGAAGGAGTCGGTTTGCTAGGATTTTTGCAAATAATTTAATATCTACGTTGAGTAGGGAGATTGGTCTGTAACTAGTGACTGAAGTGGCATCCTTCCCCTCCTTTGGGATGACCGTGATATGTGCTTCAAGCAATCTGTGAAAAGGTAACTTTGATGAGGTTAAGGAGTTGAAGGTCTTTAGGAACGGGCCTGATAGTATGTCTATAAAGGTCTTATAATATGGTGCTGAAAAGCCATCGGGGCCTGGGCTTTTGCCTGTTTTTAGTTGTTTTATCGCTCTCTTAAGTTCCTCTTCGGATATGGGGTTGTCTAAATCACGAGCCTCTTCCCGGGGTATAGGTTTGGGGCTGAATTGTTTGAGGAAGTCTGTGATAATGGCTTTTCTAGAGGTTTGGTCTACGGCTGTTTCGGGTTGCTGCGGTATGTTATAAAGTTCTGTGTAGTAGCGTTCAAATTGAGATGCTATGTCTGCGGAGTTTGAGCTTGAGTTACCTAAGGGGTCTTTAATGGTGTGAATATTGGTGCTAGCTTTCTTGGATTGTATCGCTCTAGCTAGTAGCTTCCCGCACTTGTTCCCCTGTTCATAAAATAGCTTTTGGTTTAACATAAATTTGCGTCGGGTTTTACGGTTGAGGACTTCCAACAGAAGTTTCCTGGTTTGGGTAAGTTCTAGGTATGTGTCTTGTGATTGGGACTGCTTGTGAAGTAATTCTAGTCTCTTTATTTTGTTAGTGAGTTCCCGTAAGGTTATTTGTTGTGTTTTTTTCCGATTGGTCTGAAGTGTGAGGAATTCCCCTCGAATGACGCACTTATGTGCCTCCCATAGGGAAAGGGGTGCTGTTTCGGAGTTGTCATTTTCCCTGAAGTAGTTGCTGAGGCTGGTGCGGATGTGGTTAGTGTCAATTTCTGAAGTGAGGAGAGATGGGTCAAGACGCCATATCTTTGTGACCAAGTTTCTTTCCGGGAAGGAAAGGGAGAGGGTGATCGGGTGGTGATCTGAGATGAGTAGGGGTTCAATGGTAGCGGATTTTAGGAATGGGAGATCTTTTTGGGAGAGGAAGAGGTAATCAAGCCTAGAGTACCTATTGTGAGGTACGGAGAAAAAGGAGTAATCTTTCCCATTCGGGTGTAAGGTACGCCATGTGTCGTGTAAAAGAAGTTCCTGTATTTGTATTTTAATTTGTCTCAGTGCCCTGTAGGGAAGGGTGGAAGACCCCGATGAGGAGTCTAGGATGGGCTGAAGTGTCACATTAAAATCGCCTCCAAGGATTGTAGTCCCCGCTTGGAAGCCTGCAAGGATGGCTGCGATAGAACGGAAGAAGCTGACCTGGGCAGTATTGGGGCTGTATATGTTTGCTAGAGTGACCGTCCGATTATGGATGGTTCCCTTCAGGAACACGTAGCGGCCCTCTGGGTCTATTAGGGAATCTATCAGTTGCCATGGAAGGTTTTTAGAGAGCAGAATTGTAACCCCTTTTGTTTTGGCTAGAGGGTTTGTAGCATGGAAGGCGGTAGGGTATCTGCGGCTTGCTAGTTTAGGGGTATTGTTCGTGCGAAAGTGGGTTTCTTGCAGAAACACCACATCTGCTTTTAATTTACTCATCATGCTGAGAATTTGGCTACGCTTCTCAGGGATATTTAGTCCTTTGACATTTTGAGAGACTACTTTGAGCGTGTTGTGTTGCATAGTAGAATGTAGGGGGTCCATGATCGTTGGGTATAGTCTAGTTGGTATATTAGGTACAGGGAGGGGGTGCAAATTGCCGTTGTGGCCGATGTGGGTGTGTGTAATCTGTGGAGAGACGTAAGCTCTTCAAAGGTATTTAAGCTTTATAGTGGGAAATGCTACGGTGGAGACCAGGGAGGGGGAGTAGCCCAGATATCTAAAGGGGGGAGGGGGGAGGGAGGGAAGAGAGTGTAAATAAAAGGGGGGGGGAGATAGGAGAAAGGAGGGGGGAGGTTAGTCAAGTGGGGTTTAGTAACGGGGAGTAAGATGTACTTACCGGAGGTAAACGTAGTCCGGCTACCTTACCCTGTTATGGGTTGAAACGTCCGGTGTGGGTCAACTAGGATAGTCACTGTCCTGTTGTGTGGAGGAGTGGAAGGGGTTCGAAGAAAGGTTCGAGAGACGTTCTGTCCGTGGGAGGTCATCCTGGGTCTATTCGACTTGTATGGAGGGAGCCTGCTTACGTATGAAGGGGAGAATGTGTGGTTAAAGATCTCAGATTGATGATGTGAAAGCAGAAACAATCAATAATATAGACATTTGGAACATTGAACAATAAACTGTGGTCCTAGCAATAAACTAGGTACGTTAGAAAACATGTGGAGGTCGCCACCTGGACAGCGAGTACAAAGGCTCAGGAAGAGTGACTTTGCTAGACCATCTATAGTTATATCTTAAAAATAAAACTGAAACTAGCAGCAGCCATAATCTTAAAGAAAGGTTGATTTTAGTGTAGATTATGAGCTTGTGGTAAGTATTGAGGCTTTATGGGGGCGTGAGGTGGCGCAGCCTCTACGAGGCTAGCTCACTATAATTTGGGGAGGCATTTGACTATGGGGGGAAAATAAATAAGGATCCATGGATGTTTACGTGTAAGGATTAGTCTAAGTGCAGACTAGACACCGAGTTAGGATAGAGCTGTACCTCGAGCAGTTGCTCATTCCCATAGCGGTCTTTGGTAGTTCCTAGCAAAATTTAGCAGTAGATTAGGTATGAAGTGGTCTTTAGTAGGTGTCTAGTAGACTGTACACAACTCAGCGGCTGTGGCCCTAGAGTGGTTGGTTTAATACAACCTGCCTATCCTTAGGAGGCTCATCCCTCATGGACGTCCCTGGCAAATGTAAAGCAAATAGGAGTGTGTCAGGTAGGGAAAAAGCCTTTATCCATGTGGGATGAGTCCCTCTTCTTTCCTATAAACAAATCAAAACATTCAACATAAGCATGTTCAAAAGCAGTAAATCAAGTTGATGGGATAAAAAGAAAAAGGGGAGAAACAGAAAAAAAAAAAACAAAGAACAAAAGGGGGCCAAAAAAAAGAGAGAACTCTAAATGTATCTCAGCGCATGGTGGAATACCGTGCGTTAAGCATCTGACTTGTTTTGGTTCCAGAGGTTCAGTTCGTTTCTTTGTTGCGTCGTCTTCAGTCTGGAGAAGGTACCTGAGAAGAAAAAGGGGGGGTTGGGATGGGTAGGGAAGTGGGGGGGAGGGGAGAGGGGGAAATGGTGGGGGGATACTCAAGTGGTGTAGTGAGCTGTGGAGTATGACACCATATTGAAGGGGGGGTCCATCGCAAGCTGTCATTCCTGGACTCAGTGAAGGCTGGCAGTTGAGTGAGGATGTTGGTGGTTTGTGTGGTGGCCTGTTGTTCAGCCAGACAGAATTTCACTGAGGATGTAAGCGGCTTAAGTTCTGCTACTTAGGAGAGTGGATTGAGTTCTGTTGGGGCCTGAGGGTGAGGGATGTGTCCTCGAGGCGAATGTCCTGGAATTGAGTTGATGTGGAGGTGTGTAGCGTGGGGTCTTCCTGGGTTTCTAGGTTTGTAGGAGTGTATTGTTGTCTGTCTGTATCTGGTGGATCCAGTTCGGGTCCGGTTTGAGGTAGGCCGCTGTCATGTGGATTTCACGTGTCGATCGGATTGCTGTTCTGCTCTGATGCTATGGTCCTGGAGCTAGGGTTGGGGTGGCGACCTAAAAGAAACTGTAACTCTGAACATGAGTGCTGTTTTCAAACATTTGGACAGGATTGATTAAGGCTGATCTGGCCGAGCCCGCCTGTGAGCTGGGGACGCTGTTGGGCTCTGTCGGTCTCTGTCCAGCTGCTCCCTCTGAGGAAATGGTCTTGGAGAGGATGATCTGCGCCTTCTAATGTGGAATTCATCTCTCACCGGGATAGCTTCCATGGAGTTGGTTCTTTGGAGCTGGGGGGAGCGAAAGTCTCTATACCAGTCCGGGAGTTCAATGAATGGTATCTGCAGAGTATTGCAGAACCCCCTGAGATCTTCCGGGACTTTCAGATTGGCAGTACGTCCAGCATTTGTTGCAGACAGGCAGAAGGGAAATTTCCAGCGATATTGGATCCCTTTTTGGCGCAGTAGGTCGAGCAACGGACGTAGGTCTCTTCTGTTTTGTAGGGTTATGGGGGACAGATCTTGAAAAATCTTGATTTCTGCACCCTGGTACATTAAGCTGCGGCGCTCTCTGGCTCTTCTTAGTATGTCTTCCTTCAATCTGAAATTTACTAGGCAGCATATCACATCTCTGGGAGGGTCTGAGTCCCTCCCTCTGGGTTTGAGAGCTCTGTGTAGACGCTCGTATTCAATGGGGGACTCGGGGGGTCTTCCCAGTAAGTCATTGAAAATCTGGATAGTTGCCTGTATAATGTGATTCTGCTCAATGGACTCAGGTATGCCTCTTACCCTCACATTATGGCGACGTCCGCGATTGTCCAAATCCTCCATATGCCTGTGTAGATCTCTGAGCTGGCTGTTGTAGATTTGGGACGAGTGCTGTATCTGTTGTAAGGCGGCATCATGGCGGGTAGTGGTTGTTTCTAGGTCATCAATCCTCATGTGCATCGATTGAATCTCCCTCCTAAGATCTGTAAAGGCAGCAGCAAAGGAGTCTTTTATATCTGTGGCCACCGACCTGAGATCATCCATGGTAAGTGGTCGGGCAGTAGATGGGCTCTCTGCACGCTGTGAGCTTCTCCCGGCAGGGCTGAGGCTTGAGGCGCGTGTTCCGGAGTAGGCCGGAGATGAAGCCGGGGCCTCGCGTGATCGCAGCCGGAAGATTTCCGGGATGTTATGTCCGGAGAGCGGATCCGTGCCCCTGGGGGATTGGGACCGGGACTGGGATGTTTTGTCCTTCGGTTTCCCCATGTGAGCGGCAGTTAAGGGCTCCTTTAGGCAGCTTGCAGGACCTCCGTGGGACAGAGCGAGGAGATCAGGCAGCCATTCTCGTTCGGCTCCAAGCCACGCCCCCCCAGGCTAGTATTTTGCTTGATGAATATCTCAGACCCCACGTGGAAGGTTTACCTTCATATTTGAAAGACACATTACATTTACTCACTACCTTGGATGTAGTCTATATTTCATCTGAGACTAGGCTAGTGTCCACCAATGTGGAGACCTAGTATTCCAACCTCCCACATCAAACCACACTTGGTAATGACATACCTGTGGGAGAGTATTTGAGGGTCTGTAGAAATTGTTCAGATTCCAAAGTATTTGAGGATGAGGCTCTTAAGCTCTGGAACCAATTTTCAAGAAGGGAATATAGTGAGAACTCCTTAAAACATATGTGCCATAGAGCTAAAACTAGTCCACTGGATCTCCTTTTGTTTCAAACAGAGAAAAATTAGGAAAAAATAAACAGAAACCCTGGTTCATTTATACTTTTTGAAATCAACCAAAGGTTATTCAGGCCATTTTAAAGAAACATTGGTATATATCGAAGGATGATAAAGTTTGGAGGTAGTTTGTTGACTGTTCCTAGAGTTACTCTTCAGACACATACATCTATCAGAAAATATTTGATGTCTAGTCCTTTCCAAGCTATATACTGTAGTCTGTATGTGCAATCTTTTTTTAATAAACACATGAATTTAAATGATAATGCAGTCCTCCTTTCATTTTTACATCTACCTGTGAGCCGAGAGCCTTTGACCATCAGGAGTTCCATACAGGCAGCAACACAGATCTGCGTAAGGCGGAGTCACCCACTGACATAATTTCCAGGTGTGATAGTGGTCAGTGAGCCTGTGGAACGCAGCTGGAGGGCACGCTGCAAGCGAGACACACCACAGGTCTGAAGCTGTCATTCCTCCTGCAGTTGTAGAACTTTGTGAGGAGTTTCCATAGTATGGAACATTTGTTTTTATTTTTCATTTCTTATTTTTACTTTTTTTTGCCTTCCTTTTTTTACTGTTTTAACTTTTGAATAAAAACATGTCCCTATTTAAATACTACACTATGAGAGCCCATATCTCATTTCTTGCATGAAAACCTTACCTATACTGGATATTGGAGCGAGCATTAGGAGAGGAGTACAGCTGGTTGATTTGGGCTTGGAGAAGGATCTTTTGCACACACAATTCGATCCAGCTGTGGGATATCTTTGCAAGGTCCATAGGAGCTGGATACCGGTTGGTAAAGTTGATCGGTGCATCAAGCCTATATGCTATGCGAGATACCCCTGTAGGGGTTACTGGAGCTGGTGAGTGGGCACCCAAGAGGGGGAGCACTTAAAAGTCACCTGGATTTTGTTCCTGTGTATCGTCACCAAGCACTTAACTATCACATAAGACTTTGGTTGGATTGATTTTTTTTTATGTATGTTTTGAACTTGGCACGTTCATTTTTTGGGCTCGTTTCATATAATTTCAACTATTTTTTAATATTTTATATTTGTCCCACACTTTTGGGACTATTTATTATTTTTATTTTTATCTGATTTATTTTTTTATTTTCATATACCTGTATTTTTGTTATTGTAGTATCACGTTTTTTGTATCACTTCTAAACATTTATTTATATCTAGTTTATTTGGCAACCTAGTGAGGTTTGCAACATTAGCACATGCACATTGGTAATTTATTAGGCATGCACTATTGGTATAAATTTAATGATGCAACGAGGGATATTTTGTTTGTAATTCATTGTTGTTATTTTTATAGGGGTGGTGCATGAATGTAGTTTGAATGAGCTGGAGCTTCTCTTTTGACACTCTGATGAAGCCCCCTCAGAGTGAGTACGTTTTCAATAGGAGAATGATTTTAGTACATTATGTATTACTTTTTTATTTTTCGAGTGGTATGTTCATTTATTCACAGGTGGACATCTTCATATTTGGAGGTGAATATAGCATTATTGGATTTTTAGATGTGGTTATATAGGAGCATTAAGGGCTTATTGTTTCTGTCTGTTCACTTTACTAACTCTGATGGTAGTCCCGTAATCTGATTGCGTGGTTTTTAAGGTGGGTAATGTATATGTGATTTATGCTAATGTATGAATCTGTGGTTTGGTTTGGAGTGGGGCCTCTTCCCCCCGCAGATAGTGATCTATCTCATGAAGGGCTGTGGTTTTTTTTCTTTGTCTCTCCAGCCCACAGGGTATTTTGTATATCTTTATGTACACAATGTATATGTCAGCTATTTTCATACATGTTTCATACTGTAAGAGATTATTTGTTTTATCACTCTGTGTTATTTGTCACTCTGTGTTATTTAACAGTTGTATTTACTTCATAGAAATGAACTGTCTGGCTTAGATGTAAAAGGAGTTGATCCTGAGGAAGATCAAGTTGATAGCAAAACAAGCCGATCCTTGGTGCCACTTATGGATAATCACTTAGCCCAAATATTTATCTGTCAGAATATTTTTAATGTTGATGGCCATGTTTTTTTATTAATGCCATGAACTTTTGTCCTTTTATCTTTATTTGTATAATTAAGTTGTGATGCTTTTATGAGATTATGTTTATTCTGTATGGCAGATTAAAATCCCATGTTTTCTCCACCCTACTGTGATGTTGGGGTTTAAGGTGTTTATGATATAGAAAAGATATATATTGATTTTTAATATGCACTCAACCCTTGGATCTAATTAGGGATGACGAAAAAAGGTATGAAATAAATTTTCCTTCTATTTGTCCACATTCATTAACTCTGAGTTATCTTAAAGGTACCTACATGCTCAGATCAGATCTTTTTATTATTATTATACACATTTTTGGGGGTGTTACAATCTCTAATTTATTTGAAATTGTGTTATCTTGATCTCCTTTTTACATATTTTGTACATTATTTTTAACTTTCAAATGATAAATGCGTTACAGCATTTTTTATTTATTTATTTTTTTAAATGCTTCTTTCTTATTCTTTATAACTTTTTAAACATATAAACAATGGGAATATATTTTGCTGTGTTTTTGCAGACAGACAATTTAAAACACATAGTAAATACTTAAAACATACTTTATTACAATATATATCAATAATTTAAAACATCATACAATTGTTCAATTGAAATTACTCATTTTGATTAATCTAATTAATTATTCTGTGATCACTGTTTTTGTAATTAATAGGTCCAGCAGCACATTATTTCTCATTAGAATTTCCATCATGTGACACATGAAATTTTCCTGCAGTATGTTTAACAAATGGTGAGCTTTTGTTCAGTATGCAGTTCCATCTGCCCAATCAATATCAAGATAGTTGTAGTCCTCCATGATTATAATATGGTCCTGCTTCCCCACCATCTCTTTCTGTGAAAGGAGATGGGTCTCCTCCACATCCTTAACATTAGGGGGTCTATAGCGTATACCAATTAATTTACTGTTTGTTTAATTTCTTTGAAGCTCCAGCCACAAAGACTCCATCTTTTCACTAGTCACGTTAGCAATGTAATTACTAATATTTACTATCAATCACTCTTAACATACAGACACAACCCTTCTGCATTTCGACCTACCCTGTCCCTTTGATACAGGCAGCACCCCTGGACAGTCACAAGCCAATCAGTTCTGATATTCCCACAAAGTCAAAATCCTCCTGATATGAAGTATACATATATGCATATATACACCCATATTCATTTTGAATACAAAAAAATGGAAAATATCATGAAAAAACATTGGGATATTCTATTACAAGATCCCCTCCTCAAAACCCTCCTTCCTACAGTACCACGAATCACCTACCAAAAAGCACCTAATTTGAAAAGTAAAATCGCCCCAAGCAAATTCAAAACTACCCATACCAACGACCATCCCACTACTCTCATACCTTTGGCTCGGAGCCGTACGAGCCTTACTACACACCGCAGCACGCCCGGTGATCGGCTTTGGCGTCCTTACAGCCTCATCCTTGGAACCCGCAGACAGATGGTCTGTGTCACCCCGAACTTATTCTAATCCGGAAGCGCCATCTGAAGATCTGAGGGAGCCCCTGCTGTGCCCAGTTACCTCACCCCATCCTCGCCAGGATCGGATGTGGGGTCAGCACTGTACGGACCTGCTGAGACTTGTAGTCCTCCATCTTCTCCTCTACTCAGAGACGTACTGGAACGCAACATTACAGTCTTCCATGTGAGTGGATATTGTTTGTTGAATAAATGATTGCTGATATATACTCAGAGGCGCCCTTTTTTTCCTTGTTTATTTCTTCTAGCTTATTGGACCTTGCTTCTGGTCTTTTTTTGGTGGCAGCCCTGACTGACTTCTCCTTATATATTTATATATATATATATATACCCATCTTGCCATTGGACTATTTAGGAACAGTTATCTGAGGTATATCTGCATTGCGCCTTTTTTACTTGTCTAATGTTTGTAATCACAGTACATGTGACAGATTGCCCTATCTGTCCTTCTACTAGTTTAGTTCTTTACCAGTATATGTCTATTTTTGCTTGTACCCCGTCCCCATCCTTACTGGACTAGTTGTTCCCTCCTGAGCTGATATCCCCAACATCATTCAATTGGGCATATTTATTGGAATATATCAACTCAGGACTAGCCCCCCTAATGTCCTCTACACACGATCAGACTTTCCGCCAACAAAACCATGGATTTTTGTTCGAAGGTTGTTGGCTCAAACTTGTCTTGCATACAAACGGTCACACAAATGTTGGCCAACAATTCTGAACGTGGGAACGCGGTGATGTACAAGATGTATGACGAGCCGAGAAAAAGGAAGTTCAATAGTGTGGCTCCTTCTGCTTCATTCCGAGCATACGTGAACTTTTGTGCGACAGACTTGTGTACAGGCATACCCCACTTTTAAGTACACAAAGCTTTATTTACTAAAGTACACAAAGCTTTATTTACTAAAGCTGGAAAGTGCTAAATCAGGCTCACTTCTGCATAGAAACCAATGAGCTTCTAACCCCAGCTTGTTCGATTAAACTTTGGTGATAAAACCTGGAAGCTCATTGGTTTCTTTGCAGAAGTGAGCCTGATTTTACACTTTCCAGCTTTAGTAAATAAACCCCATTGCATACTTAAAAGTGGGGTATGCCTGTACACACGATCTGACTTTCCGACAACAAAGTTTTTTTGGCGGAAAATTTGAGAACCTGCTAGCAAACATTTGTTGGTGGAAAGTCTGACAGCAAATGTTCGATGGAGCATATAAATGGTCGGACTTTCCGACAACAAGCTCATACCCCAATCTGTCCACTTATCTCCTACTTTCTTCACTTTTAGACGATCCCTAAAAACCCTTCTTTTCAGAGAAGCTTATCTTACCCACACTTAACAACAACTGTATTTTAATTTTTTCCATCAGCTCATCCCCCACAGTTATTACCTTTTTGTTTCCACTTGACCCTCCCTTCTAGATTGTAAGCTCTAATGAGCAGGGCCCTCTGATCCCTCCTGTATTGATTTGTATTGTAAGTGCACTGTCTGCCCTCATGTTGTAAAGCGCTGCGCAAACTGTTGGTGCTATATAAATCCTGTATAATAATAATAATAATATCCAACATTTTCCGTTGGACAATCCGACCGTGTGTACACGGCATAACACTTTGCCCTCATCTTACTTTATCTTCTAACTGTAACCCAGCTTGCACCTCCATATCACCACCCTCCTCTATACTGGCCCAGCCAGCACCTGATGGGAATATACATGTGGTCCTGACGTATTATATAAAATATAAAATGAAAAAATAAGAAATTTGATGAAGGTCGCAACCATGAATCTTTTACTAATTCTGACTCCCTTAACAGAAGGCATTCCTGTCAGATGCCTTTTCTTATCATGTCTGCATTGGAATAGCATAGATAATAAACCACTTGTTTTGGGTCTGTTTTTAAAAGATGAGTATATTGGAATGATATGGTCCCCTGTCTGCTGAAAACAGGTCACTTTTAAGTTGCTTCCTTTCTTTTTTATTACTCATTCCTGTGGCACATGAACTTCATAGATATTTAATGGGGGATATCAGGGGCTGAGCTAGGTCAGTAGTTTGAGATCTACAGTGGTGTAGTGGTTAGCACTCTCGCCTAGCAGTAAAAAGGGTCGCTGGTTCGATTCCTCAACCACAACACTACCTGCCTGGAGTTTGCATGTTCTCCCTGTGCCTGCGTGGGTTTCCTCCGGGTACTCCGGTTTCCTCCCACACTCCAAAGACATGCTTGTAGGTTAATTGGCTTCTGTTCAAAATTGGCCCTAGTTGGGGGCCAACTAGGGCCAATTTTGAGTTGGGGACCTTGGATTGTGGGCTCCTTGAGGGTAGGGACCGATGTGGGTGTACGATGTATGTGCAGAGTGCTGCATGAATTGGCGCGCAATATGGGTACCTTAAATTAAAAAAAAAATAGGGATGATTGTAGACACGCACCCACACTCACTCTGGATGGACTGGTGTCTTTATTCAACCTTACTAACTATGTAACTATGTGTATCGATTTCAGTACAATAATTTATTTTATTAAATAAATCTTTTTATGCACTGGTTAATGGGTACATTTCAATAATAGTTAGAGCATTATCAGACATGATTATGGTTTCAAAAGAGGCATCAACAAGTTTTAATAGAAGTTGATGAAGAAATTATCCAATTGCGAGCAGGAGAAGGAGGTTAAGGTGTGGCAAGTATCAAAAAGGCCCATAGAGTTTAAGTAGAAGTTTATTCTAGACATTTTTCTAAGAGAGGGGTTGAACAATCAATTGTAAAATAGCTAACCTGAAAGGCCTCTCAGCAGTATATGTATCATACTGCCTGAAGAAAATAGAAAATGTAAATCCACTAGGCTGTATAGGAAAAAGAAGGCCTAGATATCTTAGAAAATGCAAATACAGCATCTGATGAAAATGATAACAAAATAGTTTGTGACTTATGCAGGGCTACAGGGAGAATATTGAGCATCCTTTAATTATTGTCTCTAGTGGAAAAGCTAAGAGCCTTAGCAGCTAAACTTGCAACTAACTTTGTACAATTTATTTTTAACAAAGTCCCAGGAGAGTTCTCAGCCAAATGCAAACACAAGTAAACAGGGGTTTCCTTTTTTCGCATGATTGGGTAATTGAAGGGAATATTCACACATTTTATTACCTTAGTAAATTGGCCCAATTGTGTTCTGTAATCCCAAGGAGTGTGGGTTAATGAAAACCTCTTAAACAAAGATTTTACTGATAAAGGTCCAAAGAGTTTACCAGGAGCTCCTGGAGCCTAAAATGTCTGCTGACTGAAACAGAAGATGATTCCTAAAGGATGCGGTCTTTACTTGTGAGCAAAGTGAGCTTTTGTGGGAAAGTGGCTGCATGTTGGTGGTAATATGTCATGATGTGTTCCTTGATGATCTCATTGGAAGGTTGTAATCTTCTAGTGGGTTTGGAATGTACAGTTTAAAAGCTCATCTCAAATGCTTGGTGTGGATTGCTACACTGTGCACACCCCCTTGTTCCTTCAACTGCTCCATGTTGGCACATAATCTCACCTATTAATACAAAAATGTAAACCTTCAAATGAGAACAGATTTTGTTTTTAATTTGTAAGAAATCCCCCTAGTACAATCACTAACGGATTGTAAAAAGATGATTTGTTACACAATGCTCAGTGATTTCCACAGTCATACTGCTATTGTTTGCTACTAGCATCATACAAAATTCTAAATTCAAATTCTGTATTTCTGGTATGTTTATTAAAAGCAGCCATTTTGTACTCTTCATTAACTCAGCTTCATTTGTGTTCTTTGATTGACTTTCTGTGGAACTGTAAAGCTATATGGATATTGAGACAATCTAACAGCATGTTCAAGAATAGTGTAGTTCCAGACACAAGGTAAAAGAGAATCACATTACACTGTGGTTCATTTCGCTTTAACTTGATGATTTACTGAGAATGTAAATCAAGATACAACCACAGAAGGTATATTTAATGACATCTTAATGCATCACAGAATTTACGACATCCCATGGATAGCTTGAGCACTCAGCCATTTGAAGCAGATGCTGCAATAATTCTACTTAATACTTAGAAGCAAAGTAAAGCATATTGTTTTTGCACAAATGTTTATGAAACATTAATACAAATAATATGCACCATTCGGTGCTGAGCACGTAATCTGAAATATTTCTTTATAAATATTTATAAGTAGGACTTTTTGCCTTACCCTGCGAATTCATCACAAGCTTCAAGGATTTCAAGGTTGTGCTGTTATCATAATATGGCTACTTAAGAAAATATACAGAGATTAATGATTAAATCCAAAAATACTTTACATGATAGGTACAGTAGATTATTATTTTACTGTTATTTAAAGTCCAAGTTCACTCCAGGAGTTTTACTTTACAAGACAAATTACAAGACAAATGTAAACTATACCATAAATGTTGTGTTATACAGAATTTAGATTTAGTTGATATTTAGTAGATAATGCAGACAATGTGAATTTCATGAAAGTTAATTAACTAGATTTAAGTGAAAGTATCTGTCTAATTAAAAATTTGAACCACATTAAGGTGTATCAAATATCGGCTGGTTCAGCAGGGACCATCCGGGATTTGATCCATCTATGGGCAGGCTGGTTATACTGAAGTTGATGCATCAATTGACTTCCATACATCCAGCCTGTCAGTTTTTGCATGAGATTACTGTCAGCAGCTATAGCTGTTATCAGTAATCATTGTGTTCTGTCGTTAGGGCAGGCTCCCTGCCGGCAGAACACAATAGCGCTGTGGAAGGGATTTCCCTAATAACACTGACTGTGTTGATAGGGAATCAAACAATTTTCTTTCCTGCAACCCATGGTTGCAGGAAAGAAGATTGCATTATCTATGGCTTAGACAGCTCATAGACAGCAGATTTACGAGTTTCCACACTTTTTTTTATAAATTTCACAGCCATCTTCACCAGAGTGTGACAACTCATATACTAAACTGCAAGGTCAGCTGGCTTGCCAGACAGACTAGTCACATTACACTCTCAGACATGACCAATTACTACTCCTCCTGCCCTCATTGTTTTCAACAAAAGTGTAAAAGTTTGGAAACTTTTTGAAGACCACTCATACATGAAATTACATTTGGCATTTTGCTTTTTAAATCAAAATCTTTAACATTTAAATTTAGAGTCATCCTTAAATGATACCAGCCCAGCCCAAGAAGCATGCTGATATCCCTTTTGTGCAAATGAACACTCTCCTACTAAGCTGTTACCAGCTTTTACAGTGCCTTGGAAAAGTATTCATACCCCTTGAAATTTCCCACATTTTATCACGTTACAATCAAAAACGTAAATGTATTTTATTGGGATTTTATGTGATAGACCAACACAAAGTGGCACATAATTGTGAAGTGGAAGGAAAATGATAAATGTTTTTCAAAATGTTTTAAAAATAAATATGTGAAAAAAGTGTGTTGTGCATTTGTATTTAGCCCCCCTTTGTAGAACTACCTTTCGCTGCAATTACAGCTGAAAATCTTTTTGCGTATGTCTCTACCAGCTTTGCACACCTAGAGAGTGAAATTTTTGCCCATTCTTCTTTGCAAAATAGCTCAAGCTCTGTCAGATTGGATGGAGAGTGTCTGTGAACAGCAATTTTCAAGTCTTGCCACAGATTCTCAATTGGATTTAGGTATGGACTATAACTGAGCCATTCTAACACATGAATATGCTTTGATCTAAACCATTCCATTGTAGCTCTGGCTGTATGTTTATGGTTGTTTTCCTGCTGGAAGGTGAACCTCCATCCTCAGTCTCAAGTCTTTTGCACACAAACAGGTTTTCTTCTAATGCCGCGTACACACGAGCGGACTTTACAGCAGACTTGGTCCGGTGGACCAGAGTCCGCCGGACAATCCGATTGTGTGTAGGCTCCTGCAGACTTTTTTTTCCCAAAAGTCCGACAGACCTAGAAATTAAACATGTTTCAAATCTCTTCGTCATAACTCCGCTGGACTCACTTCCTGATGGAAAGCCCGTTTGTCTGTAGGCTGGTCCGACGGACCAGATACGACGCAAGGGCAGGGCACTGCATCTCGCGCTCGCTGCAATGGGAAAAAACAATTTTCCTATTGCGGCAAGCACGGGGCATACCAGGCCCTTAGGTCTGGTATGGATTTTAAGGGGAGCCCCCTATGCCGAAAAATCGGCATGGGGTCCCCCCAAAATCCATACCAGACCGATCCGAGCACGCAGCCCGGCCAGGAAAGGGGGTGGGGACGAGCGAGCGCCCCCCTCCTGAACTGTACCAGGCCGCATGCCCTCAACATGGGGGGGTGGGTGCTTTGGGGAGGGTGCACCCTGTGGCCCCCCCACCCCAAAGCACCTTGTCCCCATGTTGATGAGGATAAGGGCCTCTTCCCGACAACCCTGGCCATTGGTTGTCGGGGTCTGCGGGCGGGGGGCTTATCAGAATCCGGGAGCCCCCTTTAATAAGAGGGCTCCCAGATCCCGGCAACAGGTTTTTAAAGTAATTTATTAGACAGCTCTGGGGGTCTTCTTCTGACTTCGGGGGTCTCTCTGGTTCTTCTCCGCTGTCTCCAGCCTCTTCTCCCGTTGTTTGACCTATTCTCCGTGCATGCCCAGAGACTGTATCTGCATAAGGGGGTGGGGTCACCGCCTATATTACTCACATCGGAGCGCTCAGAGAGCATTCCAGCCAGAGAGAGCATTGTGTCAACATCGCAAGAAGAGAAGAGGGAGGAAGACAAGAAGGCAGAAGACCGGGCCACCACTAGCAAAAGAGCGGCAAAAGAGCAGAAGATAGCGGAGGAGCCTGGCAGAAGAGCGCGGAGAAGAGGTCAAACAATGGGAGAAGAGGCCGGAGACAGCGGAGAGTCGGAAGAAGACCCCTGAAGCCGGAAGAAGACCCCCGGAGCTGTCTAATAAATTACTTTAAAAACCTGTGTAGTGTGTTTTTTTTATTGACACTTTTTCCCCCAGGTGAATGGGTAGGGGTACCATGTACCCCATACTCATTCACATAGGGTGGGGGTCGGGATCTGGGGGCCCTCTTATTAAAGGGGGCTCCCAGATTCCAATAAGCCCCCTGCCCGCAGACCCGGACAACCAACGGCCAGGGTTGTCGGGAAGAGGCCCTTGTCCTCATCAACATGGGGACAAGGTGCTTTGGGGGGGGGGAGCCGCAGGGCGCCCCTCCCCCAAAGCACCCACCCCCCCATGTTGAGGGCATGCAGCCTGGTACGGTTCAGGAGGGGGGCACCCGTCCCCACCCCCTTTCCTGACCGGCCAGGCTGCGTGCTCGGATCGGGGTCTGGTATGGACCTTGGGGGATCCCACACCATTTTTTCAGCGTAGGGGGTTCCCCTTAAAATCCATACCAGACCTAAGGGCCTGGTATGCCCCCCGACAGGGCTCACAAGGTGCCAATCTCGCTGATAAAAGCATCGAGATTGACTTCCTTTTCTAGTCCCGTCGTACCCGAGTCACGTTCAAAATGAACGGACTTGTCCGTGTGTGGGCAAGTCTGTTCATTCCGAAAGTCCGCCGTAACTCCAGCGAAAGTCTGTCGGGAAGACCGGCGGACCTAGTCTACCGGAAAGTCTTGTCGTGTGTAGGCAAGTCCGCCCGTTCAGAAAGTCCGACGGTAGTCCGCCGGAAGTCCGGCGGGAAGAACGTCGGACCTAGTTTCCCAGAAAGTCCAGACGTGTGTACGTGGCATAAGATTGCCCTGTATTTGGCTCCATCCATCTTCCCATCAACTCTGGCCAGCTTCCCTGTCTGTAATGAAGAAAAACATCCCCACAACATGATGCTGCCACCACCAGAGTGGTTTCACAGTGGGGATGGTGTGTTCAGGGTAATGTGCAGTGTTAGTTTTCCGCCACACATAGCATTTTTTTTTTTTTTTTTTATCAGTTTAGGTAGACGGCCATGTCTTGGTAGGTTTGCAGTTGTGCCATACTCTTTCCATTTTTAGATGATGGATTAAACAGTGCTCTGTGAGATGTTCAAAGCTTGGGATATTTTTTTTTATAACCTAACCCTGCTTTAAACTTCTCCACAACTTTATCCCTGACCTGTCTGGTGTGTTCATTGGCCTATATGATGCTGTTTGTTTACAAAGGTTCTCTAACAAACCTCTGAGGGCTTCACATAACAGCTGTATTAACACTGAGATTAAATTACACACAGTTGGACTCTATTTACTAATTAGGTGACTTCTGAAGGCAATTGGTTCCACTATATTTTAGTTAGGGGTATCATAGTAAAGAGTGCTGACTACAAATGCACGCCACACTTTTCAGATATTTATTCATAAAAAAAATTGGAAAACCATTTACCGTTTTCCTTCCACTTCACAATTATGTGCCACTTTGTGTTGGTCTATCACATAAAATACCCAAAAAATACATTTACGTTTTTGGTTGTAACAAAATTTCAAGGGATATGAATACTTTTTCAAGGCACTGTATAACTTCCAGTGCCGAGTGGGTACAGAGAGGGGACAAAAAATGGCTTGATCACCAAACACCAGTCTTGTGCTGACAAGCATAAAGATCTTTCAAATCTCTGGTACTTTAGGTAAAGATACCAACATTCTGACAATTTATGCACTTCTTATCTGGTTTATACGTCTAGAAAATACTACAGTTGTTCTTAAATCAGATTCGTGTAATTTTCCTTAACCTGAGTTCTGTGTAATACTGTACACTGTAACCAGATTCCATAGAGCTTCTGACATGTTAAATCAGTGCATACATTGGGAATTCTTTGCTTGTATAATACATAAGATGGTAAAAGAGGTTACCAGAGGACCTGATTAATAAACAAGTGGGTGTGGAATGCAATGCTCTCCTACAATGATGACTCAATGGTAACGATGATGGAAAATAAAACCTTGAATAGGCTGTGTTCCATATGTGCATTTCAATTCTGACTACACTGCATGTTCAAAATATATTTTTCCTTTAGCAATGTTGTCAAATCTGGTTAAATTAAAGAAACCAGAGGTAAGACTTTCAACTTACTTTCTCCCCTGGGTAAACAAAAATTGCACATTTTTGCCTGTCTCTCGTCCTGGTCCACAATGGGTGTGACAGTTCCTAATGCATGTCAAAACCAGGCTGGTCTTTTGAGAGGAGGCCATTTTTTTTTACTGCTAAACTGTTTTTTAGACAGTTACATGTTTTTTCACCCTAGACTAGTGTTTATAAAGGGAACACATTTTCTCATCCTTGACTTGCTTTTTTTTTGTACCCATTTTTTAAAATCCTAGCCTGGTGTTTTAACAGAAGTACTAGTGGTGTTCATCTTAGGCTAATGTTTTGAAAGGGGTCAATTTTTAATCATAGGCTAGCGTTTAACCACTTCAGCCCCGGAAGGATTTACCCCCTTCCTGACCAGAGCACTTTTTACAATTTGGCACTGCGTCGCTTTAACTGCTAATTGCGCGGTCATGCAATGCTGTAACCAAACGAAATTTGCGTCCTTTTCTTCCCACAAATAGAGCTTTCTTTTGATGGTATTTGATCACCTCTGCCGTTTTTATTTTTTGCGCTATACACGGAAAAAGACCGAAAATTTTGAAAAAAAATGATATTTTCTACTTTTTGTTCTAAAAAAAATCCAATAAACTCAATTTTAGTCATACATTTAGGCCAAAATGTATTTGGCCACATGTCTTTGGTAAAAAAAATGTCAATAAGTGTATATTTATTGGTTTGCACAAAAGTTATAGCGCCTACAATCTAGGGTACATTTTCTGGAATTTACACAGCCTTTAATTTATGACTGCCTATGTCGTTTCTTGAGGTGCTAAAATGGCAGGGCAGTACAAAACCCCCACAAATGACCCCATTTTGGAAAGTAGACACCCCAAGGAAATTGCTGAGAGGCATGTTGAGCCCATTGAATATTCATTTTTTTTGTCCCAAGTGATTGAATAATGACAAAAAAAAAAAAATTACAAAAAGTTGTCACTAAATGATATATTGCTCACACAGGCCATGGGCATATGTGGAATTGCACCCCAAAATACATTTAGCTGCTTCTCCTGAGTATGGGGATACCACATGTGTGGGACTTTTTGGGAGCCTAGCCGCATACGGGGCCCCGAAAACCAATCACTGCCTTCAGGATTTCTAAGGGCGTACATTTTTGATTTTACTCCTCACTACCTATCACAGTTTTGAAGGCCATAAAATGCCCAGATGGCACAAACCCCCCCCAAATGACCCCATTTTGGAAAGTAGACACCCCAAGCTATTTGCTGAGAGGCATGTTGAGTCCATGGAATATTTTATATTTTGACACAAGTTGCGGGAAAGTGACAATTTATTATTTTTTTTTTTTGCACAAAGTTGTCACTAAATGATATATTGCTCACACAGGTCATGGGCATATGTGGAATTGCACCCCAAAATACATTCTGCTGCTTCTCTTGAGTACGGGGATACCACATGTGTGGGACTTTTTAGGAGCCTAGCCGCGTACGGGACGCCGAAAACCAATCACCGCCTTCAGGATTTCTAAGGGTGTACATTTTTGATTTCACTCTTCACTGCCTATCACAGTTTCGGAGGTCATGGAATGCCCAGGTGGCACAAACCCCCCCCCAAATGACCCCATTTTGGAAAGTAGACACCCCAAGCTATTTGCTGAGAGGCATGGTGAGTATTTTGCAGCTCTCATTTGTTTTTGAAAATGAAGAAAGACAAAAAAAAAAATTTTTTTTTTCTTTTTTTAATTTTCAAAACTTTGTGACAAAAAGTGAGGTCTGCAAAATACTCACTATACCTCTCATCAAATAGCTTTGGGTGTCTACTTTCCAAAATGGGGTCATTTGGGGGGGGTTTGTGCCACCTGGGCATTCCATGGCCTCCGAGACTGTGATAGGCAGTGAAGAGTGAAATCAAAAATTTACGCCCTTAGAAAGCCTGAAGGCGGTGCTTGGTTTTCGGGGTCCCATACGCGGCTAGGCTCCCAAAAAGTCTCACACATGTGGTATCCCCGTACTCAGGAGAAGCAACAGAATGTATTTTGGGGTGTAATTTCACATATTCCCATGGCATGTTTGAGCAATATATAATTTAGTGACAACTTTGTGCAAAAAAAAAAAAAAAATTTGTCTCTTTCCCGCAACTTGTGTCACAATATAAAATATTCCATGGACTCGACATGCCTCTCAGCAAATAGCTTGGGGTGTCTACTTTCCAAAATGGGGTCATTTGGGGGGGTTTGAACTGTCCTGGCATTTTATGCACAACATTTAGAAGCTTATGTCACACATCACCCACTCTTCTAACCACTTGAAGACAAAGCCCTTTCTGACACTTTTTGATTACATGAAAAAATAATTTTTTTTTGCAAGAAATTTACTTTGAACCCCCACACATTATATATTTTTTTAAAGCAAATGCCCTACAGATTAAAATGGTGGGTGTTTAATTTTTTTTTTTCACACTGTATTTGCGCAGCGATTTTTCAAACGCATTTTTTGGGGAAAAAACACACTTTTTTACATTTTAATGCACTAAAACACACTATATTGCCCAAATGTTTGATGAAATAAAAAAGATGATCTTAGGCCGAGTACATGGATACCAAACATGACATGCTTTACAATTGCGCACAAACGTGCAGTGGCAACAAAATAAATACATTTTTAAAAGCCTTTAAAAGCCTTTACAGGTTACCACTTTAGATTTACAGAGGAGGTCTACTGCTAAAATTACTGCCCTCGATCTGACCGTCGCGGTGATACCTCACATGCATGGTGCAATTGCTGTTTACATTTGACGCCAGACCGACGCTTGCGTTCGCCTTAGCGCGAGAGCAGGGGGGACAGGGGTGCTTTTTTTTTTTTTTTTTTTTTTTTCTTTATTATTTTTTTGCTTTTTTATCTTATTTTAAAACTGTTTCTTTCATTTTTTTTTTTTTTTAATCATTTTTACTGTTATCTCAGGGAATGTAAATATCCCCTATGATAGCAATAGGTAGTGACAGGTACTCTTTTTTGAAAAAATTGGGGTCTATTAGACCCTAGATTTCTCCTCTGCCCTCAAAGCATCTGACCACACCAAGATCGGTGTGATAAAATGCTTCCCCAATTTCCCAATGGCGCTATTTACATCCGGCGAAATCTAAGTCATAAAATGCTCGTAGCTTCTGGTTTCTTAGGCCATAGAGATGTTTGGAGCCACTCTGGTCTCTGATCAGCTCTATGGTCAGCTGGCTGAATCACCGGCTGCATTCTCAGGTTCCCTGTTGAGACAGGAGAGCCAGAGAAAAACACGGAAGACGATGGGGGGGGCATTCTCTCCCATTGCTTGTAAAAGCAGTCTAGAGGCTAATTAGCCGCTAGGATTGCTTTTACATGAAAGCCGACCGCTGGCTGAAAAGAATGATACCAAGATGATACCTAAACCTGCAAGCATCATTCTGGTATAACCACTCAAAGTCGTGAATGCTGTACCTGAAGACAAAAAAATGGTTAACAATAAAGCACAGTAAACGGTAAAGTATAAAAAATTGCATACCTGAAAAGCAAACATGATAAAACATAATAACAATAAAACATTGCAGAATAGAATACAGTAAAAAAGAGCAGAACAATAGAGAGAATAGAGAGAGAGAGAATAGAGAGAGAACAATAAAACGACAACTATTATTTTTTATTTTATATTTTTGTTTGTGGTTTTTTTTTTTTTTTTACACTTTTTTTGTAACTGTAACTTTTATAACTGTAACCGGTTCCAGGTTCGGGTCTCTCAAAATGCGATGGCATCTTGGGAGACCCTGTGAAAGTGTGTCCTAGTCTGTGCAATGCTGTACCCTACGCTAATACTCAGCTAGTGAATGGTAGCGTTCAAAACATTCACCAATGCAAAGACCAGGATTGTCAGGACAGGAGGGACAATAATAGCGGGTGTCACGCCTATATTCGCGCTTGCTGCAGACACGACATCTTTTTTGGGGGGGTTCGTTGGGTAGGGGTACTCGGGAGGACATAAAGAAAATGCCTCTCATGCAGCCGACTGCATTTGGTTGGGGATGTGAATGGGGGAAGTACGGGCGCTGCAGAAGCGGTGGGTTCCCAATTAGGATTGGCGAATGCAGCAGGAAGGGCATTATGGGCACGACGGGCCTGTGTTTGTCTTCTTGGTGGCAGCGGGACACTATTTGTGCTTGCCACCTCACCAGCTTGAACTGCACTTATGGGACTCGCCACGTCACCAAGTGTTACTGCAGTGCTGGTTTGACTACGACCGGGGTGTACTAGGCCGCTGGCACTTGCCAGTTCACCAAAACGCTACCAAAAAAACTGTTAACGATCGCAGGGATCAGGCCTGACTCTGCGAACGCTGCAGTTATGCGTTTAGTGTTTTGTAAGTGACAGTGATCGATCGATACTGCACTTGGGTGGGGCAAAACGCAGGTGCTAGCAGGTATCTGGGCTGATCCCACTAACACTGCGTTTTTGGGAACCCTAAACTGCTGGGGATGCCAGTATAGATCTGATCGGATCAGATCAGATATTGATCAGTTCAGATACTATACCACTAAGGGAGGTGTACGGTGCGTGCGTGGGTGTTAGCGCTACTGGCACTAACCTGACGCTGCCTGGGGCTGGTGCTTGCCAGTTCACCAAAACGCTACCAAAAAAACTGTTAGAGATCGCAGGGATCAGGCCTGACTCTGCGAACGCTGCAGTTATGCGTTTAGTGTTTTGTAAGTGACAGTGATCGATCGATACTGCACTTGGGTGGGCTGGGCTGGGCCGGGCGGAGGGGCAAAACGCAGGTGCTAGCAGGTATCTGGGCTGATCCCGCTAACACTGCGTTTTTGGGAATCCTAAACTGCTGGGGACGCTAGTATAGATCTGATCGGATCAGATATTGATGCGTTCAGATACTATACCACTAAGGGAGGTGTACGGTGCGTGGGTGTTAGCGCTACTGGCACTAACCTGACGCTGCCTGGGGCTGGTGCTTGCCATTTCACCAAAACGCTACCAAAAAAACTGTTAGCGATCGCAGGGATCAGGCCTGACTCTGCGAACGCTGCAGTTATGCGTTTAGTGTTTTGTAAGTGACCGTGATCGATCGATACTGCACTTGGGTGGGCTGGGCCGAGCCGGGCGGAGGGGCAAAACGCAGGTGCTAGCAGGTATCTGGGCTGATCTCGCTAACACTGTGTTTTTGGGAACCCTAAACTGCTGGGGACGCTAGTATAGATCTGATCGGATCAGATATTGATCCGTACAGATACTATACCACTAAGGGAGGCGTATGCTGCGTGCGTGGGTGTTAGCAGTACTGGCGCTAATCTGACACTGCCTGGGGCGACGCATATCACCGCCGGGCGATCAGGGGGCTAAATCTTTATTCGGTAATAAACGGCGGGTGCCCTGACACTATAAAAAATAAACAAACTAACCAGCGTCACCCGTAACGGTTATACAGTGATCAGTGGTGAAAGGGTTAACTAGGGGGAAATCAAGGGGTTAAAACATTTATTAGGTAGTATATGGGGGTCCCTGTCGCTATAAAACGCTGACGGCGAACCTAAATATTTACCTCACTAACTAGCGTCACCAGTGACACTAATACAGCGATCAGAAAAATGATCGCTTAGCGACACTGGTGACGGGGGGTGATCAAGGGGTTAAAACGTTATTAGGGGGGGTTAGGGGGGTACCCTAGACCTAAAGGGAGCCTAACACTCACTGCCCTAACACTGTAACTGTCACAAACTGACACCAATACAGTAATCAGAAAAAAAAAAAAAAACCTGCTTGGTGTCAGTTTGTGACAGGGGGGGGTGATTGGGGGGGGATCGGGGGCGATCGGGGGGGGGATCGGGGTGTTTTGTGTGCCTGGCATGTTCTACTGTGTGTGTGTGTGTTGTGCACTCACATTGCAGTCTTCTCTCCTCGGCCCGGAACGGAAAATACCGAGCCGAGGAGAGATGACATCATTTCCTCTGCCTCTGTGTACAATACAGAGGCAGGGAAATGATCCCATTGGCTGGGAGCGATCGCGAGGGGGGGGCCACGAATGGATGGCCTCCCCCTCACCACCGATCGCCGGGGGAGATTTGCCGACCGCCGCAGGCACCGGGGGGGGGTCCGATCGGACCCCCCACCCGCGGGCAGGCAAGGACGTACCTGTAAGTCCTTTTGCCTGCCCGTGCCGCTCTGTCAACGTATATAGTCGTGCGGCGGTCGGCAAGTGGTTAATGGGGGATACAGTTTTTTTATCCTTGATAGGGGTACCAGGTGATTTTCAACTTAAGTTATGTTTTGAGTGGAGTGTCAGTTTGTTTCATCCTAGACTAGTGTTTTGAGAGGGGCACCAGTTTTTTTCATCCTAGGTTAGGTTATTTTTTTCACCTGCACAGTTCTGAAGTAGTCTGTATGCAATCAGATGCAGGATGGATGCATGCATACAGAGCAGCAGGGACAGCAGGCTAGCAGGTTACTGGCAGACAGTCAGCAGGCACTTGGCAGACTGGTAGGTCACAGACAGCAGGCGCTTGGCAAGCTGACAGGTCACTGACAGACAAATAGCAGGCCAGTGGTAGAATTACCAGGGTCGCAAAAGTCACACTTGTGAATGGGCCCTGGCATTCCACCACTGTCGGGGTGCCCCAGCGAGGTTGCTAGCCGCAGGGCTCTGAGCTGAGATCATCTTTCTCACACAGCTCAGAGCTGGCACTGACAGTTTCCCTTCCCCCCTCCCTCCTCCCTCACATGAAGCTAAGCAGCTCACACTTCATGAGGAGCACACACAGGAGGAGAGGGGCAGGGAGAGAAGGAGCAGATCAACTGTCTCCTCTTCCATCTGTGCCAGGGAGGATGGAGGGGGAACTGTCACTGCCATCTCTGAGCTGTATGAGAGAGACGCTTTCAGCTCAGAGCCTTGCTGAGGAGGCAGGTGGCATTTATGAGCACTGATAGGCAGCATTGATAGGCTTCGCTGTTGGGCACTGATAGGTGGCATTGTATAGCACTGATAGGTGGCACTGATAGGCAGGGCTGATAGGTGGTACTAATTGGCATTGATAGGGGGCATTGAAAAGCACTGATAGGTGGCACTGATAGGCAGCACTGATGGGCATTGATGAGCACTGATAGGCTGCACTGATGGGCACTGATAGGTGTCATTGATGAGCACTGATAGGAGGCACTAATAGGCAGGGCTGATAGGGGGCACTTAAGAGGCACTGATAAGTGGCATTGATGAGCACTGATAGGTGGCACTGCTAAGCGGCACTGATGTGTATTTATGAGCACTGATAGGCAGCACTGATAGGTGGAATTGATGGGCACTGATAGGCAGTATTGATAAGCATCGATTGGTGACACTAATAGCCACTGATAGGTGGCATTGATGAGCATTGATAAGTGGCATTAATGAGTAGTAATAGGCAGCACTGATAAGAGGTATTGATGAGCACTGATAGGTGGTGCTCATAGGCAGCACTGATAAGCAGCATTGGTGGCCACTAGGGATGAGCTGAACACCCCCGGCTCAGTTCGC
Source organism: Aquarana catesbeiana (assembly GCF_042186555.1). Classification (NCBI taxonomy): domain Eukaryota; kingdom Metazoa; phylum Chordata; class Amphibia; order Anura; family Ranidae; genus Aquarana; species Aquarana catesbeiana. Next base: position 647,659,653 of record NC_133324.1, read on the forward strand.
AGCAGAACATGCGAACAGGCAAACAATTTGTTCGAACACGCGAACACCGTTAAAGTCTATGGGACACGAACATGAAAAATCAAAAGTGCTAATTTTAAAGGCTTATATGCAAGTTATTGTCTTAAAAAGTTTTTGGGCACCTGGGTTCTGCCCCAGGGAACTTGTATCAATGCAAAAAAAGTTTTTAAAACAGCCATTTTTTGGGAGCAGTGATTTTAATGATGCTTAAAGTGAAACAATAAAAGTGTAATATTCCTTTAAATTTCATACCTGGGGGGTGTCTATAGTATGCCTGTAAAGTGGCGCATGTTTCCCGTGTTTAGAACAGTCCGAGAACAAAATGACATTAAAGGAAAAAAGTCATTTAAAAGTACTCACGGCTATAATGAATAGTCGGTCCCGGCAATACACATAAAAGTTAATTGATAAAAATGGCATGGGATTCCCCCACAGGGGATCCCCGAACCAAAATAAAAAAAATGCGTGGGGGTCCTCCAAATTCCATACCAGGCCCTTCAGGTCTGGTATGGATATTAAGGGGAACCCCGGACAAAATTAAAAAAAATAAATGGCGTGGAGTCCCCCTTAAAATCTATACCAGACCCTTCAGGTCTGGCATGGATTTTAAGGGGAACCCCATGCAAAAATAAAAAAAAAACGGCGTGGGGTTCCCCAAAGATCCATACCAGACCCTTATCCAAGCACGCAACCTGGCAGGCTGCAGGAAAAGAGGAGGGGACGAGAGAGCACCCTCCCTCCTGAACCGTACCAGGCCACATGCCCTTAACATGGGGAGGGTGCTTTGGGGTAGCCCCCCAAATGCATATAAGCCTTTAAAATTAGCACTTTTGGGGTAGCCCCCCAAAGCACCTTGTCCCCATGTTGATAGGGAGAAGGGCCTCATCCCCACAACCCTTGTCCGGTGGTTGTGGGGGTCTGTGGGCGGGGGGCTGCACTGACGATCAGGGCACTAATGATCAGTGCACTGATTATCAGTGTAAACAATGTACTGACTGTCTTTCCATTTAATGGCTCTCATTTCCTAACACAAATACAGGGGGCTACCCCAAAGCACCCTCCCAATGTTGAAGGCATGTGGCCTGGTATGGTTCAGGAGGGAGGGGCGCTCTCTTGCCCCCCATCTTTTCCTGTGACCTGCCAGGTTGCGTGCTCGGATAAGGGTCTGGTATGGATTTTTGGGGGGGACCCTACGCCATTTTTATTTAAAATTTTGTCACGGGGTTCCCCTTAAAATCCATACCAGACCTGAAACATGCGCCACTTTACAGGCATACTATAGACACCCCCAGGAACAAAATTTAAAGGAATATTACACTTTTATTGTTTCAATTTAAGCATTATTAAAATCACTGCTCCTGAAAAAACGGTCATTTTTAAAACTTTTTTTTGCATTGATCCATGTCCCCTGGGGCAGGACCCAGGTCCCCAAACCCTTTTTATGACAATACCATGCATATAAGCCTTTAAAATTAGCACTTTTGATTTCTCCCATAGACTTTTAAAGGATGTTCCGGGGCTTTCGAATTTGCAGCGAACACCCCAAATTGTTCGCTATTCGGTGAACAAGTGAATACCCGATGTTTGCGTCAAACTTAAGTTAGACTCGAACATCGGGCTCATCCCTAGTGGCCACTGATAAGCGCCATTGATGAGCACTGGTAGATGTCACTGATAGGCTGCACTGATATGCACTGATGGGGCTGCACTGACGATCAGGGCACTAATGATCAGTGCACTGATTATCAGTGTAAACAATGTACTGACTGTCTTTCCATTTAATGGCTCTCCTTTTCTAACACAAACATGCCATGGGAGGAAAAGGACTGCTGTGATTGACCCTTTACTGTTATCTGTGATCAGCTGTATCCGAAAGTTACATAAGTTACAGAGTGCGATAAATGCATGCCCCAGGGGGTACACGGGGGACAGGGCTCTGGGTGGATGTCCATGGACCCCCTCCCAAAATTGGAAGCCCGGGGCTTCGGATAAATCAAGGGGACAGGGGGGCCCTTCATGGTTTCTTGCAGCAATTCTCTGAAGGTTCTAGTTATGCCTCTGCAGCAGGCACTTGGCAGGCTGCAGCAGTGAGAATGATAGCTATAGGCAAGACATAGAGCAGGGTCAGGCAAGCTGGGCATGTAACCAGCAGGTACATCAAGAACAGAGGAGCAGGCAGAAAAGCAGTCAGATTCAGGCCAGAGCTGGCAATGCTAAAGCAGACAGGCAGAAGGGGCAGGCAGAGATGTGGTCAAAGGGCAAGCCAGGGGTCAGTTCAGGCAGAGTTTAAGCGTGATCAAATAGATCAAGACAGCAACAGGAGATCAAACCCAGGAACAGGTAGCAGATTAGCAAAACGCTGTAGACCATAAGGCAAAGTCCTAGTGCAGAAGTGATGTTTAAATAGCACACTAGGCGCCAATCTAGTGGTGGGCGTGTGCGTATGCGCATGCACACGAACATGAGTCTGGCCAACAGGTATTCTCCATCTGCCCATAACTATGTGCCTGGGCACATTTTGACCTTCCTGACAGTTTTTTTCCAACATATGGCTATTATCTTACTTACATGACTAAGGAAAGCATGCCATTGTTGTTATGAAAGAAGGTAAGAATCTGCATTCAATAAATTGTGTGAATATTAACTTCAGTTATCAAATAATGTGAAAAGCAAACTCCTGTTCACTTTGGATACACAATTTAAATTCAAAGCAAAGATTATCAACTGTTTTAGTAAATAAGTTCATTTATCTCACTCTTTCTAACATTTTAACCACTTCAGGACCGCCCACTGCACTTATACAGTGGTAGGGTACCCTGCACTGCTGGGTGGCATACATGTATGTGATTTTGCAGTTTTGGGTAGGGGGCGCACATGCATTCTCTACAGGACAAACTGATCAGCTGATCCTGGCCAATGATTTATGGCCAGAACCCGCTGATCAGCTGAGCGAATGACAGAATGACAGAAGAGAGCCCTGTGTAGGTAAACTACACAGAGCTCTCTACAGACAGCATAACCTTGTTAGGCAATATATCAGTTTACCAGATAAATTTATTAAAAGAAAGGGTCAAAATCTCTTTCACAAAATGAGTGCACATAGAAATGATTGCCTCTTTAACCAGTTGTCGCCCACCCACCTTCAAATGACGGAGGGACGGTGCGGCTCTGGTTCTGGGTGGGGCATGCCACACGGTGTTGATAGGACACGGCGTGACCCCAATCTCTGTAAAGAATCGCATTAGAGGCTCTTTAACTGTGTGATTGGCTGTGTCCAATCACAGCCGGTCACATGTAAATACAGGAATTGCCAGGAATTGTCTCTCCTCACTTCACACTGACAGAGTGTGTGGCGAGGAGAGCTGATCAGTGGCATCTCCTCGCAGGGGACAACAAGACGTAATCAGGGCACTGATCATCAGTGCCTTGATTACACTAAAGTGCCCACCAGTGCCAGCAATCAGTGCCCACCAGTGCCAGCGTTCAGTGCCCACCAGTGCCAGCAATCTGCCCACCAGTGCCAGCAATCAGTGCCCATTAGTGATGCCAGTTAGTGCTGGCTTTCAGTGGCCATCAGTGCCACTTATCAGTGCTGTCCATAAATGCCTATCAGTGCCGTCCATCAGTGCCCCTCCATCAATGCCCATCAGTGCTCATCAGTGCCGCCCATCAGTGTCCATCAGTGCCACCTATCCCTGCCACCTATCAGTGCCCACCAGTGCTGCCTATCAGTGCCCATCAGTGCCAGCTATCAGTGCCCACCAGTGCCACCCATCAGTGCCGCCTATTAGTGCTCATCAGTGCCACATATCAGTGCCACCTATCAGTGCCAATAAGTGTGGCATATTAGTGCCTCCTCATCAGTGCCACCTAATCAGTGCCCATTAGGCTTAGTTTTCACTGGCTTAAAAACAGGCGTTTGAGAGGCGTTTGACAGGAGTTAAAAACGCCCCTCAAAAGGCCTATGCACAAGATTCAATAGACAGCACATTGTGCTGTTCACATTACAAAAACATTAAGTGTTAGTGTCGCTTTGCTTCAAAAGTAAAGCTTAACGTCGAGTCAGGAGGCGTTGAAGCTTTTCAACGCCTCCCATTCAAGTCTATGGTAATGCTCTGCAAATGTTTTGCAGGCATTTTCAGCACGGTTTCGGGGCAGTTGCGGCACTTTAAAATCTGTCACGTTCCATTGTGGAGCAGTTTTAACAGTCATCAAACGCTACAAAACTGCGCATTGGGTGTTTTGGCAGCGTATTAAGGCTTGTAAAATGCCCCATTCTATGGCTCATTGACGCCTGTCTGATGCCCATACTATTGCTTTACAAACGCTATGGAAGCATTTGTTGAGCGTCAGTAATTTAGCAAGTGTGAACAAGCCCTTAGTGCCACCTCATCAGTGCCCATAAGTGCCACATCAAGTGCCCATCAATGCAGCCTATCAGTGCCTAAAAATTACTTTTTTTACAAAATTACTGACAAAAATTAAGAAAAACTTTTTTTTTTTTCTAAATTTTTGGTCTTTTTATTGTTGGTAAAAATAGCACCAAAAGAAAGCATGGCAGGATTTTTTAAGTTGTATTTTTTTGTTATAATTCTTTGGAAAATGAAGAAAAAAAATGTATATTTTTTTTTACATACTGTCTCCACTGCAGTACAGCATCATCATTTGCAGTGATCACAGACACTAACTAGTGACAGTACGGAGAAAAATTGTAATGCTTTTTTTTATTACATTTTGTTTCTTTTTTTTATTATTTTTATTATTTTTTTAACATACTGTGACCAGAGCAATATAATGTTACTATAGTAATGTTGTACTACTCTGGGGAAGTAATCAGGATTTTTTTATACCTTATGATTGCTTACAACAGTGAATTGCATTGCTATAAGCAAGCATTTCACAGAAGGAAATTGATTCATTCAGTTTGTTTTGTTGTGATTAGCTGTGATTGGCTAGAGCTAATCACATGCTACAGATGGGCTGCAATTGGCCCTGTCCAAGTGTGTCACATTGACCAATCACAGCTAGCAACACAATTGTACACAATGGATGGCATGAAAGGAAGCCATCTATAGTTTACAACTGTCATGTGATCTGCTGTGATTGGTCACATGGTACCGGCAGCAAGCCAGTACACTGATCAGTCATCAGGGACAAGGACCTCATCCCCACAAGCCTTGCCGAGTGGTTGTGGGGGTCTGCGGGCGGGGGCTTATCAGAATCTGGAAGATCAGATCCCAACCTCCCCTCTGTGTGAAATGGTAATGGGGTACAAGTACCCCTACCATTTCACGAAAAAATTGTCAAAACGTTAAAAACAACAAGACACAGCTTGGGGACAAGTCCTTTATTAAAAAATAAAAAAATAAAAATGTCCCACGATGTCCACTCATCTTCTTCTATCACGCCATGACAGACCGAAAAAGAAAAAAAAATCCGTAACCGACCCGCCTCCATGGGAGGCTCCCACTGTGTGACACTTCTACTCTGTGACAGTTCTTTTATAACTGAGGGCGGGGCCACCCGGTGATGTAAACGGGTAACCCCAACCCCCTCTGATGCCACGGGGAAGCCTTAGGGAAGTCCCTGTGGCATCTTAGGGAGCGGGGTCACCAATTCCGATAAACTGCCCACCCGCAGACCCCCACAACCACCGGGCAAGGGTTGTGGGGATGAGGCCCTTGTCCCCATCAACATGGGGGCAAGGTGCTTTGGGGGGCTACTCCAACTACTCCAAAGCACCCTCCCCATGTTGACGGCATGTGGCCTGGTACAGTTCAGGGGGGGCGCTCTCTTGTCCTCCCTCTTTTCTTGTGGCCTGCCAGGTTGCGTGCTCGGATAAGGGTCTGCTATGGGATTTGGGGGGACCCCTACGCCATTTTTTTTAAATTTGGCACAGGGTTCCCCTTAATTTCCATATCAGACCCGAGGGGCCTGGTATGGATTTTAGGGGGACCCCCAGGCATTTTTTTAACCACTTCAGCCCAGAACGATTTGCCCCCTTCCTGACCAGAGAACTTTTTGTGATTCTGCACTGCGTTGCTTTAACTGACAATTGCATGGTCGTGCGATGTGGCTCCAAAACAAAATTGGTGTCCTTTTTTCCCTACAAATAGAGCTTTCTTTTGGTGGTATTTGATCACCTCTGCGGTTTTTATTTTTTGTGCTATAAACAAAAAAAGAGCAACAATTTTTGAAAAAAAGCAATATTTTTTACTTTTTGCTACAATAAATATCACAAAAAAAAATAAAAAACATTTTTTATCTTCAGTTTAAGCCGATACATATTTTTGGTTAAAAAAAATCGCAATTAGCTTTTATTGATTGGTTTGCGCAAAAGTTATAGCATCTACAAAATAGGGGATAGTTTTATGTTTTTTTTTATTATTAATTTTTTTTTACTAGTACTAGTGATTTTTATCATGACTGTGACAGATCGAACACTTTTGGCACTATTTTGGGACCATTCATAGGGAGTGATTCTAACTGTGGGAGGGCTGGGCTATGTGTGACACGACACTGATCACCCCTCCTGATTACAGGAAGCTGTAATCAGTGTCCTGTAACTAGGCAGAACGGGGAAATGCTTGTTTACATAAGCATTTCCCTGTTCTTCCTCTCCGTGAGACAAACGCTGGTATCCCCGCGGACATCAAATCCGCGAGATCCGTTTTTGGACTCACAGAGCTTGCAGTGGGCGTGCACGCCTGTCATCCAGACCTCGCGATATCACGCACATTCAAGTGATTTTGTGCAGCGGAGCCAACCTGCCGCAGTAAAACTGCAGCGGCTGATCCGCAAGTGGTTCATTTTGGTTCAGGGTTCCCCTTAATATTCATATCAGACCCAAAGGGTCTGGTAATGGACTGGCTATGGTACTGTTCTAAACATGGAAAAAATGCGCCACTTTATAGGCATACTATAGACACCCCCATGGCACGATATTTAAAGGAATATTTCATTTTTATTGTTTCACTTTAAACATTAAAAAATGACTGCTCCTGAAAAAACAGCCGTTTTTAAAAAAAAATTTGCATTGATATATGTCCCCTGGGACAGGACCCAGGCCCCCAAACACTTTTTATGACAATAATTTGCATACTGTATAAGCCTTTAAAATGAGCACTTTTGATTATTAATGTTCATGTCCCATAGACTTTAACGTTGTTTGTGTGTTCTGCTGAATTTTTTGCCTGTTCGGTATGTTCTGGTGTGAACCAAACTGGGGAGTGTTCGGCTCATTCCTACTGGGCACAAGTGGCTGCATAAACTGGTCACAAGTGGCTGCATATACTGGGAACAAGTGGCTGCATTTGACAGGCACAAATGGCTGCATTTGACGGGCACAAGTGGCTGCATTTGATGGGCACAAGTGGCTGCATATATTGGGCACTAGGGATGGGCTTTATGTTCGGGTCGAACATGAGTTCGACTCGAACATTGGCTATTCGCCAGTTCGCCGAACAGTGAACAATTTGGGGTGTTCGCTGTAAATTCGAAAGCCGCAGAACACCCTTTAAAAATCTATGGGAGAAATCAAAAGTGCTAATTTTAAAGGTTTATGTGCATGGTATTGTCATAAAAAGTGTTTGGGGACCTGGGTCCTGCCCCAGGCGACATGTATCAATGCAAAAATAAGTTTTAAAAACGTCCGTTTTTTCGGGAGTAGTGATTTTAATAATGCTTAAAGGGAAACAATAAAAGTGTAATATTCCTTTAAATTTCGTACCTGGGGGTGTCTATAGTATGCCTGTAAAGGGGCGCATGTTTCCCGTGTTTAGAACAGTCTGACTCAAAGTGACATTTCAAAGGAAAAAAGTCATGTAAAACTACTCGAGGCTATTAATGAAGTGTCGGTCTGACAATACACATAAAAGTTGATTGATAAAAACGGCATGGGATTTCCCCACAGGGGAACCCTTCAGGTCTGGTATGGATATTAAGGGGAACCCTGCGCCAAAATTTAAAAAAAAATAGCGTGGGGACCCCCCAAAAATCCATACCAGACCCTTATCCGAGCACGCAATCTGGCAGGCCGCAGGAAAAGAGGGGGATGAGAGAGTGCCCCCCTCCTGAACATGCCCTCAACATTGGGAGGGTGCTTTGTGGTAGCCCCCAAAGCACCTTGTCCCAATGTTGATGGGGAGAAGGGCCTCATCCCCACAACCCTTGCCTGGTGGTTGTGGGGGTCTGCGGGTGGGGGCTTATCGGAATCTGGAAGCGCCCTTTAACAAGGGGACACCCAGATCCCGACACCCCACTCTGTGTGAATTGGTAATGGGGTACAAGTGTACCCCTACCATTTCACAAAAAAAGTATCAAAAAGGTTAAAAAACACAAGAGACAGTTTTTGACAAGTCCTTTATTAATTTCTTCTTCTTTCCACTTCTTCTTCCATCTTCTTTCTTCTGGTGTTCCTTCGGTGTTCTTCCTCCATCTTCATCTTCTCCATCTTCTTCTTCCTCCGTTCTTCTCGTCCTGCATCTTCCTCCAGGCTTCTTCTCCGCTCCTCCTGCGCGATCAGCCTTGGTGGGAGTCTTCCGCCGTGTGACGCTTCGGTTCTTCTGAAATTTCGTATATAATGGAGGGCGGGGCCACCCGATGACCCTGCCCTCCTCTGACGCACAGGGAACTTCCCTGTGGCTTTCCCTGTGTTGTCAGAGGGGGCGGGGTCACCCGTTTATGTACCCAGGTGACCCCGCACCCTCTAACAACACGGGGAAAGCCACAGGGAAGTTCCCCGTGCATCAGAGGCGGGCGGGGTCACCGGGTGGCCCCACCCTCTGTTATATAAGAAATGTCAGAAGAACCGAAGCGTCACACGGCGGAAGACTCCCACTGAAGCGGATCATGCGGACAGAGCGGAGAAGAAGAAGGAGGAAGATGCGGGGCGAGAAGGGCCGGAGGAAGAAGAAGATGGAGAAGAAGATGAAGAAGAAGATGGAGGAAGAAGAAGAACACCAAAGGAAGACGAGAAGAAAGAAGATGAAAGAAGAAGAAATTAATAAAGGACTTGTCAAAAACTGTCTCTTGTGTTTTTTAACCTTTTTGACACTTTTTTTGTAAAATGGTAGGGGTGCATATGTACCCCATTAACAATTCACACGGGGGCGGGATTTGGGGGTCCCCTTGTTAAAGGGGGCTTCCAGATTCCGATAAACCCCCCGCCCGCAGACCCCCACAACCACCGGGAAAGGGTTGTGGGGATGAGGCACTTCACCCCATCAACATGGGGACAAGGTGCTTTGGGGGTTACCTCAAAACACCCTCCCAATGATGAGAGCATATGGCCTGGTACGGTTCAGGAGGGGGGTGCTCTCTCGTCCCCCCTCTTTACCTGCGGCCTGCCAGGTTGCATGCTCGGATAAGGGTCTGGTATGGATTTTGAGGAGGACCCCCACACCATTTTTTTTAATTTTGGCGCAGGGTTCCCCTTAATATCCATACCAGACCTGAAGGGTCTGGTATGGAATTTAGGGGTTCCCCACGCCATTTTAAAAAAAAAATTGGTGCGGGGTTCCCCTTAATACCCATACCAGACCTGAAGGGCCTGATATGGAATTTAGGGGGACCCCCACGCATTTTTTTTTTGGTTCAGGGTTCCCCTGTGGGGAAAACACATGCCATTTTTATCAATGAACTTTTATGTGTATTGTCGGACCAAGAATTCATTATTAGCCGCAAGTAGTTTTAAATTGCTTTTTTTCCTTTGAAATGTCATTTTGCTGTCAGAATGTGCCACTTTACAGGCATACTATAGACACCCCCCCCAGGTACGAAATTTAAAGGAATATTACACTTTTATTTTTTCACTTTAAGCATTATTAAAATCACTGCTCACGAAAAAAAGGCCCTTTTTAAAACTTCTTTTTACATTGATACATGTCCCCTGGGGCAGGACACAGGTCTCCAAACACTTTTTATGACAATAACTTGTATATAAGCCTTTAAAATGAGCACTTTTGATTATTCATGTTCATGTCCCATAGACTTTAATGGTGTTCGCATGTTCAAGTGAATTTTTTGCCTGTTCGCAAGTTCTGTTGTGAACTGAGCCAGGGGGTGTTCCTCTCATCCCTATTGGGCACAAGTGGCTGCATATACTTGGCACAAGTGTCTGCATATGATGGGCACAAGTGGCTGCATATACTGGGCACACGTGGGTGCATTTGATGGGCACAAATAGCTGCATTTGATGGGCACAAGTGGCTGCATGTACTGGGCACAAGTAGCTGCATATACTGGGCACAAGTGGCTGCATATGATGGGCACAAGTGGCTGCATTTGATGGACACAAATGGCTGCATTTGACATGCACAAGTGGCTGTATTTGATGAGCACAAGTGGCTACATATACTGGGCACAAGTAGCTGCATATACTGGGCACAAGTGGCTGCATATACTGGGCACAAGTGGCTGCATATGATGGGAAAAAGTGGCTGCATATACTGGGAATAAGTGGCTGCATATGATGGGCACAAGTGGCTGCATATACTGGGCACAAGTGGCTGCATATACTGGGCACAAGTGGGTGGATTTTATGGGCACAAATAGCTGCATTTGATGGGCACAAGTGGCTGCATTTGATGGGCACGAGTGGCTGCATATACTGGGCACAAGTGGCTGCATATACTGGGCACAAGTGGCTGCATATGATTGGCACAAGTGGCTGCATTTGATGGACACAAATGGCTGCATTTGACATGCACAAGTGGCTGCATTTGATAGGCACAAGTGGCTACATATACTGGGCACAAGTGGCTGCTTATACTGGGCACAAGTGGCTGCATATACTGGGCACAAGTGGCTGCATTTGACAGGAACACATGACTGCATTTCACAGCCACAAGTGGCTGCATTTGATAGACACAAGTGGCTGCATATACTGGGCACAAGTGGCTGCATTTGATGGGCACAAATGGCTGCAAATGATGGGCACAAGTGGCTGCATTTGATGGGCACCAGTGGCTGCATTTGGTGGGCAAAGTGGCTGAAAATGCTGGGCACAGTGGCTGTATATGATGGGCACAGTGACTGTATTTGGTGGGCACAGTGGCTGCATATGCTGGACACAGTGGCTGCATATGATGGGCACAGTGGCAGCTGTATTTGGTGGGCACAGTGGCTGCACATGATGGGCACAGTGGCTGTATTTGGTGGGCACAGTGACTGCACACGAAGGGCACAGTGGCTGTATTTGGTGGGCACAGTGGCTGCACATGATGGGCACAGTGACTGTATTTGGTGGGCACAGTGGCTGCATATGCTGGGCACAGGGGCTGCATTTGATGGCAAAGTGGCTGTATTTGATGGGCACAGTGGCTGTATTTGATGGGTACACAGGCTGCATTTGATGGGCACAGAGGCTGCATATGATGGGCACAGTGGCTGCAATTGATGGCACAGTGGCTGCATTTGATGGGCAAAGTGGCTGGATTTGATAGGCACAGTGAGGCTGCAACTAATTTTTTTTTTTAAGTATTTTTCAGAATTTTTCAGTTTGTTTGTGCCCCCCAAAAATTTTGAGCACCAGCCGCCACTGTTCTATACCCTTCCGAAAACCCACAAAAATAACCAGACACCTCCTTGTAGACCAATCATCTCTGGAAAAAGATCACTCACAGACAATGCCAGCAAATTTGTAGATGCTTTCTTAATACCTCATGTACGGAGCCTCCCCTCCTATATACATGATACTGCTGACCTCTTGAAACATATTGAGGGGATCCAGATCCCTCCGGACACCCTGCTCATGGCTATAGATATCAAGGCTTTGTACACAAGCAGAGTGTCCAGATGGCTGGTTCCTTTCTCAGAGAACAAGAACAGACCTCTTGGCCCCGAACCAATTCATTTTGTGAATATTACATTTCATTTTGACTAAAATCTATTTTACTTTCAATGATCAACTGTATCTACAGACTCAAGGATTCGCTATGGGGACATCTTGTGCCCCGGCATAAACTAATTTGTATCTGGGCAGGTGGGAGAGACATATAACTACTGATGATTGTTACACACATTTCCTTGAACATGTCCTGTTATGGTACAGCTACATAAATGACCTGTTCATAGTATGGACCGGTACAAAAGGCAAACTGTTGGAGTTTATTCAGGCCTTGAACGACAATAGTTTTCACCATAAATTGACATTTAGTTTTGACAATAGTTGGATCCCTTTTTTGGATCTCTCTATCGTCACACAACAGGATGGTACAATAGGCACAGACCTGTTCCACAAACCAACAGCTGGTAATACGCTTCTCCAAGCGTCTAGTGCCCACCCATGTCAACTAGTGCGGAGCATTCCGCATGCGCAATATTTGCGCCTACAAAGAAATTGCACTCTAGAGACAGATTTCAGGATCCAAGCTAATGCCTTACGTGACCGTCTTTTACTCAGAGTTTATTTGTGTACCGATCTAAGAAAAGCGTTTAATCAAGTACTAGCACGTACTCAGAGCTCTTTACTGTATACCTTACCCAAACCCCCATCAACAGATACAGTTAAATTCATCACTAAGTAATCTGCTCATCATCAACAACTCAGAATGATACTATCCAACCATTGGCATTTACTGACAGACCACCATGTCCTGAGCAGACATGTGAGATCTACTCCAGAACTGGAGTTCTGGAGAGCATTCTCGTTAAGAGACCGTTTGACTAACAGCCATTACCAGCCATCCAAGTGAACCGTTGCAGGACCTAATGGAACCTTCCAATGCGGGGATTGTCCCCGCTGCCCCTGGATTTTCGAGGGGAAGAGGTTCCAGTTACCCAACGGTGAAACCTTTTCACCTCATATTTTTTCCAATTGCTGCACTAGGGGGGTGAATTACCTTATGCTGTGTAAGTGTAATGCCTTCTATGTAGGCAAAACAATACGAGAACTCTGACAGAGAATTGGGGACCACCTATACTATTCTGGCAATGGTAAACTTACCACCGTAGGCAGACACGTTGGACTGCACCACCACTCTGATTTTATGGTTGTCAAATTTTTGGTTCTTGAAGTAGTCCAACAGAGCCTTAGAGGGGGTGATTGGGATAGGATGATTTTACAGAGAGAAACTCTGGATCAGACGTCTCAATGCCATCACCCACCCAGGCCTCAATGAGATTATATCTTATAAACCATTCTTGTAGGTTTTTGGCAGTTTTTTCCCCCTTCCCCCCTCCCCTCTACTCCATCCCCTTTCTCCCCCTACAGTACCTGACTGCAAGAATGTGTTTCCAGCGCTATCCCATCGCACTGGTTCTCAGCGACAGGGTACTGTGCATCTCACACTGGCTCGCTCATCAGGAAAGGAAAACTGTGTTTTTTCCTTTTGCGATGAGCCACAGGCATTGCTGACAGGTGTCTGGTATGAATCATGAGGGGGAGCGCCAAGCCAAATTTTAAATAAAAAACCAGCATGGGTTCCCCTCCAGGGGCATACCAGGCCCTTAGGTCGGATATGGATTTTAAGGGGAATCCCCTATGCTGAAAAAAAGGTGTGGGGGTCCCCCCAAAATCCATACCAGACCCTTATGCGAGCACGCAGCCCGGCCAGTCAGGAAATGGGGTGGGGACGAGCGAGCATGCCCCCTCCTGAACTGTACCAGGCCGCATGCCCTCAACATGGGGGGTGGGCGCTGTGGGGCAGGGGGGTGCCATGCGGCCCCCACCCCAAAGCACCTTGTTCCCATGTTGATGAGGACAAGGTCCTCTTCCCGACAACCCTGGCTGCTGGTTGTTGGGGTCTGCGGGCGGGGGGCTTATCGGAATCTGGGAGCCCGTTTAATAAGGGGGCCCCAAATCCCAGCCCCCCACCCTATGTGAATCAGTATGGGGTACATCATACCCCTACCCATTCACCTGGGGGAAAAAGTGTCAATAAAAAAAACACACTAGACAGGTTTTTAAAGTAATTTATTAGTCAGCTCCGGGGGTCTTCTTCCGACTTCTCAGTTCTCTCCGGCCTCTTCTCCCGGTGTCCGGTTCTTCTCCCACTCTCCGGCCTCTTCTCCGCTCTCCGGTTCGTTTGCCAGGCTCCTCTGCTATCTTCTGCTCATTTGCTGCTCTCTTGCTAGCGTTGGCCCGGTTTTCTCCGTCGTCTTGTTCCCTCTTCTCGTCTTCCGATGTTGACATGACACTCTCTCCCGCTGTAATGCTGTGTGGGAGGTGTGTGACGACTTATATAGGGATGGGGCGTGGTCACCGGGTGATGTCACCCGGTGACCCCGCCCCTTGGGACATCACAGTCTCGGGGCATGATGTAGACTATAGAGAACTCAATAAAATCACCATCAAGAACCGATATCCGCTCCCTCTCATTCCTGAACTTTTTCAACGTTTTCGAACTGCCCAAATATTCACCAAACTGGATTTACGAGGGGCATACAATCTCGTTCGGATACGTGCTGGAGATGAATGGAAGACAGCTTTCAGGTCCAGGTTCGGTCACTTTGAGTACTTAGTGATGCCCTTTGGGCTCTGTAATGCCCCAGCTACGTTTCAGCACCTAGTCAATGATATCTTCTGTGAATTCCTAGATAACTTTGTAATTGTCCATCTTGATGATATTTTAATTTTCTCAACCATAATAGAATTACATCGAGCTCATGTAAAGAAGGTACTCTCAGTTCTCAGAAAACACGGTCTGTTCTTGAAGGGAGAAAAATGTGAGTTCGAAAAGACTACCATCCAATTCCTTGGTTTCATCATCACCACTGAAGGGGTGGTAATGGATCCACAAAATGTTAAAGCCATCCAGGAGTGGCCAGCCCCCCAGACAAAAGAGGAGTTCAGCGATTCATTGGCTTTGCCAATTTTTATCGCAGGTATATTGAACGGTTCTCTTCAATTATCTCTCCCATCACCCAACTGACCCGAGTTTCAATGGTCCCAGGAAGCCCAGGATGCTTTTATCAAATTAAATAATCTTTTTTACGTCAGCTCCCATACTTCAACATCCTGACCCAGTCCTACCTTTTGTACTGGAAGTTGATGCCTCGGAGTCCGCCACAGGAGCAATCTTGTCTCAGAGAAGTGGCCCAAAAGCACTTCTCCATCCAGTAGCCTTTGCTTCCCACAAACTAAGCCCTCCAGAGAGAAAGTATATTGTTGTTGATCAGGAATTATTAGCCATAAAAATTGCCCTTGAGGAATGGAGATACTTACTGGAGGGTGCGTCCCAGCCCATCATGATCTTCACGGACCACAAAAACCAGGAGTATCTCGGAACAGCCAAGCATTTTAGACCCCGACAAGCCCGATGGGTGTTATTCTTCTCCAGGTTCAATTTCCAATTTCTTACCGACCTGGTTTAAAGAACGGGAAAGCAGACGCACTCTCCCGTATGTTCCCGGAAGCCAATGAGTCAACGGAACCTGAAACCATCTTATCCTCTCACAATTTTCTTCATCTTATTCAACCAAACCTTCAGTCTGCTATTGAACAGGCCTCTAGTCAATGCACCAAATCCGAAATATCCTCCTTGGAAAAGAGGGATGGTTTGCTGTGGGCCCAAAACAAAGTCTCCGTCCCCTCTTCTGTAAGACTTCAGATTTTACAGACTTTCCATGACCATAAGATGGCAGGACATTTCAGGGTACAGAAAACTTCTGAATTAGTTCATCACTCCTTCTGGTGGCCGGGTTGGAGACAAGACTGTAAAAATTACGTTCAATCCTGTATTACCTGCCAATGCAGCAAGGGGTCAAACACCAGGGCCTGGGGGTTTCTTAGACCCTTATCTATCCCTGAACGACCCTGGAGTGAGGCCTCTATGAACTTCATCATTGACCTACCTCCCTCTGAGAAATTTACCACCATCTTAGTAGTAGTCGACCGCCTCTCAAAGATGGCACACTTTTTGCCCATGATAGGTACTCCATCTGCTCTGGCTACAGTGAACACTTTTATTAAAGAAATAGTAAGACTCCATGGTGTTCCCCATAACATCATTTCTGATAGAGGAATTCAATTCACCTCAAGATTCTGGAGGGACCTCTGTAAATCCCTAGAAATCAAAACTTCCTTTTCTTCAGCATACCACCCACAAAACAACGGCCAAACAGAAAGGACTAATCATACCTTAGAGCAATATCTCAGGTGCTTTTGCTCTTGCTCCCAAGATAATTGGTCAACCCTTCTCCCCTGTGCGGAGTTGCCTATAACAATGCCACACATTCTGCCATCAATCAAACGGCTTGCCAAATGGACTCCTCTTCCTGCCTGATCCTGTGTTTCACCCCTGGCTACTCTAAGGACTTTGCTTCTGCCTGATTACCGTGTTTGACCCTCGGCCTGTTTAAAGGACTTTCCCATTGCTTGATTCTCGTGCATGACCCCAGCTTGCTTAACGGACTTCTCTTTTACTGGATCACTGTGTTTAACCCCCGGCCTTCTCATCAGACCCTGTTCCAGTTACCTGTTCAGGATCAAGGTGTTTGAACCCCAGCCAGGATTCCCTGCTGACCAGTGTCCTAGTGCAACCTGTACAGTTCTTCTATCTGCCAGAAGATCTGCACGCAAGCTTCTACTACTTCCTGGCGACCCGCGCCTCTCCGTGCCCTATACCTTCTGTGCCACCTCCAGGGGTATAGCGCACTCAGCTGCAAGGGGAGCCACTCTCAGCATCTTGGCCCTGGTGAGTACCTGACAGAATGGACATCGTGGGACTGTTTTTCATTTTTTAATAAATGACTTGTCCCAAATTGTCTACTGTCATTTTTAACATTTTGACACTTTTTTTGGTGAATGTGTAGGGGTACAATGTACCCGATACTCATTCACGTAGGGGGGCAGGGATCTGGGGTCCCCTTGTTAAAGGGGGCTTCCAGATTCTGATAAGCCCCCCACCCGCAGACCCCCACAACCACCAGGCAAGGGTTGTGGGGATGAGGCCCTTGTCCTCATCAACATGGGGACAAGGTGTTTTGGGGGGGACCCCAAAGAATCCTCCCCATGTTGAGGGCATGTGACCTGGTATGGTTTAGGAGGGGGGTGCCATCTCATCCCCCCTTTTCCTGCGGCCTGCGTGCTTGGATAAGGGTCTGTTATGGATTTTGGGGGGACCCCTACGCCATTTTTTTTTAATTTTGGCTCTGGGTTCCCCTTAAAATCCAAACCAGACCTGAAGGGCCCGGTATGGAATTTGGGGGGACCCCTTTGCCATTTTTTTATTTTGGTGCAGGGTTCCCCTTAACATCCATAATAGACCTGAAGGGCCTTTTATGGATTTTGGGGGGACCCCCACGCAATTTTTTATTTAATTTGGGTGGGGGGTTCCCCTTAATATCCATACCAGACCCAACAAAGGGCCTGGTAATGGACTGGGCGGAACCCATGCCGTTTTTTTCAATGATTTTTATCTATATTGCGGGGATCCGACAATACATTACAGCCGCGAGTAGTTTTAAATGACATTTTTCCCTTTAGAAATGTCATTTTGCTGTGGTATATGTTTTGCATTGATACATGTCCCCTGGAGCAGGACCCGGGTCCCCAAACACTTTTCATGGAAATAACTTGCATATAAGACTTTAACGGTGTTTGCATGTTCTGACACATTTTTTGCTTGTTCGCAAGTTCTGGTACATACCAAACCGGAGGGTGTTCAGCTCATCCCTACATTCTCCGCTGGTATATCACTCCATCCCAGATTCACACATTCACCCCTTCTAATTCTTATTCTTGCTGGAGGAATTGTGGTGAATCAGGTTGTTTACTTCACATTTTATGGGAATGCAACAGGTTATCTCCTTTTTGGTTGTAAGTGTTCCCACTCCTGTACAATGTCACTAAAATCTCTTTAAACCCAACCCCAGAATTTGCTTTACTAAGTATTGGCATTAATAAAATTCCCCAGCATCTACATTGTGTAACGATCCATATTCTCTTAGTAGCAAGGCTGGCCATTGCCTGCCACTGGAAATCATCTGAACCAATCACAACTGACAAAGTAATTTCCCTGGTGCATACCCATGTTTTTTATGAATGCATGTTTGTGGCTTCGCAAGGACATCTATTTATCATTTATAAAATAGGTCTTACTGGTTTGAATCGTACAACCAAGTTTTCTGCTGTACACTGTAGGGACCTTCCTACATTAGCTTTACTTTTGTTATCTCACTGGTCATGAATTATAGGAGGCTTCATGGACAACAATGTTACCCTTATTTCTTTCTCTCTTTGTGTCATTTTCCTGTAACTCTATTGCAATGTACACCTATGGCAACCAACTGTTTTGGTCTGTATTTGTTTGTTTTATTGCTTAAATTAAATAAAAATCATTGAAACATAAAATATGGTAACCAAAGGTTATTATCAATACCAAACTGTTAACATACATATGACACATATGACCCAGTGGGGGGATTTACTAAAACTGTCGCACACCGAATCTGCAGCTGTGCATTTTAACCAGTCATCTTCTAACTTCAGCTTGTTCAATTAAGATTTGACAATAAATTCTAGAACCTGATTGGTTACTATACACAACTGCACCAGATTCTGTGTGAGACAGTTTTAGTAAATCACTCTCTTTGTTTATATAAAAAAGTGCTAAAGGGAAAAAAAAAGCATTTTAATTACAAATTTACATTTTAACACAAATTTCAAAGCTAAAGCCAATGAAACCTTTATCTCACAGTTATAACAATAGTTTACTAGTGTAAAAACCTAAATAATTCAAGTTCTATTTCTGCAGATATATTTCATTGGTTTTCTTATTTGTACTAAAAAGACGTATTTGTCTGTTCTACTCCACATTTTAACAATATGTATTGCTTTCAGTTACAAAGCAATAAAAAGGCTAAATATCTCCAAATGAAATGTTAAGAAAGCTTCTTACTAATTATTTTTTCAAAGTAACTGTTATTGAGGCCTGTAAATTGTGTTAAAGAATGGAGTATGTTCCATTAACAGGATTTAACAGCTAATAAAATAAAAATTCTCTTGTGCTAGACTTGTTTTTAATTCACAGGCTTATCTTGATAGAATGGCTTAATGGATATATGCAATTAATACTAATTAAAATTCTGCAAGTCCAGTTTTGAGAGCATTTTTATGGGAATGAATGTCAATATGGGCTTCATCTGTTTTAGGAATATGTGACATGTATTAAGCTTTGCTTTGAAATACTAGTCATCATTTGAATAAAAAAAAACTATAATCCTTATTACTACAATGTAACAATACACTTTAAAGTTAAGGTGCGGTTTATAGTGATAACAGTGAACTATTTTAGTTATATTTTCCAAAATAGTAAAGATATTACTAGAAAACATCCAGTTCCTCTATTAATAATAACATCTAAATAGCTAAGGTATGTATACATGTATGTATTCCCCTTTAACAGTGAAGAAAAGTGCTAAAGAGGAATGGAGTCGAGACATTCTAAAGTGACATTCTTATAAATTATATATTTTTTGCACCTAATCCCACTTCAAGGCAAAACTTTTTGTAGTTTGGCAAAGGGTTAGATCCTCTATACATGTCGGGATAATATCCCTTCACTTCAGACTTGTTCAGCATGTATTAAGGCAGTGTTTGCAAGCTTTTTCAAAGCATCTGCAAAGCTTTTAACAAGCTTTAAGCAACTTTGCTAAAACCTTTATCGTAGATTTAGACATGCGTCTAAATATACCTCTCCTCTAAAGCCTGATCAGTGTTCAGATGGTGCTTCAGAGTGGATTGTCACGTGATGTCAGAAGGGGCGGTGCCACAGGGTGACATAGCCGGGTGGCCCAGACCCTTGCCTATATAAGAACTGTCAAAGTGCAGAGCGGGCAGTCAGTGGGAGGCCTTCCAGGAGGTGAAGCGTTTTTATTTTTTTCTATTTTTTGTGTCCGGTGGGTGTCGTGATTGATGTGAGGGACACTATTTTTTTATTTTTTATTTTTTAATAAAAGACTTGTCAAAAACTGTTTCTTGTGATTTTAACTATTTGGCACTTCTTTGGTGAATGGGTAGGGGTACGATGTACCCGATACCCATTCAAATGGGGGGGCAGGATCTGGAGGCCGATAAGCCCCCGCCTGCAGACCCAGACAACCCCACCCCAGAGCACTCACCCCCCCATGTTGAGGGTATGTGGCCTGGTATGGTTCAGGAGGGGGGTGCTCGCTTTTCCCCTCACCTTTCCTGACCTACCGGGCTGCATGCTCAGATAGGGGTTCTGTATTGATTTTGCGGGGGACCCTACGCTGTTTTTTTTCAAAACTTTGGCATTGGGGAGGGCCCCAGTAGTTAAACGTGCTCATAGGATAAGAATCTCTATGTGACAGGTATAAGATAGAACAGGAGGTGAAAAAACTCCTTCCTTGTACGGTAAAAGACAACAGCTTAAAGGGTTACTTCAAAATTGCTACACAGTTATTATTATTATTGTTATACAGGATTTATATAGCACCAACAGTTTGTGCAGTGCTTTACAACATGAGGGCAGACAGTACAGTTACAAATGAATTCAATACAGTAGGAATCATAGGGCCTGCTTGTTAGAGCTTACAATCCAGGAGGGAGGGTCAAGTGATACAAAAGGTAATAACTGTGGGGGATGAGCTGATGGAGAAAATAAAAATATAGGTGTGGGCTGAATAGGCTTCTCTGAAGAAGAGGGTTTTCAGGGATTGTCTAAAAGTAATTGGAGTAGAAGTTAATTGGACAGATTGGGGTAGGGAGTTTCATAGGATGGGAGAGGCTCGGGAAAAGTCCTGGAGGCGAGCATGAGAGGGGGTGATGAGGGAGCTAGAGAGCAGGAGATCTTGGAAGGAACTAAGAGAATGGCTAGATTGGTATTTTGAGACTAGGTTAGTGATGTAGCTGGGGGCCAAGTTGTGGATGGCTTTGTAAGTTATTATTAGTATTTTGAATTTAATTTGTTGGGTGAGTGGTAGCCAATAGAGGGATTGGCAGAGAGGTGTGGCAGACACTGAGCAGTTAGTAATGTGGATGAGCCTGGCAGCAGCATTCATAATGGACTGAAGAGGAGATAGCTTATGTAAAGGTAAGCCAATGAGAAGGGAGTTGCAGTAATCAAGGCAAGAGATGAGCAGGGAGTGAACTAGGAGCTTTGTGGCATCAGTGGTTAGAAAGGAGCGTATTTTGGAGATGTTGACGAGGTTTATGCAGCAAGATTTGAACAGTGATTGGATGTGGGGCCGAAAGGATAGTTCAGAACCCAGGATTACACCTAGAACCTTGGCATGCGGGATGGGATGATAGTTGTGCCATCGATCTTGACTGAGGAATTAGGGCTAGGGGCACTTGGGGGAGGAAAAAAATTGAGCTCAGTTTTGGATAGATTGAGTTTGAGGAAATGGTGTGACATCCAGGCTTACATGTCTGTTTGTAAATTAATGATACACCATTATTTTAAACAAACAATTACAATAAACCATTAAACTATGAACACATGTGTACATTCCATCTTTCCTGAAGGTGTTAATGGTGCAAAAGGTTTTAGATAAGTCAAAATTCCTGATTATAGCATATCCATAATGTGCAATACAGAATATAGTACTGGGACCTAACGTGATACAGTAGTCAAAAAATAAAAAGAGCAGTATAGCAAGTATGTAATATGGATTGTCCTGCTTTGGAAGAAATTATTCTAAGTAGGAAGATATGTAAACCCCCCAAAATCCATGCCAGACCTTTATCCAAACATGCAGCTTGGCAGGTCAGGAAAGGGGGTGGATGAGCAAGCGCCCGGGTAGGGATGGTCTTGATGTTCGAGTCAAACAAACAAACATATGGGGCGCTCGTGGGACGTTCTCGCTGACGAGTGACCTACAATGCACTGCAAGATCGCAGTGCATTGATGGCTGCTGACTGGCCAAATCATGCACCTGACCTGCATGCTTTGGCCAATCACAGTGTGATGTGCTGTGAGAGCTATGATTGGCCAAAGGCAGGGTGCCTTGTGCCAATCATGGCTCAGGGGCTAAGTCCACGCTCCACACTATATAAGGCTGCTTACACGGCAGCCATATGTAGTGTGTTGGAGTGGAGAACTGGAGATAGCTTAGGCAGGTTAGTTAGGGGATAGAGCATGTAGTCAGTGTAATATATATATATATATATATATATATATATATATATATATATATATGTACAGTATATAATACAGTGCAGTCAGTGTACAGTATATAATACAGTGCAGGTAGTGTACAGTATATAATACAGTACAGTACAGTCAGTGTAAAGTATATAATACACTTCAGGCAGTGCACAGTATATAATACAGTGTGTACAGTATATAATAAAGTGCAGTCGGTGTACAGAATATAATACACTTCAGGCGGTGTACAGTAAATAATACAGTGCAGTCGGTGTACAGTATATAATACAGTGCAGGTGGTGTACAGTATATAATACAGTGCAGGTGGTGTACAGTATATAATACACTGCAATAGGTGTACACAGTATATAATACAGTGTGTACAGTATATAATACATTGCAGTCGGTGTACAGTATATAATACACTTCAGGTGGTGTACAGTATATAATACACTTCAGGTGGTGTACAGTATGTAATACAGTGCAGGCTGTGTACACACTATATAATACAGTGTGTACAGTATATAATACATTGCAGTCAGTGTACAGTATATAATACAGTACAGTCAGTGTAAAGTATATAATACACTTCAGGCGGTGTACAGTATATAATACAGTGCAATCTGTGTAAAGTATATAATACACTTCAGGTGGTGTACAGTATGTAATACAGTGCAGGCTGTGTACACACTATATAATACAGTGTGTACAGTATATAATACATTGCAGTCAGTGTACAGTATATAATACAGTACAGTCAGTGTAAAGTATATAATACACTTCAGGCAGTGCACAGTTTATAATACAGTGCAGGCAATGTACACAGTATATAATACAGTGTGTACAGTATATAATACAGTGCAGTCGGTGTACATAATATAATACACTTCCGGCAGTGTACAGTAAATAATACAGTGCAGTCAGTGTACAGTATATAATACACTTCAGGTGGTGTACAGTATATAATACAGTGCAGTTAGTGTACAAAGTATATAATACAGTGTGTACAGTATATAATACACTTCAGGCGGTGTACAGTATATAATACACTTCAGGTGGTGTACAGTATGTAATACAGTGCAGGCTGTGTACACACTATATAATACAGTGTGTACAGTATATAATACATTGAAGTCAGTGTACAGTATATAATACAGTACAGTCAGTGTAAAGTATATAATACACTTCAGGCGGTGTACAGTATATAATACAGTGCAATCTGTGTACACAGTATATAATACAGTGTGTACAGTATATAATACATTGCAGTCAGTGTACAGTATATAATACAGTGCAGTCAGTGTACAGTATATAATACAGTACAGTCAGTGTAAAGTATATAATACACTTCAGGCAGTGCACAGTATATAATACAGTGCAGGCAATGTACACAGTATATAATACAGTGTGTACAGTATATAATACAGTGCAGTCGGTGTACATAATATAATATACTTCCGGCAGTGTACAGTAAATAATACAGTGCAGTCAGTGCACTGTATATAATACAGTGCAGGCAGTGTACAGTATATAATACACTTCAGGTGGTGTACAGTATATAATACAGTGCAGTTAGTGTACAAAGTATATAATACAGTGTGTACAGTATATAATACACTTCAGGCGGTGTACAATATATAATACACTTCAGGTGGTGTACAGTATGTAATACAGTGCAGGCTGTGTACACACTATATAATACAATGTGTACAGTATATAATACATTGCAGTCAGTGTACAGTATATAATACAGTGCATTCAGTATATAGTGCAGTGCAGAGTATATACTACAGTGCAGAGTATATACTACAGTGCAGTGCATAGTATATACAGTGTAGTGCGGTGTGAAGAAAATCCCCATCATGTCCGGAAGGCCACCAAGAGTCCTTAGGCAGATGCTCACAGGCCACTATAAGAGGGCAAGCAGGCTCTGTGTCTACATGAAAAGTGGTAGTCACGGACATGGTGCATCCTCTGCAGGTGGGGCACGCTTGCCCTTTTTGTCTGCTGCTGGTCGTGTTATTGAGCCACAATGTGCAGAAGAGTTGGTGGAGTGGATAACTAAGCGGCCTATTCCACTGGCTCTTTGTCCACGGTTACTCCTTCCATAGCCCCACCATCATGCACGGAGGAGTCATCAGAATCATTCGGCCATAGTGTCGGTTACATGCTGCTGCAGGATGTGCAGCAATTTGAATGCTCCGATGTTGGTTCCCAGGTTGTGGAAGGGAGTAACATGAGCCTAGAGAGAGGGGGGCCACAGAAGGACAAGAAATTAGCAGTTATGCTCACTTAGCTGCAGCATACTGCCAAGTTTGCTCCAGTGACAAGGACAGAGGGGATGATGAGGTCACTGACTGTACATGGGTGCCTGAGAGAACAGAGGAGGAAAGTGAGGAGAAGTAGGAGGAACAACTCCAATGAGGCAGGATGTCCTCCAGGCGCCGGCTTGAGGGCAGCCATCCTATTGCATCACACCGCAGAGCTCCACAGGTGCAGGGCACTGCTGACATCCCTGTAAAAAATATGTGTAAATATCGCGCTGTCATAAAAATATAAGCAGCTAGCACAAACAAGTGATCTAATCCTGTAAGTAAAATTGTGTAGAGGGAAGTGCAGTGCTAAGAAATGAAAAAAAAGGTAGTGGATGACATTAATTCATATCATACAATTAGTGCATAAATTCCGTAGGTATATAATATCATGTGGTGAACATTGTATACATTGTGTCCATGGCACAAAAAATATTTTATAACACACTTATAATTGGTGTTCTAAATAAAATAAGTCCGTGTAAAAGTCCTGAGAAATATATAACACCAGGAAGTGTAAAGAGATAATATAGTGTTGATAGAAGATCCACCACCGCTCTTAAAGGGGGCTTACCGGAAAGATTAGACACAGATGGGTATACACCCACTGTGTCAATCAAGCTTGTAAAAGTGGGGATCCTCGATGATATCTGTTAATAAAGAACGCAAATCCAGGTGACCCGGGTACTTGTAAGGATTGTATATGGCTTTCATTTCTTAGCACTGCACTTCCCTCTACACTGCTGACATCCCCGCTGACTTCCAAAAGTTCATTGGTGTGGGCTTTTTTCAACACATGTGCAGTAGATTGGACAGTTGCTGTTTGCAATCTCTGTCTGAAGCGGATCAAGCATGGCCAGAACACCAGCTGCTTGGGCACCACATGCTCGACAAGACACATGATGACCTGCCATGCAGTCTGTTGGCAACAGCACCTGAAAGACCCACATCATAAAAAAATGCGGACTTCTCCTTGCTCCCCATTTGGGATGTCAACCCCTACTATACCTCAAGTCTCCTCAAAAACCTGCACTGAGAGGAATGAAGAGATAGCAATAGGTACTACAAGTACTTGCATCCAAACTGCTAGCAGTACACCACCTGTTGATTTCACCAGGCAAATTTCGCTACTTCAGTTGCTGAACCGTAAAAAAAATTCTGGCCCAGCCATCCACATGCTCAGCGTCTAAATGCTAGCTTGGCCAAATTTCTAGCACTACAACTGCTGCCTGTTCATCTGGTAGACTCTGCCCCCTTTTCATGAATTTGTGGAATGTGCTGTACCACAGTGGCAGGTTCCAAAAATTAATTTATTTTCACGTAAGGCCATTCCAGCTCTGTACCATCATGTGGAAGGCAATGTTTTGGCCTCGTTAGACAGGGCGGTCAGCAGCAAGGTTCACATTACCGCTGACTCATGGTCCAACAGGCATGGTCAGGGACGTTACATTTCCTTCACAGTGCACTGGATAACTCTGCTGGCAGCTGGGAAGGATGCAGGACAGGTTTCAGTGTTGGAGCTTGTTCCGCCATCATGCCTCCAAAAAGCTGGTGGTGATTCTGCCAAATCTGTCTGCTCCACCCCTTCCTCTTCTCCTTCCCGTATGGCCTCTTCTGCTGAATTGTCCTCTGAACCAGCAGTGCTTCCTAAGTGTTCAAGGGGATACACAAGCAGTCAAGGTTAAAGATGCCATGTGGTGCTTCAGTTGGTCTGTCTAGGGCACAGGAGTCACACTGGGGCAGAGATTCTGCCAGATCTGCAGGGGGAAGGCTCAGAGGTGGTTGACGCCATGCCATCTTCAGCCAGGATTGGTTGCATGCGACAATGGCACCAACCTTCTCTCCGCCCTCTGACAGGGACACTTGACACATGTTCCATGCTTGACACATATCCTGAATTTGGTGGTTCGGTGTTTTTTGAACATGTACCCAGGCTTACAAGATCTTCTGAGGCAGGCTAGAAAAGTCTGTGGGCATTTCCAGCGGTCATACAATGCCAGTGCTCGGCTGGCTTAAATTCAACGGGAATTCAACCTGCCCACCAACTGCCTCAGTTGTGACATGCCCACCAGGTAGAATTCAACATGGCAATGCTGCAGCGGCTGCACACACAGCAGAGGGCCATCAATGAGCACCTGTGTGAATATGGCACCAGGACAGGTTTAGGGGAGCTTGGCTTCTTTTTGCCATGCCAGTGGCTACTGATAAAGGATGCATGCACTGTCCTGTCACCATTTGAGGGGGCCACAAGGTGAACAGCAAAAATGTATGCATCAGTGACACTGTCCCTTTAGTCTTCCTGCTGGAGCATACGCTGTGTGACATCATGGACAGGGCACTGGTGATAGAACAGCGGGAGGAAGAGGCCCCTTTATGCAGATACCATTCCTGCGGGGGCCGCCAATAAAACAATGTTAGTGCAGCGCAATAATATGAGGAAGAAAGTCCATTGCAAAATATAGGAACTCAGATGTCCAAAATGAAGAATGGCAAGTTTCCTCATGATGGAAAAGGAAATAAATTCTCCAGTGGTAAATCGGTGACAATATCCTCCACCACAGACAAACAGATGTGCTTACCGGATCAGGTGGACCTCTTATTATAGGAGGTCAGAAACACATATATCCACTGAGAGATGATGGCACATTCCAATGCAGCTGAAATCTTCCATAGACACACTGCAGACCAATAAGAGGTAACAGTAGCTATTCAGATGTTGTGGAACTGGTTCAGTATACCTCCAAACCGGTAGGAGACACAGAGACTGGTAGTTTTGAGGCAGTTCATTCCATCCTTGTTAGGGAGTCTGGAGAGGTGCAAGCTCAAATGGGTCATGGAAATCAAGTGACCCCCCCTTACTCAGGGAAGTCACAAAGTGCTTGGTTGGATCTCTGATCTTCTAAAATAGAAATCCCTGCGGGGCCGCCAAATGCACATGAGGAAGAGGAGGAGGAGGATTGTTTCAGCCTAGATGTGGAGGATAACATACAGGAGTCTTCAAGGAATGGTTTTCAGTCCCCACAAACCTAAGGAGTTGTACGTGGCTGGGAGGAGGTGGGGATGGGAGGAGGTAGGGCTGGGAGGAGGTAGTTCCTGGCAATGTCATCCTTAGTGACCCAGAGGACTCAGAATCTCATGCCTCTTCAAACTTACGATGTCTGGGCTCAATTCTTCTGCAAAGCCTGTGAAAGGACCAGAGGATTTGTTGTATTAAGGAGAGGGATCATTACTAGCTGGCAACCCTTCTTGATCCACGTTACAAGGGTAACGCAGTTAGGGAGCAGAGGATGAAACATCTTCAGGACGCCTTGAAGAAAAATGTGTGTAATGCCTTTCCAGACCCTGGAAGGTTACCTGGACAATGTTTTTCTGAGGCTTCGTTCGGTCAGAGGTAAAGCAGTGGAGAAGGTGGCCAGCTGACTGATGCCTATAAACAATTCTTTAGTCCTCAGCCCATGGCTGTTAGGTTTAAGCAACCATCGTCAGCTTCTGCATTATATGGCGTAGGAATATCTAGGGGCAAGAGCAGACTTGGAGACCTTTCCAACTGAGCATCGACTGGCTCAGTTGGACCATCCTCAACTGGGTCTTGAGGTGGACCACTGGCCAGAACTTGCTCAATATGCAATTGAGCTACTGGCCTATCCTGCATCCAGTGTGCTTTCTGAATGGACATTCAGTGCTGCTGGAGGGTTTGTGATGGATCAAAGAGTGCGCCTGTCCACAGACTCTGTTGACAGGCTGACATTTATCAAAATTAATCAGTCCTGGAATGGCAGCTATCAAGCCCCTGATGCTGGTTTAACTGATTGAATTTGCTAGGGATCTGGGATCCTTTGAAGGCTGCCTGTGCTGCCTATCCTATTCCTGAATCTTGATTATGCTAGCTTCCAACAACATTTTTGATTTAGGGCACCACCAACACCCAAGGCCCAATTTTTCTGCACCTGTTTGAGTAAGGCATGTCATTTCAATGTGTTTAATAATTTTTAACAGCAGGGCCCATTCCTGCACCCAACAAGAGTAAATGTGAGGGGTTACAGTGTTCTGACACCACCAACACCCAAGGCCCAATTTTTCTGCACATGTTCAACAGGGGCATGTCAGTTCAATTTTTTTTCAATTTTTTTACAGCAGGGCCTATTCCTGCACCCAACAAGAGTAACTGTGAGAAGTTAAAGTGTTCAGGCACCACCAACACCCAAGGCCCAATTTTTCTGCACCTGTTTGACAGGGGCATGTAGGTTCAATGTTTTTTCAAATTTTTAACAGCAGTGCCCGTTCCTGCACCCAACAAGAGTAACTGTGAGGGGTTACAGTGTTCTTGGTGACCTTGAGCCTGGGCTCAGGTGTGGACTGGACCCTCGTACAAACCACAGGGGTGTCCTGGACAGGAGGCACAGGAGGAGCAAGAGAGGACAGCAGGAGAGAGCACTGCCAGGCAAGTCTCCAGGGAGAGGAACAACTGGTCACAGCCAGGAGGGCTGGTGAGTGACATACACAGACCTGAGAGAACTGGGGAGGCACACCTGAGAGGACTGGGAGGATGCAGTCTGGGATGGGTGCAGAGCCAGAGGAATGGTCTGTGGTGTCATGGGCAGTGGAGAAGGGCAGCTGCAGCCAGGAGGGCTGGTAGGGCCTGAAGATGGCTGACTGGGCTGAATAGCCGCATGTAGGACAGCTAGCACCAGAGACTTTCTATCCTGCTACACTATAGGGGCCTGCGGTCCCTGCCTGTAAAGGACAATTGCTAAGGCTTGGCAGGGCCAGTGTCAGGCTTATCCACTTTGTGCTAGCTGTGCCTCAACATTAGAGAGGAAGTGATGTGCAGGAGGAGAGAGGAGTGAACATTAGAGCAGAAGCAATGTGGAGGAGGAGAGAGGAGTGAACATTAGAAAGGAAGCTTTGTGCAGGAGGAGAAATGGAGTGTAAATACCTCAGTGTATATAGTTGTCCCTGCAAGTTCTGCAAAATTCCATTGGGCATCCCATACTTCCTATACCTCATCCAAATTCAAATCCCTCAATAAAACATAAAAACAAGCACATGGACTGTTTTTCTGTCTTGGAGTGTCTGCGAGGTGAACGCCGGGCCAGGCAGGGTGACAGGTGTGCCACAACACTTAGCAGCCCCTATGGGGGTACCGCTACATATATAATACAGTGGAGAGTATATAGTGTGGTCCAGTTAGTGTATATAATACAGTTCAGAGTATATAGTGCAGTCAGTGTAGTATATATAATAAATTGCAGAGTATATAGTGCAGTCAGTGTAGTATATATAATACATTGCAGAGTATATAGTGCAGTCATTGTAGTATATATAATACAATGGAGAATATATAGTGCAGTCAGTGTAGTATATATATCCATAATTCATAATCCAGGTCCTTAGAGTTTGCTATAGATTTTAAGGGGAACTCCACGCCAAAAAAATGGCGTGGGTCCCCCTAAAATCCATACCAGGGCCTCTTCCCGACAACCCTGGCCGGTGGTTGCCAGGGTCTGCGGGCAGGGGCCTATTGAAATCTGGAAGCCCCCTTTAACAAGGGGTATTGGGTACATTGTACCCCTACCCAATCACCAAAAAAAGTATCAAAAAGTAAAAACCACATTTGACAATTCCTTCATAAAAAAAGAAAAAAAAATGTCCCTCGATGATCTTTAATCACGCCACCCAAAACATAGAAAAAAATTAAAAAGCACCGCCTCCATGGGAGGCCTCCTGGTGACTGCAGTCTCTTGGCTTTGACAGCTGCTATATAGGCTGGGGAGGGCCACCCGGTGACGTAACCGAAAAACTTTTTTTTGCATTGATACATGTCCCCTAGGGCAGTACCCGGGTCTCCAAACACTTTTTATGGCAACAACGTGCATATAAGCCTTGAAAATGAGAACTTTAGATTTTCCATGTACGTGTCCCAAAGACTTTGATAGAGTTTGCATGTTTGCTAGAACTTTTTGCCTGCCCACGGTGTTCTGGTGCAAACCGAACCGGGGGGTGTTCAGCCCATCCCTAACCCTGGGCTTTGGTTGTGTTGCTAGTTATGTGGCTGGTGGGGTGCTTATCAGAATCTGAAAGCCCCTTTACCAATCCTGCCACTCACGCTGATTAGCTTCACAAACACAGGTCCTATGACAATGAAGTGCAACATGTTACTGAAGATTAATTTTATGCATTCATACTTGGACATCTCTAACAAAAATCTAGGGGCACTCAGTGACAAACAGTGAAAGTTCTCACCAGGACATTGTCATGATGAACAAATGGTATCAGGGCAATTGGAATGCATCAGTGCTGGCTGACTATTGTTGGACGCTGCAGTGGGATGCACTGGACACCGAGCACAAATGAAAATTAGCAGTAAAACACTTTTAGAGCTATTGAACTCATGCAGTGTGTCAGAAACATTAAGCAAATAAATACATTATAGTAATTTAACTGCTTGCCGCCCACCCACCGTCAAATGATGGAGGGACAGTGTGGCTCTCATTCTGGGTGGATGTCATATGATGGCGCACCTGAGCGGCCACTCCCGCGTGCCTGCAGGGGCACACAGTGTGGTGATCACTGTTGCTAGGACATGGAGCAACCCAATCTCTGTAAAGAGCCATGGCCGTGGCTCTTTAACCATGTGATCAGATGTGTCCAATCACAGCCGGTCACATGTAAACACAGAAATGCTGGTAATCGGCTCTCATCGCCTCACACTGACAGAGGAGAGCCGATCAGTGGCATCTCCTCGCAGGGGACATCAAGACATGTAATCAGGGCACTGATCATCAGTGCCCTGATTACAATAAAATGCCAGCCAATGCCAGCAATCAGTGCCCACCAGTGCCACCAATCATTGCCTATTAGTGATGCCAGTGCTGGCTATCAGTGCCAACTATCAGTGCTGCCCATAATGGGCAGCATCAGTGCTGCCCATCAATGCCTGTCATTGCTGCCCATCAATGCCCATTAGTGCCCATTAGTGCGGCCCATCAGTGCAAATCAGTGCTGCCTATCCATGTCCACCAGTGCCACCTATCAGTGCCCACCCGTGCCACCCATCAGTGCCACCAATCAGTGCTCATCAATGTCACAAAGCAGTCCCACCTAGTGCCCATAAGTGTGGCATATTAATGCCTACTCATCAGTGCCACCTAATCAGTGCTCATAAGTGCCGCCTCATCAGTGCCCATAAGTGCCACCTCATCAATGCCCATCAGTGCCACCTTATCAGTGAAGGAGAAAAATTACTTATTTACAAAATTTACTAACAGAAATTAGGAAAACTTAATTTTTTTTCAAATTTTTGGTCTTTTATTTTTTTGTAAAAAAAAAAAAACCTAGCAGTGAATATATACCACCAAAAGAAAGCTCTATTTGTGTGAAGAAAATTACAAAAATTTCACATGGTTAAAGTGACCTGTAGGCAAATGGTTAAAGTTAGCTTTATTTTAATCATGATTCCTATGTGACACAGTTATTCTGAAAATATGTAAGAAAACTTGTTTCCTGCTACTTATGTGATCAAAATAAAGAAAAAATATGAATAAAAATAAAAAGTTCAATTGGTTAAATATTATAAAGTGATTCTCAATGTGCCCAGTGTCTTTATGGAACTGCTACTACCACTCTTAAGGCCCGTACACACGATCAGACTTTCTGACAGGAAATGTTAGATGTCAGGCTGTTAGCGGTAAATAGGACCGTGTGTATGCTCCATCGGAAAATTGCTGTCAGACTTTCTGCCAACAAATGTTGGCTAGCAGGTTTTCAAATTTTCCCTGGACAAATATGTGTTGTTGGATTTTCCGAGCGTGTGTACACAAGTCCATCGGACAAGTACAAACACGCATGCTCGGAAGCAAGGACGAGCCAGAAGTGGTCGGTCTTGTAAACTAGCATTCGTAATGGAGAATTAACATTCATGACATGGCAAATTATGAAATCTCCAAATGCAGCGCACATTCTCTTCTTCTTTAATGGGATAATAATGAAGCTGCTTTGCTGGTGATACTGATGAAGTTATTGCAAACAAATTTTTAAAGGCTTTTTTTTCTAGTGATATCAAGAATAATATTATTATGTTTTGGGTTTTTTGGGGGCAAGTTACCACAACACCATTATCCCATAGTTTTTAGGATCAAAGATACAACTATGTTGGTGTTCCTTGTCAATTTTACATTGTATTTTTTTAAATGTAACTGCTTACTCCCAAATTGTCATTTGAAGTAAAACACATAGCCAAGTATTATTCTCCACAATTTTTTTATTGTGCATTAAAAAAAGAAAACAAATAAAATTAGACATGCTATCTGCCAATAGAACTTAACCAAAAAGTGCATTCTATGCATCCAAAAATATAGAAAATATACCAAATCAAATCATTATTCAACCAAAAAAAATGTCAAAGCAATAAAAGGCCAATAATAAATAACACATTATCTCCTCCGATTCCGCAACATGGCTGGTTGACGAACGGCCATTCAGAAATTAACTGAAAAGTGTGAAATGAAAAGTGCGAAATGAAAAGTGTGAAATGAAAAGCGCGAATCAACATTCACCAAACTTTTACTAACACGAAATTAGCAGAAGGAGCCCAAAGGGTTCGTAATTGTTGGCCAACAATTGCATGACCGTGTGTATGCGAGGCAAGTTTGGGCCAACGCCCTTCAGACAAACGTCCACGGTTTTGTTGGCCAACAATCTGATCGTGTGTATGAGGCATTAGCCTACTCCCACACTCCCACTCCCTACTCCCACACTAAACACAAAACAGTATAGACAAATAAATGGTGCGCTGTTCCTTTAAATAAATCCAACAAACTTCATAAATACTAACCCTCATGTGCTCCTCTATCCATACCAAGTACAAATATTTTGATACTAAATAAATCACAGCCTAATGGCATTAAATAAAACAAAACAAACACAATGCGATAAAGTGATATGCCATATACAGATTTGGGGTGTTAATCCTTAAATGCATGTCCAAGTGTCCATACATTTACTATTCCAACAGTTCAAGTATTTATTCCATAACACCAAATATTCCAAAACAATGTGCACATAACAACAATGTGCTCCAATCCACTGGTGCTACCACTCCGCCTATAAGTGAAATGCCTGCTCACCTTGGTAGTGGACCTAAAATCAATTGGTCACTCAAGCTTTTTACAGGTACTCTGTGTGATTCCACCTCCAGCTCTTAACAGCTTTTTCATGTGTGGGGTCCCTTCAAGAGACCTGTCCCAACTTGCTTCAATGTAGTTGTGCAAATTTATTTGATCAAATATGCACTCACATAAAAACAAAAATCAGAGAGCAGTATTCCAGCCAACAAAATGGAGTCTCTCACCAAATGTCACTGACTCCGTCACTTTCGGTCATGCACAAACCGGCACAAAGTTTGGTGAGAGACTCCATTTTGTGTTCAGTTTGAAGGGGGTCTATCATGATCACCAAAAGTTTTTTTCAAAAAGCTAAGCTTTTGAAAAAAAATTGTTGTCCAGTATTTCTCACAATGCGACAGGATTACTGATTTAAACAATGCACTCCTTGTCCTTGTAGCCTATATTTTACCAAAACAATGTTTAAGAGTTAGACCAAAAAACTGCAATAAACCACTGAGAACTCCCTGTGGTGGCTAATATACAAATTCCTATATTTTACACTTAATATGCTTAATGTTTAACATGCACATTATGAAAATAAAGTATGCTTTCATTTTAAATAATCTATGTGTTTTGTTCAAATACAGACTGAGTGGCCTGGCAATCTGGTAGTTGCGATATAGAGTATCTAAACAGAATTTGTTACTTAGGTCTAAATACCTAATTATTACTGTAACCATGGTATATAACATATATTTCTTAGGATTATTTCCTTCAGCATGACAGCATTTTTAATTATCATGTTTCAAATGAAATACGTTTTATTAATAATGGTTAGGTTTGATTGCAGTAGATATAATTCAATTCACAATAAATGAATACAGATTCTTTAATAAAAGCCATCACTATTTTAATTTAAAACTATTGTAACCTGCTTAAAGATCAAAGTTTGAATTACAGTGCAAACATGTTTGAAATAAAGTATGCAGGTGTAACTTTTATATGAAAAAGATATGCACTTTCATCCTTATATCTTGTAGGGATATGAAAAGACTAATTAATTGCCTATAGTATGCTTTTAGCTTTAAAACTGTAGGGAAGATGTTCAGAGATGGATTTACTGAAAGGAAATAAAAATACTGTAGAGGCAACTTAATAGAGGAGAAAATGTTAGCAAATCTCAGTGAATCTGAGTTAACAAGCTAAGGGGAGATTAAAATACAGTTTTTTTTTTTTTTTCTTAAAGGGAAACATTTAACATTTTTAGTAAACTTTGTTCTGAATCCATAGCACATTTTTTTTTCATTGTTTGCATACAATTTTCACTTCCCAAATAAGCTATATACTGCATATATATATATATATATATATATATATATATATATATATATATATATATATAAAATCAATATTTTACTTTTATTGTTGAAGTAAAGAATTGTGAAAATATGCCTGGAGGTGAGGGAAGTGAGAGGTAATATCAAAGTGAGGAGAAATCTTGTGTTAGACAGTTTTAACCAGAGCAAGTACCCCCAATAAGGAATTTGCAATGTATTGCAATTCTGGTGACAAATGCAAAATATTGAATTTCCACCCGTCAGCACATAATGGGTTAACACCTCCTTTGGAGCCCCCAAAGACCACATGTTCCAAACTGAATATAAAAGACAGCCCCTCCCCCCAACTAAGATGTTCTTTTTTTGGTCATGCTCCAGGCCACATGCTGATTGCAGTTGGTAAGTAATTTGTTTGCTGCATCCCCCCCGCCGAACCTACCCCACCATGTTCAACCTCTCATGGAGTTGGAAGACCCAGAATGCTGAAAGTAAATCTTTCTAAAAACTGAGGTGCCTTGTGCCAAGGCTGCGGGCAAAATAATGCTTAAACAGCATTGATATATTGTACAGGTGTGGTATTATAAGAGCTCTGCAATGTCATCATTGCCTCTCCCTTTGGGTTTTTTCCTGTCTTTTTATATGCAGCGCACCGCACTGCTCACCTGGCTTTATTGTCAGCCTGAGAGCGGCTGTGAATGGTGTCACAGAGTGTGGGGAGATGGGTAGCACAAGATGGAAACCGCCAGACACCATGCAATGGTGTAACTGATTTTGGAGGTCTGCAGTTGGGAGGGCTTCTCTTCCTCTCTCTCTGCAGTCCTGCCAGGTAAAGGACTTACCTCAGATTCTGGCTGAGTCTCCTGTCTGTCTTTGGATGTGCTGTCCTGTCTCTCTTGCTATGCTGTGTACTTCTGTGGGTTTGACAGTCTGACTGTTTTTTGTCTCAGACTCTGACTGTGTCTGCTGTCTGCCTTTGGAAATGCTGCCTGAAGCTCACCTGCAGAGACTTCTAAGATGAGTGGATGAAGGCAGATGGCTCTTAAAGAGACAGGGTTCCATGTTTTTGGTGAGAGGTAAGATGCTTTTCTCCATATATGTTGTGCAAATATGAGCTTGCCACACCTGTTAGTGGCACAGAATGTTAGCAAAGGTAGGAGGGGGCAACTTGGGACACGGCTCTTAAAAGAGTGCCCAAGGAAAATCTGCAAATTAAGGTATTTTGCATTATTTTGGGAGCAGAAACCCTGAATGCAAACGCTCCAAAAAACATAAGACCCGCCAACGATCACAGGATTACGACACCTAACAGGTTGTCACATTAATTAAGCATGTGGTCAATACACTCTAAATGAGTTGTTTCCACTTACCCTGTGAAGGGACAGAATCCAGGAAATTGGCACATGCGTTTATGCCAGCATGATAGAAAATGCCTTGCCAAGCTCAGGGTGCATTTTGGGCCTGCATGCAGTCTGCAGTGGCAGAGCAATGAAATTGCACAGGTTGCCTCACAAGGATGGGGGTTGTGCAAAACTCTAAGACCTATTAAGGCGGCTATAGCAGAAAGTGTGCTGCAAATATCCACGCCACAAGCAACACCCATAACGATAGAGCGTAAATCGCTCATTCATGAAAGATGGTCTTCTCCCATAATGGCAGAGCGTAAATCGCTGGTTCATGAAGGATGGCCTTTTCCAATAATGGCAGAGCATAAATCGCTGATGGAGGATGGCCTTTTCCCATAATGGCAAAGCATAAATCGCTCATGAAGGAGGATGGCCTTTTCCCATAATGGCAAAGTGTAAATCGCTCATGAAGGAGGATGGCCTTTTCCCAGAATTGCAGAGCGCAAACCACTCATGATGGAGGATGGTCTTTTCCCAACAGTGATAGAGCGTAAATCGCTCATTGATGGAGGATGACAGAGACCTCGTCAGAAAACCAATTTACAGTAACAGGTTCCCTAAACTTTATCCAGATAAAATGGCTGCTGTATGTTTATGCACTGCACTTCCAGGGGTGGTTGCTGCCCTCTTGTGTCTGGTGCAGCAAGTGTCTTTGCCTTTTTATAATTTGGTTGCCTTCAACAGACTTGTTCATACCAGATGCAGTCCAGTGCGTTTTTATTTCTGCATCAAGAACGCATGGATAGTGTTTAACTTTGATTCCATTTACTTCACACCAGTACAGCGCATTCTAATGCTGTCAACAAGAGTAGAAGGTTGCATTGTTTCTTTATAGGAACACATCGGGAAAGTGGCAAAACGCATGTAGAATGCATCAAAAACACTCATGCAGAAACACATCTGGAATGCAGAAACTGTGGTGATCTGGCCATCAGGCTTGCACAGAATCTATACAGTGACAGATTTTGCCTGCCAACCAGCAATAGAGTTAACTTCGATATATTAACTTCAGAAATGTCATTACATTCAACATTGGAAACTGCAAGATTTGGCATAGTTTCTGGAAAGAGTGGAACCTGGCAACTGACTTTTGGTTGATGCTTTTGATAGACCTAGTACAAGCGCTGGTGCACTCAGTCACTGCTAGGAGAGCATTGTGGTTATGCCACTGGAGGGCAGGCGGAACTTCACAAGCCTTTGACATTTCCTATAATGGGAGGTTATTGTTCGGCCAAACACTGAACAACGCAATTCAGCGAATGACAGGAGGAAAAGTCTGGACTGTAGCCACAGACTAATAAGAGGAAGCCGCCATCCTTCACTCAAACCCACTGAACTTCAGAGGGTGCAGGAGGTCAAATCTTACAGGACAGGCTGCAGATTTAATAGATCACAATGGAGCTATCTCAAAGTTACTTTAGACATGAAATAAGTCCATAACAAGCTGCTAAGATGGCTGGAAAGTCTCTTTTTAAAGGTGCGTCCAACCAGTCTCTTCCAGTTGGGGCAAGGGGGCCTAAGTGAAGTAGATGATTGTAGCTTCCTTCTGGGGGGTTTGGACAACAATCTCCAAAGACCAGTGGGTCCAGAAGACAGGTGGGTGGACAATGGAGAACAGATCTCAGAAGAGAAAATGTTTGCAACATTTTTATACTGCTACAAGTCCATTAAGCCAGTGATGCCAAAAACATAGAATCATCTGGGGGCCTTTCTCCCCAGTTTTTCTAGTACCTAAGGCAGGAGCCTCCTGACCTGCTTCAGTTTGAAGGAATGGAATGTGTTCATATACATCAAGAGGTTCAAGATGAAGTCCATGCAGACACTTACAGTAATGCCCTGTACACACAATAGGATTTTCCAATGGAAAATGTGTGATAGGACCTTGTTGTCAGAAATTCCAACCGTGTGTAGGCTCCATCACACATTTTCCATAGGAATTTCCGACACACAAAGTTTGAGAGCTTGCTATAAAATATTCCGACAACAAAATCCGTTGTCAGAAATTCCGATCGTGTGTACACAAATCCGACGCACAAAGTGCCACGCATGCTCAGAATAAATTAAGAAACGAAAGCTATTGGCTACTGCCCCGTTTATAGTCCGACGTACGTGTTTTACGTCACTGCGTTCAGAACGATTGGATTTTCCGCAAGATAAGTTTGAGCCAACATCCGTCTGAAAAAATCCATGGATTTTGTTGTCAGAGTGTCTGATCAATGTCTGACCATGTGTACGGGGCAGTAGAGTTCAGCAGGAGGACCATTGGAATCATTCAACTGGCCGACTCATACTTCCATGTACCGATCAATGCCGAACACCAGAGGCATGTAAGATTTGCGGTGGCCAGAGGTCACTTCCAGTTGTCTGCCTTTTACAGAATTGGCACAGCCCCAGGAATCTTTTTGTAGATCTTGTTGGCAGTGGTGGTACCTTGGGCCAGGTAGCATATGAGGGCTTTTCAATTTGCCTTCTTTAGCCTATGAGCTGGGCTGTCTATGGATCAGAAAATCATTGTGCCTATACAAATTCAACAAAAACTAAAATTTTGGACATCGCCACTGCACTTCTTTCACAGGCATGCCTCTCAGCCCAGGCAATAGGATAATTCTGAAGCCTGATGCCAGTCTCTGGGGCTGGGGAATCCACAATCTGAAGAAACAAGTGCAAGGCCATTGGAGGGCGGTGAAGTGCAGACTTCCCAAGTATCTTGAATGGAAAAAAAGCCTTTATCTAGCATTGCAAGCCTTTCAAG
This sequence comes from Aquarana catesbeiana, assembly GCF_042186555.1. Classification (NCBI taxonomy): domain Eukaryota; kingdom Metazoa; phylum Chordata; class Amphibia; order Anura; family Ranidae; genus Aquarana; species Aquarana catesbeiana. The sequence continues at coordinate 647,698,634 of NC_133324.1, forward strand.
ATTTTCAAGGGGTTGACAACAAGACAGTAGTAGCCTACATTTCCTAAAAAGTGGACACCAAAAGTCTTTTTTCTGATATTTGCAACAGGATGCCAATGCAAAGACTCCGTCAGACAAGAGGTTTATAGTGCCATGGAATTCTCTGTTTGATCTTTGTCTCTGGCAAAATTAAATCCTTTATGGCAAGGTCAGTAACAGCTCCCCAATCCAATAAGGCTACTTTTAAAAGCCTGGCTATGGAATAGGCTACACTAGAGGTCCAGGGATTCTCATCTGAGGTTGTTCAGAACTTGGTGACCAGAAGATCATCCATGAACGCTACATAGGAGAGGATATGAAAGAAGTCTGTTTTGTCTGCTCAGCAAAAGCTTTCTCTCCTGTGTTCCCTGCTCTAGCCAAAATCCTTGACAGTTTACAGTCAGCGCTAAAGTTTGGACTTGCATACAAATCCATTTAAGGTATAGATCGCTACCTTATGTTTTCACAAGCTGCAGATGTGTGCAAAAGCCAGTGACCAGATGATGCTTCCAGATGACAATCCATATGACCTTGACGGAAATCCTCTGTGGGACTTGGGCTTGGATCTGAGAGCACCCTTTTGCTCCAATAGGTTTCATTTCCATTGAAGTACCTCACAGTAAAACTAGTTCTGACAGCAACTACTTCAGACAGATATTGAAGATTGCAACACTTTCCGGCAATGGCCCTCTGGTGGCTTTTTCTTTTTCCTTTTTACCAGAGATAGGGATGCCACATCTATCTCCAAAGTAAAATTTTAAAGTGGTATCCAATTTCAGAGGGACTACTTCCCAGTTTTTCTGGAGTTTTCACATGAGAGGCACTGAGTGCACAGCAGGAAGACTTCAGTTTTCTTACACATGGTCGAGTTACTAACAGTGTACTTGGTCAAAAAAGGAAAGTGTACAATCTTTTCATTTAGCCATCAGGCCCCCAAGAGTCATCCACTCTTGGGTTACCAGGGTGACTAGATTGGCATGCAGGAAGCACGCTTTTCTGCTCTGAAACAATTGCAAGCCTATTTGACTAGAGGGGTGGCAGCCTTTGGGGCAGTTATGCCAGGATTGCTTGGAAGATTTAGGTAAGGCCTAGCTTGAAGGTCTGGTGCGGTCTTCATTTAACCTTACAAACTAAATATGCGACCAGTAAGTTGGGGACAAGAGAGATCAATTCTTTCTGGCTTTAGCAGCTTTTCTTTGATTGTCAGTATCTCTTTTCATTCGTTCTCTCCCACCCTATATTGGCTTTGGTATATCCCGTTATGTGCCGACGGGAGGATGAGCCAGGAGAATGGAAAATTGTTATCACTTACCGTAATTTTCCTTTCATGGCCTATCCTCACGTCAGCAAAGGACTCCCTCCCTAGTGGCCTGTCGCAGGCTAAGTTATCGAACATCTTAATTGGGGGGGGGGCTGTCTTTTATATTCAGTTTGGAACATGTGGTCATTGGGGGCTCCAAAGGAGGTGTTAACCCGTTATGTGCTGACGGGGGGATGGGCCAGGAAAGGAAAATTACGGTAAGTGATAACAATTTTCCATTTTCCCATTACTTTCTAACACACTAGCAGTCATTATCAGTACAAAAAGAAAGGAAAAATATATCTATTGAGGAACACAGACATCAATAGAAATCTGGCAGAGGTTCTATCTAGTAATGAGCTCTTCTGTCTGGCAGTAGGTCTTCTTACTGTGCCACCTGAGTTGCTGGACAGCTCCCTGCCTGATCCCTTGGACAACCTTACTTTTGGTTTTGTTTCTGGTAAACCTTGAACTTTTAGCTCCTCCCATGAACTTCATATTTAAAGTAATTGTAAAGTTTCATTTTTTTCCCTATAAAAATAATAAACATGATATGCTTGCCTGCTCTGTTGCAGTGGATTTGCACAGAGCAGCCGGACTCCTCCTCTTCTCAGGTCCCTCTTCTGTGATCCTGGCCCCTCCCTCCTGTTCAGTGCCCCCACAGTAAGCAGCTTGCTATGGGGGCACCCAAGCTGAGTCACAGCTCCCTGTGTCCATTCAGAAGACAAAGCCCTGACCTGGCCCCACCCCCTCTGTTCCCTGATTGGCTACCTGACTTTGATTGACAGCAGTGGGAGCCAATGGCTCCGCTGCTGTATCTCAGCCAATCAGGAAGGAGAATATCGGATGGCTGAGACACTCGTGGATATTGCTGGACAGAGAGCAACTTCAGGTAAGTGTTAGGGGGGCTGAGTGGGTCTTCTGCACACAGAAGGCTTTTTATCTTAATGCATAAAGATAAAAAACCTTCTGCCTTTATAACCCCTTTAAGCCATGCCTTTGCACTTCCTGTTTGCCAGATTATTGTGCTTTTCTCCAGGAAATGCCTTGCTCCTTACACTCCTGCTGCCATCTATATCCTTATTAGCACTCGTTACAGACTTTTGGCCTGCTCCTCGACAATGCATCCAGTTGAACACAACCTGCAATCACTTGTTACCAACCTTTTGCTTGTTTAGTGACTACACTTCTGCTTGATCCCTACCTGCTACATCTGCTACCAGACCACAGTTTGCTTACCTCCTGGTGGGCAATTCTGATTGGGAGCTCTGGTGAAGACTGGCTAGTGTTTAGAACCTGTGCCTCAGGTGAGCCTGCATTGCCTGTCAGGGAGAACTGCATTATCAGCATTATCCTGCTGGTTTCTGTGTGAACCTTCACTGCTACAGCTACTGGCCTCTGAGTCTGACCCCTTACTGTGACAATGGGAAACACATCTGTCAAATTAGGAATTCCAATTTTCTGGGATAATAGACAAAGGTAGTCAAAAATGACGGTCTACAGTCTGCAGTCAACAGCTGGTGGTGGTCTACTGCCAGATGTGCTGCAAGGACCTGGGACACCCTGCACCTGGGACACCCTGCATCATTCCTGTCAGTGGAGGCTGCTGAGAGGTCATGAGGTATAGCAGGGGCAGTCTGAGGAGAGTTAGGAGGAGGAACAGAATTGTGCCCCTTTTGTGTGGCTTTCAGGTGCTCTTGCCAATGCGCTGAGTGGTGGGAGGTTAAATGCCCTGTCAAGCATGTGGTACCCAAATGGCTGGTGTTTTTACCACGCTTGATGTGCTGGAGACAATGTTTGCAAATTGCAACAGTGCAATCGGCTGCACATGTGCTAAAAAAGGCCCAGACCACTGAGCTGTGGGAAGTAGGTTGAGGGATAACAGCTCCACAATGTGATGTAATAAGGTGGCTGCTCTCTACTCTACCTTGTTGGTGTTGTGCCTCACTCTCACTCTCCTCCTCTGCTCTATCTGTCACCCAAGTCACGTCAGTGACCTCATCATCATCTCCTCCATCCTCATTGCCAGTGGAGATAACTAGGCAATAAGCTGTGGCTGGGGGAACATGACTGCCAATTTGTATACCAGTGTTATCCCCTCTCTGTAGGCTCATGTGTCAGCCTTCCTCAACCTCAGAACCAACATCTGAATCAAGTAATGGCTGTGCATGGTCAAGGAGCAAGTGGCTGATGCTGTGTTCAAATAACTCAGATGACTCCTCTATGCCTGATGCTGGGGCTATGGCAGGAATAGCTGTGTACAAGGAGGCAGGTTTAGCCATTCTGGCAGCTGCAGTGAACTGTGCACCCTTCTCTGCTTGGGTGATGGAGGATGATGAGAATGAAGATGGTTTAGTAAGCCTACTCTGCATGCTGTGGCTGGATAGCATGGGCAACATCACTAAACAGAGAAAATGATGCCCTGCCTGAGGACTGACCATGTCCACCTTTGCCTGTGGACACATACACTGCTGGCCTCCTCACAGTGCCATGGGACTATCTGCCTCTCCTTGTTGTCCTCTCAGACATGATGTGGGGGGGTGCTTCTTAACAAAATGTAATAAAGATGTGGAAATGTGTATGTGGATGCATTTTCATCAATGGAAAGTGGTGTCTGGTGCACTTTAACTTGAGTACTCACTACAAAGACACAGTCCACTTATACACTCTAATAAACTGCAGTAAAACTGCACTGATGCACTGCAATATACTGCACGCAACGCACTTAAATTTACAGAGTTAAACTTGCAGTAACGCATTGAGCTATACTATGGTAAATGGAAGTTAATGCACTGAAATATATGGCGTTAAACTTGTAGTAATGCGCTGAAATATACTGCGTTAAATGTGCACTAATGCACAGAATTATACTGTGTTAAACAGCACGTAATGCACTGAAATATATGGCATTAAACTTGCAGTAATGCCCTGAACTATATTACGTTAAACGTGCACTAACACACTGAAATATGTGGCGTTAAACTTGTAGTAAGGCACAGAAATATACTGCATTAAATGGCACGTAACGCACTGAAATATACTGTGTTAAACGTGCACTAACGCACAGAAATATACTGCATTAAACACTAAGTAATGCACTGAAATATACAGTGTTAAACTTACAGTAATGCACTGAATTATACTGCGTTAAACTTGTAGTAACGCGCTGAAATATACTGCATTAAATGGCACGTAACACACCGAAATATACAGCGTTAAACTTGCAGTAACGCACTGAACTATAAGGCGTTAAATGGAAGCTAATGCGCTAAAATATACAGCGGTAAACTTGCAATAACACACTGAAATATACTGCGTTAAACATGCACTAATGCACTGACATATTAGGTGTTAAACTTGCATTAACGCACTGAAATATACTGCGTTAAACAAGCACTAACGCACATAAATATACAACGTTAAATGGCACGTAACTCACTGAAATATACGTCGGTAAACTTACAGTAACGCACTGAAATATACTGCGTTAAACATGCACTAATGCACTGAAATATAAAGCGTTAAACTTGCATTAACACACTGACATATATGGCGTTAAACTTGCAGTAATGCACTGAAATATACTGCATTAAACAAACACTAATGCACATAAATATACTGCGTTAAATGGCACAAAACACACTGAAATGTACGCCATTAAACTTGCAGTAATGCACTGAAATATACTGCGTTAAACGCGCACTAATGCACAGAAATATACTGCATTAAATGGCACGTAATGCACTGAAATATATGGAGTTAAACTTGCAGTAACGCACTGAAATATACTCCGTTAAACATGCACTAATGTACTGAAATATAAGGCATTAAACTTGCATTAACACACTGAAATATATGGCATTAAACTTGCAGTGATGGACTGAAATATACTGCATTAATTGTGCACTAACGCACAGAAATATACTGCGTTAAATGACACATTATGCACTTAAATATATGGTGTTAAACTTTCAGTAATGCACTGAACTATACTGCATTAAACAGAAGGTAAGGCACTAAAATATACTGCGTTAAACTTGCAGTAACGCACTGAAATATACTGCATTAAATGTGCACTAACACACAGAAATATACTGCGTTAAACACTACGTAATGCACTGAAATATACAGCGTTAAACTTACAGTAACACACTGAAATATACTGCATTAAATAGCACATAACACACTGAAATATACAGCATTAAACTTACAGTAATGCACTGAACTATACGGCGTTAAATGGAAGATAATGCACTAAAATATACAGCTGTAAACTTGCAGTAACACACTGAAATATACTGCGTTAAACATGCACTAATGCACTGAAATATAAAGCGTTAAACTTGTATTAACACACTGAAATATATGGCGTTAAACTTGCAGTAATGCACTGAAATATACTGCGTTAAACAAACACTAATGCACATAAATATACTGCGTTAAATGGCACAAAACACACTGAAATGTACGCTATTAAACTTGCAGTAATGCACTGAAATATACTGCGTTAAACGCGCACTAATGCACAGAAATATACTGCATTAAATGGCACGTAATGCACTGAAATATATGGAGTTAAACTTGCAGTAACGCACTGAAATATACTCTGTTAAACATGCACTAATGTACTGAAATATAAGGCGTTAAACTTGCATTAACACACTGAAATATATGGCATTAAACTTGCAGTAATGGACTGAAATATACTGCATTAATTGTGCACTAACGCACAGAAATATACTGCGTTAAATGACACATTATGCAGTGAAATATATGGTGTTAAACTTGCAGTAATGCACTGAACTATACTGCATTAAACAGAAGGTAACGCACTAAAATATGCTGCATTAAACTTGCAGTATCGCACTGAAATATACTGCATTAAATGTGCACTAACACACAGAAATATACTGCGTTAAACACTACGTAATGCACTGAAATATACAGCGTTAAACTTACAGTAAAGCACTGAACTATACTGCGTTAAACTTGCAGTAACACACTGAAATATACTGCATTAAATAGCACATAACACACTGAAATATACAGCATTAAACTTATAGTAATGCACTGAAATATACTGCGTTAAAAAAGCGATAATGCACATAAATATACTGCGTTAAACGGCACGTAATACACTGAAATATAGGGAGTTAAACTTGCAGTAATGCACTGAACTATACTGTGTTAAACAGAAGGTAATGCACTGAAATATACATTGTTAAACTTGCAGTAATGCACTGAAATATACTGCGTTAAATGTGCACTAATGCACTGAAATATAAGGCGTTAAACTTGCATTAATGCACTGAAATATATGGCATTAAACTTGCAGTAATGCACTGAAATATACTGCGTTAAAAAAGCAATAACGCACATAAATATACTGTGTTAAATGGCACGTAATGCACCGGAATATATGGAGTTAAACTTGCAGTAACGCACTGAACTATACTATGTTAAACAGAAGGTAATGCACTGAAATAAACATTGTTAAACTTGCAGTAATGCACTGAAATATACTGTGTTAAATGTGCACTAATGCACTGAAATATAAGGCATTAAACTTGCATTAACGCACATTAAATATATGGCATTAAACTTGCAGTAACGGACTGAAATATACTGTGTTAATTTTGCACTAATGCACAAAAATATACTGTATTAAATGGCACATTATGCACTGAAATATATGGTGTTAAACTTGCAGTATTGCATTGAACTATACTGCATTAAACAGAAGGTAACGCACTGAACTATACAGCGTTAAACTTGCAGTAATGCACTGAACTATACTGTGTTAAACAGCATGTAACGCACTGAAATATACGACATTAAACTTGCAGTAATGCACTCAAATATACTGTGTTAAATGCACACTAACGCACAGAATTATACTGCGTTAAATGGCAGGTAACACACTGAAATATACTGCGTTAAACTTGGCAGTAAAGCACTGAAATATACTGCGTTAAGCTGCACTAACACACAGAAATATACTACGTTAAACACTACATAATGCACTGAAATATACAGCATTGAACTTGCAGTAACACACTGAACTATACGGCGTTAAACATACACTAATGCACTGAAATATAAGGCGTTAAACTTGCATTAACACACTGAAATATATGGTGTTAAACTTGCAGTAACGCACTGAAATATACTGCGTTAAACAAGCACTAACGCACATAAACTGCGATAAATGGCACATAACACACTGAAATATATACAGTGTTAAACTTGCAGTAATGCACTGAACTACATGACATTAAATGGAAGGTGATGCACTGAAATATACAGCTGTAAACTTGCAGTAACGCACTGAAATATACTGCATTAAATGTGCACTAATGCACTGAAATATAAGGCATTAAACTTGCATTAATGCACTGAAATATATGGCGTTAAACAAGCACTAACACACATAAATATATTGCGTTAAATGGCACATAATGCACTGAAATATACGCCATGAAGCTTGCAGTAATGAACTGAAGTATACTGCATTAAACATGCACTAATGCACAGAAATATACTGTGTTTAAATGGCGCGTAACGCACTGAAATATGTGGAGTTAAACTTGCAGTAATGCACTGAACTATACTGCGTTAAACAGAAGGTAATGCACTGAAATATATGGTGCTAAACTTGCAGTAAAGAACTAAACTACACTGCATTAAACAGAAGGTAACGCACTGAAATATACAGCGTTAAACTTGCAGTAATGCACTGAACTATACTGTATTAAACAGCATGTAACGCACTGAAATATATGCCGTTAAACTTGAAGTAACACACTGAAATATATTGCATTGAATGGAAAGTAACGCACTGAAATATATGGCGTTAAACTTGCAGTAACACACTGAAATATACTGTGTTAACCATGCACTGACGCACAGAAATATACTGCATTAAATGGCACGTAGCACACTGAAATATACAGCGTTAAACTTGTAGTAACTCACTGAAATATATTGCGTTAAACTGCACATAACGCACTGAAATATACTGTGTTAAACGGTCACTACACGCACATGGACTGAACTATTACTAGATTCAAACTAAAGTAACATTAAAGTAAAAATTAATGGTCACTCACTACACTTACACTGACTGAACTATCCCTAGCTTCACACTGATGTAAAGATGAAGGGTGCTCACTACACTCACACTGACTGAACTATCACTAGATTCACACTAAACTAATATTTTACACTGAAAATAGAATCAGAATAGCATGCTATAGCACACTAACTGTCTAGTAGCACCGAACAGAGCCCTGTTCTATCTCTCTCCATGCTGATATCACACTAAAAATTGAAAGAATACTTTTATAGTGTGGGGTGGGACTAAGAGCAATGAGCCATGATTGGATAGAGTCATCATGACAGCGTCCAATCATGGCTCTGACAGTGCTCTGTGCCCTGATTGGGCAAAGCTTTCATTGCTTCAGCCAAGCAGGGCTTCCAATGCACTGTGCGGCAGTGCAGTGCATTGTGGTCATTCGATGGGCCGAACAAACGGTTGAACGCCCCCATAAATTGGGCGTTCATTGAAAGGGTGGACAGTCAATGTTTGGCCTGAACTCATACTCGGGCCGAACCATTCGCCCATCCCTATCTTATACAATAAATATATCTTTAGTGGTTTTATACTATGTGGGCCTCTCTTCTTTTTAATTGCTTATGATGATACCTTATCAGGTGTGCTGAGGCTCTTGAGTGGATTTGATCTGACATGGGACAGCATGCTTTGGAATACTACAGAGCTCCTGACGTGATTTACTCGTAACAGGCTGTAGTGATCTCTTTTATACAAGGAATTAATACCATTCAGTAAGAGGCTCTTAAGTACTTGGTGGAGGGCACAACATCAAGGTGTATTTATTTCACTGGTGGATGGCTGGAAAGTGACTTAAAAAACATTCAACATATATGAATTACAACTATTTGATTATTGGATACATTGAGGGAGATTTACTAAAACTGGAGCAGTCAGAATCTGGTGCGGCTGTGCATAATAGACAATCAGCTTCTAACTTCCGCTTGTTCAATTAAGCTTTGACAATTAAACCTGGAAGCTGATTTGTTTCTATGCAGAGCTACATCAGATTTTGCACTCTCCAGTTCTAGCAAATCTCCCCCATTAAGTGAACATTTTATATGGTCTGTGTTTTTTTACTTTTAGTTTAATTGTTTGTTTCTTTATGACTTTTTTGGTATGGATACGCACTCATTTTGTATATATATATTGCTTGCCATCTAGTATTTGGATGTTTGTAGGTACAGCTCCTTACATACATTTATACACTGAGTGCAAAATATTTCTTTATATTTATTGACAACTCACATGTTTGGTTTGCAAAAGTTCAAGGAAAGTAGAAGAGTGGGAGGGGTATCGGAGGCTCAAGGTAGGTAGAAGAGGGGGAGGGGTGTGCACGTGTGTCAAGAGTTATTTGCTAGTGAATACAAGGGATAACATTACTAACAGAGCAAGGGAGAAGGTGGACTCCTTTAGGCTGAAGCTTCTAAGGGAAAAAACAAACAGGAAATTAACACTAGGTGTATGCTATTGGCCTCTTAACATGAAGGGTGATGAGGAGACTGTTCTTCTCTCTCAGTTAGAAATAGTGGGAAAGCCGGGAAATGCTATTATCATGGGGGGCTTAAATTATCCAGATATTGGCTGGGCCGATAGAACTGCTCACTTATCTAAAGCTCATACATTTTTTAATGTCATTTTTGAATGTTGGAGACACCGTCAGCATCAGTTCCATCAGTTCCAACATTACAAAGAATTCAAGAAGAAATGTAAGTGTGTGATCAGGGCAGTAAAATAAGCCCACAAGAGACACATAGTAGAGGAGAGTAAAAAGAATACCCCACATTTTTTTTAAATTATACTAATTGTAAAAGGGCAAAGTCAGAGTATATTGGCCCCATAAAAGTTAGTCAGGGGAAGTTGGTTGCAAGTGACAGGGAGAAGGCAACTGTATTAAAAACATTCTTCTACCTGGTTTTTACTAAGGAAAAGGAGGGGTATAATAATAAACAACACTGTATTGTTAACAACACAACATGGATTGTACCCTTGTGACTAAGAAAAGCCAATATTCAAAAAAGATATAATGATAATGATAATGTCAACCCTAAATTTAATATTCCTGATATGTGCCTGCTGTTCCATGTACTTGTATGATGAATATAATATATCCTGTTTTCTTTGTATTGCTTCCTTTGTGTGAAAAACCTCATGTTCCTACCAGATACTCTGCTTTCCTATTAAAAACTGACAATAGTAGTCATGAGAGCACAGCATAGTCAGTTTTCTGATTGTGTAGGTGTAAGGAATACCACACGGAGGTATTCAGCAAGGATACCCAGATCAGTGGGCTATAGGGTAGCAGGGAGCAAGGTACTGGGAGTTGGTCACAGGAGCCGGTCTCAGGAGCAGGTACAGGAACAAGGATCAAGATCAGGCAGGGACACATCTCACAGAACAATGAAGCACCGAAGAACAATGAAGCACTGAACTTCAGTCAAGGGTGATCATTTTATACCTTCCAGTAGCCCATGTCATGTGAAGCCTAATTACTCGGACAGCCCAGCTGCTGGGAGACACCCACTGGTGGCCACCAGAACAGCATCCTTTGATTCTGCGAACAACAGTGCCTCCAGCAGGTGACCAAGGTAATGACACAAGTCCTGACAGCTGGGGAATCTCAGCCTGCTTTCCTCCAATGCTCAAACTTTTGCTGACACGTCCCCCCTGCATAAGCCATTTATTGGCTAGATCAGTTTGCTGCTGCTTCTCCTCCTCCAGCTCTGTAAACTCCTTACGCAGCTGAGAACAGAGATTTATAATTGTTTTTATAGGTATACACACATATTTTGCCTTTCAATTCCATTTTAAACGGAATGGGTTGTTTTACAATGTAACGACTCACATATACTTTAATGTAAATAAATCCCCAGGATTACCTTAGAGTCTTCAAATAACTTAGCTACAGGTTAGTAAGCCTAACATCAATAGCATTTAAACTATTGGAGGGGATGATAATGGACTATATCAAAGAATTTTCTGATGAAAATAGCATCATTATTAGTAGCTAGCATGGATTTATGAAGGGCTGTTCTTGCCAGACCAACCTATTAGCTTTCTATGAGGATGTGGTGTACCTGGATTTCACCAAAGTATTTGATAGCTTACCCCATAAATGCGTATAGTTGTTGTAAAGGCAGTAGTTTTTTTACCTTAATGCATTCTCTGCATTGAGGTAAAAATCTTTAATATTCAGCTAACCCCAGCCCCTCCTAAATACATACCTTAGCCCAATCTTGATCCAGCACTGTGCCTGAGAGCAGCAGCACTGCTCAGTTTATCTTCACATGCTCAGAGACAGCAGGGGGAGCCATTGGCCAATGAAAGGAAGTTGGGGCTGAGCTGCACTGTGTGTGTCAGGAGCGAGCCCACACATGTGCCCTCATAGCAAGTGTCTTGCTATGGGGACACTCAGAAAGGAGGAGGAGCAGAGAGTGCTTACTAAGGACAGCAGAAGGGGAGGTTTGGGCTGCTCTATGAAAAACCATTGCACAGAGCAGGTAAGTATACCATGTTTATTATTTTAATAAAAAGAAAATAAAGTTTACAATTACTTTAATTTGCAAATTAAAGTCTGTTGGCATTGACAATAATGTATATACCTGGATAGAGAACTGGTTACAGGAACGTGTCCAAAGGGGGATAAACAGCATCTTCTGAGAGGTCTCAAGTTGAAAGTGGAGTACTCCAATACTCTGCCCTGGGACCAATTCTGTTTAACTTGTTCCAAAACAATTTAGAGGTTGGTATACAGTATATAGTTTAATCTCACATACAAAGCTAAGCGGGGTGATAACCTCGGAACAGGATATAGCAACTTTAGAGACAAAATAAAGGACTGGATAACTACATGGCAAATTAGTTTTTTATTGATAAATGTAAAGCAATGCATTTGGAGGCTAAAAATATAAGAGGGAGGACCCTTGGGGAATAGAAGATGGAAAAGGATCTGGGGGTCCTAGTGCAGGTTCAACAATAGCATGCAATGCCAACCTATAGCAAGCAAGGCTAGCAGACAATTAGCATGCATTAAAAGGGTATTTACTCAAGAGATAAAACTATAATCCTATCACTTTACAAAACTCTGGTTGAGCTGCATCTTGAGTATGCCATCCATTTCTGGTCAAAAGACCTCAGGCAGGATGTGCTGGAAATGTAGAGAGTTCAGAAAAGGGCAATAAAGCTAACACAAAAGCAGCAGTTCAATCCTAAACTGTGTAGAGGGTTCTTTACTGTTGGAAAAGTAAGAATGTGGAACTCTCTTTCACAATTGATGGTGTCAGCGGGAAGTGTAGATAACTTAAAAAAAGGTTTAGATGGCCATCTTAGTGAACACAATATACAGTTATTTGGGAAATAGCAGGCACTTTAATATATACATACATACAGAATCTCACAAAAGTGATTACACCGCTCACATTTTTGTAAATATTTTATTATACCTTCTCATGTGACAACACTGAAGAAATTACACTTTGCTACAATGTAAAGTAGTGAGTGTACAGCTTGTATAACAGTGTACATTTGCTGTCCCCTTGAAGTAACTCAACACACAGCCATTAATATCTAAACCACTGGCAACAAACGTGACTACACCCCTAAGTGAAAATGTCCAAATTGGGCCCAAAGTGTCAATATTTTGTGTGGCCACCATTATTTTCCAGCATTGCCTTAACCCTCTTGGGCATGGAGATCACCAGAGCTTCACAGGTTGCCACTGAAGTCCTCTCCCACTCCTCCATGATGACATCATGGAGCTAGTGGATGTTAGAGACCTTGCGCTCCCCCACCTTTCATTTCAGGATGCCCCACAGATGCTCAATAGGGTTTAGGTCTGGAGACATGCTTACCCTGTCCATCACCTTCACCCTCAGCTTCTTTAGCAATTCAGTGGTTGTCTTGGAGGTGTGTTTGGGGTCATTATCATGTTGGAATACTGCCCTGAGCCCCAGTCTCAGAAAAGGGCAATAAAGCTAACACAAAAGCAGCAGTTTAATGCTAAACTGTGTAGAGGGTTCTTTACTGTTAAAATAGTAAGAATGTGGAACTCTCTTTCACACTTGGTGGTGTCAGCGGGAAGTGTTGTTAACTTTAAAAAAGGTTTAGATGGGCATCTTAGTGAACACAATATACAGTTATTTGGTAAATAGCAGACACTTTAATTGTCTCTCTGAAGGGAGGGGATCATGCTCTGCTTCAGTATGTCACAGTACATGATGGTATTCATGTTTCCCTCAATGAACTGTAGCTCCCCATTTCCAGCAGCACTCTTGCAACCCCAGACCATGGCACTCCTACCACCATGCTTGACTGTAGGCAAGACACACTTGTCTTTGTACTCCTCACCTGGTTGCCGCCACACACACGCTTGACACCATCTGAACCAAATAAGTTTATCTTGGTCTTATCAGACCACAGGACATGGTTTCAGTAATCCATGTCCTTAGTCTGCTTGTCTTCTGAAAACTGTTTGTAGGATTTCATGTGCATCATCTTTAGAAGAGGCTTCCTTCTGGGATGACAGCCATGCAGACCAATTTGATGCAGTGTGCAGCATATGGTCTCAGCACTGACAGGCTGACCCCCCACCCCTTCAACCCTTGCAGCAATGCTGGCAGCATTCATATGTCTATTTCCCAAAGACATCCTCTGGATATGATGGTAAGCACTGCACTCAACTTCTTTGGTCAACCATAGCGAGGCCTGTTCTGAGTGGAACCTGCCCTGTTAAACCACTGTATGGTCTTGGCCACTGTGCTGCAGCTCAGTTTCAGGGTCTTGGCAATCTTCTTTAAGCTAGGCCATCTTTATGTAGAGCAACAATTATTTTTTTAGATCTTTGCCATGAGGTGCCATGTTGAACTTCCAGTGACCAGTATGAAAGAGTGAGAGCGATAACACCAAATTTAACACACCTGCTCCCCATTCACACCTGAGATCTTGTAACACTAACAAGTCACATGAGGAAGGGAATATATCTAATTGGACCCAATTTGCACCCTATACCATAGTATAGTGATATGCATCACTGGATATCCTGCCAGCGTGCGTGATTACATCACGTGTTCACATTTCTCTGTAACAAGCATGTTCAGGTAATAATGAGGGAAACAAGAGTAGCAAGCTGAAGTATCAGATTCACCTGGTGATGTGCCTGATCTTTACCTCCACAATGTGAGTGCATCTTACAGTTCCTTTCTTCCACCTCCCCACTTCTATTGCTCTTAGAGACCCTTTTTTCTTGTTTTATATCTATTGAAGGATATTGTGAAGCTGATATTTGTGATTGCTGTATCATAACACCCATTTACATTTTGTATCCACCTGCTCACATGTGAGTGCAAAACTTACAATTCTTCTTATTCATCAATCTTTGTGTCACGAATACAGTACTGAGCTTGGAGAGTGCACCGGTATCCTTTCTCCTTGTTTCCATCTCTGGAGTAATTTAGACATAATCACCTAATCTTCATTGACACATTTTGCCTATTCACTTCTACAACTTGTGAACCTGCTACTTAATGACACCATCACCAAGTACCTATTGACACATGATATCTATCTATGAGTCTGTGAGTGCAATACCTACCTTCTATACATCATCATTGGTCAATCATCAATACTATACTTGGACTCTCCTTTTCCTTTTTCAGCCTATATTTTTGGAGAATTCATGTGGTTTCGACCTGTTGTGACTGACATCTATTACCTATGAATATGCTGGTTTCATCCATTAGCTTTTGAGTGCAATACTTACCTCTTCTTGACTACCATTGTTTTCCTAATTATTTCTGCACTTAGTGGCACACTCTCCTCCATCCAGGTTTTTCTTTTTTTTTTCGTATACCAGCGAGAAGATTCTAGAGTTTGCATGAAGGATAGGATAGACTGCTGACAGTGTATTTCTTCAAAGAGACTGCATCATGAATAGTTGTTAACAAAAGGACCAGGTTGGTTATCTCCCAGCAATCACTTGTGGAAAGATTCTTATATTGGTGGGACTTTTTTGCGCTGAGTTACAAATAGGCTACCTCCTTGGAGTGATATTTGTGTTTGTTTTTGCATAAATGTGAGACATCAAGGGTATGTTTAGACCCATGATATTTCGCTAAAGCCCCTCAACAGGTTAGTTACAAAAATGTAAATAAATACATTTAAATTACGGAAAGGTAAGTATTCAATTTTCCGTTTTCCTGGTGCCTCCCATGTCAGCATACCCATGGTAAATAACTCGCTTACAGGGAGGGTACTGCAATAAAGCAATTTAATTAAACAAAAAAGCTATAGTACAGATGACTGCAAAGTCCTTTCCCCAAACTCTTGGGAAGTAAGGACTGCTGGGTCCACGCTATAGTGGGACATGAACGTGCTGAAGGAGGACCAGCTGGCCGCTCGACAAATTGTCTCAGGGGAGACCTGCGCCAAAGCTGCCCAAGAGGAGACTATTCCATGTGTTGAGTGCGCATTGACCACATCTGGAACTGGGAGACCACTAGCCCAATATGCTCTTTGGATTAACCTTACAATCCAGCTTGCCAAGGTCGTCTTAGATGCTGTCATTCCCTTTCTGGCACCCTTGGGGATGACAAATAGCCGTTGATCTTTCCTGAACTGCTGCGTCAAATTTAGGTAGTGACTTTGGGATCTGGCTATATCCAACTCATGCAGTTTTGAGGAGGCTGGATCCTCCCCGAATGCTGGAAGAACCCACTCTTGGTTCAGATGGAAGACTGAAGGTACTTTAGGGATGAACTGATGAATAGGTTGCAACACCACCCTGTCCGGGAAGAGGGTTGTGACCCTAATGCTTGGATCTCTGATACCCTGCGACCCAAAGTGATGGCGACTAGAAAGACTGCTTTCAGAGAAATATCCTCCAAGGTGCTTTCTTCTGTGGAAGCAAACAGAGGTTTTGAAAGGATATTAAGCACGATAGTCAAATCCCACTTGGGGTATAGCGTCTTTCTAGGCGGTCTCAATCTTAGAACTGCTTTCAAGAAACGTTCCACCAGAGGATCTAGCGCCCACCGGGTGTCTGTTAGAGCTGAAAGGGCTGAAACCTGAACCTTAAGCATATTCAGGCCCAAACCTAAGTCCAATCCACTCTGTAAAAAGAGGAGTATGTTCTGGATT
Source organism: Aquarana catesbeiana (assembly GCF_042186555.1). NCBI lineage: Eukaryota > Metazoa > Chordata > Amphibia > Anura > Ranidae > Aquarana > Aquarana catesbeiana. The sequence continues at coordinate 647,715,196 of NC_133324.1, forward strand.
CCGGGGTTTAGAGGATCTAAATGGTTCCTTTCTGCCAATTCCGTAAACTTTCTCCAAACTCTATAGTATGTGGAATTCGTAGATGCTTTTCTGGCCTGTAGTAGTGTTTGAATGACATTATGCGAACATCCTAACTCGCCCAACCTTTTCCGCTCAACTTCCAAACCCTCAAGTCTAGGCTCTCCGGGTGCGGGTGACAGAACTTGCCTTGAGACAGAAGGTTGTCTATGCGTGGAAGGTGAAGCGGTTTGCACAAGGTCATCTTGATTAGCAACGTGAACCACGGTCTCTTGGGCTAGTATGGAATCACTGCTAAAACTGTGATCGCTTCTGTGGTTAGATTGGAGAAACCTCAGTATCAGTGGAGTTGGTGGGTATGCGTATGCCATCTGAAAGTTCCATGGCTGGGTTAGGGCATCCACCCCTGCTGATTTCGGAGATGGGAACCTTGAAAAGAAAAGTGGTGTCTTCGCATTGAGCGGAGAGGCAAATAGGTCTATTTGGGGAGTGCCCCATTGTTGGCATATCCAGGAGAAGACCCTCGGATTCAGAGACCACTCGTTGTTGTGGCTGAAAGATCTTGAAAGCTGATCGGCTAACTGGTTCTCTGGCCCTGGGATATATGAGGCTCGTAGGTTGACTAAATTCCTCTCGGTCCATGTCAGAATGGGTGTCACTTCGTTCAGAAGGGACCTGCTGTGCGTTCCTCCTTGATTCTGAACATAAGCTACTGCCGCTTTGTTGTCCATCTGGAGAAGGATGGATTTTCCCCTGAGGAAGGTGGCCAGAGACAGGATTGCTAACCAAGCCGCCCTTAGCTCCAAGGTGTTTGATACTACCTCTGTCGCATTGAATTGCCATCTGCCTTGTACCAACTGGTCTTGGTAATGTGTCCCCCATCCTAACTGACTTGCGTCTGTCGTCAGAACAGTCCATGGGATGGGGCAAAGGGGACAGTGAAGCAGAAGGTTGGATGGTCTTGTCCACCACCAAAGGCTGGATTTCATTGTAGGTGTAATCAATATCCTCTGCTCTAGGCGATCTTTCTTCCACTGTGATAAGAAGCCCACCTGGAAAGTCCGTAGATGCCATCTGGCCCATTTCACCATAGGTATGCATGAAGAGAGGGAACCTAGCAGGCTTAGACAGTCTGATGCTGCCATAGAATGGCTCGCTAGTGCCCTTTTCACTTTCCCTATCAATGAAGGGATTTTTTCTGCCGGGAGTGAAACTGCTCTTCCTGGAGTGTTGAAGAATGCCCCTAGGTATTATCTCCTGTGTGGGCGTAAGTTGACTTTTGGCGTAGTTGATTAGCCAACCAAACTTTATCAGTGTGTCTAGGACCAACTGTACATGTATCACCAAGGTCTGCCTGTGCTGAGAAAGAACTAGAATATCGTGTAGTACTCGAATCCCCTTCTCTCAAAGAGGAGCCAAGATCGCTACTAGCATTGCCTAGCAAGGCATTGGAATTGAAGATGTAAGTCACCTATTTTGAACCGAAGAAAAGGTTGAAACTGAGGGTGGATAGGTATGTGCAGATACGCATCCTGAAGGTCTATGGACGCCATCCAATCTCCTGGCTGAACAGATAGAATGACCGTGTTTAAGGACTCCATCTTGAAATGTTCCACCCGGATATACCTGTTCAGCCTCTTCAGGTCTAGCACCGGCCTCCAACCCCCCGATTTTTTTGGGGACCAAGAAGACTGGGGAATAAAAGCCTAAGTGCTTCTCCAAGTCTGGAACTGGTACTACTGCCTGCTGGAGAACAAGCATTTTGACATATTGAAGAAGGCCTCCTTCTTCTCTCTGGAGGCTGGAATCTTGGTGGCCTGAAAGGAATAGAGGGGAGGCTGCCTTTTGAATCCCCAGAAATGACCTTGACAGACCGTGGACACTGCCCACTGGTCTACGCAACCTTCCACCCAAACCCGGGCAAACACCTTTAGACAGGCTCCTACCGGACCGGTTTGGGTGGAGAGGGTGTCAAAAGGACTTCTGGCCATCAACTGTGGATGTAGAGGCTTTTGGTTTAGCCAACCTCAGAAAGGTAGCCTGTGAACCTTTCCAGCCCCTTCTTCTTTAGCCACAACGCTCTTCTGGCAGTTATGGAATACAGCATGGCCCTGGAAGAGCATTTTAGGATGTCAATAGCCACTTCTGCTATGAAATCTGAGGCCAGCTTTAATTCATCCAGTGCCTTAATGATTTCTTCTCAACCTACCCCTTGTCTGAGGGCCGTTTCCACGTTGTCTGACCATACTCTGGTGGCCCTTGAGATCGAAGTCAGAGCTACCGCCGGCTTGCATGCTCCCCCAGCCGCCTGATATGTTTTTTTCAGGTCTGAGTCAATCCTTCGGTCAAGGACATCTTTAAAGGAGACTGCGTATTCTAGTGGCAAGGTCGAGTTTCTAGCCAACCTCATAACTGAGGCGTCCACAGTTGGTACAGCATCAAAAAGTTGCGCATCTGCTTCTGCCAGTGGATATAACTTAAGAAAACTATTATACGCCATAGGTCTTCTGTCTACCTTCTGCCATTCATCTGTTACCACCTCCTTGATTTCTTCCATCAAGGGAAAAGTTGATACCTTCTTTTTCAGATGTGGGAAATATTTCTTTGTTTTAGAACGTGGCTCCGGATTTTCCTCCCACTGTATTGCATCCTTGACCGTGGTTATGAAAGGCTCAACTAGAGCGAAGTCAAAAGCTGAAATATTGCTATCCACCCCTTCCGCCTCGTCTTCAGAATCCACCTCTGCGTCCGAATGAGGAGTGGACGCGCTTACTGCTGCTTCAGGCGAGGGTGGGTTAATTTGGTCTTGGGAGAGGGCCAACTCCCTGATTGAATCCTTGATCAAGCTCTTAATTGATTCCAGAGACTGCTGCTTATCTTTCTCTTTATCCCCTGTAGCCTCTAGTAGACACTTCACGCATACCAATTTTTCCGGCAGCGCTTGTCTTCCACATACCCAACAGGTCTTTTCTTTTGGATACAGCGGTCTGTGGGATTCGTGTCTGCTAGGGGTATGTCGGGGTGACATCTGGCCACTGCGGGAGGCATGAGCTGAGGATGAGTGAGAGTGTCCTGAGCTCCTATGACCTTTGGATCTCCTATCTGAGGAGCTACGGTGAGATGATCTGCAGGATGATCCCCGGTGCGGGCTGTAGAAACAAAAAATATGTTCTAATTTGCCCATAGTGCTCTTTTTTATTTTCCTTTAAAACTTACCTGATTGTTGCAGCCCCTACCTAGCGGTATGATGAGGATCTTTTTGTTGCGGTATCACATTACTAGGGGCAGCTGGGCAAGAGAAAAACAAAAAAAGGATAGATTTCTTTCTGCTTTACCTTTTTAACCATATACATTATATACACATATATATATATATATATATATATATATATATATACACATACACACATATACAGTAGTTTGTTACTGGGCATGCACCATACTGTCACATGTGCAAGTAACAGCCTGCTCACATACAGATAGGAGACATACCATCAGGGAAGAGCATAGAGGAGAGGCTAAGCTCCTGTTAATCTTCCAATATGGCCCAAAAAAAGATCCACAGAAAAAAACGGCCTCCCATACTTATCTGGCGCCTTTAGCAGCCCAAGCGCAGGGACTCCATACTGCAGGAGAGCATGAACCTGCAACGGTTACACCATAAAGCAGTGAGGTAAGGCTGATAATGATCCTGCAGGCAGGACAAAGTAAAGAATACTGACTAAGGGGAGGAACTCTTTTTTTATAGAGTTAAAATGGTCCTGTGGGTTGGTAGAGGGCGGAGCAACCAACCATGGGTATGCTGACATGGGAGGCACCAGGAAATAGGTATATGTCTACTTCTACATAAGATTTCAGCTCCCGCTGAACAGAAGACCGAACAAACAAGAGTTTAGGCATTTGTCTGAACACTCAAACAGCCAAAGTTCATTGCAAACCTAGGTTCAGATTGAACCATGGGCTCATGCTTAGTTCTGTGAAAAAAGGGACAAGGTGCGCCAATCTAAGTGCAGTATCAAATAAAACTTTTAATAAATAAATGTAAAAAAGGTGGCCAAAGGGCTACTCACAAACACTCAAAGAGTTGGGCATGTATACACATATAGATGGCCCATAAGCAAAAACCGCAGCTGTTCACAGTGAGGGGGTCCCAGCGATATGATGGACGCTGTCTAAAGGATATTCAGAGGAAGTCCATGGTCTGCAATCCTCGGCGGTGGAGACGCTGCAATGGAGGGCACAGGGAAGTTCAGATGTCAGCAAAGGCTGTATGTTGTTCGTCTCCAGTGCCGGAAGCCGGAACAGGAAGAGGACCAGTGTGAGGCACACGACTCACTGCTGTGCCTCACACTGGACTGGACGAACAACATACAGCCTTTGCTGACATCTGAGCTTCCCTGCACCCTCCATTGCAGCTAGCAGGGGCCCGGTCTTCTGCCACTGCCCAGTTCTTCTCCAGTATCTTCTGCCAGCCTTCTCCAGTATCTTCTGCTGACCTCCCCCGCTATCTCCTTCCAGCTCTTTTGCTAGCGGGGGCCTGGTCTTCTGCCGCTGCCGCTGTCCGGTTCTTCTCCGGTATCCTCTGCCGGCCTCCGCCTTTGCCCACCTTTTTTACATTTATTTATTAAAAGTTTTATTTGATACTGCACTTAGATTGGCGTACCTTGTCCCTTTTTTCACATTGCCTTTCAGAGTTATTACTTCTACTCTCAAGGGAGCTGCTGTTGGTGCTTATCCTCATTTTTATTGAACTTTTCATTGAACTTTTAATTGTCATTTTTTATTGTTCTTGATGTTTGGTTGGTTTTTGCGCCATTTTTCCTTTTTTTCTATTTTCATCCTTAGTTCTAACCATTCCTCACTCTACCCAAAGCTGAAAAATAATTTTTATAAAGACATCTTCCCTGACAATTTGTTTGCAAAGCATGCTAAGCTTTATAGTAAGAAGGTCCAGCTCCACCTTCTCACTAGTTGAATCTCTCTTCTAAAGCCCTTATCTGCTAAGAGAGAAGGAAGGTTCCTCATCAGACCCTTTCAGCTATGTGTAATAAGATTCTACTTATTATATTATCATATTTCAGATATACTGGACTGAAAAGAAATACATAAAAAAGCAATAAAAAATATTAGACTTAAACAAAATAAGGAAAACATTTTCTGTCAATGAAAAGTTCACTTTTGACAAATACTACTTCTATACTCCCTTTCCCCCTAAATTTAAAATTAAACACACAAACGTGTTTACTTACCACAGCATGGCCTCCTGTGCTTTTATTTTCTCTGGGCTAAAATATTTTGAGGGTTGGCTTTGTTTGTGCAGTGAGATTTCACAGATTTGAATGTGATTGTACTCTGAGTGTCTATAGTCACATTTTTTTTTAAGCTTTCTTATAGGGACAAAATCCGCCTCATTTCCTCCGCTAAACTGAAATTCCAAACTGTGTTGTTTGCCCTGTTCTGGACTACAGAACACCTCCCCCTCTCCTCATCTCCATAAATGCGGGAGTTGTTTTGTTGTCTATGGAGGAGACCTGGGCAGGGCTGATAGCATTACTTCAGACTGAGTGAAACAGAAGCAGTATAGTCGGTACACAAAAGTATTATAGGAACTCACTAGATTTCTGGCAGGATCAACTGGTATTTTTTTCTAACTGAAGAATTGTAAAACATAGGGGGGGTCATTTACTAAGATGAATGCACTGCGCTGGTTCAGACCTTAATTGGTGCACTGAATAGATCCTTAATTCAGCGTGTGAACCTGTGCACACACAGGAGTACCTACACGCGAGAATGTTTCCAGCGTAATGGGATCGCGCTGGTTCTCGGCCAGGTACATTTCGCGCTCACTGCAATAGGAAAAACACATCTTCCTATTAAGGCAGCGTGAGAAAAACTGGCATGGGTTCCCCCTCCGGGTGCATGCCAGGCCCATCGGTCTCGTATGGATTGTAAGGGGAACCCCCTACGCAGAATAAACGGCGTGGGGGAACCCCAAAATCCATACCAGACCCTTATCCGAGCACGCAGCCCGGACGGTCAGGAAAGGGGGTGGGGACGAGCGAGCGCCCCCCTCCTGAACTGTACCAGGCCGCATGCCCTCAACATGGGGGATGGGTACTTTGGGGAAGGGGGCGTGCTGCGGGCCCACCCCCCCAGCACCTTGTCCCCATGTTGATGAGGACAAGGGCCTCTTCCTGACAACCCTGGCCATTGGTTTCGGGGTCTGCGGGCGGGGGACCTATCAGATTCCGGGAGCCCCCTTTAATAAGGGGGCCCCCAGATCCCGGCCCCCACCCTACGTGAATGAGTATAGGGTACATGGTACCCCTACCCATTCACCTGGGGGAGAAAAGTGTCAAGAAAAAAAACACACTACACAGGTTTTTAAAGTAATTTATTAGGCAGCTCTGGGGGTCTTCTTCTGACTTCGGGGGTCTTCTTCCGCGCTCTCCGCATCTTCTCCCGGTGTCCGGTTCTTCTCCGCGCTGTCCGGCCTCTTCTCCCGGTGTCCGGTATCTTCTGACGGCCTCCCCCGCTATCTTCTTCCAGCTCTTTTGCTAGTGGGGGTCCAGGCTTCTGCTGCTGTCTGGATCTTCTGTCGCTGTCCGGTTCTTCTCTGGTATCCTCTGCTGGATCCCCTGCTATCTTCTTCCAGCTCTTTTGCTAGCTGGGGCCCGTTCTTCTTCTTCTACGTTGTCGTCTTCTCCCCTCTTCTCTTCTTCCGATGTTGACACGACGCTCTCTTCAGCTTTAACCCCCCTGCTAGCGGCCGAAAAGGGGTTAAATACTCCCGCAAAACGCTGCTGGAGTGGCATTTTGCTGGCAGTATCACAGCGCTGCCCCATTCATTTCAATGGGGAGGACTGATGAGTTCACCGCTCCAAAGAAGCTGCTGGTAGAACTTTTTGTGATGCCCTGCCAGCGCACCACTCCAGTGTGAAAGCCCTCACTGGATGAATGGAGCCGCTTCTTTAGGGCATTTTTCAGATGCTATTTTTAACGCTGTAGCGCCTAAAAATGCCCCAGTGTGAAAGGGGCCTAAAAAAAGGCCTGCTAGCAGCACCTTTGGAGTGGTGTATAAACCACTCCTGCCAATTGAATCAATGGGACAGCGCAGCTATAACGCTGGCAAAACGCTGCTGCGGTGGTGTTTTGCGGGCGGATTTATATAAACCTCTTTAAAACCACTAGCGGGCGAATACCGCCGGTAAAGCCGCGCTAAAAATAGTGCCGTTTTACCGCTGACGCTCGCACCGCCCCAGTGTAAAAGGGGTCTAAGTCCGCCTCGGACCTGAACGGACACTCCATAGACCTCTATGGAAAGTAGGATGTCAGTGGTGACATGTCCACTCCAATCCGAAAAAGTGTAACGGAGGAAACACCTATTTTTCCATCCATCTGCAGATCGGATCGGGTGACGACGGACTCTACGGTCCGTCATCATCCGATCCCCCATAGAAGAGATCGGCACTCTGACAGGTCCATCCCTGCACAGTGTGCAGAGACAGACCTGTCATCTGCCTGCTCAGTGGGGATCCACAGAGCCATCCCCCACACCTCCATGTGAAAGAACCCTAAGGCCAATGCCCTTTGTACAAAAATCCACCGGGAAGTTTATACAAAGTCCTATCGTGTGGTGTAAACACCAGAAATTCAATTTCATATCTTTAAAGGTCACCATACACTGGCCAATCAGTTAGCTCTTCCATAAATTAGATTCAGTGCATGAGCCTGTTTGGTTTTCTACAATTAGAAGTAATTCTTACAGTGCATCTTCCTAATACCGCTTTAGCCTAATGCTCTCTTTCCACTATTTCAACCCCAAAGTTGCGTGATTTACAATGTGCTTTTTCAGCTTGTTTTCCACTAATGCAACTTGTCATGCCACTAGGGACTGAAAAGTTGCATCACAAGTTCTACCCCATGATTTACAATGAGTACCGTTCATGTGTCTGCGACTTCAAGTTGCAGCAACTTCAAAGTAGTCCCTGCACTACTTTGGTCCCACTTTGATGCGACTTGAGGTCCATAGACCTCAAAAATACACAGGCATTGCTTCAAGTTTTGGCAAAAAGTTGCGGGAAACTCGCGGCAAAAAACACGCAACTTTGGGCTTGCAATAGTGGAAACCGAGCCTTAACGCCATGTCATGCGACTAGTTCAAAACATCGGAGAAAAAGTTGCACTGAAGTTGGAACAAAGTAGTGCAAGAACTTTTTTTGGAGTTGCACCAATTAGAACGGGGGAACATTGAAATACATGTGTTTTGACTTGTCCTGCGACTTCACATGTGTCAAGTCGCACAACAACTCGCAGTAGTGGAAAGATGGCCTAAGGCCACTTGGAACTGAAAAGTTGCATCACAAGTTCAACCCCATGATTTACAATGGGTACTATTCATATGTGTGCGACTTGCTTACGCCCATGCCGTATGCACAGCGGGCACACATCTTTATTACAGAAATCCATATTTGGTATGGAAATTAACCACTTGTTTACTGGGCACCTAAACTCCCCTGCTGTGCAGACCAATTTTCAGCGCTGATGCACTTTGAATGACAATTGCACGGTCATGTGATTTGGTCAGCCAAATGTTTTTCTTTTTTAAAGTTCCCACAAATAGAGCATTCTTTTGGTGGTATTTGATTACCTCTGTGGTTTTTTTCTTTTGTTCAAAAAAAAAAAGAAAAGACAGATTTTTAAAAATAATTTAGTATATTTTTGGATATTTTGATATTAAATTTTGCAAACAGGTAATTTGTCTCCTTCATTGATGTATGCTGATGAGGCGGCACTGATTGGTTACACTGATAGGCAGCACTGCTTGGGACCACTGGTGGGCATTGATAGGTGGCACTGGCAGGTGGTACTGGTGGGCACAGATGAGGCAGAACTGCCTCTTCGGGACCAATTGCACCTAAGCTGGTGATCAGCTTTTATTTTTATCCTCATGCTGTCAGCGGGAGGAGAAAAAAATAAACAATTACTGAGCTTTAGTTTACATCATGTGATCAGCCGTCATTGGCTGACAGCTAATCACGTGGTAAGGGGCCGGGATCGGCCCTTTACTCAGATCTGTGATCACCCGAGGCTCAGTGACTCAGTGTGCGCTGCAGGGAGCACACAGGGAGCCGGTTCTATGACTGCCTCCCAGAAATTCAGGTCCACGCTGTGGCCGTCATTTGGCTATAGCACAGACACCAAGTGGTTAATAGAAAAACAGATGCAGATTTCTAGAACTGGCCAAAAATAATGTTTAGAGTCAAAGGCAACTGATGACTTTCTATTAAAGGTCTAAATGGGCCAATAACATGCATCACAATTGAACTTAGGAATGTGTCTTTGCAAAGTTAAACTAATTTAAAATCCTTTCTTATATTTGCTTGGAGATAGAGTGCAGAGGGATTAGAAATTTTGTTAGATGTCTACACCCCTGATAGGGTGAAGACACCTCCCAAATTTTGCCAATTTCTCATTTAAAATTATTCACTTCCTGTCACATAGCCAAACAGGAAGTGAGGGTAAAACCCTACCAATGTATGCCCTTGGGGACACACAGGTCAATATAAATAGTTTCCCCATTCGGGAAATTGTACTCTAGCATTTTGCCACGTACACCCCAAATGATTATGTATCTTGGGGTTTATTTACTAAAAGGTAAATCCACTTTGCACTACAAGTGCACTTAGAAGTGCAGTTGCTGTAGATCCGAGGGGGACAAGCAAGGAAAAGAAAAAAAAAACTGCATCTTTGCCTGTACATCACCAGGACTACCCCTCAGATAGTGCTAGAGTGCAATTTGCATAGTGGGGGCACTAGTTAGATTGACCTGTGTGTCCCTAAGGAAAAATATTGTTAGGGTTTTACTCTCACTTCCTGTTTGGCTATGTGACAGTAAGCGAAGTCAATTTTAATAAAAGGGAGACAAAGGCCAACGTTAAAAATAAATAAAATAAAAATAAAAATCTTGATTTCCCTCAAATGTTCACAATTAGAATAGGATTGTCTTCAGCTTGATTTTAGTTCAGTGCTCTAAATCAGTGCTTCTCAACCCTGTCCTCAAGTACCCCCCAACAGGCCATGTTTGCAGGTTTACCTTCATCTTGCACAGGTGCTTTAAATCAAAGTCAATGGTTTTGTATTTTGGACAGCTATTTTAGTTAAGATACATTTCCTAAACATGTCCTGTCGGGAGGGGGTACTTGAGGACTGAGGCTGAAACCACTGCTCAAAAAGAAAATTGAATACTTACCACTCTGAAATGTTACTTTCCTGGTCACTATCCATGGCAGCATACGCACAATCCATGCATGTGCTACCACGAAGGCACCAGGAAAGTCTAAAAAAAATTAAAAAGGGATTTGTCTAAGACATGCCAATCAGCCTAGTTAAGCTGCAGCTGGGAAACATGTTGCATGAAAAGAACACACATAAAACATAAAAAATTTGAAACAATTTTATTGGTAAAAAAAAAAAAAAGCAAGGAAAGCAGAATACACACATGTATGTTAATTTGAGACACTAACAGAATATGTTTGACCCTTTTGCACATGCACAATGGACATCTATTAAGGATTAAAACAACATTAGGCACAACATCTTGAGAAAGAATTTTAAAAATAAGGCAGCACAGACAGTTAAATCAAAGTGAACAACGTAAAAACTACAAAAATTGCCAACATAAAAAAAGATTTCATGGTAAAATAACCACCACCCAAAAAAACAAAAACAAACCAAAGTAACAAATAAATTGCATAAAAACACATCTATTTTGCAACAACATAATAAACAAAATACAAATCGAAAATACATGTGTTAGAAACTCAATAAGGACACCCAAATGTACTCTCTTGCCGGCTCCCCACACACACAATCTTGGCTCTTTTCAGGGTAAGGCTATGTTTCCACTAGTGCGTCCCCAAAGTCGCGCGATTTACACTGCGATTTTGCGATGCGATTTGTGGTGCGTTTTGTTGCGACTTTAATAACGACTTTGTGCGACTTGGATGTTCTGAGATTTAGTCATAGTGATGTAATTCCTTATCCTGCTTAGTTATTTCCTTTTCCTCTGTCACGTGTTGTATGTTTGTTAGCAAACATGTTGGCTATGCAATATGTTGGGTCGGCAGTCATTTTGGCTGCTGTAGCAGCATTTATAGATAAAGAAGAGGAGGATAACTGGAGGAGGAGAAGGCATAGGTTTTGGATCCATCCCATCATCGCCCAAAGGGAAGTGAGAGGCCAGTTTGGGGTCCTTTACAACAACCTCTGTACTCATGAAGACAAATTCTTCAACTAGACAAGGATGTCAATTAGAAGGTGAGAAAATTTTTTGATGTCAACTTGCAAATGCTGCCAGATATATTTATGAAAATGTGTATATGCCTGGTCAGTATGACTCTTTTTAGAATTCTTAGGTTTGAATAGCTAGAAGTGTTAACTATAACCTGATCAAATTGTTATAAAAATGGAACTCGATTTTTAAATGTTTGATTTTTACATGGTCAATTTAGATAATAGCCATATTTTTTCTCTTTACAGTTTTGATGAATTGTTGACTTTGCTCTCTAGCCATCTAGAGCGACAAAACACAAGTTTCCAAAGGAGTATTCCAGCTGTTGAAAGACTCATAATAACATTGAGGTAACTTTTCATACCTACTGTTTCTTCTTCTTAACTTCTATGTGGCATTTGGATATCCACATCATTCTTTCATCCACTTTACATGAAGTAAAAAAATAAATACTAGCATGTAATTGTGCGTGAGATTGTTTTTACAATCTTAACTTTGCCTCTACATCACCAGTGTCTTTCTCCTGCTCCTCTTCTTCCTTCACTTCCTCAGGCACCTCCTTCCTAGCTCATTTTTTTTTAGTTTATTGAAGTAGCTTAGTTTAAATATGTATCATTATCATAAAATGTATGTACTTTTCCATTTTAGGTACCTGGCAACTGGACATTCCTTTGCAAGTTTGCATTATGAGTTTTTGGTTGGCAAAACTACTGTCAGCAATATTGTCTACGATACCTGCAGAGACATCTGGAATGTCCTTAGGGATTTGGTCCTGAAGAAGTCCACTTGCGAAGATTGGTGCAAGATAGCGGAATTTTTCTGGGATCGTTGCAATTTCCCAAATTGTCTAGGGGCAATTGATGGAAAACATATGAGGGTAGTGATGCCCATCGGCAGTGGAACAAAATACTTTAATTACAAAAAATATTTTTCTTTTGTATTACTGGCAGTGGCTGATGACAATTATAGTTTTAGCTATATAGACATAGGATCATATGGCAGCAGCTCAGACTCCAGTATTTTCCAAAGATCATCGTTTGGAAGAATGTTGCGGGAAAATGGTCTGGACCTGCCACAGGACTGTCCTTTGCCAGGAACAAATGGGCCGCCAATGCCAATTGTGTATGTTGGGGATGAGGCCTTTGCTCTCAGTGAGCATCTATTAAGGCCTTATTCCAATAGGTGTCTGAGTGAAGAGAAGCGAATCTTCAATTATCGGTTAACGAGGGCAAGACGAGTGGTAGAATGTTCATTTGGCATTTTAGCCAACAAGTGGCGTTTGCTACATACACCGATTAATTTAAAACTTGAGAATGCAATATCTGCAGTAAAAGCAGCATGTGTGCTTCATAATTTTGTTAGAATTCATGATGGCTATCTTTTTGAAGATTCCCACATGCACGATCTGGAAGGTGCACAATGGAGTGCCAGTAGGGGCGCCACCAATGGTGCCACTGTGCGTGAGGGATTCTCGTCTTATTTTATGTCTGCTGCTGGTTCTGTCCCCAGCAGGATGCCATTGCATAATGTATGTCATGCATTTTATTGTAATATTATTTAGATGTCTGTTATGTTTCATTGCATCCAAATGCAGAATAGGTCTTTACCACAAATTCGAAAAAAAGGATAAGCAGAAAATGCATAATGTAACCAGAATAATTTTTATTTTCCTGAATTTTGTGCAAGAATGCACCAAAAAATTTTTTTAATGTGTTTTGGTGAACTACACCATTTTTTTTTTACTTTTTAACAAGCACAACAAATATTAAAATAATAAAATATTTCACTTTGAAAAACACCAAAATAAAAGTCATAAAAAAATAAAATATATAATCTAAATCTTTTTTACAAGACAACTCTTTTTGCAAGATGGCAAAAATAGAGAAATAAGTTCCATGAACTCAAAAATTCAACAGTTGTTGTTTTGGCCTCCTCAACCAACCAAAAAATATAGAACAAGTCTTAAACCCACAGCAAAAATAATCGAAAATTACAATTGCTCGTATGTTTTGTTTTCAGTGGTCCCGGAAACGGAACTATTGTTTGGTCCAGGGAAATCCACTGATGGACCAGGGTAATATTTCCTTTCCAGAAAAGGCGGAAGCTGACTGGGTGTAGGCTGCTTAAGTTGGTGAGTGGTTGGGGGGCCAAGGGTAGAGGTAGTGGGGGCAGGAATTGGATGCAACATGCGTGGCCTTGAGGGATTCAGCATATTACCATACTGGTCACAGTATGGACGGTTTATTGGTGGAGCATACTGTGTACTTGGAAAGTGAATGTATTGTTGATAAGGGGGATATTGGGGAAGGGGGGGTTGCATATATGCTGAGGATGTTGTTGGCCCCTCACCCACAAATGATTGAGCAGTTGACATCAAAGCCATCCTGAGTGCATATTTTTTCTCAGGGGGTACCTGTTTACATATGCCTAAAATTACAGTGAGAAATGCTGTGTCTTCACACTGGTTTTCAGCCATTTTAGTGGACATCTGACTGACTACATCTAAAATTTTATCCATGGGTTTCACAGGCCGGGCACTTCCCCTTAAAGATCTTCGCAAAGGCCTAGAGACATTGCTAGGCCCTGGTTCTGCATCCTCCTCATTCATTGAGTTTGATGTTGACCTTGATTCATCTACGAACAGTTCCTTGTCAACATTGTCTTGGAATTGTTCTTGCTCCTCCTCCGCAGCAGCTTCCTCTGACTCATCTTCTGCTGCCAAACCCTGTGTGCTGTCTTCCCAGCTTGCTTGGGTTCTGAAATACAAATCACATATTTTTTAAGTAAGCATTACAATTTGATATGTACAATTCGTAACATATGCCTGCTGATAACTTACTCTCGCATTTCCAACACTGGTTTCAAAAAATCAAGATCCCCGGCATGGGCATATGGGGCTAATCTTTTTGAGCCGGAACCACTCCTTCCTTCTTTTAATTTTCGTAAGTACCGGTTGTAGCAGTCTTTGAGACTTCTCCATCGAGTTTGTAACGAGTGCACTACAAAATATAAAGCAAATAATAAATTAAAACCAAAAACTTTAGTAACTGCCTATAGGTCATTCATTTGCTAGGCTGCATAAATGATATGGATGGTGTTAAAACAACCGCTAAATATATTACCCATGACACCTACATAATTTGCCATGTGCTGGAGGATGTTGACAGGGCCATCTTTAATATCATTTATTATTATTAATATTATTAGGACTGTGGTCAAATATTATTTGCTGGCCCACACACACAGATTTACTTTCCTGCAGCCACAGGTTACAGGAAAGTAACTATATAAATTCCACCATCAACACAGATAGTGTTGACAGGGGATTCCCTCCTGCCAAACCATTGTGATCTCCTGGCAGGAAAAGCGGTCCCCACCAAGAAAACACAGTGCACACTGTTAACACACACCCATTGGTTGCAGAATATTTAAATAGGTGCAAGGCGCAAAGTGCTAAGCAGCATATATCAACCACTTACTTTTTGAAGAACGTTCTGTGGCTGATAAAGAGTACCAGGTCTCATAATATATGCGAGCCACTTCCAACCATGCTCTCTCCTTCTTTGCATGATCTTTGTAACCTGGATCTCTGAGGTCATATATTGCCGGACGTTGTCTGACAAGCCGAATAATTTCCTCATTGTCATGCACTTGTCGCTTGTTTTTTCTAGCCCTAGGTATGCTTCCCGCTGTCTTCCACACTCACATACATCAATATAGGAAGTGATGTATTTGGGAGGAGCAGAGATCATGTGCTTCCGTAGACTTCCGTGGAAGTCACAACAAAGTCGCGGTGTCAGACATGTACATACGACTGCATTGCGACTTAATACCTTTCTATGGAGAACAAGTCGCACCGAAGATGGAACAAAGTAGTGCAAGAACCTTTTTTGGAGTCGCTGCGACTTGAGTCGCACCAATTAGAATGGGGACAATTGAAATACATGGGTTTTGACTTGTCATGCGACTTGACATGTGTCAAGTCCCAAAATAAGTTGCAGTAGTGGAAACAGAGCCTAAAGTAAAGAATGCTATCTGCAAGCTTTATATAACATAGGTTTGTGTGCTAATGAGGCAATTGCAAACACATGGACAGTCCATGAAACACAAAATGCAAGTTCACCCAATGTAGAGAGAACTTAAAAGTGAGTACACCTGTTAAGGATGTCCTTAAATTACTAACCCAAAAAACACACTCTGAGCATGCCCAGAAACATCCAAGTAATGTTCACACACAAAAAGCACCACCAAAAAAAAACAAAGTCCCTGAGCATGCCCAGACCAACCCAAATGCATTTCACACACTAAAAGGCACAAGAAAAAAACAAAGTCCCTGAGTAGGCCCAGAACAAACCAAATGCAGCTAGCACAAAATAAGCCACCCCCTGTCCAAAATTAAGCACATCATCCAGCATGCACCAAAATTACAGATGGGACAAAACACCCCCCAGTTCAGGGGGGCAACTAAAGAGCCTAACATGTGCAATAGTTATACAACAAATACCATTGCAGTCTAAGGGAACTGACTTGGCAATTTTACTAGTCCCCACTTGGCTGGCTTATCTTCTAGTTATTGGCCTTAAAATGGGTATGGGGCCCAGGTCCCACCCTAAGGGACATATATCAATGTCACCAATTGGACGACCCTGTGACAGACCTAGCCGGGATAGAGGCTTTTGGAAGGGACTGAATGACAGCCTCCCGCCGGCCGATTATGGGCCCTGGCATTTGGGGGAACGGTGCTCTTTTGAGCTGTATGCCTGGGGACCCTTGAATTGGCATTACTTTAGATTTAGGTCCATGTCCCCCAAGACACACCGACTCTGGGGACCCTGGATGTGCCATAGTGATGGGTGTCACTAATAGGGGCACAAGGTGAATGAGAACCCCACTATGATCTGTGCTAGTCAGAGACTCAATGCTGTATATATGTGTATATATAATGTGTGCTGTCTCATTGTGTTGTGTACTGTTTGCTGTGCTAGTTTTGGGTGGGGCTGTATTCCAATATTCTATTGTGTTTGTCTGCCTTGGATCACAAGATGTGTATTGCATTGGAGGGAGGGTGGATTCTTCCAACAGCTCTCCCTGCTAAGACTGTGTACTGATGAGACGTTAAACACACCTGACCTGTGTGTCCATTGTCATTGGACAGTTTAACCCCGCCCTCTTTTCCAAGGGTGGGGGGGAAAGAGTCTCTGAGTTATTTTATCTGTTGTGTCCATGTGTTATAATAAATGAGTTGATTCCTGCTTGAAACCTGAAGACAGAGCCGTGTCTCCTTTTTGGGGTGGATTATTTGTATGGATTCCTTGTTCAGCTGATTGGAGTGTTTGGTAGCTGCCTTTGTGTTTGGGTATGAAATGTCCTAAACGACTTTAACCCCTTTCATACTCGGGGTGTCGTTACAAACCCCAAAAACGAAACAAGGAGAAATGCCTTTAAATATGCCAAATTGCTTAAGGGCCAGTTCACACCAATGCAGTCCAGTGCATAGTTTATGCATCAAAAATGCATGGAAATTCAATTATATGGTTTTCAATTGCATAGTTCACACCAGTGCTTGCAGTTCCAGTGCGTTCCAGTTCCAGAAAAAAAAGCACTGGACTGTACTGGAAAGCTGTAAAAAGCAATAAAAATGCACTGGAACACACTTGTCCTTATTTAAGGTTAAGAAAAAAGGGGGGGAGCACTGGACTGCATCAAAAATGCACTAAAATTGCACTGGAACGCATCAAAAACGTGCATGCAGAAAAGCACTTGGAACGTGTCCGGACTGCATTTCTATGGTGTGAACTAGCCCTATGGGCCCTAAGGTCCAGATCACACTATAGAAACGCAGTCCGGATGCGTTCCAGGTGCTTTTCTGCATGCACGTTTTTGATGTATTCCAGTGCATTTTTGATGCATTTTTGATGCAGTCCAGTGCTTGTTTCCCCCCTCTTTTTTCTTAAGCTTAAATAAGGACAAGTGTGTTGCGGTGCGTTTTTGGTGCATTTAGGTGCGTTTGAGTGCCTTTTTGATGCATTTTACAGTGTTCCAGTACAGTCCAGTGCATAAAAAATGCAGCATGTTCTACATTTTTTTCTGGAACTGGAAATGCACTGGAACTGCAAGCACTGGTGTGAACTATGCCATTGAAAACCATATAACCTACTTTCCGTGCGTTTTTGATGCAGAAAAAAAAATGCACTGGACTGCATGTGGTGTGAACTGGCCCTTAAGGAATAAAAGTTATTTTAAAATACTCACGGCTATAATGAAATGTTGGTCTGGCAATACACATAAAAGTTCATTGATAAAAACAGCATTAAGAAAAAAAAACAAAATTAAGAACAAAAAAATGTGTGGGGTTTCCCCAAAATTCCATACCAGGCCCTTCAGGTCTGGTATGGATATTAAGGGGATCCCCGCACCAAAATAAAACAAAAAATGGCGTGGGGGTCCCCCTCAAAATCAATACCAGGCCCTTTAGGTCTGGTATGGATTTTAAGGAGAACCCTGAGCCAAATTTTTTTTTTTAAATGGCGTGGGGGTCCCCCTCAAAATCCATACCAGGCCCTTCAGGTCTGGCATGGATTTTAAGGGGAACCCAGTGCCAAAATTAAAAAAAAATGGTGTGGGGTCCCCCAAAAAATCCATACCAGACCCTTATCCGAGCACACAACCTGGCAGGCCACAGGAAAAGAGGGGGGGACGAGAGAGCGCCCCCTCCTGAACCGTACCAGGCCACATGCCCTCAACATTGGGAGGGTGCTTTGGGGTCCCCCCCAAAACACCTTGTCCACATGTTGATAGGGAGAAGGGCCTCATCCACACAACCCTTGCCCGGTGGTCTTCTTTCTTCTATCTTCCTTTGGTTTCTTCCTTCATCTTCTTCTTCCTCTGGTTCTTCTGGTTCTTCCTCCAGTGTTCTCATCCAGCATCTTCCTCCGTGGCATCTTCCTCCGCGGCATCTTCTTCCCTTCTTCTTCTCGGGCCGCTCCGCATCCATGGGAGGCTCCTGCTGTGTGACGCTTCTCGTCTTCTGATGGTTCTTAAATAACGGATGGCAGGGCCACCCGGTGACCCCGCCCCCCTCTGACGCATGGGGACCCCCGAGGATTTCCCCGTGACGTCAGAGTGGGAATAACCAGAAGAAGAAGATGAAGGAAGAAAGTGAAAGAAGAAAGAAGAAGGAAGATGGAAAGAAGAAGCATTTAAATAAAGGAATTGTCAAAAACTGTCTCTTGTAATTTTTAACATTTTTGACACTTGTTTTGTGAAATGGTTGGGGTACTTTTGTACCCTCTTACCATTTCTCACAGGGGGGAGGGCCAGGATATGGGGGTCCCCTTGTTAAAGGGGGCTTCCAGATTCCGATAAGCCCCCTGTCCGCAGACCCCCACAACCACCGGGCAAGGGTTGTGGGGATGAGGCCCTTGTCCTCATCAACATGGGGACAAGGTGCTTTGGGGGGGACCCCAAAGCACCCTCCCAATGTTGACGGCATGTGGTCTGGTACGGTTCAGGAGGGGGGGCGCTCCCCCCCTCTTTTCCTGCGGCCTGCCAGGTTGCGTGCTCGGTTAAGGGTCTGGTATGGATTTTTAGGGGAACCCCACACCATTTTTTAAAAAATTTTGGCACGGGGTTCCAGACCTGAAGGGCCTGGTGTTGAATTTCGGGGGAAACCCACGCATTTTTTTTCTGAATTTAGTTTTTTTTCTTCATGCTGTTTTTATCAATGAACTTTTACATGTATTGTCAGACTGACATTTCAGTATAGCCACAAAGTGAACCAGCGTAAAAAAAAAAAAAGTCTAGAGGTGCGCCCGTTCAACCTATGCAAATGCATTTATGTTGCTTGACATTTACTAAGATTTTGCCAGCGCACAGAACCAAAGCATTTGAACAAGCGCAAATGCCATTTGAGCATGCGCAGTGTATAAATTCACCTCCCGCAGCTCTAAATGTATTTGCCGGCGCTGCCGGCTTGTCAGAAAAAGACACTTTCTCATTCTATTTTGGCCATATTTGTTATTTAGGCAGTTAGTACTACACTTCCTCACATCACCCCCATAATATTGGCACTTCCAGATTGTTTAAATTTTAAGTTAAAGATGCCGTGCTCCATGTCTATAGTGGCGTACTGATCACCTCTTCCCATGCACTGGGAAGAGAATAGTAAATGGGGGATCGCGCTGTGTTACCGGCTCAAATGCTTTGTAAATACGAAAATGTCATTTGCACATCGGCATGCACTGCAAGTCATGGCACAAATGCTTCGTAAATCAGCCCCAGGGAATGTGTTTGCATAAGAGAGATATACTAAATATGTTATTTTTTAATTTTGTGTAGACATATATATTTAGAGCCCACAAAACTCTTGATATGATTGTTGCAATGCTTTAAGGTAGAGATATTTTGAGAAAGTGATACAATTCAGTTATTATTTAATTGTAACTAGAGACATGATTGTGTCATATTAAGGATGTTATACTGGTTAGATAATGTGGGTAAAAATAGATCTATTTGCCCATGCCATTTATTGAGAAAGAAAATTCAGAACAGCCATTATTCAAAAAAAAAAGGAAAGAAAGAAAGAAAAAGAACACATTATCCTAAAATAAAAAATCAGAAATTAAACTTTACCATCATTATCACTTCGAAAAGAGTATAAATCACAAAAGACAGCAAACAGGAGGATGCAGCATTAAAAAATGCAGATCTGAAAACAAAATCTATCCAGAACAGATGGGTTCACAGCAGAATATCTCATAACTGGAAAGAATACAGCAGCAACATTAAGATGCTCAAATTTCTTTGGGGATGTGTACAAGAAAAGAGAGAAAGAAACCAAACACAGCATATCCCATTAAACATTTGTCATAAACCAAAATAGGAAAACACATCTTGATGTTTGTATGAGAGTACTGTGTCCATTATTCCAGCGAAATAATTAGATCTAGTGAGTGCTTTTTCACTATCAACATATTTCTCCAGGATATTAAAAACGATTTCAGGACTAGAGCTAGCTATAGCTTTTCAAGACTAGAGCTAGCTATAGTTTTGCTAAATAAAGAACAATAAACTGACCAGTGAAAGTCTGCTTATGTTCACAACTTTTGCTCTAGTGTGAAACCTCTAAATGACAACACTATAGGGCTGATTGCCTAAGGGAATACTATCCTTTATTCATAATTGTCAGGTAGGAGTACACCTAGACCACAGAGGGTGCAAAATATATTTCTCTTCATACACTTATGCCGCGTATACATAAGCGGACTTTCTGGTGGACTAGGTCCGACGGTCTTTCCGACGGACTTTCTGACTAGGTCCGACGGACTTTCCGAACCAAGGGACTTGGCCACACATGATAGGACTAAGTCCGTTCATAAGTCCGTTCGGTTTGAACGTGATGACGTAAACAGGACTAAAAAAGGAAGTTCAATAGCCAGTAGCCAATAGCTTCCCTTGTGTCGTATTTGGTCAGTCGGGCCAGCACACAGACGAACAGTTCCCAATTTTAGTCCGTCGGACTTTGAGTCCATCGGACAGATTTGAAACATGTTCTATTTCTAGGTCCGTCAGATTTTTATCCCGAAAAGATATCGGACTAGCCCACACACTATCAGATTGTCCGCAGGACTAATCCCGTCGGACCTAGTCTGCCGGAAAGTCCACTCGTGTGTACGCAGCATCAGGGGTCGATTTACTAAAGTCAAATCCACTCTGCACTACAAGTGCACTGCAATTGCACATGGAAGTACACTTGGAAGTGCAGTCACTGTAGATCGCTGTAGATCTGAGGGGAAGCTCCAAAATGAGGGGAAGCTCTGCTGACTTTATCATCCAATCATGTGCAAGCTAAAATACTGTTTTTTTTATTTTCCTTGCATGTCCCCCTTAGATCTACAGCGACTGCACTTCCAAGTGTACTTTCAGTGCACTTGTAGTGCAAAGTGGTTTTGCCTTTAGTAAATAACCCCTATAGTCACCAATTGCTAACGTTTAATGTAAAAGGGAAAAGTCCTGAAAGTTGCACATCTCTGCAAAACCCTGTAAGAAGACGTATGACAGCCTCAGTCCGGGCTCCAACCAGGCCACGCTCTTAATGTGTTTCACGCCACCTGCGGAGGTGTTCCCCATGACTAAGCTCCATGGGTTGGGTGGCCTGGTTGGAGCCCAGGCTGAGGCTGTCATACATCTTCTTATAGGGTTTTGCAAAGATGTGCGACTTCCAGGACTTTTCCCTATTCCATTAGATGTCTAGAGCTTGGACAAGCTCTGTCCTTGTCTGCACTCCAAGCAGTTGCTACATAAGAGGACCCGGTGGAGCCTTGAGCGGCACCTATCAATTTAGTCTGAGTCACACTTCCTAACTTAGTTTAGGGCCACAGAAGTGGTTTGTTATGACACAAGGGCCAGATAAACTGAACTGAATCTTTAAAGTAAAACTGAATAAAAAATGGAGATTAACTATGTTATACAAAACATCTAAAAGTGCTAGATGTGCCTAAGCAGTACCCCAAAAATGTATTCTTGTCTTGAATTTCTCCTGAAAACTATCAATGCACTTCCTAGTATGTGAGTCTGCTTAGACCCCTGTACCTTGTGCATTTTCTTTCCTATGCAGATATTCTTTAATGCGCAAGTTCACCTTTACAGAAAAATCTGTAAGGTGAACTTACACAGGTCCCCCTCCTTGCCCTCCTCCCCCCCCGGTTCCGCTGACCTGGATCGTTGCAATCTCCAGTTCTAAAACCCTGGTATATCTGCACCAGGATCTTAAAAATCCTCTCTGCAGCCATGCGTCTTCTCCATAGCAGACAGGACAGGCTATGCGGCTGCTGAGACAGCGCGGACCAATTAGAATGCTCTAAAATGTCCCTCCTGACAAGGGACGTTTTGGACATTCAGCTCAGGGGAATTCTAAGCTTAAAACCGGAGATTGCCACGGTCCAGGTCAGCAGGAGGGGGGTGGGCAAAGAGGGGGACCTGTGTAAGGTCACCTTACAGAGTTCTCTGTAAAGGTGAACTCACCCTTTGAGTGAAAGTGTGGACTGCAAAACTAGAAAAATAAATGAATATTTATTTTACAAGAAGTCACTTACAAACTGAGATTGTGACACAGACACTAAAATTGGATTTACAATGAATTCATAAATTTAGCTGCTACAACATAGGTACAGTATATTATATTATATCAAGAAATGAGTTCCCTCTCATAGATACCCAAACTAATTGTACTAAAGTTGGCAGATAATGATCTGCGATTGACTAAGTCGGTTGACTCACTGTAGTAGAATTGAAGGGCAGAGTCCATCTGTAAATTATGCCAACAGGGCTGAAATATAATAACCTAATCATAAGGAGTTAAGATATCATGAGGGTGATTTCAAATAACCCACCAAACGATTGCAACCAGAAAACAAACAAATATCATCAAGAGAATATGACATTATAGTTACCATCAGTAGCAAAATGAAGTGAATCGCTAGGCTGAAAGGATAGGGCCGTAAGTTGGCTGCCAACCAAACCCTCAAGATGGCATCCAATGAGTAGATATAGGCTGAGCTTAGGGTAGGGCCTATCTTTCTTTTAAAATGGCATCTAGTCAAGATGGAGGATGTGTGTCCCATAAATTTTTAGTGAAGGATGATGAGTACCTCCAATGAAATGGGTGAATCTTCCTATAGATGATGAGTGTATGATCCTCCTGTGTCTCCCTGAGCTTGCTATTTATTTATTTATTGAAAATAAATACAATTTAGAAATCTGCCCAGAAGGTGTAGTTGGCGATTTCTAAATTGTATTTATTTTCAATAAATAAATAGCAAGCTCACACTCTGTTTCATAGTTCCAAATCAGAGACATTATAAAAATCTTAATTTTATTTGCTAGAGGCTCTGACAAGAACAAGCGTGGTAAGACAGTGATTGGGAAATATCAACTGCAGAGAGACCTCAGGCAAAACTGGTAACTAGTGATGTTGAGCGAACTGGTTAAAGTTGAGCTTGCTGAATGTTCAACAAACCTGGCAGGAAGTACCTTAAACCCGGGTACACACTATTAGTTTTTTTTTTTATCAAACCCACGGGTTGAACGAAAAAAAAACCTGTCAGCTCTGGTCGGAGCCGCTGTACTAACCATGCAAGGTTAGTACAGCAATCTTCCCTACTGAGCTGTTGTGTTCTGACAGGTAGATTGGCTAAGAGAGCTGATCGGGAGTAAGTCGGATGCTGGTTTTCCAGCATGCATGTCAGACATACGCATGGGCTGAATGTCGCCCATTTTTTTTTTCAACTGCAAGTTGTCTCCCAACATTCAGCCCGTGTGTACGGGGATTAACTTAGTGTTGTGGGTAGATGATGCAACCAGTTTTAGGGGCAATTAGTAAAGCCAAATATGGTGCATACAGCAGGGGCAAATGGCGTGCATTCATTCTAGAATGCCAGTAAACAAAGCTGCTGGAATTAGTAAGTATATTTGTATTGTATTGACAAGCATGATTTCTGGCTGAATTTCACTGAATTTTGTTACAAGGATACATTTCCACTTTAATTTTGAATAGAGTTGGAAAGATCTATGCCCCGTACACATGATCGGAAATGCCGCCAGCAAAAGACCGATGTGAGCTTTTGATTGGAAAATGCGACCGTGTATATGCTCCATCAGACTTTTGCTGGTGGAATTCCAGCCAGCAAAAGATTGTGAGCAGGTTCTCTATTTTTCGGTCGGAAAAAGTTCCTATCCGAAAATGCGATCGTCTGTATGCAATTCCGATGCGCAAAAAAACACGCATGCTCGGAAACAATTCGAAGCATGCTCGGAAGCATTGAACTTCATTTTCTCAGCTCATTGTAGTGTTGTACGTCACTGCGTTCTTGACGGTCGAAAGTTCAGAGAACTTTTGTGTGACCGTGTGTATGCAAGCCAAGCTTGAGTGGAATTCCATCGGAAAAACCATCCAAGATTTTTCCGACAGAAATTCCGCTCATGTGTACGGGACATTAGAGCCTCTGTGTTCTTGTGGAGGAGATTTTTCTAGACAGGAAGGTATGAATAATGTGTTCATTATTCACACAGACAAAAAAAATATTTTTCTGTAGAATTGGGAAAGTTTGGAGTGTCTTACAATGTACTTATTGCTGTCCTCTCCCTTGTGTCTTAGTGACTACTGCATTGTCCACTTCTTCTATGGACATCTCAGGGAAAGGGTGCAAGGGATAATCTCTCCAATGGGGCCATAGATAGGAATTAAAAGCTTACAAATACCTGTATTTTAATCTTTCCCCACTCTATCCAAAGATAGTTTGCTGCAGTCAGGTATTAATAATAATTTCTTCAAAGCTATGTGAAAAATTTCAATTTGCAAAACCTGCTATATTGTGAGTGTTTAGGTCTGAATACTTGATTTGAGAGACAAATTAATCTGATGCCTCCGTTTTTTTTCATATCTTCATTGATGCAGTGTATGTTATTAGACATATAATTAGTGTTATTATTTTTACATATATTCAGCAGAACATGCATGGATTATAACTGACATAAAAGATATTAACAATAATCTTTGCAGCTGTGAATTACAATTTGTTGAAAAACCAGTGCTGCAGTTAGTTACATTGTGAATGTCTCGTTACTCCATAAGGATTATTAGTTGGAAACAATTTAACCAGGAACACTGCCAATGATAAATTAATAGTCCTTCCATTCTATCAATGCTGTAATTAGATGCTTTTGTTTCACAGATTTAAAACAATTTTCTATAAATTTTCCAGATGTTATCAAGACATCTATCAGTCTTAATAGTCATGCATAACCTTTAACAGAAACCAATCACATATACTGGAATTCCGTTAAGGATAAATGCAGATGTCAAAATTTGCATATTGTAACTTGCAGAGTATCTTTCTTACCACTTAAGTAAATTTGTATAACAATATAAAATGTAATTGTTATTATCTTATATTTTTCTGTTGTAAGTCAATAATTTACCAGAGATCTGCTCCTTAAACATCTAAGTGATGTTGTTTTTGTTTGCACAAAATAATAATAATAAAAAAAAAAATCAATCAAATAAATGATTTTTAGAATTGTTGTGATCTTTAGTTTTTTATTCATCATTCAGAACATTGTCAGTAAGGCCATAATTCTAACAAATACTGATTATTGTCTATTTTTCTGTCTGAAATTTTGTTGAAATCATTTGCCAGCTTAAAGCAAAGTTCCAGTCATATTTTTGTTTATTGAAAGGTAGCAGCTACAAAGTGTAGCTGCTGCCTTTTAATAAACAAACACTCACTTGTCCCATGATCCAGAGGTGCACTCATCCACGCTATGTTCTCCCCATGTCCTCTCTCGGCGGCACCGGCATCTCTACTATGGGCGCCTGGCTGTGACAGCTTGTGGCTTCACAGCCGGGTGCCCACTGCGCTTGCACGAGTGGTGCTGCGCTCTGTGACTGGTCCTGAAGTCTTCTAGGGCCTGTCATATGTTCCAGAAGACTTTGGGAGGGAGAACTTCTGCTTCTGATTGCCTAAGGCACCCAGAACGGAGGTGGGAGCAGGTACCTGTCAAAATCAGGAACCTGTCTGCCCCCCCCCCAAAAGCTCCGTTTCACAAACAGGAGCCGGGGAGGAGACCTTAAAGCAGAAGTTCCACTTTTGAGTGAACTCCGCTTTAACCTTGCACAATACACCATAAAGTTTAACTTTTTAAAATGTTTCAGAGTTAAGATGTTTAACACTGTAACGCTTTGACATTTGACATTGCCACTTGCCTATAAGATCCTTGATAAAAAAGAGAAAAACTATGAAAATCTTTTAAGCTGATAACTTGCTGTGCTTTCTGACTGTTGTAAGATATTTTTGTTACTAGCTATATCTGTGAACAACAGAACACCCCCCGTGTTATGGAGAAGAAGGTGCTCTGTAGTCCTGTCATAGGGTGACAATTGTAATCCTCCATAGATACTGTACAGAGAGTTCACATGTCACCCCAGAACAAGATCACTAGACTAAATCACTAGACTAAAATTGAAGGAAAGAAAGCCTATAAAAAAGGAAACCTAATGAAGCAACCGCATTTAGTCACTGGTAAGCTGCATTATTATATGTTTTTCTTGGGTTTAGAAACACTTTACAAACTGTGTATTACATTTACCTATTAATAGGATTGAGTGAATCTGCATGGGTTCAATTTATGACCATTTTCGTGAAACATCCTCAAAGTTTGAAAAATCCAAACATTTTCCAAACCGCACTGAAGTCTATGGAAACCATTGTGGCTGTATTAGTCAGCCCTTTTGAGAAAAAAATACACATGCCCTACCTTTAGTTTGATCCTACCACATCTGTGTCCTGCAGGCCCTGCTAGCCCCTTACTATTGCCAAATGCATCATCTCTGCATCTAATTTTAGACCATTGTGATATTTTTAAGGGAGGTGAACTGAATGCCTAGTTTTTACTTAACCACTTCAATACCGGCACTTTCACCCCCCTTCCTACCCAGACCAATCGTCAGCTTTCAGCACTGTTGCGCTTTGAATGACAATTGCACGGTCATGCAATACTGTACCCATATGACATTTTTATAATTTTTTAAACAAAAATAGATGTTTCTTTTGGTGGTATTTAATCACCACTGGGCTTTTTATATTTTGCTAAATAAACTAAAAAAGACTCAAAATTTTGGGTAAAAAAAAAGTTTCTTTTCGTTTTCTGTTATTAAATTTTGCAAATAAGTGATCTTTTTTCACAAATTTATGCCAAAATGTATACTGCTACATTTCTTTGGTAATCCAAATAAGTGTATATTATTTAGTCTGTAGGAAAGTTATAGAGCCCACAAACTAAGTTATACAGTATACTGTATGTCTAAACAAAACTATCAATCCTGATGGCCTATCTCATTTCTCGAGACCCAAAAATGCCAGGACAGTATACATATCCCCCAAATGACCCCTGTAGCAGACAGTCTGCAGTAGACAGTCTGAGGTATTTAATAAGAGGCATGTGTTTTTTGATACAATTTTTTGGAAATTTATGAAAATATTATTATTACTTCTTTACATACTGTCTCAAGTGTCATCACATAACTAGTGTGTGGGCGATCAGGGATACTGACTACCGACAGTACATTACAAAAAATATATATAATTTTTTTAATTTTTAAAAAAAAAATGTTTTATTACTTTTTTTCTTTTTTTACATTTTTTTTTTTTTTTTACATACTTTGACCGAGGCAATACTGTTTTACCATAATAACACTGTACTACTCCTGGTAAATCAGCAAGGATTTTTTTTTATGCACTTTCACTACTTATACTGTAATAGTGAGTTTCACTGTTATAAGTAGAGTTGCACCGATACCACTATAGGTATCAGTGCAAATAATAGGCATTTTTGCGAGTATCGGTACTTACAAAAAATCCTCTGATACACAGAACCAGTACCTTTTTGGTGCGATTTGAGTCCATACAAAATGAATGGGAACTTCCATGGGCGGGCTGGAGAGGTCCTGGTGGGAGTGTGAGCTGGCTGCCATGGATCGTGTGTGGGGGTTCTCAAGCTGGTAAATGACAGACCTAACGTACATATCAGGAAGAAGAGGGGCGGACTGACTATTGCGCTCTGTGGGTCACCTGCTTGTACACTCCGAGCATCTGCTCTTCCACCTCCATGTGTCTCTGCTAACTCTTGACACTTCGTATGGAACATGACTTCCTTCCCTCTGAGGTGAGTGGAGCCTAGCCTGACCTCTCTCTGCATCATTATTAACTCCTTACTGCACCCACCCCATCTCCATACATTAACCCCTTACTTCACCCATCCCATCTCCATATGTATCATTAACCCCTTACTGCACTCCACCCCCAATCTTCATGTGTCAATAACCTGTTCCTGCTGTGTGCCTCTGATCCCCATAGTCAGAGTCCTGGGAGATCAAATTGGAGGAAATGAAAGTAGAATGTGGGCAGAGTGCTGTCAGAAGAGGGACTGGTCTGTGAGCTGGAACTAGTTGGGAAGAAGTGAAACAGATATAATGGTGTCTCATGCAAAATGCTCCAATTCTAAAACCAATACCTGCCTGCACCTTTTTCATGCAGTGCAATTTGAGCCCATACAAAATGAATGAGCTCAAATCCCACTGCAAAGAATCACATGTGATTTGAACAGGAATGCTGAGCGATTCCTGTTCGAATCACATGTGGTTACCAGCACCATGTCTGTGTGAGCCTAGGCTCATGTAATAATTTTTCATTAGCCTAAAAAAACTGTCACATCACGCTAAAAATAGGTATCGTTAATCGGTATCGGCGAGTACTTGAGAAAAAGTATTGGTACTCGTACTCAGTCTTAAAAAAACTGGTATTGGTGCATTCTTAGTATAAGCAACCATTTTTCTGAAATCCATTCACTCAGTTCTTATAGTTGTGATTAGCTGTGATTGGCCACAGCTAATTACATAGTACAGATGGGCTGTGATTGGCTCTGTCTGTACCACGTGACTACTGTGACCAATCAGGGAGATCAACACTATAGTACACAATGAGCAGCATGAATGGAAGCCACCCATTATGTACACAGCGGGTGACATATTGTGCCCATGAGGAGCATGCCAGGTGTGATCCTGGGAGGATGTCATATGGTGTCCACCCAGAATAGCGATTGTCCAGCCCAACTGTCATTTTACTATAGGCCGGGAGGGAAGGTGTTAAACTTTTAGTGATATGGGTGTGAATGTGTGGTGCTTTTGATGCATTGCACACTACCCTCAAAAAAATTATAATATACATTAGTGTTTAAGTTTTGCAGGCAGGTGTGAAAAAATGCTGTAAATTAAGAATGCTTTCAGAAATAGAAGTGTTAATAGTATATTTTTATAAATGAACAAACTGGAAAGTAAATTATTGGAAGAGAAATTTGAATCAAATCGGCAGGTAGTCTGTTCCAAACAGCTTGGAGAGTTAACCAAAGATCTGCTGTGGATGTTGGCTGCCTCAAACCCTTCTGTCTCTTCATGTAACCCTAGACAGACTCAATGATGTTGAGATCAGGGTTCTGTGGGGATCAAACCATCACTTCCAAGACTCCTTGTTCTTCTTTACACTGAAGATAGTTCTTCATGGCATTGGCTGTATGTTTGGACTCATTGTCCTGCTGCAGAAAACATTTTGGGTCAATCGCATGCCTCCCTGATTGTATGGCATGATGGATAAGTATCTGCCTGTAAATCTCAGCATTGAGGACACCATTAATCCTGACAAAGTCTCCAACTGCATTTGCAGAAACGCAGCCCCAAGGCACCTCTACCATGCTTCACTGCTGCCTGCAGACACTCATTATTTTACTGGTCTTCAGCGCTTCCATGAACAAACTGCCACCTGCTACATTCAGATATTTCAAATTTTGACTCATCAGTCCAGAGCACCTGCTGCCATTTTTCTGCACACCAATTCCTATGTTTTCATGCTTAATTGAGTTGCTTAGCCTTGTCTCCACATCAGAGGTATGGCTTTTGGGTGCAATTCTTCCATGAAGACTACTTCTTGCCGGACTCTCCCAGACAGTAGATGGGTGTACCTGGGTCCTACTGGTTTCCACCAGTTCTGCACTGATGGCACTGCTGGACATCTTCTGATGTCAAAGGGAAGTGTGATGTGTTCTTCATCTACTGCTGATTTGAAGCCAAAGGGTAGTCACCAAATATTGATTTGACTTAGATTTTTCTTCTGTTTGCTTGCTTTGCATTTTGCAAATTGATAAAAATAAACAAATAAAATATATATTTTTGAAAGCATTCTTACTTTACAGCATTTCTTTACACCTGCCTAAAACTTTTGTACAGTATAGTATGCATACTATAAAGGCTAACCACCCAAATCTAGCAGAAAAAAGTTAAATTAAAAAAAGAGCCTATAAAATTTAAAAAGCTGGAAAGGGGTGACACAGAGGCTGGCAAGCAAGAGCACAATACAAAAAAAAAATCTAATCTTGAGAAGGACAGCTAAGTGTATAGAACTGTGAACACCAGGGATACACAAGAGTATGTAGCTCACCACACTGCAATATATATATATATATATATATATATATATATATATATATATATATATATATATATACACACATTGATACTTATCTGCTATTCCTTGGAGTGGGCTCATTATCTGGTGCCAGGCTCAGAGGTAAAGCTCTAGAAGCATATGTGGGATTTTTTAACAAAGCAGGATGAAAATTATGAGGACATAAATAATAATGGGAAATTATCAACCGACACCAGAAGTATACCATAAGAAATTCAGGTCACTGCAAAATAGACCTGCAGACTCCTAAATGGACGTGGTAAGCCCCCTACACATTACATTCCAGCAGTGGGCTAAAGGACTGAACAAACAATCCTGAGTCCCTCGATGACCTGATGATCAAGGGTCAACTCCTTTACATCTGTCCTGCTGAACTATTACAGTTTGTGTTGGAGTGCAAGCCTGAGTCTGCCAAAGTGTCAGAAGAATTGGCAGATACTTACATGAACACTTTGTTATGTGAGCACCACAGGGCTTCTCCCAGCAGAGCTGAAAGAATCTCTGCTCAGTGTGACTCCTGTTCCCTAAGCATAATAGTTGCAGTTCTGTATGACATCTTAAAGAATGAGCCATACAATAGCCTCTTGAGCACTCAAGGTGGACTGGTGGATCAGATGATGACTCAGCAGAAGAGGGCATTGAGGCAGAGGAGTATGTGGAGGTGGAGGGGACAGCTCTGGCATCATCATTAACTGTAAGGAAAAGAGACGGCTGTATAAGTTCCAGCAGGGTGCCCTGTCCAGCATCCTCCCGGCTGCCTGCGGGGTTACCCAGTGAGTAGTAAACTATATATACCACCACTGTCCATGCTATCTGTAGTTATGTGGACCTTGCTTTCTGGTCCAGCAATGTGGAAACATTGCCCACCATGTGTAAGGCAGGGATGGCCTTACAGGCAAAGAAATTGCAGCCTGGAACCTGCCACTGTAGTACAGCACAGACCACAAGTTTGAAAAGGGACAGAATCCACCAGCTGGAAAGCAGAAATGGTAAAGCCAGTGATTTGGCTAAGCATCATGGAGATAGCCAGGAGTGCATTTGTTTGTGCTCTAGAAGGTGGGGCAGCAAAACTTATATGCTCAATACTACAACTAGTGGGGTGACATTGACAGAATCAGAGCAAGGTTACAACTTACAATCTATGCTTTCTCCTATGTTACGTGGCTCCATGCTGATGCTTTACCTCACTTTGACCTCTGACAACCCAGGATATGCTGTCATCCCTCTCACTGCAGGCTAATGAAAGGAAATAGTGTATTTTGAGGGTAGAGGTGGAAAGGGAGGAAATGGAAGGAGGAGAAGGATTATGGCCATTTTGCCGATGAAGAGGATTCTCATTTTGTTCCCACTGAGCTGTATAGTGAGAGGTCAGATGTTTCTTCATACAGGTAGTACCCAAATGGCAAATTGTATTGCCACACTTGATACGCTGGAGGTAGAGGACTGCTGCACATGTGTTAAAAAAGGCCCACACAGATGAGCTCTGGGGAGCAGATCGGGGGATGACACTCAATCTCCCTGCCATCCAAATAAAATATCTAGCAGTAACATCAACATTATTAACAGAACACTGATAACCAGAATTTTTTTTAAAGCGGCATCCTGCATCATATTGCATCATATTGCTACAGTTTTGTAACAGCATGTTTTGCCAGGGCACATGCCTAAATTTTAAAATCTCTTAACAATACATATTTTAAGCTATCATAAAATACTTGTTAAAACATTGTTTGGTGTGGGGATTTTGTAAATGGCTTTAAGTATCCATTTGGAAGTAATTTGCAGTTTAGTGTGGTTTAATTCAACCTGATAGTGCCCTGTTAATGCAACTCAGCTCTCCAAAACCAACCATGCTTTATAAATCCTTACCCAAAAAAAATTGCACTAATAAAATGTACTTACCTACAGTTCATACAGTACAAACTGCTCTCTTGAGATATACTCAGGGCTTTTTTTCAGCGGTAACGTGGGGGAATGCAGTTCCGACACCTCAAGCACTAAATGTAAGGGGTGTGCTGGAGGGTCTATTGATGCTGGCTGCTGGGGGATTTATTGTCACTGGTGGGGATCTGTTTTTGTTTGGGGGATCTATTGTTGCTGGGGGGTGTCTTATGTTGCTAATAGGAATCTACTATTGAGGGAGAGGTTTGTTGTTGCTGTATGCTGATGGGTCTATTGCTGCTGGCTGCTGGAAGATCTGTTGTTGCTGGGAGGTCTAATGTTGCTGAGTGGATCTTTATTTGCTGGGGGTTGTATTTTGTTGTGGGTGGTCCATTGTTTGTGTGTGTGCATGTGTGTGTGGGGGGGTCTATTGTTGCTGGGGTGGGGTCCATTGTTGCTGTGTGTGTGTGGGGGGGGTCTATTGTTGCTGGGGTGGGGTCCATTGTTACTGGGGGTGTCTATTGTTGTGTGAGGGATCTATTGTTGCTGTTGTAAAGTCTATTGTTGCTGGGGGGGGCTATTGTTGCTGGGGTGGGGTCCATTGTTGCTAGGGGAGTCTATTGTTGAGTTAGTGATCTATTATTGCTAGGGTGGAATCCTATTGTTGCTGAGGGGACCTATTTCTGCTTGGATGGGGTCCATTGTTGCTGGGGTGGAGCCCATTGTTGCTGGGGAGAATCTATTATTGTGTGAAGGATATATTGTTGCTGGGATGGGTTCTATTGTTGCTGGCTCCAGGGGATCTATTTTACTGCTTTTCTTGTTATTAGATAAGAGCAAATTCCATACAAATTATTTAGCACCACAAAATGATACTTGGGGCAGTACTGGGAGGTAGGTAGGGGGTGGGACCAAGGGCCAGTGCTCAGAGGAGCGTAGGGTGCGTAGACAAGGGGGAACTCAGAAGGGGGGAGTTCCTGCACCCATCCTCTGAGAAAAAAAGCCCTGGATATACTGCATAAGGGCTGGGTCTAAAGCACGTTTACAAGATGATGTTCTTACTGGGAGAAAACAAGACAGTAGACTGGGCCTGCCTAATTTAACTTTCTGTTACAGATATGTCCTTTTTAAACAAGACACCTAGATCCTAAATTTTATTAAGCCCATAAACAATGGGTTGGGATTGAATATATTTTTTAGTTCCAAATCTGCCTACATCCCATGAATATGCCCCTCAGCACGCTCATCAAAGACCTCTTTACCATTATTTATACTGCCTTTTCTAAAAACATAGGATTATCTAAATAAGAGTCTAGCAATTTCTTTCTATGTATGCCCAATGATGCCAAATCTAGGCAGACCTGACTTTCCCCAGTGTACCATATCCTGAAAAGATGTCACTAAAACCTGTATGCTAATTTAGTATGCTGCTAACTCACAAAATGTCTATTGCCAAGAGAGGGATTTTAAGTTATTATCTAGAAGCATTTAGATATTCCATGGATCTACAATATCTGATTAAATTACTTATAAATGTCATATCCAATTTTATGCCACTGATTTTTTTTTTAAACAGGTAACTGAGCTGGCCAGGACAAGTTCTTGAGGTAATCTATTCCAGAAGATGACTTTCAGAATGCAAAAATCAAATCTCCTTTCGTCCAAATGCATGGTGCCCTTTGTAATGACCTTAAAGTGAATAACTTTGCACCAAGATCACTATAGGGATAATTTATGCATTTTTACATGATGATCATATTCCTCCTTAATTGTCTCTTCTCAAGGGAGAATAAATTCTGTTCAGCTAGTCTTTCCTCATTAAGGGCCTCAAATTTGAGGAACGATTAGCTGAACAGAATTTATTCTTCCATGTAAATAGACGATTAAGGGAGTTGGTTTAGGGCAGGGCTGTCAAACTCAATTTCATCACGTGCCACATCAGCATTACAATTGCCCTCAAAGGGACAAAAGGACAGTTGTATATGTAAGGTGGGTGTGGCCAATATGCAATAACAGTGGGAGAATCTTGAACAGGCAATAAAAAACAGGAGTGCGTTATGTGCAGAGTTCAGGGGTGCGCTATGTACAGAGTGCAGTTTCAGGGGTGCCCTGTGCACAGAGTGTAGAGTTTCAGAGGTGCACTATGTACATAGTGCAGGGTTCAGGGGTGGGCTATGTATAGAGTGCAGTTTCAGGGGTGCCCTATGTATAGACGGCAGAGTTCAGGGATGTGATACCTACAGAGTGCAGAGTACAGAGGTGCGCTGTTTACAGAGTGCAGGGTTGAGGCATTTGCTACATGAAGAGTGCAGGGTTTCGGAGTCTGCTATGCACAGTGTGCAGGGTTCAGCTCTCCTTCACAAGCTGTCAACATCTCACTTCTACTCCTCCTTAGCTCTGATGTCTACATCACAACCCCCATCCCCCACCTTTTCACCCCTCTCCCTCCACAGTCCTCTTCTCCCCTCAATACTTCCTTGCATCTCACCTACCTGGCCCTGCTGTAGTACCTCTCGGCGATGTAAGCGGCTCTACCTCTCTCTCTCACTTGCGGGGAGATCCTTGGTCAGAATCCAAGGGCACAGATGAGGATCGCAGTGATCGCAGTGTAACTAGGAAGTGCCAGTTATCGGCATTCCTCTACTCACGCTGACAGCTTGTGAGTAGAGGAGAGCCAATAAGTGGCTTTCCCGACAGGGGAATCTGCACTGATAATCAGTGCAATGATTATCAGTGCAGCCCCATTAGGGATGCCCACCAGTGCACATCAGTGATGCCTTTCAGTGCCCATCAGTGATGCCTGTCAGTGCCTCTTCATCAGTGCTGCCTATCTATCAGCGCCCATCAGTGCCCATCAGTGCGGCCCTTCAGTGCCACCTATCAAAGCACATCAGCACTGCTTATCAGTGACCATCACTGCCGTCTATCAGTGCCTATAAAGGCTGCCCATCAGTGCTGCATATCAGTCCCACCTATCAGTGCCCATCAGTGATGCATATTAGTGCCTCTTCATCATGGCCCATCAGTGCCAAGTCATCAGTGCCACCTCATAAGTGCCCATCAGTACCGCCTCATCAGTGCCCATTAGTGCAGCCTCATTAACGTACATCAGTGAAGGAGAAAAATTACTTATTTACAAAATTTTATAAAAGAAACAAAGAAAAACTTTTTTTTTTCAAAAATTTCGGTCTTATTTCATTTGTTAGCTAAAAATAAAAACTCAGTGGTGATTAAATACCACCAAAAAAAGCTCCATCTGTCTCAAAAGAATTATAAAAATAAAATTATAAAAATTTAGTTTGGGTACACCATTGCATGACCGCGCAACTGTCATTTAAGATGTGACACTGCTGAAAGCTGAAAATTGCCCTGGGCAGGAAGGGGGTGAAAGTGCACTAAGTTGAAGTGGTTAAAATAACAAACATGTTATATTTACCTGCTCTGTGCAATGGTTTTGCACAGAACAGCCCTGATCCTTTTCTTTTTGGGTCCCCTGCTGCCAGTCCTAGCTCCCCCCCCCGCCAAGTGTCACTAATAGCAAGCCTATTGTTATGGGGACACTCGAGCAGGCTATTATTATTAGTTTTCAAAATTTCAAAAAAGCAACTCACTTTATGTACCAGTCCATATCAAAAAGATGTTGTCGATAAAACTACGCCATCTAAGCACCTTTGCATAAAATTCCTGCATGTCTTCCCTGTAAAATAGATCATGCTCCCACACCCCCAGGTACAGGTTGGCATACGATGGGGCACATCTCATTCCCATCGCTACCCCCTGCACCCGGAGGTAGTCGGAGCATCCAAATAGAAACACATTGTTCGACAATATAAATCATAATAGTTCAAGAATAAACTTATTATAGGATCCTGCCGTTATCTCGCTACTGATTATTTGCACTTTTTAATTTGTCACAATATAAATAGGTATGTTTTTTTATATTGTTTTAATAGTATTAAGAGTACTATCACTTTATGATTTCTATTTATTGTATGCTATACTAGTCTTCTAGTGGTTGCACTGCACTTCGAGTTTTTATTTTGAGCCAAAAAAGTGAACTCCCACTACACTAGGTGTGAATGGGGCCTGAAAGTGAAATTGGTTTGTTTCTGAACTCAAGGCAAACTGCACAGAAAATGTGCGCTTCTCTGTGCATTTCAGAAATGTGCTGTAAACCACAAAAGCATGGTAAAAATGCACCACACTCTATTCTAAAAAAAGGTTTGATTGAGGTAATTGTTGCAAGTAGGCTCCCGCAATCAGGTGAATGGGCTGCCCTATGCACGATAAAAAAACGTATGTGACAAATGTGAGTCCCCGCTATGCAGAGATGAGAATGGGGCTTGACAGCTAAGTGTCTCCATCCACTCCCTCTTTATGTACTTGCATAAAGCTGGCCATAAAATATTGTAGCAGGGTGACCCCGTGCTACTGTAAAAAATTGTGGTTTGCACCAGATTTTGGAAGAAGCAAGCACACTAATTGCTCAGGTGTGTGCTGGCTTCATAGTACAGCCAGAAATAGAGCTCAGAGCCCCACCATCCTGAGGAAGGTCAGAGTGTCTGAAGGGAGCCGTGTGAGATGCTGCCGTTCATCATGGTGTCCATGTGGGATAGATATGCAGCTGGGGAGCTGTATAGAGATAGTCCAAGAGGGACAAGAATAGCAAGGAATCTGTAAGGAAGACACAGAGCTGAGGTGCAGTGTCTGTGCATAAACACTGGGACATGTTTCATGGTCTAGTGGACCAAACAAAGCTACTAAATTTCAGAAGGGAACCTGAGGAGGTACTTGGAGAAGTAAAGCTGCCACAAGAGAGCCAAAAGGCTAAATGTATGTTTTTTCAGTGATGGCCAGAACCCCCTGCGTGGGAAGACTGATGATGCTCGTTTAAATAAAAGTGGGAAGGAAAGCACTGAAAACTCTATCTGGTGTGGAGTAAACCTAAACTAAATAATAGGAGGACACACCATCTATCCAATCATATTGTATTCAATCAAGCAGGCGATTGCACTATATAGTTGATAGTAGATCTAAAGGAGATTGTACAATCAGATTGTATAGTGTATTGTGAGCTAACAGACTTCCAGGACACAGTTCTGTTTTCAATGCTACAGCTCTGATCCACGTAGACTGTTATCTGATCACTCAGCTCCTGCACACTCAAATGCGG
Source organism: Aquarana catesbeiana (assembly GCF_042186555.1). NCBI lineage: Eukaryota > Metazoa > Chordata > Amphibia > Anura > Ranidae > Aquarana > Aquarana catesbeiana. The sequence continues at coordinate 647,752,631 of NC_133324.1, forward strand.
CATCTATGCAAGATGAAAGAAATTTGCTTGATTCCCCCATCAACATAGACAGTGTTGACAAAGGAATCCCTTCCGAGAAGCCATTGTGTTCTCCTTGCAGGGGGACAGGGAAAGCCATCCCCGCAGGGAGAAAACAGTTATTATTAAAAAAGCCACTAATGATAATTGCATGTAAAATCCACCAGGCTGGTTGTACCCAAGCTGATTGATCAATCAACTTCAGTACATTCACCCAGCCTGCTTAAGGTAGAAAAAAATGATGCATGTGTATTTAGTGAGAATGGTGATGACTGATTGCATTTGAAACACCTCCAGAGGTGAGTGGGAGTGATCTCCTGGAGCAGGAAGGCAGATGATGCGGGATGTGTGCTAATGAGGTCAGCCGGTGAACTCCTTCCTGTGTTGTAACAGTTGTCATGTCCTAAGGGCCATCCAGGAAGACTTTTTTTATACAGCAAGCTGGACATTGAGGTAAGGGCTGTGTAGGATAAAGAGAAAGCTTTTTTTATTCCTTCAAAATAAGTACATGAATGCTATATTGGTAAATAGGGGAGCTAGAATTTAGAAAAAAGGTGAACTTAACCTTTAAGGTAAAAAACATTCTGTCTTTAGAAACACTTTAAAATTAAAATATATAAATACTAAAATGTATCTTTCTACTGTAAACTTCAGCCACTGAGTTTCCCCCCCCCCCCAAAAAAAATTGTAATAGGAATTCAGCTTGTTTGGTAAGAAACTCATAAAGGGTTAATTGCTACTAAATGGACACCGCATATTCCCACATTACTGAGATTTCATGGGCATACCTCCCAACTCTTGAACTTTAGAATGAGGAACATATGACCTGAAATATGTGGATGTGGTCAAACTCTTAACAGTGGAATGGGCTTTCTTGTACCTATAAATTATGCTTTGATATATTTGTCTGAACCTACCTTAAGCGTATATTGATTGGTTTGCGCAAAAGTTATAGCGTTTACAAAATATGGGATAGATTTATAGCATTTTTATTATTTTTTTTTTACTAGTAATGGCGGTGATCTGCGATTTTTATTGGGACTGCGAAATTATGGCGGACACATCGGACACTTTTGACACATTTTTGGGACCATTGGCATTTATACAGCGATCAGTGCTATAAAAATGCATTGATTACTGTAAAAATGTCACTGGCAGGGAAGGGGATAACACTAGTGGGCGATCAAGGGGTTAACTGTGTTCCCTGTGTGTGTTTCTAACTGTAGGGGGATGGGACTGACTAGAGGAAGTGACGGATCGTGGTTCTTAGCTATCAGGAACTCACAACCTGTCATTCCTCACAGAAAAGAACAGGGATTTGCGTGTTTTCGCCTGCTATCCCGATCCCACGAGCCGACGTACAATGATGGCGATTCGCGGGATCGTGCCGACCTGCCGCAGTATAATGACGGCAGGTGGTCGGCAAGCGGTTAAAGAAGAACTTCATTAAATAGTCAGGGACTGCATAGCAAGCAGCAACTGTTCAGACAATGAACAATTTGGAAAGAAGTATAAAATGTGTACAGTATTGTGTATATAATGCAGGAGTATGTAGGGCAGAGCACAGGAGGTTGGGGAGTGCTGCAGTCAGTGTCGGGTTTAGGATACATAACAGGTATATGTATATGTAGGGGTCCAGGGTGTGTTCAAGAATTAGGAGTATGTAATCCACAGGGCTGTAGTCAGTGCTAGGTTTAGGAGTGCATGACACAGAGAGCAGGGTCTAGGAGTAAATAATGCACAAAATGCAGTGGACAGGAGTGTTATGCACAGAATGCAGGTATCAGGAGTATGTAATGCACAGAATACAGGGGACAGGAGTGTGTAATGCATAGTAAGAGAAAGGAGTACAAACAAAAGGAGTGGGGAAGTCAGAAGTGTGTAACACACAGTGTAGGGAGAAGGAGAAGGCAACCCCCCCAACAAGCAATATTCTCCCGCCACATTACCCTTCCAGCAAAAAGCACACTGCCTCCCCTCCAAAAAAAACAATTCCAGCACTAATTTGCACACTCCCCCACCCAGAACAAATCCTCTCTCCTCCTCTTGGAACACATCCCCCCTCTCAACATGATAGTTCCCCCTCACAGCACAAATCCTCCTTCCCCCGGAACCCCTCTCAGAATAAATCAATTTCCACCCCCCCAAATCCTCTGTGCCAGCACAACCCCTCCATTCTAGTACTCTAATGCTCTCCCACCCAATTCCCCCTCTCCAAACCCCTCCAGTACAAATCCTCTCTCCCCCAATCCCCCTTCCCAGCACAACAAATCCCCTCAAATTTAATCTCCCAGAAAAAATTATCTTCCCCACTTCAGACACCCCCCAAATCCTCTGTCCCAGCAAAACCCCCCATTCTAGTACTCTAATCCTCTCCCACCCAATCCCCCTCTCCAAACCCCTATAGTACAAAGCCCCCCCCCCCAATCCCCCTTCCCAACACAACAAATCCCCTGAAATGTAATCTCCCAGAAAAAAATTCTCTCCCCCACTTCAAGCACAAACATCCCGCCCACTTCAAACAATCCCCAATTCAAGCACCTGCCAAATTCTCTGTCCCAGCACAACCCCCCATTCTAGTATTCTAATCCACTCCCACCCAATTCCCCCTCCCCAAACCCCTCCAGCACAATGCCTCCCCCCTATCCCCCTTCCCAGCACAACAAATTCCCTCAAATTTAATCTCCAATAAAAAATGTTCTTCCCCACTTCAAGCACAAACACCTCCCCCCACTTCAAGCAATCCCCAGTTCAAGCAACCCCCAAATACTCTGTCCCAGCACAACTCCCATTCTAGTACTGTAAACCTCTCTCACCCAATTCCCCCTCTCCAAACCCCTCCTCACAAAGCCTCTCCCCCCAATCCCCCTTAACAGCACAACAAACCCACTCAAATTTAATCTCCCCAAAAAAAAATCTCCCCCACTTCGAGCACAAACACCCCCCCCAAGCAATCTCCAATTCAAGCAACCCCCAAATACTCTGTCCCAGCGCAACCCTCCATTCTAGTACTCTTATCCTCTCTCACCCAATTCCCCCTCTCCAAACCCCTCCATCACACAGCCTCACCCCCCCCCCAATCCCCCTTAACAGCACAACAAACTCCCTCAAATTTAATCTCCCAAAAAAAAAAATTCTCCCCCACTTTGAGCACAAGCACCCCCCCCCCAAATCCCGCTGCTAGCACAGATCCTCCTCCTCCCAGCATAAATCTTTTCTCCACTTCTAACACAAATCATCTCCCCCTAATCCCCCTTCCCAGCACAGATCTTCTTCCACCTCCCAAATCCCCCTCCCAGCACAACTGTTCATCCTGGCACAAATACCCCACCCCCAAATCCCCACCCAGTATGAATCTTCTCCCCACTTCAAACACAAAGCCAACCCACTCCTCCATCCCAGCACAAACCCTTCTTTGCCGTCTTCAAAATCCTCCAGGACAAATCCTCTCCATCCCCGAATCTCCCTCCTCAGCAAAAATCCTCTCCCCACTTCTAGCACAGATCCTCTCCCCAAGTCTTCCCTTTCAGGACAACCCCCCCCCCATCCTGGGTCAAATCCTCTCCCCTCCATCCCCCCCAGCACAAATCCTCTTTCCCCCAAATCCCCCCACACTAGCACAAGTCATCTCCCCAGTTCTATCACAAATCCTCCCACCCAAATCCCCCCTCCCAGTACAGTCCCTAAAAGCAATCCTCTCTCCTTCTAATATAAATCAATACTTTCCAACTGTCCCAGTTTTGGTGGGATGTTCATATATGAACAAAATCACACAAATCTGAACTAAGGGCCCATTCACACTGTAAAGGGCTGTGGGAAACCTGCGTTCCACACTAGTTTCAAGCACCGCATTCTAAATGCACTGCAGTTGCCACCTGCAGGGTGTGTCAATGTAAAACCCCAAACACAGGTAGAAAATTCAATGTGTTTGCCTGCACTAGATTGCATGGTACAATAATACCATGTGATCCAGTTGCTGTGCATTTTTTAAAGTAGTGCATGCACTACTTTGGTGCAGTCTGGCACAATTTAAGCTCATTGAAATTAATTGTCTAAAATTGCACTACACTCAAATCACATGTGAATCGCGCAGGAACACACAATAAGCTCCTATGTGATTCATGGTGTGAACCAAGTTCCGTCACTTGGCTCCAATAAGTATATAGAGGTCAAGTACAGCGCTGCGCTAGGGATAAGACACAAACAGCAGCCAACACACCCGTAGACTCAGGATCAAACTAACAATAAAAATTCAAACGTGTGGCGCTATAAGCTACGTGAAAAGGTGATAAATAAATAATACGAATAAATTATTTTGAATATTCAGTGACTGCAAAGCAAATATTTCGGTATGAACCAAAAAAATGCTACGTGAATGAATGTGATAGTAAATAAAATGATAACACCTAAATACATATATTGAATCAAGTGATGTAAAAATCACAAAATGATATTGAATACAAAGTCCAAATGGGTGAACAAACAAAAGCAAAAAGTCTGTGATAATAGTGCAAAAATAATGATGAACAGGTGTCTCCTGAGCATGCAGGGGGATTGTTCAGACCCGGCAACCTGGTAGATAAATGGGCCGTAGGGAGACCAGAAGTGCACAGAGGATTGAAATCGGTGCCAGGACCATCACCAGAGATCAAGGAGGCTTACCAGAAGTATTGGCCTGAAATGGCGTATGCCATACAGGTCAAAAAGGCTTGATGACCAACAGGTCTAGATATTATATCTGGTCGGATGTCATCACACAGGTGGGGGGAAGAAATCAGCACGGCTTCCTCGTCAATGGGTACACCATGAGCCAAGCGAATAATTTGTATTACATGTGAGGGATAAAAACACTCACATAGCGTGATAACGTTTAACTTGGATTTATTTAAAAATATTGAATAAAAATAAACTCACATTTTCAAAAGATAAGAAAAGCATGTAATCTTGTAGCGGTAGTCATGAGGGGTCCACCCGACATGTTTCAACTAAACAGTCATCATCTGGGGTGTGGACCCCCTCATCCCACCGCTCTATATATAGATAGTTAATGACCCCCACTGGGAGTGTCCGAAACCGGAAGTGCCTCGAATGACCCCTATTTCCGGTTCGGGGGGTACTGGTCTGCTGATCGTTCCCTAGAATCTGAAAGGAACTGTATTATGGGATTCTGTAATTTATTAATATGTTAGAAATCCCGGTTTGCATTGAAAAAAAGAAAGAATTAATACAAATACAGCTTGGCTTAGGTCCGGTTATTTAATCCGGAACCAAGCCTCGCTGTCATTTCAGCATATCTGATAGGTGGGAGTGCAGTGACACCGCCGCGCTCCACACACCATGCCAAGCCTCGCTATCATGTCGCGCGATGACATCACGTGCAGATCAGGATAACGGCGGCAGTGCGCTCCACGCTTGGTCAACGAAGCCTCGCTTTCAAAACGCCAGCAACCACATCCGACCGGGTCACAGCTCCACAGGAAATGGAGCCCGGCCTAAATGTAAAGCCGGAAAGACCGCCAAAGTGTCATCAAAGGCGGACATATGTAGTGGTAAATTATATAGGAGCTTGGACAAAACAGAATATGTGGAATTTACTTTAGAAAAACTTAAAAAATATGTAAGATACATTAAATATAAAAAATTTATGTATGAATTAATTAAAAAAATTAGAAAAATATCAAAGTCGGTGAATATAAAAACATTAAAATATGTAAAAAACGGGAACAAACTTAACCCCGTATATGTATGGAAACTTGAACATAGGAACTACCGGACACTGCCAATAGGGGACATCAGTACAATCCATAACAAAGCTTGGAAAATACATGTAGAGTACATGAAAACAATCATAAATGTAGTGTATTATAAAGTAAATAATTGTATAAATACATTTAAAAATCATGTTATTGACTGGACTAAAAATAAATAGAAAAAAATAATAGAAAAAATGCCCATATTGAATGTGGAAAAGAGAGAGATCAAAAAATATGAGGGATCAAAAAATATATTTATGCCTGATTGATAAAAGAGTTGATGTCCCATTCAACGTTAATACCTTGCGGAAAATGGGACCCCAACTCGTATATCCAATATGTCTCTAAACGAGAGACACCCCTAAGTGTCGACCCCCCCCCCCCCGCCAGGGAGCCGTGTATTTGTCTATGATGAGAAACTGAGTGCCCGCAGGGTTTCTATCATGACATTCCCTGTAATGCCTAGGGACAGTATGTTTTGTGCTGCCTGCTTTAATTAGATTAATATGTTCCGAGACACGTACAGTAAAAGATCTAATAGTGCGGCCCACATATTGTTTGCCACAAGGGCAAGTTATCAAATATACGATCCCAGTAGTTGCACATGTGCTAAATTGTTTAATTGCATATGTGCGACCAGTTACAGTAGAGGAGAAGTTATGACATGTCCTTCTGCCACAGGTGTTATACTGGCAAACCAAACATTTTTTACAGGGATGAAAACCTGTCCAATTATGAAAAAAAGATGTTTTTTTTGGGGGGTCTATGACGTTAGGAGCCAACTTTCTCCTAAGGGATGGAACACCCCTAAAGACCACTTTAGGGGTCTCAGGTAGCAGTGGTCATAATATTTTATCCGTTTTAAGGACATCCCAATGACGTTCAAAAATCCTTTTAATATGCTTATGTTGCATAGAGAAGGATGTCAAAAAGACCATTTGAATTCGTCATTGGGTTGTTTGGGTTTATCCTGCAATAATGTCTGGCGATCCACCTTGCAGGCATTCTCAATTTCTTTGTCCAAGTCGGGCAAATTATAGCCCTTTTCTACAAATCGATCCCTCAGCATCCTGGCCTGAACCATAAAGGTGTCACGGTCAGTGCAATTCCTGCGTAACCGTAAGAATTGGCTCCGAGGGACTGATTTTATCCAAGAACTGTGGTGACAGCTTTCAGTTGGTATATAGCCATTTCTGTCGGTGGGTTTGAAATAAGTGCTAAATGAAAAACCACCTTCCTTTCTATCAATGACCAAATCTAAAAAATGGACCGAGGTGGTACTAGCTTCAAAAGTCAGGGCAATACCCCTATCATTGGTATTCAAAGAACCCATGAAGTTGACCAAATCATCATGGCTTCCCATCCACAAGAGGAGGATGTCGTCTATGTACCGGGCCCACACCAAAAACGTGTGGGTTAGCCATGGCATGGACGACATCCTCCTCCCACTTGGCCATGAACAAGTTGGCCAAGCTGGGAGCAAACTTAGCTCCCATTGCTACCCCCTTGTGTTGGCAATAATAGTTACCGTTGAACCAGAAATAATTGTGTTGCGTAGCAAACTCAATTAACTCCATGATAAAATTAATTTGGGGGGAAGCAAGGGTGGCGTCCCTATTAAGAAAACATTGTACCGCGTTCACACCTTGATGGTGCGGAATGCAGGTGTAAAGGGACGCCACATCCGCTGTGGCCATAATGAGGTCACCAGAGTAAGAAACATTGGATAGTAATCTAATCACGTCTTTTGTGTCTTTTAAATAAGACGGCATTTTGAGTACGGATGGCTGGAGAAAGAAATCTATGTACTTCCCAATCTTAGAAGTGACCGAGTCGATGCCACTAATTATGGGTCGACCTGGAGGGTGAAGGGGGTCCTTGTGGACTTTGGGTAAATAATACATAACTGGAATGCGCGGGGCTAGGGGAACTAAAAATGATCTCTCCTTTTTGTTTAACCACTTGACCACTGGGCACTTAAACCCCCTTCCTAACCAGACCAATTTTCAGCTTTTGGTGCTCTCACATTTTGAATGACAATTACTCAGTCATGCAACACTGTACCCATATGAAATTTTTGTCCTTTTTTTCACACAAATAGAGCTTTATTTTGGTGGTATTTAATCACCACTGGGTTCTTTATTTTTTGCGCTATAAAAGAAAAAAGACCGAAAATTCTGTAAAAAAATAAATTTTTCTTCATTTCTGTTATAAAATTTTGCAAATTAGTAATTTTTCTTCATATATTTTGGCCAAAATTTATACCGCTACATATCTTTGGTAAAAATAACCCAAATCTGTGGATATTATTTGGTCTTTGTGAAAGTTATAGCGTCCACAAGCTATGGTGCGAATATCTGAAAATTGATCACACCTGAAGTACTGACGGCCTATCTAATTTCTTGAGACCCTAACATGCCAGAAAAGTACAAATACCCCCCAAATGACCCCTTTTTGGAAAGAAGACATTCCAAGGTATTTAGAAAGATGCATGGTGAGTTTTTTGAAGTTGTCATTTTTTCCCACAATTCTTTGCAAATCAAGTTTTTTTTTTTTTACTTTTTTTTTTTTTTCACAAAATTGTCATATTAGCAGGTTATTTCTTACACTCCACATATGCATACCACAAATTGCACCCCAAAACACATTCTGCTATTACTCCCGAGTACGACGATACCACATGTGTGAGACTTTTACACAGCGTGGCCACATACAGAGGCCCAACATGCAGGGGAGCACCTTCAGGCATTCTGGAGTGCCCAGGCCAATTCTGACATTTCTCTCCTACATGTAAAAATCATCATTTATTAGCTAGAAAATTACATAGAACCCCAAAACATTATATATTTTTTTTAGCAAAGACCCTAGAGAATACAATGGCGGTCGTTGCAACTTTTTATCTCACACGGTATTTGCGCAGCAATTTTTTTAACGCTTTTTTTTGGAAAAAAAAACTGTTTTGTGCTTTACAAAAACCAAAACAGTAAATTTAGCCCAATGTTTTTGCATAATGTGAAAGATGAAGTTACGCTGAGTAAATAGATACCCAACATGTCACCTTTCAAAATTGCACGCGCTTGTGGAATGGCGCCAAACTTTGCTACTCAAAAATCCCCATAGGCGACGCTTTAAAATTTTTTACTGGTTACATGTTTTGAGTTACAGAGGAGGTCTAGGGCCAAAATTTTTGCGCTCGCTCTACCGATCGCAGTGATACCTCACATGTGTGGTTTGAACACCGTTTTCATATGTGGGCGGGACTTACATATGCGTTCGCTTCTGCATGCAAGCACACAGGGACAGGGGTGCTTTAAATTTTTTTTTTTTTTTTTTATTGTTCATTTTACTTTATTTATTTTTGTTTGATGCTTTTTTACAAAAAAAAAATTTTGACCACTTTTATTCCTATTACAAGGAATGTAAACATCCCTTGTAATTGGAATATGGCATGACAGGTCCTCTTTACAATGAGATATGGGGTCAATAAGACCCCACATCTCACCTCTAGGCTGGGAAGCCTGAAATAAAAAAAAAAAAAAAAAAACGATCCTGGCTTCGATCGTAGCGGTGAGTCGGTAGAAGCAGCGGAGTGCGGCGGGAGGGGGGACATCCCCTCTCGCCTCCCGTAAGAACGATCAAGCAGTGGAACAGCCGCTATGATCGTTCTTATGGTGTAGGGAATCGCTGGCTGAAAAAGCTGATATCTGAATGATGCCTGTAGCTGCAGGCTTTATTCAGATATCCCCGCACAAAGTCAAGGACGTTGTATGACAGTCGGCGGGCGGGAAGTGGTTAAAACGTATTTTTTTTTTTTAACACAAAGTTGTCCATTTATACAATATTTCTAACACATAGCATGTACATACCAAAAATGACACCCCAAAATAGATTCTCCTGCTTCTCCTGAGTACGGCGATACCACATGTGTGAGACTTCCACAGCCTGGCCACATACAGAGGCCGAGTACAGCCAAGCGTGGCTCAGCATGGCAGGGTATGGCTGGGTATGGCGGGGTATTGCAGAGTATGGTGGGGTATTGCAGAGTATGGCGGGGTATTGCAGAGTATGGGGGGTATTGCAGAGTATGGGGGGTATTGCAGAGTACGACGGGGTATTGCAGAGTACTGCAGGGTATTGCAGAGTATTGCGGGGTATTGCGGGGTATTGCAGAGTATTGCGGGGTATTGCAGAGTATTGCGGGGTATTGCAGAGTATTGCGGGGTATTGCAGAGTATTGCGGGGTATTGCGGGGTATTGCAGTGTACTGCAGGGTATTGCAGAGTATTGTGGGGTATTGCAGAATATTGCAGGGTATTGCAGAGTACTGCGGGGTATTGCAGAGTACTGCGGGGTATTGCAGAGTATTGCAGAGTATTGCGGGGTATTGCAGAGTATTGCGGGGTATTGCAGAGTACTGCGGGGTATTGCAGAGTATTGCAGGGTATTGCAGAGTATTGCGGGGTATTGCGGGGTATTGCAGAGTATTGTGGGGTATTGCAGAGTATTGTGGGGTATTGCAGAGTAATGTGGGGGTATTGCAGAGTAATGTGGGGGTATTGCAGAGTAATGTGGGGGTATTGCAGAGTAATGTGGGGGTATTGCAGAGTAATATTGGGGTATTGCAGAGTAAGGTGGGGCATAGCAGAGTATTGCAGAGTAGTGGGGATGGCTGAGCATGGATGTATGGATGGTTGTATGTCTCTGTGCAGCGCTGTGGGCACTACACAACCAGCCCACAGCGCTGCAGCCATCCATCCATCTCCCTCTCCTCCACAGTGTACCGATCGGTACACAGGAGGGGAGGAGAGGAACCGGCGTCATCAGACGCCGCCGGTCTGTTTACATGTGATCGCGCCGTCATTTGACGGCGCGATCACATGGTAAATGGCCGCGATCAGCGGCCATTTACCGGGATCCGTGATGCGCCGGGTCCTGAGGACCCGGCGGTCACGGATGTGTTCGGGTGCGCGCCCCAGGGGGCGCGCGAGAGGGGAATTCTGAGAGGACGTCATATGACGTCCTCCCAGAGTTAAGCAACCGCCCTGCAGCCGTCATTCGGCTATGGGCCGGTTGTTAAGTGGTTAAAATACAAGACTCATATCCTTTATTTATTATTTTCTTCAGTTCTCTCTTATACTCATATGTAGGATTGTTCGGCAGTTCAATATAAGTCTCACAATCTCCTAAAATGCGATACATTTCATCAAAGTAATCTGTTTCATTTAATAAAACGATGCCTCCGCCTTTGTTGGCGGGGCGGATGACCAAGTTCTTGTTATCACAAAGGGTTTTCAAGCTCACTGAGGGTAAAGGATTGTAAAATTTACGCTTGGGTGGGATCTTCGCTAAATCTCTTGTCACCAATTCTTTGAACAAATTGATGGTTGGTGGGAGTTGTGTTAGGGGGCTGAAGAGGGAGGGGTTAGATAAACCAGAATGTACCGTGCCGGACGTTGCTGCCCTGGCTATATTTCTGGTGGGGTTCGAGATGATATATCTTTGAACATTGATTTTCCTAATAAATTTATGAATGTCAATGAACGTATTCAATTTATTAAGTTTGTGTGGGGGGGCGAACTTAAGCCCCTTATTCAAAACACTCTTCTCCTCCTGTGTAAGGACAGTGTCGCTTAAGTTAAATACCCCCTGACATGTTAAGTTCTTTTTCGTTTTTCGTCTCTGGACCCTCCTCCCTCCTCTGGTCCCTCTCTTGTTTCCGGACCTCTTTTTTTGTTCAGAGTGTCCTCGCGAAAACCCCGGGTGGCACGTGGGTCTAGGTAGGGTTGTTTATAAGGGGATGGGTCATACCCAGCACTGGGGAACGGACAGACGTTCTCATTGTAATGATCACGTAACGGGGAATATCTGTTATAGGTGGAAATTGGAGGGTGTCTATAGTATGATGTATTAGGGTAGTAGGGGTGATGGGGAGAATCCTGGTAACGAACCGGAGACCCACGGTGATATGAGTTCTCCCGCTCTCGATATTGGTAATCGTAACCCTGTTGGTCACCCCTATTAGCACCTCTCCCTCTATCTCTAGAATGATGTCCTCTACCCCTGTGTTGGTTCCTAGGGGTATGGATGTTCAGCTGTCGTCCCATATGTGGAGGGGGACCACCATGGGGTCGCCCTTTATCTGCAACAGACTTAGGGCGAACCGAAGGTTCAGTGGGAGGGGCAGTATTAACCTCATTATGGGCGTTAGTCTCCATTGTGGTCTGTGAGGTAGACCCTACAATGGATTTCTGCCACCCAAATACTTTTCCCGCCTTATAGTCCCCAATATCTCGAGAGTATTTTTTATGTTTTTTTATTTTTTGTTCCTTATCCTCCTTTACAAGGTGAGCCTGCAGATTGGAGGACAGAGTGTTGTATTCAACAGAATTTTTATAAGCAAATAATTTGTCCTTCAATTCTCTGATTTCCTGAGCCAGATTGGAAAGACGAATACGTTTCCTATTAATAAGGAAATCAAGGAACTTAATCCCATCGTCATTAAAATATTGGAACCAGGAATCGAGTTCAGTCTCCCCCTGTTGGGGTTGAACATCCCATCTAAGACTACGTGGAATCATGCCCCCTGTTACGTATTGCTCTAAGAAGACCAGATCCCATTGCAGATGGAGTTCGGAGACCATGACATTCTTTAGCCTCATAAACAATCCTCCAATTTCTGTGTCATTGGAGGTGGCAACAAATACACCTTCAGTATTAACTACCCGAGATGCACGGTACTCAAAAACATCCATGTTATATGGAGTGCTATGCGCTGCGGCTATACTAAGTGTCAATTAGGTGTAAATAAGTATATAGAGGTCAAGTACAGCGCTGCGCTAGGGATAAGACACAAACAGCAGCCAACACACCCGTAGACTCAGGATCAAACTAACAATAAAAACTCAAAAGTGTGGCGCTATAAGCTACGTGAAAAGGTGATAAATAAATAATATGAAAAAATTATTTTGAATATTCAGTGACTGCAAAGCAAATATTTCGGTATGAACCAAAAAAATGCTACGTGAATGAATGTGATAGTAAATAAAATGATAACACTTAAATACATATACTGAATCAGGTGATGTAAAAATCACAAAATGATATTGAATACAAAGTCCAAATGGGTGAACAAACAAAAGCAAAAAGTCTGTGATAATAGTGCAAAAATAATGATGAACAGGTGTCTCCTGAGCATGCAGGGGGATTGTTCAGACCCGGCAACCTGGTAGATAAATGGGCCGTAGGGAGATCAGAAGTGCACAGAGGATTGAAATCGGTGCCAGGACCATCACCAGAGATCAAGGAGGCTTACCAGAAGTATTGGCCTGAAATGGCGTATGCCATACAGGTCAAAAAGGCTTGATGACCAACAGGTCTAGATATTATATCTGGTCGGATGTCATCACACAGGTGGGGGGAAAAAATCAGCACGGCTTCCTTGTCAATGGGTACACCATGAGCCAAGCGAATAATTTGTATTACATGTGAGGGATAAAAACACTCACATAGCGTGATAACGTTTAACTTGGATTTTAATATGTTTTTATATTCACCGACTTTGATATTTTTTTAATTCATTCATACATAAATTTTTTATGTTTAATGTATCTTACATATTTTTTAAGTTTTTCTAAAGTAAATTCCACATATTCTGTTTTGTCCAAGCTCCTATATAATTTACCACTACATATGTCCGCTTTCTGCTACATGCCAGAAAGATGCACAACCAGGGTGTCACCGTTAGGAGAAGACCTGCATTTAGCAAGGCAGCAATTCTAAATGCCAGCCACAACACCCAAACAAAGAGCTTCATTCAAGGGTGCAAGAAGCAGGGTCTTTACCTGGGGAGCAACAGGTGGTTGGCCACAAGTTTGTTGCATCAAGGTTCAAATAAGCTGCTTACACATCTTGTTAGGTCCTACAAGGCGAGGAGGACAAAATAAGAACACATGGACTAGATTAGCCTCAAAATTTATGAGACAGGGGTCATATTAATAGTTAGGCAGGAAAATGCAATGGGGTTGTAATGTTTTTTTCTTTTTATGTTTTTAAAGATGCAATAGGTTTTAAATGTACCTTTCATATATCCTGGATCTGTGTGTTGGATACAGCCCTAATCAATTATTCTTTTATCCCAGAAGAGCAACAGTACACAAATAAGTCAACTTACATTACCCCCTCTCCCACACACACGCACGCAAACACAAACACAAAACACCCTCTAAATAATTAAGAAACTTAAAAGATCAGCTTCAGTGAGGTATCCATAGATATTGGACACCATTCGTATTGTGTCAAAATTGTTTTTTTATTGAGGTGGAGAGGCTATTGTACTCACATATTCAGATCAATCCATAAACAAGTTCTATTTTGTAACAGTGTAACAGTGTAATTTCTGTACAGCAAAGCATATATTATTCACACATATATGTATATATATATATATATATATATATATATATATATATAGATATATATATATATCTATATATATATAGATATATAGATATATATATATATCTATATATCTATATATATATATCTATATATATATATATATATAGATATATATATATAGATATATAGATATATATATATTATATGATATCGTACCTTTATGTTTTGGATGCTAATTATTATATAATAGCTTTATTAGGATAACAATGTAAAACAATTTGCAAAGTATTATAATGTATACACAACATTAATCACAAAATATCAATATCTTTAGATTTAAATTAATTACTATATTCAAAATAGCAGAAACAATTAGCCAGTGGCTATTAGTATCATAGAAGTAAACAAGTAAAAATTGAAGGCAACATTCACCAGAAATACCAAGCCTACATTGCAAATCAGTGCAATAAATCAAAAATATCCCTTCCCTGAAACATTACATTATTTTAAGATGTTAGTTTCACATTATATTTGCATATCTTGATTTTCATAAAGAAAATGGTGTTGCTCTGATAAACAAGTAGCTTCAGGAAATAAATGACTATATATGCTTAAAATGTATTTTATGCTCATTCAACTTATTTTAATACTACAGTATATTGACTTTTGGATGGCATTTCTGATGATAACACGCTCAGGGTTTTACAGTGTAATACCAAAAAATATGTTTCTTAACTAGCAAAAAAAAAGTTCTGTTTTGGGCACAAAGGGGATGTATAATGTGATTGAATCTCCACTGGGACTGAACAGTAGGAATTAGAATTGATAATATGAGTTTGGGTTTAGCTTCATATCTACAGGAATAGCAGCACCTGAAAAAGGAAATTGCCACCAACCACTATATCACTCACATACATACAGGTCAGATCCATAAAAAAAAGTCACTTTCATCTGCCTAGGGCTGGTGCAGTGTTAACTTATCTAACGCTGCTTCTTCCTATTAGAGCATGTGAAGACAATCCATCCAGTGAATGTAAAGAGATAAAATTGGGGAACAATAGTTTCCTGCCCCCACTTCGGAGCATATAGAGCAGACTTTCTAAACCCTTGTCAACACAGAGGAACCCTTAAAATAACTTTCTGGTGTCAGGAAACCCCTGCTAAAAATTACTACAACTCATGATATATTAGTGTGATGGGCAATGAAAAGAATGCTCCTCAAACTTGTGATTATTGGAAAAAATGATCCCCTTACAGATAGCTAAAAAGATCAACAGTGTCTGTGGGAACTTACCTGAGAGGCAGAAATTGCTAATTTTTCAATGAAACCCCTAGCAACCTCTGGGGGTAACCCTGGTTGAGAAACCATGAAGTAGAGTGTTGACTCCTTATTACTGTATATGTTTCTTTTTTGCATAGTTTAGCATTTTTCTGCTGCCAGGAGAGTTACCTTTAGGGGTGGGCAATGTACATGTAGCCTTAAAATGTCTCAGTATAGCATAGTGGAGGATGAACACACCCTTGCCATCATTTTAATTGCAATGCCTAATGTTACATCATTTGGTCAGAATGCTAAGACAACGGTATGTACACTATGGGCTAGGGTAATGTCTAAGGCCGCATACACACGAGCGGACTTTTCAGCAACAGCATTCCGGCGGACTTTCGTCAGACTTTTGATGGACTTCCAACGGACTTTTGAAAGAACAGACTTGCCTACACACGATCACACCAAAGTCCGACGGATTTGTACGTGGTGACGTACCACCGGACTAAAATAAGGAAGTTAATAGCCAGTAGCTAAGCTAATAGCTGCCCTAGCGTGGGTTTTTGTCGGACTAGCATAAAGACGAGCGGATTTTTCTACTGGACTCGGAAAGATTTGAAGCATGTTTCAAATCTAAAGTCCGTCAGATTTTCGACTGGAAAAGTCAGCTGAAGGTCCGATGAAGCCCACACATGATCAGATTGTCCGCTGGACTCGATCCTTCGGACCAGTCCAGTTAAAAAGTCTGCTTGTGTGTACGCTGCATAAGGCTATGGAAATATCAAAGTTAGAATACTAGTGTTTGGAATACTCCTTGCAGCACTAGAATGGATTATAAAAAAAAACAAAATATATGGGATGTCAGCTGTTTTTTGCTTTATTGCTTTTTCCTACAGGCAGAGTGGTAAATGAATACTTAGACATGCAAAAGTTGAGAAATTAGAAAAAGTAACTTCTCTTTGTCTATCGGTATTCAGGTTAACCACTTGCCGACCAGCCGCCGCAGTTGTACTGCGTCAGAATGGCACGGCTGGGTGAAACAACGTTATGTAATGTTGCTTCGCCCTGTGGCCACTAGGGGTGCGCAAAACAGTGTCAAAAATAAATAAAAATACAGAGACAGCTTTAGCAAATCCTTTATTAAAAACAAAAACAATGTTATCTAAAGTAAATCCAGTGCCAATCACGATGAACACCACCGTCAACTCGGAAAAAAAAGAGTTCTGTACCTGACGCTAGTTCCCACCATCTGAGAGCTCTGCCACGTCCAGCAGCTAAATAAACTTGGCTAGGCCACCTGGTGATGTCACCAGATGACTCCTGCCCCCTCGTAAACTCATCGACCCAGCATTCCCGATCAATGATGTCACACGTGGTGTGACATCATCAGGTGGCACAGACCCTTAATTTATTTAGTGGGAGGCAGCAGAGCTGTCAAATAGCAGGAGCCAGTATCGGGTTCAGACCTTTTTTGTGGTTTTTTCAGGTCAGCGGACATTGTTTTTTTTAAAATAAAGGACTTGTCAAAAAGTTTACCCCATACTCATTCCCATAGAGAAGGCTTCCAGATTCTGATAAGTCCACCACCCCTTGTCCCTATCAACATGGGGACAAGGTGATTTGGGGGGAGCTCCCCTACCCCAAAGCTTTCGCTCGTCCCCCTTTCCTGGCCTGCCAGGTTGCATGTTCAGATAAGGGTCTGGCATAGATTTTGGGGGTACCCCATGCCACTCTTTTTAATTTTGGCAGACCTAAGGGTCTGGTATGGATTGGGGGGACACCCACGCTGTTTTTTTCTCAATTTTAATTGCCGGCAATTCTTTTGTTTACATTTAGCTGTCAGTGGGGAGCCCTGCTGACAGCTGGTCAGTCATCAATTGTGAAGGAAGTGGCGGCCAGCTTGCTGGTCGCTCCCTAACAAACAGCTATAACACAGAAGAGGAGGGAGGAAAATAGAAAAAAAGCAGCCAAATCATATTCAAATCTGATGACATGTGTAATTCAGAAGTGCTCCCATACAAGTCATTGAGCTTGTAATTTGCCCCAGAACCACACTGCAGTACTTATAAAACATACCGGGCTCTTTTTCAATTTGCACTGTGGATGCACTGCATATACAGTATGTGAACAGCTACAATAGAAACCAAGGTTATTTCACATGTCATGTGAAGCGGATGTGGTTTAAATCACATCCAATGCACAGACATGTGAACCGGGACTTACAGTCTGCAGACTTGAAGGTATCGGTTTTAGTATCAGAGCATTTGCTCAAGTACAAGTACTCATGCAAATTAGGGATGAACCCGTGGTTCGAGTCAAACATAAGTTTGAGTTGAACATCAGTGTTTGCCCGTTCGCTGAATACCGAATATTATGGGGAGTTTGTGGGAAATTCGAGCACCCGTGGAACGCGCCATAATGAACAGCGAGACCGTCAATGCACTGCGAGATCAAAGTTTATTGATGGCTGCTGATTGGCCAAAGCATGCACCTGACCTGCATGCTTTGGCCAATCACAGCGTGCTCTGCTGTGAGAGCCATGATTGGCCAAAAGCAGGGTGCCTTAGGCCAATCATGGCTCAGGGGGCTGAGTCCACGCTCCACATTATGTATGGCAGCCGTACATAGTTTTATAAATGAGAGCAGCAAAATGACATTTGTAAAGGAAAAAATGTAATTTAACTGCCCGCGGCTGTAATGTATTGCCGGATCCCGGCAATAAACATAAAAATCATTGAAAAAAATGGCATGGGTTCACCCCCCCAGTCCATTACAAGGCCCTTTGGGTCTGGTATGCATATTAAGGGCAACCCTGTGCCAATTTTTTTAAGAAAATGGCCTAGAGGCCCCCCAAAATCCATACCAGACCCTTATATGAGCATGCAACCTGCAGGCTGCAGGGAAGGGGGGGGCAAGAGAGTGCCCCCCTCCTGAACCGTACCAGGTCACATGCCCTCAACATGGGGAGGATGCTTTGAGGTCCCCTCCCAAAGCATCTTGTTCCCATGTTGATGGAGACCAATGCCTCATCCCCACAACATTTGCCTGGTGGCTCTGGGGGTCTGCGGATGGGGGGCTTATCGAAATCTGGAAACCTCCTTTAACAAGGGGACCCCCAGATCCCGGCCCCTCCCCTATGTGAATGGGTATCGGGTACATTGTACCTGTACACATTCACCAAAAAAGAGTAAAAATTGAGACAGTTTGGGACAATTCCTTTATTAAAAAAGAAAAAGAAGTGTCCCACGATGTCTGACGACCCGAAAAAAAAAAAAGAAACCGGAAAAAAATCTGCATCGATGGGAGGCTCCCGCTGAGTGTAGGCTTTTTCCAATAACAGCTGTTATATAGCTGAGGGCGAGGCCACCCAGTGATGTAAAGGGTGACCCCACCCCCTTGCGATGTCATGTGACAACTTATCAATAATCTTATACCGAGTACATAGATACCATTGACGGCATGCTTTAAAATTGCGCACAAACGTGCAGCGGCAACAAACTGCATATATTTTGAAAAGCCTTTAAAAGCCTTTACAGGTTACCACTTTAGATTTACAGAGGAGGTCTACTGCTAAAATGACTGTCCTCGATCTGACGTTTGCAGTAATACCTCACATGCATGGTGCAATTGCTGTTTACATATGACACGAGAACAACGCTTGTGTTTGCCTTTGCACGCGAGCACGGGGGAAAAGGGATGCTTTTTTTTTTTTTTTTTTTTTAATTAGTTATTTTGCTTTTTTATTTTATTTTTACACTGTTCCTTTCATTTTTTTAATCTTTTTTTGTTATCACAGAGAATGTAAATATCCCCGGTGGGACAGGAGAGCCTGAGAAAACCAAGGAAGACAACGGGAGGGGGTGGAGAGGGGGGCACATTCTCTCCCACCGCTTGTAAAAGCAGTCTAGCAGCTAAATAGCTGCTAGGATTGCTTTTACATGAAAGCAGACTGCTGGCTGAAAAGAATGATGCCAAGATGACACTTAAACCTGCAAGCATCATTCTGGTATAACCACTCAAAGTCCAGCAACATACCAGTACGTTGCTGGTCCTTGTTGGGTATATATTGTTATTTTCTTGTTTTTCATGCAGCCTGTGGGCTGAACAAAAAAAAGATATTGATCGGTGCGTATGCCCACCATTAGAATACCGCCCTGTATCCACCCAATTCTAATGATGGGCACACATGCACCATTTTTTTTCTTTACTGTGGTGGTGAATTCCCCTCCTACAGAGCTGGATTCGCTGATTTACGTATCGTGAGAGCAAATGCTGTTGCTGTCAAGATAAATAAATCACACAAGGTTGGATTTTCCGACAAGCTCACATCGAACATTTGTTGTTGAAAATTCCGACCGTGTGTACGTGG
Source organism: Aquarana catesbeiana (assembly GCF_042186555.1). Lineage (NCBI taxonomy): Eukaryota > Metazoa > Chordata > Amphibia > Anura > Ranidae > Aquarana > Aquarana catesbeiana. The sequence continues at coordinate 647,772,435 of NC_133324.1, forward strand.
CATAATGGTGAAATCACCTTCTACAGCGCTGGAGTCGCTGATTTACGTATCGTGGGAGCAAACGCTGTTGGTGTCAAGATAAATAAATCAGTGCTGCAGCTGAATGGCGTACCAGAAAACAAAAAAAATAGTTAACAATAAAACACAGTAAACAGTAAAATATAAAAGAATTACATACCTGAAAAGCAAACATGATAAAACATAGTAACAATAAAACATTGCAGTTAAGCATAGAATACAGTAAAAAAGAGCAGAACAATAGAGAGAGAATAGAGAGAGAGAGACAGAACTATAACACTACAACTATTTTTGGCTTTTTATTTTATTTTTTGTTTTTTTGTTTTTTGTTTTTTTAATTTTTTTTACACTTTTATTTGTAACTGTAGCTGTAACTGTAACGGTTCGGTTCCAGGTTCGGGTCTCTCAAAATGCGATGGCATCTTTGGAGACCCTGTGAAAGTGGGTCCTAGTCTGTGCAGTGCTGTACCCTATGCTAATATTCCACTAGTGTGTTGTAGCGTTCAAAACAGTCACCGATTCAAAGACCAAGATGGTCAGGACAGGAGAGACAATAATAGCGAGTGTCACGCCTATATCCACATTTCCTACAGACACAACATTTTCTTTGGGCTGATCGTTGGGTAGGGGTACCAGGGAGGACATACGGAAAATGTCTCTCATTCAGCCGGCTTACTGCATTTGCATTGGGAAGTTGGAGCACAGCACCGTCTGGAAACAGAAGAGCTGTGGCGGTCTCTTCGTGGAATTTAAGCAATGATACAGTTTGTCCTGATGCTTTGTATAGCACATAAGCGTTCAGCAGAGCCAATTGGAATAAGTAAGAAGGCCAGTATGGTGGCCTGAATTTATGGGAGGAGCCCGGGGGGTATTTAAGCAGCCCGCTCGCCTGTGGTCTTTGTCGGTTTCCCGTGAGTGATACTACATCACTAGGCCGACTATTGGCGTTCATGAGTTACGTGTTCGAAACTATCAGAGGATTTTGGTTTCCGTTCACAGTTTTTCGTACAACGTGTCTGGCTCGGCTGTCGCAGATAGGGTTTCTTCATTTCATGCATCGCTATTTGCTAGATATCGTATGTTGCCCGTACCCCGATACGGAAACTTATGAGTCATTTGTTAAGAATCCCTGCAAGTAGCACTTATCCACCGATTCGTGCCTCTATCATATCTAAACATTTCATTCATTTTACGTACCTCACTCTGATTCGAATCCAGTCGCGTCCGCTCGCACTGGTTCATTCAGGCGAGTCTCTATTGTTTTGGCAGCCATGTTTCATACCATGCTCCACAGTCCGGTTCGTTGTCAGTCACAAACTCCGACTCGTGCCTCTGTCATGGTTTATCATTTCAATCATTTCACTAATTTCACTGTCACTTACCGCACTCCGATTCAAATACAGTTGCCTCTGTGATGCACCGATTTGTTCCGGCGCACCCCAGTTGTTTTTTGGCCTCATTTCATTCCATGCTTCAGAGTCCGGTTCATTGTCAGTCGCAGTCGCAGAATACCTATTCGTGCCTCTAACAATGCAAATCATTTCACTCATTTCACTGTCACGTAGCACGCTCCGATTTGAATCTAGTCGCATCCGTGATGCACCAGTTCGTTCCGCCGTTCCCCAGTGTTTTGGCCTCATTTCATTCCATGCTCCAGAGTCCGGTTCGTTGTCAGTCACAGTTGCGGCACACCAATTTGTGCCTCGGACATGGCAAATCATTTTCACTCATTTCACTGTCATGTACCGCTCTCCAATTCGATTCCAGTCACATCTGTGATGCACCAATTCGTTCTGGCGTCCCCCAGTTGTTGTTTGGCCTCATTTCATTCCATGCTCCAGAGTCTGGTTCGTTGTCAGTCCCAGTCGCGGCACACCGATTCGTGTCTCTGTCATGGCAAATCATTTCACTCATTTCATTTCACGTACCTGTCACTCTGAGTCGAATCCAATCGCTTCCGCGACACACCATTTCATTCCAGTGTGTCCCAGTTGTTTCTGTTTTTCATTTCGTACCTGCTCCACAGTCCAGTTCGTTGTCAGTCGTAATCGCGGCTCACCGATTCGTGCATCCGTTAGGGTAATCATTTCACTCATATCATTTCACATACCTGTCACTTCGAAGTTACACAACCCAGCCACTTAGTCACCTCCTAATTTTAGGTAGTCAAAGCCTCTCACCATTGTCGTCTGTAATTTCTCCTCTAGGTCAGTCAGGTTCAGTAGGTCCATCCTGCACCAGGTTGAACGTTATTTCCCCAGGTAAAAAAGAAAAAAAAAAGGGAAAGAGGGAAGAAGAGTATACATATGAAAAAAAAGGAGAAACAACCTCGACTTTCATGTCACCCCTAATTTAGGTTCCAGTCGATCGGGTTTTTGACCCCAAAGACAGGACATCGCGTCTAGGGCACAAGTTACCCAGAGCCATGTCACAAGCTGGCATTGAAGACTTCACGGCCCCTCTGTGATCTACTCCGGTTTCAGAGTGCGGCAGCATGCAGTCCCTCAGGGGATGGAACTAGTTGACAGCAGAGCTGAGGTGCAGGTGTGTGCCCTTCCCCGCTACGGCCAGGAAGGCCAAGCTCTTCAGGCCCCTCTTCCCTTCGCCAGGCACAGTTGGGCCCAGCACCCAGCAGGCGTCTCTTCAGTCTATATCTGCTGCCATCTCTCAGCTCCACTCCATGGTGTCATCCCTGTCTACCACAGTAACGGACATTCTGGACGGCAAGGACATCAACCTTGCCTCCCTCATTTCAGTCCACGACCTGGCAGAAAACAAATCTTATACCTGGGGAGACGTATCAGTGGTCCTCAAGGTTCAAAGACTCCAGGCTCAACCGCAAATTATCAGTACCAGAATTTGCTTTGGCCTTTGGGATGCTGAGGGATGTCCTATCCTCAGCCACTCCCAGCAGGAGGGAAGAGCTGGACCTGTATCTTCACACCATGGTGGACCTGGGCTATAAGTATGGAGGCTTCTCATTTTACGATTATCATCGTTCCTTCTCCACCAAAGCAGCAGCCAGGCTCACACAATTCCAAACAGGCACGGATTGGAGCCTCATGGACACAGAGTTGTTCTGCCATCACTTTGCCGCCCTGCGCTCACCACTATGTGCTATCTACCAGTCCTCCACCCACACCGCTACCTGGTGCGCCTACGCAGCAGTTAGGCGTCCCTTCAAATTTCCCTCCACCTCCAGCACAGTTCAGGACCTATCGGCCCCAGTACAGATGCCCCAGGTGGACAAGTTCAGATGTTCCGTTCAGACACTAGGGGGAGCAGCCATCTGCAATAATTTTAATTACGGGTTGTGTAATTTCAGCCAATGCCACTTGCTCCACATCTGTGTCATATGCCACAGGGCACATCCTAAAAATCTATGCCAGGTCAAGCAGCAGAAGAAGTTCTGACTAGGCCGAGTAAATATCCTGTGGCTGGGGCTTTACCACACCTCACACCCCACTCCCTCTCTGGCCACTTTCCTTATCCAAGGATTTACAGCAAGATTTCATACCGGCCTCATCTCACTGCCCCACATGTCTCATGAATGTAGGAACCTCTGCTCAGCGGCCATCGACGAACAGGCCATAGATCAACTGTTACAGGCTGAACTAGAACAAGGCTTCATCATAGGCCCCTTCACTCAGCCCCCCTACAACACCTGGGGAGTTAGCCCTATTGGGCTTTGCAAGGGCAAGTTCTCAAATAAAGTTTGCTTGGTGTACGACCTGTCTGCGCCTCATTCTTCCCACGTTCCGAGCCTGAATTCCATAATCCCCTCGGAGGAATTCTCCCTGAAGTATGCTTCTGTAGACATGGCAATTCAGGCCATTATCAAGGTAGCAAACAAAAATACAATAATTTTGCGCTACTCATAAAAATTAAAAGATGACGCATAAAGCAGCCAGCATCCACAATGTAGGAACAAAGCAAAACAGATGGGTGATATAAATGCAGCGCTAAATAGAGGTGAACGGTGCACATAAATGTGACTACCAGACATATAAAAAAGTGGTGTAAAATAGGTGAAAAAATATTATAAACGGCACAGTGGTGCAGTGGGTAGCACTCTCACCTTGCAGTAAGAAGGGTTGCTGGTTCGAATCCCGACCACGACACTACCTGCCTGGAGTTTGCATGTTCTCCCTGTGTCTGCGTGGGTTTCCTCCGGGTACTCCGGTTTCCTCCCACACTCCAAAGACATGCTGGTAGGTTAATTGGATCCAGTCTAAATTGGCCCTAGTATAGGTATGAATGTGAGTTAGGGACCTTAGATTGTAAGCTCCTTGAGGGTATAGGGACTATAGGGGTATAGGTGAATGTATAATATATATATGTAAAGCGCTGCGTAAATTGACGGCGCTATATACGTATAAGTACCTGAAATAAATTAAATAAATTATAAACAATTTTTTTCATGAAATAACTATTTAGTCCATAGCCATATAAGTGTCCAACTCAGTGAGTGTTATAAACATATAAGTGTCCAACAAGGTGGGATGATATGTTTATGGGTGGACAAGAAGTTAATCTTAGATGTCATATAAATCACAGGGATGGTGTCTCAAAACTCTTGGATGCCATGTAAATCACAGGGATGGTGTTCCAATAGTCGATATCCACAAAAAAGTATAGAAGGAGCAAATACCCTTACCGGAATGGGTGGACACGTTTGCCATACGGCTAGGTGTCATACAGGCTTGTGGATCAGCGATCCCAATGGAAGCTCGATGGGAGGACATATACAGCAGGTTCTCCTGGTTCCTCTGTGGCAATCGTTGGTGAGCTGAGGGAGATGGATGATCCGGAACTCGATGTAGGTGTCTCACCCGCAAAGGTATGATGGAGGAATGCAGCCCGGCAAATCAGCATCACCTCCTCTTTGCTAAAGATCTTCTTTAGCAAAGAGGAGGTGATGCTGATTTGCCGGGCTGCATTCCTCCATCATACCATTATCAAGGTAGGCACAGGCGCCTGGCTCTCTAAGGCTGACATTTCGGACGCTTTTAAGCTTCTGCAAATCCACCTGTCCCTCTGGTGCTGGAACAGCATTAAATGGAAGGAGTCATACTTCTTCCCTAACAAACAGACCTGTGGCTCTAAGAGTAGCCCCTGGCTCTTCAACACTTTTATTAAATAAACATGAATACCGTGCTCAGACAAAAACTCAATCAACAAAAAGCAGCAACAATAAACCATCTAATACCTAATGGTGCTAATGTAAAAACTAATGTGAAAAAGTTGCTCTAAAGTAAAAGTTTCCCTATACAAAAGAAAGTAAAAATCAATAAACATACAAGAATCAAGGACACACCCGGATCAAGAGTGCACCCTAAGCTCCTTCAGGTGATAGGTATATAAATAAATAGTGAAACCAATACTATAGAAACAATTGAAATCGATCATGTCCAAATAGATTAATACATAAATACATAGTGTCCATATGTAAAATAGGTAAGTATAATGAGCAACGTCTTTCTTTAGGTGTGATAAATAAACATAAAATTATATGGATAATAGTTCACAGCAGGTATCAGGGTCTGAATAATCAGCCTTGTTCTTTGATGCCAAAAATGGGAGACAAATTGATGTAAAACTCTGTATGTGATAACCCTTACCTGAAGAGCGGGGTCATACGAGCGGACAGATTAAGCCCTCTGCGGGGACACTTGAATCCTCTAGTCTCTCGGGTCTTTTGGTTGCTTTGAAGGGTCAGCAGAGATTTCGCCAAATAGCATTGAATGCTCATCAGCTGGATGTCCCCAATCTGATTGCTGACACAATCACGCCACATGTGACCTGGTACACGGGTGTCTTTTGTTGTTTGTTTTAGTTAGCCGGCTTTTTTATGCATCCATGCACTTTTTATGCAATATCTCTGTATATGTTGCCTTACAAGCTTTTGCTTGTTTAGTCAGCAATAAAGATTTTTGTTTTTAACCTACTACACGATTGGAGTCCCTCTATGTTGCTCACTCGTGGCTGGGAGCCCGAGTGTGCATTTCTTTTCAGATTGGGGACATCCAGCAACTTTTTCACATTAGTTTCTTCAACACTTTCGCACAGTCCCTCAACTGGATACTGTCGCACCAAGCTCAGTGTCAAAAAGTCATCCATTACCTAGATGACTTCTTGCTAATTGAACAGCCCGATGTGCTCCCAGGAGACCTCGATTCAATTAGGGATTGAACACCGTACTTTTTGTACAAGCTTTTGGAGTCACCTAATTTTAATGGGGTGTGATGGACAGACCCCCAGGCTTTTATTCTGCATGTTGTCATGCTGGTATGTTGGTTCTCCTAAGGTATTTTAATGCCAATGGCTTTTGTTTTGCGCATCGAGGCCTTTAGGTAAGACTGCATAGGTTAAGCATTTTAATAAATAAATAAATAAATAAATAAATAAGAGTCGTCTTTGGGAATCTCAATGTTCCCATTGCGGAACACAAAGTATAAGGCCCAGCACACTCCATCACCTTCCTCGGAGTCAACATAGACACTGGCTCCACCTTGGCCAGCCTCTCCCCCGACAAACTGACCCGCATCAGGTCAGTTCTTGAAGACTTCACCCGTACACAGGGGTGTACTAAGAAGCAGCTTCAATCCTTCTTGGGAATGCTCAATTTTGCAATGAGGATCATTTTCCATTTCACGCCTCCATCTGTCAATGTGGAAGGAGTTCCTGACTACATGGAATGGTATATCCGTGTTCATACCATCAATATCACCCCTATCACCGCAGGTAGTGACAGATGCCGCAGTCTCCCCAGGCTTCGCTGCAATTTTTGGCCACCATTGGTTCGCAGGACCATGGCCTCCAGGAGATACTTCTAATCCCCAGGTTTACCCGGACTTCCTCCCTGTTTGAACTATATCCAATCGTGGCAGCCGCTCAGCTCTGGGGTCATAACTGGACTGGACAAACTGTGGCCTTCGCCAACGACAAGCAGGCCACGGCCGATATTATTAACAAAGGCAAGTCCAAGTCGCTCCCGATTATGTCCTTCCTACGCAGGCTGGTACAGCTATCTCTACAACACCAGTTTAATGTCCATTGCATGTTCATTCCGGGCAGTGCAACCTCGCAGCAGACGCATTGTCCCGCTTTAATTACAATTCCTTTTTTCAGCAGAAACCTGGAGCCGCCCCAGTATCAGCCCTTATCCCTCCTTGGTCTCAGCTGACTCTGGACTAGAACAGCATCTTCACAGCATGACCCAGCTCATCAACTAATCTTCATCCCACAACACGCTCAAAGCCTACCACACAGCTTGGAATGTATTCAGCAAATTCCTAGCATCCTGCTCCGTGGTAACGTCAACAGACACTAAGCACATACTGGCTTTTATCTCATATTGCCATAATCAATTGGCCCTATCTCATAACACCATCCGACTATACTTAGCCGGCATCCAACACTTTCTGGCTTTATGAAATCCTGCTAAACCATCCTTATTCACATCCCATACGATCCGAGCCATCCTACGCGGCATCCAGAAACAACAACCCATAATCAATGCCAAACGTTTACCTATAATGAGTGCCATCTTCAGGGATATGTTTACTATCCTTGCTAGTTCTCTGTTTGGCCTTCTCCCCAGCCTGGTCATACAAGCAGCCATCCACCTAGCCTACTATGGGTTTTTGCAGCCTAGCGAGTTTACCTGCAGCAACCCCGCCAAGTTTTGCGTAGACATCACCTGGCTCGCTACCAAGACCATTTCATCCTCCACCTTGCAGTATCCAAAACCCAGCAATCAGGCTCTGGGGTAGACATCTATCTCTACAAAACAAACAATGTCTGGCGTCCAGTAACAATACAATAGAATAGTCAAACTCTAGTCCCCTGCTACCTTTTCTGATCAAACCCTTGAGTGCCTGCCAGTTCATCAAACACGTGAGGATTCTTCTACGCAACCTACACCTCAACCCCAGTCACTCATTCTGAGATTAGGCAGGTGGAAGTCTGCCTGCTTCGCCCACTACATCCCCAATCCTCAGGTAGAATTGGCACGAGCATTCACCAAGCTTGCTCAATGAATAAAACTAAAACTAATAAAAACTACACCCCTACATGTTTTTGCCCCCTTATTTGGTATACTGACCTTTAGACCAGGGCACACTTCAGGTCCATTTTATATTGTAAGTCTTATGGCAAGTCTATGTTGTTCACATCCGTATCGGCCATAGGGCTTTGACCATAAGTAAGAAGGCCAGTACGGTGGCCTGAATTTATGGGAGGAGCCTAGGGGGTATTTAAGCAGGCCGCTCACCTGTGGTCTTTGTCGGTTTCTTGTGCGCGATACCCTCCCTCCCATCCCATTTTTAGGGCATTTCTCAAATTCATTTCTCTCCACAAACATATCCATTACTAATCTTGGGTATGCCCCCTTATTTGGTATACCGACCATCAGACCAGTGCACACTTCAGGTCCATTTCATATTGTAAGTCTTATGGCAAGTCTATGTTGTTCACATCCGTATCGGCCATAGGGCTTCGACCATAAGTATACAGACACTTTTTTATACCAGCACCTGGCCTTGTGGCAATTAAGTATGGCACCAGCTACTGGTTGTTGAGGTCCACCCCTCCCATAAGCTCGGGTAAGCTCCGGCGATTAGATTGCACAGTGCCACATGCGCCAATTCCATGATCAAACAAGTAACTAAAAAGTGTCACGCTCATGTAATAATTTTTCACGTACAAGTGGTACCCCTTTCCAAATAAGGATGACAACAAGTCCCACACAATCTTACCAGTGCTCACTATGTAGTCTGGGTAGTTCTCTGGCTCCACGTGACTATCTTTTCCATAAAAATATATGTATAGCCTGTGGCCCTGTCACAGTGCTTATACATCTTGACCCCATATCTGGCACGCTTGCTGGGAAGATACTGTTTGAAAGACAAGTGGCCAGAAAACTTAATCAGGGTCTCATCAACACAGACAACTTGATCGGGAGAAGGCAAGGCTGCAAACTGTTGGTTGAAGTGATTTACGAGGAGCCGAATTTTGTGTAGCTGATCGTATTCAGGGTCACATCGAGGGCGACAGAGTTCATTGTCATTAAAATGCATTAACCGCAAGATCTGCTCGTATCGTGCCCTGGCCATGGAGGCAGAGAACATGGGCATATGATAAATTGGGTCAGTGGACCAATATGACCGTAACTCACTCTTTTTAGTTATGCCCATGAGGAGGGATAGGCCCAGAAAGGTCTTACATTCGGAAACCGTAATAGGTTTTCATTCTCTGGCAAGGGTCAAATGGGGATTAGTGGCAATGAATTGGCCAGCATAAAAATTGCTTTGTTCCACAATAGATCTATAGAGATCGTCCATGATAAAAATCAAGTGATGTAAAATCAACTGTTTCCACCTGAATTCCAGGTTGGCCAGTGAACGGGGGAGGTACGGGTGCTGCAGAAGTGGTGGGCTCCCAATTCAGATTGACAAATGCAGCATGAAGGGCACTATGGGCTCAACAGGCCTGTGTTTGTCTTCTTGGTGGCTGCGGGACTCTACTTGTGCTAGCCACCTCACCAGCTTGAACTGCACCTATGGGACGTCACCACGTGATACTGCAGTGCTGGTGTGACTATGACCAGGGTGTACTAGGCCTCTGGTGCTTGCCAGTTCACCAGAAGATGAGTGGCACTAGTACTGTCTCCCTGTTCCATATGAGAGCCCTGCGGTTCTTGCACTTCAACAACAGCAGAAAAACGGGGTCGGGTACGCCTGACCTTGGCAGGGACCACTATTCCGTCATCAGAGCTATCTGTCAGGGTGTCGCTGCTGTCTATGGGTGCGAATACTGAGCCTGAATCTGACAGATGTGTAACTTCCACTTCACTCTCATCTGTCATGCTCAGAAATGTGTAGGCCTCTTCACTAGTGTACCTTTGATTGGACATTTTGGCCATTAAATTTACTGGTACAACTAGTGAGACTCACAGGAAAAAAGAGCACATGACTGTCAGCGACTGCTTTAAATGCTACCAAAAAAACTACTAGTGTTTGCAGGGATCAGGCCTGACTCTGTGAACATTGCAGTTATTTGTGTTGTGTTTTTGTAAGAGACGGTGATCGATTAATACTGCACTTGGGTAAGCTGGGCTGGGCGGAGGGACAAAACGCAGGTGCTAGCAGGTATCTGTGTTGATCCCGCTAACGCTTCATTTTTGGGAACCCAATCTACTGGGGGTGCTAGTATAGATCTGATCAGATCAGATATTGATCAGTTCAGACACTATACTACTAAGGGAGGTGTATGGTGCGTGCATGGGTGTTAGCACTACTGGCACTAATCTGATGCTGCCTGGGGTGAAGCAGACCATAACTGACGCTAAAACCTAACTGATGTCACTCGTCGGGCGATCAGAGGGTTTAACCTTCATTGGGTAATATACGGCGGGTGCCCTAACGCTATAAAAAACAAGCTAACTAACCAGCATCACCCATAACACTAATACGGTGATCACTGGTGACAGGGGGTGAAAGGGTTAAAGTTGGGGCAATCAGGGGCCTAAAACCTTTAGGTAGTATATGGAGGTACCTGATGCTATAAAAACCTGATGGTGAAACTAATCAACTAACTGGCTAACCCGTGACACTAATACGGCGATCAGAAAAAAGATCTATTAGTGACACTGGTGACGGGTTGAAAGGGTTAACTGGGGGGCGATCAAGGGGTTAAACCTTTATTAGGGGGGTTTAGGGGGTACCCTAGACCTACCTTTGCCTACTAACTGCCCTAACACTTATTACAGTCACAAATTACACCAATGCAGTGATCAGTGAAAAATCTGACAACTGCAATTGGTGACACAGTGACAGGGAGTGAAGTTAACTGGGGGGTGATCGGGGGGTGATGGGGGGTGACAAGTGTACCTGTGTGTACTGGTGTTAATGTATTTTTGTGCAACTCACGTTTATACGTCCTCTCTCCTCTCTGGAACCGAAAAGAATTCCACGAGAGGAGATGACATCACTTCCCCTGCCTGTGTTTACACTTACAGGCAGGGAAAGCATTTTCATTCTCCAGAACCGATCAGCAGGTCCAGGCAAGAAAAATAATTGGCCTGGACCTGAGGACTGATCGCTTCTATAACGAGACCAACTGCTGCAGGCATGGGGGGGTACGCGCCCCCTGCCCGTGAGAGCGAGGGACATACAGGTACGCTCATTTCTGGACTTGAGCCATTCTGCCAACGTATATTGGCGTGCGGCAATTGGCAAGTGGTTAAATTACTTTTTTTTCTTTAGAAATGTCATTTTGCTGTGGTACTGTTCTAAACACTACTGCACTACTTTACAGGCATACTAAGGACACCCCCCAGGCCCGATATTTGAAGGAATATTTCATTTTTATTGTTTCACCTTAAGCATTATTAAAATCACTGCTCCCGAAAAAACGGCTGTTTTTAAAACTTTTTTTGCATTGATACATGTCCCCTGGGGAAGGACCCAGGTCCCTAAACACTCTTTTATGACAATAACTTGCATATAAGCCTTTAAAATTAGCACTTTTGATTTTTCATGTTCGTGTCCCATAGACTTTAAGGGAGTTCACGTGTTCGCACAAACTTTTTGCCTGTTCACAAGTTCTGTTCCGAACCGGGGGGGGGGGGGGGGGGGCGTTCGGCTCATCTCTAATGCAAATGCTTAGTATCAGCATTGATTCTGATATCGGCATTGATGCAACGCAACTTGTAGAGCTTCATCTTTTACAGTAAGGCATTGTTGTTGTGCAGTAAACTCAGGGCTTTTTTTCAGCGGGAACGCAGGGAACGCAGTTCCGTCACCTCCAGCACTAAATGTATGTGTGCTGGAGGGTCTATTGATGCTGGCTGCTGGGGGATTTATTGTCACTGGTGGGGATCTGTTTTTGTGTGGGGGATCTATTGTTGCTGGGGGGGTGTCTTATGTTGCTGGGGGAGAGGTCTGTTGTTGCTGTATGCTGATGGGTCTATTGATGCTGGCTGCTGGGAGATCTGTTGTAGCTGCTGGGTGGATCTTTTGTTGCTGGGGGTTGTATTTTGTTGTGGGTGGTCCATTGTTGCTGTGTGTGTGTTGGGGGGGTCTATTGTTGCTGGGGTGGGATCCATTGTTGCTGTGTGTGTGGGGGGGAGTCTATTGTTGCTGGGGTGGGGTCCATTGTTGCTAGGGGGGTCTATTGTTGTGTGAGGGATCTATTGTTGCTGTGGTGAGGTCTATTGTTACTGGAGGGAGGCTATTGTTGCTGGGGTGGGGTCCATTGTTGCTAGGGGAGTCTATTGTTGAGTTACTGATCTATTGTTGCTAGGGTGGAATCCTATTGTTGCTGAGGGGACCTATTGTTGCTGGGATGGGGTCCAATGTTGCTGAGGTGGGGCCCATTGTTGCTGGGGAGTCTATTATTGTGTGAAGGATATATTGTTGCTGGGGGGGTGTTCTATTGTTGCTGGCTCCAGGGGATCTATTTTATTGCTTTTCTTGTTATTAGATAAGAGCAAATTCCATACAAATTATTTAGCACCACAAAATGATACTTGGGGCAGTACTGGGAGGTGGGTAGGGGGTGGGACCAAGGGCCGGTGCTCAGAGGAGCGTAGGGTGCGTAGACAAGGGGGAACTCAGAAGGGGGGAGTTCCTGCACCTATTCTCTGAGAAAAAAAGCCCTGCGTAAACTATACCAATTCCTTTTGTCAGTAATCTTTTAACCCAAGGACCCCTGCTGGTGAGTCATTAGGCTATTGTGGTGTTCACACTTCTGGCCTGTACATGTCTCTATTTACAGTTGTTACATATATAAAACTTCTTATTCTCTGTACAAGTTTGTTGCATTTCCTGTTACTGTTCATCAATGGGTGACTGCACTTGTTAATAAAGCTCTTTATCACTACTCTGCTTACAAGACTACAGGACACAACAAGATTGGTGATGAAAATATTAATTCTAGCTCTAAAGCAAGTTGTATCTTTTCTTCCACACGCTGCTGAGCCTGCAATGGCTTTTGCTGCTTGTATTCACATGTTTGACAATTACATGGGATTGCAGGAGACACTCAACCATAAAGAAAAAATACCAACACCAAATAATAAGAAATGTAACCATGGCATTAAAATGGCCACTGCACTTTTTTATGGATTTAAAGCCCCACCCCAGACTCTTAGCAACCCTTCCTCCCACCCCACTCTAACTAACTGCCGGTATAAAAAAGAGCTATCCAAATGTTAATTTTTCCTTAACTGAAGCCAAAATCACGTGATGATCCTTCTCTCTTCCTCTTTACTCCCTGGGAATCTTTTTTGAATGTCCGTATTACTGCCTGCACATGAAGGCAACACTTGGAGTTACCAGGTTCTCTCTTATAAGCAAAGGCAGGATAACTAATTGGTATGATGAAGGGAACATTTCCCAGGAAGTAAATGAGCAGGAAAAAATGCTTGGTCCCTAGAGTAGGAAATTAGCTTAGCTCATAGAGGAAACTGTAACTTTGATCCCGTAAACTGCAGGATGGCATAGGAAGAGGTGTTGAGAATCAAGACCAATCGACCTATGAACAAGGCGCTATTTAAACCAAATTTTTGCCTGGTGTTGAACTTTAAATAAATTAAATTAATAAATTACAAACTTTAAAGCATTTGTTTGCCTGGTGTTTCTGCCAGTCCCTCTTCTTTCCAATTCAAAACTGACCACACTAAGCAGGAGAACACACTGTGGTCAGTTCTCTAGCTTTGCTCTCTCCAACGATCAGACTTGTCCTGACATGCCTCCCTTGCACAGCTTTTCACTGGAAAAAGTAGTGTGCTGCTGCTTCTCCTCCTCCAGCTCTTATGCAGCTGAGAACAGAAGGAATGTGATCACTTATAAAAAAGGAAAAAAGGTATTTAGAGTTTTTTTTTTTATATGTATACACACATTTTTCCCTTTCATTCATACTTAAGTCTGGGTTCACATACATGCAAATTGGATGTGGGTTTCCCCGCATCCAATACGCATGACAGGCGAGTGTGACCGACTCTCAATGGAGCCAGTTCACACAGGACCGGGCAGCCGCGGAGCAGATTGAAAAAGGGTTCTGTGCATGTTTGGGTCCAGTTCAGGTGCGAATTCAGACAAAATTCGGACCTGAATTGCACCTGAACTGGTGAACAGACACGCACCGGACCCCAGGCACGAACCTGCAGGCGCACATATGTGAACCCGGCCTTAAACTGAATGGGTTGTTTTACAAGGTGACCATTTCCACTCATTTTAACATAAATAGTAGGTAACAAACTGCTCATCCATTAAGACTCAAGCAATAAATACAATAAACTCTTAAGGAACATAACGTAGCCCCCTTTTAAAACAAGGAGGGGCAAACCACATAAAAAGTGCTATGATAAAAGGGAGAAGAGAAGGGAATACGCTGCGCACTGATGCAGATGATGTTATGCCACAGGTCCAGTTCCTTTTATTGGCAAAGAAGAATGTCCCCTGAGGCAGTACACTTTTTTAAGGCAATAACGTGCATATAAGCCTTTAAATTAGCACTTTTTACTTTTCATGTTCGTGTCCCATAGGCTTTAATGGTGTTTGCATGTTTGCACAAATTTTTTGCCTGTTCACGGTGTTCTGGTGCGAACCGAACCGGGGGGTGTTCAGCTCATCCCTGACATGAATGAATGACAGATTCGGTGGGTGACAGCTTATATATATAAAGGGGCAGAGTCCCCCACGTATGGACAAGGACATCACTGGGACCTGCGACATCATTAAACAAAAATATGGTCATGTCTATATTTAGTCGATGACGTCACCCAGAAGACCCCATCCACTTTTATATAACAGTTGCCATTCATTGGATCTGTAATTTAGTAAAAGGCAAATGAACAGACTAGATGTGTCTTGACTGCATTGTTTTTTTTTTTCTTTAGATGGGTTGGCAGGCATCATGATTGACATAAATCTTCATTGCTGGAAGACATGATTGATGGTGAATGTACATCGTGAGGTTTTTTTTCCTTTTAATAAAGGATTAGTCAAAAAATATGTTTGATTCTTTTACTGTTTACATTTTTTTTTTTTTTTAGTGAATGAGTACATAGTACCCCACGCCATAAAAATTTACGAAGTGGGGGTATCTCGGTGCCCCTTATTATTAAAGGGTACAAGTAAATGGCAACTGCCCCAACCTGTAACTAGCCTTAACAGCAAGGAGCACATGGAAGGGCGACAAATGTCAAACAAAGCAAAGAGAAATTCCCGGCTTAACTTACCACCCAGCCTGCAACAAACAGAAAATTTCCTGCCTAACAGTTCACGTTTAGTTTGTTGCAGGCTGGTTGGTGTTGAAGGCATGTGGCCTGGTATGGTTCTTAAAGAAAAGTTAGACCCAAGAATTGAACTTCCACTTTAAGTGCTGGTGACCCCCTGACATGCCACATTTGGCATGTCATTTTTTTGGGGGGTTAGCGGGTACCCTGTTTTTACAGGCATCCAGCTCCCAATTCCTCCCCTGGCACTGTGGTGCCAGAAGGAAAATCCCTTCTCCCCCCTCCCTCCCTGCAATCTTCTGGGGCACATCACAGGTCCCATAAAATTGCCCGGCCATTCACAGCATGCATCGTGGTTTGCGCATGCACAGTGTGACCCCGGCTGTGAAGCCACAGCCTGGCGCCCACAGTTAGAATGCCGGCGCCGTGGAGAGGAGGAAGAGCGGAGCGAGGCTTCGTGCGCCCGCATCGCTGGACCGTGGGACAGGTGAGTGTCTGATTACTAAAAGTCAGCAGCTACACTTTTTGTAGCTGCTTACTTTTAAATGGGTGGAACTCTGCTTTAACAACCACTGACAGGGGCAAGCTGTCATGTGTAATAAGGGAAGCAATACTATTATTACCCATGACATCCAGCTCCCACCAAATCAGGGGCGGATCCAGGGGGGCAACGGGGCAATTACTCCCCTCGAGAAAACATTACCAACTCCATCTCTGAGGCCAACGTGTCCAGGGAAATGACAGAGCTGCAGTCGGGACAGCTCACAGCCATTACAAATCAGCGCTGGACTCTTGGCTCCCTGTACTTCCCCCAGCGGTTTTCCAGCCTCTCTCCTGCAAGCTGCTGCTTGAGTGGGCATGATCCTCCTGGCTTTTGCTGTTTGAGTGGGTGGGATGGGGATGTGCCTGACCCCCGAGATTGCACCCACCTGGAAGAGGGAGGTGTGAGCTGCTGAGCAGAGGGATTTAGCAAATTTGCCTGCCTGGAGGTAAACAATCATCTAACAGTATGTTGTGGATTAGTTTACAGGCCCCTCTATGCTAAGTCTGCTGAGTTACTGCAGCTTAGCATAGAGGTGCTAGATGAGAAATGTGATTGCACCTCCTCTTCATATAACACAGTGAGAACTTGGGCTCATTAAAGCATCGTGACAGCCCCCTGGTGTTCACCCTCCCGATCCACCTAGTGTATGCTCTCCGGACCCCCTGAAGTGTGTTCTCCTGATCCACCCTGGTGTGTGTGTCCTTCTGACCCCCCATGAGTGCCCTCCCAACCCCCTGGTTTGTGCCCTTCTACCCAACCCCCCCCAGTGTGTGCCGTTCTGACCCCCCTGGTGACACCTAGTCCTTTGCTCTACTGTCCTACATTATAATGATCTCTGTACACTGCTCTTCATTCAACTGACCCCTGTGCATTGTCCTGTTGCCCCCTGTCCTCTGTCCTACTTACCCCCTATCATCTGTCCTGTCAATTCCTGTTCTCTGCCCTACTGTTCCCTGTACACTGCCCTACATACTACTGACCTTTGTACACTGCCCTACATACTACCAATCTCTGTACACTGCCCTACATACAACTGACCTCTGTACACTGCTCTATATAAAACTGACCTCTGTACACTGCCCTACATCCTACTGACCTCTGTACACTGCCCTACATACTACTGACCTCTGTACACTGCTCTACATACTACTGATCTCTGTACACTGCCCTACATACTGCTGACCTCTGTACACTGCCCTACCTACTACTGACCTCTGAACACTGCCTTACCTACTACTGACCTCTGTATACTGCCCTACATACTACTGACCTCTGTACACTGCCTTACCTACTACTGACCTCTGTACACTGCTCTACATACTACTGATCTCTGTACACTGCCCTACATACTACCGACCTCTGTACACTGCCCTACCTACTACTGACCTCTGAACACTGCTCTACATACTACTGACCTCTGTAGACTGCCCTACATACTACTGACTGTACACTGCCCTACCTACTACTGACCTCTCTACACTGCCCTACCTACTACTGACCTCTATATACTGCCCTACATACTACTGACCTCTGTACACTGCCCTACCTACTACTGACCTCTGTACACTGCCCTACCTACTACTGACCTCTTTACACTGCCCTACATCCTACTGACCTCTGTACACTGCCCTACATATTACTGACCTCTGTACACTGCCCTACATATTACTGACCTCTGTACACTGCCCTACATACTACTGACCTCTGTACACTGTATGATATGTTAAATTCAGTTATGTAAGCAACACCTTATTTTCTGGCAGTGCCCCTCCTGAGACTAGACTCTGGATCCACCCTTGCACCAAATAGGGAAATGTTTGGGCATCTGAGGTTCAGACCAAACTTTGAGCTCATCCCTACTAGAAAGCATACTTTACTTGTTTACTGCCTGGGAACAAAAGGACAGTATATTATACATATCTATGCTAGCAGCAGATAACTCTTGTGATAAGGCTCTTACTACCTAGAGTACCTAGAGTAAACATGGTTGCATAATGATCTAAGTTTTGTCAATGTGCACAGCATAATGATAAATCCACAATACAATTTAGAGCAGCTTTAATAGAGTTGGTTGTTACCTGTGATTTTTGTGCTCCAACAGATCAAATGATAAGACACCAACTAGGAGAAACAAACAAACTCTGCCCGGTTTAAAGAAAGACTGCTCTTGGAACATGCTTTAACTCCTACAAAGGCTATTTGCAATTCAAGCCAAAGTGAGACACTGTGGCTCAGACAAAAAAATCAATTGGGGGACTATGAATACCATCCAGGCTTTGAATTCAGCATCTGCCTCTCATAAGACACAAATTGAGACCCAATGCAAACAATACAAGAGATTAATCTAATCTGCATGCAGAGCTGCATATACAAAGAACAAATATTGTTTCAGGCATGGTTCAACATAGCACACATCAATCTATCCTGTGTGCCATGCAAAAAATGCATGGTGACATAAATGCATAAAGATGGGACACTCTGAGAAAATCTGATGTGCTTTTTCTGCTCGACAGATTCAAGTTACTTCCAAGTGGTTTGCAAACTTTAGTGCAGATATATATGATTTGTCCATTCCAAGGACTTCTGTACACTGTAATTAATACTAATGCACCTGGTAACAAGGGTTACTCTGTTATCCCGATGTTTGATACAGGATCTGCTATTTGTACACTGCCTCAGAAATCTACAATAATTACTTTTTAGATAAACCACTTATTGAACCTCCTTTGAAACTGGTTAGTTATCTTAAAGGATAAGTGCACATCTTGTAAATTAAGGGTGTAACATGTAACGTGTTACTGCAGCACCAGCCCCTGCACCCCCCTGATCCCCCATTGTGACAGCAAGCTGGGGATCTTTACTCCCCACTCACTGTCACAATTTAAAAAACGCTCGCTTGGCCACATCATTCATTAACAGAGTTCTGTGAATGTGAAAACTACAAGTACCGACAGCCTTTGCTGTTGGCTTTTAGTTCTCAATGAACCACCAGGGCACTGTTGAGTGCTCTGGTAGTTCATTGTTCCTTCCTGTCAATGTAAAACTGTCTGCCCGTACAATGGGCAGACAGCTTACACTGACAGTCTGTAGGAGTCCTGCATAGCACATGCGATCTGCTGATCGTGAGTGCAATGCTTTCCAGGCTCCTAAAAAAATTATTGTAAATGCATTTTCTTACCTGCAAAAAAAGTACTTATTTATTTATTTTTTTAAATTAAACTGAACTTATCCTTTAAGCCTGATACACATGTATCCTGACAGGGTAGAATACATTGATCAGCGTTCGCATCCCTTGGCTGCAAGCGCTGATCAGATTCTGGTTTTCTTGCATGTCCCTTCGACAAAAGCTGGTCGGCAGACTAGTTTTTGTCGGAAAGACAGCTATACACATTGACTGAATGTCAGACGGCTCCTGTTGAACTGGCTGATATTCGGCCCATGTGTATCCAGCCTTAGAGACCATATTATTGGATTTGGCTACCTGCCAGCGACTGTAATATTTAAATCAACTAACTAACGCTGACAATGGACCATAATTTATTTCATCCCAGTTTAAGCCCCAGTTCACACCAGCACGATTTGACATGCGATTTGACAGGTCAAATCGCATGTCAAGTCGGAGCCCATTGCCGGCAATAGTAGTGTCTCAATCGGTGCTACGCTGACTTTGTGGCACCGCACCGATTTCTAAAAGTCGTTTCTGCACTACTTTTTGTGACTTGTGGGGCAAATTCAATAGACATCTGTGCATGAACCCACACAGATGTTTTTCAAGTCGCCCCGGAAGTCGGACTGAAATGCGGATTTGAAAATGTGCAAGTTCAATTGAACTTGCACGATTTCACAGCCGTGTTCAGTGTAAATGAGGGCTTAGTCCTTCCTGAGAGGGAGAAAAATTGTACATATCACAGAGAAATCGACAGAGTGCTTAATAGTTTGTAGTATGACTAGACATGAAACTACACAATCATCATCAGCTGAACTACTACATGCCAGAAAATATGCACTAAACTGAATGTTGCAGATTTCCAACTCTTACAAAGCCCAGGGCCTCTAAAATCATCTGTTGCTAAGACTTAAAAATCAACAAGATGAAAGCAAGGCTTAAAGTGACTTAAAACTACAGTATGTGTGATTTATCTCTTGTTACAGTCTTCTGTACAATAATATAATTTTGCTCTTAAGAAAACTAGTAGGCTGTCATTGATAGATTTCTTCTGAAAATGGCAGTTGCCTGATTGTTATGTTGATCCTCTCTTTTCACTACATCCTGTGTTACTGACCCAGAAGCATACAGAAAATGGAGTCAGAATTCCAATTTATATTTCCTGGCTAACCTCACGTCAGCATACCATGGGTTAATAATCCATAGGTAACCCCAAGGACCACCTCCAATAGATAGATAGAATAAAAGACCCACCCTCCTAATCCCCGGTGTTCTTCATTTTTGGTCGCTCCAGGCCAACTGCCAAAAGTTTCCAGATCAGATGGACGTGAGCAGAATCCCCCCTACCGCACCTCCCCCCAGGTTCTCTGCCTCTCCTGAGTTGGAAGACCCTGTGTGTGGGTGGTAAATCACCCGTAAGCCAGGGTACCCTTGTGCCTGGGTCGTGGGCAGTGTTGCTTAGATAGCACATTATTTACTGACTTATGCGTTCCTTCTCAGGGACGCTGTGGCTGCACTCCTTGTTTTTCTCCCATACTGTGTCTCCTTAGTAGCGTGTCAGACTCTCTCTCTCTTCCTTATCCTGTTATCCTGAGTCTAACGCTCCTTCACCTGTCGGCAGACATCTTTGCCCGGGCAGAGGAGCATCTTCAGGACCTGACAGCAGCATATCTCCCAGGAAGTCAGAATAAACTGGCAGATCAGCTGAGCAGACATTTCCCCCAACACAGCGACTGGTCACTCCAACCGAGGTACCTCTGGACAGTTTTCAGGAAGTGGGGCACGCCCATGGTCAATTTGATGGTGACCCCACAAAATGCTCAGATTCCCCTGTTTGTGATGAGATACAGTTACGCAGGAGCACTAACACAGGATGCATTTACGATCCGCTGGGCCTTTACGATGGTGTACATTTTTCCACCAATCCCATTATTATTGAATGTCCTGTTGAAGATAAGAGCAGTGAAGGTGTTGGTGGCTCCCAGATGGCCGAGGAGGCCTTGGTTTCCTTTGATCATACAGATGTTGTCAGCCCAATCCCATTTCCAGCCAAGAAGGGGGACCTTTTGACCCAGAACCAGTGGCGACACTCCAACTCGGCAAAACTAAAATTAGCGGCATGGCATCTGAATCAGCCCAATTAAGGGCTCAGGGACTTTCCTCACAGGTGGTACAGACTCTAATGAAAGCCAGAAAGACCTTAACCAACCTCACATATGAACGTGTTTAGACGAAATTTGTAGAGTTTGCTGAACGTGAGCATTTTTCTCCTGAATCTCCTTCGCAGCTAAACATACTGGATTTCCTGCAGTCAGCCCTAGATAAGGGGTTAGCATATAACTTGATTAGGGTGCAGGTCTCTGCCCTATCATCTTTTACCGGGCATAGGTGGGCTGAAGATCCCATAATCAGGCGTTTTCTGCAGGCTGCAATTCGCATTAAACCACCAAGGAAATGCCTTCCTGGGATCTCGGATTGGTCCTCAGGTCACTCACACAACCTCCATTTATACTTAGTCATGGCAAGGAGAGTTTCAGAATTGGCGGCTCTGTCCTGCAAAGAACCTTACTGTGTGATCCTTCTACAAAAAGCCATTCTCCGACCTGCTCCAAGTCTGAGCTCTAAGGTCGCATCTAGCTTCCATGAGAATTGGGAGGCAATCCTCCCAAGTTTTGACCAAATGCCTTCATCTGCACTAACAGAGGATTTCAACTCACTTTTCAACTCACGGGATCTGGTGAGCCTGCTGGCCATGTATCTGAAAAGATCTGCTCCTATTAGGAAGGTGGATAACCTTTTTATAACTTTTTTATCCTCCCAGTGGGCGCCAAAAGGGGTGAGGTGGCAACGTCAAGAATTATCTCTTCCTGGGTATCAAGGGTCATCACCCTAGCTTACAAGAACCAAGGTCTGGCTCCTCCGGAAGTGACACATGCTCATTCAACGCGAGGGATGGCAGCCTTCTGAGCAGCATACGCTAACGTTCCACTAGAAAACATCTGTAGGACTTCCAGTTGGAGTTACTGCACAACCTTTGTGGGCCACTATAGCCTGGATATTCAGGCCACAGCGTCCGCAAAGCTCAGCAGCCTTACAAGAGAAATAAAATTTGTTTTTCCTTATTATGCAGCATATCTTTGCTAAGTGTATTTTTGTTCTTCCCGCCCTTCTTCTTTATTGCTAGTTAAATCCCATGGTGTGCTGATGTGAGGTTAACCAGGAATATGGAAAATTCTTATTAAATACTTACCATGATTTTCCTTTGCTGGCGTACCTTCACGTCAGCACAACTTTCCCGCCCTGGTGGCTTGTCGCTATCTAGTTAAAGAACACCGGGGATTAGGAGGGTGTGTCTTTTATTCTATCTATCTATTGGAGGTGGTCCTTGGGGTTACCTACGGAGGAATAACCCATGGTGTGTTGACGTGAGGGTACGCCAGGAAAGGGAGATTACGGTAAGTATTTGATAACAATTTTCCATAATTTGTTCCGGATATGTAGTTGGAAAGTCTGCATGAATGTCAGGTAACTATCATTTGGTGAAGAAGATCAGCAATAGTAGCCTGGGTCTGCCATGACAAGTTTTCTTTAACTCCATAATAATAGTTGATAGTTGAATATAGTTGAACAGTTGAATAATAGTTGAATAGTTGATAAGGCTTTATTGTGTAAAGAAGACTTGACAGAATTAAACATGTTGCGCAACACTCTTAAATGCATAATCATGATGTAGTGATTGTTCTCACCTAGGGACTGTTCGATAAGCTCATATAACTTTTATGTAAAGAAAAATATAGAAGAAAGTGTTTTTCCCCTTTTTGGCCAATGATACTAAACAGGTTACCAAATATGCAACACAAAAAAGTTTATGTTGTCTGTGCAGAGAAAACAATGAGATGTATACAAAAAATTAATCTTTAAAAGAGGCACGAAATAACATATTTGTAAACATAGCAATAACCCACAGGATTTATTATATGAAAAAGTCTCTTTTTATTTATCAGAATGAACCTTATAGTACCTAACAAACTGGAAAATTATATTTTCTCAGCTTACTTGTTTCTCGTAAGTCTCCTGATGTCTGTTTTCAGCCTTTTATGGGTTCCCATGTAAGTTTACAAGCCTTTTCACTGCTCAGAACTATAAAACAATTATAGGGTGAGTATATAACACAAGTAATAAATATTAATATTATTTATAATGCTTGGCTATGGATGGTTGTTAGATTGTGTTTCCTCCGCTGCCATATTTAAAAAAAAATGTACTCTTAGGCCCTGTACACACGGCCGGACATTGATCGGACATTCTGACAACAAAATCCATGGATTTTTTCCGACGGATGTTGTCTCAAACTTGTCTTGCTTACACACGGTCACACAAAGTTGTCGGAAAATCCGATCGTTCTAAACGCGGTGACGTAAAACACGTACGTTGGGACTAAAAACGGGGCAGTAGCCAATAGCTTTCATCTCTTAATTTATTCTGAGCACGCGTGGCACTTTGTGCATCAGATTTGTGTACACACGATCGGAATTTCCGACAAAGGATTTTGTTGTCGGAAAATTTTACAGCAAGCTCTCAAAACTTTGTGTGTTGGAAATTCATATGAAAAATGCGTGATGGAGCCCACACACGGTTGGAATTTCCAACAACAGGGTCCTATCACACATTTTCCGTCGGAAAATCCAACCGTGTGTACAGGGCATAAGGCTTATCTTTTTACATTTATCTTATTTTGGCCCCTGTGGGGATCTATCAATATCAACTGATCTATAATGTCAATCTTCATGTTTCTTACATCAGTTGTAATTACATGCTGATATATCTGTGTGTGTGTGTGTGTATGTATGTATATATATATATATATATACGGTGGGGCAAAAAAGTATTTAGTCCGCCACCAATTGTGCAAGTTCTCCCACTTAAAAAAGATGAGAGAGGCCTGCAATTGTCATCATCGGTATACCTCAACTATGAGAGACAAAATGTGGAAACAAATCCAGACAATCACATTGTCTGATTTTTGAAAGGATTTATTTGCAAATTATGGTGGAAAATAAGTATTTGGTCACCTACAAACAAGCAAGATTTCTGGCTCTCACAGACCTGTATCTTCTTCTTTAAGAGGCTCCTCTGTCCTCCACTCATTACCTGTATTAATGGCACCTGTTTGAACTTGTTATCAGTATAAAATACACCTGTCCACAACCTCAGACAGTCACACTCCAAACTCCACTATGGTGAAGACCAAAGAGCTGTTGAAGGACACCAGAAACAAAATTGTAGACCTGCACCAGGCTGGGAAGACTGAATCTGCAATAGGCAAGCAGCTTGGTGTGAAGAAATCAACTGTGGGAGCAATAATTAGAAAATGTAAGACATACAAGACCACTGATAATCTCCCTCGATCTGGGGCTCCACAAAAGATCTCACCCTGTGGGGTCAAAATGATCAAAGAACAGTGAGCAAAAATCCCAAAACCACACGGGGGACCTAGTGAATGACCTGCAGAGAGCTGGGACCAACGTAATAAAGGCTACCATCAGTAACACCTACGCCGCCAGGGACTCAGATCCTGCAGTGCCAGACGTGTCCTCCTGCTTAAGCCAGTACATGTCCGGGCCCGTCTGAGGTTTGCTAGAGAGTATTTGGATGATCCAGAAGAGGATTGGGAGAATGTCATATGGTCAGATGAAACCAAAGTAGAACTGTTTGGTAGAAACACAACTCGTCGTGTTTGGAGGAGAGAGAATGCTGATTTGCAACCAAAGAACACCATACCTACTGTGAAGCATGGGGGTGGCAACATCATGCTTTGGGGCTGTTTCTCTACAAAATGAACAGGACAACTGATCCATGTACATGAAAGAATGAATGGGGCCATGTATCGTGAGATTTTGAGTGCAAACCTCCTCCCATCCGCATGGGCATTGAAGATGAAACGTGGCTGGGTCTTTCAGCATGACAATGATCCCAAACACACCGCCCGGGCAACAAAGGAGTGGCTTCGTAAGAAGCATTTCAAGGTCCTGGAGTGGCCTAGCCAGTCTCCAGATCTCAACCCCATAGAAAACCTTTGGAGGGAGTTGAAAGTCTGTGTTGCCCAGCGACACCCCCAAGACATCACTGCTCTAGAGGAGATCTGCATGGAGGAATGGGCCAATATACCAGCAACAGTGTGTGACAACCTTGTAAAGACTTACAGAAAACGTTTGACCTCTGTCATTGCCAACAAAGGATATATAACAAAGTATTGAGATGAACTTTTGATATTGACAAAATACTTATTTTCCACCATAATTTGCAAATATTTTTTTTCAAAAATCAGACAATGTGATTGTCTGGATTTGTTTCCACATTTTGTCTCTCATAGTTGAGGTACACCTATGATGATAATTACAGGCCCCTCTCATCTTTTTAAGTGGGAGAACTTGCACAGTTGGTGGCTGACTAAATACTTTTTTGCCCCACTGTATATATATATACACACAGTGTTCAGCATAAATGAGTACACCCCAACAGACCAGTCAGAAAACCTTTACTTTCCTTTCAGAATTAACATTTTCAATGGGACAGTATACTACAAAATACTCCCACAAATGCGGGCCTTTAATGTATTTTTTCTAACAAATGTATTCAAGACCATGTTGCAAAAATTAATACACCCTGATGAAAGTCTTAGGAGCAAAGCTAAATTTTAGACAACAAAATCCTAATTAACAAAAATTCAACTACAGGTGAGTCTAATTATTAATTAATCAGGTTCCAGCAGACAGTTGATTCTAAATAGGCATTACTTAACAAAGAAAGCCACTTCCCATTTGATGCTGTCAGCAACGGCACCACATGGAAGAGAAATGTCACAAGGCCTGAGAAGGAAAATCATTTCTTTACACAAGAAAGGTGATGGCTACAAGAGGATCAGCAAAGCTTTACTTTAGTCAGAATACTGTAGCAAGCATGATACAAAAATGTAACTAAGATGGAACTGCAACCATTGTCCTTCTATAGGGCTGCATGATTGTTGCTGGTGTTGGGGAGCTGCATTTCATTGATGGTATCATGTACTGCTCTATATTGAAAGAGGAGATGCTACCATCACTCCATGCCCTTGGCCATCGTGCACTTTTCCAACATGACAATGATCAAAAACACACATCTGATGCCCCGTACACACGGTCGGATTTTCAGATGGAAAATGTCCGATCGGAGCGTGTTGTCGGAAATCTCCGACCGTGTGTGGGCTCCATCGGACATTTTCCATCGGATTTTCCGACACACAAAGTTGGACAGCAGGAGATAAAATTTTCCGACAACAAAATCCGATCACGTCAATTCTGACCGTGTGTGGCCTGTTCCGACGCACAAAGTGCCAGGCATGCTCAGAGGAAATTCCGAGACGGGACAGCTCGTTCTGGTAAACTTAGCGTTCGCAATGGATACAGCACTTTCGTCACGCTGCAATGTTCAAAATGGTTTAATACAGCGCACTCTCTTTTTCTTTATAATGTGACAAGAATTAAGTCGTTTTGCTGCTCATATTCACACACACTTCTCACAACCTTCTTTCGTTACTATTTATCGGGATTCCCTCAATATATTTTGATTTCTCACATCTGACAACATATTTTTGTATATTTTTTTATTTTTTTTTGGCTTTAATGTAGATTCTTTTTTTGTGTTTCTATTTTATTTTTTTTTACGATTTTGATTTGTACTCCCGAAAATGTTTGTGTGTCTTTTTTGTGACAAGTTCCCACAACACCATTGATATGTTGTTCTATTTAATCTGTAGGAGATTGTATGGTGTTGTTGTCCCTTGTTAATTTCACATTGTACTTTAGAAATGTACCTGAATACTCACCAACAAACTGACCTTTTTGATCAAAACACACACAGGAGAGTAGAATTTACCTAAAAATTTTTATTAAGGGCTCACAACTAAACAAAGAGGGAGGCAAAGCTGAAGAAACTGCAGAAGTGGGTGAAGCCTTGGACCCCCAGGGCAGACATCAACTATTTAAAAGCAAAATTGGTGGCCTGAGGAGTCCTTATCTAAGGGAGGGCAGTGTGGTCCAGAAGTCCCAGAGATCATGAACAGCAGCAGATGACATCTGTGTCCCCAGGCTGTGGTCATACGAGAGACTGCATCTTCTGTCAGACCAGACTGAACCCAGGGTCATCACTCTTTGGTCTTCTTTCCACGCCTCCTTCCACGCTGCGGTTGTGGTGGTGGAGTTGTGGCAGCAGGAGGAGGAGGAGGATCGTCAATCTCAATGACATCCGTCTTGGGTGTTAGTTCCCCACTCAACCCCTTACGTAGGACTTTATAAATCAGGTCCTCAGAGAGCTTGCGTTGACCCTCCTGCATGCCCTGCAATTTGGTGGCAGCCATGCAGGCA
The DNA here is from genome assembly GCF_042186555.1 of Aquarana catesbeiana. Taxonomy (NCBI): domain Eukaryota; kingdom Metazoa; phylum Chordata; class Amphibia; order Anura; family Ranidae; genus Aquarana; species Aquarana catesbeiana. The sequence continues at coordinate 647,799,809 of NC_133324.1, forward strand.
AAGGCCTCTTCAGGACTGGGGAAGGCTCGTAGGGACGCAGAAGCCTCCTGGATCAGCCTGAGCGCTGAATCCTGCACGGGACTCGGAGTGGCCTTCCTGGCCCTTTTGTATGGAAGGTGGAGGGGAGGGACCTGAGACTCAGTCAGGCTGCGACTGGTCCCAGGCTTCTCTTGGCTAACACTTAGCCCCGCCTCCTCCTGGCTGCCACTAATCCCCGCCTCCTCCTGGCTGCCACTAATCCCCACCTCCTCCTGACTGCCACATTCCACAACCTCCTCCTGGCTGAGGTCTTCCTGTGTATGAAAAAGGGACATAGTTTTAGTATTGTTTTCATCAATCACACACAATTTTCACCTCCTGACTGCTGCAAATTGAATGTTAACAAATATAACAGACTATCCTTCTGAGCCCAGCATTTTTCATTTTTGTCACAATTTTGGGTGCCCACTACTGTGTATTGATATGTAAAACACTTTTTTCAATCATCAATTAGTGATCAATAATAACATCTAGTAAACATCATTTATTTATTGACCAGAAATCTGTAGGAGAATGCTATAACTGGCTCCAGCTGGGCTCCTCCACTTCTTCCTGGCTGGAAGGCCCAGGTTGGACATCGGAAGCCTCGACTGGGGTGGAAGGAAGCGTGGAAGGAAGAGTAGAGAGGGATTCCCTGACTTCAGTGTGGTCTGACAGAAATCACAGTCTCTCATAGTACCACAGCCTGGGGACATAAACGTCATCTGCTGCAGCTCCGGACCTCTGGGAATCCGTGACCTTCTTGCGCTCCCTAAGATAAGTGCTCCTCAGGCCACCAATTTTAGCTTTTAAATAAGGGATGGTTGCTGTGGGGACCACCGGCTTCACCAACTCCAGCAGTTTCTCCAGCGCTGCCTGCCTCTTTTGTTTGTGGTTATAGTGGGGGTGTCTCACTTGCCACAGACAGGGCAGCTCCCTGTACTTGTCTATGAACAGGGGCAGGAAATTGTGGTCATTGAACCCATCCATTTTCTCTGCAAGACACAACACAAGACAAACCCTAATGTCAGGCAAAACTCCCCTAATCTTGTTACAATATAGGCTTCCATTTCGAAGCAGTATAGGAGCAAGTTTAGATCTTTACCTTCGTTATCACGATCGGCGTCTCCGATGCTCCTTCCTCCGCTCACAGATCGTACGTAAGACGCACGTGTGTTACGCTTTATACACACTGCGCATGCGTATAACTCCGCCCGCCCCTGACGTTCTTTCTAGTCTATTCCCCGCCCCTTTTCGTTCGGCGCAGTGGGGGAAGAGCACATGGCGGATAGACAGCATGATCGTGATAATTGGAGCAACGAGGAGGAGGAGGAAAGGCCGGAGCCTGAAACATCCCGATCCAGAAGGAGATTTAAGGACTCAAATATGTCCTTTGGGGAGATGTTGGAGATGGTGGACATCCTGAAGAAGGCCGACTATGATGGAAAGTATGGGCCTTACCCCAACCCCAATATCTGAAAGGCCAAGATCATGGCGAAAGTGGTCAGGAGTCTGCATCGGAAATTCGGGGCACGACGATCGAAAGATCAGCTCAGGAAGCGGTGGTCGGACCTGAAATTACGAGAACATGAGCAGTACCGAAAGATCCGGAGAGTGCTGCAAAAAAGTAAGTAGTTGTGCTGTGTTCCTATTCTTTTTGTGTTTATTACGTTCGTGCTGCTCCATGTGATTTTAGGAACTGTTGTACAGTTTAAAATGGCAACTTTCATGTTCATGGGCACATTATTCGTTCGGATCAAACATTTTTCGTTCCAAATATAAAATACCATTGTTTAGCCCATATGCATTTTGCCACCATTTTGACGCCCTATACTTGTCTTAAAAGAATTGGGTTGTGTAGATGGCTTTGTTACTAGAATGAAATGCAAACTAGATTCTGTGTAAGGAGAGGACACTGAGCAGCTGTTTTCACATCTGGACACTGGAGCACTAGTGTGGGACACAAGAACACCATTTTTATTAGGGGGGCCACACAGGTGCTTCAGTGTATACTATAGGGGGGTCTCTATCGGTGAAGCTTGTACTAAACAGGTAAAGTATTGCAGGTTGACAAAGGGCATTAAAAAAATTACATCTTGGAACTCTGCTAAAATAGATAATTGTACACCACTTCCAAGCAATGTTCCACTTCCACACATTTCTGTCAGGGTCAGCTCAAACAAACACAAGCAGTAAATGTCCACAAAATTTTTTTTTTTATTTGAAAAAGGCTTCACATATTGTCTGGCATATTGATAGCCCCCCTACCCGCAAAGAACTCCAGGTAGCGTAACCGGACTTCACGGGCACTCAGGGAGGGCAAGCCAGGACGGCCACTTTCAAGCGCCGTCAGTGTGGTTTGATGTAGGATTCCAGCCCCAGGCCCAACTGAGCCAGCATAGTTGGCCGAATGTTTCCGTAAAAAGTTATGGAGAACACAGCACGCAAGTATTATATGGTTCAGTTTATACTCCGCCATATGGATAGGTGTCAGAAATAGGCGGAACCGGCTGGCCAGGATTCCAAATGTGTTCTCCACCACTCTTCGGGCTCTGGCCAGCCGGTTATTAAAAACCCTCTGTTCCGGGGTGTGGGAATGGCCGCATCAGGTGGTCCCCCAGCGCAAATGCTTCATCAGCAACGAACACAAATGGGAGTCCTTCCACATTGTCCTCTGGAGCTGGCAAGTCCAAGCTGCCATTCTGGAGACGCCTGTAGAACTCCGTCTGGGCGATGACTCCACCATCGGACATCCGGCCATTCTTCCCCACGTCCACATACAAGAAGTCGTAATTAGCCGACACCACCGCCAACATCACTATACTATTAAACCCCTTGTAATTATAATAGTACGACCCCGAGTTGGGTGGTGGGACGATGTGGACGTGTTTCCCATCAATTGCCCCTACGCAGTTAGGAAAGTCCCACCGCTGGGCAAAGTGGGAGGCCACAGTCTGCCATTCCTGTGGCGTGGAAGGAAACTGTTGAGGAAAAAACAATAAACATTACTATTTTTACTCTGAAACATGGCAAGCAGATTAGACACAAACATTATGGGGCAACCTCCAGATAGCATTTATTAAGGGGAATTTAACAAGGCCAAAGTATAAGGTACACCTATCATATTCCCCCCCCTCTCATGGGCCATTTCTAACATTATAGGGGGTGTGTGTAAATCTTGGACAGGTAACCCTCTTCACTTCATTGAGAGATGAATGCCTAAATAATGGGTATTACTTTGAACAGCCCCTCCTTAGTTACACTATTGGCAACCCACTGGACAGGTAAGAAGTGTCTGAATACAAAGATATAAATACACACTGTACACATTTGAGGACATTTGGACATTCTGCTGTTACCTATCAAGATAATAATAGGATACAAAAACTTGAAACAGTACCATTGAAAAGTATACAGGCAGGCCATTGCACTACATGCTTTGGGGAATTCATCCATAAATCTGACCAGTAAAGAGGTGGGTATAGTGTGTATGGGTTTGGCAAAGTCAGCAGATAGATGATTGAGGATAGAGAATTGGGATCAGCTTACTTAGCAGTTGGGGGAGGGAGGGTTACTAAAAATTATTTTGGGACACCACAAAAAAAAGCCTCTGGCACTCTGCCTGAATTTAAATCAAAAATAACATTTCCAAACATTTTAGGGGGTGTTTGGAGTAAAGCACTACTATAGAGCTGATAAAATACATTGTTAAGTGACTACATGAGGTGAATATAGGGGCAGGAGACACCATGCTGGGGAGGTTATTGAAGGGCAAATATGTATGAAGGACCTTAAATAATAATTACATAAAAATCCAGCATGCATGAGGACAAAGGGGACATTCACAGCATATTACAAGCATGGTAATTAGGGAATGAGGAAAGAAATACAATATATTATCAAACATTAAAGACAATAAAATGTGATATAAAAGGATAAAAATCTTACCTTCATATACTCCTTCTGCAGGACCTGTATGATGGCAGAACAGGTCTCTGGGATAATGATCCCCAGAGCCTGGGGGGAGATGCCTGTCGAGAACTTGAGGTCCTGCAGACTTCTCCCTGTGGCCAAATACCGCAGGGTAGCGACCAACCTCTGCTCCGGAGTGATGGCTTGCCTCATGCAGGTATCCTGCCTGCTGATATAGGGGGTCAGCGAAGCCAACAAACGGTGAAATACGGGGTCCGTCATCCTGAGAAAGTTCCTGAAATCATCAGGATTATTCTCACGGATCTCACGGAGCAAAGGCATATGAGAGAACTGGTCACGCTGAAGCAACCAATTCTTGGTCCATGAACTCCTCCCCACCCTGTTCATGGACTGGACTTGTGTCAAGGTCAGGACCCCAACACCAAGCCCCCGCACAGCACGAACTCTACGTGGAGTACGCATACGAAACATGGCTAGAAAACGGTCGGCTGCTCAGAACGAAGTAACAGAACGCACTGAAGAACAGCAAGGCCTGTGAAGAGCGACCTGAAAAACAGCAACGAGCAGGCAAGATCACACAGAAAACTCTGATACGAACTGACTGCACGCACTGAAGAGCAGATACAAACCCACAAGCACAAACTGAACGGCAGAAAATGATCTGAAAGCCACGAGTCTGAAAAAGCGCGAATCGTCTCTCACCAAACTTTTACTAACACGAGATTAGAAAAGGAGCCCAAAGGGTGCCGCGCTTGGTTCTGAACCGGCCTTTTCTAGTCTCGTCGTACGTGGTGTACGTGACCGCGTGGTTGGCGATCGGAAATTCCGACAACTTTGTGCGACCGTGTGTAGGCAAAACAAGTTTGAGCCAACATCCGTCTGAAAAAATCCTAGGATTTTGTTGTCGGAATGTCCGAACAAAGTCCGACCGTGTGTACGCCCTATTAGGCCACTGTTGCATTTCTGAAGAAGAACAGGGTGAAAGTGATTCAGTGGCAAAGCATGTCTCCTGATCTAAACCCAGTTGAACAACTATGGGGAATTCTTTAGAGACAAGTTGAGCATCACTCTCCATCCAGCATCCAGGTTCTAAAATAGGTCGTTCTTGAAGAATGGAAAATGATAGTTGTTGCAATATGTCACCAACGTGTTCATTCCATGCGTAGGAGACTTGATTCTGTCCTTACAAATCATGGAGGTCATACAAAATTCTAGATGTAGTAGTTTTTGTTGTGGGATGCATTCATGTTTGCATCAACTAATTTGAGTAAAAATTAAGATTTTGTAATCCAAGTTATATTATTAACCTTACTTTAATATAATGGAGCTAAACAAATGTTCTATAAAACTCAGTTTTGTCAAAATGTTGGAGATTGTTCTTGCGTTTATTGAGATATTGATTAAAATCTTACTTTACAGTGCTCAACTCATTTAAGTGAGCACTGTATATATATAGATAGATATATCTATCTATATATCTATCTATATATATAGATAGAGATATATATCTATATATATAGATATATATATACAGTGCCTTGCAAAAGTATTTACCCCCCCTTGGCTTTTTACCTATTTTGTTACATTACAGCCTTTAGTTCAATGTTTTTTTAATCTGAGTTATATGTGATGGATTTTAACACAATAGTCTAAGTTGGTAAAGTAAAATTAGAAAAATATATACATAAAACTATTTTACAGAAATAAAAAACTGATAATTGGCATGTGCGTATGTATTCACCCCCTTTGTTATGAAGCCCATAAAAAGCTCTGGTGCAACCAATTACCTTCAGAAGTCACATTATTAGTGACATTATGTCCACCTATGTGAAATCTAAGTGTCACATGATCTGTCATTACATATACACACTTTTTTGAAAGGCCCCAGAGGCTGCAACACTCAAGCAAGAGGCACCACTAAGCAAACACTGCCACGAAGACCAAGGAACTCTCCAAACAAGTAAGGGACAATGTTGTTGAGAAGTACAAGTCAGGGTTAGGTTATAAAAAAATATCCAAATCTTTAATGATCCCTAGGAGCACCATCAAATCTATCATAACCAAATGGAAAGAACCTGGCACAACAGCAAACCTGCCAAGAGACAGCCGCACACCAAAACTCACGGACCGGACAAGGAGGACATTAATCAGAGAGGCAGCACAGAGACCTAAGAGAATCCAGGAGGAGCTGCAGAGTTCCACAGCAGAGACTGGAGTATCTGTACATAGGATGACAATAAGCCATACTCTCCATAGAGCTGGGCTTTATGGCAGAGTGACCAGAAGAAAGCCATTACTTTCAGCAAAAAACAAAATGGCACGTTTTGAGTTTGCTAAAAGGCATGTGGGAGACTCGCAAAATGTACAGGGGGAAGGTGCTCTGGTCTGATGAGACTAAAATTGAACCTTTTGGCCATCAAAGAAAACGCTATGTCTGGTGCAAACTCAACACATCACATCACCCAAAGTACACCATTCCCACCGTGAAACATGATGGTGGCAGCATCATGCTGTGGGGATGTTTTTCAGCAGTCAGGACTGGGAAACTGGTTAGAGTTGAGGGAAAAATGGATGGTGCTAAATACCGGGATATTCTTGAGCAAAACATGTACCACTCTGTGTGTGATTTGAGGCTAGGACAGAGGTTCACCTTCCAGCAGGACAATGACCCCAAACACACTGCTAAAGCAATACTTGAGTGGTTTAAGGGGAAACATTTAAATGTGTTGGAATGGCCAAGTCAAAGCCCAGACCTCAAACTAATAGAAAATCTGTGGTCAGACTTAAAGATTGCTGTTCACAAGCACAAACCATCCAACTTGAAGGAACTGGAGCAGTTTTGCAAGGAGTAATGGGCAAAAATCCCAGTGGTGAGATGTGGCAAGCTCATAGAGTCTAATCTAAAGCGACTTGGAGCTGTGAGAGCTGCAAAAGGTGGCTCTACAAAGTATTGACTTTAGGGGGTGAATAGTTATGCACATTGACTTTTTCTGTTATTTTGTCGTATTTATTGCTTTCTTCACAATAAAAAAAATTTCTAAGTTGTGGGCATGTTCTGTAAATTAAATGAGGCAAATGCTCAAACAATCCATGTTAATTCCAAGTTGTGAGGCAACAAAACATGAAAAAAAGCCAAGGGGGTGAATACTTTTGCAAGGAACTGTGTGTAGTGGGGACGGAAAGTATGCAGACCCCCTTAAATTTTTCACTCTTTGTTATATTGTGGCCATTTGCTAAAATCATTTAACCACTTGACCACTGGGCACTTAAACCCCCTTAATAACCAAACCAATTTTCAGCTTTCGGTGCTCTCACATTTTGAAAGACAATTACTCAGTCATGCAACACTATACCTATATGAAACTTTTGTCCTTTTTTCACACAAATAGAGCTTTCTTTTGGTGGTATTTAATCACCGCTGGGTTCTTTATTTTTTGCACTATAAAAGAATGAAGACCAAAAATTTTGTAAAAAAATGCATTTTTCTTAGTTTATTTTATAAAATTTTGCAAATTAGTAATTTTTCTTCATATATTTTGACAAACATTTACTCTGCTACATATCTTTGGTAAAAATAACCAAAATCGGTGGATATTATTTGATCTTTGTGAAAGTTATAGAGTCCAAAAGCTATGGTGCCAATATCTGAAAATTGATCACAATTGAATTACTGATGGCCTATCTATATTCTTGAGACCCTAACATGCCAGAAAAGTACAAATACCCCCCAAATGACCCCTTTTTAGAAAGAAGACATTCCAAGGTATTTAGAAAGATGCATGATGAATTTTTTGAAGTTGTAATTGTTTCCCACAATTTTTTCACAAAATTGTCATATTAGCAGTAGGGATGAGCTGAACACCCCCCTGTTCGGTTCGCACCAAAACTTGCGAACAGGCAAAAAATTTGTTTGAACACGCGAACACCGTTAAAGTCTATGGAACACGAACATGAATAATCAAAAGTGCTCATTTTAAAGGCTTATATGCAAGTTATTGTCATAAAAAAGTGTTTAGGGACCTGGGTCCTGCCCCAGGGGACATGGATCAATGCAAAAAAAAGTTTTAAAAACAGCCGTTTTTTCGGGAGCAGTGATTTTAATAAGGCTTAATGTGAAACAATTAAACGATCAAGGGGTTAATATGGCACACAATGGAGGTAGCCGAGTACATATAACTAAAAATGGTGGGGGGAAGAGGGTGGGTTGGGGGTTCCTGAGAGGGAGAACTTGGTGGTGGTAGTTAATGTTTCACAACAAGTTCAGGTATTAGTCCATGTAAGGATAAAATGATGCTGAATAAATGGAAGGCAGCCAGTCCATAAAAGCTAGAAGAAGCTCTGGAACAATAAAAAAGAAAGAATGACGGCGCCCTCTAAGTGCAGCATGTATGTTAAAAATATTTATTACAATAGATAAAAACACTCACATTTGAGTTGCTAAAAATCAGCATGTAAAGTAGTTTCATCCGCGTGCTCTCGGGGATGTGGGTGTCACAGGCCAGTGGGGGGTTCCTGGGATGTGAATCCTGTGACCTGGGTCCTGGTAGCTGTTCCGGTGGTGCCGAGGGTCCTCAGATCCCGGCCTCCCTGTGTGAAATGGTAAGGGGGTACAAAAGTACCCCTACCATTTTACTAAAAAAACTGTCAAAAATTTTAAAAATGACAAGAGACAGTTTTTGACAATTCCTTTATTTAAATGCTTCTTCTTTCTTCTTTCTTCTATCTTCCTTCGGTTTCTTCCTCCATCTTCTTCTTCTTCTGGTTCTTCCTCCACATCCATGATGGCATGGAGGAAGGCTCCCGCTATGCGATGCTTCTCTCTTCATCTTCTTCTCTTCATCTTCTTCTCTTCATCTTCTTGTCTTCATCTTCTTTTCGGGCCGCTCCGCATCCATGATGGCATGGAGGGAGGCTCCCGCTGTGTGACGCTTCTCCTCTTCTTACGGTTCTTAAATACCGGTGATCCCGCCCCCCTCTGACGCACAGGGACTTGACAGAAGATAGAAGAAAGGAAGATAGAAGATAGAAGAAAGAAGAAGCATTTAAATAAAGGAATTGTCAAAAACTGTCTCTTGTAATTTTTAACATTTTTGACAGTTTTTTAGTGAAATGGTAGGGGTACAAGTACCCCCTTACCATTTCACACAGGGGGGAGGTCAGGGATCTGGGGGTCCCCTTGTTAAAGGGGGCTTCCAGATTCCGATAAGCCCACCACCCGCAGACCCCCACAACCACAACCACCGGCCGGGGTTGTAGGGATGAGGCCGTTGTCCTCATCAACATGGGGACAAGGTGTTTTGGGGGGCTACCCCAAAGCACCCTCCCAATGTTGAGGGCATGTGGCCTGGTACGGTTCAGGAGGGGGGCGCTCTCTCATCCCCCCCTCTTTTCCTGATGCCTGCCAGGTTGCGTGGTCGGATAAGGGTCTGGTATAGATTTTTGGGGGGACCCCACGTCGTTTTTTTTTTAATTTTTTAAAAATTTTGGCACGGGGTTCCCCTTAAAACCCATACCAGACCTGGTCGGATAAGGGTCTGGTATAGATTTTGAGGGGGACCCCACGCCATTTTTTTTTTAAATTTTGGCCGGGGTTCCCCTTAATATCCATACCAGACCTGAAGGGCCTGGTATGGAATTTAGGGGGACCCCCACGTCATTTTTTTTTTAAAATTTGGTTTGGGGTTCCCCTGTGGGGAATTCCCATGCCGTTTTTATCAATGAACTTTTATGTGTATTGTCGGACGGGCAATTCATTAATAGCCGCGAGTAGTTTAAATGACTTTTTTTCCTTTGAAATGTCATTTTGCTGTCAGACTGTTCTAAACACGGGAAACATGTACCCCTTTATAGGCATACTATAGACACCCCCCCAGGTACAAAATTTAAAGTGATATTACACTTTTATTGTTTCACTTTAAGCATTATTAAAATCACTGCTCCCGAAAAAACGTCTGTTTTTAAAACTTTTTTTGTTGCATTGATACATGTCCCCTGGGGCAGGACCCAGGTCCCCAAACACTTTTTATGACAATACCATGAAAATAAGCCTTTAAAATTAGCACTTTTGATTTCTCCCATAGACTTTTAAAGGGTGTTCCGCGGCATTCAAATTTGCCGCGAACACCCCAAATTGTTCACTGTTCGGCGAACTTGCGAACAGCCGATGTTCGAGTCAAACATGAGTTCAACTCGAACTCGAAGCTCATCCCTAATTAGCAGGTTATTTCTCACACACAGCATATGCATACCACAAATTACACCTCAAAACACATTCTGCTATTACTCCCGAGTACGGCGATACCACATGTGTGAGACTTTTACACAGCGTGGCCACATACAGAGGCCCAACATGCATGGAGCACCTTCAGGCGTTCTGGAGTGCCCAGGCCAATTCCGACATTTCTCTCCTACATGTAAAAATCATCATTTATTTGCTAGAAAATTACATAGAACCTCAAAACATTATATATGTTTTTTAGCAAAGACCCTGGAGAATACAATGGTGGTAGTTGCAACTTTTTATCTCGTACGGTATTCGCGCAGCAATTTTTCGAACACTTTTTTTGGAAAAAAAACAGTTTTGTGCTTAAAAAAAAACAAAACAGTAAAGTTAGCCCAATGTTTTTGCATAATGTGAAAGATGAAGTTACTTAAAAATCCCCATAGGCGATGCTTTAAAATTTTTTACTGGTTACATGTTTTGAGTTACAAGGGCCAAAATTATTGCTCTCGCTCTACCAACCGCAGAGATACCTCACATGGGGACAAAAAATTTTTTTTTTTTATTGTTCATTTTACTTTATTTATATTAGTTTGATGCTTTTGTCAAAAAAATACATTTTTTGATCACTTTTATTCCTATTACAAGGAATGTAAACATCCTTGTAATAGGAATGTGGCATGACAGGTCCTCTTTACAGTGAGATGTGGGGTCAATAAGACCCCACATCTCACCTCTAGGCTGGGAAGCCTGAAATAAAAAAAAAAAAACAATCTTGGCTTCAATTGTAGCGGCGAGTGGGTAGAAGTACCGTAGGGCGGCGGGAGGGGGGGACGTCCCGTCTCGCCTCCCGTAAGAACGATCAAGCAGTGGAACAGCCGCTATGATCATTCTTATGGTGTAGGGAATCACCGGCTGAAAAAGCTGATATCAGAATGATGCCTGTAGCTGCGGGCATCATTCAGATATCCCCGCACAAAGTCAAGGACGTCATATGACGTCCGGCGGGCGGGAAGTGGTTAAAATGCATTTTTTTTAACACAAAGTTGTCCATTTATACAATATTTTTAACACATAGCATGTACATACCAAAAATGACACCCCAAAATAGATTCTCCTTCTCCTCCTGAGTACAGCGATACCACATGTGTGAGACTTCCACAGTCTGGCCACATACAGAGGCCAAGTACAGCTGAATATGACTGAGCATGGCAGAGTATGGATGAGCATGGCAAAGTATGGCTGGGTATGGCAGAGTATTGAAGAGTATGGCAGAGTATGGCTGGGTATGGCAGCATATGGCTGGGTATGGCAGAGTATGGCTGGGTATTGCAGAGTATTGCGAGGTATTGCGGGGTATTGCAGAGTATTGCGGAGTATTGCGGGGTATTGCAGAGTATTGCGGAGTATTGCGGTGTATTGCAGGGTATTGCAGACTATTGCAGAGGATTGCGGGGTATTGCAGGGTATTGCAGGGTATTGCGGGGTATTGCAGAGTATTGCGGGGTATTGCAGGGTATTGCAGAGTATTGCAGAGTATTGTGAGGTATTGCAGAGTATTGCAGGGTATGGCAGAGTATGGCTGGGTATGGCAGCGTATGGCTGGGTATGGCAGAGTATGGCTGAGTATTGCAGAGTATTGCAGGGTATTGCAGGGTATTGCAGAGTATTGCGGAGTATTGCGGGGTATTGCGGGGTATTGCAGGGTATTGCGGAGTATTGCGGGGTATTGCAGGGTATTGCAGACTATTGCAGAGTATTGCAGGGTATTGCAGAGTATTGCAGAGTATTGTGGGGTATTGCTGAGTACTGCGGGGTATTGCTGAGTATTGTAAAGTAGTGCAGGGTATTGCGGGGTATTGCAGGGTATTGCGGGGTACTGCAGAGTATTGCGGGGTATTGCAGGGTACTGCAGCGTATTGTGAGGTATTGCAGAGTATTGTGAGGTATTGCAGAGTATTGCAGGGTATTGCAGAGTATTGCGGGGTATTGCAGAGCATTGCGAGGTATTGCAGAGTATTGCAGGGTATTGCATAGTATTGCAGGGTATTGCAGGGTATTGCAGAATATTGCGGGGTATTGCAGAGTATTTTATGGTATTGCAGAGTATTGCAGAGTATTGCGGGGTATTGCAAAGTATTGTGGGGGTATTGCAGAGTATTGCGGGGGTATTGCAGAGTATTGCACAGGGAATTGCAGAGTATTGCAAAGGGAATTGCAGAGTAGTGCAGGGTAATGCTGAGCATGGAGGGATGGCTGAGCATGGATGGATGGATCCATGGTTGTGACTGCACATGTTACTGAGCAGCGCTATGGGCACTACACATCCAGCCCACAGCGCTGCTCCCATCCAATCCCTCCCCCTGTGTACCGATCAGTACAGAGAGGGGAGGGAGGAACCGGCGTCACGACATGACGCCGGTTTGTTTACATGTGATCACTCCGTCATTTGACGGAGCGATCACATGGTAAACGCCCATGATTAGCAGCCAGAGGACCCGGCAGTCATGGATGTTCCCGTGTGCACGCCCCAGGGGGTGCGTGGGAGCTGTTATCCGGGATCACGTCATATGACGTGATCCCAGAGTTATCCAACCACCCTGCTGCCGTCATTCGGCTATGGGCCAGTTTGGCAACTAGTTAAGTTCATTTTTTTACTCATTAATGTACACACAGCACCCCATATTGACAGAAAAACACAGAATTGTTGACATTTTTGCAGATTTATTAAAAAAGAAAAACTGAAATATCTCATGGTCCTAAGTATTCAGACCCTTTGCTCAGTATTTAGTAGAAGCACCCTTTTGATCTAATACAGCCATGAGTCTTTTTGTGAAAGATGCAACAAGTTTTTCACACCTGGATTTGGGGATCCTCTGCCATTCCTCCTTGCAGATCCTTTCCAGTTCTGTCAGGTTGGATGGTAAACGTTGGTGGACAGCCATTTTTAAGTCTCTCCAGTGGTGCTCAATTGAATTTAAGTCAGGGCTCTGGCTGGGCCATTCAAGAACAGTCACAGAGTTGTTGTGAAGCCACTCCTTTGTTATTTTAGCTGTGTGCTTAGGGTCATTGTCTTGTTGGAAGGTAAACCTTCGGCCCAGTCTGAGGTCCTGAGCACTCTGGAGAAGGTTTTTGTCCAGGATATCCCTGTACTTGGCTGCATTCATCTTTCCCTTGATTGCAACCAGTCGTCCTGTCCCTGCAGCTGAAAAACACCCCCACAGCATGATACTGCTACCACCATACTTCACTGTTGGTACTGTATTGGACAGGTGATGAGCAGTGCCTGGTTTTCTCCACACATAATGCTTAGAATTATGGCCAGAAAGTTCTATCTTGGTCTCATCAGACCAGAGAATCTTATTTCTCACCATCTTGGAGTCCTTCAGGTGTTTTTTAGCAAACTCCATGCGGGCTTTCATGTGTCTTGCACTGAGAAGAGGCTTCCATCGGGCCACTCTGCCATAAATCCCCGACTGGTGGAGGGCTACAGTGATGGTTGCGTTTCTACAACTTTCTCCCATCTCCCGACTGCATCTCTGGAGCTCAGCCACAGCGATCTTTGGGTTCTTCTTTACCTCTCTCACCAAGGCTCTTCTCCCCCGATAGCTCAGTTTGGCCGGACGGCCAGCTCTAGGAAGGGTTCTGGTCGTCACAAACGTCTTCCATTTAAGGATTATGGAGGCCACTGTGCTCTTAGGAACCTTAAGTGCAGCAGAAATTTTTTTGTAACCTTGGCCAGATCTGTGCCTTGCCACAATTCTGTCTCTGAGCTCTTCAGGCAGTTCCTTTGACCTCATGATTTTCATTTGCTCTGACATGCACTGTGAGCTGTAAGGTCTTATATAGATAGGTGTGTGGCTTTCCTAATCAAGTCCAATCAGTATACTCAAACACAGCCGGACTCAAATGAAGGTGTAGAACCATCTCAAGGATGATCAGAAGAAATGGACAGTTAAATATATGAGTATCACAGCAAAGGGTCTGAATGCTTAGGACCATGTGATATTTCAGTTTTTCTTTTTTAATAAATCTGCAAAAATGTCAACAATTCTGTGTTTTTCTGTCAATACAGGGTGCTGTGTGTACATTAATGAGGAAAAAAATGAACTTAAATGACTTTAGCAAATGGCTGCAATATAACAAAGAGTGAAAAATTTAAGGGGGTCTGAATACTTTCCGTCCCCACTGTATATAGATATAGATATATCTATATCTATATCTATATCTATATCTATAGATATAGATATAGATATATCTCTCTATATATTATATATTGGTCAAGACAGTCAAGACAACACAGTCAAGACAATGAGCATCACAGTGGCTATGTGGTTAGCATATCTGCTATGCAGCATCAGGGTCCAGTGATGTAGATCCAAATCAGTGACGATGATCCTCCCCGGTATTCATTAATTGGAAATTGCAATATTGTTTTATAGAACTTGCTTGTGCTTGTTTGTATATTTTTTAATGCTCGGCTATAGCCAGCCTAAGCTTATGTTCTGTATTTTGCAGCAGTTTCTAAGCTCAAACTGTCAGCTAATTAACTTAAGGAGTTGAGAATCTCAAATCTTTATTGAAAGAGATCTATTACCACAAGGAGTGAGCACCTGTGGCTCCCCATATAGAGTGAGTGGATCTAAACTAGCTACATGAGTGTCCTCATCTGCCTAGCTATTATAAGTGTGTGTGTGTAACTATATAATACAAACAGAGCCCTGTCCATTTAAAACACATTCCCTCAAGGGTAAATCAAACACGATAAAGGTGATTCTGTGAATGTGACCAAATGCCAATGAACATACAACTAATGAACAAATAGTGCAACCAATATAAATAATTTAACATTTCATATGGGTTAAAAAGTCCAAAAAAGTTCATTTGTGAATAAAGTGCTCCATGCTTCTTAATAAACTGTGAATAAATGGTTCTCCAGTGCAGAAAGGTGCTCCTTAAGTAAAAAATGGCCTTTTACCAGATCTAATTGATCTTGAATTAAGGAGATCAAATGTGCTGTGTGATATATATATATAAAAAAAAGGTTGACACTGTCACTGTCAAAACCTCAGGATGATTTGTGATGATTGTAATGATTGTAGATGGTGCACTTCACCAATGGGAAGGTCCTGTTATATCCTCCATTGTGACACTGGCAAGTTATTTTTGTAGAAAGAATTCTCAAAATGTAACTTTACAGTGAGAAATTGTCCCGGGTTAAAAGTCAGAGAGAGTGCAAAATTTGTGCGGGTCTGAAGCCTACAATAAGTTGCTTAAGGCACTTAAAATGTTGTTAAGAAGTACTGATTTTCTCCCTCTTGAGTGGTTAGCAATATATCTACAAAATCAAAGTGACTGACAACCATTTTGTGTTTTTCCACCACACATTTTGGACCCAGCCCACAGAGAGTGGATTCTTCCAGAAGCTTTTATTCAAGTGGATTTGGGCATTTATAGTGAAGACCTACTAGGCTACTAAGGGCTCATCTCTGATGAGTCTGGGGTTAGTAGCGTTACACGTGTAAAACAGAAAACTATATAAAATAAAAAGCAGTAAGCTCTGGCCCTTTTACTATACTGTTAAAAAAACATTACAGTAAATCTGGAATTTGCTTTCAAAAAGTAACAACAAGCAATAAGTAAAAGCATTTAATGAGCTGATAATTCTATCCAAAGAATACAAAAAAATGCAATTATCACCACAGCACGTACAGTGTATATCACATAATATGACAAACCAAAATATATATATATATATATAGATATGTACAGTGAAACAAATTAGTCCAACAAAAAATTCCAAATTCACAATGGACCCATCCTCCAATAAAGTGCTCAGTGCTCAAAAGTTCATGATCAAAGTGCTGAAGTGCTCCAGGTAAAAATGACACGAAGTGTGGCACACACCCCTCTTGTACCCCTACTTACCAGAAAAAAATGGACCCTCAGCTTTTCAGTCTGGGGGGTCAAGCTTGCTTATATCTGGTGGAGGGGGGAAGTGGGGGTGGGGTGGTACCACAGATCCCTTTTCTTTCTATGCCTCCAACTTGCTGGTTCTATATGTAGCTCATTTTTCCACCAGACTCAACAAAAAGAGAGATTTCTCATAGTGTAGTACTTAAGATTTAATAAAACGCATCATATAAAATGACATTTACAGGGTCTCAGACATAATCACGCTTTGCATAGTGAAAAGGCTCTTCCTGATTTGCCGCGGCTTGGAGTGTGTCCCACGGGTGGCGGAATAATTTTAATATAATAATTTATGATTATGTCTTTTCCTCAGATCATGTCAAATGTAGCAGTGGAGGGGGGGGGGGCAAACAAGCGAAGCTTCCCCTTTTGGGTGGAGCTCCGTTTTGAGGAAAGGTAAATATGGTTAGCTGAGGAGGGGAGCATTAAACTGAACCTTTGAACCTGTTGCTTTACCTTTAGTGTGTAACACTTACGTTCACTTTAATACTTTTTTATTACCGAGTGAAGACATCAAAACGTTTTTCTCTATGAATATTTTAGAGCAGGTTAAACATATTGCTCCCAACATAATACATCCTATTTGTTAGTAAACTGATTAAGCCTAGTTTTAACATCCTAACTGATTTCACATGGGAGTCTTCTACTTTACAAAATACATTTGGGATGGTCATGGTTCCTTTTTTTCAAATACATTGCAATCAAAATAAGAGCATAAACACTACATAATAAAGTAAATGTAATATAACAGATTGTTTTTTATCGTGCTGTATAACTTTAAAAACACAAAAATCCTGAAATATAAGTACTTCCCAGAGCTCTAATTAAATAGTAGTGACTGAAAGCTAACTCAACATATGACTCAGTTTGCTTCCAAAGGTCTAGATCTGAGGAAAGGTATATGTCCAATCTGGCAAGACAATTTTATGTGTATGTGGACCTAAGCTGTATAAGGATCCTGACATATTTACTCTTGCAACAATTCTGTTAATAAGATTTCAGGCCTGATGCATTACAGATCTACATATGTCCTATGTTCATAATATAGAAATGCACTAACTACTCAGAGCCAAGACTTGCTCTAGATAAGCAATTAAGTATAAAGGTCTCAAGAAGACGTATTGTAAAAGCCAAACAACTTAGTTTCTGCAAGCAAAGCAGACAACTTGGATGGCACTTTCTAATTTATACTCGCACAATGTGCTGAATTATGAATTAATGTTTAATGGCGTTAACAAATCAGTTCTATATGCATTTTCTTAATTGCACTAGTCATGTATTCATATATTTCTTTTGCTAGCACTTGAGTAGTCATTCTTTTTGCTACAGCATAGTTATTAAGGTTTTATTTTGTAAGTGAACACTTCTAAAATGTGTTATAACATAAACAATATTTGGTAAAGGCTTAGCTGTTTTTGTACTTAGTTTAAACCTAGTTACAAACATTGGAATCCCCGCTGCAACTCCATCACAGACAACCCAAAGCAGTATATGAGAGCTGCGTGTGGCATGATGATGCTTACGGCAATGCCTCAGCAGGTTTTCTGTATCCTAGCAGGTGTCCAGAACCTGTCCATTTAAAGACCTGTGGATTTTTACTTCTCTTAAGGATTAGATGTGTTGGTGACCCCTGTGCGAGAGCATATTTCAAGAGAAATAATTGCATGCAAGTTTTCTGGAAGTTTTCTGATAATTAATTAAAAAAATACTTAGTACTGCCTACTATTAACTTATTTTACTTAGTAATTGCAAGTCTGAACAACAATAATTTTTTTGTAATAACAATTATTTGAACATGCATGGTGTTTAACCCACAATCTATAAATACTATTTCATTACAATTCTAATAAAATGTAGCCTACCCAAATCACCCTAAAACATATTAGAGCACACAGTAATACACGATAATGTCCATTAATGGTGAAAGTCTACCAAAGTGTCCAAATATTACATAAACAGTCTTGTATTATAAGAAAATATATATAAGCAGTACTCAATTTGTGGACTGTTATGTAAATTAAGTGACAATGTTAAATTGGAACCAGCCAGAAACGTGCAAAAGTGACTGTGCAAAACCAGAATCGTTCATCACAATATAGAATATTAAAACAAAGTTTAGTCCATGAAAGATAAAAAGCTAAGAGCATCAAGGAGGAGAGCAATTTTCAATGGATGACAGATCCCAAAGATAACTCAAAATGTTTGAAAATAAAAACTTCCATAGTGAAGTCCATTAGGATATTATAATATTTATTAAAAACAGTGGCTTACAATTACTTTGCAGCAGATAAAAACTAGTGTTGTGTTATCAATGCAAAGTACAGCAGGCTGATGGCTCGTGCAATTCCGCCCAGTGGTGGCTAGGCGTGCATGATGTCGTCACTCACAGGCCACTCACTAACGTGTTTCATCATCAAAAAGACATCTTCAGGGGATGGGTCAAGTCTTGTGTTATACGCTAACCATTTGTGATCTCCCTTAGCAAGTTCATACAACAATGATGTGCTTCTAACCAACACCTCCACTTACCTGTTCAGAGAAACTCAACAGACTGAATTGACCCCTAAATTAATAGAATTGCTTTATGCAGTAAAATCTCTATTATTGATCCTCAACTCTACCTAAATATGGTTCCTAATTCTTCAACGGACAGGTGCAGATTGACATAGACCTCTGATATTCCCTCTTAAAACAAAAACTTTCATAGTGTGATAGTGCAAAAAACACTTTATTATACAGTGCAATCCAAGTAAAAAACTCACATGAATGTTTGCTATAACTAGCACAAGATGACACGCTTGAGACAATCTTGCCACTCTTTGGGTTTCAGCTATACTGGCTTCACCTGCCAACTGCCATCTCTGTACTGTATTGATGTCACCCGTTCAGGCACTTGACACTTTTCGCCCAACTTTAAACCTTTTCAAGAACTCAAATCTGTGTACCCCACCACAAATTTTACAGTCTGTCCTGCTACAGGCAGTGCCTTTGTAAATCGCAAACAGCAACATAGCAATTGTGTTAGAACGATGCACATTGTTTATGTCACATCTCTTCTGCATACTAAATGATGTTGGATGCAAGAAGTTTTCTGTGTGTCCATTTATGAACATATGCAGGCAAGGACTGGGCTTTAGGGAACAGAGAAAGGGAATCCTCCATCCCACCCACATGGCCAGTGCAAATATGATATGTAGGATTAGTAGCCCTGTATGGACATATACTACCATTTAGACCTTGATCAGAATGGGACCTGCAGTGACAACTGCTGTGCATTAATAAGCTACCTGCTCCCTGTTCAGACATTTGATTCCATTGTCCGGAAAACGAAAGTCTTCCAGCACAATCTAGCACATATTCCCTGGAATTCATAAAGACTTGTGCAGACAGATTTTGCAAAAGTGTCTAGCTTGCATTCTAAAAGTGGCACAGAGTGCATCAAATTAATGTGCCAGTCTAGTACTTGAATTTTGCACAATATGCTCCATTTTTAAAATGCATGTGAGACACTTTAACAAAGTCTGTCTGCACCAGGCTCTCTCTCTGTACACCAAAAAAAAAATAATTGGTCTTAATTAGTTCCACTTCATAAGATACAGAATGAACTCTCTGTATTTTATTTATAATTTGCCACATTTATTATTCCACAATGTAAAAGTGGTGCATTTTTGAACTACATGAATTTGGTGCACAAGTCGCTGGCAGACCCAAAAGTGTCACAGGTGCTTCATGAATTTGGTGGAACACTTTAACCACTTGCGGACCGCCTCATGCCGATATACATCGTCAAAGTGGCATGGGTGCGCAAAACGACATACCCGTACATCACTCCGTCATCGGTGGCTACCTCAGTCCCGCGGACTAGATGTCCGCCGGTGGCTCACGATCATGGCATGGAGAGGCAGAGTGGGGATGTAAACAAGGCATTTCTCTGTTCTGCCTAGCAACATGACAGGGATCTACTGCTCCCATGATCGCGAGCAGTGATCTCTGTCATTGTTCTAGTGAGCCCATCCTCCCTACAGTTAGAACACACTGAGGGAACACATTTTAACCCCTTGATTGCCCCCTAGTGTTTAACCCCTTCACTGCCAGTGACATTTACACAGTAATCAATGCATTTTTTATAGCACTGATCGCTGTATAAATGTCAATGGTCCCAAAATAGTGTCAAAAGTATTCGATCTGTCTGCCGCAATGTCACAGTCATGATAAAAAATGCAGATCGCCGCCATAACTAATAAAAAAAAATTATTAATAAAAATGCCATAAATCTATCCCCTACTTTGTAGATGCAATAACTTTTGCGCAAACCAATCAATATACGCTTATTGTGATTTTTTTTAACAAAAATATGTAGAAGAATACATATTGGCCTAAACTGAGGAAGAAATTTGTTTTTTTATATATTTTTTGTCTCTTTCAGAAAGATTGGGACTATTACGGTACCAAAGGGATATGAGCGAGCTTTTTATAAAAATTTTGTTTTATTAAGAAATAACAATAAAAAGGTCCTATATAGGACACAAAATATACATAATCACAAATAAACATAAACAAACAGTACTTGTTACAGCAATGTTGACACTCAGTTAGTGGAAGTAGTGCCCAAACAGGTGCCTGAAAACAGGTTATATAATACTTGCAGACGTGACCTCTACAGTTTCGCGGTCACAGCCGCTTCTTCAGGAGGCGTCTGATAGTACATATTCTAAAAGATGAAGAAGATATATACAGTATCAACATTATAAGTAAGAAAATACAAGTATCACAAAAAGTACAAAGTTGATATTGGAGAGGGTACTTCAAGTTTAAAAGATCGCACTCACCGACCTGTACCCACAAAGGGTTTGGAGCGATACTGTGAGACGCCTTCAAGAGGCGTTCCCCCGGGGGCAAGCCAGGGAGGCAAATTGAGATAATACTATTGTAAAAAATAATAGAAAAGGATTTATAATTAATAAGCTGTGGCTTCTGCTCAGTAAGAGAACCACCCGGGCTGTAAAGTCAAGAGACAAGAAAAGGTGGAAGAGAGAAAAGCGGGAGGAAGGGAAGGGTCAGAGGGGGAAGGAAGGAGGGAAGGGAAGGAGAGGAGGAAGGGGAAAAAAGGGGGGGGGGGAGAAAAGGGAGGGAACAAAAACAAGGGAAGAAGAAGGAAAAAAGGGGGGAGGAAGGAGAAAAGGAAGAGGGAGGGGAGGGGGGAAGGGAAAGGAGGGAAAAAAAAAAAAGGGGGGGGGGGAATGGGGGAAGGGGGGGGAGAGGGGAGAGGAAAAGAGGGGAAGGGAGAGGGGGGGGAGGGAAGAGAGAAAAAGGGAAAATGTGGAAAGAAAGGAAACAGAGAAAAAAGAAAACACAGAGAGGGAAAGCCGAGAGGAGCAAAGAGAAGGAAAAAAGTGGGGGTGGGGGGTGAAGGAGGGAAGCAAGGGGGGGGAAATAGGGAAAGAATAGAAAGAAGGGGGAAGGGGAAAGAAAAGAAAAAGCATGCCACCTATTTGGAGTAATGAGCAGAAGGGGGCTAAAAAGCAGGGGGTTTTTTGTATCGTAAAAAATGTACCCACCGTTGCTGTGTTTAATGAAAACTAGACCCAGAAGTCATTTGCACCCAGGAAAGGTAAGTGATGGAACTAGTGGCCAATGGGCCGGACCTCAATGCCAAAGGAAGCCGCTATGAAAGAAGTAAATGCATCAAGAGTAAATATGTGCATGTAGTTATCATAAATTGCGTAGATTGCAGGGCATTTCTGACAAAGGAAAGAACGTTTGTAAAGCGAAGGAGAGCGGGGGAGAAAAAATTGCTGTAGAGTAATACAGTGATGACCCCCATCCTTCCCAAAAGACCTCTGGCTAGTACTTACAAAAGCTCCAAGGTAGCGTTGGTGAGCAGCTGGGTGTATGCCTGTCAGGGCTTGCAGCTAGGTCTGAGCATTTTATATGCCTCCAACCCGGAAGTCGAGCAGCGCTGAAAACACAAGCTGCCTTCTCTTCCTGGTCCGGTCCCCCTCTACTGCGCAAGCGCCAGAAGGACATCCGGCGCAAGCGCACAGCTCCACAGTGAGTGACGCTGAAAGCGTCACTCGGGAGAGGCAGCAGCTGGGCTCCGTGGAGCCCCTCCCACTGTCGGAGGAACGCAAGCCCGCCGTAAGGGGGAGAATTAACTCCTCACATCCCTCCAGAAGAGGAGAGCAAGTGCAAAAGCAAGATGCTTAATTGGGTAAAAAGAATTGACAATATAAATAAACAAAGGGGCAAAAATGCCAGGTCACTGGCAAAGGGAGTAAAATTGACCCATGGCCACGGAAATGTGCATCTCAGCCCCTGTACAAAAAGTAATACTGATCAACATACATGACAGTTTTTGCAAAGCATGTAATTATACAGAGTATTTGTAGTCAGCCGAGCAGATAAAGCAAATATACAAAAAATTACATAGTATGGAAACCTATGTATAATAAGTCCACTCACAAATAATCATGGGAGAGATCTGGTTATGCATGAAAGGGGGGATGAAGAGGAGACAAAGAGGGACACAAGGGGAGATACAGTTAGTGCTATATAGTATAGTACAGTATGGCGCCGAATTAGATGTAATGTGGAAAAGACATAGAGCATATATCGACAGATAGATACGGCAGAGACTGGTGAGTCGGTTGGCCAGTCATTCAAGAAAATACTTGTATGAGTGTGCCTCATTGATGCCAGGAGGAACCAAAGTGTTGAGTCGCTCAATCCAGAGCGATTCGCGCTTTAAAATTTGGCAGTCCCAGTTACCACCTCTGGAGTCTTCAGGGACAACTTCTAGAACAGTAAATCGAATGTAATCGAGGTTAAAGCGGTGATGAATGCCAATATGGCGGCCCACTGTGGTGAGCTTGCCATTGGTAGATGCATATAAATGGTCACCCAGTCTCTGCCGCAACTCTCTAATAGTCTTTCCTACATAAAAGGCGCTGCACGCGCAGGTCATAAGGTAAATTACACCCCGTGTGCCACAATGAGCTGAATGTTTTGGAAAAAACATCTCCCCATTAGGGAGTAAAAATTGTTGTCCCTCTTGAATCCAGGGGCAGTGTGGGCAATTGCCACACTTAAAGGTGCCTCTGGGTTCTTGCGGGCCAGACAGGGGGATCTTGTAGTGACTACGTGTGAGCCTGTCCCTCAAAGAAGTAGCCCTCCTAAAGACCAGGTTGGGGGTTGGTTTGATGTATTTCCTAAGGATATGGTGGTCGGTCAGGATGTGCCAATGGGTTGATAATATATTGCGTAGCTGATGATGATTCTCTCTTTATCCATATTTAGGATGATGGTACCTATTAACGATTTTTTACCTTACTCTTCCAACTATGTGGCACACTCTTGAACTAATATATTTTTTGTGATATTTATTATAGCAAAAAAGTAAAAAATATTGCTTTTTCTTCAAAATTGTCTCTTTTTTTTGTTTATAGTGCAAAAAATAAACACCGCAGAGGTGATCAAGTACCACCAAAAGAAATCTCTATTTGTGGAAAAAAAAGGACATCAATTTTGTTTGGGTACAACGTGCACGACCGCGCAATTGTCATTTAAAGCGACGCAGTGTCATATCGCAAAGAAGGGCTTGGTCAGAAAGGGGGTAAATCCTTCCGGGGCTGAAGTGGTTAACAAGAGGGATTAAGGCGATAAAAGTTCACAGTAGCTTTATTGAATTGCCACCCATGAGTGTTGCACTTTACTAGCTCACAAGAAACTGTGCTTATCAATATGATTTGCATGTCTTTGTTCCCTAGGGCCAAAGTTCCCAATCCACCCTGATCATATATTACAGGGTTAAAAAGACATCACACATACCATTTGTTAATTAAGGATATTGATGCACTAAACTTTGACTTGTATATTAGGCTGGTTACTCAGATCACAACCTGATTGCACTGGTCCATTAAGGTTAAAGGTGTTGTAAACCCTCATTGTTTTTCACCTAAATGCATTCTATGCATTTAGGTGAAACGCCTTCTGTAGTGCTGCAGCCCCCCAGCCCCCCATTTTACTTACCTGCACGGATCTTTCTCTGGATGGGAACGAGCACACCATCTGTAGCTGGTGTCTCGTGTCCTGATTGGATAGATTGATAGCAGCGCAGCCATTGGCTCCCGCTGCTGTCAATCAAATCGAATGACGCAGCATCGGGGGGCGGGGCCAAGTCCTGCATTCTGTGTGAATGGAAACAGATGCGAGACTCGGGATTGCACCCGCATGGGTGTACACCTTAGGAGAGTCTTCACCAACGTGGACACTTGATGCGGGGAGGAACCAAAAATGAATGTGCATATTGCAATCTACTGGTTTCATAATCAGTTTCTGCAAAGTACTAAACACAGGTTGTTGTCATATGTACTGTACATCATCTATGGAGTCATCTATTTTCTTTCACCATAGTCAACATTAGTTGTAATTATACACTGCAGAGCACGATTTATTGCTTGTGCATCGACTTGCAAGAAAGTGAACACAAACTGCAGTCATGCAGTGCACAGTGTCATCTATTAGTTTAACATAATGTTTTAGCAGTCTGAACACTGGTTTTAATGGTATAAAACACAATGACATTAAATTGCAGGTAAATTACAGGTAGAGATGGCTTAATTGATTCTCGAAGTTTAAGATTTGACATGGGTATTTGGTAAGTTTACCCTAAATGTGGTATTTTTAAAGAGGAAGTAAACCCTGATGGGTTTTACTTCCTCTTTTGTTTCCAGCAAACCCTGCAAAGTAAAAGCATAATGGGCTAGTATGCATTGCATATTAGCCCATTATGTGGCACTTGCCTGCAAACGAAGCCTGCGCTGTCCCCGCTGCAGGAAGCATCCATCTTCACCCCTCTTCCTTCCAGGGCTGCGTACTCCAGATGTGTGACTGGCCGGAGCCACGTGGCATCACTCCAGCGCATTCGCGCCAGAGCCGCCAGTCACGGCACAAGCTCGGGTAGAAACTGCATGTTTAGGGGATATTTCCACTACCTATAGCCTTATTCTAGGCTTACCTATAGGTAAAACTTACAATTGGGGGTATACAATAACAGTGTTATTTTACATTAAAAAATGTGCTGCCCCCTTCGTAAACACACCATGTTGGCATACTAGGTATAAATACTGATAGCCACATATTTGAGACACACAATAGGGATGAAAGACAATGACTACAGAAGGCACCTGTAGAGAGGAATGGTTCAAATCCTCTCCCTCCCTTAAACAGACATCCCTGTTGACTTATGTATGTTCACTAGATTTCAACAGAAACCCTCAGAACATATGTAAGCAGACATAAATCAGTAATCAATAATTAAAGCTTGTGTATAAATGTGCTGTGCTGAAAACCACATAAAAATCTACACAAATGTCATATAAAGCAGTGCAATAAAAATCTCCATCTCTGACTCCCTTTTAAAGCTCTTGTATACATGACCCTAATACTAAAGGACTTATCACAATGATTTATACCTCTATTCTTGAGAAATGGGCACCTTTCCCACATTCATATATGACTAAATGGGAAAATTATATTGGTACATCCATAGAAGAAAAAGATTGGTATCGTATCTGGCACACCACACCCCATTGTTCCGTCAGTGCTGCTACAATTGAATCCAATTATAAACTATTAATGAGGTATATGGATCCCCAAATTTTAGCTAAAATCAAACCTACAATCTCTGATAAATGTTTTTGGGGCTCATCACATGTTGGTACCTTCCTCCATATATGGTGGGAATGTCCCAAAATCAGGCAGTTTTGGAAAGACATATATCGAATGATCTATACCCTATTTAAAAAAAAAAACTAAGCAAAAATCCAAAAGAGGCTTTACTAAATCTCAAACCAAAGGGATGCACCAATAAAAAATTCCACTTTCTAATATTTTTATTCACTGCTGCCAAACAAACTTTAGCAAAAGCCTGGTGGTCCTCCTTACCAAACTCTAGAAACACAATGATGTGGTCTAATGAAAAACTTGCCTCAATCCTCTGTGACAATTCCCACAAATAAGAAAAAATATGGTCCCCTTGGATTTCATATTTTCTTCCTCCAAACTTTCACAGATCCCTACTACACTTATAAAATACCAATGATTATATACAGCCTGCTCACCACAATCACTACAATCACTTGTAAACACAGAAGTCCGGTTTCTGTGTTTACAAGTGACAGCTCTGCACTCTGTGTGTAATGCAATCTTGGTATTTAACGCCCCTTTAAGACCCTCCTACTGTTTTCGTGAAATTTGACTGAACACACACACTATTTAATGTGATTTGGAGAGTGTGTGTAGGGGGAGGGGTTTTGTGGGGCCGTGGTTAAGTTCCAGCACCTATTGTTTGAGAAAAAAAGCCCTGATTATATATATTTTTTTAAGAGAACCATATTAGTGACTCTTATCTTGATATTTCTATCCTGCTCCTCCTTCCAAATACTTTGCACACAATTTGTAACTTTTGCCTTATTGTTCTAGTTAAATTCTCTTTTCTTTTATCTACAAATATACAGTATGTATATGATGTATCCTAGCAATTCACATGTATATATTTATATCTTTTAAATGTATTTAAAAAAAAAAAATTCTCCTTCAAAAATTAATGTATAAAAGTGACAACAATAATTTATCCAAAAACAACTCATATGTTACTCAAAACAGCTCAAGTTGTACAGAAATAAATTGTTAAAATATTTTCAAATAAAGTCCAAAAAACACAATCCTCCACTTTTCCCTAGTGGGTGAATGCTCACCTCCAGTATTTGCAGCGTAGGGTGCATGCAGCTATACTTAGGAATACAAGGGGGGGCGTTGCACAAACTTTTTCTTTATCACAATAATTAAGGCTTATCCTACCTCAAAAAAAAAGAAAAAAAAAAAAAAGCTTACACAAATGTCCATGCCATTTTAAAATGATCAGATACTTAAAAAAAAACATTCACCCACTATCACCATTATCTTGTCAAATACTATAGAGGGGGTGGAGTAAACTACTGTAATTTACTGGCAGAGTAGCCAGTAAAATTAGTGTAGCATATCTTAGGACCATCAAAGTAATCATCAGTCACAGACACAAGAGGAAGAGAATGGTCTACATTTATTTGTCAGGAAGATACATGTTCCTCTCATTTCTGGTTGCTAAAAGCAAGGGAGATGGGTCGTGGAAAGTTTTTCCAGCAAGTTTCGTTTTTTATTGTTTATCCCTGGTCACAAAGAGGTATAAGAAAATAGCAAGGTGTGAACATGCCTAAAACATAGGTATATTTTAAAGTGCATTTTGACTTTTGCAGTCATATTTGAGAACCCCCCCACCATATGATCGTAACGTGTTTCTATTCATACTGCATGCCTAAAAATACTTTTAAAAACACATTTCTTTCCTTTTCCTTTTTTGTTTGTTTGGAGCATGATTATACATGCTGTATGTCACTATAGGCAGTTTCTATTGTTTTGAATAGAAGGCAATGTACAGATAGTGGTCAATATTGAGGCACAGTTTTTTTTTTTTTTAAATGTGTCAACATACAATGAACCAGCCAGGACTGGAAATCTGTAATGCCGCGTACACACGGTCGGACTTTACGGCAGACTTTGCCCAATGGACTTTTCGACGGACTTTCCGATGAACTTTCTGAATGAACGGACTTGCCTACACACAATCCACCAAAGTCCGTCGAATTCATACGTGATGACGTACGACCGGACTGAAACAAGGAAGTTCATAGCCAGTAGCCAATAGCTGCCCTAACGTGGCTTTTTGTCCGTCGAACTAGCATACAGATGAGCAGACTTTTTGACCGAACTCGATTTTGACGGATTGATTTAAAACATGTTTCAAATCTAAGTCCGTCCAACTTTTGAGAAAACAAAGTCTGCTGGAGCCCACACACGATCAAATTGTTTGACGAAATCCCGTCCGCCGGACAAAGTCTGCCGTAAAGTCCGCTCGTGTGTACACGGCATTAGCCTTTGTTAGGACAGACAGTTCTGCACATTTGGTAGTGATAATGAAATCTGCCAGCACAGTACAGACAGGATTTTTTATGGCAAACAAAAGTCCCTAGCCACTCATAAACAGGAAGCACTAAGTAAACTAATGCCGAGTACACACGAGCGGACTTTACGGCAGACTTTGCCCGGCGGACGGGATTTGGTCGGACAATTTGATCCAGCGGACTTTGTTTTCTCAAAAGTTGGACGGACTTAGATTGGACAAAAAAGCCACACTAGGGCAGCTATTGGCTACTGGCGATGAACTTCCTTGTTTTAGTCCGGTCGTACGTCATCATGTACGAATTCGACGGACTTTGGTGGATTGTGTGTAGGCAAGTCCGTTCATTCAGAAAGTCCATCGTAAAGTCCGTCGAAAAGTCCGCCGAGCAAAGTCTGCCGTAAAGTCCGCTCGTGTGTACGCGGCATGAGATTTTTCAATCCTGGCATTTCCAGAAAAGGACATCTAAAAAGGTAGAATGTAAATCTACAATGTTTAAATATTTTTTTTAAGTTATGTTACAAATATAAAGTATGTGTTCCCCAAATTTGGCTGCAAATTGAAACTACGCTTTAAAGGCATTGTTCAATAATGATAGAGTCCATATTTTCCTTATGCTGTGGGTACTATACCCATTTGGCAGATTTGTAATTTCCTTGACAAGTGATTCATGGTACAAGCATGTGATGATGTCAGCTAGTGGTTAAAAAAGCTATATGTAATCCTTAAACTTAGGTAAAAAGTATTTATTTTGAGCCTCGCTGATACAGTCAGGAGCCATTGATAGACTTTGGTATGTTACTATAGATCCTTAAAACCTCATTTTGTAGCTATAAACTCCATAAGAACCCAGTTAGCAGCCCTTACCTGCCCATCAATCTCCTAATACATCCTATAGACCTCATATGTGTGTAAGCCATGTAGATCTTGACAGTGGGTCTTATTTTTTCATGTCAATCCCAGAGTCCCTGAATGCTTTTCAGCATTAAGCCCCACCACTGTCCACAGCAAGAGAGTTCCTTGATTCCATATAGAGGACTGCAATTTTGGCCAAGGCACAGCTACCATGCCACAACCCCTTTCCGCAGCCAGCGACCACCAACATAAGAGAGAGCCAGCCCCCCATCCATGTTCCTGCAGCATCCCTCAGCCACAGCCAGAGCCTGGTCTTTATATCCACTCCCTGTCCCATCCCCTCCACCCCCTTCCTCCTAGTCATGTGTCACTAACAGTAAGGACAGCTCAGTCCTGTGCCAGTGTCCCAGTGTGCCCACCCGTGATTGGCAGTCCATGACCCCTCTCTCCACCCTGCCCTTACCCCCGCCTATGCAGGGCTCCACTGCGGGGGGGTGGTTGGTAGGTCCAGCCACGGTGGGCTGGGTGCTCCGTATCCTGCGCTGGCACTGCCTGCTGATTGGCTTCTCCGCTGCTATCTCCTTCACTGACACCAGCACAGAGATAGAGAGAGAGCTGACACCAGCACCGAGATAGAGAACGCTGACATAGGCACCGAGATAGAGAACACTGACACCAGCACTGTGATAGTGTTACATACCTAAAGGGTGAGCCCGAATTGCAGAGAATGGCCTCTCTTATGCCTCCGACTCGAGGGCCCCTGGTAGTGGTGACAGGGGTGCAGGAATGCGGAGTGGTACGAGTGCCTGGCAGGATCAAGAGCAGAAGGATCAGATGGCCGGCACAGCTGACAGGATGGATCAGTAGACAGGAGCTGCAGACTGGACAACTCAGCAAACTGGACAGCAGGCAGGATATATCAGCAGACAGGTAAGCAGCCTGGGTGGCCCAGCAGACTGGATGGCTCAGCAGACAAGCTCAGCAGACTGGATGGATCAGAAAACAGGTGAGCAGCCTGGATGGCTCAGCAGACAGGCCCAGCAGACTGGATGGATCAGCAGACAAGCTCAGCAGACTGGATAGATCAGAAAACAGGTGAGCAGCCTGGATGGCTCAGCAGACAGGCCCAGCAGACTGGATGGATCAGCAAACAGGTGAGCAGCCTGGATAGCTCAGTAGACAGGTCCAACAGACTGGATGGAAGTCCAGGAACATCACACAGGCCGGATCAGAAAGCAGGCTGGCAGCAGAGGTACAAAAGTAACAGGCAGAGGGGTCGTCAAACAAGCCAAGGGTCAGGTACAGGCGGATAACAGGAACAGTCTCAAAGCAAGCCAGGGCAAAACAGAAGCAGATGTCAGGTTTTCAGGGAGCACATACACAGAGCTGCAGAGCAAACAGCAATGATGCAAGTGTCAGACAGGTTTAAATAACCCACCAGACACTAACGAGTGCATGTGCGCGTGCGCATAGACGCCCACAATCGTGCACCGATGGGTCTAATCTGCCTGTTACTGGCAGGATCTTCTTGTCTAGGTTTTGCCTAATGCCTCACAAAGCCTAGAGCCACCTCTGCTTAGGGAGGTTTGTTCCTGTGACAACTGTCTAAGAAGGGATTTTTCTTCACTTTGGAGTGTTCACTTAGGGAGTGAAGGGAATATCACTTTCTCTTGTGCCTTTGGGACAGAAAGTGAATAAAAATCTCTCAATGGGACATGGGCCACAGGCAGAAAAAAAAGTCCAACGGGACACATACAGCAAATAAAAACTATCAAGAGCTTTTACCATTCTTTATCCAAAAAAAAATGTCTTTAGATATACATTATCTCCCTCCCTATCTGACTAATAATGAGGCCAGCTTTTAACAATCTGGACCAGGGTTCTGTGTAACTCTAGGGTTCCTCCAAAGGTTGCTAGGGGTTCCTTGAGCAATGAGCAATTTCTGCCTCTCATATAAGTTCCCACTCACATCATTGATCTTTTTAGCTACCTGTAAGAGAGATTTGTCTCAATAACCTCAAGTGTAAGGAGCATTCTTCCCGCTGATCATCACACTAATGTATTATGAGTTGTAGATATAGGAATTTTTAGCAGGGGTTACCTGAGACTGGAAAGTTATTGCAAGGGTTCCTCTGTGTTGAAAAGGTTGAGAAAGTCTTATCTGGATGCTATAGTGCATCAAGCTGTGAAGAACTATTACAAAGTGGTCAGAAAGCCAAAGTTTTCTGTAGATTTAAAAACCAAAACCAAACTGTTTCACCCCCTTCCAGCCCCTCACCCCCCCTTCCAGCCCAGGACATTTTTTATGTTTCAGCCCTGTCACACTTTGAATCACAATTACTCTGTCATGCAACACTGTACCCAAATAAATTGTATATTTTTGTTTTAAAACAGAACTTTGTGTTGGTGGTATTTAATCACCATTGTTATTTATTTAATTTATTTTTTTTACTATGTGAAGGAAAAAGACCAATATTGTTGAAAAAAAGTTTTTCTTAGTGTTTGTTAAAATTTTTTTTTCAAATAAATAACAGTATTTATAAATTTAGGTCTAAATTTATTCTTTTACAATTGTTTGGTAAAAATAACCCACATTAGTATATATTATTTAGTCTGTGTGAAGATTATAGAGTCTGCAAACTATGGTATATATATTTAAAAAATCATCAATCCTGATATACTGACTGCCTATCTAATTTCTTTGAGACTTTAAACCACCAGGACAGCACTAATAACCCCCAAAGATGACCCCTTTTTGGAACGTAAACAGTCAAAAATAGAAAGTTGTCATTTTTGTCACAAAAAAAAGCTTTTTTTCTACAAAGTTGTAATTTTAACAAATTATTTCTCACACACAGCATAGGCATACCTAAAACACCCAAAACACATTCTGCTATGCCTTTCAAGTATAGCGATACCACATGTGTGAGACTCTTTCACAGACTAGATGCATAGGGGGCCCAAATTTCAAGGAGCACCTTCAGGCATTCCAGGAGCATAAATTATACATATAATTTGATAACCACCTATCACTTTTACCCCAAAGTATTTTCTAAGAATCATGGCAAGTCTTTTGAAGACTTAGCTGTTTTGCCCCAAGTTTTTGGAAAATGCAGGAAAAAAAAATGAAAATGTCTTTTTTTTTACTCAAAGTTGTCAATTAATAAGATATTTTTCACAAACAGCATTGGAACTACATTCTAAAGCTACTCCTTTACTACTCCTTCCCTCATACAACATATGTGAGACTTTTTCATTGTTTGGAGTGATTTCCAAACAATATTTTATGTGTATCACACAAATTAATCAATTGTGTCAAAACCAATGTACTGTAATAGTTGATTCTGTACAAGTGGTCAGGGAATATAGCTTAGTGTAGTGTCACCTTTAGCAGACATTGTTCCTATAAGCCAAACAAGCCTAGCCTACTGGTACATGACTTCCACCAGGAATGCCATGTTCATTGGCAGGAAGTACTGTATAGCAGGAAGAATAGATGAACAAAAGAGTCCCTGTGGTTCAAGTAGTTGCATTTGTTTGCAGGGGATGTCTGAGACAGGGGTCTTGTAGGAATGTAGTCAGTGGGATATGCAGATGGGTCAATTCAGGCAGCAAGCTGAGACATGTTGACCAAACAGGCAAATGACTTGTCCAGGCTGCAGGCACAAACAAGGTAAATAAACAGAACAAAAGGCAGCAGGCACAGACAACACTGCACTGGTGTGGTAGTGATCAGGAAAACTGTTGATGGCTGCACTGGTCTGGTGATACTGGGACTTGTGTAGCAGTGATCAGGAACACTGTTGCTAGTTTTAGACTTGTCTAGTGACACTGGGGACTAGTGTAGCAGCAATCAGGAACTCTTGCTAACTTACTCTGGTAAAAATGGGACTAGTGTGGTGATTGTAATGAACACTGTTGCTAGCATACACTAGTCTGGTGACATTGGGACTGGTGTGGTAGTGATCAGGAACACTGTTGCTGGCTGTATTGGTCTGGTTCGGTGGCAATCAGGAACACTGATTCTAGCTACACTAATCTGGCGATACTGTGACTGGTGTGGTGGTGATTGGCAACCCTGTGACTGGCTTCACTATTAGAGATTGTTGGTTAGCCTCAGTTTTACCTACCCTCAACCACTCCCTCATTTAGCTGCAAAGGCAGTGCTGGGGGTGTACACATGCCACGGCTACAATGCTTTGCTTTGCAGCTGTAGAAGAAATTATACCAGCTGTACGTCTACTGATCATGAACCATTACAGTGAATGGGGTGCTAGGGCATCATCTAAGAGGTTAAGACAGTTAATGAGGAGGTGATACAATGTCTCTTCACTGCTTGTCAAACGCTCTAAGAAGAGCAATCTGAACACAGTGATTAGGGTCACTGTGACTGGTGTGGCGTGATCAGGGACACTGGGACTGGTGTGGCAGTGATTAGGAATAGGGATGAGCCGAACACCCCCCCTGTTCGGTTCGCACCAGAACATGCGAACAGGAAAAAAGTTCGTTCGAACATGCGAACACCGTTAAAGTCTATGGGACACGAACATGAATAATCAAAAGTGCTAATTTTAAAGGCTTATATGCAAGTTATTGTCATAAAAAGTGTTTGGGGACCTGGGTCCTGCCCCAGGGGACATGGATCAATGCAAAAAAAAGTTTTAAAAACGGCCGTTTTTTCAGGAGCAGTGATTTTAATAATGCTTAAAGTCAAACAATAAAAGTGTAATATCCCTTTAAATTTCGTACCTGGGGGGTGTCTATAGTATGCCTGTAAAGGGGCGCATGTTTCCTGTGTTTAGAACAGTCTGACAGCAAAATGACATTTTGAAGGAAAAAACTCATTTAAAACTACCCGCGGCTATTGCATTGCCGACAATACACATAGAAGTTCATTGATAAAAACGGCATGGGAATTCCCCAAAGGGGAACCCCGAACCAAAATTAAAAAAAAAATATGACGTGGGAGTCCTCCTAAATTCCATACCAGGCCCTTCAGGTCTGGTATGGATATTAAGGGGAACCCCGGCCAAAATTTAAAAAAAAAATGACGTGGGGTTCCCCCTAAATTCCATACCAGACCCTTCAGGTCTGGTATGGATTTTAAGGGGAACCCCGCGCCAAAAAAAAAAAAAAACGGCGTGGGGTCTCCCCAAAAATCCATACCAGACCCTTATCCGAGCACGCAACCTGGCAGGCCGCAGGAAAAGAGGGGGGACGAGAGTGCGCCCCCCCCTCCCTCCTGAACCGTACCAGGCCACATGCCCTCAACATTGGGAGGGTGCTTTGGGGTAGCCCCCCAAAACACCTTGTCCCCATGTTGATGAGGACAAGGGCCTCATCCCCACAACCCTGGCCGGTGGTTGTGGGGGTCTGCGGGCGGGGGGCTTATCGGAATCTGGAAGCCCCCTTTAACAAGGTGACCCCCAGATCCCGGCCCCCCCCCGTGTGAAATGGTAAGGGGGTACATAAGTACCCCTACCATTTCACGAAAAAAGTGTCAAAAATGTTAAAAATGACAAGAGACAGTTTTTGACAATTCCTTTATTTAAATGCTTCTTCTTTCTTCTATCTTCCTTCATCTTCTGGTTCTTCTGGTTCTTCTGGCTCTTCTGGTTCTTCCTCCGGCGTTCTCGTCCAGCATCTCCTCCGCGGCGTCTTCTATCTTCTTCTCCTCGGGCCGCTCCGCACCCATGGCATAGGGGGGAGGCTCCCGCTCTTCTCTTCTTCTTTTCTTCTCTTCTGTTCTTCTTCATTTTCTTCTCCGGGCCGCTCCGCAATCCATGCTGGCATGGAGGGAGGCTCCCGCTGTGTGACGGCGCTCCTCGTCTGACAGTTCTTAAATAACCGGGTGGGCGGGGCCACCCGGTGAACCCCGCCCCCCTCTGACGCACGGTGACTTGACGGGACTTCCCTGTGACGTCACGGGGAATGCCACAGGGAAGTCCCGTCAAGTCACCGTGCGTCAGAGGGGGGCGGGGTCACCGGGTGGCCCCGCCCCCCGTTTTTAAGAACTGTCAGACGAGGAGCGCCGTCACACAGCGGGAGCCTCCCTCCATGCCAGCATGGATTGCGGAGCGGCCCGGAGAAGAAAATGAAGAAGAACAGAAGAGAAGAAAAGAAGAAGAGAAGAGCGGGAGCCTCCCCCCTATGCCATGGGTGCGGAGCGGCCCGAGGAGAAGAAGATAGAAGACGCCGCGGAGGAGATGCTGGACGAGAACGCCGGAGGAAGAACCAGAAGAACCAGAAGATGAAGGAAGATAGAAGAAAGAAGAAGCATTTAAATAAAGGAATTGTCAAAAACTGTCTCTTGTCATTTTTAACATTTTTGACACTTTTTTCGTGAAATGGTAGGGGTACTTATGTACCCCCTTACCATTTCACACGGGGGGGGGCCGGGATCTGGGGGTCACCTTGTTAAAGGGGGCTTCCAGATTCCGATAAGCCCCCCGCCCGCAGACCCCCACAACCACCGGCCAGGGTTGTGGGGATGAGGCCCTTGTCCTCATCAACATGGGGACAAGGTGTTTTGGGGGGCTACCCCAAAGCACCCTCCCAATGTTGAGGGCATGTGGCCTGGTACGGTTCAGGAGGGAGGGGGGGGCGCACTCTCGTCCCCCCCTCTTTTCCTGCGGCCTGCCAGGTTGCGTGCTCGGATAAGGGTCTGGTATGGATTTTTGGGGGGACCCCACGCCGTTTTTTTTTTTGGCGCGGGGTTCCCCTTAAAATCCATACCAGACCTGAAGGGTCTGGTATGGAATTTAGGGGGAACCCCACGTCATTTTTTTTTTAAATTTTGGCCGGGGTTCCCCTTAATATCCATACCAGACCTGAAGGGCCTGGTATGGAATTTAGGGGGACTCCCACGTCATTTTTTTTTTTTAATTTTGGTTCGGGGTTCCCCTTTGGGGAATTCCCATGCCGTTTTTATCAATGAACTTCTATGTGTATTGTCGGCAATGCAATAGCCGCGGGTAGTTTTAAATGAGTTTTTTCCTTCAAAATGTCATTTTGCTGTCAGACTGTTCTAAACACAGGAAACATGCGCCCCTTTACAGACACACTATAGACACCCCCCAGGTACGAAATTTAAAGGGATATTACACTTTTATTGATTGACTTTAAGCATTATTAAAATCACTGCTCCTGAAAAAACGGCCGTTTTTAAAACTTTTTTTTGCATTGATCCATGTCCCCTGGGGCAGGACCCAGGTCCCCAAACACTTTTTATGACAATAACTTGCATATTAGCCTTTAAAATTAGCACTTTTGATTTCTCCCATAGACTTTTAAAGGGTGTTCCGCGGCATTCGAATTTGCCGCGAACACCCCAAATTGTTCGCTGTTCGGTGAACTTGCGAACAGCCAATGTTCGAGTCGAACATGAGTTCGACTCGAACTCGAAGCTCATCCCTAATTAGGAACAATGTGACTGGTATGATGGTGATGAAGGCACTGAGACTGTTAAGGACAGGAGAATAGGAACACTGTGAGTAGGCAGCAGTAATTAGAGACACTGACTGGTGCAGTAGTGATTAGAGACACTGACTAGCAGCACTTGTCTGGTAACATTGTAGTACTGGGGCAGTGAGCAGAGACAATGGCTGGTGGCACTGACATACAGTGATATCACAGATCAGAGCAACCAGCCATTGTCCATGATCACCGAAACAGCAGTACAATATGTCACCATACTGTTACATCACAGTAGTAAACAATGGCTTTTATTCATAATTTCCTTGTTTATAACTGTGATGACACAATACTACTATGATGGTGACACTGATGGTGACACACCATCGGTGTAGTATTGCATCATCACAGTTATAAACAAGGGCATTGTGAATGAAAGCCATTGTTTACTACTGTTACTGTGATCGCTGAAATTGGTGACAGTGATCATATGAAACAGGGCCAATGACATTGACCCTGTACCCCAATCTGTACCCCAATCTGTGATCCACTGTGTCCAAGGGAGGCACATGAGTGGGAGGACATACAGGTACAACCTCTTAGAATGATGCTTGTCCTGCCCAACTGTATATGTACAGTGGCCAGGCAGGAAGTGGTTAATAGAGTATTCTACCTCTTCTGTTACCATTACCAGCTCTAAGATACCTCTATTTGTCATCTTGTGTTACCAGACCTAACCTGGGCTTCACTGCGAGGAATGTTCTCTGTATAGATAAAATAGATAAAGTAGCAGTTAGTCATTGGTGTGCACAGCCTATTGCATTAGTGTGTGCACCTCAAAGCTCAAATACATATAAGTGTGCATGTGTATACATACTGATGGTGTCAGTAGAGCAGTGGCGGGTGCCAGTAAGGCAGAGATTGGTGTCAGTAAGGCAGTGGATGGTGTCAGTAGGTTTTATTAGTATTATTATTTTATTTTTATTCATATCAGGGGTTTAAACAGGGAGAATCTGCACCACACAGGGTGACACCTGGCACACCCTGTGTGCAAGCCTATGCAGTTAGTATACTGTACTGTACTATTTGTTAAAGTAGAAATTTGCTTTGCTGCCACCTAATGCCCTGAATGAGCTGCAGAGACACTGCTGCTGCACAGCTTCATAATCTGTTAACATTGTTTTGTACTGTATATTTACTAGTTGTCATTCTGACTATATTTTCTTTGTTAATCCTACTTCTCACCTATTTAGTAAACTTAAAGGAGTTTTAAAGGCAGAAGGTTTTTTTTTTTTATCTTAATGCATTTGTTGCCTTAAGATAAAAAACCTTCTGTGTGTAGCAGCCTCCCCAGCACCCCCCTAATTACTTACCTGAGCCCTATCTCTCTCCAGCAATTTCCACGAATGTCTAAGCCATCCAGGACACTCCTCCTGATTGACTTAGACACAGCAGCAGCGCCATTAGCTCCCGCGGCTGTCCATCAAAATCAAAGGCAGCCAGACAATCAGGGGAGGGGGGGCGGGTCAGGGCTCCATGTCTGAATGGACACACAAAGCTCGGGGGCCCCCATAGGAAGCTGCTGGCTGGGGGGGGGCACTCAATAGGAGGGAGGGGCCAGGAGCAGCAAAGAGGCACCCGAGAAGAGGATGATCTGGGCTGCTCTGTGCAAATCCACCGCACAGAAGAGATAAGTATACCATACCATACCAAAACTTTACAATCACTTTAAGTTACATTTACCCTTTTTCTGATAATTTGGCTATTTGGTTCATACCTTATACAAAGTTTGCTTCTGAGTTGCTTTAAAATGTTCTCTTTTTATCTTTTTTATACATCCGTGGAATTTCAGCATGGTAATCTGTTTTCCGTACACACATATAATGTGTATCACTATCTGTTGTTTTATTTAACATGCACAAATGAACTTATTGTATTGTATTTCTCTGAAACATTTACATTGTTTAGGGTAAGTTTGACATTCAGTTGGGGTAAACTGAAGAAATACTACAGTTGGAGATACTGAAACTTCTCTCTAGTAAATTGTGCATTTGATAGATAAAACCTTAAGATATCCATCAAAAGAAAGGGCTGCTACTGAGCGCAGAGGAGAGAAGTTGTTTATTGCAATACCTGTTAAAGGACTTTGGGGCTGGTTTTATTTGTATTATACTATATACTGTATATAGCATAGAGCAATACAAGCTGCAAGTCAAAGATTTGATCAGTTTTACTGCCAACACAAATGCTGGGAGAGTGTGGAAAATAAATATGGATTTAAATGCAACAAAAGGAATACATGACTTATAAATATACCACTCCAAGCACTGAAAAAACTTGCTACAAAGTATAGGCACCCAGAATCCTAATCTGCTTACTGTAGTTATCAGGCAAATTCAAACTTCCAAGGTGGGCTGAAATGAAATTGTTGACTATAAGAGAAGGTTCAGTATTGATATTTTATTTTTCCTCCAGTTTCCTACATTTCAGAGACAGTAAAAAGCCCACAAAGGGAAATTTTAGATTTTTCCCGATTCAAATATTATTAGAAAATTGGATTCCCAGATCTCTAGAGCACAGACAGAAAGGAATGCCATGGGCTGGTGCACTACAGTATCACTTAATTGCAAATTGAAATCAGTTAAGGGCTTATTCACATGAGCATCAAAAATGCAGCATACAGATGCATACAGTGCATTATTTTTACGTACTGTATCTCTACTCGAGAGAATTGAAATCTATGGGCCCATTCACACAGCTGAGCCTAGTAGCATGTTGTGCTGCATTTAGCAATCTATAAAAATATAGAACATAGCTGCAGCCAGCCATAATTTCTGCCATATCTGTATTAGACATGTGCATGACGAAAATATGTGTTTTCTTTTGTTTAGATTCGTTAATCTAGTTATTTAGTTTAGTTAAATTCGGTTGATTCGTTCAATTCGTATTTGAGATTTGAAAGCTGGAATTCATATTTGTAATTATTTTTATGTCTTTTTTCTAATTTTCTTCAAATTTACCAACTTTTTTAATTCAAATCACTCGACTCAATACATTTTGAATAGGTCATATCGAAAACTTTAGATTTTTTTTTCGATTCTAATGTGGCAAAGTGAAGAAACAAAAGAAAAATCTTCATCGAATCACCTTTGGCTTAACAAAAACAGCAGGGTTATTTACGAAAGGCAAATCCACTTTGCACTACAAGTGCACTGCAAGTGCACTTGGAAGTGCTGTCGCTGTAGATCTGAGGGGTGCAAGCAAGGAAAATAAAAAACAGCATTTTTGCTTCTACACGATTGGATAATAAAATCAGCTTCCCCTGATATCAGATCTTCCTTTCAAATCTAAAGCGACTGCACTTCCAAGTGCATTTCCAAGTGCACTTGTAGTGCAAAGTGGATCTGCCTTTAGTAAATCAACCCCACAGTCTTTGATTTCAGAAATATGTTTACAGTTAAAATTTGACTGGAGTTTGATGTAAAATTCGATTAGAATTTCAATTAGAATTTTGGAAATTCTGACATATTTGTTTCATTATTCAGAGCATTCAGTAAATTTTATTTTATACTGAAATTCAGGTATTTGGATATATCCGAATCAGCGAATATTGAAAAATCTGTCTAAATATTTATTCGGAACAAAACGAATTGCACATCTGTATGCAAGTAAAAGATTGCGCTAATGTTTACATACGTAGAAGCATACATGAACCCTATTGGCCACTGCTGCTTATGGTTGACATATTCTGAATGAGACATGTTCAATGAATGAAAGCATAGATCATTCTGTGTGGGCACTGTCACCGCATCATTGACTCATTCAGAACAAATATGCAGACACATTAGGGCAGACACATCAATAGTGTGTAATTAGCAGCTTAGGTGCCAGTGACTACAGATTCTCATGCCTCCCAACTTTCTAAGATGGGAATGAGGGACACCTATTAGCAAAAGTATGTAGGACACACCCCCTGCCAAACCCCCTTAAAGGAGAATTGTACATGAAAAAAATATTTGTTAAATCCATAAGTGCTTTTTTTACCACTGCTATTCCTCCATGACGTCAGAAGGGGTGGGATCACCCGGTTATGTCACCACGTGGCTCCGCCATTGGCTATATAACAACTGTCACAGCAAAAAGGCTGTAGTCGGTGGGACTCCTCCCATGGAGGCGTAGTTTTTCCATTTTCTTTTCTCTGGACCGTCCTGGCGCCGTGATTGATGATGAATGGAAATTTCGGAACTTAAATTAATTAAATTTTTTTTTAATAAAGGAATAATCAAAAACTGTCTGCTGTCATTTTTACTTTTTTGACACTTTTTTGGTGAATGGGTAGGGGTGCAATGTTAACATCCATATCGGACCCGAAGGGCCAGATAATGGATTGGGGGGGGACCCACGCAGTTTTTTTCAATGATTTTTTATGTACATTGCCGTGATCCGACAATACATTACAGCCTCAAGCAATTTTGAATGAAATTTTTTTCCTTTACAAATGTCATTGTGCTGCGGTACTGTTATAAACACGAGAAAGAGGTGCTACTTTACAGGCAGACTAAGGGGACCCCCCAAGCATGATATTTAAAGGAATATTTCATTTTTATTGTTCCACTTTAAGCATTATTAAAATCACTGCTCTTGAAAAAACAGCCATTTTAAAAACTTTTTTTGTATTGACACATGTTCACTGGGGCAGTACCCGGGTCCCCAAACACTTTTTATGGCAATAACTTGCATATAAGCCTTTAAAATGAACACTTTTGATTTTTCACATTCGTGTCCCATAGACTTTAACGGTGTTTGCATGTTCGCACAAATTTTTTGCCTGTTCGCATGTTCTGGTGGGAACTGAACCAGGGGGTGTTCGGCTCATCCCTAATCTCAAGGATTCATTTTCAGTTTTGACCTGCACTACAGTGTTACATTAACCTTCACAGTGGTAGCTGCTGCTGTACAGTAGGTGTATAAGCACCTACCAACCAGTATATACAATTCCCCAACAAATATAAAAACAACATATACATATATATATCATTCTGCTAATAAATATTGCAATTTAAAGTGATTGTAAAGGCTCGTTTTTTGTTTTTTTTTAATAACAAACATGTTATACTTACCTCCTCTGTGCAGTTGGTTTTGCACAGAGCAGCCTGGATCCTTCTATTCTCGGGTCCCTCTTTGCTGCTCCTATGCCCTCTCAAGCACCCAAGCCGAATTAGAGCTCTGTGTATCCATTCAGACACGGAGCCTCGACCTGGCCCAACCCCTCTCTCCCCTGATTGGCTGACTAACTTTCATTGACAGCCGCGGGAGCCAATAGCACTGCTGCTCTGTCTCAGCCAATCAGGAGGAGTGTACTGGATGGCTGAGGGGATCGTGGACATCATTGGAGAGAGAAGGGGCTCAGGTAGGTAATTGGGGGTGCTGGGGTGCCTGCTACACACAGAAGGTTTTTTATCTTAAAGCATAGAATGCGTTAAAATAAAAAAAACCTTTTGCCTTTACAACTCCTTTACATTTCACTTTTTGTATTTGTTGGCAGAATCTGGGTTTGCAACACAGGCAGCGCTGCTCTCATACTAATTGTTTTTGAGGAATTATATATACATTTAAGGAAAGCCCATCAATAATTTTGTCTACTATATACACTGTATCACCAAAAGTATTGGGACACCTGCCTTTACACGCACATGAATGTTAATGGCATCCTAGTCTTAGTCCGTAGGTTTCAATATTGAGTTGGCCCATCCTTTGCAGCTATAACAGCTTCAACTCTTCTTGGAAGGCTGTCCATAAGGTCTAGGAGTGTGTCTATGGGAATGTTTGACCATTCTTCCAGAAGCGCATTTGTGAGGTCAGGCACTGATGTCAATTAGAAGCCTCCGCTCTAATTCATCCCAAAGGTGTTCTATCGGGTTGAAGCACAGGCCAGTCAAGTTCCTCCACTGCAAACTCACTCATCCACATTATATTGCCAAAAGTATTGGGCCTCCCCCCCAAATCATTTGGTGGAGGGGGAAATATGGTGTGGGGTTGTTTTTTAGGGGATGGGCTTGGCCCCTTAGTTCCAGTGAAGGAAACTCTTAAGGCGTCAGTATACCAAGACATTTAGAACAATTTCATGCTCCCAACTTTGTGGGAACAGTTTGGGGAGGGCCCCTTCTTGTTCCAGCATGACTGCACATCAATGCACAAAGCAAGGTCAATAAAGACATGGATGACTGAGTTTGGGGTGGCCTGAACAGAGTCCTGACCTCAACCCGATAGAACACCTTTGGGATGAATTAGAGCGGAGACTGTGGGCCAGGCTTTCTTGTCCACATCAGTGCCTGACCTCACAAATGTGCTTCAGGAAGAATGGTCAAACATTCCCATAGACACACTCCTAAACCTTGTGGACAGCCTTCCCAGAAGAGTTGAAGGTGTTATAACTGCAAAGGGTGGGCCAACTCAATACTGAACCCTAAGGACTAAGACTGGGATGCCATTAAAGTTCATGTGCGTGTAAAGGCAGGTGTCACAAAACTTTTGGCAATATAGTGTATATATTAATAAGGATTTTACTGAAATTCTAATTAATAGCATCAAAATAACATTTTCAGTACTTTCCTACCAAACCAAAAATATAGGAATAAAAAGCGACTTGATTCACCCAATAAAAGGGTCTAGAGTCTCAAATATATGCATAAAAAATGATTATTTTAAGAAATAAAAGAGTTAGCATTTGCACCAGACTTGTTAAATGTATGCATGATTCATTTAAATACATATTTTATTTACATTCTGAATAACTACAATGGCAAAAGAGACCAACTAAGTAATGCCGATGATTGACACATCCTAAATAAACACAAGCAATTATTTGAAAAACATTTGTCATGGTAATTATGTTTTTATATATCAAAACACACACCAGGGAGTGAATAAAAGCAATCTGTCAGTTTAAGTATTGTCATGCTATATACGTGTGGATTATACTTCTGGGCAGGTGGCAGATTGCATCTCTTTTTACACCTTATTGTATCTCATGGTAATAGAAAATGATTTGCCCTAAGCATTTGCTTAATGTAAAACATGCAAAGGTCCTCAGAGGATAATCAATAACTTCAGTGTCAGAAAATGTATGGCATTGGCAGTGATTCAGTGCCATTTGACTTTATTCCTTCCTCTAAAAACAGGTCTTAGTCGATTTTCCAGTCTATTTCTTTCTTATTTTTCTGCTGACAAAATGATAAGAACTTTTCTCTAACATTACCTGGTTGCCAATTGTATGTGGCTGATATGAATCTGAATGTAAATTAGGGTAAAATCTCCATTTAAATATCTGCAGCTTTGTTACTGTTTAAATAAACCATATTTGTTTAAAACACCTTTATTGGCTGAAAGTAATTATATTTCAGGACTGTATCAAACATCCATGGAGTCCAACAGAAATGTATAAACATTTCTACTAATATAGCTGTCTACTAGGGGAAACCAGGAAGTGAGGAAACCAGGAAGTGTGGAAACCAGGAAGTGTATTTTACTTTAATCTATTTTAAAGATATGTTAAAGCTCGTGTGTTATTATTTTATATAGAAATTATATGCTTACCCATGTCCTACAGAAAGAAGTGTATTGTGGGAGTAAAGCTCTGGAAAACTTTTTACATACAGGATACACTTACAAGCTGCATGTAAATTATTTTGGTGGGAATTATTTAAACTCAGGAGTCCAGAGCTGCAAGGAAACACTGCTAATTAGTGCTCAACTGTGTGTTGTTTTTTAAACAATACACCAGAAAACATACAAACCCTTGCTGCAACTCCTTTCAGAGATCATGGAACATCTCCTAATAGTAACCAGATAAGCAAACATCACAGAGTGCAATCTAAATGTAGTATAACCCTTTTTTTTAAGGATAAAAAAGACAAGTGGTCATACACAAGAGAAAAAAAAAAAGGTCAGAAGCGCATGCAATATGATATCTTAGCTGGTACTGCCATTTTCCCCACTCTCCAGTATAAGGCTGTCAGTGTTGCGGAATCGGAGGAGATAACATGTTATTTATTATTGGCCTTGGAGTTATTGCTTTGACCCAAGTCCAGTCCAGGAACAGGAGGAGGAGGATTTCTTGGACCAAAAATTGATTGCTTCATTAATCCTGACAAATTATGTCATATGCCTTTGCTGCGGAAGCTCCAGGAGAATAATCCAGATGATTTTTGGAATTATGACGGACCCCTGCTTTCACCAACTCTTGGCATTGTTGACCCCCTATGTTAAGAAGCAGGACACATGCATGAGGCTTTTATTTTATTTTTTGGTTGAATAATGATTTGATTTGGTATATTTTCTATATTTTTAGTGCATTGAATGCACTTTTTTGTTAAGTTCTATTGGCAGATAGCATGTCTAATTTGATTTGCTTTTTTTTTTAATGCACAATAAAAAAAATTGTGTAGAATAATACTTGGCTATGTGTTTTACTTCAAATGACAGTTTGGGAGTAGGCAGTTACATTGTAAAAAATACTATGTAAAATTAACAAGGGACAC
Source organism: Aquarana catesbeiana (assembly GCF_042186555.1). Taxonomy (NCBI): domain Eukaryota; kingdom Metazoa; phylum Chordata; class Amphibia; order Anura; family Ranidae; genus Aquarana; species Aquarana catesbeiana. The sequence goes on from NC_133324.1 coordinate 647,844,756, forward strand.
CAACATAGTTCTTTGATCTTAAAAACTACAGGATAATGGTGCTGTGGTAACGTGCACTAAAAAAAAAAAAAATAAATAACAAGCATAATAATATTATTCTTGTTATCATTAAAAAAAAAAAAAAAAAAAAGCCTTTGAAAATGTGTTTGCAATAACTCCATGAGTATCACCAGCAAAGCAGCTTCATTATTATCCCATTAAAGAAGAAGAGAATGTGTGCTGCATTTCAAGATTTCATAATTTGCCACTTCACGAATGTTAATTCTCCGTTACGAACGCTAGTTTACAAGACTGCCACTTCTGGCCGCTTCTGGCCCATCCTTGCTTACGAACATGCGTGTTTGTACTTTGGACTTTTGTCCAACAGACTTGTGTACACACGCTCTGAAAATCCGACAACAGACATTTGTCCGCGGAAAATTTTAAAGCCTGCCATTCAACATTTGTCCGTAGAAAATCCGACAACAATTGTCTAATGGAGTGTACAAATGGTTGGATTTTCCGCCAACAGCCTGTCATCACGCGATTCCCAACGGAAAATCCGATCGTGTGTACGAGGCTTAAGTCTAAAAAATTACAAAAATGTATTGTGTGCAATATAACAAAAATAAGTGAATAAACCTCCACCTTCCACCATCTAAAAAAAGATAGCGTTGTCTACACCAAATTGACGTCTAGACACCATTAATGCATCCACATTTCCAAACAAAATAACATCAGCCATATAAATTATATAATAGGGGAATTATATGGAAATTCCACCAATGGCTGGATATGGCCCTTTAAATCTAATGGCAATCTAGCTATAATCGGCTATAGAGGCTTCTCAAACGTTGTGCAGTGTTCAGAGGGCTACGGACCGTGGCTGGAATGAGGAATATATTAATAAACATGAAGCAGTCTCTTCAGTAAAGCCGTGGTAAGTAGATTCTTTCTACTAATGAACACATGAGCAGCAATCCAAGCAGTTAGAAAGAGTTGTGACAGAGCAAACTGTGTATAACAAGCTATGTCCATGCAGTAATGGCAAGCGGGCAAAAATCATGCATGATTAAACTGCAAGTTGAATCTCCTATCAAAGGATATGGTTACTGCAAGAGGAGCAGCAAGAGTTCAAAGTATAGTTAGCATAGTTAAGTTTCCATATATCAGCTTTTGAACCCTGTGATTATGGCATGAAGCTGCTGCCGGTGTGAAGAATCCAGGCTCCCACCAGCTCTCCTTGTGGCAGCTCAACAGCATGTCACACTTCGACACATTGCTCCCATGCTGCTCACAGTCATATTGCCAAGTAGGTATGGGAGCGCCTCAGGTAAGCCTCCAGTCAAGCACTATAGCTCCATGCTCATGGTCAAGCCGGGTCATCCAAGCTTCGGTGGAAGCAAAAAGATGCAAGGAGCGGTGTCAAACGCAGAGGGGTATAACGTCAACACATTTTGTTGTGAGTCCCCAGTTCCATCAGGACGTGGTAGAAGACAATTGGTACTTAGTAGATATCGATGTGGAATCCTTGTACACATCAATACCTCACTACTGGGGATTAAAAGCTGTGAAATTTTTCTTGTACAAATTCTATACTGAAATGGCTCATCAAAACAAATTCATCTTAGACCTACTGGATTTCGCCCTCTATAACAGCTTTTTTCATATATTACATAGACATATATTACCAACAGGTGTCAGGCACATCTATGGACTTATGCTCCACTGCACTGGCAATCAGTTCAAAGTTTTCTTTGTTTCACCTGAAGGTGATGCGTCTTGGCAGAATCAATATGTGCAATGCCACCCTTTTCTCAGCTTACTGTCCTCAAAATAAAGAAAAGCATATCTTTTTTTTTGTTGTCATTTAGTTCTCTTGTGTCGCTTAGCATAAACAATATACAGTATGTAATGTATATATAGATACACACTCCAGTTTGGTGTCTGTATATGTTTATCCCACACAGAAAAAAACTGGGTCCTTTTCTTCTGTGGGAGGTTAAAGTATACAGTCTGCCACCAATCTTTCTTACTTAAATAATGTTAAGCGCTTAAACTACCCTTGAAAATCTCCCGCTGCATAACTCATTGGGAATCTGCTGAAAATATTTTCCATAAATGGTATTTTATTCCAACTAGACTTGCAAACATTTATCCTTCTTCCTCCCCAGCCTGTTGAAGGTACTGTGGACATAATGGATCAGTCTTCCACATTTGGTGGGAGTGTCCTAGTCTTATTTTGTATTGGTCTGATATTGCTATGTTTATGACCTCTGTAAATCTTTTGTATCCACACACCAAACAATGTTACCGGGCTTGGAAATCACTAAAAGGCCCACTAAATTCCACACCTTTATTACTCCTAGTCTTATATCAGTCTGTCTAGCTATCATGATTAAATAGGAATGCCTTCATCCTCCAACCCTCTCTGAGGCCTTCTGTATTCTCAATGATTATTTCTTAATTTGTTGCGGTGTCTAATAAAATGCATTTATGCTTGTAAACTCTTGACGTGCTTAAATGCACTTGAACACTGAAAGCCACATTCACACGCATTTAGGAAAGGTAAAATGTTTTTACCGCTGAACTGCTCCTCTCCTGCAAGTGTTGGCACTGGGGTTTTTTTTGCTGCCTCTAAATGCTCCTGTCTCTATACTCTAGACGCCTATGTGTGCATGCACACATAGGCTAACATGTAGGGGCATTTAGAGGCAGAAGATAAAACACCACACACCCTTAAGAGCAGTATTAAAAACATGCAGTGTGCATGAGGCCTTAAAGCTCGGTTCACATATATACGAATTGCATGCATTTCCATCTGCATCCGATTCGCATACCATGTGAATCGGACCGGCTTTCAATGGAGCCAGTTCACACAGGTCGCGGTCTATTTCTAAAAAGGGTCCTGTGCGATCTTAGGTTCAGTTTAGGGGCGAAGTCAAGTAAAAATTTACACCTGAATAGCACCTGAACCGGTGAACAAATTTGCACTGGACTCTGGACTGCAAACCACAGCCAGACATGTGTGAATCTAGCCTAAAGGTCTGCCATGACACCCAGGTGTTCTTTCTCCTTTTTCAGTGGGTCATTTGTATGCATATCTAAAGGAATTTGGCTTTAAGCTTCCCAATCCATACTTTTGTTTTCCATTATAAAATGAAGCTTATGAAATATGTTCATCAATATGATTCAATTTTTTCTTACTATCCTAGCATTTATATTAAACTGATGAGTAATTTATCTAAGTACCTTGTGCACAAAAGTTTAGAGAAGGCAGAGAAAGAATGCTCTCATAACTTTGTTTTAATAAAGCAATGTAAAGTGCAAATATGATGTGTAAAGGGCAATAACCAAGAGCAATCAATCAGATTTCAATTCATTTAGTTGTCAAATCAACAAGATAAACAGTAATTGTCTGTTGCTATCTTCTTCACTAACATTTACAGCCTTATAGCATAATAAAAACTTTTTATGGTTGAATATAGGTGAAAAGGGATCCATATTGTGCCAAATATAGATTACTCACCAACTACTTAAAAAAGCCAACTAATTACCTGGAATTAAGTTAATATAGGTAAAATATAAATCAAAATGGTAACTTTTTTCTACTATTTTAATTGATGCAAGTGATCACTTCACTGAAACTGTGATCAATATCATTACCTTAACACTTAAGTTATCATTTTTATACATGTAAAAATATAATTTCATTATAAGTACATTGAGAATATTTAAATGCATTTTATGATTTCTTAATGAGCATATAATTTTACTAAGGGGTGTTTTTATATTGGCCCGGAGTTAATTCAGATTGTATATTAAAACTCACAAAATTTTCATGCTAAATTTTAATATATTATAAATGCTATTTTGTGTTAATAAATAAAAAGCTTCACGTTACAATTACTATAGTCTTAAAATGTATGTTTCCATGTCGGTCTTTTAATGTTTTAAACTTATTAATAAATTATATTTCCTGGTGCATTAAACACAGTCTCTGGAGATTTAAATGACTTAATAACAAATTGTCTATAATATACTAGAGGTCATGCAAGTCAGCACAATGTGAAAGTGCTCTTCTTAGGTCCAATTCAAGGTGTAGGGTTGCAGACCTATTTGAAAATGACTTCAGGCTCTAGAGTAAAAAAACAGATGGGACAGATTGCCATCACAGCATGGTCCTACAAAAATACCGCCTGAAGAAATTTAAGCTTGGTATGGGATAGTCTTCATTACAATACCAACTGCTGGCTTTGATCTTGCAACCAAACAAATGAAAACAAAAATATATCCTTAGGAAATGAATTCCACATGATATATTAAAAGGCCTTAAAACAAAACTACGAAGAAAATATAGTGTTAAAAACAACAACTAGGATTTCTTTTTATTATTTTAAATGAAGCGCAAATAAAAATATTACAATACAAGAAAGTGTATCATATGCTGTTTTTTCTGGTTACCAGTTACTGTTGCTAACATTGAAAGATAACTGCAAGTAAAACACAAAGCTCAGCAATACATATATTCTGAGAAAAGATGTTGTCTGGATGCAAAATTGGGAAAAAAATAATTAGCCTTAAAGTTTGGGCCTATAGCAAACAGCTTTGGGCAATGACCACTACCCAACTTCACAAAGACAATCCTGCAGCAGCGAACACTCACACATCCACAATATGCCTTAACTAGAAACATTCAGTTGCTAAGAGTTAATTTGAAATCTCCTACACAGGTACAATTTTAGACTCATATTTAGGAACATAGCCTGTTAAATGTTGACCTGTGATTTTTCTCCTTATGGCAGTTCTCCTTTTATAGCATATTCACTCTTCTAAAACAGGAGCCAAGCTCACATTGGACTTTATGGCATTTTTAATAATCTTGCTTCTGTGTCACAAATAATTTTCAAAACTGTTTGATGGAATTAAAAAAAAGAAGCCTTTCCTAACCTCAGCGGTAGAAATGTAGATAGATTTCCTAAATTGGTGTAGGAGAAATTATGCATGCATGCATGCATTCCAGACTTACCGCATATATTGTATGCTGCATGTGCATGCTATAATGTAAAATCACTTTTCTTTATTTTACTAAAATATTTCTGCTTTTCTGAATTCATAACAGTGCATTTAGGGATCTAAAAATATTATGTTCAACTGATGAAACTCTGGAAGCATTTTATACAAGATTATGCATGCTGGCAAGACATAGTGGACTTTAAGATACTGATAAGGCAGCAGAAGCCTTGATAATGCATATGTGGACCTTGTGAAATTGAATTATATTGTCCCATACATGTATTCAGAGCCTGAGATGATGCACAGTTCCTGTCCAAGCACCCCTAGATGTTGAGATAGTGACTGCAGGGATGAAGGAAAGGCACAATTGCCAAGGTGTAGACAATGTGAGTGGGAACTTGGGAGTGCTGGTATGTGACAAGCAGATGTACAGCTGGCAATGCACCATGAAGAATCCAAGTCCAGTTGATGGTGGAGTCGGGTCCCACAATAGATAAAGTAAGCTAAAGTAAGATAAAAGACACAAGAAAGTAAGCAGATTTAGAGTCAGGAATAAGCAGAAGTCAGCAACAATCAGGCAGCGAGGTACAGTTTAACTAAGAAGAAGTGTAGTCAATAGTCCAGGCCAGGCTCGGTAGCAGAGGCAGAGAGCAAACATGAGCAAGCAAGGGTAATTTGAGAGCAAAGTCAGAGAGGAAGCCGGGTCTGTAACATAATCAAAGATGTGTATAAGGAACTGGATCACAAGAACAAGGCTGAAGACCATACAAGGGACTAGTGCAGAGTTCAGGTTTAAATAGGCCGCTCGGTGGCAGTGTGTGCAGGCAATGATGTATGTGCAGACCATCTTCTATGCTCATAGAAATGTGCACGGCTATGTTAATGCACATGCATATTAGCCAGAGAGTGAGTTTTAGCTGGATGGCATCATGTCCCTGATAGATATTTGCATTAGGATAATATGAGCTCACTTTACATGTGCTATCAAGAATTTTTTGACTGATGATAAAAAAAATCCCTATTGGTCAGCCTGCTATAAGATGAACTGATAATACCATTATGACAAGTTGAAAAAACAGCTCCCATATCTAAAAACAGCTCACATGTATAAAAACAGCTCTCAGCAGCACACATCTAGAACCTGTGAGGTCTCCTACCCACATAAAAGAATATGTTTATCAAAAGGTAATAGTACAGAGTATGTAAATGTGAATCATTACACTGAAAAGTGTTATACAAAATCATATACAGAGGGCCAGCTCCAACTATTTGGTAACCGCTATCAGAGAGCAATGAATAATAATTGTTATAATGTGTTCTGCTGTGAAACTGTTGGAGATCACATACTAACCCACAGCTTGTTTATTACTGAACACTCTCAATAGGTATACATTTCTGTAGATCAAAAAGATATCTATTATAGGCAGAATATTCTTGATTGTATACAAATTCAAGGATGTAAAGACAAAACTACTCATTCATTTTCCTAAGGGTAATCATTCTGCATTTTAACACTCATCTTTCTTGTGACTCATTAAAGCTGCTTCAAATTTTGTAGTTGACCAGTACATACTATAGTAATCTCATCTGCCTGCAGGCACTGGAAAATTAAAACACTTTCAAGTGAAAATACATATCGATCCAACTTTGAAGCCAGCCATACAATCATACAAAAGAATTCTATCCTATTTAAAGGCAACACATTTCCAAAGAAGTGGAAAACCTGGAAGAGTAGGATATTTTTAAACTTTCCCAATAATTTGTGCTACAAAACACAAAGAGCCTGATAATGTGTTTGTCTGCGTAAACATGCAGTGAGCTAACATTGACAAGACTTTGAGTGAGAATTTAATAACATTCAGCTTCATTTTCTCAAGAGAGATCTGCACATTTCAGACATGTAGCAGCTATTTCTATTGCCATTAAACAAATATGCATGAATTTGTCCCCAAATTCCTGTTATGGCACCATCCCTAATTACAAGGAATTAGAGATGGGCCAAACACCCCCCTGTTCGGTTTGCAGCAGAACTCCTGAACAGGGAAAAAGTTCTAACCCGAAAGGCGAACCCCATTGAAGTCTATGGGAGGCAACCAGGAAAAATAAAAAGTGGGACTTTAACTGTGCCTCAACAGGAACATAGTTACATAGTAGGTGAGGTTGAAAAAAGACACAAGTCCATCAAGTCCAACCTATGTGTGTGATTATATGTCAGTATTACATTGTATATCCCTGTATGTTACGGTCGTTCATGTGCTTATCTAATAGTTTCTTGAAACTATCAATGCCCCCCGCTGAAACCACCGCCTGTGAAAGGGAATTCCACATCCTTGCCGCTCTTACTGTAAAGAACCCTCTACGTAATTTAAGGTTAAACCTCTTTTCTTCTAATTTTAATGAGTGGCCACGAGTCTTGTTAAACTCCCCTCTGTGAAAAAGTTTTATCCCTTCTGTGGGGTCACCAATATGGTATTTGTATTTTGAAATCATATCCCCTTCTCCAGAGAAAATAAAACATGCAACACAAAGAAAAAAAGAAAAGCAAAAAGTCTTCATTAAAATAATTAGAAACTATAAAAAAGACAGTGCCATATCATTAATATTACACATGTAATGAACACACCAATACAATTACAAATTGGTGCAGTAAATTGATGCTCTTGATAAATCTAGTTGCTTCCTCAGGAACCACAACAATTTTCAAAAAACCATATGGCACAAGCTGAAAGATATTGGCTTACAAAAATAAATGAGAGGTCCAGATACATATCATATTTATATATCATATTCAGAACTAGCCATATAGAAATATGCAACATTTGGAAGCCATACCGGATCCTTTTGGTCAAACTAGCAGTGACAATGAATGCAATTGCAAACCAGAGACGTATTGGGGTATCAGGCAAGGTAGAACTCTGCAACCTTTCACCCCATCCATTTGATACTGATCTGGATTGCAACAGGCATAGAAAATCAGCCCCATTTGCATTGTATGTATTGGCCTGGCCCCATAAGACAGAAACTGACTGTAAGACTATCCTCCCTTGTGAAGTGACAGCTGGTGCACAGCTCTGACCAAATGAGCTATCTATCTGCTTTACTGCAGAGGCTTGAAGGTTGTAGTTGCACCCCCCCCCCCCCGATATCCACTGCCTTAGGCTCCAGTCTAGGCTGTCTTATGAAAGACCCAGCCTCGGGAACCATACTTAGATACCCCATCATCTATGGACAAAATACAAAGCTCAAAACTGTGTGTGCAATCCGTTTCATAACAAATCAAAATTCGGCCAAATTTTGCATCTTTCAGACATTCAGATGCATCCGAATGTCCGAATAAAAAAATAACGAATTTCAACTAATACGAAAGAAACTATAGCGAATATAACGAATGAATTCAACATGATTCGGTAATTCGTTAAAGATCTAATGAAGCAAAGGGTCAACTCAAAGTAAATCTTACAGTCCAATCAGCTGATTAATTTTGTGCTGGAGGTTGGATTACTGGCAAAGTGCATTCCTGAGAACTGAGTGAGAAGGGTGTTGTATTGTATTTGAGCAGAGGAGAAGATATTCCAGAGGGTAGTATTGGGGGCATTAGTGGTAGGTTAACCAAAGCACAAAAACACAAGGTTAGTATAGTAGCAAGTCCTAGTTGCAATCTCGAAACAGCCAATACGAGGACAATATGCGACCGGTCTAAACTATGTGGCATGTTCACCAATGCCAGGAGCACGTCAGACAAGATGGGTGAACTAGAGATACTGTTGTACAAGGAGGATTTGGATTTTGTGGAAATTTCAGAGACCTGGTTCAACAGCTCTCATGATTGCCTGGCAAACATTCAAGGGTATACCCTATACCGCAAGGATAGAGAGGGTAAAAAAGGGGGAGGGGTATGCCTATATATCAAGAATAATGTACAAGTGAATGTAAGAGATGACATCACTGAGGGAGCTAGAGAGGAGGTGGAATCCTTATGGGTAGAGCTCCAAAGGGATGAAGCTAAGGGGAAAATAATACTAGGAGTATGCTATAGGCCCCCTAACCTGAGGAAGGAAGTGGAGATGGATCTCCTATCACAAATTGGATTAGCAGCAAGGATGGGAAGTGTTATCATAATGGGGGATTTTAATTATCCAGACATAGACTGGGCGGAGGGAACCACGCATTCATTTAAGGCTCGCCAGTTCCTTAATGTCTTGCAGGACAATTTTATGGGTCAGATGGTAGACTCACCAACTAGAAATAAAACCTTACTGGATCTACTGATTACCAACAATACAGACCTGATCACAGATGTGGAAATGCGGGGCAATTTAGGTAACAGCGATCACAGGTCAATTAGTTTCAGTATATATCACACAAATAGGAAACATAAAGGGAATACAAAGACACTGAATTTCAAAAGAGCCAACTTCCCTAAACTACAAACCTTGCTAAAAGGCATAAATTGGGATAAAATATTAGGAACAAAGAATACGGAGGAGAGATGGGTTTGCTTTAAGAGCATATTAAATAAGGGCATTAGCCAATGTATCCCATTGGGTAATAAATTTAAAAGAGTGAACAAAAATCCTGGATGGCTTAACTCCAATGTAAAAATGCATATAAAAGCAAAGGAGAAGGCCTTCAAAAAATACAAGGTTGAGGGATCATCCTCAGCATTCAGACTTTATAAAGAATGCAACAAGAAATGTAAAGGTGCAATTAGGACGGCTAAGATAGAACATGAAAGACACATAGCAGAGGAGAGCAAAAAAAAAATCCCAAGAAATTCTTTAAGTATGTAAACAGTAAAAAAGGGAGGACAGACCATATTGGCCCCATAAAGAATGAGGAAGGACATCTGGTTACAAAGGATGGGGAGATGGCGAAGGTATTGAATTTATTCTTCTCCTCAGTCTTCACGAGTGAATCGGGGGGCTTCAGTAACCAAAACTGCAGTGTTTATCCTCATGACACAACACAGGACGCACCTCCATGGTTAACAGAGGACAGAATTAAAATTAGACTTGAGAAACTTAACATTAATAAATCACCGGGACCAGATGGCTTGCATCCGAGGGTATTCAGGGAACTCAGTCAAGTGATTGCCAGACCGTTGTTCCTAATTTTTACAGATAGTCTACTGACTGGAATGGTACCAGCTGATTGGAGAAAAACCAATGTAGCACCAATATTTAAAAAGGGCTCAAAATACATCCCTGGGAATTACAGACCAGTTAGCCTAACATCAATAGTATGTAAACTCTTGGAGGGGATGATAAGGGACTATATACAAGATTTTAGTAATAAGAACGGTATCATTAGCAGTAATCAGCATGGATTCATGAAGAATCGTTCTTGCCAAACCAATCTATTAACCTTCTATGAGGAGGTGAGTTGCCATCTAGATAAAGGAAGGCCCGTAGACGTGGTGTATCTGGATTTTGCAAAAGCATTTGACACAGTTCCCCATAAACGTTTACTGTACAAAATAAGGACCGTTGACATGGACCATAGGGTGAGTACATGGATTGAAAACTGGCTACAAGGGCGAGTTCAGAGGGTGGTGATAAATGGGGAGTACTCAGAATGGTCAGGGGTGTGTAGTGGGGTTCCCCAGGGTTCTGTGCTGGGACCGATCCTATTTAATTTGTTCATAAACGACCTGGAGGATGGGATAAACAGTTCAATCTCTGTATTTGCAGATGATACTAAGCTAAGCAGGGCAATAACTTCTCCGCAGGATGTGGAAACCTTGCAAAAAGACCTGAACAAATTAATGGGGTGGGCGACTACATGGCAAATGAGGTTCAATGTAGAAAAATGTAAAATAATACATTTGGGTGGCAAAAATATAAATGCAATCTATACACTGGGGGGAGAACCTCTGGGGGAACCTAGGATGGAAAAGGACCTGGGGGTCCTAGTAGATGATAGGCTCAGCAATGGCATGCAATGCCAAGCTGCTGCTAACAAAGCAAACAGAATATTGGCATGCATTAAAAGGGGATCAACTCCAGAGATAAAACGATAATTCTCCCACTCTACAAGGCTCTGGTCCGGCTGCACCTGGAGTATGCTGTCCAGTTCTGGGCACCAGTCCTCAGGAAGGATGTACTGGAAATGAAGCGAGTACAAAGAAGAGCAACAAAGCTAATAAAGGGTCTGGAGGATCTTAGTTATGAGGAAAGGTTGCGAGCACTGAACTTATTCTCTCTGGAGAAGAGACGCTTGAGAGGGGATATGATTTCAATTTACAAATACCGGACTGGTGACCCCACAATAGGGATAAAAGAAGAGAGTTTAACAAGACTTGTGGCCACTCATTAAAATTAGAAGAAAAGAGGTTTAACCTTAAACTACGTAGAGGGTTCTTTACTGTAAGAGCGGCAAGGATGTGGAATTCCCTTCCACAGGCGGTGGTCTCAGCGGGGAGCATTGATAGCTTCAAGAAACTATTAGATAATCACCTGAATGACCTCAACATACAGGGATATACAATGTAATACTGACACATAATAACACACATAGGTTGGACTTGACTTGTGTCTTTTTTCAACCTCACCTACTATGTAACTGTGTAACTATGTAAGAGATATTGTCATTGTGTGTGTTAATAGATTCAATAAACAAACAACTTTCCAAACTATGAATCATTAACACGAATCAATATATATATACATAAATATCGAATTTCAACTAATATGAAAGAAATTATAGCGGATATAATGAATGAATTCGACATGATTCGGTACTTTGTTAAAGATCTAATGAAACAAAAGGTCAACTCAAAGTAAATCTTACAGTCCAATCAGCTGATTAATTTTGTGCTGGAGGTTGGATTACTGGCAAAGTGCATTCCTGAGAACTTAGTGAGAAGGATGTTGTATTGTATTTGAGCAGAGGAGAAGAGATATTGTCATTGTGTGTGTTAATAGATTCAATAAACAAACGACTTTCCAAACTATTTATCATTATCACGAATATATATACATACATAAATATCGAATTTCAACTAATACAAAAGAAATTATACAGATATAACGAATGAATTCAACATGATTCGAGATTCAGTATAACAAACTGCTGAATAGAGATGAGCTTCGAGTTCAGGTGGAACCCATGTTCGACTCGAACATCGCATGTTCGACCACTCGTCAAATTGCGAATGTTATCAGCCGTTTGTGCAAAATTCGAGTGGCACGTCACGGCCCATAATTCACTGCAGCATCGCAATGCATTGCTGGCTGGTGATTGGCCAAGCATGCACTATGACCCGCATGCTTGGCCAATCACAGCACCGTCTGTACAGAGAGCCGTAATTGGCCAATTTGTGGCTTTGGCCAATTATGGCTCAGGGGGTTTAGTACACGCCCCACACTAAATAAGGCAGCCTCTCTGGCAGCCTTGTGTAGTGTGTTGCGATGGAGACTGGAGAGAGATAGATAGACAGAGAGACAGTGTCATTTGATTTAAGTTAGATAGAGTAGGGAGTCGAGTCAGTTGGCTGCACTTACAGTGTATTGTGTATATATATATATATATATATATATATATATATATATATATATATATATATGCATCCCAGGTGTTGTGTATATATATATATATATATATATATACTGTATTCAGTTTAGCTAGACCCTGTTCTTTTCTTCCTAAACAAATTACAAGCAGGCAGGTGTTTTTACAGTATTTCCAGTTAGTGTACTGTGTACCCAGCACAGTTGCACCTACAGTATAGCTACCTGAAGCCAGGTGCTTGTGTAGGCTCTTGACGTATTTCCAGTTACTGTACTGTGTACCCTGCACAGTTGCACTTACAGTATAGCTACCTGAAGCCAAGTGCTTGTGTAGGCTCTTGACATATTTCCAGTTACTGTACTGTGTATCCTGCACAGTTGCACCTACAGTATAGTTACCTGAAGACAAGTGCAGGTGTTCTCATACTAATAATACTACAGGCAGGCAGTTGATTCTACTAGCTGCAGTATAATCGGTATATATATACATCCCAGTTTTGTGCAGCTACATCTCACTGCAGGCCAATAGTTTGTCTGGAAGGCCAACAAGGAGAGGCAGACAGTCACAAGCCAATAAAAGAGGGCAAGCAGGCTCTGTGTCTAGAGGCAACAGTGCTGGTCATGGACACGGTGCATCCTCATCAGCACGTGGCTGTGGGACACGCTTGGCCTTTTTTTCGGCAGCTGGCCATGTTGAGCCGCAACATGCGGAAGACTTGGTCGAGTGGATGACCAAGCCGTCCTCATCCTCCTCATCCTCTCTCACCCAGGCTCAGGGTACGTTGTCTGGCAAAGCAGCTGCCAACACGGCCTCTTCCCTTGGCTCAATGGCATCAGTGACTCCTTCCCTAGCCCCACCAGGTCCTCCTGAGGAGTCCTCAGAACTGTTTGACCACAGTGTTGAGTACATGGTCCAGGAGGAAGCCCAGCGTTTTGAAGGCTCCGATGATGGTACTCAGCTAGAGGAAGGCAGTAACGTGAGCCCAGACAGAGGGGGTGCCCAAGAAGGACAGCAATCTGGCAGTCATGCTCCCCCTGCTGCAGCATACTGCCAGGTTTGCTCCAGTGATGAGGAGGAAGGGGATGATGAGGTCACTGAATCCACGTGGGTGCCTGATAGGAGAGTGGAGGAGGAGGCACATCACCATCGAGGCACGATACCCTCCAGAGGTCAGCCTAAGGGCAGCACGCTAACTGCATCACACCGCAGAGCTCCGCATGTGCAGGGCGCTGCTGTCTCTGCGCGTTATTCCAAAAGTTATTTGGTGTGGGCCTTTTTTGAGACGAGTGCATCAGATCGCACCGCTGCTATATACGTCTCAAGCGTATCTCGCGTGGCCAAAACATCTCCCACTTGGGCACCACATGCTTGACCAGACATATGTTGACCTCCCATGCAGTTCGTTGGCAAGCGTACCTAAAAGACCCACACCAAAGAACAAAGAGGACCTCTCCTTGCTCCTCATCAGCTGGGATCTCCAACCCCACTATACCTTCAGTCCTCTCTGAGACCTGCACTGAGAGGAGTGAAGGTGTAGAATTAGTGTCACAGCCAAGTACTTGTGGGCAATCTGCTATCGGTACACCGACGTCAGATTGTACCAGGCAAATTTCCCTGCCCCAGCTGCTGCACCGCAGAAAGAAGTTCACTCCCAGCCATCCACATGCCCAGCGGTTGAATGCACTTCAACTGCTACCTTTTCAGTTGGTAGACTCTGCCCCCTTCCGTGAGTTTGTGGAAAGTGCGGTTCCTCAGTGGCAGGTTCCCAAACGCCACTTTTTCTCACGGAAGGCAATTCCAGCTCTCTACCAGCATATGGAAGGCAATGTCTTGGCCTCGCTTGACAGGGCGGTCAGTGGTAAGGTGCATATTACCGCTGACTCATGGTCCAGTAGGCATGGACAGGGATGTTACCTAAGTTTCACAGCACATTGGGTGACTCTGCAGACAGCTGGGAAGGATGCAGGACAAGGTGCAGTAGTGTTGGAGGTTGTTCCGCCAACACGCCTCCAAAATGCCACTACCGGTGATTCTAACACCCCTCTCTCCTCCACCCACTCCTCTTCTTCTTCCTCCATGGCCTCTTCCTGTGCTTTGTCCTCGGAACCAGTGGTGCTCCGTAGGTGTTCAAGGGGCTATGCAAGCACGCAGGCCAAAAGATGCCATGCAGTGCTTGAGCTGGTGTGCTTGGGGGACAGGAGCCACTCTGGGGCAGAGATTCTGTCAGCTCTGCAGGGGCAGGTTCAGAGGTGGTTGACGCCACACCAACTTAAGCCAGGAATGGTGGTTTGCAACAATGGTACCAACTTCCTCTCCGCCCTCCGACAGGGACAACTGACCCATGTGCCCTGTTTGGCTCATGTCCTTAACTTGGCAGGTACCCAGGCTTACAGAATGTCCTGAGGCAGGCCAGGAAAGTCTGTGTGCATTTCTGAAGGTCATATAATGCCAGTGCTCAGCTGGCAGACCTCCAAAAGGAATTTAACCTGCCCAAGAACCGCCTAATCTGTGACATGCCCACCAGGTGGAACTCAACGTTGGTCATGCTGCAGCGGCTGCACACGCAGCAGAGGTCCATCAATGATTACCTGTGCCCCCCTGGCATCACGGAGAATGTCACAGGGAAGTCCCCGTCAAGTCCCCGTGCGTCAGAGGGGGTGGGGTCACCGGGTGGCCCCGCCCTCTGTTATTTAAGAACCATCAGAAGAGGAGAAGCGTCACACAGTGGGAGCCTCCCATCATGCTGGATGCGGAGCAGCCCAGAAGACGAAGGGAAGAAGACGCCGGCGCCGCGGAGGAAGATGCTGGACGAGAACACCGGAGGAAGAACCAGAAGAACCAGAAGAAGAAGAAGATGGAGGAAGATAGAAGATAGAAGATAGAAGACGCATTTAAATAAAGGAATTGTCAAAAACTGTCTCTTGTCATTTTTAACATTTTTGACACTTTTTTTGTAAAATGGTAGGGGTACAAACAGGGTGGAGGGCCGGGATCTGGGGGTACCCTTGTTAAAGGGGGCTTCCAGATTCTGATAAGCCCTCAGCCTGCAGACCCCCACAACCACCGGGCAAGGGTTGTGGGGATGAGGCCCTTGTCCCCATCAACATGGGGACAAGGTGTTTTGGGGGCTACCCCAAAGCACCCTCCCAATGTTGAGGGCATGTGGCCTGGTACGGTTCAGGAGAGGGGGCGCTCTCTTGTCCCCCCTCTTTTCCTGCTGCCTGCCAGGTTGCATGCTTGGATAAGGGTCTGGCATGGATTTTTGGGAGAACCCCACGCCATTTTTTTTTTTCAATTTTGACGTGGGGTTCCCCTTAAAATCCATACCAGACCTGAAGGATCTGGTATAGATTTTGCGGGGGACCTCACACCATTTGTTTTTAAATTTTGGCCGGGTTTCCCCTTAATATCCATACCAGACCTGAAGGGCCTGGTATGGAATTTAGGGGGACCCCCACATCATTTTTTTTTAAATTTTGGTTCGGGGTTCCTCTGTGGGGAATTCCCATGCTCTTTTTATCAATGAACTTTTATGTGTATTGTCGGACTGGCAATTCATTAATAGCCGCGAGTAGTTTTAAATGACTTTTTTTCCTTTGAAATGTCATTTTGCTGTCAGACTGTTCTAAACACGGGAAACATGTGCCCCTTTACAGGCATACTATAAACACCTCCCCAGGTACGAAATTTAAAGGAATATTACACTTTTATTGTTTCACTATAAGCATTATTAAAATCACTGCTTCTGAAAAAACGGCCGTTTTTAAATCTTTTTTTTGCATTGATCCATGTCCCCTGGGGCAGGACCCAGGTCCCCAAACACTTTTTATGACAATACCATGCATATAAGCCTTTAAAATTATCACTTTTTAATTCTCCCATAGACTTTTAAAGGGTGTTCTGCGGCTTTCGAATTTGCCGCGAACACCCCAAATTGTTCGCTGTTCGGAGAACTGGCGAACAACTGATGTGCGAGTCGAACATGAGTTCGACTCGAACTCGAAGCTCATCCCTAGTGAGCAGTGACAGTGCATGCATCGGTGACACTGTCCCCCTTGTCCACCTGTTGGAGCACACACTGCGTGGAAAAATGGACAGGGCACTTGAGGCAGAACAGAGTCAGGAACTTCCTTAGCTCTCAAGGCCGCCGATCACACAGGAAGAGGACAAGGAGGAGGAGGATTGTGTCAGCATGGAGGTGGAGCCTGGCACTCAGCATTAGCAGCAGTCTATAAGGGATCATTTACAGTCCCAAGAAACCCATGGACTTGTACATGGCTGGGAGGAGGTGGCTGCAGATCATGCCGTCCTTAGTGACCCATTGGACTGCGGACCGAATGCCTCAGCAAACCTACGCTGCATGGCCTCCCTGATCCTGAAAAGCCTGCGGAAGGATACTCCTATTCGTGGTATCAAGGAGAGGGATCGTTACTGGCTGGCAACCCTCCTTAATCCACATTACAAGAGGAAGGTTGCAGACGTTATCTTGCCATCGCAGAGGGAGCAGAGGATGAAACATCTTCGGGAGGCCTTGCAGAAAGGTCTGTGCAACTCGTTTCCCAGAGACTTGGAGGTTACGAACTCCTGTTCCTGGACAATGTGTTGCCGAGGCTTCAGTCAGTCAAAGAAGGAGCAGTGGAGAAGGTGGCCGTCTGACCGATGCGTTCAGACAATTTTTTAGTCCGCAGCCCCAAGGTATGATTGGTTCCAGCAACCATCGCCAGCGTCTGTTTTACATGGTGCAGGAATACCTAGGGGCAAGATCTGACTTGGACACCTTTCCCACGGAAATTCCTCTGGGTTACTGAGCTTGCACAGTATGCAATTGAGCTACTGGCCTGTCCTGTATCCAGCTTTCTTTTGGTAACGCACATTCAGTGCTGCTGGAGGCTTTGTAACCAATCACAGGGTGCGCCTGTCCACCGACTCAGTCGATTGACTGACCTTCATAAAAATGAATCAGTCTTGGATCACCACCAGATACCAAGCACCTGATGCTAATGTAACCGAATACATTTTTTTGAAATGTCAGATCCCTTCAAGACTGCCTATGCTGATGCTGAGTGACTATCCTGTTATGCTGAGTGACTATCCTCTTCCTCCTCAATGATCATGCTGATAGTTTGTAAGAATATTTTTGTTTCTGGGTGCCGCCACCAGTGGCTAAGGCCCAATTTTTCACCCCTTGTTTAACAGGGGCGTGTAATTACAATTTTTGATGCAATTCATTGCAGCAGGGCTCGTTCCTACGTTCCAACTAGAGTATCTGTGAGGGGTTGCAGTGTTTTGGCACCCGTGGCTAAGGCCCAATTTTTTAGCCCCTGTTTAACAGGGGCGTGTAATTACAATTTTTGATGCAATTCTTTGCAGCAGGGCTTGTTCCTGCGCTCCAACTAGAGTATCTGTGAGGGGTTGCAGTGTTGTGGCACCAGCACCAGTGCCTAAGGCCCAATTTTTCTGTCCCTGTTCAACACTTCAACACTACACTTTAAAAATGTACCAGTTCAAAATTACAAACAGATTCTACTTAATAACAAACCTACAGTCTCTGTTTTGTTTGCACCGCCTGTATACTGCTGTTCAGAGTATATAGGGCCTGGGGGCCCCACGTCTTTCCTTTTTTTTAATTTGGGTGTGGGGTTCCCCTTAATATCCATACAAGACCCACAGGGTTTTGTATGGATATTAAGGGGAACCCCACACCCAATGGACTGGGGGGGTACCCATGCCATTTGGTAATGGACTGGGGGGGTACCCATGCCGTTTGTCTCACTGATTTTCATCCATATTGCTGGGACCCGACATTACATTAAAGCCGCAAGCAGTTTTAAATTACTTTTATTCCTTTAAAAACATCATTTTGTACAGGGACTGTTCTAAGCACGGGAAACACGCGCCACTTTACAGGCATACTATAGGCACTCCCCGGGTATGATATTTATAGGAATATTTCACTTTTATTTTTTTCACTTAAAGCATCATTAAAATCATTGCTCCCATTTTTAAAACTTTTTTTTGCATTGATACATGTCCCCTGGGGCAGGACCTGGGTCCCCAAACCCTTTTTAGGACAACAACTTGCATATTAGCCTTTAAAATTAGCACTTTTGATTTTGAACGTTTGAGTCCCATAGACTTTAATGGGGTTCTAAAGTTTGCGCGAACTTTCGGTCCGTTCGTAGGTTCTGGTGCAAGCCGAACCAGGGGGTGTTTGGCTCATCTCTACTGCTGAATAAAATGTGGACAAACCACCTGATAATGTGCTGTTAGACCATGTCCCCGGGTATCACATTTATCAAGGATTAATTCCAGAATTTTTTGTAGGATAATAGGAGATGGGAGATTAAGGCTTCATACAGAACTGCAGTGTGTGTAGTCCAGTGTTGTGCACAGCTGAGAATGGCGTGGTGGTCAATTATTCGGGCTGTCCATTTCACCCAGCTAGATTGTGCCTTTGAAGAAGCATAACTCAGGGTCTCCTAATAACATTGAGGAAACAAAATAAATATGGAACTGTAGAAATAGTTAGTGGAACAAGTGCTTATAGCAGAATGCTACCCAAAAGGGGAAGCTCCACTTGTTCGCACCCTCCCCCTGTCTACAGCAATATTTGGTACTTTTTGGGGGGGAGGGGTTGCCTGGTTTTCAATGGTACCCACTCCCACTTCCATGTAAGATCACTGCGGCAATCTCTGAGTATTTATGGCCCCTCCACCTTCCCCTGTGCCTTCTGGGACACACACAGGTCCCAGAAGACGGCGGGACCATTCAGAAAGTGCTGGACAGGTAAATGTCCTTATATTAAAAGTCATTTTTTATTTTTTGGCCAGACTGGGGCTCCTCTTTAACGGTACAACAATATGAATAAAAACAAAGCAAATCATAAATATAAAACATAAGTAAAACATAAACATAAAACATAAACAAAGTTACAAAATTGAAAGATGAGGGTCAAGGGCACATCCTAGAAAAAAGATGATAAGGTATGCAGATCAGTAGCTTTGACTTCAGTCTGACTTAATTTCTGCATACTTTTTTGGGTTAGTAGCTTAGTATTAAAACCAGAGACAGGCAGACAAGTAGCTTTTTCAGGAGGACTTCGGCAGTGGCAGCCTACATGTTCACTCAGTAAAGGGTTTTCTTTACTGTCAGTCAAGACTGAAATGTGGTTATATGCTGCCAACTTTGTCTTGGTATCAAGAGATATCAAGGTATCAAGAGATCCCCAAATTTTCCACTTCTTATTAAGTGATTGAACAGTACTGATTGGAATACTCAAGGCTTTGGATATCTTTTTATATCCTTTTCCATCTTTTTAAAGTTTCATTACCTTGTTACTCAGGTCTTTTGACTCTTCTTTTCTACCTCCTCCTGGCTCAGTGACTAGCCTGCTTATTGCATCCATATGAAAGCTAACAAACTCATTGACTGTTTATACACAGACACTATCTGTGATTTAAAAAGCCACAAATGTGGGAAATTAACTTTTAACCACTTCAGCCCCGGAAGGATTTACCCCCTTCCTGACCAGAGCACTTTTTACAATTTGGCACTGCGTCGCTTTAACTGCTAATTGCGCGGTCATGCAATGCTGTACCCAAATGAAATTTGCGTCCTTTTCTTCCCACAAATAGAGCTTTCTTTTGATGGTATTTGATCACCTCTGCGGTTTTTATTCTTTGTGCTATAAACGGAAAAAGACCGAAAATTTTGAAAAAAAACGATATTTTCTACTTTTTGTTATAAAAAAAATCCAATAAACTCAATTTTAATCATACATTTAGGCCAAAATGTATTCGGCCACATGTCTTTGGTAAAAAAAATGTCAATAAGCGTATATTTGTTGGTTTGCGCAAAAGTTATAGCGTCTACAAACTAGGGTACATTTTCTGGAATTTACACAGCTTTTAGTTTATGACCGCCTATGTCATTTCTTGAGGTACTAAAATGGCAGGGCAGTACAAAACCCCACCAAATGACCCCATTTTGGAAAGTAGACACCCCAAGGAAATTGCTGAGAGGCATGTTGAGCCCATTGAATATTTATTTTTTTTGTCCCAAGTGATTGAATAATGACAAAAAAAAAAAAATTACAAAAAGTTGTCACTAAATGATATATTGCTCACACGGGCCATGGGCATATGTGGAATTGCACCCCAAAATACATTCAGCTGCTTCTCCTGAGTACGGGGATACCACATGTGTGGGACTTTTTGGGAGCCTAGCGGCCTACGGGGCCCCAAAAACCAATCACTGCCTTCACGATTTCTAAGGGCGTAAATTTTTGATTTCACTCCTCACTACTTATTACAGTTTTGAAGGCCATAAAATGCCCAGATGGCACAAAACCCCCCCAAATGACCCCATTTTGGAAAGTAGACACCCCAAGCTATTTGCTGAGAGACATGTTGAGTCCATGGAATATTTTATTTTTTGACACAAGTTGCGGGAAAGTGACAATTTATTTTTTTTGCACAAAGTTGTCACTGAATGATATATTGATCACACAGACCATGGGCATATGTGGAATTGCACCCCAAAATACATTTAGCTGCTTCTCCTGCATATGGGGATACCACATGTGTGGGACTTTTTGGGAGCCTAGCCGCGTACGGGGCCCCGAAAACCGAGCACCGCCTTCAGGATTTCTAAGGGCATAAATTTTTGATTTCACTCCTCACTACCTATCACAGTTTTGAAGGCCATAAAATGCCAAGATTGCAAACCCCCCCCAAATGACCCCATTTTGGAAAGTAGACACCCCAAGCTATTTGCTGAGAGGCATGCTGAGTCCATGGAATATTTTATATTTTGACACAAGTTGCGGGAAAGTGACAAATTTTTTTTTTGCACAAAGTTGTCACTAAATGATATATTGCTCAAACATGCCATGGGCATATGTGGAATTACACCCCAAAATACATTCTGCTGCTTCTCCTGAGTACGGGGATACCACATGTTTAGGACTTTTTGGGAGCCTAGCCGCATACGGGGCCCCAAAATCCAAACACCGCCTTTAGGATTTCTAAGGGTGTAAATTTTTGATTTCACTCCTCACTACCTATCACAGTTTTGAAGGCCATAAAATGCCAAGATGGCACAAAACCCCCCCAAATGACCCAATTTTGGAAAGTAGACACCCCAAGCTATTTGCTGAGAGGCATGTTGAGTCCATGGAATATTTTATTTTTTGACACAAGTTGCAGGAAAGTGACAATTTTTTTTTTTTTTTTGCACAAAGTTGTCACTAAATGATATATTGCTCACACAGGCCATGGGCATATGTGGAATTGCACCCCAAAATACATTCAGCTGCTTCTCCTGAGTACGGGGATACCACATGTTTAGGACTTTTTGGGAGCCTAGCCGCATACGGGGCCCCAAAATCCAAACACCGCCTTTAGGATTTCTAAGGGTGTAAATTTTTGATTTCACTCCTCACTACCTATCACAGTTTTGAAGGCCATAAAATGCCAAGATGGCACAAAACCCCCCCAAATGACCCAATTTTGGAAAGTAGACACCCCAAGCTATTTGCTGAGAGGCATGTTGAGTCCATGGAATATTTTATTTTTTGACACAAGTTGCAGGAAAGTGACAATTTTTTTTTTTTTTTTGCACAAAGTTGTCACTAAATGATATATTGCTCACACAGGCCATGGGCATATGTGGAATTGCACCCCAAAATACATTCAGCTGCTTCTCCTGAGTACGGGGATACCGCATGT
This sequence comes from Aquarana catesbeiana, assembly GCF_042186555.1. Lineage (NCBI taxonomy): Eukaryota > Metazoa > Chordata > Amphibia > Anura > Ranidae > Aquarana > Aquarana catesbeiana. The sequence continues at coordinate 647,866,988 of NC_133324.1, forward strand.
GTGGCACTTTTTGGGAGCCTAGCTTCATAGGAGGCCCCGAAATCCAATCACCGCCTTCAGGATTTCTAAGGGCATACATTTTTGATTTCACTCCTCACTACCTATCACAGTTTCGAAGGCCATAAAATGCCAAGATAGCACAAAACCCCCCAAAATGATCCCATTTTGGAAAGTAGACACCCCAAGCTATTTGCTGAGAGGCATGGTGAGTATTTTGCAGCTCTCATTTGTTTTTGAAAATGAAGAAAGACAAGAAAAATGTATTTTTTTTTTTTTTCAATTTTCAAAAGTTTGTGACAAAAAGTGAGGTCTGCAAAATACTCACTATACCTCTCAGCAAATAGCTTTGGGTGTCTATTTTCCAAAATGGGGTCATTTGGGGGGGTTTGTGCCATCTGGGCATTCCATGGCCTCCGAAACTGTGATAGGCAGTGAAGAGTGAAATCAACAATTTACGCCCTTAGAAAGCCTGAAGGCGGTGCTTGGGTTTCGGGTTCCCTTACGTGGCTAGGCTCCCAAAAAGTCTCACACATGTGGTATCCCGTACTCAGGAGAAGCAACAGAATTTATTTTGGGGTGTAATTTCACATATTCCCATGGCATGTTTGAGCAATATATAATTTAGTGACAACTTTGTGCAAAAAAAAAAAAATTTGTCTTTTTCCCGCAACTTGTGTGACAATATAAAATATTCCATGGACTCGACATGCCTCTCAGCAAATAGCTTGGGGTGTCTACTTTCCAAAATGGGGTCATTTGGGGGGTTTGAACTGTCCTGGCATTTTATGCACAACATTTAGAAGCTTATGTCACACATCACCCACTCTTCTAACCACTTGAAGACAAAGCCCTTTCTGACACTTTTTGTTTCATTTTTTTTTCACACGGTATTTGCGCAGCGATTTTTCAAACGCATTTTTTGGGGAAAAAACACACTTTTTAAAATTTTAATGCACTAAAACACACTATATTGCCCAAATGTTTGATGACATAAAAAAGATGATCTTAGGCCGAGTACATGGATACCAAACATGACATGCTTTAAAATTGCGCACAAACGTGCAGTGGTGACAAACTAAATACATTTTTAAAAGCCTTTAAAAGCCTTTACAGGTTACCACTTTAGATTTACAGAGGAGGTCTACTGCTAAAATTACTGCCCTCGATTTGACCTTCACGGTGATACCTCACATGCATGGTGCAATTGCTGTTTACATTTGACGCCAGACCGACGCTTGCGTTCGCCTTTGCGCGAGAGCAGGGGGGGACAGGGGTGTTTTGTTTTTGGTTTTTTTATTTATTTATTTATTTATTTTATCTTATTTTTAAACTGTTCCCTTCATTTTTTATTTTTTTTAATCATTTTTATTGTTATCTCAGGGAATGTAAATATCCCCTATGATAGCAATAGGTAGTGACAGGTACTCTTTTTTGAAAAAATTGGGGTCTATTAGACCCTAGATCTCTCCTCTGCCCTCAAAGCATCTGACCACACCAAGATTGGTGTGATAAAATGCTTTCCCAATTTCCCAATGGTGCTGTTTACATCCGGCAAAATCTAAGTCATGAAATGCTCGTAGCTTCCGGTTTCTTAGGCCATAGAGATGTTTGGAGCCATTCTGGTCTCTGATCAGCTCTATGGTCAGCTGGCCGAATCACCGGCTGTATTCTCAGGTTCCCTGTTGGGACAGGAAAGCCAGAGAAAAACATGGAAGACGGGTGGGGGCATTCCCTCCCACTGCTTGTAAAAGCAGTCTAGAGGTTAATTAGCCGCTAGGATTGCTTTTACATGAAAGCCGACCGCTGGCTGAAAAGAATGATACCAAGATGATACCTAAACCTGCAGGCATCATTCTGGTATAACCACTCAAAGTCCAGCAACATACCAGTACGTTGCTGGTCCTTGTTGGGCATATATTGTAAACTTTTTTTTCATGCAGCCTGTGGGCTGAAAGAAAAAAAGATATTGATCGGTGGGTATGCACACCATTAGACAACCTCCCTTCATCCACCCACTTCTAATGATGGGCATACATGCACCGTATATATATGCCGAAGCATGGGGGCATCCTCCCGCAAAAGTTAGGAGCAAATCACTCCTCCGCCCTCTGCTGCCTATATGCATATATGCTGAAGTATGTAACTGTGGTGGTGAAATCACCTCCGACAACACTGGAGTCACGGCTTTATATATCGTGGGAGCAAACGCTGTTGCTGTCAAGATAAATAAATCCGCGCTGCAACTGAATGGCGTACCTGCTAAGCAAATGATGGTTAACAAAAAAAAAAAAGTAACATTACAGTATAACAGTAATACTTACCATACCTGCAAAGCAAATACAAAAAAAAACATAGTAAAAAATAAAACATTTAACGCAACCTGTGCCTACCTAAAATATATATATGCCGAAGCATGGGGGCATCCTCCCGCAAAAGGCAGGAGCAAATCGCTCCTCCACCCACTGCTGCCCCCACGCTTCGGCATATATGCTGAAGTATGTAACTGTAGTGGTGAAATCACCTCCGACAGCGCTGGAGTCATGGCTTTATGTATCGTGGGAGCAAACGCTGTTGCTGTCAAGAGAAATAAATCTGCTCTGCAGCTGAATGGCGTACCTGAAAACAAAAAAGTGGTTAACAATAAAAAAACAAAGTATAAAAAAATTGCATACCTATAAAGCAAACATGATAAAAACATAACAATAAAACATTGCAGTATAGAATGCAGAACAATAGAGAGAGAATAGAGAGAGAACAATAAAACAACAACTATTTTTGTTTTTTTTTATTTTATATATTTTTTTTTGTTTTGTTTTTTTTTACACTTTTTTTTTGTAACTTTAACTTTTTTAACTGGTACCAGGTTTGGGTCTCTCAAAATGCGATGGCATCTTGGGAGACCCTGTGAAAGTGTGTCCTAGTCTGTGCAGTGCTTTACCCTACGCAAATACTCAACTAGTGTATGGTAGCGTTCAAAACGTTCACCAATGCAAAGACCAGGATTGTCAGGACAGAAGGGACAATAATACCGGGCGTCACGCCTAAATCCACGCTTGCTGCAGACATGACATCTTTTTTGGGGGGCTCGTTGGGTAGGGGTACTCGGGAGGACATATAGGAAATGCCTCTCATGCAGCCGGCTTACTGCATTTGGTTGGGAATGGTGAGGTGGAGCACCGTCTGGAAACAGAAGGGCTCTGACGATCTCTTCCTGGAATTTAAGGAAGGATCCAGTCCATCCTGAAGCTCTGTATAGCACATAAGCATTCAGCAAAGCCAATTGAAATAAATAAACATACACTTTTTTGTACCAGCGTCTGGCCTTACGGGCAACTAGGTACGGCGCCAACAACTGGTCGTTGAGGTCCACCCCTCCCATATTTTGGTTATATTCGTGGACACAGAGGGGTTTCTCCACAACACCAGTCGCCGTAGTAATTTGGACCATCGTGTCTGCATGAAGGGAGGTAAGAACGAAAACATTCTTATTGTCCCTCCACTTCATAGCGAGCAAATTATTATACTGCAAGCAGGCTCTCTCCCCCAGCCTAAGATGGGAATCTACAAGCTGCTGGGGAAAGCCCCGGCGATTAGGTCGCACGGTGCCACATGCTCCAATCTGATGATCAAAAAGGTGGCTAAAAAGTGGCACGCTCGTGTAATAATTGTCCACGTACAAGTGGTACCCCTTTCCGAATAAGGGTGACACCAAGTCCCACACTATCTTCCTATGTAGTCAGGGCAGTTTGTCGGCTCTACGTGACTATCTTTGCCCTCGTAAACCATAAAACTACATGTATAGCCTGTGGCCCTGTCACAGAGCTTATACATCTTGACCCCGTATCTGGCATGCTTGCTGGGAAGGTACTGTTTGAATGACAAGCGGCCAGAAAATTTAATCAGGGACTCATCAACGCAGACAACTTGATGGGGAGTAAACAAGTCTGCAAAACGTTGGTTGAAGTGGTTTACGAGGGCCCGAATTTTGTAGAGCCGATCATATCCAGGGTCTCCACGAGGATGACAGAGTTCATTGTCGTTGAAGTGCATGAACCGCAAAATCTGCTCGTATCGTACCCTGGCCATGGAGGCAGAGAACACGGGCATATGGTAAATTGGGTCAGTGGACCAATATGACCGCAACTCACTTTTTTTATTTATGCCCATGTTGAGGGAAAGGCCCAGAAAGAGCTTAAATTCGGAAACCGTAATTGGTTTCCAATCTCTGGCAAGGGAGGACTGGGGAATAGTGGCGATGTGTTGACCAGCATACAAATTGCTTTGGTCCACAATAGATCTAAAGAGATCTTCGGTGAAAAACAGCAAATAAAAACTCAGTGGCATAAAATCAACTGTTTCCACCTGAATTCCGGGTTGGCCAGTGAAAGGGGGAAGTACGGGTGCTGCAGAAGTGGTGGGTTCCCAATTCGGATTGGCAAATGCAGCAGGAAGGGCACTATGGGCACGATGGGCCTGTGTTCGCCTTCTTGGTGGCAGCGGGACACTACTTGTGCTTGCCACCTCGCCAGCTTGAACTGCACTTATGGGACTTGCCACGTCACCAAGTGTTACTGCAGTGCTGGATGTACGACCAAGGTGTACTAGGCCGCTGGTGCTTGCCAGTTCACCAGAAGGAATAGCGGCACTAGTACTTCTCTGCTCCATATGAGAGCCCTCCGGTTCTTGCACTTCAAGGACAGAAGAAGAAGATTGGGGTCTGGTACGCCTGACCTTAGCAGGGACCACAACTCCGTCATCAGAGCTATCTGTCATGGAGCCGCTGTCCTCTACAGGATCGTATTCTGAGCCTGAATCTGACAGATGAGTGACTTCCCCTTCACTATCTGCCATGTTCAGAAACGTGTAGGCCTCTTCACTAGTGTACCTTCGATTTGCCGTTTTGGACTCAATAAATATAGGGGTACACTAGTGAGACTCACAGGCAAAAAAGCTCCTGACTGTTAGCGACTGATTTAAAACGCTACCAAAAAACTGTTAGTGATCGCAGGGATCAGGTCTGACTCTGCGAATGCTGCAGTTATGTGTGCTTAGTGTTTTGTAAGTGACAGTTATCGATCGATACTGCACTTGGGTGGGCTGGGCTGGGCTGGGCTGGGCCGAGGGGCAAAACGCAGGTGCTAGCAGGTATCTGGGCTGATCCCGCTAACACTGCGTTTTTGGGAACCCTAAACTGCTGGGGACACTAGTATAGATCTGATCGGATCAAATATAGATCCGTTCAGATACTATAGCACTAAGGGAGGTGTATGCTGCGTTCGTGGGTGTTAGCGGTACTGGCGCTAACCTGACGCTGCCTGGGGCGACGCAGACCTTATCTGATCCTAAAAATGTAACTTATATCACCGCCGGGCAATTAGGGGGTTAAGCCTTTATAAGGTAATAAACGGCGGGTGCCTTAAAACTATAATAAACTATAATAAACTATAAAAAACAAACTAACTAACCAGCGTCACCTGTAACACTTATAAGGTGATCGCTGGTGAAAGGGTTAACTAGGGGGCAATCAGGGGGTTAAAACCTTTAGTATGTAGTATATGGGGGTCCCTGTCGCTATAAAACACTGAAAGCGGACCTATATACTTACCTCCCTAACTAGCGTCACCTGTGTCACTAATACAGCGATCAGAAAAACGATCGCTTAGCGACACTGGCGACAGGGGGTGATCAAGGGGTTAAACTTTATTAGGGGGTGTTAGGGGGGTACCCTAGACCTAAAGGAGGGTACCCCAGACCTAAAGGGGGCTAACCCTAACTGCCCTAACACTTATAACTGTCACAAACTGACACCAATGCAAAAAAAAGAAAACTGCTATTGGTGTCACTGTGACAGGGGGTACAGGGGGGTGATCGGGGGGTGATAGGGGGTGAAAAGTGTGCCTAGTGTGTTCTACTGTACGTGTAGTGTTGGTGAACTTACTTGATGTCTTCTCTCCTCGGCGCCGGAACGAAAAGACCGGCTCGAGGAGGGATGACATCACTTCCTCTCCCTCTGTTTACATTACATTTACATTCGCCGGGAGCGATCGGGAGGGGGTGGCCATGAATGGATTGCCTCCCCCTCACCTCTCATCGCCCGCGAACTAAAGCCGACCGCCTCTGGCACCGGGGGGGGGTCCGATCGGACCCCCCGCCCACGGGAAGGCAATCACGTACCAGGTACGTGATTTTGCCTGCCCGTGCCATTCTGGTGACGTATATCAACGTGAGGCGGTCGGCAAGTGGTTAATTGCGTTTTTAACCTGTGTGTGCCACCTGCTGTGTCTGTACAAAGGCAAAACATTCCAGGGTATGTCAACTTTTGATCAGGGTCATTTGGGTAGTTTCTGTTGTCATTATGATTTAAAAAGTGTACACACAGTTGATTGATAAATTACTTCAGCCAAACACTAACCATGAGTGAAAGAAATATTTTTGTGTTATCACTCATATTCTCTGAAAAATGGCCAAGAAATCATAAATTCTGCCAGGATATGTAAACCTATGAGCACAACTGTGTATATATATATATATATATATATATATATATATATATATACACACACACACACGCATACACAGATGTCTAGCATGGCCAGATAGGAGTATATAATCTAAGAAATAAGTATTACTTCCATGAAAATAGAAATCTATCCCAAATTGGATGCAGCTATTCTTCTGCATGCACAGATCAACAACGGGAGTCCATATAATATATCCTAGTAAAAACATGCTACCAAAGGCATATCAGTAATACAGCTAAAGGTACCACCCCAGTCTTGTATAAAGCAGCATCCTGGTTTTGGATATCGCATTCTCCCTGTCTTTGTCCATCTGCAAGGTGATTGATGTGGTTAGTCTCTTGGTGGAAACCAAACCTGTTATAATCAAGCCCAACCTTCAGTCTCATGCTTGTGATAGAGAGTGATACGTATGTAATTCCTGATCAAGGCCCCTGTCTGTCTGCCCTGCTCTGCTAGATTGGATTTCCCTGTGTATGACCTTGGACCAGATTTTGGACTATTCCCTGAACTCAGCCTGCCTTTTACCTGGACTGTTATAGAACCATGCTGCCTGTCTGCCAACCGCAAGTACTGTACCTGTTTGCTTTGCTCAGTTTGCGCCTGTCCTGGCGTGGTAGCCAGGCACTATTGCATATAAGACCTTGGGGCAAGAGAATACCGGTAGGCCTGCTTGCCCTATGGGAAAGGGGCCTGTTATAGGTGAAGAACACAGCAGCCAGCTATAGTGTCTGACCAACTGCATTGGGGTAAACGTAATAGTAACATGCCAATGCAATGGATTAAGCCCAAGGGAAGTGTGGCACATACTGCAATACATCCAATGTTGTAGGCGTCCAGGTGGCACAATTCTGCAGCAGCATCTGCCATGCTGCTTCCCCTCAAATACTCCCACCACCTGTCTCCACGCCCAGCACCTGTCTGGCTTCTGATGCGATGGTGCCAGGAGGCATGGCCAACATCACTGGGCATGCGCAGATCAGCACATCAGCACTGAATGCAGGGACGCTGGGAGGTGTGGTCAACATCACTGGGCATGCGCAGGTCGGTGCATCAGCCCAATGTCATCAGCCCCATGACCAGCTCACTCCACTAAAGGAGGGGCAGCCTAGTTGGATATATAAAAAATGATTGGGGGAAAGTATCCCAAAGTTAAGAAAGTCACAGCAGGACCACGCAGCGTAATCATGGGAATACTTTAATCAAACATTAAAGAGTACAAAAATATGGGTAAAAAACTCCACCAACACCTTTACCATTGGTAATAAATTAAAAAGACAATGTTATCTGGATAGACGCAGCTACAATCCCACAGTATACATGCACACGGAGTCACACCATAACTATAGTAAACATATGACTGTCAGCAAGGGAAAATTGCCAATAATATGCACTATACAGTGAACAGTAGTTGCCCCTTAAAACTGCAGCAAAAAAGTATTGGAGTGTTAACACCAGGTTCTTTGGAGGGTATAGATTCACTTATATCAAGTATAGTTAGTCCTCTTGTGGATTAAGATGAAGCCAATTGGTGTTATCGGATAGTAAAGTGCAAAGGACTTAACTGTAGCGAATAGAGTCTCAGAAAAGTATCAGCACTGTACTGTGACAGTGGTGGATCATAGATGGTAGGTACTGAAAGGTATCCGGTAGTTCACACATTCATACAGTTAGCAATGGAGTGCATCTGCACTGTTAGCAATATAAAGACAGATAAATCCACTCACCATACCAGTGTACAGGCAATTCCGCTTCTTATGTCATAGGAGAAAGCCACTGCAGACGCAGGTATATAACTTACAGGAACCAGGCTAAATTGCCAGTATGTATGTTCCGTTACACGAGTCTCTCACATAGGTTGAAGCAGTCTGCAGTCGTCTGGTCTGCTTGCTATGAAATTGGCATCACGGTGCCTATACAAAAATGGAGTCCATTGTCCTCAGTCGGTGCATAGAGTATGTGCACAACATACGTCAACAGCATCACTCACATGGTTTTGGGACCACCTACATGTTTCGCCCAATCAACTTGAGCTCAAACATCAATGGCGAAGGTGTTGATGGAATTTTTTACCCATATTTTTGTATCATTTAATGTTTGACTAAAGTATTCCCGTGATTACGCTGAGTGGTCTTGCTGTGACTTTCCTTACTTTGGGGTACTTTCTCCCAATAATTTTTATATATATAATTTTTTGGTCACTTGGATCGCACCCTTTACACGTGACGTGAGACAGCAATCATTTGTGACACTGCTCTTTGGCTATATTTAGTCCTACAGCATTTACTACACTGGTGAGATAATGGCAAATCCCCTTTTTCTTTATATGCAGCCTAGTCGGAAGCCAGCCAAAAACCCTGGAATGTGCAGATCACCGTGCAGATCACCGTGCAGTCCAGGTCAGCTTCACGTCATGGCTCAACCTGCAAATGTACCTGCATATATCTTGATTTCATCGTAATCGTGACGTAAACCAACATGGCCCCAATGGGTGTGTTTAGTAGGCCAATTCTAATGTATGAAATATGGTCAGAGATTCTCTTCCAGAATGGTCTAATAGTCTTGCCCGCGTAGAATGCACCACATGGGCAAAACATAATATATACCACACCATGCGTTTGGCATGTAATATGCTGTTCAAATGAGTAAAGAGGTACGTGGCGCTAACTAAAAATAAATAATAGATAAATAAACAAAAATAAGTGTGATAAACACACTTACCTGTAGCACTCCCAGAACCATGCTAATGGTGATGTGCTAAATAGATCAGGTGCTGATAATCTTTAACATAATAGTACGATAATAAACATTCATAATAATAGTAAACACAAATATACAATGAATACTTCCAAAACCATGCTAAAAATGATGTGCTGAATAATCAAGTGCAACAAATCTTTAACATGATATATAATATTAAATGTTCATAACACAGCTATTTCTAATAAAGTGCAATTAAAGCAATAAAGTGCAAAAGTGTTCAAAAAGTACTGGTGGTGTAATCAAAGTCCAAAAAAAGACAGATCTCCAAGTTACAGTTCATATAAAAAGACCAAAGTGCATGTGCAGTATTATCGAACAAAATCCTCTTCATCCAATAGATATCACCATCAGTGGTGCGCCACTCATTTTCCCCAGCCTCTCACCTCATATAAAGACCCCTACAGGTCAAGTCAGGCCTTGGTATGAATATATCCAGTATCCTCAGCGATCGATCGATCTCCGCATACCAAGATAGACTTCAAGCTCATCCGATGTAATAGAGTCATGCAATAAAGAGGGGGGGGGGGCTCCATAGTGTAGTATAATCAATCAATTTATTAAAACAAAAAGTAGTAACTTACAATCTTAAAATCTTTATAATAATATTAATGTTTTTTATCTTTCTATTATATTGAAGATTATTAGCACCTGATCTATTTAGCACATTACCATTAGCACGGTCCTAGGAATGCTAAGTGTGTTTATCACACTTATTTTTGTTTATGTATCTATTATTTATTTTTAGTTAGCGCCACATACCTCTTTACTCATTTATTTTTTCTGTGTGAGAACACTTTTATATGTTGGCAGCTTCTCTTATCCTTATTTCCTTATCCTTTTATTTTCAGTGAGTCTAGATTTTGCGCATTAGTATTTTTCCTTTCTAATATGCTGTTTAACCACTAGTGTCCTGCCATTGGGTAATCTGATGGAAGAGCCCTCCAGTACCCACAGGCATAATGAGCATCTCCCACATTTGGAGATGCCAGGGTTAACTTCATTCATAGATTTGTGCCTGATATAATGACTGGTAAATATCCGATAACAGAGTGAAGTGGGGTGCCTATACGTGATTTCAGTATAGGTTTCAATATATTTTTTTCAAAACCGAATCAATGGTGATATGACCCCAGTATTTCTGTAGTATATTTCTGACAGGAGCCACCTTTCCCTCTAGTACATGGTGTCAGCAGAAGATAGCTGTTATCTGTCTTCTGCTGACACCATGTACTGTAGGGAGAGGCGGCTTCAGTGTGTCTTGGTGCTGCTGCTGGGTTTCCTTGCATGGAGGCAGAGCAGAGCTGAGGAGGATAATACAGTGGAATCCTGATCTGAAGTGCAGTTCAGTGTCCCCTTATCATATGATCTATTGCTACACATTGTCATGCTATATCAGCCATGCTATATATACCTCCTATAACTTGGCGTATGTCTTTCTGGTAAGAAGCTGGATGTGTTGAGGTTTTGGATTCACTGATCACAAAATGTTGTTGTTACATTTAAGAATGATGGACACTATTCTATGAGCACTGAGATCGGATCTATTCACTTGATTACAAGATTTCCATTTGTGGACTATTTAATTGCTTTGTATATCACTGGACTGGGCTATTTTATTTAATTTATATCATTTTTATTTATGATGAATGTGAATTGTATGCTTTAGCACAACTATTCTGCAATATATTTCATTAGTGATAGACCAATATCAATCCGATTATCAATATCTCCCTGATCCAAGTATATGTTCCAACAACAGATGCAGGAGATTACAAACAACTTCAAAATGCAATAGATTAAAGTGATTGTAAGGGTTTGTTTGTTTTTTTAAATAACAAACATATCATACTTACCTCCACTGTGCAGCTCGTTTTGCCCTGAACCTCATCTTCTGGAGTCCACCAGTGGCTCTCGCAGCTCCTCCCCAGATCAGATAACCCCCTAGGAGAAGCGCTCTCCTGAAGGGGTTACCTTGTAGGTGCGCTCCCGAGTCTAGCATTCGGCGTCCATAACCACTGAATGTATGACTCGGCCCCACCCCCCTGGCACCCGCATCATTGGATTTGATTGACAGCAGCGGGAGCCAATGGCTGCCCTGCTATCAATCTATCCAATCAAGAGCCAAAAACCCTGGGCAGAGAGACAGCATGTCCCCGCCGCGTAAAGTTTCAAGGCTTGACTAAGTAAAATGGGGGGCTGGGGGGCAGTCACTGCCAGGTATTTTTTCACCTTAATGCATAGGATGCATTAAGGTGAAAAACACAAAGGTTTACAACCCCTTTAAGAAGAGAATCAAGATCTATTGATCATCAGTGGTTAGAAAGTATGGCAGGAGCCAATGGCTGCCCTGCTATCAATCTATCCAATCAAGAGCCAAAAACCCTGGGCAGAGAGACAGCGTGTCCCCGTCGCGTAAAGTTTCAGGGCTCGAGTAAGTAAAACGGGGGGCTGGGGGGGCAGTCACTGCCAGGTATTTTTTCACCTTAATGCATAGGATGCATTAAGGTGAAAAACACAAAGGTTTACAACCCCTTTAAGAAGAGAATCAAGATCTATTGATCATCAGTGGTTAGAAAGTATGGCTTAGGAGAAAGAAATGAAGCTGGCGATAACTTTGTACAATTTTGCAAAACTAAGCAACTGTCCATTTTGTACACACAATTTCAGTACCACAAGTGTTTGCTATACACATGGACCTCTCCAAATGGCATGTATCATAATCAAACTGACTACATATGCATAGGACAGAGGTGGAAATCTACAGTTTTTACATTAAGGACTAAGCCAGGAGTTGATTGTGGAAGCAACCACAAGCTTTTGACACGCAAGACCAACATAAAGCTTTGCAAGAAGATCATTAGATGCCCATCGAGAAATGACATTGAAAAATGTACACAAGATTACTGCAACAGAGTTGCCATTCTTGATATGGGAGATAGAGAGCCCAACGGGTTATGGAAAGACATCAAAACCATAATTAGTGAAGAATCTGAAAAAAATATTACAGATGAGTGAAAAAAACCAAGAAGTCACCTTGGATTTCAGAAGAAACTACACAATAAAAAGAAGAAAACAATGAAGACAAGCCAACATTTCTGGTAACAGAGAAAAAGTATCACAAATGAACCAAGCTTTTCAATGCCAATTTCTGAAAGATAAAGAACTATATGTCAAGGATATTGGTCAGAAACATGAAGCCTAACCAAACACCTGTGCTCTGTGTCTATAAAATGTGTATATCAAGGACTGCAGCACTTTCATATCCTAATACAGGATACTTAAAAATAAATACCAACAATAGATGCAATTTCCATTTAAGTGCTCACAAATTAATCAAACATATGATAAAATAAAATAGGTCTACATAAAGTACATCAAGTGAATTAATTCATTGGTATGTGAATAATTTAGTATAAAATAACCCAAAATTTACACCATACAAAAAAGGATTCACCCATGGGACTTTAAATGAGGTGAGCACCATTTGGCCAAAAAGCATCATAACAGTAATTGAAGTATAAAGTATATGCATTTATTCAGGTAAAAATCATGCATACATTAGTATCATCAGCAATGGCCAATTGTAGAATAACATACATATGAATTGAACAATAGGTACATAAATGAGTAATTGACATGTAATACATGGGCATCTAATGTACCCTAGGAGTAAAAAACATGTGATACACGGGTATCTAATGTACCCGACGCGTTTTGTGAGACCCAGCTCACTCTTCAGGGGTTGATGCGTGTATGGGTGTACCTAAGATGGAAAAATATAAATGGAGTGATGGTATAATATTGATAAAGTAGTTTCAGGGTGTGGGGGCCATGATGTAAGAGCCCATACTCACCACTAAATGAGGCCAAAACGGACGGTGTGCGATTCCCAGAGGCAGCAGCAGGTGTCTTACCCAGGGGCTGAGGAGGCAGAGTCAAACGGGACCCCGGTGGAGCAAACCAGAAGACAGACATGGTGCGCATGTGAGAGTGTGTCCCCAAGAATCTCACTAGGTCCATATGTAATGAAAGCTGTAGGCGTAAATAAGTATAATAATGCATTAAGTACTAATGATATGTATGTGTTTCTGTATAAATAGAGAGCCTGAGCCAAGGATAGTAAGGACATAGGAAACTGAAGGGGGAAGGAAAATGGCAGAGAATTGCCAGCAAAGAATGAGAGTCAAAGGAATAGAGAAAAGGAGTGAAAAAAGCCAGATTAAAGTTGAAAAAGTCTCCTATGTCCTTACTATCCTTGGCTCAGGATACCAAACCTTTTTTTATTCCTTATTTCTTATTTTTTAAAATTCACACCAAATATCAAAATTCATGCTCCCATCTATAATCACTGAAATAAAATGCATAAGAGTATAAACAATAAATAAATTAATATATAACATAAAAAATAATATTTAAAAATTGATGCTCAAAGTCTAAATACTATTTTAAAAATAATGGAGGACCTTTAAACTAGATGGAGGACCTTTAAACTAGATGGAGGACCTCTAAACTATTAGAGGTCAATGCAGCCTGTGTTAGATAGACAAACAATCTCAACAATAGCAGTTTGCAGTGTACAAATCACACCTTCCACCACTAGGTGGCTCCAAATATACCAAGGAAGGCTCACAGTGTCAGGCTCAACAGAAAATTTCTGCATAAAAAGGTAATTAATTAGTAGGTATTTTTTTTACATCGCTCCACTAAAATGTGTTCCTACTAAACAAAATGTGACATAATTATTAACATGATTACAAAATAATAATGAAAATGCATTTATACAAAAGTATTTAGCACATCATATTTTCCAAGCCTTTCCTTTGTTTAAACCCTTAGCTGTTTTCCAAAAATAACTTGTTCCTAATTACCTAATTTCAGGTGTTTGTTGGCTGTGCAAAACTGCAATGTTGCTGTCTTACTGGATAACCACCAAGGTGGAAAATTACATCTGCAGACCAGTAATAGTGATCATACCTCACTGTTCTTCCAACTGCTATCATTCCAGCTCAGCCTGCTACCCAAAGCTCTACCCAGCTGTCAACATTTTCTTAGCTGCCTCTGTGTCCTTATATGTTAAGCCTTGTTGGCATAATGTATATAAGCACTGCTGAGAAGATACATGCATTTGGCAAAACATTGTTTTGGAAATGAAGACACCAAGAAACCCTGTGCTCATGCAACATGTTCAAGTTATTAAGCCAGATAATAGTTTGCAAGACAGGTCTTGTGAGTTGTTCTCTTTTGATTGATATGGTTAGACAGGGCACGATGGGTATTAGAGCTCCCATCTTGTCTTCTTTTAATTGAATGTGTCAGTGACAATTGAAAATCACTTGTGCAGCAGCATCTATTCCAAGTGAAACAATTGTTTTAAAATAATTGATTTGACAAGTGAGCTGGCAATCTGTAAGGACAGAGAAATCTAAACACTGAAGAAAGCAGGTAAAATGCTTACAATAATTGTTTACCCTACATTAGAGGTCTTTACATCTTACATACGAATTCCAGATAATGCTAATATATCTCTATAAAATTTTATTGATATCAGATAGAGACATGAATAAAATATACTTATTTCTGGATAATGTTCAGATCATATAAGCTATTATACAAAACAAAGTTGGCAAAAAAATTAAACCAAAAGCAGCATGTAAACGAGAAAGGTTTACACTTATCTTTTCATCAGGTGGTGTACGAAATCTTTGCTCTATTAAAGATTCTTAGACTTCACTGCTATTCCAGTCTTCAGGGTATGTTGAGAAGGCCCCCTCTCTCCCATAATAAAAAGCAACACAAACGTGTAAAAAAAAGGGTAGAGTAAAAAGTTAATAAATATACTTACCTTTCTCCCATCTTCCATACAGCAAAGTGTGAGGTCATACAGTATTCCTTTTGGGGAAATCACAAGGAATGTATCCCAAATCTTGCAAGAAGATGCTCTAGTAAGCTCAGGTGCATATTCCATAAGACCTGGAATACTCAGCACCCCCTTGGATGTTATCAACGGTCCACTTTAAAAAGACTCTGTCTAAAAGATAGCTGTGTATAAAATAAGGTGGGATACAACTTTTAAGAAAACACTATGTACTGTTGGTAGGAAAACAGTCAAAACATTTGTTTTAAATATGAATATTTTGTTTCAAAGATTCTTATTGAAGGACATCAGGTGTGACACCTTTGGCAAGTAAAAAGAAGATTTTATTGTGTTTACTGCGGGTATGATATTCTAATACCATTTGACTTGTACATTCCAAGGGCAGCACAAATTAAGAAAATGCTGGTTGCATGGCACAGAGAGAGTGACAGCATTTACAATTCTGATATTTTGGTATAGAACGCCTGAACTGTTACACCAACAAGATCCTTCACTGTCTCCTCTTTGTTGGAGGTGCAACAAATCAATTGGCACTCATTACTCATTTTTTGGTCCTGTGAGCTTATATCCCCTTTCTGGCAATTGGTATCGTCTCTTCTCCAGCGGTTTCTAGATGTAACACTTCTGCTGGACCCGATACATTGTCTTTTGATTCTCCCCTTCCCTGACATAGGGAAATGTCCAAATAGATTGGCCTCATATATTTTACTAGCAGCTAAGAGAACTATCCTGGTACATTGGTTATCCTCTACACCCCCTACTCAATCGCAACTCCTACACAACATTTCAGAGATTCGGAGAATGGAATATATGACTGCCCTGGTGGGCGATGCCGTGGACTGGTTCAACAAGATATGGGATCCTTGTGACCAATCTGAGTTTGGACCCCCCCCCGTGTCCTCATTGCGCTTGGTCTCTGCAGGCACTGCCGGATAACAACTCTTCACCTTTCCATGCCTCCTTCTCACTGACCAAAAAACACTGATGTATATTTCTAACTCATTTTTTGTTTTTGTTTTTTTTAGTTTTCTAATTTATTCTAGTTTTAAGTTTTGATATGTAAACACACCATATGTGTGATTGTTCTATTCAGTGTTCATATATATGTTATTCCATTTATTGGATTTAATGTTTTGCTTTGTGCACTACTGTTTCTTTTGCAATGTTCTCTTTTTTTTTTTTTATTCAAAATTGCAAACTTTGTAATTTCTTTTTGGAAAACATTTAATAAATATACAATAAAAAAAAGAGAATGCTGGTTGTAGAAGTAATTTTTCTGTTCAAACATAAGAAGCTGTGATCCAATTAGTGACAATCTTTAGAATAACATGTTAAGCATTCTGACAGCTAAAAACTGGCATTTGGCAAAGTAGATGTAAACTAAAATTAATAGAACAGACTTTGATATGATGTTTTTGACATCAAGCCTAAAAAATGTAATTGTTGCAATCGACTCTACAATTATGAAAATGCAAAAGTTCCAGGAATTCTGTTTAAAATTAATGTTTCATTTTGAACCATTAATATACTGTAGCTTGCCAATCTCTAAAATCACAAAAGTACAGTAAAAGTCACTTTTTGCTTGTGCTCGGTTTATAGCAAAACCTTAACTGCAAACCAAATAAACTGAATGATAATTTAAATTACAAAAAATACTTGTAGTGCATAAATGGGTTTAAACTACTGGACCCCAATCCAGAATAAAAACTGGAGACAAAAAAGACCCTGCTCTGACCTGTACACCCTACACTAACTTGATGATTACCTTACACTTTTTCACTTCTTTTTGCTGCTAGTTGAGCTAGTTGAGCTTGTGGTAGTCATTAGAAAAATCTAAAAATGGAATAATACAATATTTACTTAAATATTGGACACTTTCCCCCCTTTACTGCCCATGCCAGTTTTCAGATTTCAGCACTTTCACACTTTGAATGACTATTACTCATGCAACACTGTTTACCAAGAAATCAAAACAAATAAGTTTAGAAATGAAGTTATGTGTAATAGAATGGAATGACACAGGGAAAAAGTATTGAACACATGAAGAAAGGGAGATGAAAAAAGGCATGGAAAGCCAAGACACCAGCTGAAATCTATCAGTAATTAGAAAGCAATTCTGTCCTTGTCAGTGCAAATTAATATCAGCTGGTTCAGCCTCAACTAATGGCCTATAAAAAGGTGTCTCATTACCAAGGTGTCACACAAGAAACATCTCATGATGGGTAAAAGCCGAGAGATCTCTCCAAACCTTCACAACCTTATTGTTGCAAAACTTACTGATGGCATTGGTTACAGAAAGATTTCTAAACTTCTGAATGGTCCAGTAAGCACTGTTGGGGCCATAATCTGGAAGTGGAAAGAACATAATTTCACCATAAACTGACCACGACCAGGAGCTTCTCGCAAGATTTCAGAGGAGTGAAAAGAATTATCAGAA
Source organism: Aquarana catesbeiana (assembly GCF_042186555.1). Taxonomy (NCBI): domain Eukaryota; kingdom Metazoa; phylum Chordata; class Amphibia; order Anura; family Ranidae; genus Aquarana; species Aquarana catesbeiana. The sequence continues at coordinate 647,884,581 of NC_133324.1, forward strand.
GAGTTGTCCAGAGCCAAGGACCACTTGTGGAGAGCTTCAGAAAGACCAGGAGTTAACAGGTACAATTGTTTCAAAGAAAACAATAGGTAATGCACTCAACCACATATAATAAAACAAAAGAAAAAGAGAGGGGGACTGCACTCCTCCTCAATAGATTCCGGAGTTCTAGGGTGAATTCATTAAGGCAATAAAGCAGCCTCACCCATTATAGAATCATCCAGTTCCATTGTCAGTCTAGAGTGTCCAAAAAATATATAGATATTGGGAGACTCTAGAGGTAGTTGTCCTCTGAATTAAATATATCAGCATGAAAAGATTGTGTAAACCACAGAAGAATTCTTCAAAACGGACAGACCAGTCAGAAAAACTATTGACCATTTATTGATTATCCATATGAAAAAAGCTATTACAAAAACTTAAAGTGAAAAAATACACCTAACTCCAACACATAGTTAAAAAGACCTAATGTCTAGGTAGGAGACCGGTGGCCACCAAACCTTTATCACACCTTTCATATCCCTCACTTTCACACATACACAGACAGACCAGGATCGATCCTCTAATCAATGGAAAAAATAGGGGGGGGGGTGATAATAGCCCAGTACTTTAGAAAAAATAATAATAATATTAGTGACTGTTCCCAGCTGAGGGATATTGTCCTCTGTGCAGTTTATAAATGTTCATGGCAAGTCTTCCCCGGAGAAAAAAAGTATCAAATTGAAACATTCAAAGTGCTAGTACTGTGTGAAGGTCCCTCAGTGTAATGCCGCTGTAGATATTTAGTTGCACATGCTCTAGATGTTTAGCAAATACACGCTGTGGCTGGAGATCAGAGACTAATGGCAGATTGTAACAGAGCGAGATTTAATGCTGTACATCATATACAGATAGTGTTTCCTTATACGGGTAATAGGGATATGATACAGCTCACCGTGTCTTCATGTGTACCGCTGCTCACCACCTCCGGTATCCGTGTATAATTGCCGTAGTTTCTCTGTCACTTTGGCAGCCGCTGCGGGAAAGTCCCAGTACCAAGTAACAAGGTAGTTACCTCCGTGAGGAGTTTAGGCAGTTGTCCTTGTCAAAACCGGAGGAAAGGAGAGGATAGGTCCTCCAATGCAGCCAGGATTCACAGCAAGAAGTACACTTGTTGTCTCACTCAAGAAGGTTACAGCAATAGTCGGTCTCCAATGCGTGGTGGCAGCCCAAGGAATATTAGAGGGGGGAGTCAGGTTAGTGAATGGGGGTCACGGTGTCCTCATCACGGATACCATGATTCAATCATGCTTACATGTTTCGCTTTGTTAAAAGCTTCCTCAGAGTATGCGCAGTAGTTTCCAATCCCTGTTTAAATCTTCAGTCAATCAGGGATTGAACGATATCATATGGAGACATTCTAAATGCGTTGTGATTCAATCAGGGTATCATTCATCACCCGTGCAAAGACACAAACTCATGCAGGGGCGTTCGGTATCTAGATATATGAAAAATGTTAAATAAGATTACACCCAGATTATATAGAAAATTGATTCAATAGATTGTACTACACAGTGAGGAAATTAAGAGAATTATTTCATCTCAACTAATAGAGATTGAAATGGCCAAATTTTAATAGAAAATAAGCAATGTTACAAAGAGGTTTTATTTCATAGATGGATTAATGGTAGTAGAAACAAATTTTCTCTACATTCCTGGAATAGTAAGAGGTATCTCTATAGTAGCCTAATTCAGGCCTTTTAGATTATATATCAAGGGTCTATCACTGTCTCAACTCATATTGTTCTATGCAAAGAACCTTTTTGGTATTCCCTCTTCATTCAGTTCATCTCATAGGGGTCATTCATTATAGCCCATCTAGTGTATAAAGGAAGTGGCAATTTTACATATTAAGATATGCAGTCGAGACAGTGTCCCCTTAAGGGAATAGCAGACTAGGACAAAAGGAATATTCTTTATCCACTATTGGACATACGGACAGATTACATTCGTTATTTAGGCCTCGCGGTTGCATACTGTTTAACGTAAATATCCACATTTTTTCCTTTTGATAGAGGATCCTGTCAAAGTCTCCTCTATGTGATGGTAGGTTAAGTCTGTAGATACCTTTGCATTTAAGGCCACTCGGTTCACCTCCGTGCATTTTCAAAAAATGTAAAGATAACGGACGATCGTCATCTTTATTGATTATACTTTGTATATGTTCACCTACCCTGGTTTTAAGCTGCCTTTTCATTTTTCCCACATAAATTAGTCCACATGGACAGGTGAGCATGTATATAACATGTGTTGTTTGGCAGTTTATAAAATTATAAATTTTAAATTGTTTAGTACCATCCGAGTTGGTGAACATATCAGTCTTGTCTACGTATTTACAGATATGGCATCTACCGCATTGATACATTCCCTTAAATGGGGGAAGGCTACTAAGCCAATCCCGTCTTCCGTGTCTGTGGTACTCTGAATGGACCAGACAGTCCCTGAGGTTAGGAGCTCTTCTAGCTGTAAGTAGGGGCCTGTCGCCAATGATATTTCTAAGGATGGGAGACTCAGCTAGAATGTGCCAATGGCGGCTGAGTATCTTCCTAGCCTGTTCCCATTGGGCCCCAAATTTTGTAATGATCCTGATTTGGGCACATGTGGTTCTATCTGGTTGTTGCCCCTCTGTGATGTCAGTAAGGAGGGACGGTCTATCGGCTACCATAGCTCTTTTTTTAGCCTTTCTAATGCATCTATGGGAGTATCCCCGTTCACGGAATCTTCCATACATTTCACAGGCTTCAGTTTTAAAGTCCAAATCCTCTGAGCAATTTCTCCTACTGCGTAAGAATTGACCTACTGGGATTCCCTGAATAAGTGATCTAGGGTGGTGGCTTGAGGCCAACAGCAGGGTATTTGCTGCCGTCTCCTTTCTAAACGTTTTAGTGGATAGCTTGCCATCTTTAATTCGAATTGTAAGGTCAAGAAAGGGTAGAGATACCGGATCGTAGGAGAAGGTAAGTTTTATGTTCCGGTTGTTATTATTGAGTTCCTCAATGAAAGAAATTAATTCATGGGGTGTGCCTCCCCAAATCATGATCACGTCATCAATATACCTCAGCCACAAGTGACAGTGGCTGAGGTACAGAGACGAGGTATAGACGCATTCCAGTTCCCACAGTCCAAGATGTAGACATGCATAAGCAGGGGCCCAGGGAGCTCCCATTGATGTGCCCCTGACTTGCCTATAATATTGGCCGAGGAACTGGAAGCAGTTGTTATCCAACATAAATTGCAAAAGGTCCACAATAAATTCATTTTGTGAGGCCAACTGAGGAAACTTATTGTCCAGATAATGTTGTACTGCCTTCATGCCCCATTGGTGTAGAATTGACGTGTATAGTGATTCGACGTCAATCCCTACCAAGATCGCATCCGGTGGTACCAATACCTTGTCTAATTTTCTAAGTAAATCATGGGTATCCTGTACAAAGGAGGGGAGTTCGCTTACCAGTTCTTTTATCAGTACGTCAACGTATTTTCCTATTCTCTCCAGGAGTCCCTTTACTGCGGACACAATAGGTCTCCCTGGGGGTTTGGTAACTGATTTATGAAGTTTTGGGATAATGTAGAAAGTGGGAATGTTAAATTAGTTGACGCAGAGATATTTACTTTCTTTATTTGAAATGAGATGTTCCTCCAGGGCCATTTGCAGTTTAAAGTTCAGAGTAGCTACTATTTTAGGGAATGGATTAGAGGGGAGTTTTTCATACGTAGTTTCATCCCGAAGGAGGCGCATAGTTTCTCCTTCATACAGGTCCTGTGATAGGAGGACCGTATTCCCCCTTTATCACTACTTTTAATTATAATCTCCTTGGCATCCTTGAGCTCCCTAAATGCCTTTCTCTCTGCTTTGGTGAGGTTATCAATTCCCCTATGTTTCCAATCCAACATGGACAGGTCCCTTTGGACCTGTTCCAGGAATGACTGGATCTGTTTATGTTTTGAGAGTGGTGGCATTTTGAGGGACTTAATGGTCAACCGGGCGAAGGGATTCGGATGGGGAGCTGTTAGTCTCACAATCCGAATCAGAGTTCTGATTCTCTTCCATCAGGGCAACCAGTGCCTCAAGAGCCTCATGTTCTTCCTTACTTCGTCCATCTATGGTATCTTTTTCCTTCTGTTCTGAATGCCAGTATCTAAAGATAACCTTCTGCAAGAACAGGTTTACATCCTTAAATACTTCAAATTCGTTCATCGTGGACATGGGTGAAAATGACAGTCCTTTCTGTAGGAGGGATATGTGATGTTGATTCAGGGGAAATTCCGATAGATTAACTACCTTTTTATCAGCATCTAGACTCTCAGTATTATCCCCCTTGTTAACTGTATCAATTAGGTTCTCCGTGACCCTGATCTGAGTTCCCTTTGGCTTCCCTTCATGTCTCTTTCTTTTCCTTGGCCTGCGATATTGTTCTGCGGGGGAAATCTGCCAGTAGGTGTCGTTTTTGTTTGGCCCTTTCTGGGATTTGAGTTGTTTGGTATATCCCCCTCTACTTCTAAAAAAGCCACTGTTCTTTCTGGGTGTCCTAATTCACTATCTGTAGATGAGTGTCTAGATTGGGCCTTTTTAGATCTGTTTCTTCTATTTCTCCTACGTGATCTGCTTCTGCCTCTAGTGATAGTTGGATCAAAAATGTCTCCATTCTCCCAGTCCAATAGGTTTTGTTTAAATTTCTCTTGTTTTGTAGATTGTAAAAGTTTCTGTGTCTTCTCAACTTCTTTTTTGAGTAGTTAATTGGTTTTAATAAACACCGGATCCAATTTATAAGGTTCCAGCAGTTGTACGCTGCCGTCAATTTCTTTCCTAATTTCCTCAAGTTGTATCTGTTCCTCCTCCACTATCATATGTAGTATAGCTAATCCACGTTCCAGGCAGCTTTGTTTCCAAAGCTCAAGGAATCTTGGAGTATGTAGATGTCAAGCTGGTGTGACCTTTTCCCTTAAGCCCCTTGGGATTATCCTGTGTTCGATATGCGATTTCAGTGATGAAATGTCCCACTTTCTATTCAAAAACTTTATGGTAAGTTTTTTATGTTTTTTTAGCAGTCCTTTCAGGGTATCATCTCCACTGCTGTGTATAGCAGTAGAATCACAGGAAAATGCAGATTCTATCTCCAGGTCTATCTCCTCATCTAGAAGATAAGCCATATTGGGGTATTTATATCGAGATTTCTTCTGTAAATAGGTATTTGGTACAGGCAAAAGGTTGAATATATATTTTTTTTTTTTTAAAAACACTGACTCAATCAAAATCTTCCAATCGCCCCTGCATGTTCATATAAAAAGATGTTTTGGATGTATATTGGAAAAGGAGAGGCTATCCTCCAGAAGGGAAGTAAAATCCCACTAGAACGCATATAATAAAACAAAAGAAAAAGAGAGGGGGACTGCACTCCTCCTCAATAGATTCTGGAGTTCTAGGGTGAATTCATTAAGGCAATAAAGCAGACTCACCCGTTATAGAATTATCCGGTTCCACTGTCAGTCTAGAGTGTCCAAAAAATATATAGATATTGGGAGACTCTAGAGGTAGTTGTCCTCTGAATTATATATTAGCATGAAAAGATTGTGTAAACCACAGAAGAATTCTTCAAAAAGGACAGACCAGTGGAAAAACTATTGACCAGCGGTACACATGAAGACACGGTGAGCTGTATCATATCCCTATTACCTGTATAAGGAAACACTATCTGTATATGATGTACAGCATTAATCCCGCTCTGTTACAATCTGTCATTAGTCTCTGATCTCCAGCCACAGCGTGTATTTGCTAAACATCTAGAGCATGTGCAACTAAGTATCTACAGCGGCATTACACTGCGGGACCTTCACACAGTACCAGCATTTTGAATGTTTCAATTTGATACTTTTTTCTCCGGGGAAGACTTGCCATGGACATTTATAAACTGCACAGAGGACAATATCCCTCAGCTGGGAACAGTCACTAATAATATTATTCTGGGCTATTATCATCCCTCCCCTATTTTTTCCATTGATTAGAGGATCGATCCTGGTCTGTCTGTGTGTGGGAAAGTGAGGGATATGAAAGGTGTGATAAAGGTTTGGTGGCCACCGGTGTCCTACCTAGACATTAGGTCTTTTTAACTATGTGTTGGAGTTAGGTGTATTTTTTCACTTTAAGTTTTTGTAATAGCTTTTTTCATATGGATAATCAATAAATGGTCAATAGTTTTTCCACTGGTCTGTCCTTTTTGAAGAATTCTTCTGTGGTTTACACAATCTTTTCATAATGCACTCAACCACCATGGACTGTATGCATGCTCACCACGCAGGACTCCATTTCTGAAGAAAAAGCATGTTGAAGCTCGTTTAAAGTTTGCTGCACAACATTTAGACAAGCCCATGAAAAACTGGGAGTATATAGTCTGGTCAGATGAGACCAAAATTGAACTCTTTGGATGCCATATTACACACCATGTATTGAGGTCAAATGGCACTGCACATCACCCCAAAACACCATACCAACAGTGGAGTATAGTTTGTCAAACATTGAGATAACACAGAACACATGGCAGTACAGGATTTCTGGCAGCAAAAACATACACTTATTAACCACTTATGGACTGCCCGCTGTCATTATACAGCGGTACTTTGAAGAGGAATATCGTTGTTATGGCTCTTCTTCAGTGGGTGGTCCGCTTTCAAATAAAAGTGGTCTCTGTGGCGGATTTGACGCAAGATCACTTTTATCGGTGGCAAGAGTGGGGCCCCACCCGCCGTGCTCCAGTGACCTCTGCTTTACGGAAATCGGCTCTTGTGTCCTCTGTAGTATGGAGTTGAGTGAGGGGAAGATGGCCCCCACCCGGCTCCATACCAATGCAGGGTGGAAGCGACGTCAAAACGTCACTTCTGCCCATAGCTCTTAAAGCAACCTTTTTTTTTAAACAACTTTTTTTTTAATTGTATTTTAGTGTATATATGAGATCTGAGGTTTTTTTGACCCCAGATCTCATATTTAAGAGGTCCTATCATGCTTTTTTTTCTATTACAAAGGATGTTTACATTGCTTGTAATAGGAATAAAAGTGACACTTTTTTTTTTAAAGAACAGTGTAAAAATAAAAAATAAAAGGTAAAATAAATTAAAAAAAAAAATTTAAACGCGCCCGTCCCGCCGAGTTCGCGTGCAGAAGCGAATGCATACATGAGTAGCGCCCGCATGTGAAAACGGTGTTCAAATCACACATGTGAGGTATTGCTGCGATCATTAGAGCGAGAGCAATAATTCTAGCACTAGACCTCCTCTGCGACTCAAAACATGCAATCTGTAGAATTTTTTAAACGTCGCATATGGAGATTTTTAAGGGTAAAAGTTTGTCGCCTTTCCACGAGCAACTTTGAAGTGTTACATGTTGGGTACCAATTTAATTGGCATAACATCATCTTTCACAATATAAAAAAAATTGGGCTAACTTTATTTTTGTCTTATTTTTAAATTTAAAAAAAGTGTATTTTTTCCAAAAAAGCGTGCTTATAAGACAGCTACGCAAATACGATGTGACAGAAAGTATTGCAACAACTTCCATTTTATTCTCTTAAAAAACATATATAATGTTTGGAGCTCTAAGTACCGTATTTATCGGCGTATAACATGCACAGGTCTATAACACGTGCATTCATTTTAAGAAGGAAGTTTCAGGAAAAAAAACTTTAATTTTAAATAAGGAACTTTGGGTCAGTGCCCATCTGCAGCCTCACAAGTGCCATCAATGCAGCGTCATCAGTCCACATCAATGCAGCCTCATCAGTCCACATCAATGCAGCAGCCTCGCCATTGCAATCAATGCAGCAACCTCACCATTGCCATCAATGCAGCAGCCTCACCATTGCCATCAATGCAGCAGCCTCCCCATTGCCATCAATGCAGCAGCATCACCATTGCCATCAATGCAGCAGCCTCACCATTGCCATCACTGCAGCAGCCTCACCATTGCCATCACTGCAGCCTGATCGATGCCCTTCTGCAGTTTAGAGGGAACAGGGAGCGGGGCGGAACGAGCGCCGACAGATTACATACAGTGAGAATCTTCTATGATGGACAGAACAGTGGTCCAATGGTGGCCCAGGAGAGAGGACTTCCTATTACAGAGGCCGCCAAATAAACAGGAGATTGTCACTGTATGTAATCTGATGGTGCTCATCCCGCCCCCCTCCCTGTCCCCTCCGAGGCAGCTGAAATTGAAGTATTGGCGTATAACACGCACATGCTATTTGCACCCGATTTTCATGGTGAAAAAGTGAGTGTTATATGCCAATAAATAGAGTAATTTTCTAGCAAAAAAAAATGATTTTAACTTGTAAATAACAAGTTTGAAAAATAGGCCCATTCTTAAAGTTAAACAGATATCACAAAACACATTTTTAGCAGTATATTGAACAGACAAAAAAAGTTTACTGTTGAAACATACATATACTTTTAGACAAGTGGATTAATACTTCTCCTGATAGTTAGCCATCAGAGCACAATGTACATTTATTTCTATTTTTACTCTGTGCTTAGAACATATTGCCATTGCATACATGTTAATTACATCCATAGCAGTGACCCATACACTCCTTAATGGCTATTATTTAAGTTATAAATTATAGCACTTTATTTGAATAGTGTTGTCCTGCAAAATAGATATTTAAATATCAAGAGTGTTGCAGGCCCTGCCATGGACATGATTAATTATTCAAAGCTTGAGTCTAATCAGTAGTCAGCAAGAGTGTTATTTGATATAATTATCATTTACTTTAAGGAAATGAGTACCTATACACAAATTTCATTCAAGCATAATAATAGTGTAAGTTTGACATAATGCGAACTGACATTAACAATACAAACATGGCAAACCTCTATATAAAAAAATGTGAAGCTTTTAAAAATCATGGACCCTGTATAGTTCACCAAAAATTTTACACTGAAAAAAAAAGAGACAACAAAAAGTGTCAGAATAACAAATAAAGTCACAGATCCACACAGGACCAATTCCAAGACAACACAAAATGTATTAAAATGCAGTAAAAACAATAAAAATCCAGTCATCTTGAAAAAGGAGAATCTTATCTGCAATAAAGGCAGTCAATAAAGAAGCTCTCTCATTTAAACATCAAATGCACATTGTTTTGCAACACCTGTTATTCAGCCATAATAGCTTTCTTAACCTGTCAAAGTGTTTAAGCTGAAGAAAAGAAATGGGCCTCCAGCTGTGCAGTTCTGTGCAGAGAGCTTGTGCAAAGCGATATTAGTTTAATGAAATGTGTACAGATTGTAATTGTGGTAATAAGAGGGCAATTCCCTGAGGTGCAGTAGGAAGGCAGTAGATGCAGTCAAGCACAAAACAGAAGTTTCAGATTTAGCAGACAGAGAGAGAAAATGGGGAGCACGGTGCAAAGATTAATGCAGCATAAGCAGAGGTGCTATGTGATAATGAAACACAGCGACGCGCCACAAATGTGAGCTACGCTTACTGAAAGAGAATTTATTGTCGCAAGTAAATCTTCATTTGTGATGATAAATTCTATCCATCAGGGAGCAGCAAGAAGGGCCAACTGATTATATGCTTCACACTACTTTCCCTGGCCAGGGCTTTGTGCTTTGTGGTTGATAATGATTTAATACAGATTAATAAAAAGCACATCATTGTAGAGACAATCTGCTCCAGTATGAAGATACTGTATGTAGTTACAAACCACAGAGATGGATAACACCAGCATTGCTGCCAGTTGCTGAAATGTATATAACTCTCTCGTATAGGATTGCGTTTTCTTCAGTCATAAGCACATCAATAGGAAATGAGTGGCATACACAGCAGTAGCAGCTGTTTTCATTAGGTTTATGAAAGGTGAAGACAGGGGAAGATTGTACACTGATCCAGCTCAGACACTTGACCCTGCTGCGCTTCTACTGTGGCCCTTATGCTAGGCGGTAGGGATGGGCCGAACACACCCCGGTTCAGTTCGAACCAGAACATGCGAACAGGCAAAAAATTTGTTTGAAAACGTGAACACCGTTGAAGTCTATGGGACACAAAAATGAAAAATCAAAAGTGCTAATTTTAAAGGTTTATATGCATGGTATTGTCTTAAAAAGTGTTCGGGGACCCGGGTTTTTTCGGAAGCAGTGATTTTAATAATGCTTAAAGTGAAACAATAAAAGTGTAATATTCCTTTAAATTTCATACCGGGGGGGTGTGTCTATAGTATGCTTGTAAAGTGGCGCACGTTTCCCGTGTTTACAACAGTCCGAGAGCAAAATTACATTTCTAAAGGAAAAAAAAGTCATTTAAAAGTACTCGCGGCTATAATGAATTGTTGGTCCCGGCAATACACATAAAAGTTCATTGATAAAAATGGCATGGGATTCCCCCCACAGGAGATCCCCAAACCAAAATTAAAAAAAAAATGCGTGGGGGGTCCCCCCAAATTCCATACCAGGCCCTACAGGCCTGGTATGGATATTAAGGGGAACCCCGCACCAAAATTTAAAAAAAATGGCATGGGGTCCCCCCAAAAATCCATACCAGACCCTTATCCGAGCACGCAACCTGGCAGGCCGCAGGAAAAGAAGGGGCGATGAGAGAGCGCCCCCCCTCCTGAACCATACCAGGCCACATGCCCTCAACATTGGGAGGGTGCTTTGGGGCAGCCCCCTGGCCACAGACCCCCACAACCACTGGGCAAAGGTTGTGGGGATGAGGCCCTTCTCCCCATCAACATGGGGACAAGGTGCTTTGGGGGGCTACCCCAAAGCACCCTCCCAATGTTGAGGGCATGTGGCCTGGCACAGTTCAGGAGGGGGGTGCACTCTCGTCCCCCCTCTTTTCCTGCGGCCTGCCAGGTTCCGTGCTTGGATAAGGGTCTGGTATGGAATTTTGGGGGGACCCCACGCCACTTTTTTATTTTGGTGCGGGGTTCCCCTTAAAATCCATACCAGACCTGAAGGATGTTTGGGCTTCCCCTGTGCGGGAATGCCATGCCGTTTTTATCGATTAACTATTATGTGTATTGCCGGCAATTCATTATAGCCGCGAGTACTTTTAAATGACTTTTTTTCCTTTAGAAATGTAATTTTGCTCTCAGACTGTTGTAAACACGGGAAACATGCGCCACTTTACAGGCATACAATAGACACCCCCCAGGTACGAAATTTAAAGGAGTATTACACTTTTATTGTTTCACTTTAAGCATTATTAAAATCACTGCTCCTGAAAAACTTTTTTTAAAACTTTTTTTTGCATTGATACATGTCCACTGGGGCAGGACCAAGGTCCCCAAACACTTTTTATGAAATACTATGCATATAAGCCTTTAAAATTAGCACATTTGATTTCTCCTATAGGCTTTTAAAGGGTGTTCCGTGGCTTTCGAATTTGCAGCGAACACCCCAAATTGTTCGCTATTCAACTCGAACATCGGGACCATCCCTACTAGGCGGTAAATCAATACTCAGCCTTCAGTAGTAAAAGCTAATTTTTCATTGGGTGCTGCAAACTAGTGTTCTTTTCAAAGAGCATCATCCATGGGGCACCTTCATAGAGTTTACATCCAAAACAAAAAGGAACATATCATAAGGTAAAAATGTAGGCTGTCACTGCTGATCTTTTCTCTTAAAAATGTATTTGCCTGGTTGTCATGCTAACTCTTTTGTTTAAATGCTTTAAGGCGCGTACACGTGATACGAACATAGGGAGTAAAATTTTGTCCGCCTGCCGACTTTCGGATCGTTAGTATGGTGCTTTCAACAGCTAAATCCGATTATCGGTCCGACAATAGCTGGATGTGCAGACTATACAATTTTTGTTGTACATGAACTTAACGTCTGATTTTCATTTAATTAGTATGGTTTTTATCCAAAAAAAATTGCAAGAGCAAGACTACGCATGCTCAGAAATGAAAGAACACATACAAAACTATTCAAAACATTACATCACTTCTGAAGTTGTATTCTGTCGTACGAGAAATTTTGTCGACATAAGACTAGCATGCAACAAAAAACAGACGAACGGTCGTCTAAAAATCTTATCATGTGTACGAGGCTTTAAACTACTGATCCTGAACAAGTTTGATCTGGTCTGCATATGAATTCTGGATCAACAGGTTAAAGTGTGTGTAAACCCTAAAGTGGTTGTAAACCTCTGACATGAAATATGAACAAAGCATATCCCTCTATAGCATATGCTTGTCTCAATCCAGAGCACTAAATGCCATTTATGTCTGCTGCTTCATTCCTCTGCTATCAGCATGAATCACTTCTTACACATTTTCTTGACTGAGAGAGGTAAAAAGTTAACAGAGGAGGGAGCTCCAGCACACAGCCTGTGATTGACAGTCTCAGCGCTATTACTCCATCCCCCCTTACACAGTGTGCTGTGTAAAGGGGGCCTTCCCTTCAACTAGCTCTTAGCACTGAATGTAGCTTCAGCCCTCACCCCGTTTTCAGACAGCTTAGAGAGACTGTATAATGTTTAGACTTCGCATGGCTATAGAGAAGAGAGGCCTGGAAATAAACAGGTGCAACCTATGTAGGGAAATTGGTGTATCGTCTGAGCCCAGTCACTTCACTGGGTATTTATGAGGTTTTACAACCACTGCCTTTTTTGAACCAACCTGTTTAAAAAATCTATTTAGGCCTTATGTCACACATTATTTGCACAGCCAGTTATCAAATGCAAATTTTCAGTAAAGATTACACAAGTTAGTTTTAGGGCACATGAACACAATATATTATATAATTTTGTTGGTAAAATATAGAACATGAAGCTACACTGAGTAAATAGATACTCAACATGTCAAGCTTTACAATTGGGAATGCATGAAAAATGACAATGAACTTCAGTACACTTAGTTTCAATAGGTGACACATTATTGGCCCCTACAGGTCATCACTTTAGAGTTAACCATGAATTTTGGTCATAGAATTATTGCTCTTATTTTAGCATGTGTGCTGATATGTAACATGTGTAATGCAAGCAATGTTTTTGTATGTAGGCAACCCTGCCAGGTGTGTTTACATTCATACATATATGGGGATGGGGCGAGCTCATCATTTTCTAAGGCAGGCCATACATGGGTCGAATTTCTATAGAATTTTCTTTAGAAAATCTTATCTAAGAGATTTCGTTTGAATTTTGCACCATTAGTGGGCTTCAGCAACAACCAATTTTCGTGCGGCCATCGAATTTGAGTAATCGGGCATGTTGGAAATTTTTTGAAAAACAAACGATTTTCTATTCAATGATGAGAGAATCGTGTGAAAAATGTAATCGAAAAAAAAAAATCTGCATGAGTGCAAGAGAAGAAAATTCCCGGAAAGAAAAGAAGATTCCCACCAATGAAAATTTTTTTCTGTAGCAACATGAGATGAAATTGAAGGCTTGGTTGGTCGAATTTCAAAATCAATGGTGGCACCATCGGATCACAAAATCCACAAAATGTCTTATTTTCAAAAGAAAATTCCTTTGAAATTTGACCATGTATGGCCAGCCTAAGTGCCTAGGGTTATTTGTTTTTTACACTTTTTGAACTGAACCATAATGGGAGTGGCATACCTAGCATATCTGGCAACCAGGATGGATAAGACTTTGCTGACCACATTTGCAAGGTGTTCACCCACTGACAAAGACATGTTATCTGGCATGATTCAGGAAGGAGTCGGGGGGGCATGCTTGCTGTCCCCCATTTCCTGGCCACGCAGGCTGCATGCCTGGATAGGGGTCTTTTTTGAACTTTTAGGTGAATGCCATACTTTTTTTAAGGGTCAGGGTGGAGTCCCCTTAAAATGTATTAAATATCCTTATCTAAGCATGCAACCTAGATAGCCAAGAAAATAATGGCAGTGGGCCTGTACTATCCCAACCAGACCAGACAGCATGCCTTTAAGATTTGTGAGGTACCTTGCAAGGGAAAGAGGGGGGGTGGCAATGCATCCCATGCTTGAAGGCACCTTCTCTCTCTGTTGAGGGGGCAAGGGCCTCATCCTCACATTCTGCTCCCAAAACAAGATGTTGGGATCTGTGAAGAAGAATTATTGAACATAATGTGAGTGCAATTTATGTTTTTAATCAATAAAATTAGTTTTATGGGTTATACTATGAGGCTTTCTTCTATTTTGAGTTAAGCTTTGGTTTGAAGTGAAATGTTCTGTCGTCTGCTTTTAATACCTTCATATCCATCGGATACACACCTGTAGCAGCTATCTCTGAACCCAGGTTGTTTTGAGGTTTCATTGGTCCTCGTAATAAGGCCTCGTTTTAAGGTGAGCATACACCCATTGGGAAATTCCTGGTGGCAGTTCTGTGTGTGTCTTTGGTCGCAGATAGATTTGCAAGAATCGCAAGTGAACACAAACTTATATTAAATTGCTTTTTATCGGTTTATCATTTTTTATCATTTTTATATTTTTTTATTGATTGGTTGTACGCATGGATGAAATTTTTTTACCCCCTCATAAATTCCACTACAGAAGAGATTTCCTTTTGTTTAACCAGTTATACAAATCCTCCTTGGATGTTAGGCTTAATCATTGTTTTTACTGTTTTTGCTGTTTGTTTATGCCTATGCATAAGTTGTATTTCACACATTTATAACAAATACCACTTTGTATTTATGATTTTACCTATCTTTTATAAGATGTTACTGTAATCTGCATTATCTCCTTGAATAAAACCCTTTTTTGGTATAAAAAAAAATTAAATTTGCAGCAATCGTTCATGGACAAGTTCAAATGAATCACGAGTGAATACATGTATATGTGAGTATATGTTCTTTATCTGTTTATATTTATTGCCATTTATTGGCTTTGCATATAGATCACACTGCTTTACATTGATCGTCTTTTTTAATGATTGTACTTTGCATTTGCAATGACTGCAATTTTTACAACAGAGTTCATTTGTTTGGAGACACATGAAATTTGACACATTTATAAGTTAATATACAGTATTTTAATATTAGTGCAGCACACTTTAAAAAACAATATGTATTATTTTGCAGTTTATCAGTTCTTAGATGTAAACACGGCATTTGTTTTCTTTTTTTTTTTTTTTTAGGCTTTCTTCCTTTTTTTTCATCTGGTGATCCAGCCAGTAAGTCGGTCGTTTTTAAACAGAACAAGATCTCCTACAGACATAGCAGTTCAAGTGTTGAGACAAATCAGTGACCACTGACATGGGGCGCTTACAAGGGTCAGCTTTTATTTATTCATGTAAAACCTTTTTCCCAAAAGAAAAAGAAAACTGTTGCTGCAACTGCTTGTGGAACTGCAGTGTGAGCTGGAGTTTGGCTTCAATTTGTAAGTTTATCTACTTGTAATTCTGCTAGTACAACTAACACTCCCCTACCCCCAGACAGACAATGCTGATGTCCAAAGGTGCCCCTGTCTTTCTTCATCCAGAGTTGGAGTTCTCTAATACAGGAGGTGTGGTACTGACCAGATCACCAGGTGAAATCAGAGGGGAAAAAAAGCCTTAAAAAAGGAGACTAATGCAGTCACCATATCTAATGATTCATAAGCTGCCATATATTATATTTTTGGCTTTGGGTTTAATACCATTTTGAGGAACTTTAATTCTGCTTTAATTCAGCATTATAGTGCCTTTGTTTGCATGCATCAAAAATGGTAATATGCTGATTATATATGGTCTGGATTCACTGGATCCTTTTTCTATTCAGAGCTAGAAATAAAAATAATTGAAACTTTGTATGCAATATTTTAAAAAGGATAATTTTGTTTCATGCCATGGCATTTGTTCGTTTGTTATTTCCTTTTGAAAAGAAGAAATAGTGAAGGAACAAACAAGCAATGGTCTACAAAAACATCCTGCTAATTTTGAATATGTAGCAATGTATCACCAGAGTATATTTAGAAACCGTTTGTGATTTTTTATTGCACTCTACCAAGTATTAAATTAGAAAAATGTAAATTTTTCAGGATATAGCCCACACGCAAAACTATGCATATTGTGGCAGAACATGTCAAGTGAGTCCTTAAAATAAGAATGAATGAAATAATAAAAACCTATTAAAAATGAAGCATGCAATTTTACATTGCCTAAAGCAATAGTCTTCACAGATGCAAGCAAACCAATCATTAACTGCTGTTACCAACTTTTTTGCCCCAACAAAAATATGTTCATATTTATCCTTAGTGTTATTTTTCTTTTTTCATCAATATTATTGAGATTCATATAAATAAAATAAAAGCATTGTTATTAGCATTTTATTGGGCTCTTTAATTGCTAACTTTTCTGTATACTTTATATAAAACATCACATCAATATTTTAATAGCTGTAGCATCTAATGTGTGTCTATAATAAACAATACCTTATTTTATATATATAAAAAAACCTGAAATTCATGATATATCTGATTTTTCTTTATTTGTGACAGGACATGTTTCATTTAATTTTTGTCGCCCTGTACAAGCACAAACCTGTAAACGTTGTAAAAAGGACTTAAAAGAATTAGAATATGGAATTGACAATAAGGCCTTCAAAACTGCAGTCTGAGAATATTAGGCTAATTATTTTTAAACCCCCCAAATAAATTAGTGCATATGTCAGCTGTAAGGACACATATTCAAAAAGGGTAATGGACAGATTATTCTACAGTATGTGTTATGCCTTTAGCATAATAGCCTTTTTCGCAGTAAGCTACTATATTCAAAGTAATTTCAGGTAATAGGGAAATGAATCATTGAACAGTTAATACTGTTTGGATAATAAAAGATTGTCTGGGACTTTAAATGAGGTAATGACGTAGTCAATTACCTCCATCCCTATATTTGTATATAAGAAGAATATAGAAAAAAGGCGGGACTTTAAATGAAGTATGTGTGGGATAAGGGTCTGGTATTTATATAGTAGTAAACATATCTATTATACACTGTATATCATAGTTTCACATATTTAGTTAATAAATAACTGACATTTTTCTATTGTTCAGACAAGTTCAGAAATGTACATAGGAATAAGTACCTACTATGTTAGATGTTAATAGACTACTCCAAAACAAGGAAAAATAGGAGAATATACAGAATTTTAATTTAACAGCTTTATCATATAGTAAAATAAATACAAATTAGTGTATGGTACACAGGGGTTCATACAGTAATAGACAAGAATACACAGCAATACACAAGCAGAAAATATATTGGTAATGCATTAAGAAGATGCTAGTTATGACACATAGTTGAGACACGGTATTTGTAGACTACGCATGTCGTGACATATTGTCGCTCGTCAGGAGCAAATGTGTATTGTGTCTCTGCAATGACAAAAGTAAAATTTCAAAATTGGCCCAGGGCATTCACACGATTAAGGGACAGTGAACACAGGGTCAGAGTTCCAGGTGGTACTTACAGGGTATTTGTGCATTGCTGGCATGGGAGCCGGGCCATCGAAGCCACCATTGGCAGGCACCTCTCCCCGGGGGGGGCTGAGATGGGAGACTCGTACAGAAAGCAACCCCACCTGTAGATTCTTCCATGCCCATAATTGTAACTGCTTTCAGCCCTATGTCTCTCCCCCATGTAACTATGTAACCTATGTAAGGCTATGTAAGCCGCAGCTGCATTGTGGGAGGTTATAGTCATTTTGGATATCAATGACTGGCCTCCATCTTGCGACCTCAGTGGACATGCGCAGTCCACTGGGGAAGCTGGCTATGTCGGCGGGTGGTGTGCGCGTGGCCCCGTTCAGACGTGCATGCGTGACCGAATCCTCACCTCCTCCTTCTCCAAGTCCATCAGCTGTTGCAATTAGTTGCGCCAGCTGATTGGAGAGGGAGGGACATTTAATAGTAAACTAGGAGCCAGTCCAGAATCCATTGCATTTAGCTGCTGGATGCTGAAACGGGCTGGATTTCAAAAGCTCTCTGTTACAAAGGTAAAAGACTGTTTTACGCTACTATACCATTAGTTTAATGGATTTAAGTACCTTATACTCTATACAATTGCTTATAATGACATGACCTGTATTCAGGAGTACTAACCTTCAGTGTCGTTAACTTTATTAACAACACTAACAATTGACTTTGATCTATTTAATATGTTAATATATAAGATTGATAAAATATGGGTCCAACTGATATGATTATTTTGCTTAAATTTCCACTACTAATATCTCAATCAATACATCATACATGAACAGTTTGATTATTCTAATTAAACTAGTTCATTTAATTAATAATCCAAAATAAAATAAAAAAATATTTTTTCACTTTTCCATTACATATATTAAAAATGAATGATCCAAGCAATTTAACTGACTGATCCACAATCTTTCATTACATCTTTCTATAAAGATGCCATAATCAGCTATTATATACTACAATCATCACCTATTTGTTGACTCCTCAACTGCTACTCTCAGGTACACTATATTCAAAAAACAAATGTCTTTTCATATACTATATAAGACAAATCTCCATTTATATTCTTCTAAAAATTCCCCCTTTTTGAAATAAGAAAAACTATATACTTTACAGGACCTGCCATCTGGCCCCAGCTAATTTTCAGGTCATACCCTGCTGATGCTGGGGGGCTAAGAAAGTTTTGGGATTTTTTTACTACAATCCCATTTTTTACTACCACTTTTTCAAAAATACTTATTTTTGATCTGACATGGATGTAAAACATCCTATAAAACAATTATACTAAGAGCTTTTGAAGCTGAGAATCTGCCTGGCGCACCTGTCCTAAATCTCTGTTGTTTTTAACTATAACACTATGGAATGTTAACTCATTAACTCCTTATGAATATGTAAGTGTACTATGTGAAAATTGTTTGTGGAATATTGTATACATGTGATGTCATATATGCTTATCCTCTTCTTTTGAATATATTTTATTTTAGAATTGCTAATACTCACCCCTGAGGAAGGAGATACGTGTACTCCAAAACGCGTTGGGTGCAAGAGTATTGTATACTACTGTATGTATAATAGTAACAATGTTGTAAACACATTCTTTATGAGATATGTTTAAAGTTTTTTATTCTACAGATTTATTAAGCTATTTTTGTATTTAAAATACTCTTTTACCCTTTATGTGCCTTAAAAGTCCACCACTAGGGGTTTTTGTTCTTTAGATATCCACTACCATAGTGGTACCATAGTGCGAGTACACTTACCAGAGTGCGGGTACACTTACCAGAAGGTAAGTGGACCCAAGTACTAAATGGCAATGAGTCACACAAGCAGGGGTTAACAGACTTTATATAAGGAATTATTCCAGATAGTCCATGCGTTCTCTATGGATGGCTCACTCCAATCTCCAGAGTTCAGATATGGATATGGACTCCATTCACATTAGCCTTCTGTGTCCAGTCTCCGGCCACTCCGCTGTCTGTCTACGACACTGTCAGACACCGCTAAGGGAGGTGACAAGGTGCAGCACAGCCAGCCGGCATTTCTGGGATAGAAAAAAAACAATGTATTATGGTCAATAGGATGTATTCTGTCCAGTGTTAAAGACGTTTAGTACTTTAGTAAATAATGTAAGCAACATAGCAGAGACAAAGACATCCACACCACAAACTCCTGTTTTATTTTCAGTTAATTAAAAAGTGGGATCTCCTTGGGATTCAATGCAATTTATAGACTGCAAATATTAGTCTGGTAAATTAGATGTTCTTGGATTTTCTTAATACTAATTACAAACAGATTAGCAAAGTGATCACCTGATTATCCCCAAGAGGCAGTATGGCTGCTTGGTGACTTATAGCAGTGCCTGGATGTCTAGAGATACTTAACACTTGACCAACACTAGGAGGTGCTTGATAAACACGTGCTTAAATAAAAGGACATATGCTTTAATGAAAATAAGAAAAAGTTATCCTGGACACTAAGGGGTTGATTTACCAAAAGTAAAAATGCTGTGCACTTTGCAAAGTTGCAGTTGCACTCTGCAAGTGCAGTTGCTCCAGAGCTTAGTACAAAGTTGTAGGTTATTGGTGCAAGGTGAGAGCCAGTGTGTCCCAGGAGTGCTGAGGATATCAATATCTTAAACCAGGGCTCAAAATTTCAAGTCCTGAGCTACTAGCCAGACCTTAAGGGTTACTCGCCATCAATTGCCCCACCCAACCCCTACCATGCCCCGCACCTAATCCCGCCCCTATACACGACCTCAAAAAATTCTCATGAAATGACACTTAAATGTTTTATGTAGAATTAAGTTACACAAATAAATATT
Source organism: Aquarana catesbeiana (assembly GCF_042186555.1). Taxonomy (NCBI): domain Eukaryota; kingdom Metazoa; phylum Chordata; class Amphibia; order Anura; family Ranidae; genus Aquarana; species Aquarana catesbeiana. The sequence goes on from NC_133324.1 coordinate 647,904,814, forward strand.
AACAACAACTTTATCACCCGTGCCCATCAATACAGCCTCACCCATGTCCATCAACACAGTGTGACCAGTGCCCACTAACGCAGTCTCAACTGAGTCCATCATTGCAGCCTCAACCATGCAGCCTCACCTGTGTCCATCATTGCAGCCTCACCCGTGCAGCCTCACCTGTGTCCATCATTGCAGCCTCACCCATGTAGCCTCACCTGTGTCCATCATGCAGCCTCACCAGTGCAGCCTCACCTGTGTCCATCATTGCAGCCCAACCTGTGCAGCCTCACCTGTGTTCATCATTGCAATCTCACCCGTGCAGCCTCACCTGTGTCTATCATGCAGCCTCACCAGTGCAGCCTCCCTGTGTCCATCATGCAGCCTCACCCGTGCAGCCTCACCTGTGTCCATCATTGCAGTCTCATCCAAGCAGCCTCACCTGTGTCCATCATTGCAGCCTCACCCGTGCAGCCTCACCTGTGTCCATCATTGTAGCCTCACCCGTGCAGCCTCACCTGTGTCCATCTTTGCAGCCTCACCTGTGCAGCATCACCTGTGTCCATTATTGCAGCCTCACCTGTGTCCATCATGCAGTCTCACCCGTGCAGCCTCACCTGTGTCCATCATGCAGCCTCACCCATGCATCCTCACCTGTGCAGCCTCACCTGTGTCCATCATGCAGCCTTACCCGTGCAGAGAGGGTGGCCGGATCATTATAGCGTAGAGGAAGAGGAGAGCCGGCTTTATCACAGAGCGTGGGTTTGCATGCTGTATCAGCTTACATTACAATTGGAGTCTGCATGCTGTCACACACAGCCCTGCCCTCCTGACCCCGCAACTGTGACAGACAGAACGCCGATCCAATGCCAGGGCGTGTTCTGATTTTTCTTCCTCCACACTATAATGATCTGGCCAGCCTCTCTGTTCCTCCGCACTCTTTTTCTCTGGGAGACTGGCTCCCATTCATCCCCGCCCCTAAGGCGGTGCTCACCCCCAGGCAGCCCAGCTCCTCGCCAACCCTCCTTTTCCACTCGCAAAATGCAAGTAGGCGAGTGGAAAATTTAAGGGCGGTCTTAAACCAATGACTCTTACTAATGGTCTAAAAAGATAACCAAGAATTCCCTTCCACAGGCGGTGGTCTCAGCAGGGAGCATTGATAGCTTCAAGAAACTATTAGATAATCACCTGAATGACCGCAACATACAGGGATATACAATGTCATACTGACACATAATCACACACATAGGTTGGACTTGATGGACTTGTGTCTTTTTTCAACCTCACCTACTATGTAACTATGTAACTATGTAACTAAGTAAAATGTCCATAAAGTCCATAAGAATCCATAAGCTAATTCACTCCATGGCAGCTCAGTGGGCAAGCAAGTAGCAACTTGGAATGAACTAAAGAGAAAGCACAAGCACCATCCTGAGTGTAGCATTTTGGTAAATTTATTATATAATACAGAATGTTACTCACAAATTTAAGATTTTTAACAGCGCGTGTCACTGCAATATTCCCTGTCCATGGAATGGTGAGTCCAGAGGGTCCTCTGCGGCTGGGGATTTGAAGGGAAACGGCCAGTGGATTTTGGCACTTCCTGGAGCCATGTAACACAAGGGCAACCAATTTGTGATGTCACTTCCCAGATGTGATGGGGTATCCTAGGCGAAGAAGGAGCGCCTGCTCTGCAAAAGTGTTTCCTAGGATACACTCAGGATGGCGCTTGTGCTTTCTCCTTAGCTCCAGAGCTTAGTGAATGAGGTAAGGTTCACTTTGCAAAGTATCCCAATTATGTACAAGAAAATTAAAAAAGAATGCATCTTTGCTTGCACAATCTTGGATGATGGAAGTCAGCAGAGCTTCTGCTCATTTTCTGAGCTCTGGAGCACCTGCACTTGCAGATTGCCTTTAGTAAATCAACACCTTAATGTCACTGATATGCTTAGAGTAGTTTTTACTATAAACACTAGTCACATGACTATCTGACAAAAAACAAATAAAGAGCAACAATTACAGTACAAGTACTCTCTGTTGATCTCTTGCATGTGATATAGCAAAAAAGGCCAATAAAGTGCTAGTGATTAGGGATGAGCCGAACACCCCCCGGTTCGGTTCGCACCAGAACCTGCGAACGGACCGAAAGTTCGCACGAACGTTAGAACCCCATTGACGTCTATGGGACTCGAACGTTCGAAATCAAAAGTGCTCATTTTAAAGGCTAATTTGCATGGTATTGTCCTAAAAAGGTTTTGGGGACCCGGGTCCTACCCCAGGGGACATGTATCAATGCAAAAAAAACTTTTAAAAACTGCCGTTTTTTCGGGAGCAGTGATTTTAATGATGCTTAAAGTAAAAAAAAAAGTGAAATATTCCTTTAAATAATGTACCTGGGGTGTGTCTATAGTAGGCCTGTAAAGTGGCTCGTGTTTCCCGTGTTTAGAACAGTCCCTGCACCAAATGTCATTTTTAAAGGAAAAAATCTCATTTAAAACTGCTTGCGGGTTTAATGTCATGTCGGGTCATGGCAATATGGATGAAAATCAGTGAGACAAACGGCATGGGTACCCCCCAGTCCATTACCAGGCCCTTTGGGTCTTGTATGGATATTAAGGGGAACCCCGCACCCAAATTAAAATAAGGAAAGGCCCTATATACTCTGAACAGCAGTATACAGGCGGTGCAAACAAGACAGGGACTGTAGGTTTGTTGTTAAGTAGAATCTCTTTGTAATTTTGAACGGGTAAATTTTTAAAGCGTTTAGCTCCAGCCAAAAAATCTTTTTTAAGCTTTTTGGAAAACATAGGGAAGGGTTATCACCCCTGTGACATTTGTTTTGCTGTCTTTCCTCCTCTTCAGAAGATTTCACCTCACTTTTTGTCCCAATGAAAAATGTTTTTTGAAAATTTGGGTTTTTTGTGGAACAAGGATTGGAAAGCATCAGTGGAAAGGAGAAATTGTTTTCCCATATTAACTCTTACAGGAGAGAATTTCCCTTCCTAGGGGTAGATTTCATCTCACTTCCTGTTGTCTCCTTCCGTTTGCAAGTAGGAGTCGTTTGTAAGTTAGATGTTTGAAAGTAGGGTCCTGCCCTATATACTCAGCAGAAATTTGGGCCTTAGGTGTTGCTGTGGCCACAACACTGTAAGCCCTCACAGGGCCCTGCTGTGAAATATTAGATCAAGAATTGTAATTACATGCCCCTGTTGAACAGGAGCTGAAAAATTAGGCCTTAGGCACTGGTGCTGGTGCCACAACACTGCAACCCCTTACAGACACTCTAGTTGGAACGCAGGAACGAGCCCTGCTGCAAAGTATTGCATCAAAAGTTGTAATTACACGCCCCTGTTAGACAGGGGCAGAAAAATTGGGCCTTAGGCACTGGTGCTGGTGCCACAACACTGCAACCCCTCACAGACACTCTAGTTGGAACGCAGGAACGAGCCCTGCTGCAAAGTATTGCATCAAAAATTGTAATTACACGCCCCTGTTAGACAGGGGCAGAAAAATTGGGCCTTAGGCACTGGTGCTGGTGCCACAACACTGCAACCCCTCACAGACACTCTAGTTGGAACGCAGGAACGAGCCCTGCTGCAAAGTATTGCATCAAAAATTGTAATTACACGCCCCTGTTAGACAGGGGCAGAAAAATTGGGCCTTAGGCACTGGTGCTGGTGCCACAACACTGCAACCCCTCACAGACACTCTAGTTGGAATGCAGGAACGAGCCCTGCTGCAAAGTATTACATCAAAAATTGTAATTAACACGCCCCTGTTAAACAGGGGCTGAAAAATTGTGCCTTAGGCACTGGTGGTGGCGCCCAGAACCAAAAATGTTCTTACAAGCTATTAGCGTGATGATTGAGGAGGAAGAGGATAATTACTCAGGGATAGTCACTCAGCATCAGCATAGGCAGTCTTTGAAGGGATCTGAGATTTAAAAAAAATTATTCGGTTACATCAGCATCAGGTGCTTGGTAGCTGGTGGTGATCCAAGACTCATTCATTTTTATGAAGGTCAGCCGATCGACCGAGTCGGTGGACAGACGCACCCTGTGATCGGTTACCACGCCTCTAGCAGCACTGAATGTGCATTCCGAAAGAACGCTGGATGCAGGACAGGCCAGTAGCTCAATTGCATACTGTGCAAGCTCTGGCCAGTGATCCATCCTCAAGACCCAGTAACCCAGAGGATTTTCGGTGGGAAAGGTGTCCAAGTCTGATCTTGCCCCTAGGTATTCCTGCACCATGTAAAACAGACGCTGGCGATGGTTGCTGGAACCGATCATACCTTGGGGCTGCGGACCAAAAAATTGTCTGAACGCATCGGTCAGACGGCCACCTTCTCCACCGCTCCTTCTTTGACTGACCGAAGCCTCAGCAACACGTTGTCCAGAAACAGGAGTTTGTAACCTCCCAGTCTCTGGGAACGCATTGCACAGACCTTTCTGCAAGGCCTCCCGAAGATGTTTCATCCTCTGCTCCCTCTGCGATGGCAAGATAAGGTCCGCAACCTTACCCTTGTAACGTGGATCAAGGAGGGTTGCCAGCCAGTATTGGTCCTTCTCCTTGATACCACGAATACGAGGATCCTTATGCAGGCTTTGCAGGATCAGGGAGGCCATGCAGCGTAGGTTTGCTGAGGCATTCGGTCCGGAGTCCTCTGGGTCACTAAGGACGACAACGTCCGCAGCCACCTCCTCCCAGCCACGTACAAGTCCATGTGTTTCTTGGGACTGATCCCTTAAAGACTGCTGCTGATGCTGAGTGCCAGGCTCCACCTCCATACTGACACAATCTTCCTCCTCCTCCTCCTCCTCCTCGTCCTCTTCCTGTGTGATCGGCGGGCACGCAGGAACACTGTCTGGATAAAGGGGGCCTTGAGAGCTAAGGAAGTCCTCCTCTTCCTGCCTCTGTTCTGCCTCAAGTGCCCTGTCCATTATTCCACGCAGCGTGTGCTCCAACAGGTGGACAAGGGGGACAGTGTCACTGATGCATGCACTGTCACTGCTCACCATCCTCGTGGCCTCCTCGAATGGTGACAGGACAGTGCATACATCCCTGATCATGGCCCACTGGCGTGGGGAAAAAAAACCAAGCTCCCCTGACCCTGTCCTGGTGCCATAGTCGCACAGGTACTCATTGATGGCCCTCTGCTGCGTGTGCAGCCGCTGCAGCATGGCCAACGTTGAGTTCCACCTGGTGGGCATGTCACAGATTAGGCGGTTCTTGGGCAGGTTAAACTCCTTTTGGAGGTCCGTCAGCCGAGCACTGGCATTATATGACCGGCGGAAATGCACACAGACTTTCCTGGCCTGCCTCAGGACATCCTGTAAGCCTGGGTACCTGCCCAAGAACCGCTGCACCACCAAGTTAAGGACGTGAGCCAAACAGGGCACATGGGTCATTTGTCCCTGTCGGAGGGCAGAGAGGAGGTTGGTGCCATTGTCGCAAACCACCATTCCTGCCTTAAGTTGGCGTGGCGTCAACCACCTCTGAACCTGCCCCTGCAGAGCTGACAGAACCTCTGCCCCAGTGTGGCTCCTGTCCCCCAAGCACACCAGCTCAAGCACCGCATGGCATCTTTTGGCCTGCGTACTTGCGTGGCCCCTTGAACGACTACGGAGCACCGCTGGTTCCGAGGAAGAGGCCATGGAGGAAGAAGAAGAGGAGGGGGTGGAGGAGAGAGGTGTGTCACAATCAGCATTTTGGAGGCGTGGTGGCGGAACAACCTCCAACACTACTGCACCTTGTCCTGCATCCTTCCCAGCTGCCAGCAGAGTCACCCAATGTGCCGTGAAACTTAGGTAACGTCCCTGTCCATGCCTGCTGGACCATGAGTCAGCGGTAATATGCACCTTACCGCTGACCGCCCTGTCCAGCGAGGCATGGACATTGCCTTCCACATGCCGGTAGAGAGCCGGAATCGCCTTCCGTGAGAAAAAGTGGCGTTTGGGTACCTGCCACTGAGGAACCGCACATTCCACAAACTCACGGAAGGGGGCAGAGTCTACCAACTGAAAAGGCAGCAGTTGAAGTGCTAGCAATTTTGCCAAGCTAGCATTCAACTGCTGGGCATGTGGATGGCTGGGAGCAAACTTCTTTCGGCGGTGCAGCAGCTGGGGCAGGGAAATTTGCCTGGTACAATCTGACGTCGGTGTACCAAAAGCAGATTGCCCACAAGTACTTGGCTGTGACACACCTAATTCTACACCTTCATTCCTCTCACTGCAGGTCTCAGAGAGGACTGGAGGTCTAGTGGGGTTGGAAATCTCAGCTGATGAGGAGCAAGGAGAGATCCTCTTTGTTCTTTGGTGTGGGTCTTTTAGATACGCTTGCCAACGAACTGCATGGCAGGTCAACATATGTCTGGTCAAGCATGTGGTACCCAAGCGGGAGATGTTTTGGCCACGTGAGATACGCTTGAGACATATGTTGCAAATAGCAGCGGTGCGATCTGATGCACTCGTCTCAAAAAAGGCCCACACCAAAGAACTTTTTGAATAACGCGCAGAGACTGCAGTGCCCTGCACATGTGGAGCTTTGGGGTGTGATGCAGTCAATGTGCTGCCCTTAGGCTGGCCCCTGGAGGGCATCCTGCCTCGTTGGTGATGTGCCGCCTCCTCCTCCTCCTCCTCCTCCTCTCTCCTATCAGGCACCCACGTTGAGTCAGTGACCTCATCATCCCCTCCCTCCTCATCACTGGAGCAAACCTGGCAGTATGCTGCAGCAGGGGGAGCATGACTGCCAGATTGCTGTCCTTCTTGGGCACCCCCTCTGTCCGTGCTCATGTTACTGCCTTCATCGAGCTCAGTATCATCATCAGAGCCTTCCAAACGCTGGGCATCCTCCTGGAGCATGTACCCAACACTGTGGTCAAACAGTTCGAGGGAATCCTCATGAGGACATGGTGGAGCTAGGGAAGGAGTCACTGATGACATTGAGCTGAGGGAAGAGGCCGCTGCTTTGCCAGACAAAGCACCCTGGGCATGGGTGAGAGAGGATGAGGAGGATGAGGACGGCTTGGTCATCCACTCGACCAAGTCTTCCGCATGTTGCGGCTCAACACGGCCAGCTGCCGAAAAAAAGGCCCAGCGTGTCCCATGGCCACGTGCTGATGAGGATGCACCGTCTCCACGACCAGCACTAGACACAGAGCCTGCTTGCCCTCTCTTATTGGCTTGTGACTGTCTGCCTCTCCTTCTTGGCCTTCCAGACATACTAATGGCCTGTAGCTGCACTAAGCTGGGATAGAACACCAGTAATTTTCTTCAGGTAGCTTTATATACTGTAACCAGACAAGCCTGCCTGTCAGTAGGAAGATAACAGGAACGGATCTAGCTGAACACTGTGAGCAGGACGCACTGTACTAAATGTAAATAGTCTAGCTGCCTGACCGTGGTACTAATAGGATCAAATAGAACACCAGTAATTTTCTTCAGGTAGCTTTATATACTGTAACCAGACAAGCCTGCCTGTCAGTAGGAAGATAACAGGAACGGATCTAGCTGAACACTGTGAGCAGGACGCACTGTACTAAATGTAAATAGTCTAGCTGCCTGACCGTGGTACTAATAGGATCAAATAGAACACCAGTAATTTTCTTCAGGTAGCTTTATATACTGTAACCAGACAAGCCTGCCTGTCAGTAGGAAGATAACAGGAACGGATCTAGCTGAACACTGTGAGCAGGACGCACTGTACTAAATGTAAATAGTCTAGCTGCCTGACCGTGGTACTAATAGGATCAAATAGAACACCAGTAATTTTCTTCAGGTAGCTTTATATACTGTAACCAGACAAGCCTGCCTGTCAGTAGGAAGATAACAGGAACGGATCTAGCTGAACACTGTGAGCAGGACGCACTGCACTAAATGTAAATAGTCTAGAAGATAACAGGAACGGATCTAGCTAAACTGAATACAGTGTATATATATATATGCAACACCTGGGATGCATATATATACACAATACACTGTAAGTGCAGCTAACTGACTGACTGTTCTGCCTAATCTATCTAACTCAAATCAAATGACACTGTCTGTCTCTCTCTCTCTCTCAATGAACGCCGGAACACACACTACACAGGGCCGCCGTGCAGGCGGCCTTATATAGTGTGGGGCGTGTACTAAATCCCCTGAGCCATAATTGGCCAAAGCCTCCTTGGCTTTGGCCAATTATGGCTCTCTGTTCAGGTGGCGCTGTGATTGGCCAAGCATGCGGGTCATAGTGCATGCTTGGCCAATCATCAGCAAGCAATGCACTGCCATGCCGCAGTGAATTATGGGCCGTGACGCGCCACACGAATTTGGCGCGAACGGCCCATATCGTTCGCAATTCGGCGAATGGGCGAACAGCCGATGTTCGAGTCGAACATGGGTTCGACTCGAACACGAAGCTCATCCCTACTAGTGATGCTAGATCTGAACATGAGACATGAAATTTAAGATGTGTGGACACTTTTTACATTTAATCTTTTATAAAATGGTATGCTTTTGGGCTGGGACCCCTTTTGTAACCACAAAAGGGCCCTGAGTAATAACTTAGCTCAGAAGGTAATTTCCAGAGGGCTTTGATGTTAACTGAAAAGTATTAGTCAACAAGGTACACGTACACACTACAGAACCACAGAATTGCTTCTCTTACCTCTTCCAGGTAGTCACTCTGCCATGTCAATCGTTTATGTTCAGTACATTAAATGGATTTTAAAGCGTATCAGCGCATAGTGGTCATGCGGATACGAACTAGGTTACAGGTGCCACGTCTTATTTTAATGGATTAGAGGACATAGGGCAATAGTGGGCTCAAGACTTTATAGGCACAATAATAGCTAGATATATAATTAAAATTCTGGTTTATTTAGAAAATATTAAAAATAGGAGATAAAACAAGGAAACATATATAGTTCAATTCCTAGTTACACAGTTTTACAAATTATGCACTCCATACATAGCTGAATGGTTAAGTTATAGAGATTGAGCAAAGTTTAGAGTCAAAAAAAAAAAGGAAACTTTTTGATCAATATATTTACAGTACGTTCCGTTGAACCAAAAGCTATGCAGTGGTGATAATCAGATTCTGTATAGCCTCGACATGTTACGCGCCACATGCGCTTCTTCAGGAACACAGAATTGAATACCTAATAGGCTTTGTAGCTATGCCTAAAAGAAGGGGGGGATGGACCACAACAATCTCATTAACCAGTATTGGTAACTCTCAGTAGTGGATTATCAGCAGTTCTAATTTGATGGAAGGGGATCTGGTGTCAGTCAGAGGCAGATGCAGGTATTACATCAAAGTACGTATGGGATTTGTTCCTTAAGAAATTGCTATTTCTGATCCCCAATCATGCTGAGTCTGAGTCTGTAAATGAAAATGATAGTCCAAGGAGTTAGTAGCATAGAGCCACACAGCCGTCTCATAGAGAGCTCTTTTTTTTTTTACTCTAAACTTTGCTCAATCTCTATAACTTAACCATTCAGCTATGTATGGAGTGCATAATTTGTAAAACTGTGTAACTAGGAATTGAACTATATATGTTTCCTTGTTTTATCTCCTATTTTTAATATTTTCTAAATAAACCAGAATTTTAATTATATATCTAGCTATTATTGTGCCTATAAAGTCTTGAGCCCACTATTGACCTATGTCCTCTAATCTATGTTCAGTACATGTCATCTTCCTGCATACAAGATTCTTTTTTAGCGATGCTGGAGACAAGAAACATACAACTGCTCTTAGGTGCTATGACATTACAGTAAGTTATGAAAACATATGAAAGGATAGCATGTCCTGCTCACATTGGAGCTCCAGAGAATAGGTCTCTCTCCCTCTAACTGCTTTTGCCAAAGTCCTCCAGAGTTTGGCAGAGAGAAAGAAACACAGTGACCTTTCTCTAGATGATCTCTAGAGAGTTTTCTTTCAGTCAAAGAACAGGACCTCAGTTACACACCAAAAGGTGAATATAGACCATAAAGCTGTAAGCAAACATAAGTTAGTGCTGCTACTGTTTCCCAGTAATAGATGGCTTAAATCAAGGGTAGGCAACCTCGACCCTCCAGACTTTGCAAGACCCTGACAATCACAGGCATGACTCCTAGAGGCAGAGGCATGATGGGATTTGTAGTTTCACCACAGCTGGTGTGCCGAGGTTGCCTAACCCTGGCTTAAATGGTAAAAGTTATCTGGTACTTACTTCTAGTCTCTCTCTCTGGGTACGTTAAAGCAGTATTGAACCCAAAAGCAAAAATGTTCCAATCCATAGATGTTGTGGCTGCATCAATTTTCTTATCTTTGGCTTTTTCCCCCTCTGTTTTCACCTGTTGATCTGGCCAGTAGGACACCTCCTGTATTAGTGAGACACAACTCAGGAGGAATGAGTATAGGAGGTACAGCAGACAGCAGCATTGTCATTCTTGGAGGGGGCCGTGTTAAATGTACTATCAGATTTAGATACACTAGCAAATTCAAGCTAAATCCAGCTGACCATTTTAATCACCCCTGCCCGTGTTAAAGATGAGGTCCGCCCACCACTGCAAAAATAAAAGCCAGCAGCTGCACGTACTGCTACTATTACTTTATAATCGAACACTTACCTGTCCTGGAGTCCAGCGATGTCGGCACTGCAGCTGATGTTTCCATCAACTGTCAGGTGCATGCTGCCTCCATTGCGAGTAAGGGAACCCAACAGTGAAGGCTTACTGTGCATGCGTGAGGCTCTGCTCCTCTCCTCTCTCCTACTGGCCCGGCAGCCGGGGAAGGAGGAGGGAGCCCGGGTGGTGACGTCAATACCCACAGCTGAGGCTCCCGGAAGTGGGAACAGGATACCTGTGAAAGACAGGTATCCTGCCCCCTCCGAAAGGTGCCAATTGTGGCACCGGAGGGGGAGGGTACAACGAGCGGAAGTACCACTTTTGTGTGGCGCTCCACTTTAAGTGGCTTGTCTCATCCATATACACTGATGCATTCTGCTGGAGAGTTTGTGCTGTGAAAAAATAACAGACTTTCTGGCTGGATTACCAGATGAAAATAGAAGAAAGAAAGTGAAAAAAAAAGAAAATGAATGAAGCCATCACATCTAAGAATTTGTAAGCTGCACTAAATGTTTGCTTTTGGTTTTACTACTGCTTTAATTCTACTTGCTGCATTATCTGTAATGAGAAAAGCATTCATAAAGGTAACATTATATGGAGTAAATGGAACTTCCATAATGGCTGCAGTAGGTGGGCATAAGAGAGTGAAAGTCTCACCTTCATAGTCACTGTGAGAAATTAAAAGCCAATATACAGTGTATGATACTTCATTAGGAATTTGTGCATCTGACTGGGTTTGATTCATGGGGGGGGGTTTATTGAATCCTGGCATTGCTGATACATTCTATTTCTCCTCCTGTTTGAGCACTCTATTTCTGGCTTGCTGGGCACAGGACCTATGTGAAGCTCTCCTTTGGCACTCTATTTCTCTATGACCTCTGCCAATGATATCAATCTAATGCCCCGTACACACGGTCGGACATTGATCGGACATTCCGACAACAAAATCCTAGGATTTTTTCCGACGGATGTTGGCTCAAACTTGTCTTGCATACACACGGTCACACAAAGTTGTCGGAAAATACGATCATTCTGAACGCGGTGACGTAAAACACATACGTCGGGACTATAAACGGGGCAGTAGCCAATAGCTTTCATCTCTTTATTTATTCTGAGCATGCGTGGCACTTTGTGCGTCGGATTTGTGTACACACGATCGGAAATTCCGAATACGGATTTTGTTGTCGGAAAATTTTATAGCCTGCTCTCAAACTTTGTGTGTCAGAAAATCTGATGGAAAATGTGTGATGGAGCCTACACATGATCGGAAATTCCGACAACAAGGTCCTATCATACGTTTTCCATCGGAAAATCCGACCGTGTGTACGGGGCATATCTGTCTATCTATTTATCTAAATTGGACTCTGATCTTATCTATCTACTGATCTTAATTATAAATCCACTTGGACATTTCCTAAATATCTATATTCCACCAGGGAGGCCATGCTCCAGGCAGAGGACAGCAGCCAGGCAGTAGCACTATCCATCTAAAGGCCAGTAGCTGGTGCTATCTGCAAGCTGGGCCCCAGTGAGAAGTACAAAGCAGTACCAAGATGATGAGTCAGACTGCACATGGATGCCATAAAGGGGAGAGCAGGATAAGGAGAAGCAGAAGTTGAAGAGCAACAGCATGCTGGAAGAGGAAGTTGGGAGAAGTCACAAAGTACAGTGGGCATCAGTTGCAAAACAAAGCTACACTATAACCACTCCCAAGAGCAGCAATCGGAACCCCACATTGTTCAAGCTCTTTGCAGTGCAACCCCTGTCATTAAATCAAGTAGAAATATCTTAACCTGAGTCACTCCAGATTGGGTGATTACAAGACTCATTTTTTTTTAACCTATGTTATTTTTTTTTAATATGCAATTACATTTTTTTTTCTGTATTTCTGGTATTAATGCAGTGGTTTGGCATACAACAGAGACCAGGCACATCTGCAGCACATCTGCTTTCCAGAATATTTCCTTATATTTATTTCCTTATAATAAGGGCACTAGAGGCATAGCTGTAGGGGGTAAATGTATGGCAGTAGGCTGTCCACCGCTCCATAACACAGGGGATGGAAAGACAGCATCAAAGAAGGGGGGGGTTATGGCCAGCGGAAAAGCAGGCAGCAGATAGAAATAAACTAAATTAAACAAAGTTATCTTCATGCTAAGAAAAAGTAAAAACACTGAATGGCCGACCTGAGTATAAAGATCTCGAAGGAACCGTGGAATGAAGGACATACTGAGGATAGCAAAGATGATCAGCTTGCACATGATTGGATGTTGTAAGTAAGCAGAGCTTCTGCTCATTTACTAAGCTCTGGAGCAGCTGCTCTTACAGAGTACAACTGTACTTTTGCACAGTGCACAGTGTATTTGCCTTTAGTAAATCAACCCCTATGTGTTGGTTGACACCTGTAGACTTAAGCCGTGTACACACGATCGGATTTTCCGACAGGAAATGTGTGATGACAGGCTGTTGGCGGAAAATCCGACCGTTTGTACAATTATTGTCGGATTTTCCGCAGACAAATGTTGGATGGCAAGTTTTATCATTTTCCGCGGACAAATGTCTGTTGTCGGATTTTCCGAGCGTGTGTACACAAGTCCAAAGTACACACATGCATGCTCAGAAGCAAGGGCGAGCCAGAAGGGGTCGGTCTTTCGCCCTCAACACTCCACAGAAACTGCTCTCCTTAAACTCTCAAATGACCTACTAATGGCTAAAGCCAATGGACACTATTCTGTACTACTTCTCCTGGATCTCTCTGCTGCCTTTGACACAGTGGACCACCCCCTCCTCCTCAAAAAACTCCACTCCTTTGGTCTCCGTGACTACTCTTCGCTGGTTCTCATCCTACCTATCCCACCGCTCCTTCAGTGTCATTTACAACTCTACTTCCTCCTCTCCTCTTCCTTTCTCCGTTGGGGTCCCCCAAGGTTCTGTTCTTGGATCTCTCCTTTTCTCAATCTACACCACCTCCTTGGGTCAGTTGATTGCCTCTCACGGCTTTAAATATCATCTCTACGCTGATGACACCCAAATCTATCTCTCCACCCCCCAGCTCTCTCCATCTGTCTCCTCACGCATTACCAATTTACTAGCAGACATATCAGCCTGGATGTCACATCACTTCCTCAAACTCAACCTATCCAAAACCGAGCTCATGATATTTCCTCCCTCAGGTGCCACTTCCCCTGATTTCCCAGTCAATATCAACGGCTCAACTATCAACCCATCTCCCCACGCCAAGGTCCTAGGTGTAATCCTGGACTCTGAACTAACCTTTCGACCCCACATTCTATCACTATCCAAAACTTGCCGCCTCAATCTCCGCAACAACTCCAAGATACGCCCATTCCTAACCAATGTCACCACAAAGCTTCTAATCCACTCCCTGGTCATCTCCCGCCTCGACTATTGCAACTCCCTCCTGATTGGTTTACCTCTAAATAGGATATCCCCACTTCAGTCCATCATGAACGCTGCTGCCAGGCTCATCCACCTCACAAACCGCTCAGCGTCCGCTACACCCCTCTGCCAATCCCTCCATTGGCTGCCACTCAGTCACCGAATTAAATTCAAGATACTAACTATAACTTACAAAGCCATCCACAACCTGGCCCCCAGCTACATCTCTAACCTAGTCACAAAATACCAACCTAATTGTTCTCTTCGCTCCTCCCAAGACCTCCTGCTCTCAAACTCCCTTGTCACCTCATCCCATGCTCGCCTTCAGGACTTCTTCAGAGCCTCCCCCATCCTCTGGAATGCTCTACCCCAATCTGTCCGATTTTCTCCTACTTTATCCACTTTCAGACGATCCCTGAAAACTCATCTCTTCAGAGAAGCCTATCTGGCCCCCACCTAACAACTGTACATTTATCTTCTCAATCAGCACATCACCCACAGTTATTACCTCTTGTATCTCTTGACCTTCCCTCTTAGAGTGTAAGCTCTAAGGAGCAGGGCCCTCTGATTCCTACTGTATCAAAGTGTATTGTACTGTCTACCCTCAAGTTGTAAAGCGCTACGTAAACTGTTGGCGCTATATAAATCCTGTATAATAATAATAATAATAATGAAAGAGTGACGGAAAAAGGAGATGTATAATGAATTGAATATGTGATGGTATATACATTTTGCAAGGAAGATGACATACTGTAGGTATATATACGCCCATTAACAACAAAACTCCAGATCAGAGTGTAGATATTATGTTTACATCAGTCATGCCTTGGTACAAGCTACTAAATAGAAGGGAAAGAGATATAGATAATTATTGTTATGGACGTCATAGCTAATAGGGGAACACAACCTTATAAAATGATAATGTGTTATAATTGATTACTTGGATCATAGATCCCCTATATGAGTCATTATAGAATTACAAAAATGGAGTAAATGACAGGGCAGTATTGATCCCCACTGGATAAGTAGCTCTTTGGTTAAAGATCCATCTGGCTTCTTGTTGGAGGATTTTTTTATCAAAATCCCCTCCTCTCTCAGATTCTGATATGACTTCTAATGCGAAGAATGATATATATGTTGGGTCATAGCTATGATTTAATCCAACATGCTTGCATATTGGAGTATATAGTAAACCCGCATCAAGGTAATAAAGATGATCCTGAATACGTTTCGCAAATGGGCATTTCAGCTTCCCAATATAGAATGCGCCACATAGGCACATTGCAAGGTAGACGATCCCAATAGTGCTGCAGTCTGCATATGTTTTAGATTTGTGGTACCCTCCTCTTGGTAGGGGGCAACCAGTACCCTCCCTAATCCATGGGCATTGGTCACAGTTACCACATTTAAACGTCCCATTTCCACCTGCCGCTCCAGTTAGGGGATTGGCAGGTACAAAGTGACTATGCACCAGACTGTCCCTAATAGAGCGAGATCTCCTATAGGTGATTTCAGGTTTTTCTGCCACATGCTTGGATATAACCGGGTCCTCTGATAGAAAGTGCCAGTTATTTTTATTATATTTTATTGCCGAAAGATATTCTGGTGTGCACTAAATGTAACAAATTTAGTCGTAGATTTAGTCTCTCGTATCTTTGTTTTAAAGATTAGCGATTCTCGTGTATTTGCTTTGGCCCTTTGATAGGCTTTTTTGAGGACCTTCTTGCTATATCCCCTAATGATGAGTCGTTCATATAGTGCTTTGGCTTCACGGTTAAAGTCCTCCTCCCTGGCACAGTTTCGGCGCAATCTTAAATACTGGCTGAATGGTATACTTCGTACTAGAGGACGGGGATGAGCACTAGAGTAGTGCAGAATTGTATTCCCCGCTGTCTCTTTCCTATACAGATTACTATGTATCGATCCATCACTATTCAAGAAAAGACGCAAATCCAGAAAGGCGATACTTGTAGTGTCTGACTGAATTGTGAATTTGAGATTAAAAATGTTGTTAGATATGTACATCATAAATTCCGAAAGTTCTAAGGTGGAACCTGTCCAGACGAGCAGCACATCATCGATAAACCTTCACCATAGTAAAATGTGGCAAAGGTGTATCGTGTGTGCCATCATTTGAGAACAGGGCTCGCTCCCACCCCCCAGGTACAGGTTGGCGTATGATGGGGCACATGATGTCCCCATCACTACCCCCTGTACCTGAAGGTAGGTGGGGCCATTATACAAGAACATGTTGGTAGTAAGGATATGTTCCAATAGTGTCGTAATAAATTGACATAATTTCCAGTTATTTTTGTCTTGTTCTCTAAGGAATGCTGAAATGATTTCGACACCTTTTTTGTGAAGGATGCTGGAATATAAAGCTTCAATGTCTATTGCAGCTAAAATAGTTCCTGGGGGTTAGGGATGAGCCGAACACCCCCCGGTTCCGGTTCGCACCAGAACCTGCGAAATGACCGAAAGTTCGCACGAACGTTAGAACCCCATTGACGTCTATGGGACTCGAACGTTAGAAATCAAAAGTGCTCATTTTAAAAACTAATTTGCACGGTATTGTCCTAAAAAGGGTTTGGGGACCCGGGTCCTACCACAGGGGACATGTATCAATGCAAAAAAAACTTTTAAAAACGGCCGTTTTTTCGGGAGCAGTGATTTTAATGATGCTTAAAGTAAAAAAAGTTAAATATTCCTTTAAATATCGTACCTGAGGGGTGTCTATAGTATGCCTGTAAAGTGACGCGTGTTTCCCGTGTTTAGAACAGTCCCTGCACCAAATGTCATTTTTAAAGGAAAAAATCTGATTTAAAACTGCTTGCGGGTTTAATGTAATGTCGGGTCCTGGCAATATGGATGAAAATCAGTGAGACAAACGGCATGGGTACCCCCCAGTCCATTACCAGGCCCTTTGGGTCTTGTATGGATATTAAGGGGAACCCCACACCCAAATTAAAATAAGGAAAGGTGTGGGGCCACCAGGCCCTATATACTCTGAACAGCAGTATACAGGCGGTGCAAACAAGACAGGGACTGTAGGTTTGTTGTTAAGTAGAATCTCTTTGTAATTTTGAACGGGTACATTTTTAACGTGTTTAGCTCCAGCCAAAAAATCTTTTTTAAGCTTTTTGGAAAACATAGGGAAGGGTTATCACCCCTGTGACATTTGTTTTGCTGTCTTTCCTCCTCTTCAGAAGATTTCACCTCACTTTTTGTCCCAATGGATTGGAAAGCATCAGTGGAAAGGAGAAATGTTTTTCCCATATTAACTCTTACAGGAGAGAATTTCCCTTCCTAGGGGTAGATTTCATCTCACTTCCTGTTGTCTCCTTTCGTTTGCAAGTAGGAGTCGTTTGTAAGTTAGTTGTTTGAAAGTAGGGTCCTGCCCTATATACTCAGCAGAAATTTGGGCCTTAGGTGTTGCTGTGGCCACAACACTGTAAGCCCTCACAGGGCCCTGCTGTGAAATATTAGATCAAGAATTGTAATTACATGCCCCTGTTGAACAGGAGCTGAAAAATTAGGCCTTAGGCACTGGTGCTGGTGCCACAACACTGCAACCCCTCACAGACACTCTAGTTGGAACGCAGGAACGAGCCCTGCTGCAAAGTATTGCATCAAAAATTGTAATTACACGCCCCTGTTAAACAGGGGCAGAAAAAATGGGCCTTAGGCACTGGTGCTGGTGCCACAACACTGCAACCCCTCAAAGACACTCTAGTTGGAACGCAGGAACGAGCCCTGCTGCAAAGTATTGCATCAAAAATTGTAATTACACGCCCCTGTTAAACAGGGGCAGAAAAAATGGGCCTTAGGCACTGGTGCTGGTGCCACAACACTGCAACCCCTCACAGATACTCTAGTTGGAATGCAGGAACGAGCTCTGCTGCAAAGTATTACATCAAAAATTGTAATTACACGCCCCTGTTAAACAGGGGCTGAAAAATTGTGCCTTAGGCACTGGTGGTGGCGCCCAGAACCAAAAATGTTCTTACAAGCTATCAGCGTGATGATTGAGGAGGAAGAGGATAATTACTCAGGGATAGTCACTCAGCATCAGCATAGGCAGTCTTTGAAGGGATCTGAGATTTCAAAAAAAATTATTCGGTTACATCAGCATCAGGTGCTTGGTAGCTGGTGGTGATCCAAGACTGATTCATTTTTATGAAGGTCAGTCAATCGACCGAGTCAGTGGACAGACGCACCCTGTGATCGGTTACCACGCCTCCAGCAGCACTGAATGTGCGTTCCGAAAGAACGCTGGATGCAGGACAGGCCAGTAGCTCAATTGCATACTGTGCAAGCTCTGGCTAGTGATCCATCCTCAAGACCCAGTAACCCAGAGGATTTTCGGTGGGAAAGGTGTCCAAGTCTGATCTTGCCCCTAGGTATTCCTGCACCATGTAAAACAGACGCTGGCGATGGTTGCTGGAACCGATCATACCTTGGGGCTGCGGACCAAAAAATTGTCTGAACGCATCGGTCAGACGGCCACCTTCTCCACCGCTCTTTCTTTGACTGACCGAAGCCTCAGCAACACGTTGTCCAGAAACAGGAGTTTGTAACCTCCCAGTCTCTGGGAACGCGTTGCACAGACCTTTCTGCAAGGCCTCCCGAAGATGTTTCATCCTCTGCTCCCTCTGCGATGGCAAGATAAGGTCCGCAACCTTACCCTTGTAACGTGGATCAAGGAGGGTTGCCAGCCAGTATTGGTCCTTCTCCTTGATACCACGAATACGAGGATCCTTACGCAGGCTTTGCAGGATCAGGGAGGCCATGCAGCGTAGGTTTGCTGAGGCATTCGGTCCGGAGTCCTCTGGGTCACTAAGGACGACATGGTCCGCAGCCACCTCCTCCCAGCCACGTACAAGTCCATGTGTTTCTTGGGACTGAGCCCTTAAAGACTGCTGCTGATGCTGAGTGCCAGGCTCCACCTCCATACTGACACAATCTTCCTCCTCCTCGTCCTCTTCCTGTGTGATTGGCGGGCACGCAGGAACACTGTCTGGATAAAGGGGGCCTTGAGAGCTAAGGAAGTCCTCCTCTTCCTGCCTCTGTTCTGCCTCAAGTGCCCTGTCCATTATTCCAGGCAGCGCGTGCTCCAACAGGTGGACAAGGGGGACAGTGTCACTGATGTATGCACTGTCACTGCTCACCATCCTCGTGGCCTCCTCAAATGGTGACAGGACAGTGCATGCATCCCTGATCATGGCCCACTGGCGTGGGGAAAAAAAACCAAGCTCCCCTGACCCTGTCCTGGTGCCATAGTCGCACAGGTACTCATTGATGGCCCTCTGCTGTGTGTGCAGCCGCTGCAACATGGCCAACGTTGAGTTCCACCTGGTGGGCATGTCACAGATTAGGCGGTTCTTGGGCAGGTTAAACTCCTTTTGGAGGTCCGTCAGCCGAGCACTGGCATTATATGACCGGTGGAAATGCACACAAACTTTCCTGGCCTGCCTCAGGACATCCTGTAAGCCTGGGTACCTGCCCAAGAACCGCTGCACCACCAAGTTAAGGACGTGAGCCAAACAGGGCACATGGGTCAT
Source organism: Aquarana catesbeiana (assembly GCF_042186555.1). Classification (NCBI taxonomy): domain Eukaryota; kingdom Metazoa; phylum Chordata; class Amphibia; order Anura; family Ranidae; genus Aquarana; species Aquarana catesbeiana. The sequence goes on from NC_133324.1 coordinate 647,924,354, forward strand.
TTGTCCCTGTCAGAGGGCAGAGAGGAGGTTGGTGCCATTGTCGCAAACCACCATTCCTGCCTTAAGTTGGCGTGGCGTCAACCACCTCTGAACCTGCCCCTGCAGAGCTGACAGAACCTCTGCCCCAGTGTGGCTCCTGTCCCCCAAGCACACCAGCTCAAGCACCGCATGGCATCTTTTGGCCTGCGTACTTGCGTAGCCCCTTGAACGACTACGGAGCACCGCTGGTTCCGAGGAAGAGGCCATGGAGGAAGAAGAAGAGGAGGGGGTGGAGGAGAGAGGTGTGTCACAATCATTAGCATTTTGGAGGCGTGGTGGCGGAACAACCTCCAACACTACTGCACCTTGTCCTGCATCCTTCCCAGCTGCCAGCAGAGTCACCCAATGCGCCGTGAAACTCAGGTAACGTCCCTGCCCATGCCTGCTGGACCATGAGTCAGCGGTAATATGCACCTTACCGCTGACCGCCCTGTCCAGCGAGGCATGGACATTGCCTTCCACATGCTGGTAGAGAGCCGGAATCGCCTTCCGTGAGAAAAAGTGGCGTTTGGGTACCTGCCACTGAGGAACCGCACATTCCACAAACTCACGGAAGGGGGCAGAGTCTACCAACTGAAAAGGCAGCAGTTGAAGTGCTAGCAATTTTGCCAAGCTAGCATTCAACCGCTGGGCATGTGGATGGCTGGGAGCAAACTTCTTTCGGCGGTGCAGCAGCTGGGGCAGGGAAATTTGCCTGGTACAATCTGTCGTTGGTGTACCAAAATCAGATTGCCCACAAGTACTTGGCTGTGACACACCTAATTCTACACCTTCATTCCTCTCAGTGCAAGTCTCAGAGAGGACTGAAGGTCTAGTGGGGTCGGAAATCTCAGCTGATGAGGAGCAAGGAGAGGTCCTCTTTGTTCTTTGGTGTGGGTCTTTTAGATATGCTTGCCAACGAACTGCATGGCAGGTCAACATATGTCTGGTCAAGCATGTGGTACCCAAGCGGGAGATGTTTTGGCCACGCGAGATACGCTTGAGACATATGTTGCAAATAGCAGCGGTGCGATCTGATGCACTCATCTCAAAAAAGGTCCACACCAAAGAACTTTTTGAATAACGCGCAGAGACTGCAGCGCCCTGCACATGTGGAGCTTTGGGGTGTGATGCAGTCAATGTGCTGCCCTTAGGCTGGCCCCTGGAGGGCATCCTGCCTCGTTGGTGATGTGCCGCTTCCTCCTCCTCCTCCTCCTCCTCTCTCCTATCAGGCACCCACATTGAGTCAGTGACCTCATCATCCCCTCCCTACTCATCACTGGAGCAAACCTGGCAGTATGCTGCAGCAGGGGGAGCATGACTGCCAGATTGCTGTCCTTCTTGGGCACCCCCTCTGTCCGTGCTCATGTTACTGCCTTCATCAAGCTCAGTATCATCATCAGAGCCTTCCAAACGCTGGGCATCCTCCTGGAGCATGTACCCAACACTGTGGCCACCTTCTCCACCGCTCCTTCTTTGACTGACCGAAGCCTCAGCAACACGTTGTCCAGAAACAGGAGTTTGTAACCTCCCAGTCTCTGGGAACGCGTTGCACAGACCTTTCTGCAAGGCCTCCCGAAGATGTTTCATCCTCTGCTCCCTCTGCGATGGCAAGATAAGGTCCGCAACCTTACCCTTGTAACGTGGATCAAGGAGGGTTGCCAGCCAGTATTGGTCCTTCTCCTTGATACCACGAATACGAGGATCCTTACGCAGGCTTTGCAGGATCAGGGAGGCCATGCAGCGTAGGTTTGCTGAGGCATTCGGTCCGGAGTCCTCTGGGTCACTAAGGACGACATGGTCCGCAGCCACCTCCTCCCAGCCACGTACAAGTCCATGTGTTTCTTGGGACTGATCCCTTAAAGACTGCTGCTGATGCTGAGTGCCAGGCTCCACCTCCATACTGACACAATCTTCCTCCTCCTCCTCCTCATCCTCTTCCTGTGTGATTGGCGGGCACGCAGGAACACTGTCTGGATAAAGGGGGCCTTGAGAGCTAAGGAAGTCCTCCTCTTCCTGCCTCTGTTCTGCCTCAAGTGCCCTGTCCATTATTCCAGGCAGCGTGTGCTCCAACAGGTGGACAAGGGGGACAGTGTTACTGATGTATGCACTGTCACTGCTCACCATCCTCGTGGCCTCCTCAAATGGTGACAGGACAGTGCATGCATCCCTGATCATGGCCCACTGGCGTGGGGAAAAAAAACAAGCTCCCCTGACCCTGTCCTGGTGCCATAGTCGCACAGGTACTCATTGATGGCCCTCTGCTGTGTGTGCAGCCGCTGCAACATGGCCAACGTTGAGTTCCACCTGGTGGGCATGTCACAGATTAGGCGGTTCTTGGGCAGGTTAAACTCCTTTTGGAGGTCCGTCAGCCGAGCACTGGCATTATATGACCGGTGGAAATGCACACAGACTTTCCTGGCCTGCCTCAGGACATCCTGTAAGCCCGGGTACCTGCCCAAGAACCGCTGCACCACCAAGTTAAGGACATGAGCCAAACAGGGCACATGGGTCATTTGTCCCTGTCGGAGGGCAGAGAGGAGGTTGGTGCCATTGTCGCAAACCACCATTCCTGCCTTAAGTTGGCGTGGCGTCAACCACCTCTGAACCTGCCCCTGCAGAGCTGACAGAACCTCTGCCCCAGTGTGGCTCCTGTCCCCCAAGCACACCAGCTCAAGCACCGCATGGCATCTTTTGGCCTGCATACTTGCGTAGCCCCTTGAACGACTACGGAGCACCGCTGGTTCCGAGGAAGAGGCCATGGAGGAAGAAGAAGAGGAGGGGGTGGAGGAGAGAGGTGTGTCACAATCATTAGCATTTTGGAGGCGTGGTGGCGGAACAACTTCCAACACTACTGCACCTTGTCCTGCATCCTTCCCAGCTGCCAGCAGAGTCACCCAATGCGCCGTGAAACTTAGGTAACGTCCCTGTCCATGCCTGCTAGACCATGAGTCAGCGGTAATATGCACCTTACCGCTGACCGCCCTGTCCAGCGAGGCATGGACATTGCCTTCCACATGCTGGTAGAGAGCCGGAATCGCCTTCCGTGAGAAAAAGTGGCGTTTGGGTACCTGCCACTGATTAACCGCACATTCCACAAACTCACGGAAGGGGGCAGAGTCTACCAACTGAAAAGGCAGCAGTTGAAGTGCTAGCAATTTTGCCAAGCTAGCATTCAACCGCTGGGCATGTGGATGGCTGGGAGCAAACTTCTTTCGGCGGTGCAGCAGCTGGGGCAGGGAAATTTGCCTGGTACAATCTGACGTCGGTGTACCAAAAGCAGATTGCCCACAAGTACTTGGCTGTGACACACCTAATTCTACACCTTCATTCCTCTCAGTGCAGGTCTCAGAGAGGACTGAAGGTCTAGTGGGGTTGGAAATCTCAGCTGATGAGGAGCAAGGAGAGGTCCTCTTTGTTCTTTGGTGTGGGTCTTTTAGATATGCTTGCCAACGAACTGCATGGCAGGTCAACATATGTCTGGTCAAGCATGTGGTACCCAAGCGGGAGATGTTTTGGCCACGCGAGATACGCTTGAGACATATGTTGCAAATAGCAGCGGTGCGATCTGATGCACTCGTCTCAAAAAAGGCCCACACCAAAGAACTTTTTGAATAACGCGCAAAGACTGCAGCGCCCTGCACATGTGGAGCTTTGGGGTGTGATGCAGTCAATGTGCTGCCCTTAGGCTGGCCCCTGGAGGGCATCCTGCCTCGTTGGTGATGTGCTGCTTCCTCCTCCTCCTCCTCCTCTCTCCTATCAGGCACCCATGTTGAGTCAGTGACCTCATCATCCCCTCCCTCCTCATCACTGGAGCAAACCTGGCAGTATGCTGCAGCAGGGGGAGCATGACTGCCAGATTGCTGTCCTTCTTGGGCACCCCCTCTGTCCGTGCTCATGTTACTGCCTTCATCGAGCTCAGTATCATCATCAGAGCCTTCCAAACGCTGGGCATCCTCCTGGAGCATGTACCCAACACTGTGGTCAAACAGTTCGAGGGACTCCTCAGGAGGACATGGTGGGGCTAGGGAAGGAGTCACTGATGACATTGAGCCGAGGAAAGAGGCCGCTGCTTTGCCAGACAAAGTACCCTGGGCATGGGTGAGAGAGGATGAGGATGATGAGGACGGCTTGGTCATCCACTCGACCAAGTCTTCTGCATGTTGCGGCTCAACATGGCCAGCTGCCGAAAAAAAGGCCAAGCGTGTCCCATGGCCACGTGCTGATGAGGATGCACCGTCTCCACGACCAGCACTAGACACAGAGCCTGCTTGCCCTCTCTTATTGGCTTGTGATTGTCTGCCTCTCCTTCTTGGCCTTCCAGACATACTAATGGCCTGTAGCTGCACTAAGCTGGGATATATATATGTACTGATACTGCAGCTAGCAAAATCAACTGCCTGCCTGTAGTATGAGAACACCACCAACCTTCTACAGGTAGCTTTAGCTGAACACTGTGAGGTGGACGCACCCCACTAACTTGTAGGTTTAGCTGAACACTGTGAGCAGGACGCACTGCACTAACTGTAAATAGTCTAGCTGCCTGACTGTGGTACTAATAGGATCAAAAGAACACCAGCAATTTTCTTCAGGTAGCTGTATTTACTGTAACAAGACAAGCCTGCCTGTCAGTAAGAAGATAACAGAAACGGATCTAGCTGAACACTGTGAGCAGGACGCACCCCACTAGCTTGTAGGTTTAGCTGAACACTGTGAGGTGGACGCACCCCACTAACTTGTAGGTTTAGCTGAACACTGTGAGCAGGACGCACCCCACTAACTTGTAGGTTTAGCAGAACACTGTGAGCAGGACGCACTGCACTAACTGTAAATAGTCTAGCTGCCTGACTGTGGTACTAATAGGATCAAAAGAACACCAGCAATTTTCTTCAGGTAGCTGTATTTACTGTAACAAGACAAGCCTGCCTGTCAGTAAGAAGATAACAGAAACGGATCTAGCTGAACACTGTGAGCAGGACGCACCCCACTAGCTTGTAGGTTTAGCTGAACACTGTGAGGTGGATGCACCCCACTAACTTGTAGGTTTAGCTGAACACTGTGAGCAGGACGCACCCCACTAACTTGTAGGTTTAGCAGAACACTGTGAGCAGGACGCACTGCACTAACTGTAAATAGTCTAGCTGCCTGACTGTGGTACTAATAGGATCAAAAGAACACCAGCAATTTTCTTCAGGTAGCTGTATTTACTGTAACAAGACAAGCCTGCCTGTCAGTAAGAAGATAACAGAAACTGATCTAGCTGAACACTGTGAGCAGGACGCACCCCACTAGCTTGTAGGTTTAGCTGAACACTGTGAGGTGGACGCACCCCACTAACTTGTAGGTTTAGCTGAACACTGTGAGCAGGACGCACCCCACTAACTTGTAGGTTTAGCAGAACACTGTGAGCAGGACGCACTGCACTAACTGTAAATAGTCTAGCTGCCTGACTGTGGTACTAATAGGATCAAAAGAACACAAGCAATTTTCTTCAGGTAGCTGTATTTACTGTAACAAGACAAGCCTGCCTGTCAGTAAGAAGATAACAGAAACGGATCTAGCTGAACACTGTGAGCAGGATGCACCCCACTAGCTTATAGGTTTAGCTGAACACTGTGAGGTGGACGCACCCCACTAACTTGTAGGTTTAGCTGAACACTGTGAGCAGGACGCACCCCACTAACTTGTAGGTTTAGCAGAACACTGTGAGCAGGACGCACTGCACTAACTGTAAATAGTCTAGCTGCCTGACTGTGGTACTAATAGGATCAAAAGAACACAAGCAATTTTCTTCAGGTAGCTGTATTTACTGTAACAAGACAAGCCTGCCTGTCAGTAAGAAGATAACAGAAACGGATCTAGCTGAACACTGTGAGCAGGACGCACCCCACTAACTTGTAGGTTTAGCAGAACACTGTGAGCAGGACGCTCTGCACTAAATGTAAATAGTCTAGCTGCCTAACTGCGGTACTAATAGGATCAAAAGAACACCAGTAATTTTCTTCAGGTAGCTTTATATACTGTAACAAGACAAGCCTGCCTGTCAGTAAGAAGAGAACAGGAACGGATCTAGCTGAACACTGTGAGCAGGACGCACTGCACTAAATGTAAATAGTCTAGCTGCCTGACTGTGGTACTAATAGGATCAAAAGAACACCAGTAATTTTCTTCAAAATACTGTAACAAGACAAGCCTGCCTGTTAGTAAGAAGATAACAGGAACGGATCTAGCTGAACACTGTGAGCAGGATGCACTGCACTAAATGTAAATAGTCTAGCTGCCTGACTGTGGTACTAATAGGATCAAAAGAACACCAGTCATTTTCTTCAAAATACTGTAACAAGACAAGCCTGCCTGTCAGTAAGAAGATAACAGGAACGGATCTAGCTGAACACTGTGAGCAGGACGCACTGCACTAAATGTAAATAGTCTAGAAGATAACAGGAACGGATCTAGCTAAACTGAATACAGTGTATATATATATATATATATATATATATATATATGCAACACCTGGGATGCATATATATAGACAATACACTTTAAGTGCAGCTAACTGACTGACTGTCCTGCCTAATCTAGCTAACTCAAATGAAATGACACTGTCTCTCTCTCTCTCTATTTCTCAGCACACCGGAACACACTGCACAGGGCCGCCGTGCAGGCGGCCTTATATAGTGTGGGGCGTGTACTAAATCCCCTGAGCCATAATTGGCCAAAGCCTCCTTGGCTTTGGCCAATTACGGCTCTCGGTTAAGGCGGCGCTGTGATTGGCCAAGCATGCGGGTCATAGTGCATGCTTGGCCAATCATCAGCAAGCAATGCACTGCGATGCCGCAATGAATTATGGGCCGTGACGCGCCACACGAATTTGGCACGAACGGCCCATATCGTTCGCAATTCGACGAACGATCGAACAGCCGTAAGCTCATCCCTACTGGGGGTACTGTATGTCCCTAGACTTTTAAGAGGTCTAGGGTATCCTTCAAGTATGAAGGTAGTGCCATTACATGCGGGTGTAGATAACTATCGACATATTTACTAGCCGTCTCTGTATGGCTGCCAATTCCCGATACAATTGGCCGCCCAGGCAGGTTCTCAAGATTTTTATGAACCTTCGGAATTGAATAAAAGGTTGGTGTAATGGGCCATTTAACATCAAGATACTCCAGCAGGTCATTATCGATAAGGGCTCGCTGATGTGCTTGAGTAATAATCAATTTGTGTTGAGATCTAGCTTCAATAAGTTTTTCCGCAGGAACCAGTTGATACCATGTTTGCCAGGGATAAAATTAATATACAAACCAATGAACCAACACAAACCAAAGATTTAGGAGCTACCCTGAAAACCACCGGCCCCTTTAGGCCCTGCTCATACCCCCCCTAGCAACAGCCACACATTCACGGATGGGTAAAATAGACCCCTTTGTGGTGAAGCAAACTTCATTGTGTCAGGATTAGACGCTGTACAAGAAGTTTATTCATGGTCAGATGATCGCTTAGTCGGTTGTAGACCAGTCTTTCAAGAAGTTTGGAGGAGAAGGAGAGTAAGGAGATGGGACGTAAGTCGAGAATGGTGGGGTCCAGTGAGGGCTTTTTAAGTATAGGGGTGACTAGCGCATGTTTTAGAGAGTTTGGGAAGATGCCACAAGAGAGGGAGAGGTTGAAAATGTGAGTTAGAGAGTGTAGAATCGAGTCAGAGGGTGAGCGTAGCATTTGCAAGGGCACAGGATCCAGGGGGCAGGTGGTTGGATGAGTGTTAGATAAAAGTTAGTAACCTCAGTAGTAGTAGCAGGTTGAATGAGGGAAGTAATGATTGTATCTGAGGACATGGGGTGTTGCATGGGGGATGTTTTTGCGCATTGGCGATCTCCTCATGAATTGTATCAATCTTAGTTTTGAAGTGATTGGCAATCTCCTGGGCAGTGAGTGAGTTGGTGGGTGGAGGCAGTGGAGGACAGAGTAGAGTGTTGGGGGTAGAGAAGAGTTGACGTGGACTGGATGAGAAAGCGTTAATGAGTGTGATAAAGTAGGTCTGTTTGGCAGTGTGAAGGCAGGAGTAGTATTTTAGGAGGGCAGATTTATATTGTGTGAAGTCTTCCTGGGTCTTACTCTTATGCCACAGGCGCTGAAGACCACGGCTACGTTTTCTGAGACTTCTGGTGTCATCTGTTTGCCAGGGTTGTAGCAGTCAGGGCCTAATTCTGCGTGTAGTGAGGGGGGCAAGCTTGTCTAGGGAGGAAGACAGTTAGCTGTTGTAGATGAAAGTAGCTAGGTCGGGGCAGGACAGAGGTGAGATTTTGTCATAGAGGTGATCAGTAGCAGAGTAGAGAAGAGAAGGGTTGAGGTGGCGAAGGTTTCTACGTGTAACTGTTAGGCGGTTGGAGGGAGAAGGGGTGGAAGACAGGGAGAGAGCAAAACTAATAAGGTAGTGATCAGAGAGTGGGAGTGGATTGTTGGAAAGGTTGCACGGAGTGCACAGGTAGGAGAAGACAAGGTCAAGGGTGTTGCCGTTGGAGTGGATAGGAGCCTGTATCCATTGCTTCAGGTCAAGCGATGAGGTTAGACTGAGAAGTTTAGAAGTAATAGTAGTGTTAGTGTTAACAGGGATGTTGAAGTCCCCAAGAATAATTGTGGGGATTTCAGAAGAGAGAAAGTAGGGTAGCCAGGCAGAGGAGTCATCAAGAAAGGCTGATACTGGTCCAGGGGGCCGGTAGATGACAGCAATTCTTAGAGAAATGGGAGAGAATAGACGAATGCAATGTGCCTCAAAAGAGGAGAGTATCAGAGAGGGAGGTGGGTGAAGTACCTGATAGGTGCTGCATGGGGCTAGAAGGATTCCCACTCCACCTGCCTTCCGTCCACTTGGTCTGGGGGAGTGAGTCCAGAGATTCATTAAATCCAAATGGTAAATGTCTCATATTTGTACTATCTGTCCCCTCCCCCCTTCCAAAAAACTCCCCCTTTCTTGAATTATTTTGTATTTATGTAGCATAATCAATAGATATTTGTATATTTATGTAAAATCAATTGTCAATGTTTAGTTACATTTTAAATTCTTTTTCATTTTTTTTTTTTTTTTTAAATTGCTGGTGCTACAGTGACTGTATGGTGTTTCATGCTCGGGACTCGGTGATTCAGCCTTCTTGGACCAAGGACAATTAGTGGTGCTGTTTGGGCGCCCCTGGTGGAGGGTAGGGACTCTGTACCTCCCTCCCTCACTCCCTTCGCACATTCTTATGTGCGTTGTGGGCGTGTGCGTGGTGTTGGCCATGACTGGCCTCTTAACGCATGCGCCATGCCGGGGCTCCCGCTCTGGAAGTAAAGTCAGGGGTTATTACGGACCCTTTACTTCTGGAGGGATCGCCCACTTTTAAGCAGACGATGAGAGCGCTCTCACCGTCACTCACTTGAGACAGCGAGCGCACCACATAGCGGATGGGAGTACTTCTGCAGTGAAGCCGCGGCTTATTGAACACCTCACAGGTAATTGGGCTATACTTCCCCTTATTCATGCCATGTTATATACTCAGAGAAATTAATATACTATAGTGGACATGCTGCTCGGTGCATCTACCTGCCTTGTTAGGCATGTTAGAGAAGGCCATCAGCTGCTGAGTGTCCTTAATAGCAAAGACCATGTCACAGCAGGTTTGCCCTGAAACCATGGCTGCATACTTCAATACATTTTTGGTATCTATATGCTGCATAGGCTGCAATGCCAAATCATTGGTGCTTCTCCCTCCCTGTCCCATGGATGGCTCATAATCAGAATGGTATATCTAGATGTATTAGATCCTGTGGACACAACTTTATTATTGAATCAATTTGTTAGTGTCAATCTTATTAGTATGATTATTCCCTATACATAGATATATTTGATCAACTCTCGCGTAGTCCATATTACTATGTTTCACTGCGTGCCACTGGTGGCCCGGGTCGGGTCACTTTTGATCCATTTGTATCACATTATCTATCATCTGTGACTGCTGTGAAAATATGGGCATAGTTGTTTAATTGGACAGATCTATGAGTACCCCACCACTGATCCATTTGTGCTAAATAAACAGTCACTTTTAAATCTTAACTATTAGATTAATGGCACTGGGAATAATCTCCTGATATCTTGGCCACTGCGTGATTCAACATCCCACTATCCAACCCTTACAGATCTGGCTTCCACAGGGTAATGGTCTCGGTTGGCTGACTTTGTTAACCGGGTCCTGACCGTGAGCTTTCGCCATGCACATTCTTCGCAAGCATTTGCAATCTCTGATTGGGTAAGCACTTACACAATTTCCAAGGAAATATTTATCAATTATGTATTCAATAAATTGGGGTTCTAATGTTGTTTTATGTAATTTAGATGAATTTATAGATGCATGCGACGCCCTTGAAGAAGCAGGAAACTGCGAAACATGTTGGCCTTCTGCATATCCAAGCATTTTGTGAAATAGTACATACAAGCATCATTCACAAACTACGTATTATGTGGATTCTGTGATTTTATATTATACACTATATTTTTGTATCAATAAAATTAGTTCCTAAATTATCCTAATGTTTCTGTGCTTACCTCCTTATACAGATGTAACTGTCTCCCCAAAAATCCCATTTCTATAGGGGCAGCATAGTCTTCCCCCTAATTAATTTTTTTTATTCTTCTTTAATGGGATAATAATGAAGCTGCTTTGCTGGTGATACTGATGGAGTTACTGCAAACGAATTTTCAAAGTCTTTTTTTTTCTAGTGATATCAAGAATAATATTAATATGCTTTTTTTTTTTTTTTTGGGCAAGTTACCACAACACCATTATCCCGTAGTTTTTAATGTCAAAGATACAACTATGTTGGTGTCTCTTGTCAATTTTACATTGTATTTTTTTAAATGTAACTGCCTACTCCCAAACTGTCATTTAAAGTAAAACACATAGCCAAGTATTATTCTCCACAATTTTTTTATTGTGCATTAAAAAAGAAAACAAATAAAATTAGACATGCTATCTGACAATAGAACTTAACCAAAAAGTGCATTCAAAAATATAGAAAATATGACAAAGCAAATCATTATTATTCAACCAAAAAATAAAATTAAAGCCTCATGCATGTGTCCTGCTTCTTAATATAGGGGTCAACAATACTAAGAGCTGGTGAAGGCAGGGGTCCGTCATCCAGAGATAATTCCGAAAATCATTAAAATTATTCTCCTGGAGCTCCCGCAGCAAAGGCATATGACATAATTGGTCATTATTAATAAAGCAACCAATTTTTGGTCCAAGAACACCTCCTCCTCTTGTTCCTGGACTGGACTTGCTTTGACTTGGGTCAAAGCAATAACTCCAAGGCCAATAATAAATAGCATGTTATCTCCTCTGATTCCGCAACATGTCTGGTTGACAAACGGCAGTTCAGAAATTAACTGAAAAGCAGGAAATGAAAAGTGCAAGCTGAAAAGCGCTAAATGAAAAGCGCAAACTGAAAAGCGCTAAATGAAAAGTGTGTAATGAAAAGCACGAATCAACACTCACCAAATTTCTACTAACACAAAATTAGCAGAAGGAGCCCAAAGGGTGGCACTAAAGAGCTGAAAAACCATCATGTCACTACGTTCATCTTTGTTGGCTGACAATTTCTTGCCATTTGTATGCAAGACAAAATCCAGGCACAAACCTTCAGACAAAAGTCCGAGGTTTTGTCTGAGGAAAACCTGATCCTGTGTACGAAGCTAAAGAGATTTCAATTCCAGTGAATTAGAGAATATTAACCACTTGCCGCCCGCCATATAGCAATATGACGTTGGCAAAGTGGTTGTGATATCCTGACCGGACATCATATGAGGTCGACAGGATATCAAGTCGCTGCGTGCCCCCGGGGGCACGCATCATGGCAATCGTTGTTGCGGTGTGTCAGTCTGACACACCACAACTCCGATCTAGGTATAGAGGCTCTCACGGAGACTCTTTACCACGTGATCAGCCGTGTCCAATCACGGCTGATCACAGTGTAAATAGGAAGAGCCGTTGATCGACTTTTCCTCACTCGCGTCTGTCAGACGCGAGTAGAGGAGAGCCGATCGGCTGCTCCTCTGACAGGAGGGTCTGTGCTGATTGATTATCAAAAGGGTGGGAGTAGGTGCTGCGCTATCCAGGAGAAGTGAGAAAGTGCTGCTACAGGTAATAGTATGAAGTGAATGCTGCAGCCCAGTGTAAACTGGAAGCTGCCAGCAACAGGGTCGTGTATATTTTAATGTGGTGTAAACCACTAGTAATAATGCAGGGCAATCCCAAATAAATATGCAAATGCTACAGCCCTGAAGGACAGTGCAAACAAAATGAATGTGCAAAATACTGCAATAAATACATTCTTTCTGCAGACAATCACATAATTATATACACTCATGCGCAAACATAAACGTAAAATGTGAATAGATAAATGTGCAAAATACAGCAATAAATAAGCATACAACCAACCATAAAAACTGATTGTGCAAAAAGATCATAAAGTACTAAAATACTGCTAAGTAATGTGTACAACCCTAAACATAAAGTGCAAATAAATAGATGTGCAAAACACAGCAATACATAAAACTTCCTGTGAAAACGTGCAAAATCGCATAAAAAGTGTAAGGTAGTTTGTGACATACACACTCCAATCACATCGCAATCAGATGGTGCCTCAATGATAGGTCAATTGAAATAAGTCTGAAAAAATACAAAAAGGACCCAAGGAAATGTGTGCATAGGTGAAAAACTGGACAATAAACAGATGGTTCAGTGCTATTATTTCTTCTTAAAAAAAATAAAATTAAAACAGTCCATTGTGCAAATAGCAAAGTGAGGTGCCTGAAGAGAGATGGTGTGTGTCCTCTTCGTGCATAGATCGCACAAAAGTGAGCAGTGGCCCCTTACCTCATTATAGGTGAAACAGGTAGTAAAAGAACAAAGGGGTACCGGATAGTGTAGTATTTTTAGAAAAAATGAATTTTATTCAAATCATAAGGATGTACTCACATTGAACATAAAAGCACAGCATCTATCTCCTACGAGCGGCGAAACGTCAACCTCGATCAGTGTAGAGTGCCTATCCCGTCCCTTGATTATCAGCGCAGACCCCCGATGATGCCCACACTGGACCACCAGGGATGCCACCCAAGGCCACCAGGGATGCCAATCAGTGCCCACAATGAATGCCAATCAGTGCTTACAATGGATGCTAATCAGTGCCCATAATAATGCCTGCCAATCAGTGATGCTCATCAGTATCATCCATTAGGTTACATCAGTGCCCATCCATGCCCATCTGTGCCACCTATCAGTGCCCATCTGTGCCACCTATCAGTGCCCATCTGTGCCACCTTTCAGTACCCATCAGTGCCGCCTTTCAGTGCCCATCAGTGCCGCCTTTCACTGCCTATCAGTGCCACCTTTCAGTGCCTATCAGTGCTGCATATCAGTGCCACCTATCAGTGCCCCATCAGTGCTGCATATTAGTGCCCATAATTAGTGCCCATCAGCGCCACCTCATCAGTATGACCTCATCAGTGCCACCTTATCAGTGCCCGTCAGTGCAGCCCCATCAGTGCCCATCAGTGAAGGAGAAAACTTACTTATTTACAAAGGTTTGTAACAGAAACAAAAAAAACTTTTTTTTTCAAAATTTTCGGTCTTTTTTTTTTTTTATTTGTTTAGCAGAAAATAAAATCCCAGAGGTGATCAAATACCACCAAAATAAAGCTCTATTTGTGGGAACAAAATGATAAAAATGTAGTTTGGGTACAGTGTAGCATGACCACTCAATTGTCATTCAAAGTGGAACAGCGCTGAAAGCTGAAAGTTGGTCTGGGAAGGAAGGTGTATAAGTGCCTTGTATTGAAGTGGTTAAACACCTGTTCCAATGTGAATCATTGGAATTTAAGCCAGCTGACAAAGACCACAATGTGGTAATCATAGTTAGAGACAAATAAGAGATAATGTGTTTAAAATGATTGCAAAATAGAAAAAGTGAAACTATCAAAACAAGTTATGTCTGTGTAAAACCAGAAAGATCCCTTTGCCATTGTAGATTTTGGAGTCCAGAATATCATTAATCAGGAAATATCTTTATTCTTGAAGATCTCACCTTACATACTTCGCACCTTTTACTCACTACCAGAGATCTATAAATCATGTTCTAGTCCTCCTGTGAGATCTGTTATATCAACCTGTTGGTCCCTCTGAGTATCTCAAGTGTAACAACACTTCCCTTGTATGTAAGGGACACACCACTCTTGCTAGACCTTTTTAAAGATTTGGAGTCTCCTGAAGAAACAATTTTGGTTTCTCTTGACCTGAAATCATTTTATATGAGCATCCCACATAAGTGCAGGACACATTGCGTAAAGACATTTTCGAATGTATGATACTTTGCGCAAAAGGATCAAAATGGTTTCCTCCTGCATCTACTTTAATTTTTACCATTCCACATACTATTGTGTTCTCTGGCTTCCTCTACATCCAAGTGCAGGAACAGCATTGGGCAAAACTTGTGCTACATTACAACCATTTAACCATGGTTAAACAACCATTTGAAATAAGAATGTCTCATCATATATCAAATGTTGCATATTGGATACCCTTGGGGTCCCCTCTCTTTTTTTTCATTTTGATCCTCTGATAGCACGTCACACTGCACTGTTTAAAAAAGCCATCTCTATGATCAACGAAACACGTTGCATGATGCAGTATTGCTACTAACCACACATAGAACTTTATTTTATTTTTATTTTTTTATTTTATTTATTTGTTTATTTTGGCTGATACTTTTGAACATATGTTTGTGTCTCCATTCATGACCTATTCTGGATCATTTTCTCATGTTTCCCCTTTGGTCAAAGCAATGGACCATTAGAAGCTTGATTTACCTTCCATTCATAACCTGGGTGATGTATAAGTGACTGCTGCAAAATATGATTATTGTCAGCCATTTTGAATGGGATATGATCCACCAGTGTTTTATTTGAAAATCTGCATGACTAGTTTATGTCTATGACACTTACTCCCTACATTTATTTTCAGGTCCGTACATCATAAAGACAAACTTTGCTGTTTCTGGTTGACCTTTATATACTAGGAGAATGCAATATGTTTTTGATGACATAAGTCTATTTTTTTATGAACATTGAACAATCTTTGTGTGATTTCACTATTATATAAAGGATAAACTATCAGCCTGAGAACCTACACTTTGAAAATTTGGAATTTGGTGTTAACTTCTTTTGTGCATGGACTTGAGACATTGGTCTTAGATACATAATTTATTTGGATGGAAGATCTATTTGTTTATAACAAGAACCATGGAGCCAATCATTATTGTTGTTTTTCTTTGGTATTAGTTTCTTGTGCGATTAAGTCATTTAAAATTAGTTTAGACTTGTGGAACTAAACAGGGAATATACATATTAATTTTATTCTTTTTTTTTTTCTTATTTACTTAATACATTTCATTTTTTTTTCATGAATTTTGAGCATTATGGTAATTTTTGTTTTTGGGTTGCATACTGCTGTGTATATCTGTAAGCCTTTATACTAGTGGTTCGATATTTTAGGAAAATGACAGACAAGCCTACAAGGAAAGGTAGAGATGCTGCCACCTGGGGGTTGTAAGTGCCAAGGATTATCATTTCCTCCTCCTCCCTCTTCTCCACCCTCTCCCTCCTCCACATCAACCTCCTCCACCACCCTCTATTTCTCCTCCCTTCAAAATCCTCATGTGAATATGGCATGAGGAGAAGCTCTGGGGAGCTAGGATTTTTTTCCACCCTGCCAGTAGCTCATTATCCAGGATGCCTGCATCATTTTGTCCTTTTTGAAGAGGAAACTAAAATGATAATCCTCAGTGAGGCAGAGATTAGCGACCAAGCCTGGCATAATAGATGGTATCATTCACAGAAAGAGTTCACTGCACTGCAACTCCTCCCATATTTAGTGCAACGTTTCTGGCCTGGGCTGTGCCACATTAACATATTAGCAACAGCCATCACTCACACAATTATTTGTATTAATGTATTTATTTTTCTAGTAAGGCTAACTCCACGCAGGTCAAGTAGACATAGACAGGAATATCAATTTAAGGCTAAGTTCACACTGGAGATCGCAGTGGCTCACAGCAGATGTCTCCATTCACCATTTCAGGTCCAATTTCAGCCCAAATTTTGGTCTGAATTCAGACCTGAAATGGACCAAAAGACGCACAAGACCCCTGTGCAGTTCGCAACCAGAGCCGCTGCGGAGATGTGTGAACCGGCTCCATAGAGAGCCAGTCACAATCTCCTGCTATGTGAATTGGATGCGGGGAAACCGGCATCCAATTTTCAATAGGGTGAACTCAGCCTAAATATTTTAAAAAGAACTTAAAGCTGTACTCTGTTTGCAGAAGCTTGCAGAGGAATGAGACCCCTTTAATCTGTCCCATTGCATAACACCCTAAAGTAAGCAGAGAAAATAGTGTCCCTGAATCATACATGGGGAATAAATGGTAAACACCACCCCCTTCCTTCAGTTCATGGCAGTCCCATATTAACATATTTCTACCTTCCATCACACTTTTTTTTCTATGTATTTTCATTTTTGTTAAAATTCTTTTCAAATTAACTTTTTATATATTTTTTTTCTCATAAGGCTAAAAAATGGACTACTGGGTGGCCAGGATGTGGCGCTGTCTGAAGGTAAACCAATATGCACCAGGCCTGCCCTGCTGCATGTGTCAGAGAAGGCCTACAATGTAGAGGGAAAATTTGTGAGTAAGAAACTGACTTTTATTGAAAGGAATCAGGCCTGAACCACTGAGGAATACCTAACACCCATCCTTATTCTTGCTGTTACTGCCAGTGATGCCAACTTTTCCACCTCCTGACACCTCTATTATTTTCTCTCCTTTCCATCCTTGCCTTTGACAAAAAAATCTATCCCTTCAAATCCAAAAAAAGGCTTAAGCTCTATTTTTTGGAACAAGAACCCTCAGGCCTGGATCACAGAGGACTACTAAGCACCCACTCTTATTTTTGCTGTCACTGATGCCAACTTTTCACCTTCTGGCACGTCTCTTATTTTTTTCTCACTTCTCTCCTTCTGTTTGCAAAAAAAGAAACTGACTCCCTTAAATCACAAAGGGGCTTAAGTTCTATTTTTTTTTTTTTTTTTTTGGAAGAGAAACCTCTGTGCCTTGTGTCTCAACATTTGGGCTATTTCTCCCTGTTTTTTGTCTCCATTTAAACATTTGTGCCTGTGATGTCAGGGCTGCCAATTAGCCCAATGCCTGAGGTGCAGAGTTTAAAGAGCTTCCTGATATTTACGAGCACAATTACAAGGAGTAATGAACTTCCCTGCAGAAAAGCAACCAAGTTGCAGCTCTCAGGTGCACCAAAAAGCATATTTATAAAGTAGTGGATGTGACATTCACCAAACATTAATTGATTGTGAATAAATCATTGTCATTTAAAATACACGTACCAGAAATATTCACCTGCAGTGAATGTCAGATTACTTACATTAATAATATGCTGCTAAGCCTGGCATCGTTCTTTTAAATCGAACGTTGACAAAAAAAAATCCCGACTTGCATTTACACATTATGGCTTATTTGAATGGCTCACATATCTGTCTGAGCCTAATCATATTTTATATTTGGATTTTTATTGTGGAAATTAACCTGCTTTACTGTACATGTGTCTGCACAGTTTCTACTATTCTACCTGAAGACATTAAAGAGTCAGGGCCAGTTCACTCACCTTTTTTTAAGAAAAAAAAAACATTCTACTCTGAAGATATCCCTGCATGTTTGTCTGTGTCCATGTGGGAAAGTGATTGGGAGTGGTTTCACACTTATCAATCAGCTGCAGCACCTGCAGAGCACTAATGAGGAAAGCTGCTGGACCTGAATCCTACAATGTAGCCTATTCTACCTGGTTACATTCATGTGCATTTCTGTTGCTGACTAATTTTTTAACAAACCATTTCCCAGGGCTATAGCTCTGATATTTTTGGGTGCACAGTATTTTTACATTTTGCAGCGAGGTGCTGTGAAAAAAAGTGGCTCTTGGATAAACTGTCAGCAACAACTGCCTGACGCACACTAATTACCCAAGGTAAAAGATTTGATCACAAAAAGTGGCAAAATACACCAATTAAAAGAAAAAAGTATCCAAGCTTTGGCAGTTGAAGAGCTAGTAATAAATCAGCTGTTGCAGATAGATATTGGTTCCTACAAAGATTTTTGCACGTACAGATATAAAAATACAGGCAAGACATATAAGAGATTATTTCCATGGTACTGCATTTTAAAGAACTCCAGCATAGTTTGTTACTGTTTATCCAGTAAGTAAAACCTCATATAAATGTAGAGTTTTTTTAATTGCTAGCTATCATTAAAGCGGGATTCCAGCCTTAAAAAAAAAAAATTTAAAGTCAGCAGCTACAAACACTGTAGCTGCTGACTTTAAATAAGTGCTTACCTTTCCTGGGTGCCCGCGATGTCGAGCCCGACCCGTCCCTCGGCTTTCGGGTCCCGGCACCGCCATCCTAGGTAAGGGAAACAGGCAGTGGAGCCTTGCGGCTTCACTGTCACTTTCCTATTGCGCACGCGCAAGTGGCGCTCTGTGAATGGCCCCGTGGTGTTCTGGGAACACACACAGTTCCCAGAAGACAACAGGGCTGCTCACTGAGGAGCAGAACACACCACAGAAAAGGAAGAGGCAGATTAGGAAGACTGCTTAGCAACAAGGGATTAGGTAAGTTTAAATTTTATTTTTTTTCAAAATTTTTTTTTTGTATTTTTTTAGGATTTTTGGTGATTTTTTTTTTTCAGGGTGGCCCTCCACTTTAAAATAAGATCTGGTGATACTGATATTAAGGTGGTTGTTTTGGCACTTTGTGTTATGTGGTGATACATGATATAAAAAGGTCCTTGTTTGGACACTTTCGATTTTTATTCAGTGACAATGCACAATACCAGTTTGTGCTCTACCTGCATTCCAGCTGACCGGAAATTATGTATCTCAAACACCACCCAACGCCGTTTCCTCAGCCAACGTCTGACGTCTTCAGAGGTAACCCGACGATTCCTATACAATACATGCTGATCCCTGTCTTCTTTGATGTACGTTCAATACAACCTTATTTTTCAAATAAATGATTTGAAATACTGCACCATGAGAGTGGCAGGGGCAGTGGAGTCCATGGTAGGATTCAGAATTGTATTAAAGCCTCTGCCAATGATAAGGGTGCTATGCATGACCTCCATAGCTTTGGCAAATAGGGGTGCCAGAAATTTCCTCTGTTTGGTATTCGGAGCATAGAGATTCACTAGTGTGAGAATTGCTTGGTTTAGTTCACAGATAAGAATGATATACTGGCCTTGGGAATCCTGATTAGTCTGAATATGTCGAAACAACATATATATGTCCTTGATGGCAATAAAGACTCCTCAGGCATTTTTAGGAGCGTTAGCCATATACAGCTGAGGGAAGTGTTGGAAATGTAATCAAGGACATTTGTGGGCATCAAAGTGAGTTTCATTGGCAAATATGATATCCGCCTTAAGGGAACAAGCCTACTTTAACAACACTGCACGTTTGAAAGGGCTGTTGAGACCCATTGAGTTCAGGGACATAAAATTCAGAGGCCTAACAAGATCCAAATATTCGCTAGGGCAGTGATGTAAAGCAACATAACATAAAGGTAAATATGTGAGGTGGAATACCTGTGAGATGAGGGCTGCATTTTCTGTGAAGTGGCACAGCTCGCAATGTTGATAGTCAGGTAGCTTTCATGTGGCGAGGTGGTTAAGAAGTCCTTTAAGTTGAAAGTCATTGCGGGTAAGACAACTATTAAACCAGCTCCACTCATGGTAGACGCATCTTCATACTTCATAAGGTACTAGGTAGAAAAATAAGCAAGGAAAAAATAGAAACAATATGTGTAAGAAACTCCTGTCAAAAACATAGGCACACTGGGCAGCCTAAGCTGCTGTGGTGTCATGGGGGGGGAGTAGAACAAACCAACAAACCAGCAGTGCAATGCACTGAGCAGAAAAATAAAGAGAAAAAAGAACAATGCAGTTGATCTCCGAGCCACACTAATAGGGAATTTGTGGTGTTAGGGAGAGGTACTACTATGGGTAAGGGATCCAGCTCAGGACCATTCCTTTTCCAGTCGCTCTGGGGATGAAGGAGCAGGAGCCTGCAATCTGGCAGGGAGCAGTTACCATTGTTTGAAGATTTGGATGCCTTTTTCCACGCTGTATATGGGGATCATTTTGCCATTCCAGGTGACAAGTAATTTTGTGGGAAAACACCATGAGTTGGTGACATTGTTGTTTCTCAAGACTTTTGTCAGTGCAGTGAGCTTCTTTTTATTAAGTGCCATCTGTTGCTATATATCTGTGTACAAAGAGATACCCGTAAATTCATCTGGTACCACAGGGTTTTGTTTGGCCACCGCCATGACTCTCTCCTTCACGTGAAAGTAATGAATATGTGCTAGGGTATCTCTAGACCCCGTGTCAGGGAGAAATTTAAGTTTGGCTATGCGGTCGGCCCTATTGAGACACAGCTCAATATCACTCAGAAAGGGTATGAGGGTCTTCATGAGGCATTGAATGCATTTGGTGCATTCAGTTGGCGGTATGGATTCCGGCATTCCTCTGAATTTTATGTTATTCCGCCATGAAAGGTCCTTCTTTAGTTCTCTGCATGTAAATCACCCTGCTACAGGCAAAACCAAAGGAAACTATATTCTGCAGTGATGATGCATATTGTTCAGGCATATTCCACTGTTGTTACTTTTTAAAAAGACTTGAAACTATTAGGATATACTGTATGCTCTGTGAAAAAAACACATGCAGTCTGTTTTCAGTGTAGTGCCCTGGGATTAAAAGTACCATTTCAGTTTTTGCAGATGACACCAAGCTATGCAGTGAAATAACGTTCTTATAGAAGGTCTCTGACTTTCAAGAAGACCTCTATGTATTATTTAATTGGGCTACTATGTGGAAAATTAGGTTTAATGCTGATAAATGTAAAGTTATGCACTTGGGGGCTAAGAACATATATGTATCATGCATACTAGGGGGAGTACAACTGTGGGAATTAATGGTGTTTTGGTAGATCATAAGCTTAATAATAGCATGCAATGCCAAGCTGCAGTTTCCAAGGCAAGCAAAATTCTTTCTTGTATTAAGAGAGGTATAGACTCCAGAGAGATATATCATTTTTTCCCTGTACAAATCATTAGTAAAACCTCATCTGGAATATGCAGCTCCATTTTGGGCACCAATTCGCAAAAAGGATATCGGGGAAATGGAGAAAGTGAAGAGAAGGAAAACCAAACTGAAGAAGCTCAGATATGAGTAAAGATTAGAGGAATAGGAGATTAAGGGGGATACGATAAACATGTATAAATACATACAAATAAGTGGTCCATATAGTGAACTTGGTGTTGAGTTATTCACTTTAAGGTGATCACAGAGGACAAGGGGGTTGTCAGGGCTGGGCTCAGCCCTTCCTTCTCTGAGCTGGCCGCTCAGCTGTCGGCTAATTGCCAGCTCCTATCTCTCCACAGTTACTCAGCTGTTGATGATATCCTGCTCGTCAGTCCTGCCTACTTAAGCCGTCCAGCCCAGAGGATCTCTGCCTTCACCTTGGTCAACATCACAGAGACTATCTCCTGTGTTCCTGTTTAAAGACTTGCTTGGCTGACATCCCTTCTGGCTCCAGAACCTGCTTGCTGTTCCACTACATTGATCTCTGACTTTCTGGCTTGGCTGACTATCCGTTCCAGTTACCGAACTTTGGCATGTTTTGACCATGTTTGTTCTATATACTTATATATATATACTTATATATACTTAAACAAGTGTGAATTAACTGTACTTCTGTCTCGGTCTGATTTCATGGTTTCTGACAGGGGGAATCTTTACGTCTAGTGGAAAATACAAAAATGTTTCTTCACAGTAACAGCTGTGAAAATGTGGAATAGACTCCCTCATGAGTTGGTTCTGTCCAGTTCAGTAGATTGCTTTAAAAAGGACTGGATTATTTCCTAAATGTACATAATATAATTGGATACTAACATTTATAGGTAAAGTTGATCCAGGGAATATGCGATTGCCTCTCAGGGAATCAGGAAATATTTTTTCCCCTGCTGGAACAAATTGGATCTTGCTTTGCTTGGGTTTTTTGCCTTCCTCTGGATCAACTGTCGGTATAAGATTGTGTATATAGGACTGTATGATTGTTTTCCCTTTTATTGGTTGAACTAGACTAACTATGTAAATATGTAACTATATGCATGTGGACCAGGACAGGCTATAAAGAGCCTGCAGGACATTAGCAGCATTTAATGTAGCAAAGCATTGAAAACAGTAAAAACCCACCCCCATCCAACCCCTTATTCTCTAAGATACATAGCATTTTGCCACCCCTGCCATTTAGTAAAGGTTTACATCTACTTTACCACACCTGCAGTGCTGATAATCCTTACATTAATCTCTTCCTATGCAGTTTTGTCAGCAGTACTCCCTATGACAGCTGAAGCAATATAGCTGCTGTAACCTCACTAATTTTAGGGAGGGGGCTGGCTTACACAAAAAACCCTTTATTGGCCCTTCTAAGCCAGCTAACCTGAGTTTAAAGACCAGGTGGTTCAATAAGGTTACAAAGAATTTGGTCTGGTAAATTACCACATTTATTCACTGGGACTGCAGGTCTCGAACCCACCAGATCCGCCACAATCCCAAGGAAGTAGTAAACCCACACTTCTTCATCCTTCAGCAACTATTTTCTAGTACTATTTTATTCTACTTGCATTATATTGTATATTGTCCTGACATAGACTCAAGATAAAACTCACTTACATAAATCGCAGCTCAGGATATTTTAATTCTAAAATCTTCATATTTTACTTTTTTTCTTAACTTTCTGGAGCTGCTACAAGAAGCCAAAATGTTCCTCATTCTTATCTGAAGAAGCATATGGCGCTATTCTTTGAGGTTAGATTAACTATTCATATGCAACACAAAGACAATACAAGGTTTGGCAGCAAGTCCAACATAATTTCCTCCTTCCAATTTGACTAAAACACTTAGCCAGACTACTCAACATTTCTTTTGAAAACTGTAACAAAAGAAAGAATTAACAGATGAACTTCAGCTAATAAGTCATGTTACAAAAATAGTTGCTCACCCAACCAAAAAAGTTAAAGACACTGAAATACAGAATTTTGTACTACATATTTTCAGCTTTTACAGAATTTAAATCCAATAAAGTGCTTACATTATACAGTATTAAAGCAAATTTAAAGGTAAAATACTGGTAATCTCTTATCAAAGCATTTGTAAAGATGTTTTCTTTAATAACAAACATGTCATACTTACTTGCTCTATGCACTGGTTTTGCACAGAGCAGCCCAGATCCTCCTCTTCTCGGGTCCCCCGCTGGTGCTCTAAGGCCCTTACCCTTGCCTAGTACCCCAAAAGCAAGCTGCTTGCTATAGGGGCACTTGTACATGCTCGCTCAAGAGCCAGCTGTGTCCATAAGACACAGAGAGCGTGGTTCAGCACCCCCACTCTTGCCTAACTGGTTGTGATTGACAGCAGCAGGAGCCAATGGCTCCTGCTGCTGCATCTCAGCCAATGAAGAGGGAGAGACCCAGGAGAGCCTAGGCTCTGGCACACAATGTTGTATTAGGGATGGCTGAGAGGGGAGCTGCACACTGAATGCATGAAGGTAAAAAACCTTCAGCCTTTACAACCACTTTAAAGCCCAATATTATTCAAAACATTGTATTAGTTTTTGTTAGAGTGGGGTATGTTAGAATAAAATTTTTTTTGGTGGTTTTGTGGCTATTAATGCTCTCGTTGGGAGCAATGTCCCTCAGTTTCAGGGTGCTACCAGGACTGGAAATAAGAAAAATCTATCCAATGGGGGCACAGAAGGATTAGAACCTCAGCCAGTTTATTATTGTTGCCTGTCTACCTTTCTTTTTAACATCTATTGCCCTCATTTAATTTTTTCTTAATGTTTCATGCACATAATTTAAGAAATAAATTATGCTTAAAAACAAAGCATAAAAATTTTTGGGAGGAGTTTGACTTTAATAATACATACCAAATTATGCTTAAGTTGTTCATCACAAAACGTGATTCGATTTTCTTTGACTCTGTTTGCAGTGTAGGTTAGATACCTACTGTAGCTGTTACATGATTACAAAAAACATTTATTTATTTATTATTTATTACAAAAAAAAGCTAAGTGTACTTTTTTTTCTTTTAAGATTACTATGTTTAAGCAATAGGTGATTCCAGTGCTACTGACTGTTGTCTTGCACAATGTACAGATCTTTCTAACTGTGTGGCTCACTTAAAGAAGAAGTAGGGCTACAGACCTTTTCACCCTATTTCTTCTGTGGGTTACAAGAGTGCAGTTTGTTCTGCACTCTTGTCATCTTATTTACACTAACAGATGGCTAAATTCCATTGTTGTCTGACGTAACTCAGCTGGTCCAGGCCCTGGAGGGATCCTGGAGGGATCCTGACTTTAACCACTTCAGCCCCGGAAGATTTGGCTGCTCAATGACCAGGCCATTTTTTTGCAATACGGCACTGCGTCGATTTAATTGACAATTGCACATTCGTGCGACACTGTACACAAACAAAATTGTGTACAATTTTGTACAAAAACAAAATCCTTTTTTTCCCACAAATAGAGCTTACTTTTGGTGGTATTTGATCATCTCTGCATTTTTTTTTTTGCACTATAAACATAAAAAGAGCGACAATTTTGAAAAAAACACAATATTTATTACTTTTTGCTATAATAAATATCCCAATTTTTTTTTAAAAAAGCACATTTTTTTCCTCAGTTTAGGTCGATATGTATTCTTCTACATATTTTTGGTAATAACAATCGCAATAAGCGTATATTGATTGGCTTGCGCAAAAGTTATTGCGTCTACAAAATGGGGGATAGATTTATAGCATTCTTCTTCTTCTTCTTTTTTTTACTAGTAACGGCGGTGATCAATGATTTTTATCTGGCCTGCAACATTATGGCGGACAGATCAGACACTTTTGACACATTTTTGAGACCATTGACAATTATACAGCGATCAGTTCTATACAAATGCACTGATTAATGTGTAAATATCACTGACAGGGATGGGGTTAACACTAGGCACCTGCTATCCCTCTTAAAGGAGCCGAGGTACAGCTAAGACAGCTCGTGGGATCGTGCCGACCTGCCGCAGCATAATGACGTTGGCTGGTTGGCAAGCTGTTAATGACCACCCAGATGTCCGGACTGGCAGCTGGCTCAACCTCTCAATACACCTCTGAGACACTGATCCAGATGCTTCTACCCCCTGCACAGTCTGGCACTGACTCCAGTGAGCACTGGAGGGGCAGAGCAGTCACCAGATTGCTACTCACTGAAGACTCAAAACTGAGTGATCGGTGGGGGGTAGATGCAGCATCAGACCAATGCTTAATTCTCCTAGGTGAGTATAAATGTTTATTTTTTAGATTTCCTAAACTTCTCTTTTAAAAAAATTGTGTCTTACTCTGGCCCGTATTACGTTATTGTTTGGACAGTGTTCCAAAATACATAAATAATTAAAAAAATAATTAAAAAATACAGGTAACATTACTTTTTTGGTAGGAGAAGCAAGCATAGCAAGAAACATTTTAATATACTCTGTTTACATTTAGTTTTGATATGGAAAACAAGACATATAAAATGTTACTGCTGATTTTTTTACTTTTTATGAGCGTGCTTCTTGACTAGGGGATAGGGCAACATATAAAAGCCACATGAATTAAAGCTCACCAGTGTAAGAAACCTCACCATAACAATATATTTTTTTCTAATCCTGTAACTGCCACTTTTGCTGGACAGTTTGGCCTGTTAGAGGAAGTGAAAAAATAATATAATGACGTTGCCCCTGTTGACGTTTTTTATAATGACACGTGTTAGGTGAAGCCATCTTGTTGGTAGGAAACATCTATGTTTTATATCGATTCACATGCGAGTTTTTTCTTCTGTATGGTGAGTGTGTACTTTGGAAACTGTTTTAATAAATCCCCCTTTTTGGACATATTGCACCATGAGATGTCTACCTGTTTTGTTGACATGATATATCTGGTGGAGTTTCTGTCATATGGAGTCTATTTGATGTGGAAGGAATTCTTGTGACCTGAAATGATATGATTTGTAAAAAGCGCTAGGGACCACTTTGTAAGGTGTTCCACAGTTTACGGTAAGAGGCATTGTGTGCATACCCGCTGGTGGAGGATTCCTCACAAGATTTCTTATTCACCATTCAGAATCACAATATCTGGACTCTTATCATTATGAACTTTATACTTTGTATTCTGCTTTAAAACACCCTTTTTTAGCTCTGCATCTTTTGTGTTTAAATATAATTATTAGCTGAATGACCGAGTAATCAAACTATGATATAGGGTACTCAGAAAAACAAAAACTGCTAATGCTACTGACAGACTATATCATACAATATGTATTTTTTCATTTTGCCCATAGTTACACTTTGAGTAAAAAGATATTTTAGGAGTGTGCTGCATTTACCTCATAGAGCGTTGCAGAGTTAAAATCAAGCACTAAAATACTTTCTAGGTGTTGATAAAAAGACTTCTGATCAAAACACTTGAAAAAATGTATAATAAGTTATAGAGTTACCTCTGGGCTTACAACAAGCATCAGATCTGTTTTTCAATTAATTATTTATTGCTTTTTAAGTCAGGAGGGTTTAGTTGATGTTATTTCTGAATAACCATATTTAACATATCTGAGTTCTGTCCAAGCAATGTTATTGGTGATAGAAAACACTTCAAAAACCTTCAGTATCATTTGGAGTGTAAATATGCAGATTCAGAACTGTAATCGTTACAACATCATATGTCTGTTACCCTTTCTGTGCTATTAATACACTGAATGATTTTGAAAATAAAAGTATTATTCAAGCCAAACATTTTTTTATTTTAATTTTGGATAGGTTGTGAAAGGTTCTAAACATATTTCAAACTTCAAATGCTGTCTGCTTCACTGTGGAGAATGTTTTAACTCACTTCTTATATTCGGTGGGTCCAAAAACTGTGACAGAATGTAAGGGGAATCTCCTCATGAGTTTATAAGCAGCAAACCTAACTGACTGATTGTAATTCTTGACCATGCTACAACAAAAAGATGTTGTTTTTGTTTTTTATTTTTCTGTTTTTGCTGCTTATGTTCTTTTTTTCTAAACTTCCTGTTCATGGTGACACTGATCATTTGAACAGGAAGTGAGATTAAATACTCCCAATTGAGTCACAAACAACAAGAAAAACCTGGCAGATGTTCTAAACCTTTCTCACTAAAAAATAAAGTAATAGATTGACTTCTAAGAGTATCAGTTAGATTTATATAATAAAAGCCAAATTAGCGTGAACCAAATATGTTTATCTACAGTTTAAAGTACAACAAAGTTTCTTGTATGACTAAACACATCTAAATAAGTACAAAATCCAGGTATGTGATGTACATGTCTCACAAATTAAACAAGAAACGTTCATTTCATGTTAATGTTCATTTCCTTCATTTGTGTCTCATGCCCCCCCCCCCCTTTCTATACAGTGCATCTCACATAGGAATGAGCCGAACACCCCCCCGGTTCGGTTCGCACCAGAACTTGCGAATGGACCAAAACTTTGCACGAACGTTAGAACCCCATTGAAGTCTATGGGACTCGAATGTTCAAAATCAAAAGTGCTAATTTTAAAGGCTAATTTGCATGGTATTGTCCTGCCCCAGGGGACATGTATCAATGCAAAAAAAAGTTTTAAAAGTTTTTTCGGGAGCAGTGATTTTAATGATGCTTAAAGTGAAAGAAAAGTTAAATATTCCTTTAAATATTATACCTGGGGGGTGTCTATAGTATGCCTGTAAAGTAGCACGTGTTTCCTGTGCTTAGAACAGTCCCTGCACAAAATGACATTTTTAAAGGAATAAAAGTCATTTAAAACAGCTTGCGGCTTTAATGTAATGTCGAGTCCTGGCAATATGGATGAAAATCAGTGAGACAAATGGCATGGGTACCCCCCACCCCCTAGTCCATTACCAGGCCTTTTGGGTCTTGTATGGATATTAAGGGGAACCCCGCACCCAAATTAAAAAAAGGAAAGGCGTGGGGCCCACAGGCCCTATATACTCTGAACAGCTGTATACAGGAGGTGCACACAAGACAGGGACTGTAGGTTTGTTGTTAAGTAGAATCTGTTTGTAATTTTGAACTGGTACATTTTTAAAGTGTAGCTCCAGCCAACAAATCTATTTTAAGCTTTTTGGAAAACATAGGGAAGGGTTATCACCTCTGTGACATTTGTTTTGCTGTCTGTGCACCTCTTCAGAAGATTTCACCTCACTTTCTGTCCCAATGACAAATGTTTTTTGACAATTTGGGGTTTTTAGTGAAACAAGGATTGGTGATAAAGCATCAGTGGAGAGGAGAAATGCTTTTCCCATATTAACTCTTACAGGAGAGAATTTCCCTTCCTATGGGTAGATTTCATCTCACTTCCTGTTGTCTCCTTCCGTTTGCAAGTAGGAGTCATTTGTAAGTTGGATGTTTGAAAGTAGGGGCCTGCCCTATATACTCTGCAGAAATTGTGGCCTTAGGTGTTGGTGTTGCCACAACACTGTAAGCCCTCACAGGGCCCTGCTGTGAAATATTAGATCAAAAATTGTAATTACATGCCCACTGTTGAACAGGGTCAGAAAAATTGGGCCTTTGGTGATGGTGCTGCTGGTGCCACAACACTGTAAGTCCTCACAGTTACTCTTGGTGGGCGCAGAAACAGGCCCTGCTGTGAAATATTAGATCAAGAATTGTGGGGAAAAAAATGGAAAAGGGCCGGGATAAATTTTCTTTATCAGATATTTGAAGGGGACACTTTACTGCCTTTTAGTATATTGAAAGATTGCTTCTAACTCTCAAAAGTTAACTTCTACCGGTACCTTCAGATTTGTCATGCTTTACAAAGTCAAGCTTTAACATTTCAACTTCGATATAATCCAACAGAAATCCTACTGAAAGCAACTTCAGTTAGGCTTTATCAAAAGAGGACTAATAGGGGACCTTTATCACATCTTATTAAGTACAGTGAAGGAAGATGGACAGGCTAAGAGTCTTATTCGTTGGCAAAAAGATCTGACAGATCTTAATGAAGATGAATGGACTCGTGCTATGGAGATCCTTCCTGAGGTATCTATTTCACCATCTCAGAAATTGACTCAACTTTTTATTTTACATAGAACCCACTATACCCCACAAAAAGTATTTGTGTGGGAAAAAAATGCATTGCCTTTGTGTCCTCGATGTTTAGTTTCGAATGGCTCCCTTGTTCATATGCTTTGGCGATGTCCCAAACTCCGTAGATATTGGGAAAAAGTTTTTATGACCCTAAATACAATTTCGCGAACAGAAATAATAAATACTCCTAAATTATCACTACTGGGAATAATTCCAGATGGAATTTCACCTGTAGATTGCATATAATGTGGACTCGATCTCTCTACCTAAACTTATTCTACAAAAATGGACAGATAAGGTACCACCAACCCATAAACAATGGAGTAATAAAATAAATTATGTATTAAAAAGAGAAAGATTGACATATAAACATAGAGGATTCCCCCAGAAATTCAGTAAAATCTGGCATTACTGGATTGATTCGAGTAATCTACTGTATGATGGGTCATGTGGAGGGATTGGTGAGGGGGGGGAGGAGAATGAGGACGAGGAGATTGATTTATAATATATTAAGATGATAAGAGTTGAACAAAGTAAAATTACTTTTAGTGTTGGTGTGTGTGGCTAATTATAGTCTCTCTAGTTGGAGCTCAGGAACGAGCCCTGCTGCAAATTATTGCATAAAAAATTGCAATTATACGCCCATGTTAAACAGGGGCTGAAAAATTGGGCCTTAGGCACTGGTGTTGGTGCCACAACACTGCAACCCCTCACAGATACTCTAGTTGGAGCTCAGGATTGAGCCCTGCTGCAAAGTATTGCATCAAAAATTGTAATTACATGCCCCTGTTAAACAGGGGCTGAAAAATTGGGCCTTAGGCACTGGTGCCACAACACTGCAACCCCTCAAAAATACTCTAGTTGAGCGCAGCAACGAACCCTCCTTGCAAAATATTGCATTAAAAATTGTAATTACACGCCCCTGTTAGACAAGGGCTAAAAAATTGGGTCATAGCCACTGGTGGCGGCGCCCAGAACCAAAAATATTCTTACAAGCTACCAGCATGATCATTGAGGAGGAAGAGGATAGTTACTCAGCATAACAGGATAGTCACTCAGCATCAAGCCTCCAGCAGCACTGAATGTGCATTCCGAAAGAACGCTGGATGCAGGACAGGCCAGTAGCTCAATTGCATACTGCGCAAAATCTGGCCAGTGATCCATCCTCAAGACCCAGAAACCCAGAGGATTTTCGGTGGGAAAGGTGTCCAAGTCAGATCTTAGGTATTCCTGCACCATGTAAAACAGCCGCTGGCGTTGGTTGCTGGAACCGATCATACCTTGGGGCTGCGGACTAAAAAATTGAACGCATCGGTCAGACGGCCACCTTCTCCACCGCTCCTTCTTTGACTGACCGAAGCCTCAGCAACACGTTGTCCAGGAACAGGAGTTTGTAACCTCCCAGTCTCTGAGAATGCATTGCACAGACCTTTCTGCAAGGCCTCCCGAAGATGTTTCATCCTCTGCTCCCTCTGCGATGGCAAGATAAGGTCCGCAACCTTACCCTTGTAATGTGGATAAAGGAGGGTTGCCAGCCAGTAACGATCCCTCTCCTTGATACCACGAATACGAGGATCCTTCCGCAGGCTTTGCAGGATCAGGGAGGCCATGCAGCATAGGTTTGCTGAGGCATTCGGTCTGGAGTTCTCTGGGTCACAAAGGATGACATGATGCGCAGCCACCTCCTCCCAGCCATGTACAAGTCCATGGGTTTCTTGGGACTGTAAATGATCCCTTAAAAACTGCTGCTGATGCTGAGTGCCAGGCTCCACCTCCATCCTGACACAATCCTCCTCCTCCTCCTCATCCTCTTCCTGTGTGATCGGCAGTCATGCAGGAACACTGTCTGGATAAAGGAGGCCTTGAGAGCTAAGGAAGTCCTCCTCTTCCTGCCTCTGTTCTGCCTGTCCATTACTCCCCGCAGCGTATGCTCCAACAGGTGGACAAGGGGGACAGTGTCACTGATGCATGCACTGTCACTGCTCACCATCCTAGTGGCCTCCTCAAATGGTGACAGGACACTGCATGCATCCTTGATCAAGGCCCACTAGTGTGGGGAAAAAAAAACAAGCTCCCCTGACCCTGTCCTGGTGCCATAAACGCACAGGTACTCATTGATGGCCCTCTGCTGCGTGTGCAGCCTCTGCAGCATGGCCAACGTTGAGTTCCACCTGGTGGGCATGTCACAGATTAGGCGGTTCTTGGGCAGGTTAAACTCCTTTTGGAGGTCAGCCAGCCAAGCACTGGCATTATATGACTGGCAGAAATGCACACAGACTTTCCTGGCTTGCCTCAGGACATCCTGTAAGCCCGGGTACCTGCCCATGAACTGCTGCATTACCAAGTTAAGGATACGAGCCAAACAGGGCACATGGGTCAGTTGTCCCTGTCGGAGGGCGGAGAGGACGTTGGTGCCATTGTCACAAACCACCATTCCTGGCTAAAGCTGGCATGGTGTCAACCACCTCTGAACCTGCCTCTGCAGAGCTGACAGAATTTCTGCCCCAGTGTGGCTACTGTCCCCCAAGCACACCAGCTCAAGCACCGCATGGCATCTTTTGGCCTGTGTACTTGCGTAGCCCCTTGAATGCCTACGGAGCACATCTGGTTCTGAGGACAAAGCACAGGAAGAGGCCATGGAGGAAGAAGAAGAGGAGGGGTGGAGGAGAGAGGTGTGTCAGAATCACCTTTAGTAGCATTTTGGAGGTGTGGTGGCGGAACAACCTCCAACACTACTATACCTTGTCCTGCATCTTTCCCAGCTGCCAGCAGAGTCACCCAATGCACTGTGAAACTTAGGTAACGTCCCTGTCCATGCCTGCTGGATAATGAGTCAGCTGTACTATGCACCCTATCGCTGACCGCCCTGTCGAGTGAGGCCAAGACATTGCCTTCCACATGTCGGTAGAGAGCCTTCCGTGAGAAAAAGTGGCGTTCGGGAACATGCCACTGAGGAACCGCACATTCCACAAACTCATGGAAGGGGGCAGAGTCTACCAACTGAAAAGGTAGCAGTTGAAGTGCTAGCAATTTTGCCAAGCTAGCATTCAACCGCTGGGCATGTGGATGGCTGGGAGCAAACTTCTTTCTGTGGTGCCGCTGCTGGGGCAGGGTAATTTGCCTGGTACAATCTGACATCGGTGTACTGATAGCAGATTGCCCGCAAGTACTTGGCTGTGACACACCTAATTCTACACCTTCATTCTCAGCGCAGGTCTCAGAGAGGATTGAAGGTATAGTGTGGTTGGAGATCCCAGCTGATGAGGAGCAAGGAGAGGTCCTCTTTGTTCTTTGGTGTGGGTCTTTTAGGTACACTTGCCAACAAACTGCATGGCAGGTCAACATATGTCTGGTCAAGCATGTGGTGCCCAAGCGGGAGATGTTTTGGCCACGCGAGATACGCTTGAGACATATATTGCAAATAGCAGTGGTGCAATCTGATGCACTCGTCTCAAAAAAGGCACACACCAAAGAACTTTTGAAATAACAGAGACAGCAGCGCCCTGCACATGCGGAGCTCTGCGGTGTGATGCAGTCAGTGTGCTGCCCTTAAGCTGGCCCCTGGAGGGCATCCTGGCTCGTTGGTGATGTGCCTCCTCCTCCTCCTCTCTCCTATGAGGCACCCACGTGGAGTCAGTGACCTCATCATCCCCTCCCTTCTCATCACTGGAGCAAAGCTGGCAGTATGCTGCAGCTGGGGGAACATGACTGCCAGATTGCTGTCCTTCTTGGGCACCCCCTCTGTCTGGGCTCACGTTACTGCCTTCCTGTAGCTGAGCACCATCATCGGAGCCTTCAAAATGCTGGGCATCCTC
Source organism: Aquarana catesbeiana (assembly GCF_042186555.1). Lineage (NCBI taxonomy): Eukaryota > Metazoa > Chordata > Amphibia > Anura > Ranidae > Aquarana > Aquarana catesbeiana. Next base: position 647,957,520 of record NC_133324.1, read on the forward strand.
CTGGAGCATGTACCCAACACTGTGGTCAAACAGTTCGGGGGTCTCCTCAGGAGGACATGGTGGGGCTAGGGAAGGAGTGACTGATGCCATTGAGCCAAGGGAAGAGGCCGCGTTGGCAGCTGCTTTGCCAGACAAAGTACCCCGAGCCTGGGTGAGAGAGGATGAGGAGGATGAGGACGGCTTGCTCATCCACTCGACCAAGTCTTCCGCGGCTCAACACGACCAGCTGCCGAAAAAAAGGCCAAGCGTGTCCCACGAACAAGTGCTGATGAGGATGCACCATGTCCACGACCATCACTGTTGCCTCTAGACACCGATTATACTGCAGCTAGCAGAATCAACTGCCTGCCTGTAGTATTATTAGTATGAGAACACCTGCACTTGTCTTCAGGTAGCTATATTGTAGGTGCAACTGTGCAGGGTTACACAGTACACTAACTGGAAATACTTCAAGACCCTGCCTGTGCTATTAATAGTATCAGAAGAAGCACACAAGCACCTGGCTTCAAGTAGTTATCCTGTAGGTGCAACTGTGCTGGGTACACAGTACACTAAGTGGAAATACTTTAAGAGCCTGCCTGTGCTGTTAATAGTATCAGAAGAAGCACACAAGCACCTGGCTTCAGATAGCTATACTGGAGGTGCAACTGTGCAGGGTTACACAGTACACTAACTGGAAATACTTCAAGAGCCTGCCTGTGCTGTTAATAGTATCAGAAGAAGCACACAAGCACCTGGCTTCAGATAGCTATACTGTAGGTGCAACTGTGCAGGTTACACAGTACACTAACTGGAAATACTTCAAGAGCCTGCCTGTGCTATTAATAGTATCAGAAGAAGCACACAAGTACCTGGCTTCAGTTAGCTATACTGTAGGTGCAACTGTGCAGGGTTACACAGTACACTAACTGGAAATACTTCAAGAGCCTGCCTGTGCTGTTAATAGTATCAGAAGAAGCACACAAGCACCTGGCTTCAGATAGCTATACTGTAGGTACAACTGTGCAGGGTACACAGTACACAAACTGGAAATACTTCAAGAGCCTGCCTGTGCTTTTAATATTAACAGAAGATAATCACAAGCACCTGGCTTCAGGTAGCTATACTGCAGGTGCAACTATGCAGGGTCCACAGCACACTAACTGGAAATACTACACAAGCCTGCCTGTGCTATTAATAGTATCAGAAGAAGCACACAAGCACCTGGCTTCAGGTACCTATTCTGTAGGTGCAACTGTGCAGGGTACACAGTACACTAACCGGAAATACTTCAAGAGCCTGCCTGTGCTGTTAATTGTATCAGAAGAAGCACACAAGCATCTAGCTTCAGGTAGCTATACTGTAGGTTCAACTGTGCTGGGTACATAGTACACTAACTGGAAATACTTCAAGAGCCTGCCTGTGCTTTTAATAGTATCAGAAGAAGCACACAAGCACCTGGCTTCAGGTAGCTATTCTGTAGGTGCAACTGTGCAGGGTACACAGTGCACTAACTGGAAATACTTCAAGAGCCTGCCTGTGCTGTTAATTGTATCAGAAGAAGCACACAAGCATCTAGCTTCAGGTAGCTATACTGTAGGTGCAACTGTGCTGGGTACACAGTACACTAACTGGAAATACTTCAAGAGCCTGCCTGTGCTATTAATAGTATCAGAAAAACCACACAAGCACTTGGCTTCAGGTAGCTATACTGTAGGTGCAACTGTGCAAAGTTACACAGTACACTAACTGGAAATACTTCAAGAGCCTGCCTGTGCTGTTAATAGTATCAGAAGAAGCACACAAGCACCTGGCTTCAGGTAGCTATACTGTAGGTGCAACTGTGCAGGGTACACAGTACACTAACTGGAAATACTTCAAGAGCCTGCCTGTGCTATTAATAGTATCAGAAGAAGCACACAAGCACCTGGCTTCAGGTAGCTATACTGTAGGTCCAACTGTGCAGGGTTACACAGTACACTAACTGGAAATACTTCAAGAGCCTGCCTGTGCTATTAATAGTATCAGAAGAAGCACACAAGCACCTGGCTTCAGGTAGCTATACTGTAGGTGCAACTATGCAGGGTACACAGTACACTAACTGGAAATACTTCAAGAGCCTGCCTGTGCTGTTAATAGTATCAGAAGAAGCACACAAGCACCTAGCTTCAGGTAGCTATACTGTAGGTGCAACTGTGCTGGGTACACAGTACACTAACTGGAAATACTTCAAAGAGCCTGCCTGTGCTATTAATAGTATCAGAAGAACCACACAAGCACTTGGCTTCAGGTAGCTATACTGTAGGTGCAACTGTGCAAAGTTACAAAGTACACTAACTGGAAATACTTCAAGAGCCTGCCTGTGCTGTTAATAGTATCAGAAGAAGCACACAAGCACCTGGCTTCAGGTAGCTATACTGTAGGTGCAACTGTGCAGGGTTACACAGTACACTAACTAGAAATACTTCAAGAGCCTGTCTGTGCTATTAATAGTATCAGAAGAGGCACACAAGCACCTGGCTTCAAGTAGCTATACTGTAGGTGCAACTGTGCAGGGTTACACAGTACACTAACTGGAAATACTTCAAGAGCCTGCCTGTGCTGTTAATAGTATCAGAAGAAGCACACAAGCACCTAGCTTCAGGTAGCTATACTATAGGTGCAACTGTGCAGGGTACATAGTACACTAACTGGAAATTCTTCAAGAGCCTGCCTGTGCTGTTAATTGTATCAGAAGAAGCACACAAGCATCTAGCTTCAGGTAGCTATACTGTAGGTGCAACTGTGCTGGGTACACAGTACACTAACTGGAAATACTTCAAGAGCCTGCCTGTGCTTTTAATAGTATCAGAAGAAGCACACAAGCACCTGGCTTCAGGTAGCTATACTGCAGGTGCAACTATGCAGGGTCCACAGTACACTAACTGGAAATACTACACAAGCCTGCCTGTGCTATTAATAGTATCGGAAGAACCACACAAGCACTTGGCTTCAGGTAGCTATACTGTAGGTGCAACTGTGCAAAGTTACACAGTACACTAACTGGAAATACTTCAAGAGCCTGTCTGTGCTGTTAATAGTATCAGAAGAAGCACGCAAGCACCTGACTTCAGGTAGCTATACTGTAGGTGCAACTGTGCAGGGTACACAGAACACAAACTGGAAATACTTCATTACCCTGCCTGTGCTATTAATAGTATCAGAAGAAGCACACAAGCACCTGGCTTCACGTAGCTATACTGTAGGTCCAACTGTGCAGGGTTACACAGTACACTAAATGGAAATACTTCAAGAGCCTGCCTGTGCTGTTAATAGTATCAGAAGAAGCACACAAGCACCTGGTTTCAGGTAGCTATACTGTAGGTGCAACTGTGCAGGGTACACAGTACACTAACTGGAAATACTTCAAGAGCCTGCATGTGCTATTAATAGTATCAGAAGAAGCACACAAGCACCTGGCTTCAGGTAGCTATACTGTAGGTCCAACTGTGCAGGGTTACACAGTACACTAACTGGAAATACTTCAAGAGCCTGCCTGTGCTATTAATAGTATCAGAAGAAGCACACAAGCACCTGGCTTCAGGTAGCTATACTGCAGGTGCAACTATGCAGGGTACACAGTACACTAACTGGAAATACTTCACGAGCCTGCCTGTGCTATTAATAGTATCAGAAGAAGCACACAAGCACCTGGCTTCAGGTAGCTATTCTGTAGGTGCAACTGTGCAGGGTACACAGTACACTAACTGGAAATACTTCAAGAGCCTGCCTGTGCTGTTAATAGTATCAGAAGAAGCACACAAGCACCTAGCTTCAGGTAGCTATACTGTAGGTGAAACTGTGCTGGGTACACAGTACACTAACTGGAAATACTTCAAGAGCCTGCCTGTGCTGTTAATAGTATCAGAAGAGGCACACAAGCACCTGGCTTCAAGTAGCTGTACTGTAGGTGCAACTGTGCAGGGTTACACAGTACACTAACTGGAAATACTTCAAGAGCCTGCCTGTGCTGTTAATAGTATCAGAAGAAGCACACAAGCACCTGGCTTCAGATACCTATACTGTAGGTGCAACTGTGCAGGGTTACACAGTACACTAACTGGAAATACTTCAAGAGCCTGCCTATGCTTTTAATAGTATCAGAAGAAGCACACAAGCACCTGGCTTCAGGAAGCTATACTGCAGGTGCAACTATGCAGGGTCCACAGTACACTAACTGGAAATACTACACAAGCCTGCCTGTGCTATTAATAGTATCAGAAGAAGCACACAAGCACCTGGCTTCAGGTAGCTATTCTGTAGGTGTAACTGTGCAGGGTATACAGTGCACTAACTGGAAATTCTTTAAGAGCCTGCCTGTGCTGTTAATTGTAACAGAAGAAGCACACAAGCATCTAGCTTCAGGAAGCTATACTGCAGGTGCAACTATGCAGGGTCCACAGTACACTAACTGGAAATACTACACAAGCCTGCCTGTGCTATTAATAGTATCAGAAGAAGCACACAAGCACCTGGCTTCAGGTAGCTATTCTGTAGGTGTAACTGTGCAGGGTATACAGTGCACTAACTGGAAATTCTTTAAGAGCCTGCCTGTGCTGTTAATTGTATCAGAAGAAGCACACAAGCATCTAGCTTCAGGTAGCTATACTGTAGGTGCAACTGTGCAGGGTATACAGTGCACTAACTGGAAATTCTTTAAGAGCCTGCCTGTGCTGTTAATTGTATCAGAAGAAGCACACAAGCATCTAGCTTCAGGTAGCTATACTGTAGGTGCAACTGTGCTGGGTACACAGTACACTAACTGGAAATACTTCAAGAGCCTGCCTGTGCTTTTAATAGTATCAGAAGAAGCACACAAGCACCTGGCTTCAGGTAGCTATACTGCAGGTGCAACTATGCAGGGTCCACAGTACACTAACTGGAAATACTACACAAGCCTGCCTGTGCTATTAATAGTATCGGAAGAACCACACAAGCACCTGGCTTCAGTTAGCTATACTGTAGGTGCAACTGTGCAGGGTACACAGTACACTAACTGGAAATACTTCAAGAGCCTGCCTGTGCTATTAATAGTATCAGAAGAAGCACTCAAGCACCTGGCTTCAGGTAGCTATACTGTAGGTCCAACTGTGCAGGGTTACACAGTACACTAACTGGAAATACTTCAAGAGCCTGCCTGTGCTATTAATAGTATCAGAAGAAGCACACAAGCACCTGGCTTCAGGTAGCTATACTGCAGGTGCAACTATGCAGGGTACACAGTACACTAACTGGAAATACTTCACGAGCCTGCCTGTGCTATTAATAGTATCAGAAGAAGCACACAAGCACCTGGCTTCAGGTAGCTATTCTGTAGGTGCAACTGTGCAGGGTACACAGTACACTAACTGGAAATACTTCAAGAGCCTGCCTGTGCTGTTAATAGTATCAGAAGAAGCACACAAGCACCTAGCTTCAGGTAGCTATACTGTAGGTGAAACTGTGCTGGGTACACAGTACACTAACTGGAAATACTTCAAGAGCCTGCCTGTGCTGTTAATAGTATCAGAAGAGGCACACAAGCACCTGGCTTCAAGTAGCTATACTGTAGGTACAACTGTGCAGGGTTACACAGTACACTAACTGGAAATACTTCAAGAGCCTGCCTGTGCTGTTAATAGTATCAGAAGAAGCACACAAGCACCTGGCTTCAGATACCTATACTGTAGGTGCAACTGTGCAGGGTTACACAGTACACTAACTGGAAATGCTTCAAGAGCCTGTCTGTGCTATTAATAGTATCAGAAGAAGCACACAAGCACCTGGTTTTAAGTAGCTATACTGTAGGTGCAACTGTGCAGGGTTACACAGTACACTAACTGGAAATACTTCAAGAGCCTGTCTGTGCTGTTAATAGTATCAGAAGAAGCACGGAAGCACCTGGTTTCAGGTAGCTATACTGTAGGTGCAACTGTGCAGGATACACAGTACACAAACTGGAAATACTTCAAGACCCTGCCTGTGCTATTAATAGTATCAGAAGAAGCACACAAGCACCTGGCTTCACGTAGCTATACTGTAGGTCCAACTGTGCAGGGTTACACAGTACACTAAATGGAAATACTTCAAGAGCCTGCCTGTGCTGTTAATAGTATCAGAAGAAGCACACAAGCACCTGGCTTCAGGTAGCTATACTGTAGGTGCAACTGTGCAGGGTACACAGTACACTAACTGGATATACTTCAAGAGCCTGCCTGTGCTATTAATAGTATCAGAAGAAGCACACAAGCACCTGGCTTCAGGTAGCTATACTGTAGGTTCAACTGTGCAGGGTTACACAGTACACTAACTGGAAATACTTCAAGAGCCTGCCTGTGCTATTAATAGTATCAGAAGAAGCACACAAGCACCTGGCTTCAGGTAGCTATACTGCAGGTGCAACTATGCAGGGTACACAGTACACTAACTGGAAAAACTTCTCGAGCCTGCCTGTGCTATTAATAGTATCAGAAGAAGCACACAAGCACCTGGCTTCAGGTAGCTATTCTGTAGGTGCAACTGTGCAGGGTACACAGTACACTAACTGGAAATACTTCAAGAGCCTGCCTGTGCTGTTAATAGTATCAGAAGAAGCACACAAGCACCTAGCTTCAGGTAGCTATAGGGCAGGTGCAACTATGCAGGGTCCACAGTACACTAACTGGAAATACTACACAAGCCTGCCTGTGCTATTAATAGTATCGGAAGAACCACACAAGCACTTGGCTTCAGGTAGCTATACTGTAGGTGCAACTGTGCAAAGTTACACAGTACACTAACTGGAAATACTTCAAGAGAATGCCTGTGCTGTTAATAGTATCAGAAGAAGCACACAAGCACCTGGCTTCAGATACCTATACTGTAGGTGCAACTGTGCAGGGTTAGACAGTACACTAACTGGAAATACTTCAAGAGCCTGCCTATGCTTTTAATAGTATCAGAAGAAGCACACAAGCACCTGGCTTCAGGAAGCTATACTGCAGGTGCAACTATGCAGGGTCCACAGTACACTAACTGGAAATACTACACAAGCCTGCCTGTGCTATTAATAGTATCAGAAGAAGCACACAAGCACCTGGCTTCAGGTAGCTATTCTGTAGGTGTAACTGTGCAGGGTACACAGTGCACTAACTAGAAATTCTTTAAGAGCCTGCCTGTGCTGTTAATTGTATCAGAAGAAGCACACAAGCATCTAGCTTCAGGTAGCTATACTGTAGGTGCAACTGTGCTGGGTACACAGTACACTAACTGGAAATACTTCAAGAGCCTGCCTGTGCTTTTAATAGTATCAGAAGAAGCACACAAGCACCTGGCTTCAGGTAGCTATACTGCAGGTGCAACTATGCAGGGTCCACAGTACACTAACTGGAAATACTACACAAGCCTGCCTGTGCTATTAATAGAATCGGAAGAACCACACAAGCACTTGGCTTCAGGTAGCTATACTGTAGGTGCAACTGTGCAAAGTTACACAGTACACTAACTGGAAATACTTCAAGAGCCTGCCTGTGCTGTTAATAGTATCAGAAGAAGCACACAGGCACCTGGTTTTAAGTAGCTATACTGTAGGTGCAACTGTGCAGGGTTACACAGTACACTAACTGGAAATACTTCAAGAGCCTGTCTGTGCTGTTAATAGTATCAGAAGAAGCACGCAAGCACCTGGCTTCAGGTAGTTATACTGTAGGTGCAACTGTGAAGGGTACACAGTACAAAAACTGGAAATGCTTCAAGACCCTGCCTGTGCTATTAATAGTATCAGAAGAAGCACACAAGCACCTGGCTTCACGTAGCTATACTGTAGGTCCAACTGTGCAGGGTTACACAGTACACTAAATGGAAATACTTCAAGAGCCTGCCTGTGCTGTTAATAGTATCAGAAGAAGCACACAAGCACCTGGCTTCAGGTAGCTATACTGTAGGTGCAAATGTGCAGGGTACACAGTACACTAACTGGAAATACTTCAAGAGCCTGCCTGTGCTATTAATAGTATCAGAAGAAGCACACAAGCACCTGGCTTCAGGTAGCTATACTGTAGGTCCAACTGTGCAGGGTTACACAGTACACTATCTGGAAATACTTCAAGAGCCTGCCTGTGCTATTAATAGTATCAGAAGAAGCACACAAGCACCTGGCTTCAGGTAGCTATACTGCAGGTGCAACTATGCAGGGTACACAGTACACTAACTGGAAATACTTCACGAGCCTGCCTGTGCTATTAATAGTATCAGAAGAAGCACACCAGCACCTGGTTTCAGGTAGCTATTCTGTAGGTGCAACTGTGCAGGGTACACAGTAAACTAACTGGAAATACTTCAAGAGCCTGCCTGTGCTGTTAATAGTATCAGAAGAAGCACACAAGCACCTAGCTTCAGGTAGCTATACTGTAGGTGAAACTGTGCTGGATACACAGTACACTAACTGGAAATACTTCAAGAGCCTGCCTGTGCTGTTAATAGTATCAGAAGAGGCACACAAGCACCTGGCTTCAAGTAGCTATACTGTAGGTGCAACTGTGCAGGGTTACACAGTACACTAACTGGAAATACTTCAAGAGCCTGCCTGTGCTGTTAATAGTATCAGAAGAAGCACACAAGCACCTGGCTTCAGATACCTATACTGTAGGTGCAACTGTGCAGGGTTACACAGTACACTAACTGGAAATGCTTCAAGAGCCTGTCTGTGCTATTAATAGTATCAGAAGAAGCACACAAGCACCTGGTTTTAAGTAGCTATACTGTAGGTGCAACTGTGCAGGGTTACACAGTACACTAACTGGAAATACTTCAAGAGCCTGTCTGTGCTGTTAATAGTATCAGAAGAAGCACGGAAGCACCTGGCTTCAGGTAGCTATACTGTAGGTGCAACTGTGCAGGGTACACAGTACACAAACTGGAAATACTTCAAGACCCTGCCTGTGCTATTAATAGTATCAGAAGAAGCACACAAGCACCTGGCTTCACGTAGCTATACTGTAGGTCCAACTGTGCAGGGTTACACAGTACACTAAATGGAAATACTTCAAGAGTCTGCCTGTGCTGTTAATAGTATCGGAAGAAGCACACAAGCACCTGGCTTCAGGTAGCTATACTGTAGGTGCAACTGTGCAGGGTACACAGTACGCTAACTGGATATACTTCAAGAGCCTGCCTGTGCTATTAATAGTATCAGAAGAAGCACACAAGCACCTGGCTTCAGGTAGCTATACTGTAGGTCCAACTGTGCAGGGTTACACAGTACACTAACTGGAAATACTTCAAGAGCCTGCCTGTGCTATTAATAGTATCAGAAGAAGCACACAAGCACCTGGCTTCAGGTAGCTATACTGCAGGTGCAACTATGCAGGGTACACAGTACACTAACTGGAAATACTTCTCGAGCCTGCCTGTGCTATTAATAGTATCAGAAGAAGCACACAAGCACCTGGCTTCAGGTAGCTATTCTGTAGGTGCAACTGTGCAGGGTACACAGTACACTAACTGGAAATACTTCAAGAGCCTGCCTGTGCTGTTAATAGTATCAGAAGAAGCACACAAGCACCTAGCTTCAGGTAGCTATACTGTAGGTGCAACTGTGCTGGGTACACAGTACACTAACTGGAAATACTTCAAGAGCCTGCCTGTGCTGTTAATAGTATCAGAAGAAGCACACAAGCACCTGGCTTCAGGTAGCTATACTGTAAGTGCAACTGTGCAGGGTTACACAGTACACTAACTAGAAATACTTCAAGAGCCTGTCTGTGCTATTAATAGTATCAGAAGAGGCACACAAGCACCTGGCTTCAAGTAGCTATACTGTAGGTGCAACTGTGCAGGGTTACACAGTACACTAACTGGAAATACTTCAAGAGCCTGCCTGTGCTGTTAATAGTATCAGAAGAAGCACACAAGCACCTTGCTTCAGATACCTATACTGTAGGTGCAACTGTGCAGGGTTACACAGTACACTAACTGGAAATACTACACAAGCCTGCCTGTGCTATTAATAGTATCAGAAGAAGCACACAAGCACCTGGCTTCAGGTAGCTATTCTGTAGGTGTAACTGTGCAGGGCACACAGTGCACTAACTGGAAATACTTCAAGAGCCTGCCTGTGCTGTTAATTGTATCAGAAGAAGCACACAAGCATCTAGCTTCAGGTAGCTATACTGTAGGTTCAACGGTGCTGGGTACACAGTACACTAACTGGAAATACTTCAAGAGCCTGCCTTTGCTATTAATAGTATCTGAAGAACCACACAAGCACTTGGCTTCAGGTAGCTATACTGTAGGTGCAACTGTGCAAAGTTACACAGTACACTAACTGTAAATACTTCAAGAGTCTGTCTGTGCTATTAATAGTATCTGAAGAAGCACACAAGCACCTGGCTTCAAGTAGCTATACTGTAGGTGCAACTGTGCAGGGTTACACAGTACACTAACTGGAAATACTTCAAGAGCCTGCCTGTGCTGTTAATAGTATCAGAAGAAGCACGCAAGCACCTGGCTTCAGGTAGCTATACTGTAGGTGCAACTGTGTAGGGTACACAGTACACAAACTGGAAATACTTCAAGACCCTGCCTGTGCTATTAATAGTATCAGAAGAAGAACACAAGCACCTGGCTTCACGTAGCTATACTGTAGGTCCAACTGTGCAGGGTTACACAGTACACTAACTGGAAATACTTCAAGAGCCTGCCTGTTATATTAATAGTATCAGAAGAAGCACACAAGCACCTGGCTTTAGGTAGCTATACTGTAGGTCCAACTGTGCAGGGTTACACAGTACACTAACTGGAAATACTTCAAGAGCCTGCCTGTGCTATTAATAGTATCAGAAGAAGCACACAAGCACCTGGCTTCAGGTAGCTATTCTGTAGGTGCAACTATGCAAGGTACACAGTACACAAACTGGAACTACTTCAAGAGCCTGCCTGTGCTGTTAATTGTATCAGAAGAAGAACACAAGCATCTAGCTTCAGGTAGCTATACTGTAGGTGCAACTGTGCTGGGTACACAGTACACTAACTGGAAATACTTCAAGAGCCTGCCTGTGCTATTAATAGTATCAGAAGAACCACACAAGCACTTGGCTTCAGGTAGCTATACTGTAGGTGCAACTGTGCAAAGTTACACAGTAAACTAACTGGAAATACTTCAAGACCCTGCCTGTGCTATTAATAGTATCAGAAGAAGAACACAAGCACCTGGCTTCACGTAGCTATACTGTAGGTCCAACTGTGCAGGGTTACACAGTACACTAACTGGAAATACTTCAAGAGCCTGCCTGTTATATTAATAGTATCAGAAGAAGCACACAAGCACCTGGCTTTAGGTAGCTATACTGTAGGTCCAACTGTGCAGGGTTACACAGTACACTAACTGGAAATACTTCAAGAGCCTGCCTGTGCTATTAATAGTATCAGAAGAAGCACACAAGCACCTGGCTTCAGGTAGCTATTCTGTAGGTGCAACTATGCAAGGTACACAGTACACAAACTGGAACTACTTCAAGAGCCTGCCTGTGCTGTTAATTGTATCAGAAGAAGAACACAAGCATCTAGCTTCAGGTAGCTATACTGTAGGTGCAACTGTGCTGGGTACACAGTACACTAACTGGAAATACTTCAAGAGCCTGCCTGTGCTATTAATAGTATCAGAAGAACCACACAAGCACTTGGCTTCAGGTAGCTATACTGTAGGTGCAACTGTGCAAAGTTACACAGTACACTAACTGGAAATACTTCAAGAGCCTGCCTGTGCTGTTAATAGTATCAGAAGAAGCACACAAGCACCTGGTTTTAAGTAGCTATACTGTAGGTGCAACTGTGCAGGGTTACACAGTACACTAACTGGAAATACTTCAAGAGCCTGTCTGTGCTGTTAATAGTATCAGAAGAAGCACGCAAGCACCTGGCTTCAGGTAGTTATACTGTAGGTGCAACTGTGAAGGGTACACAGTACACAAACTGGAAATGCTTCAAGACCCTGCCTGTGCTATTAATAGTATCAGAAGAAGCACACAAGCACCTGGCTTCACGTAGCTATACTGTAGGTCCAACTGTGCAGGGTTACACAGTACACTAAATGGAAATACTTCAAGAGCCTGCCTGTGCTGTTAATAGTATCAGAAGAAGCACACAAGCACCTGGCTTCAGGTAGCTATACTGTAGGTGCAAATGTGCAGGGTACACAGTACACTAACTGGAAATACTTCAAGAGCCTGCCTGTGCTATTAATAGTATCAGAAGAAGCACACAAGCACCTGGCTTCAGGTAGCTATACTGTAGGTCCAACTGTGCAGGGTTACACAGTACACTATCTGGAAATACTTCAAGAGCCTGCCTGTGCTATTAATAGTATCAGAAGAAGCACACAAGCACCTGGCTTCAGGTAGCTATACTGCAGGTGCAACTATGCAGGGTACACAGTACACTAACTGGAAATACTTCACGAGCCTGCCTGTGCTATTAATAGTATCAGAAGAAGCACACCAGCACCTGGCTTCAGGTAGCTATTCTGTAGGTGCAACTGTGCAGGGTACACAGTAAACTAACTGGAAATACTTCAAGAGCCTGCCTGTGCTGTTAATAGTATCAGAAGAAGCACACAAGCACCTAGCTTCAGGTAGCTATACTGTAGGTGAAACTGTGCTGGATACACAGTACACTAACTGGAAATACTTCAAGAGCCTGCCTGTGCTGTTAATAGTATCAGAAGAGGCACACAAGCACCTGGCTTCAAGTAGCTATACTGTAGGTGCAACTGTGCAGGGTTACACAGTACACTAACTGGAAATACTTCAAGAGCCTGCCTGTGCTGTTAATAGTATCAGAAGAAGCACACAAGCACCTGGTTTTAAGTAGCTATACTGTAGGTGCAACTGTGCAGGGTTACACAGTACACTAACTGGAAATACTTCAAGAGCCTGTCTGTGCTGTTAATAGTATCAGAAGAAGCACGGAAGCACCTGGCTTCAGGTAGCTATACTGTAGGTGCAACTGTGCAGGGTACACAGTACACAAACTGGAAATACTTCAAGACCCTGCCTGTGCTATTAATAGTATCAGAAGAAGCACACAAGCACCTGGCTTCACGTAGCTATACTGTAGGTCCAACTGTGCAGGGTTACACAGTACACTAAATGGAAATACTTCAAGAGTCTGCCTGTGCTGTTAATAGTATCGGAAGAAGCACACAAGCACCTGGCTTCAGGTAGCTATACTGTAGGTGCAACTGTGCAGGGTACACAGTACGCTAACTGGATATACTTCAAGAGCCTGCCTGTGCTATTAATAGTATCAGAAGAAGCACACAAGCACCTGGCTTCAGGTAGCTATACTGTAGGTCCAACTGTGCAGGGTTACACAGTACACTAACTGGAAATACTTCAAGAGCCTGCCTGTGCTATTAATAGTATCAGAAGAAGCACACAAGCACCTGGCTTCAGGTAGCTATACTGCAGGTGCAACTATGCAGGGTACACAGTACACTAACTGGAAATACTTCTCGAGCCTGCCTGTGCTATTAATAGTATCAGAAGAAGCACACAAGCACCTGGCTTCAGGTAGCTATTCTGTAGGTGCAACTGTGCAGGGTACACAGTACACTAACTGGAAATACTTCAAGAGCCTGCCTGTGCTGTTAATAGTATCAGAAGAAGCACACAAGCACCTAGCTTCAGGTAGCTATACTGTAGGTGCAACTGTGCTGGGTACACAGTACACTAACTGGAAATACTTCAAGAGCCTGCCTGTGCTGTTAATAGTTTTAGAAGAAGCACACAAGCACCTGGCTTCAGGTAGCTATACTGTAAGTGCAACTGTGCAGGGTTACACAGTACACTAACTAGAAATACTTCAAGAGCCTGTCTGTGCTATTAATAGTATCAGAAGAGGCACACAAGCACCTGGCTTCAAGTAGCTATACTGTAGGTGCAACTGTGCAGGGTTACACAGTACACTAACTGGAAATACTTCAAGAGCCTGCCTGTGCTGTTAATAGTATCAGAAGAAGCACACAAGCACCTGGCTTCAGATACCTATACTGTAGGTGCAACTGTGCAGGGTTACACAGTACACTAACTGGAAATACTACACAAGCCTGCCTGTGCTATTAATAGTATCAGAAGAAGCACACAAGCACCTGGCTTCAGGTAGCTATTCTGTAGGTGTAACTGTGCAGGGCACACAGTGCACTAACTGGAAATACTTCAAGAGCCTGCCTGTGCTGTTAATTGTATCAGAAGAAGCACACAAGCATCTAGCTTTAGGTAGCTATACTGTAGGTTCAACTGTGCTGGGTACACAGTACACTAACTGGAAATACTTCAAGAGCCTGCCTGTGCTATTAATAGTATCTGAAGAACCACACAAGCACTTGGCTTCAGGTAGCTATACTGTAGGTGCAACTGTGCAAAGTTACACAGTACACTAACTGTAAATACTTCAAGAGTCTGTCTGTGCTATTAATAGTATCTGAAGAAGCACACAAGCACCTGGCTTCAAGTAGCTATACTGTAGGTGCAACTGTGTAGGGTACACAGTACACAAACTGGAAATACTTCAAGACCCTGCCTGTGCTATTAATAGTATCAGAAGAAGAACACAAGCACCTGGCTTCACGTAGCTATACTGTAGGTCCAACTGTGCAGGGTTACACAGTACACTAACTGGAAATACTTCAAGAGCCTGCCTGTGTTATTAATAGTATCAGAAGAAGCACACAAGCACCTGGCTTTAGGTAGCTATACTGTAGGTCCAACTGTGCAGGGTTACACAGTACACTAACTGGAAATACTTCAAGAGCCTGCCTGTGCTATTAATAGTATCAGAAGAAGCACACAAGCACCTGGCTTCAGGTAGCTATTCTGTAGGTGCAACTATGCAAGGTACACAGTACACAAACTGGAACTACTTCAAGAGCCTGCCTGTGCTGTTAATTGTATCAGAAGAAGAACACAAGCATCTAGCTTCAGGTAGCTATACTGTAGGTGCAACTGTGCTGGGTACACAGTACACTAACTGGAAATACTTCAAGAGCCTGCCTGTGCTATTAATAGTATCAGAAGAACCACACAAGCACTTGGCTTCAGGTAGCTATACTGTAGGTGCAACTGTGCAAAGTTACACAGTAAACTAACTGGAAATAATTCAAGAGCCTGCCTGTGCTGTTAATAGTATCAGAAGAAGAACACAAGCACCTGATTTCAGGTAGCTATACTGTAGGTGCAACTGTGCAGGGTTACACAGTACACTAACTGGAAATACTTCAAGAGCCTGCCTGTGCTATTAATAGTATCAGAAGAAGCACACAAGCACCTGGCTTCAGGTAGCTATACTGTAGGTTCAACTGTGCTGGGTACACAGTACACTAACTGGAAATACTTCAAGAGCCTGCCTGTGCTATTAATAGTATCTGAAGAACCACACAAGCACTTGGCTTCAGGTAGCTATACTGTAGGTGCAACTGTGCAAAGTTACACAGTACACTAACTGTAAATACTTCAAGAGTCTGTCTGTGCTATTAATAGTATCTGAAGAAGCACACAAGCACCTGGCTTCAAGTAGCTATACTGTAGGTGCAACTGTGTAGGGTACACAGTACACAAACTGGAAATACTTCAAGACCCTGCCTGTGCTATTAATAGTATCAGAAGAAGAACACAAGCACCTGGCTTCACGTAGCTATACTGTAGGTCCAACTGTGCAGGGTTACACAGTACACTAACTGGAAATACTTCAAGAGCCTGCCTGTGTTATTAATAATATCAGAAGAAGCACACAAGCACCTGGCTTTAGGTAGCTATACTGTAGGTCCAACTGTGCAGGGTTACACAGTACACTAACTGGAAATACTTCAAGAGCCTGCCTGTGCTATTAATAGTATCAGAAGAAGCACACAAGCACCTGGCTTCAGGTAGCTATTCTGTAGGTGCAACTATGCAAGGTACACAGTACACAAACTGGAACTACTTCAAGAGCCTGCCTGTGCTGTTAATTGTATCAGAAGAAGAACACAAGCATCTAGCTTCAGGTAGCTATACTGTAGGTGCAACTGTGCTGGGTACACAGTACACTAACTGGAAATACTTCAAGAGTCTGTCTGTGCTATTAATAGTATCTGAAGAAGCACACAAGCACCTGGCTTCAAGTAGCTATACTGTAGGTGCAACTGTGTAGGGTACACAGTACACAAACTGGAAATACTTCAAGACCCTGCCTGTGCTATTAATAGTATCAGAAGAAGAACACAAGCACCTGGCTTCACGTAGCTATACTGTAGGTCCAACTGTGCAGGGTTACACAGTACACTAACTGGAAATACTTCAAGAGCCTGCCTGTGTTATTAATAATATCAGAAGAAGCACACAAGCACCTGGCTTTAGGTAGCTATACTGTAGGTCCAACTGTGCAGGGTTACACAGTACACTAACTGGAAATACTTCAAGAGCCTGCCTGTGCTATTAATAGTATCAGAAGAAGCACACAAGCACCTGGCTTCAGGTAGCTATTCTGTAGGTGCAACTATGCAAGGTACACAGTACACAAACTGGAACTACTTCAAGAGCCTGCCTGTGCTGTTAATTGTATCAGAAGAAGAACACAAGCATCTAGCTTCAGGTAGCTATACTGTAGGTGCAACTGTGCTGGGTACACAGTACACTAACTGGAAATACTTCAAGAGCCTGCCTGTGCTATTAATAGTATCAGAAGAACCACACAAGCACTTGGCTTCAGGTAGCTATACTGTAGGTGCAACTGTGCAAAGTTACACAGTAAACTAACTGGAAATAATTCAAGAGCCTGCCTGTGCTGTTAATAGTATCAGAAGAAGAACACAAGCACCTGATTTCAGGTAGCTATACTGTAGGTGCAACTGTGCAGGGTTACACAGTACACTAACTGGAAATACTTCAAGAGCCTGCCTGTGCTATTAATAGTATCAGAAGAAGCACACAAGCACCTGGCTTCAGGTAGCTATACTGTAGGTGCAACTGTGCATGTTACACAGTACACTAACTGGAAATACTTCAAGAGCCTGCCTGTGTTCTTAATAGTATCAGAAGAAGCACACAAGCACCTGGCTTCAGGTACCTATTTTGTAGGTGCAACTGTGCAGGGTACACAGTACACTAACTGGAACTACTTCAAGAGCCTGCCTGTGCTGTTAATAGTATCAGAAGAAGCACACAAGCACCTAGCTTCAGGTAGCTATACTGTAGGTGCAACTGTGCATGTTACACAGTACACTAACTGGAAATACTTCAAGAGCCTGCCTGTGTTCTTAATAGTATCAGAAGAAGCACACAAGCACCTGGCTTCAGGTACCTATTTTGTAGGTGCAACTGTGCAGGGTACACAGTACACTAACTAGAACTACTTCAAGAGCCTGCCTGTGCTGTTAATAGTATCAGAAGAAGCACACAAGCACCTAGCTTATGGTAGCTATACTGTAGGTGCAACTGTGCTGGGTACACAGTACACTAACTGGAAATACTTCAAGAGCCTGCCTGTGCTATTAATAGTATCAGAAGAACCACACAAGCACTTGGCTTCAGGTAGCTATACTGTAGGTGCAACTGTGCAAAGTTACACAGTACACTAACTGGAAATACTTCAAGAGCCTGCCTGTGCTGTTAATAGTATCAGAAGAAGCACACAAGCACCTGGCTTCAGGTAGCTATACTGTAGGTGCAACTGTGCAGGGTTACACAGTACACTAACTAGAAATACTTCAAGAGCCTGTCTGTGCTATTAATAGTATCAGAAGAGGCACACAAGCACCTGGCTTCAAGTAGCTATACTGTAGGTGCAACTGTGCAGGGTTACACAGTACACTAACTGGAAATACTTCAAGAGCCTGCCTGTGCTATTAATAGTATCAGAAGAAGCACACAAGCACCTGGCTTCAGGTAGCTATACTGCAGGTGCAACTATGCAGGGTACACAGTACACTAACTGGAAATACTTCAAGAGCCTGCCTGTGCTATTAATAGTATCAGAAGAAGCACACAAGCACCTGGCTTCAGGTAGCTATTCTGTAGGTGCAACTGTGCAAGGTACACAGTACACAAACTGGAACTACTTCAAGAGCCTGCCTGTGCTGTTAATAGTATCAGAAGAAGCACACAAGCACCTAGCTTCAGGTAGCTATACTATAGGTGCAACTGTGCAGGGTACATAGTACACTAACTGGAAATTCTTCAAGAGCCTGCCTGTGCTGTTAATTGTATCAGAAGAAGCACACAAGCATCTAGCTTCAGGAAGCTATACTGTAGGTGCAACTGTGCTGGGTACACAGTACACTAACTGGAAATACTTCAAGAGCCTGCCTGTGCTTTTAATAGTATCAGAAGAAGCACACAAGCACCTGGCTTCAGGTAGCTATACTGCAGGTGCAACTATGCAGGGTCCACAGTACACTAACTGGAAATACTACACAAGCCTGCCTGTGCTATTAATAGTATCGGAAGAACCACACAAGCACTTGGCTTCAGGTAGCTATACTGTAGGTGCAACTGTGCAAAGTTACACAGTACACTAACTGGAAATACTTCAACAGCCTGCCTGTGCTGTTAATAGTATCAGAAGAAGCACACAAGCACCTGGTTTTAAGTAGCTATACTGTAGGTGCAACTGTGCAGGGTTACACAGTACACTAACTGGAAATACTTCAAGAGCCTGTCTGTGCTGTTAATAGTATCAGAAGAAGCACGCAAGCACCTGGCTTTAGGTAGCTATACTGTAGGTGCAACTGTGCAGGGTACACAGTACACAAACTGGAAATACTTCAAGACCCTGCCGGTGCTATTAATAGTTTTAGAAGAAGCACACAAGCACCTGGCTTCACGTAGCTATACTGTAGGTCCAACTGTGCAGGGTTACACAGTACACTAAATGGAAATACTTCAAGAGCCTGCCTGTGCTATTAATAGTATCAGAAGAAGCACACAAGCACCTGGCTTCAGGTAGCTATACTGCAGGTGCAACTATGCAGGGTACACAGTACACTAACTGGAAATACTTCAAGAGCCTGCCTGTGCTGTTAATAGTATCAGAAGAAGCACACAAGCACCTAGCTTCAGGTAGCTATACTGTAGATGAAACTGTGCTGGGTACACAGTACACTAACTGGAAATACTTCAAGAGCCTGCCTGTGCTGTTAATAGTATCAGAAGAGGCACACAAGCACCTGGCTTCAAGTAGCTATACTGTAGGTGCAACTGTGCAGGGTTACACAGTACACTAACTGGAAATACTTCAAGAGCCTGCCTGTGCTGTTAATAGTATCAGAAGAAGCACACAAGCACCTGGCTTCAGATACCTATACTGTAGGTGCAACTGTGCAGGGTTACACAGTACACTAACTGGAAATACTTCAAGAGCCTGCCTATGCTTTTAATAGTATCAGAAGAAGCACACAAGCACCTGGCTTCAGGTAGCTATACTGCAGGTGCAACTATGCAGGGTCTACAGTACACTAACTGGAAATACTACACAAGCCTGCCTGTGCTATTAATAGTATCAGAAGAAGCACACAAGCACCTGGCTTCAGGTAGCTATTCTGTAGGTGTAACTGTGCAGGGTACACAGTGCACTAACTGGAAATACTTCAAGAGCCTGCCTGTGCTGTTAATTGTATCAGAAGAAGCACACAAGCATCTAGCTTCAGGTAGCTATACTGTAGGTGCAACTGTGCTGGGTACACAGTACACTAACTGGAAATACTTCAAGAGCCTGCCTGTGCTATTAATAGTATCAGAAGAACCACACAAGCACTTGGCTTCAGGTAGCTATACTGTAGGTGCAACTGTGCAAAGTTACACAGTGCACTAACTGGAAATACTTCAAGAGCCTGCCTGTGCTGTTAATAGTATCAGAAGAAGCACACAAGCACCTGGCTTCAGGTAGCTATACTGTAGGTGAAACTGTGCAGGGTTACACAGTACACTAACTGTAAATACTTCAAGAGTCTGTCTGTGCTATTAATAGTATCAGAAGAAGCACACAAGCACCTGGCTTCAAGTAGCTATACTGTAGGTGCAACTGTGCAGGGTTACACAGTACACTAACTGGAAATACTTCAAGAGCCTGTCTGTGCTGTTAATAGTATCAGAAGAAGCACGCAAGCACCTGGCTTCAGGTAGCTATACTGTAGGTGCAACTGTGTAGGGTACACAGTACACAAACTGGAAATACTTCAAGACCCTGCCTGTGCTATTAATAGTATCAGAAGAAGCACACAAGCACCTGGCTTCACGTAGCTATACTGTAGGTCCAACTGTGCAGTGTTACACAGTACACTAACTGGAAATACTTCAAGAGCCTGCCTGTGCTATTAATAGTATCAGAAGAAGCACACAAGCACCTGGCTTTAGGTAGCTATACTGTAGGTCCAACTGTGCAGGGTTACACAGTACACTAACTGGAAATACTTCAAGAGCCTGCCTGTGCTATTAATAGTATCAGAAGAAGCACACAAGCACCTGGCTTCAGGTAGCTATTCTGTAGGTGCAACTATGCAAGGTACACAGTACACAAACTGGAACTACTTCAAGAGCCTGCCTGTGCTGTTAATTGTATCAGAAGAAGCACACAAGCATCTAGCTTCAGGTAGCTATACTGTAGGTGCAACTGTGCTGGGTACACAGTACACTAACTGGAAATACTTCAAGAGCCTGCCTGTGCTATTAATAGTATCAGAAGAACCACACAAGCACTCGGCTTCAGGTAGCTATACTGTAGGTGCAACTGTGCAAAGTTACACAGTACACTAACTTTAAATACTTCAAGAGCCTGCCTGTGCTGTTAATAGTATCAGAAGAAGCACACAAGCACCTGGCTTCAGGTAGCTATACTGTAGGTGAAACTGTGCAGGGTTACACAGTACACTAACTGGAAATACTTCAAGAGCCTGTCTGTGCTGTTAATAGTATCAGAAGAAGCACGCAAGCACCTGGCTTCAGGTAGCTATACTGTAGGTGCAACTGTGCAGGGTACACAGTACACAAACTGGAAATACTTCAAGACCCTGCCTGTGCTATTAATAGTATCAGAAGAAGCACACAAGCACCTGGCTTCACGTAGCTATACTGTAGGTCCAACTGTACAGGGTTACACAGTACACTAACTGGAAATACTTCAAGAGCCTGCCTGGGCTGTTAATAGTATCAGAAGAAGCACACAAGCACCTGGCTTCAGGTAACTATACTGTAGGTGCAACTGTGCAGGGTACACAGTACACTAACTGGAAATACTTCAAGAGCCTGCCTGTGCTATTAATAGTATCAGAAGAAGCACACAAGCACCTGGCTTCAGGTAGCTATACTGTAGGTCCAACTGTGCAGGGTTACACAGTACACTAACTGGAAATACTTCAAGAGCCTGCCTGTGCTATTAATAGTATCAGAAGAAGCACACAAGCACCTGGCTTCAGGTAGCTATTCTGTAGGTGCAACTATGCAAGGTACACAGTACACAAACTGGAATTACTTCAAGAGCCTGCCTGTGCTGTTAATAGTATCAGAAGAAGCACACAAGCACCTAGCTTCAGGTAGCTATACTATAGGTGCAACTGTGCAGGGTACATAGTACACTAACTGGAAATTCTTCAAGAGCCTGCCTGTGCTGTTAATTGTATCAGAAGAAGCACACAAGCATCTAGCTTCAGGTACCTATACTGTAGGTGCAACTGTGCTGGGTACACAGTACACTAACTGGAAATACTTCAAGAGCCTGCCGGTGCTTTTAATAGTATCAGAAGAAGCACACAAGCACCTGGCTTCAGGTAGCTATACTGCAGGTGCAACTATGCAGGGTCCACAGTACACTAACTGGAAATACTACACAAGCCTGCCTGTGCTATTAATAGTATCGGAAGAACCACACAAGCACTTGGCTTCAGGTAGCTATACTGTAGGTGCAACTGTGCTGTCACGGGCATGGCCAGAGCGGAGGCTGTTGGAGAGGACTGTGTGCAAGCCTGTTGCCCACCGATTATGGGCCCTAGCATTTGAGGTGAATGAGAAATCCAGTCTGAACTGTATTAATCGGACTCAGTCATGTATATATTGTATGGGGACTCCTTACTGTATATTTGTGTCCCTGAAGAGGGAGGGGGGATTCCTCCAGCATCCCCCTGCTGATAAGACTGATTCATTCTGCTGGGACACATCCTGTGAGGAGATGCTGGTGTTATCAACATGTGTTTATGTTAATTGAGAGAGCTGATCACATTAGCCACCAGCCCTGGCTAATAGACGAGTGGTCTAGGCTGAGGAGGGGGGAGATTGTTGTTTGTATTGTTAATTGTATTAATGTGTGAAGCTCGGTGCCCACAAGACTGTCATCTGGTCTGGGTACATTTTGTAGTAAATTAGGTCATGTTAATTAGGTTAGCTTTGAGTCATCCCTGCTGTATAAAGGTCTGTGAGATCTCAAAATAAAGGTAGTTCTGATGTACTCCAAGACTGGTGTTGTCTAGTTCTTGGGGTTCCTATAGCCAGATCCATTGGACTCGTGTTCCAGAACTTAGGAAGCGGTATATGACAGAAGCACTCAAGCGGAGTGTGGGGCGTTCCGTGACATTGGTGGCAAGCAGCGGGAAAGCTTCCTGAAGTCTGGGACATCCAAACTTCCATCTGGATCCAAGGTCCAGATAGCAGAAGAGGAGAGGTACAGATACCAGCCGCCATGGATGAGGAATTCAGAAGGAGGTTGCGAGAGATGCAGATACAGCACAGAGGACCAGTATCGGAGCAGGTCCTGCTGGGATGGTGTGATTCTATTCGCTGCAAACTCTGGAAGGAAGCGCTAGCCCGTGAGCAGCGACACCAGGGAAAAGTTCTCCCCTCCATCGAGGAAAGGTACTGGTCGCAGTACGGACTGCGGGTGCGGTTTTTGGGAGAAAAAACACACAAGAAGCAGACAGCTGAATTAAGCAGGCTGGTCTGGGCAGAGATGAAGCTGGATGAGAGCTACAGAGCCCTCCGGTGGCATGTATCTCAAGCATGTCCCTGGATAGCGGATGACAGCCCAACGGAAGGCTTAAGCTACGGCGGCTTGGGACTGTTGTTTGTGAAGCTGACAGGGGACCCTAACTTTGGGAGTGATTTGGAGCGGCGGGTGGACGAAATCATGGATTTCAGAGAAGGGCTACTGAACATTTCGGAAGTGCACTGGGCACAGGAAGATTTGGAGTTTCTGGCCGTTCAGGAATGGGAGCTAGAGATCGCCTACAGACGGCTGCTAGACATTGCTCAGCGCCAGGGCTGGGCTCCCTTTGCCTGGGACTATCAGGAAATACCAGCTGACAACCCTGAAATCCTGGCTGAAGAGTCGGCAATGTGGCAGAGCGATAGTGTGCTTTGCCAACCTGCCCCCACAGCTATGGAGGCGGAGGTCTTATGGCGGATGCAGCAAGTGCTGACTGACCTTGATGATCCTGTTTCTGCATGGGATGATCTTGGATGGAGGAATGTGCCTGTCCAGCAGCATGCCAGAGAAT
The DNA here is from genome assembly GCF_042186555.1 of Aquarana catesbeiana. Lineage (NCBI taxonomy): Eukaryota > Metazoa > Chordata > Amphibia > Anura > Ranidae > Aquarana > Aquarana catesbeiana. The sequence goes on from NC_133324.1 coordinate 647,981,005, forward strand.
CTGCAGTGGAAAATCTGGAGATTGCCATCCCCAAAACTGAAGTGCTGACAACAGGGCAGAGCTCTGCTAACCTCTGCCCAGCATTGATAACATCTTCTGGGTTCCATGGACAGGAGATGGTGAACCTCCATCCCCAGACACCAGTTGCAGAGACAGGGGATTTGATAGACTTTTCTGCTGAGGAAGAACCATCGGGTGAGCCCCCAGCAGAAGAGTTGGGATTAGGGCCAACTTCATTGCGCTCTGCTCAGCACTGATGGCATCTTCTGAGTTCCACGGACAGGAGATGGTGAACCTCTATCCACAGACACCAGTTATAGAGGTAGAGGATTTAATAGACTTTTCTGCTGAGGAAGAACAACCTGATGAGCCTCCAGCAGAAGAGCTGCTATCAGGGCCAAAGTTCACTGTGTTCTGCCCAGCACCAACAGTGGCTTCAGCCTTCCTGAGAGAAGAGGTAGTCAGCCTTTCTCCCACAACACTGACAGGGACATGTGATTTTCTGCCAGCAGCATCTATGGAGTTAAAACAAACTTCTCCAGCTGAAGATCTGGTAACTGAACAGAGGGTCCAAGACCTCTGTCCCACACTTTTACCAATTCCAGAGACTGGGGATTTAATAGACGTTTCTGTAGAGGAGGAACCACCTGGCAAACCCCCAGCAGAAGTGCTGGCAACCGGACAGAGGGTCCAAGACCTCTGCCCCACACCTGCAGCAATTGTGGAGGCCCAAGGTGAGGAGGTGGCAGTCTATCGCGAGCTGCAGATCAGAATCCAAGGAGAGAATGCAGTCATCACCTCACAACTGCAGCTTGATCTGGTGTCGGTTGATGGGGCTTCAGTCCCCACCTGTATACCCCAGGGATGCTGGGCAGTCGGCCCAGATCCCCAACAGCAGGATGGAGTGAGCCCAGTCCCCCTGTCTTCTCTCCAGCGGCAGAAAGGATTCCAGGGAGAAGGGCCAGTCCGGGCCTCTCCCCAGCGGCAGATATGTTCTCTGAGAGAGGCAGAGGATGGCTGGGCGAGTAATGCACTGTTTGGGATGATTTGTTTGGGGTACTGTGTGGGTACAGGCAGTAGAGGACTGGAGCTGTGGACTAACTTTGGAGTCAACCCGTCTGGGGTCTCCTCCTGTGTTAGTCTCCTGCCGAAAGGGGAGAAATGTCACGGGCAAGGCCAGAGCGGAGGCTGTTGGAGAGGACTGTGTGCAAGCCTGTTGCCCACCGATTATGGGCCCTAGCATTTGAGCTGAATGAGAAATCCAGTCTGAACTGTATTAATCGGACTCAGACATGTATATATTGTATGGGGACTCCTTACTGTATATTTGTGTCCCTGAAGAGGGAGGGGGGATTCCTCCAGCAGCCCCCTGCTGATAAGACTGATTCATTCTGCTGGGACACATCCTGTGAGGAGATGCTGGTGTTATCAACATGTGTTTATGTTAATTGAGAGAGCTGATCACATTAGCCACCAGCCCTGGCTAATAGACGAATGGTCTAGGCTGAGGAGGGGGGAGATTGTTGTTTGTATTGTTAATTGTATTAATGTGTGAAGCTCGGTGCCCACAAGACTGTCATCTGGTCTGGGTACATTTTGTAGTAAATTAGGTCATGTTAATTAGGTTAGCTTTGAGTCATCCCTGCTGCATAAAGGTCTGTGAGATCTCAAAATAAAGGTAGTTCTGATGTACTCCAAGACTGGTGTTGTCTAGTTCTTGGGGTTCCTATAGCCAGATCCATCGGACTCGTGTTCCAGAACTTAGGAAGCGGTATATGACGGAAGCACTCAAGCGGAGTGTGGGGCGTTCCGTGACATGTGCAAAGTTACACAGTACACTAACTGGAAATACTTCAAGAGCCTGCCTGTGCTGTTAATAGTATCAGAAGAAGCACACAAGCACCTGGCTTCAGGTAGCTATACTGTAGGTGCAACTGTGCAGGGTACACAGTACACTAACTGGATATACTTCAAGAGCCTGCCTGTGCTATTAATATTATCAGAAGAAGCACACAAGCACCTGGCTTCAGGTAGCTATACTGTAGGTCCAACTGTGCAGGGTTACACAGTACACTAACTGGAAATACTTCAAGAGCCTGCCTGTGCTATTAATAGTATCAGAAGAAGCACACAAGCACCTGGCTTCAGGTAGCTATACTGCAGGTGCAACTATGCAGGGTACACAGTACACTAACTGGAAATAATTCTCGAGACTGCCTGTGCTATTAATAGTATCAGAAGAAGCACACAAGCACCTGGCTTCACGTAGCTATACTGTAGGTGCAACTGTGCAGGGTTACACAGTACACTAACTGGAAATACTTCAAGAGCCTGCCTGTGCTGTTAATAGTATCAGAAGAAGCACACAAGCACCTGGCTTCAGATACCTATACTGTAGGTGAAACTGAGCAGGGTTACACAGTACACTAACTGGAAATACTTCAAGAGCCTGCCTGTACTTTTAAAAGTATCAGAAGAAGCACACAAGCACCTGGCTTAAGGTAGCTATACTGCAGGTGCAACTATGCAGGGTCCACAGTACACTAACTGGAAATACTACACAAGCCTGCCTGTGCTATTAATAGTATCAGAAGAAGCCCACAAGCACCTGGCTTCAGGTAGCTATTCTGTAGGTGTAACTGTGCAGGGTACACAGTGCACTAACTGGAAATACTTTACGAGCCTGCCTGTGCTGTTAATTGTATCAGAAGAAGCACACAAGCATCTAGCTTCAGGTAGCTATACTGTAGGTGCAACTGTGCTGGGTACACAGTACACTAACTGGAAATACTTCAAGAGCCTGCCTGTGCTATTAATAGTATCAGAAGAACCACACAAGCACTTGGCTTCAGGTAGCTATACTGTAGGTGCAACTGTGCAAAGTTACACAGTACACTAACTGGAAATACTTTAAGAGCCTGCCTGTGCTGTTAATAGTATCAGAAGAAGCACACAAGCACCTGGCTTCAGGTAGCTATACTGTAGGTGAAACTGTGCAGGGTTACACAGTACACTAACTGGAAATACTTCAAGAGTCTGTCTATGCTATTAATAGTATCAGAAGAAGCACACAAGCACCTGGCTTCAAGTAGCTATACTGTAGGTGCAACTGTGCAGGGTTACACAGTACACTAACTGGAAATAATTCAAGAGCCTGTCTGTGCTGTTAATAGTATCAGAAGAAGCACGCAAGCACCTGACTTCAGGTAGCCATACTGTAGGTGCAACTGTGCAGGGTACACAGTACACAAACTGGAAATACTTCAAGACCCTGCCTGTGCTATTAATAGTATCAGAAGAAGCACACAAACACCTGGCTTCACGTAGCTATACTGTAGGTCCAACTGTGCAGGGTTACACAGTACACTAACTGGAAATACTTCAAGAGCCTGCCTGTGCTGTTAATAGTATCAGAAGAAGCACACAAGCACTTGGCTTCAGGTAGCTATACTGAAGGTGCAACTGTGCAGGGTACACAGTACACTAACTGGAAATACTTCAAGAGCCTGCCTGTGCTATTAATAGTATCAGAAGAAGCACACAAGCACCTGGCTTCAGGTAGCTATACTGTAGGTCCAACTATGCAGGGTTACACAGTACACTAACTGGAAATACTTCAAGAGCCTGCCTGTGCTATTAATAGTATCAGAAGAAGCACACAAGCACCTGGCTTCAGGTAGCTATACTGTAGGTGCAACTATGCAGGGTACACAGTACACTAACTGGAAATACTTCACAAGCCTGCCTGTGCTATTAATAGTATCAGAAGAAGCACACAAGCACCTGGCTTCAGGTAGCTATTCTGTAGGTGCAACTGTGCAGGGTACGCAGTACACTAACTGGAACTACTTCAAGAGCCTGCCTGTGCTGTTAATAGTATCAGAAGAAGCACACAAGCACCTAGCTTCAGGTAGCTATACTGTAGGTGCAACTGTGCTGGGTAACACAGTACACTAACTGGAAATACTTCAAGAGCCTGCCTGTGCTATTAATAGTATCAGAAGAACCACACAAGCACTTGGCTTCAGGTAGCTATACTGTAGGTGCAACTGTGCAAAGTTACACAGTACACTAACTGGAAATACTTCAAGAGCCTGCCTGTGCTGTTAATAGTATCAGAAGAAGCACACAAGCACCTGACTTCAGGTAGCTATACTGTAGGTGCAACTGTGCAGGGTTACACAGTACACTAACTGGAAATACTTCAAGAGCCTGCCTGTGCTATTAATAGTATCAGAAGAAGCACACAAGCACCTGGCTTCAGGTAGCTATACTGTAGGTGCAACTGTGCAGATTACACAGTACACTAACTGGAAATACTTCAAGAGCCTGCCTGTGTTCTTAATAGTATCAGAAGAAGCACACAAGCACAAGGCTTCAGGTACCTATTTTGTAGGTGCAACTGTGCAGGGTACACAGTACACTAACTGGAACTACTTCAAGAGCCTGCCTGTGCTGTTAATAGTATCAGAAGAAGCACACAAGCACCTAGCTTCAGGTAGCTATACTGTAGGTGCAACTGTGCTGGGTACACAGTACACTAACTGGAAATACTTCAAGAGCCTGCCTGTGCTATTAATAGTATCAGAAGAAGCACACAAGCACCGGGCTTCAGGTAGCTATACTGCAGGTGCAACTATGCAGGGTACACAGTACACTATCTGGAAATAATTCATGAGCCTGCCTGTCCTATTAATAGTATCAGAAGAAGCACACAAGCACCTGGCTTCAGGTAGCTATTCTGTAGGGGCAACTGTGCTGGGTACACAGTACACTAACTGGAAATACTTCAAGAGCCTGCCTGTGCTATTAATAGTATCAGAAGAACCACACAAGCACTTGGCTTCAGGTAGCTTTACTGTAGGTGCAACTGTGCAAAGTTACTCAGTACACTAACTGGAAATACTTTAAGAGCCTGACTGTTATGTTAATAGTATCAGAAGAAGCACACAAGCACCTGGCTTCAGGTAGCTATACTGTAGGTGTAACTGTGCAGGGTTACACAGTACACTAACTGGAAATACTTCAAGAGCCTGTCTGTGCTGTTAATAGTATCAGAAGAAGCACACAAGCACCTGGCTTCAAGTAGCTATACTGTAGCTGCAACTGTGCAGGGTTACACAGTACACTAACTGGAAATACTTCAAGAGCCTGCCTGTGCTGTTAATAGTATCAGAAGAAGCACGCAAGCACCTGGCTTCAGGTAGCTATACTGCAGGTGCAACTATGCAGGGTACACAGTACACTAACTGGAAATAATTCATGAGCCTGCCTGTCCTATTAATAGTATCAGAAGAAGCACACAAGCACCTGGCTTCAGGTAGCTATTCTGTAGGTGCAACTGTGCTGGGTACACAGTACACTAACTGGAAATACTTCAAGAGCCTGCCTGTGCTATTAATAGTATCAGAAGAACCACACAAGCACTTGGCTTCAGGTAGCTATACTGTAGGTGCAACTGTGCAAAGTTACACAGTGCACTAACTGGAAATACTTCAAGAGCCTGCCTGTGCTGTTAATAGTATCAGAAGAAGCACACAAGCACCTGGCTTCAGGTAGCTATACTGTAGGTGAAACTGTGCAGGGTTACACAGTACACTAACTGTAAATACTTCAAGAGTTTGTCTGTGCTATTAATAGTATCAGAAGAAGCACACAAGCACCTGGCTTCAAGTTGCTATACTGTAGGTGCAACTGTGCAGGGTTACACAGTACACTAACTGGAAATACTTCAAGAGCCTGTCTGTGCTGTTAATAGTATCAGAAGAAGCACGCAAGCACCTGGCTTCAGGTAGCTATACTGTAGGTGCAACTGTGTAGGGTACACAGTACACAAACTGGAAATACTTCAAGACCCTGCCTGTGCTATTAATAGTATCAGAAGAAGCACACAAGCACCTGGCTTCACGTAGCTATACTGTAGGTCCAACTGTGCAGTGTTACACAGTACACTAACTGGAAATACTTCAAGAGCCTGCCTGTGCTATTAATAGTATCAGAAGAAGCACACAAGCACCTGGCTTCACGTAGCTATACTGTAGGTCCAACTGTGCAGTGTTACACAGTACACTAACTGGAAATACTTCAAGAGCCTGCCTGTGCTATTAATAGTATCAGAAGAAGCACACAAGCACCTGGCTTCAGGTAGCTATTCTGTAGGTGCAAATATGCAAGGTACGCAGTACACAAACTGGAACTACTTCAAGAGCCTGCCTGTGCTGTTAATTGTATCAGAAGAAGCACACAAGCATCTAGCTTCAGGTAGCTATACTGTAGGTGCAACTGTGCTGGGTACACAGTACACTAACTGGAAATACTTCAAGAGCCTGCCTGTGCTATTAATAGTATCAGAAGAACCACACAAGCACTTGGCTTCAGGTAGCTATACTGTAGGTGCAACTGTGCAAAGTTACACAGTACACTAACTGGAAATACTTCAAGAGCCTGCCTGTGCTGTTAATAGTATCAGAAGAAGCACACAAGCACCTGGCTTCAGGTAGCTATACTGTAGGTGAAACTGTGCAGGGTTACACAGTACACTAACTGGAAATACTTCAAGAGTCTGTGCTATTAATAGTATCAGAAGAAGCACACAAGCACCCGGCTTCAAGTAGCTATACTGTAGGTGCAACTGTGCAGGGTTACACAGTACACTAACTGGAAATACTTCAAGAGCCTGTCTGTGCTGTTAATAGTATCAGAAGAAGCACGCAAGCACCTGTCTTCAGGTAGCTATACTGTAGGTGCAACTGTGCAGGGTACACAGTACACAAACTGGAAATACTTCAAGACCCTGCCTGTGCTATTAATAGTATCAGAAGAAGCACACAAGCACCTGGCTTCACGTAGCTATACTGTAGGTCCAACTGTGCAGGGTTACACAGTACACTAACTGGAAATACTTCAAGAGCCTGCCTGGGCTGTTAATAGTATCAGAAGAAGCACACAAGCACCTGGCTTCAGGTAGCTATACTGTAGGTGCAACTGTGCAGGGTACACAGTACACTAACTGGAAATACTTCAAGAGCCTGCCTGTGCTATTAATAGTATCAGAAGAAGCACACAAGCACCTGGCTTCAGGTAGCTATACTGTAGGTCCAACTGTGCAGAGTTACACAGTACACTAACTGGAAATACTTCAAGAGCCTGCCTGTGCTATTAATAGTATCAGAAGAAGCACACAAGCACCTGGCTTCAGGTAGCTATTCTGTAGGTGCAACTATGCAAGGTACACAGTACACAAACTGGAACTACTTCAAGAGCCTGCCTGTGCTGTTAATAGTATCAGAAGAAGCACACAAGCACCTAGCTTCAGGTAGCTATACTATAGGTGCAACTGTGCAGGGTACATAGTACACTAACTGGAAATTCTTCAAGAGCCTGCCTGTGCTGTTAATTGTATCAGAAGAAGCACACAAGCATCTAGCTTCAGGTAGCTATACTGTAGGTGCAACTGTGCTGGGTACACAGTACACTAACTGGAAATACTTCAAGAGCCTGCCGGTGCTTTTAATAGTATCAGAAGAAGCACACAAGCACCTGGCTTCAGGTAGCTATAATGCAGGTGCAACTATGCAGGGTCCACAGTACACTAACTGGAAATACTACACAAGCCTGCCTGTGCTATTAATAGTATCGGAAGAACCACACAAGCACTTGGCTTCAGATAGCTATACTGTAGATGCAACTGTGCAAAGTTACACAGTACACTAACTGGAAATACTTCAAGAGCCTGCCTGTGCTGTTAATAGTATCAGAAGAAGCACACAAGCACCTGGCCTCAGGTAGCTTTACTGTAGGTGTAACTGTGCAGGGTTACACAGTACACTAACTGGAAATGCTTCAATAGCCTGTCTGTGCTATTAATAGTATCAGAAGAAGCACACAAGCACCTGGTTTTAAGTAGCTATACTGTAGGTGCAACTGTGCAGGGTTACACAGTACACTAACTGGAAATACTTCAAGAGCCTGTCTGTGCTGTTATTAGTATCAGAAGAAGCACGGAAGCACCTGGCTTCAGGTAGCTATACTGTAGGTGCAACTGTGCAGGGTACACAGTACACAAACTGGAAATACTTCAAGACCCTGCCTGTGCTATTAATAGTATCAGAAGAAGCACACAAGCACCTGGCTTCACGTAGCTATACTGTAGGTCCAACAGTGCAGGGTTACACAGTACACTAAATGGAAATACTTCAAGAGCCTGCCTGTGCTGTTAATAGTATCAGAAGAAGCACACAAGCACCTGGCTTCAGGTAGCTATACTGTAGGTGCAACTGTGCAGGGTACACAGTACACTAACTGGATATACTTCAAGAGCCTGCCTGTGCTATTAATAGTATCAGAAGAAGCACACAAGCACCTGGCTTCAGGTAGCTATACTGTATGTCCAACTGTGCAGGGTTACACAGTACACTAACTGGAAATACTTCAAGAGCCTGCCTGTGTTTTAATAGTATCAGAAGAAGCACACAAGCACCTGGCTTCAGGTAGCTATACTGCAGGTGCAACTATGGAGGGTACACAGTACACTAACTGGAAATAATTCTCGAGCCTGCCTGTGCTATTAATAGTATCAGAAGAAGCACGCAAGCACCTGGCTTCAGGTAGCTATTCTGTAGGTGCAACTGTGCAGGGTACACAGTACACTAACTGGATATACTTCAAGAGCCTGCCTGTGCTATTAATAGTATCAGAAGAAGCACACAAGCACCTGGCTTCAGGTAGCTATACTGTATGTCCAACTGTGCAGGGTTACACAGTACACTAACTGGAAATACTTCAAGAGCCTGCCTGTGTTTTAATAGTATCAGAAGAAGCACACAAGCACCTGGCTTCAGGTAGCTATACTGCAGGTGCAACTATGCAGGGTACACAGTACACTAACTGGAAATAATTCTCGAGCCTGCCTGTGCTATTAATAGTATCAGAAGAAGCACGCAAGCACCTGGCTTCAGGTAGCTATTCTGTAGGTGCAACTGTGCAGGGTACACAGTACACTAACTGGAAATACTTCAAGAGCCTGCCTGTGCTGTTAATAGTATCAGAAGAAGCACACAAGCACCTAGCTTCAGGTAGCTATACTGTAGGTGCAACTGTGCTGGGTACACAGTACACTAACTGGAAATACTTCAAGAGCCTGCCTGTGCTGTTAATAGTATCAGAAGAGGCACACAAGCACCTGGCTTCAGATACCTATACTGTAGGTGAAACTGAGCAGGGTTACACAGTACACTAACTGGAAATACTTCAAGAGCCTGCCTGTGCTTTTAATAGTATCAGAAGAAGCACACAAGCACCTGGCTTAAGGTAGCTATACTGCAGGTGCAACTATGCAGGGTCCACAGTACACTAACTGGAAATACTACACAAGCCTGCCTGTGCTATTAATAGTATCAGAAGAAGCCCACAAGCACCTGGCTTCAGGTAGCTATTCTGTAGGTGTAACTGTGCAGGGTACACAGTGCACTAACTGGAAATACTTCAAGAGCCTGCCTGTGCTGTTAATTGTATCAGAAGAAGCACACAACATCTAGCTTCAGGTAGCTATACTGTAGGTGCAACTGTGCTGGGTACACAGTACACTAACTGGAAATACTTCAAGAGCCTGCCTGTGCTATTAATAGTATCAGAAGAACCACACAAGCAATTGGCTTCAGGTAGCTATACTGTAGGTGCAACTGTGCAAAGTTACACAGTACACTAACTGGAAATACTTCAAGAGCCTGCCTGTGCTGTTAATAGTATCAGAAGAAGCACACAAGCACTTGGCTTCAGGTAGCTATACTGTAGGTGCAACTGTGCAGGGTACACAGTACACTAACTGGAAATACTTCAAGAGCCTGCCTGTGCTATTAATAGTATCAGAAGAAGCACACAAGCACCTGGCTTCAGGTAGCTATACTGTAGGTCCAACTGTGCAGGGTTACACAGTACACTAACTGGAAATACTTCAAGAGCCTGCCTGTGCTATTAATAGTATCAGAAGAACCACACAAGCACTTGGCTTCAGGTAGCTATACTGTAGGTGAAACTGTGCAGGGTTACACAGTACACTAACTGGAAATACTTCAAGAGTCTGTCTGTGCTATTAATAGTATCAGAAGAAGCACACAAGCACCCGGCTTCAAGTAGCTATACTGTAGGTGCAACTGTGCAGGGTTACACAGTACACTAACTGGAAATACTTCACGAGCCTGTCTGTGCTGTTAATAGTATCAGAAGAAGCACGCAAGCACCTGTCTTCAGGTAGCTATACTGTAGGTGCAACTGTGCAGGGTACACCGTACACAAACTGGAAATACTTCAAGACCCTGCCTGTGCTATTAATAGTATCAGAAGAAGCCCACAAGCACCTGGCTTCACGTAGCTATACTGTAGGTCCAACTGTGCAGGGTTACACAGTACACTAACTGGAAATACTTCAAGAGCCTGCCTGGGCTGTTAATAGTATCAGAAGAAGCACACAAGCACCTGGCTTCAGGTAGCTATACTGTAGGTGCAACTGTGCAGGGTACACAGTACACTAACTGGAAATACTTCAAGAGCCTGCCTGTGCTATTAATAGTATCAGAAGAAGCACACAAGCACCTGGCTTCAGGTAGCTATACTGTAGGTCCAACTGTGCAGAGTTACACAGTACACTAACTGGAAATACTTCAAGAGCCTGCCTGTGCTATTAATAGTATCAGAAGAAGCACACAAGCACCTGGCTTCAGGTAGCTATTCTGTAGGTGCAACTATGCAAGGTACACAGTACACAAACTGGAACTACTTCAAGAGCCTGCCTGTGCTGTTAATAGTATCAGAAGAAGCACACAAGCACCTAGCTTCAGGTAGCTATACTATAGCTGCAACTGTGCAGGGTACATAGTACACTAACTGGAAATTCTTCAAGAGCCTGCCCGTGCTGTTAATTGTATCAGAAGAAGCACACAAGCATCTAGCTTCAGGTAGCTATACTGTAGGTGCAACTGTGCTGGGTACACAGTACACTAACTGGAAATACTTCAAGAGCCTGCCGGTGCTTTTAATAGTATCAGAAGAAGCACACAAGCACCTGGCTTCAGGTATCTATACTGCAGGTGCAACTATGCAGGGTCCACAGTACACTAACTGGAAATACTACACAAGCCTGCCTGTGCTATTAATAGTATCGGAAGAACCACACAAGCACTTGGCTTCAGGTAGCTATACTGTAGGTGCAACTGTGCAAAGTTACACAGTACACTAACTGGAAATACTTCAAGAGCCTGCCTGTGCTGTTAATAGTATCAGAAGAAGCACACAAGCACGTGGCTTCAGGTAGCTTTACTGTAGGTGTAACTGTGCAGGGTTACACAGTACACTAACTGGAAATGCTTCAATAGCCTGTCTGTGCTATTAATAGTATCAGAAGAAGCACACAAGCACCTGGTTTTAAGTAGCTATACTGTAGATGCAACTGTGCAGGGTTACACAGTACACTAACTGGAAATACTTCAAGAGCCTGCCTGTGCTATTAATAGTATCAGAAGAAGCACACAAGCACCTGGCTTCACGTAGCTATACTGTAGGTCCAACAGTGCAGGGTTACACAGTACACTAAATGGAAATACTTCAAGAGCCTGCCTGTGCTGTTAATAGTATCAGAAGAAGCACACAAGCACCTGACTTCAGGTAGCTATACTGTAGGTGCAACTGTGCAGGGTACACAGTACACTAACTGGATATACTTCAAGAGCCTGCCTGTGCTATTAATAGTATCAGAAGAAGCACACAAGCACCTGGCTTCAGGTAGCTATACTGTAGGTCCAACTGTGCATTGTTACACAGTACACTAACTGGAAATACTTCAAGGGCCTGCCTGTGCTTTAATAGTATCAGAAGAAGCACACAAGCACCTGGCTTCAGGTAGCTATACTGCAGGTGCAACTATGCAGGGTACACAGTACACTAACTGGAAATAATTCTCGAGCCTGCCTGTGCTATTAATAGTATCAGAAGAAGCACGCAAGCACCTGGCTTCAGGTAGCTATTCTGTAGGTGCAACTGTGCAGGGTACACAGTACACTAACTGGAAATACTTCAAGAGCCTGCCTGTGCTGTTAATAGTATCAGAAGAAGCACACAAGCACCTAGCTTCAGGTAGCTATACTGTAGGTGCAACTGTGCTGGGTACACAGTACACTAACTGGAAATACTTCAAGAGCCTGCCTGTGCTGTTAATAGTATCAGAAGAGGCACACAAGCACCTGGCTTCAAGTAGCTATACTGTAGGTGCAACTGTGCAGGGTTACACAGTACACTAACTGGAAATACTTCAAGAGCCTGCCTGTGCTGTTAATAGTATCAGAAGAAGCACACAAGCACCTGGCTTCAGATACCTATACTGTAGGTGAAACTGAGCAGGGTTACACAGTACACTAACTGGAAATACTTCAAGAGCCTGCCTGTGCTTTTAATAGTATCAGAAGAAGCACACAAGCACCTGGCTTAAGGTAGCTATACTGCAGGTGCAACTATGCAGGGTCCACAGTACACTAACTGGAAATACTACACAAGACTGCCTGTGCTATATATAGTATCAGAAGAAGCCCACAAGCACCTGGCTTCAGGTAGCTATTCTGTAGGTGTAACTGTGCAGGGTACACAGTGCACTAACTGGAAATACTTCAAGAGCCTGCCTGTGCTGTTAATTGTATCAGAAGAAGCACACAAGCATCTAGCTTCAGGTAGCTATACTGTAGGTGCAACTGTGCTGGGTACACAGTACACTAACTGGAAATACTTCAAGAGCCTGCCTGTGCTATTAATAGTATCAGAAGAACCACACAAGCACTTGGCTTCAGGTAGCTATACTGTAGGTGCAACTGTGCAAAGTTACACAGTACACTAACTGGAAATAATTCAAGAGCCTGCCTGTGCTGTTAATAGTATCAGAAGAAGCACACAAGCACTTGACTTCAGGTAGCTATACTGTAGGTGCAACTGTGCAGGGTACACAGTACACTAACTGGAAATACTTCAAGAGCCTGCCTGTGCTATTAATAGTATCAGAAGAAGCACACAAGCACCTGGCTTCAGGTAGCTATACTGTAGGTCCAACTGTGCTGGGTTACACAGTACACTAACTGGAAATACTTCAAGAGCCTGCCTGTGCTATTAATAGTATCAGAAGAAGCACACAAGCACCTGGCTTCAGGTAGCTATACTGTAGGTGCAACTATGCAGGGTACACAGTACACTAACTGGAAATACTTCACAAGCCTGCCTGTGCTATTAATAGTATCAGAAGAAGGACACAAGCACCTGGCTTCAGGTAGCTATTCTTTAGGTGCAACTGTGCAGGGTACACAGTACACTAACTGGAACTACTTCAAGAGCCTGCCTGTGCTATTAATAGTATCAGAAGAACCACACAAGCAATTGGCTTCAGGTAGCTATACTGTAGGTGCAACTGTGCAAAGTTACACAGTACACTAACTGGAAATACTTCAAGAGCCTGCCTGTGCTGTTAATAGTATCAGAAGAAGCACACAAGCACCTGACTTCAGGTAGCTATACTGTAGGTGCAACTGTGCAGGGTTACACAGTACACTAACTGGAAATACTTCAAGAGCCTGCCTGTGCTATTAATAGTATCAGAAGAATCACACAAGCACCTGGCTTCAGGTAGCTATACTGTAGGTGCAACTGTGCAGGTTACACAGTACACTAACTGGAAATACTTCAAGAGCCTGCCTGTGTTCTTAATAGTATCAGAAGAAGCACACAAGCACCTGGCTTCAGGTACCTATTTTGTAGGTGCAACTGTGCAGGGTACACAGTACACTAACTGGAACTACTTCAAGAGCCTGCCTGTGCTGTTAATAGTATCTGAAGAAGCACACAAGCACCTAGCTTCAGGTAGCTATACTGTAGGTGCAACTGTGCTGGGTACACAGTGCACTAACTGGAAATACTTCAAGAGCCTGCCTGTGCTATTAATAGTATCAGAAGAACCACACAAGCACTTGGCTTCAGGTAGCTATACTGTAGGTGCAACTGTGCAAAGTTACACAGTACACTAACTGGAAATACTTCAAGAGCCTGCCTGTGCTATTAATAGTATCAGAAGAAGCACACAAGCACCTGGCTTCAGGTAGCTATACTGCAGGTGCAACTATGCAGGGTACACAGTACACTAACTGGAAATAATTCATGAGCCTGCCTGTCCTATTAATAGTATCAGAAGAAGCACACAAGCACCTGGCTTCAGGTAGCTATTCTGTAGGGGCAACTGTGCTGGGTACACAGTACACTAACTGGAAATACTTCAAGAGCCTGCCTGTGCTATTAATAGTATCAGAAGAACCACACAAGCACTTGGCTTCAGGTAGCTTTACTGTAGGTGCAACTGTGCAAAGTTACTCAGTACACTAACTGGAAATACTTTAAGAGCCTGACTGTGCTGTTAATAGTATCAGAAGAAGCACACAAGCACCTGGCTTCAGGTAGCTATACTGTAGGTGTAACTGTGCAGGGTTACACAGTACACTAACTGGAAATACTTCAAGAGCCTGTCTGTGCTGTTAATAGTATCAGAAGAAGCACACAAGCACCTGGCTTCAAGTAGCTATACTGTAGCTGCAACTGTGCAGGGTTACACAGTACACTAACTGGAAATACTTCAAGAGCCTGCCTGTGCTGTTAATAGTATCAGAAGAAGCACGTAAGCACCTGGCTTCAGGTAGCTATACTGCAGGTGCAACTATGCAGGGTACACAGTACACTAACTGGAAATAATTCATGAGCCTGCCTGTCCTATTAATAGTATCAGAAGAAGCACACAAGCACTGGCTTCAGGTAGCTATTCTGTAGGTGCAACTGTGCTGGGTACACAGTACACTAACTGGAAATACTTCAAGAGCCTGCCTGTGCTATTAATAGTATCAGAAGAACCACACAAGCACTTGGCTTCAGGTAGCTTTACTGTAGGTGCAACTGTGCAAAGTTACACAGTACACTAACTGGAAATACTTCAAGAGCCTGACTGTGCTATTAATAGTATCAGAAGAAGCACACAAGCACCTGGCTTCAAGTAGCTATACTGTAGGTGCAACTGTGCAGGGTTACACAGTACACTAACTGGAAATACTTCAAGAGCCTGCCTGTGCTGTTAATAGTATCAGAAGAAGCACACAAGCACCTAGCTTCAGGTAGCTATACTGTAGGTGCAACTGTGCTGGGTACACAGTACACTAACTGGAAATACTTCAAGAGCCTGCCTGTGCTGTTAATAGTATCACAAGATGAACGCAAGCACCTGGCTTCAGGTAGCTATACAGCAGGTGCAACTGTGCAGGTTACACAGTACACAAACTGGAAATACTTCAAGACCCTGCCTGTGCTATTAATAGTATCAGAAAAAGCACACAAGCACCTGGCTTCAGGTAGCTATACTGTAAGTCCAATTGTGCAGGGTTACACAGTACACTAACTGGAAATACTACAAGAGCCTGCCTGTGCTGTTAATAGTATCAGAAGAAGCACACAAGCACTTGGCTTCAGGTAGCTATACTGTAGGTGCAACTGTGCAGGGTACACAGTACACTAACTGGAAATACTTCAAGAGCCTGCCTGTGCTATTAATAGTATCAGAAGAAGCACACAAGCACCTGGCTTCAGGTACCTATACTGTAGGTGCAACTGTGCAGGGTTACACAGTACACTAACTGGAAATACTTCAAGAGCCTGCCTGTGCTATTAATAGTATCAGAAGAAGCACACAAGCACCTGGCTTCAGGTAGCTATACTGCAGGTGCAACTATGCAGGGTACACAGTACACTAACTGGAAATACTTCACGAGCCTGCCTGTGCTATTAATAGTATCAGAAGAAGCACACAAGCACCTGGCTTCAGGTAGCTATTCTGTAGTTGCAACTGTGCAGGGTACACAGTACACTAACTGGAAATACTTCAAGAGCCTGCCGGTGCTGTTAATAGTATCAGAAGAAGAACACAAGCACCTAGCTTCAGGTAGCTATACTGTAGGTGCAACTGTTCTGGGTACACAGTACACTAACTGGAAATACTTCAAGAGCCTGCCTGTGCTATTAATAGTATCAGAAGAACCACACAAGCACTTAGCTTCAGGTAGCTATACTGTAGGTGCAACTGTGCAAAGTTACACAGTACACTAACTGGAAATACTTCAAGAGCCTGCCTGTGCTGTTAATAGAATGAGAAGAAGCACACAAGCACCTGGCTTCAGGTAGCTATACTGTAGGTGTAACTGTGCAGGGTTACACAGTACACTAACTGGAAATACTTCAAGAGCCTGTCTGTGCCGTTAATAGTATCAGAAGAAGCACACAAGCACCTGGCTTCAAGTAGCTATACTGTAGCTGCAACTGTGCAGAGTTACACAGTACACTAACTGGAAATACTTCAAGAGCCTGCCTGTGCTGTTAATAGTATCAGAAGAAGCACGCAAGCACCTGGCTTCAGGTAGCTATACTGCAGGTGCAACTATGCAGGGTGCACAGTACACTAACTGGAAATAATTCATGAGCCTGCCTGTCCTATTAATAGTATCAGAAGAAGCACACAAGCACCTGGCTTCAGGTAGCTATTCTGTAGGTGCAACTGTGCTGGGTACACAGTACACTAACTGGAAATACTTCAAGAGCCTGCCTGTGCTATTAATAGTATCAGAAGAACCACACAAGCACTTGGCTTCAGGTAGCTTTACTGTAGGTGCAACTGTGCAAAGTTACACAGTACACTAACTGGAAATACTTCAAGAGCCTGACTGTGCTGTTAATAGTATCAGAAGAAGCACACAAGCACCTGGCTTCAAGTAGCTATACTGTAGCTGCAACTGTGCAGGGATACACAGTACACTAACTGGAAATACTTCAAGAGCCTGCCTGTGCTGTTAATAGTATCAGAAAAAGCACACAAGCACCTAGCTTCAGGTAGCTATACTGTAAGTCCAACTGTGCAGGGTTACACAGTACACTAACTGGAAATACTACAAGAGCCTGCCTGTGCTATTAATAGTATCAGAAGAAGCACACAAGCACCTGGCTTCAGGTACCTATACTGTAGGTGCAACTGTGCAGGGTTACACAGTACACTAACTGGAAATACTTCAAGAGCCTGCCTGTGCTATTAATAGTATCAGAAGAAGAACACAAGCACCTGGCTTCAGGTAGCTATACTGCAGGTGCAACTATGCAGGGTACACAGTACACTAACTGGAAATACTTCACGAGCCTGCCTGTGCTATTAATAGTATCAGAAGAAGCACACAAGCACCTGGCTTCAGGTAGCTATTCTGTAGTTGCAACTGTGCAGGGTACACAGTACACTAACTGGAAATACTTCAAGAGCCTGCTGATGCTGTTAATAGTATCAGAAGAAGAACACAAGCACCTAGCTTCAGGTAGCTATACTGTAGGTGCAACTGTTCTGGGTACACAGTACACTAACTGGAAATACTTCAAGAGCCTGCCTGTGCTATTAATAGTATCAGAAGAACCACACAAGCACTTAGCTTCAGGTAGCTATACTGTAGGTGTAACTGTGCAGGGTTACACAGTACACTAACTGGAAATACTTCAAGAGCCTGTCTGTGCTATTAATAGTATCAGAAGAAGCACACAAGCACCTGGCTTCAAGTAGCTATACTGTAGGTGCAACTGTGCAGGGTTACACAGTACACTAACTGGAAATACTTCAAGAGCCTGTCTGTGCTGTTAATAGTATCAGAAGAAGCACGCAAGCACCTGGCTTCAGGTAGCTATACTGTAGGTGCAACTGTGCAGGGTACACAGTACACAAACTGGAAATACTTCAAGAGCCTGCCTTTGCTATTAATAGTATCAGAAGAACCACACAAGCACTTGGCTTCAGGTATCTTTACTGTAGGTGCAACTGTGCAAAGTTACTCAGTACACTAACTGGAAATACTTCAAGAGCCTGACTGTGCTGGTAATAGTATCAGAAGAAGCACACAAGCACCTGGCTTCAGGTAGCTATTCTGTAGGTTCAACTGTGCAGGGTTACACAGTACACTAACTGGAAATACTTCAAGAGTCTGTCTGTGCTATTAATAGTATCAGAAGAAGCACGCAAGCACCTGGCTTCAGGTAGCTATACTGTAGGTGCAACTGTGCAGGGTACACAGTACACAAACTGGAAATACTTCAAGACCCTGCCTGTGCTATTAATAGTATCAGAAGAAGCACACAAGCACCTGGCTTCAGGTAGCTATACTGTAGGTCCAACTGTGCAGGGTTACACAGTACACTAACTGGAAATACTTCAAGAGCCTGCCTGTGCTATTAATAGTATCAGACGAAGCACACAAGCATATGGCTTCAGGTAGCTATACTGCAGGTGCAACTATGCAGGGTACACAGTACACTAACTGGAAATACTTCAAGAGCCTGCCTGTGCTATTAATAGTATCAGAAGAAGCACACAAGCACCTGGCTTCAGGTAGCTATACTGTAGGTGCAACTGTGCAGGGTACACAGTACACTAACTGGAAATACTTCAAGAGCCTGCCTGTGCTGTTAATAGTATCAGAATAAGCACACAAGCACCTGGCTTCAGGTAGCTATACTTTTGCTGCAACTGTGCAGGGTTTCACAGTACACTAACTGTAAATACTTCAAGAGCCTGCCTGTGCTATTAATAGTATCAGAAGAAGCACACAAGCACCTGGCTTCAGGTAGCTATACTGCAGGTGCAACTATGCAGGGTACACAGTACACTAACTGGAAATACTTCACGAGCCTGCCTGTGCTATTAATAGTATCAGAAGAAGCACACAAGCACCTGACTTCAGGTAGCTATTCTGTAGGTGCAACTGTGCAGGGTACACAGTACACTAACTGGAAATACTTCAAGAGCCTGCCGGTGCTGTTAATAGTATCAGAAGAAGAACACAAGCACCTAGCTTCAGGTAGCTATACTGTAGGTGCAACTGTGCTGGGTGCACAGTACACTAACTGGAAATACTTCAAGAGCCTGCCTGTGCTATTAATAGTATCAGAAGAATCACACAAGCACTTAGCTTCAGGTAGCTATACTGTAGATGCAACTGTGCAAAGTTACACCGTACACTAACTGGAAATACTTCAAGAGCCTGCCTGTGCTGTTAATAGTATGAGAAGAAGCACACAAGCACCTGGCTTCAGGTAGCTATACTGTAGGTGCAACTGTGCAGGGTTACACAGATCACTAACTGGAAATACTTCAAGAGCCTGTCTGTGCTGTTAATAGTATCAGAAGAAGCACGCAAGCACCTGGCTTCAGGTAGCTATACTGTAGGTGGAACTGTGCAGGGTACACAGTACACAAACTGGAAATACTTCAAGAGCCTGCCTGTGCTATTAATAGTATCAGAAGAACCACACAATCACTTGGCTTCTGGTATCTTTACTGTAGGTGCAACTGTGCAAAGTTACTCAGTACACTAACTGGAAATACTTCAAGAGCCTGACTGTGCTGGTAATAGTATCAGAAGAAGCACACAAGCACCTGGCTTCAGGTAGCTATACTGTAGGTTCAACTGTGCAGGGTTACACAGTACACTAACTGGAAATACTTCAAGAGTCTGTCTGTGCTATTAATAGTATCAGAAGAAGCACACAAGCACCTGGCTTAAAGTAGCTATACTGTAGGTGCAACTGTGCAGGGTTACACAGTACACTAACTGGAAATACTTCAAGAGCCTGCCTGTGCTGTTAATAGTATCAGAAGAAGAACGCAAGCACCTGGCTTCAGGTAGCTATACTGCAGGTGCAACTGTGCAGGGTACACAGTACACAAACTGGAAATACTTCAAGACCCTGCCTGTGCTATTAATAGTATCAGAAGAAGCACACAAGCACCTGGCTTCAGGTAGCTATACTGTAAGTCCAACTGTGCAGGGTTACACAGTACACTAACTGGAAATACTACAAGAGCCTGCCTGTGCTGTTAATAGTATCAGAAGAAGTACACAAGCACCTGGCTTCAGGTAGCTATACTGTAGGTGCAACTGTGCAGGGTACACAGTACACTAACTGGAAATACTTCAAGAGCCTGCCTGTGCTTTTAATAGTATCAGAAGAAGCACACAAGCACCTGGCTTCAGGTAGCTATACTGTAGGTGCAACTGTGCAGGGTTACACAGTACACTAACTGGAAATACTTCAAGAGCCTGCCTGTGCTATTAATAGTATCAGAAGAAGCATACAAGCACCTGGCTTCAGTTACCTATACTGTAGGTGCAACTGTGCAGGGTTACACAGTACACTAACTGGAAATACTTCAAGAGCCTGCCTGTGCTATTAATAGTATCAGAAGAAGCACACAAGCACCTGGCTTCAGGTAGCTATTCAGTAGGTGCAACTGTGCAGGGTACACAGTACACTAACTGGAAATACTTCAAGAGCCTGCCGGTGCTGTTAATAGTATCAGAAGAAGCACACAAGCACCTAGCTTCGGGTAGCTATACTGTAGGTGCAACTGTGCTGGGTACACAGTACACTAACTGGAAATACTTCAAGAGCCTGCCTGTGCTATTAATAGTATCAGAAGAACCACACAAGCACTTGGCTTCAGGTAGCTATACTGTAGGTGCAACTGTGCAAAGTTACACAGTACACTAACTGGAAATACTTCAAGATCCTGCCTGTGCTGTTAATAGTATGAGAAGAAGTACACAAGCACCTGGCTTCAGGTAGCTATACTGTAGGTGCAACTGTGCAGGGTTACACAGTACACTAACTGGAAATACTTCAAGAGCCTGTCTGTGCTATTAATAGTATCAGAAGAAGCACACAAGCACCTGGCTTCAAGTAGCTATACTGTAGGTGCAACTGTGCAGGGTACACAGTACACAAACTGGAAATACTTCAAGACCCTGCCTGTGCTATTAATAGTATCAGAAGAAGCACACAAGCACATGGCTTCAGGTAGCTATACTGTAAGTCCAACTGTGCAGGGTTACACAGTACACTAACTGGAAATACTTCAAGAGCCTGCCTGTGCTATTAATAGTATCAGACGAAGCACACAAGCACCTGGCTTCAGGTAGCTATACTGCAGGTGCAACTATGCAGGGTACACAGTACACTAACTGGAAATACTTCAAGAGCCTGCCTGTGCTATTAATAGTATCAGAAGAAGCACACAAGCACCTAGCTTCAGGTAGCTATACTGTAGGTGCAACTGTGCAGGGTACACAGTACACTAACTGGAAATACTTCAAGAGCCTGCCTGTGCTATTAATAGTATCAGAAGAAGCACACAAGCACTTGGCTTCAGGTAGCTATACTGTAGGTGCAACTGTGCAGGGTTACACAGTACACTAACTGGAAATTCTTCAAGAGCCTGCCTGTGCTGTTAATAGTATCAGAAGGAGCACACAAGCACCTGGCTTCACGTAGCTATACTGTAGGTGCAACTGTGCAGGGTTACACAGTACACTAACTGGAAATACTTCAAGAGCCTGCCTGTGCTATTAATAGTATCAGAAGAAGCACACAAGCACCTGGCTTCAGGTAGCTATACTGCAGGTGCAACTATGCAGGGTACACAGTACACTAACTGGAAATACTTCACGAGCCTGCCAGTGCTATTAATAGTGTCAGAAGAAGTACACAAGCACCTGGCTTCAGGTAGCTATTCTGTAGGTGCAACTGTGCAGGGTACACAGTACACTAACTGGAAATACTTCAAGAGCCTGCCTGTGCTGTTAATAGTATCAGAAGAAGCACACAAGCACCTAGCTTCAGTTAGCTATACTGTAGGTGCAACTGTGCAGGGTACACAGTACACTAACTGGAAATACTTCAAGAGCCTGCCTGTGCTACTAATAGTATCAGAAGAAGCACACAAGCACTTGGCTTCAGGTAGCTATACTGTAGGTGCAACTGTGCAGGGTTACACAGTACACTAACTGGAAATACTTCAAGAGCCTGCCTGTGCTGTTAATAGTATCAGAAGAAGCACACAAGCACCTGGCTTCAGGTAGCTATACTGTAGGTGCAACTGTGCAGGGTTACACAGTACACTAACTGGAAATACTTCAAGAGCCTGCCTGTGCTGTTAATAGTTTCAGAAGAAGCACGCAAGCAACTGGCTTCAGGTAGCTATACTGTAGGTGCAACTGTGCAGGGTTACACAGTACACTAACTGGAAATACTTCAAGAGCCTGCCTGTGCTGTTAATAGTGTCAGAAGAAGCACGCAAACACCTGGCTTCAGGTAGCTATACTGTAGGTGCAACTGTGCAGGGTACACAGTACACTAACTGGAAATACTTCAAGAGCCTGCCTGTGCTATTAATAGTATCAGAAGAAGCACACAAGCACCTGGCATCAGGTAGCTATACTGTAGGTGCAACTGTGCAGGGTTACACAGTACACTAACTGGAAATACTTCAAGAGCCTGCCTGTGCTGTTAATAGTATCAGAAGAAGCACACAAGCACCTGCTCCAGGTAGCTATACTGTAGGTGCAACTGTGCAGGGTTACACAGTACACTACCTGGAAATACTTCTAGAGCCTGCCTGTGCTGTTAATAATATCAGAAGAAGCACGCAAGCACCTGGCTTCAGGTCGCTATACTGTAGGTGCAAATGTGCAGGGTTACACAGTACACTAACTGGAAATTCTTCAAGAGCCTGCTTGTGCTGTTAATAGTATCAGAAGAAGCACACAAGCACCTGGATTCAGGTAGCTATACTGTAGGTGCAACTGTGCAGGGTTACACAGTACACTAACTGGAAATACTTCAAGAGCCTGCCTGTGCTGTTAATAGTATCAGAAGAAGTGCACAAGCACCTGGCTTCAGATAACTATACTATAGATGCAACTGTGCAGAGTACACAGCACATTAACTGGAAATACTTCAAGAGCCTGCCTGTGCTATTAATAGTATCAGAAGAAGCACACAAGCACCTGGCTTCAGGTAGCTATACTGTAGGTTCAACTGTGCAGGGTTACACATTACACTAACTGGAAATACTTCAAGAGCCTGCCTGTGCTATTAATAGTATCAGAAGAAGCGCACAAGCACCTGGCTTCAGGTAGCTATACTGTAGGTGCACCTGTGCAGGGCACACAGTACACTAACTGGAAATATTGTAAAAACACCTGCCTGCTTGTTAGTATATTAGGAAGAGAATAACAGGAACGGATCTAGCTAAACTGAATACAGAATATATATATATATATATATATATATATATATATATATATATATATATATATATATACAACACCTGGGATGTATATATATATATATACACAATACACTGTAAGTGCAGCTAACTGACTCGACCTGCCTACTCTATCTAACTTAAATCAAATGACACTGTCTCTCTGTCTATCTATCTCTCTCCACTGCAACACACTACACAGGGCCAACGTGCAGGCGGCCTTATATAGTGTGGGGCGTGTATTAAACCCCCTGAGCCATAATTGGCCAAAGCCTCCCTGGATTTGGCCAATTACGGCTCTCTGTACACACGACACTGTGATTGGCCAAGCATGTGGGTCATAGTGCATGCTTGGCCAATAATCAGCCAGCAATGCACGGTGATGCTGCACTGAATTATGGGCCGTGAAACGCCACTCAAATTTGGCACGAACGGCCCATAACGTTCGTAATTCGGTGAATGACCGAACACAAGATGTTCGAGTTGAACATGCGTTCGACTCGAACATGAAGCTCATCCCTAATCTCACAGTGCAACAGCTATAGAGGCAGTGCTGCCAAGCAAGAAAGCAGTGGGAAGAATTTGGCATGACAAGCTACAGTCTTGCAAATAAACTGGGACAATTCTGATAGCTATGTCCCCCTGCAAAATTGTCCACACACTGTAGTGCAAGCAGGCACAGTCTACATGAAAATGGCAACTCTGGTCTGAATTCAGGTGCAATGCAGCATCATTGCCACAACATTATAAGAAGCTGCATTAGGGGGAATTTACTGGCAGGATTGTTCTGTCCACCAGATGTTTTATACTGGTTATTTGTAACTGTGTTGTTAAATTTACACACAAAATGTGTAATTTACTTAAGACAATCATATGTGGTGTGCAGGCTCCATCTAGTGTTCCTTTTTGGTATAGTTCTGTTTTATTGTTGTATTGTATGTGTAATTAAGGAAGTTGCCAACAAGCAGGGAATTCTAGGTAGAGTCTTCACAGGAAGTGAAACAGCCACCTTTCTTTGAGAAGGCATTCAGGAAACAACAAATGTATTTCTCTATCTATCGCCATCACCCCTTAGAGAACTTAAAAAGTAAGTTTTTACTATCCCATCTTGTACTGTATATCGTTGTTTATGCAATGTATGCTGTATTGTATGCAATATTATACTTATTGAGGTCTATTTCTGTTATTTTGTAGTTTCACCTGGCTTGTTCTAATAAACTGAGATCAAAGAAATATGGTATCTACAGTTATTGGGATAATAAGGTTTAGCTATCTGCTCCTTGAGACAGAACAAGGATCAACAGGTATTTGTGGTACTTTACAGGGGGACCATAGTTTAACATAACCAAAGCAAATAAATAATCAATTTGGATATCCATTTCAATGTATTATTAATAATGTGTTAATTTTGTGAAACTATTATCTGACTGTGAAAACGTCACATTGGACCTCATGTACCTTGGATTCTGTGCCTCTCCACTCTTCCTCCAGCCTTTGGGACCTAGATTTCCAAATAAAAGGCTACATTTTCCATAGTCAGTGATTATTTGGGGAGCCATGCCATCTGTTGGTGTAAGTCCACTGTGTTTTATCAAGTCCAAAGTAAACGCAGCCCTCTACTAGGAAATTCTAAAGCACTTCACGCTTCCCTCTGCTGACGAGCTTTACTTGCCTGACCTAAGCCCCATAGAGAATCTGTGGGGTATCGTCAAGAGGAAGATGAGAGACACCAGACCCAACAATGCAGACGAGCTGAAGGCCGCTATCAAAACAACCTGGGCTTCCACAGCACCTCAGCAGTGCCACAGGCTGATCGCCTCCATGCCACACTGCATTGATGCAGTAATTCTAGCAAAAGTAGCCCCGACCAAGTTTTGAGTGCATACTATACTGTACATGGACATACTTTTCAGTAAGCCAACATTTCGGTATTAAAAATCTTTTTTTTATTGGTCTTATGTAATATTCAAAGTTTCTGAGATACTGAATTTTGGGTTTTCACTAGCTGTAAGCCTCAATCATCCCAATTAAAAGAAATAAATGTTTGAAATATATCACTCTGTGTGTAACGTATCTACATGTAATATGTGAGTTTCACTTTTTGAATTGAATTACTGAAATAAATTAACTTTTTAATAATATGCTAATTAATATTTGATGCACTTTTATAAGTGTACAATGTAAATCAACAAGTTAGCAATGCATGTCAATTTATTGTCCAACAACAAAAGCATATGCATGATACTTTAGAGCAAATATCCTGGGAAGATTAGTGTCTGTCACAATTTTGTAACAATCAGAGCAAAAACAAAGAAAAAAAACAGTCAAAACTAACAGTAACAGTTAGCCATTCATTAACAGTCATTGGGGTAGATACACTTGTATATGCAGGTGATTGTCACTTTTGCATTGTTCAGTAATAAAATTATACTCTAAGGACACAAATAAATTGCATGATACATTTGAAAAGACAGCGAGAGGAATTTATCAAAACTGGAGCAGCCAAAATCTGGAACAGTTGTGAACTGAACTTTGGTTCAGTTCAGTTTCAGTTGAACCAAACTGAACTTTAGTTCAGTATTGAGTTGGCCCACCCTTTGCAGCTATAACAGCTTCAACTCTTCTGGGAAGGCTGCCCACAAGGTTTAGGCAAGTGGGAATGTTTGACCATTCTTCCAGAAACACATTTGTGAGGTCAGGCACTGATGTGGATGAGAAGGCCTGGCTCACAGTGTCCACTCTAATTTATTCCAAAGTTGTTCTATCAGGTTGAAGTCAGGACTGTGCAGACCAGTCAAGTTCCTCCTCTCCAAACTCGCTCAGCCATGTCTTTATGGACCTTGCTTTGTGCACCGGTTCAAATCATTTGGTGGTGGGGATTAGGGTGTGGGGTTGTTTTTTTAAGGTTTGGGCCTGGCCCCTTAGTTCCAGTGAAGGGAACTCTTAAGAAGTGAGCATACCAAGACATTGTGGACAATTTCATGCTCCTAACTTTGTGGGAACAGTTTGGGAATGGCCCCTTCCTGTTCCAACATGACTGCGCACCAGTGTACAAGGCAAGGTCCATTTAGACATGGATGAGCAGGTTTGGGGTGGGGGAACTTGACTGGTCTACACAGAGTCCTGACCTCAACCCGATATAACACCTTTGGGATTAATTAGAGCGGAGACTGCGAGCCAGGCCTTCTCATCCACATCAGTGCCTGACCTCACAAATGCTTCTGGAAGAATGGTCAAACATTCCCATAGACACACTTCTAAATCTTATGGACAGCCTTCCCAGAAGAGTTGAAGTTGTTATAGCTGCAAAGGCTGGGCTAACGCAATATTGAACCCTACGGAGTAAGACTGAGATGTCATTAAAGTTCATGTAAAGGCAGGTGTCCCAATACTTTTGGAAATATAGTGTATGTAATATTGGTGCGGATGCCTGTCTTGTTGCATAAACTTGGGATATTGGCTCAGGAAAATACTTTTTTGCATGTAAAGTGATCACAATAAAGCTTATCTGTATTGGTTTTTTGGAAGTTAGCCTCACGTGCAGTTGGGTAATTGGGTGTTTTTATACAGTATATGTGAGTCCACAGAAGAGATGTATGCACATATACAATGTATGCGTTTGATAACTAGCAATTTAAATAAAAATGTATACTGTTATCTTTTCATACATTTTTATGGTCTTTCTAGTTTTTGGTCTCATATAGAATAATAATAATAGATATTTAGACTGCTTTAGTGTCTCCCATTTTTTAGTCTTAATTTTGACTCCTGTTCTAACCTACCTCTGGATCCTTAATTTGATGATGTACAGCCTCTTGCTCACTAGACCCAACTTGTATATACTCAGTAAACAACATGCTCTTCTCCAGGTTGTTTTTTTTATAACTCAGGACTGCGTTATCAAACATGGAAGATGGAGTGATTGACTATATGAGGATTTCAATAAAGCATTTATTAAGCAACAAATACTGAATTAAGGGTCAGTGTGCATTTTAAATCTTTACGTAGACTATAAGAAAGGAATTTTTCACAAAAAAACTTTGAGGATTTCTCAAAAACATGAAATCACAGAGTTATCTTTTTTTTCTGTAATGGCCTTGTTTTGAAATATGCTTTAGGCTATGCTGTTAAACAATTACCAGTTTCTCTGATAAATCTCATACTTTGCTTTTGCTCAGCAAACTTTGCTTTCAACTGCACAAAATAAACCTGTTTCAAATATACAGCCAGCAGAAATGTCTTAATTAATGGCCTGTGTCAACATAATTTGTTCACTTCAACATAGTTTGTTCACTTTTGTTCACATGCCTATAGGAATGCAAAACATGCTTAACCCTTTTGCTGCCAGGCCCTGTGCTTCATTTTGTACACTCAGGTGACCAGACCATTTTTGCTGTTTTTTCCTTTGCTTTTTTACTTTTCACTTATAGCTTTCAGTGTTTGTAAAAGACCCCCCAAACCATTTATTTTCTGAAAGCAGATGACCAGTAGAATAAAAAGAAGGTGCTGCTGATTTCTAAGGTCCCACGATATTTGCGCAAATGTTTATCAAAACAATATTTTTGCTAAAAATCCACTAAAATCATGATTAGCAGATAAATACACAGCAAGTTTTACAAAATTCCTACTAAATATAAAAGCTTAACCTGTATTGAGTTAATAAATAACAAATATTTGTAACTTTTAAATTGCACTTTTTTGCGAAATGGTGAAAATTGAACAGACTCAAAAGTGTAAATATCCAAATTTCTCTAAAAATCGGAAGGTTTTCATTTTTTCTTTACAGCTTTCAGAATTAGTGAAAGACCCCCAAAACCATATATTTTCTGAAAGCATATGACCTCTAGAATAAAGGTGTTACTAGACTCCACGATATTCGCGCAAATGTTTATCAAACCAATATATTTGCAAAAAATACACTAAAACCATTATTAGCAGATAAAAACACAGCTAATTTTACAAATTTCCTGATAAATCCCTACTAAATATAAAAGCTTAACATGTATGGAGTTAATAAATAACAAATATTTATTTTTTGCAAAATGGTGGAAATCGAACGTACCTAAAACCGTCGCTAAAAACTTGCAGTTTTCATTTTTTACTTACAGCTTTCAGAGTTTGTAAAAGACCCCCCAAACCATATATTTTCTGAATGCATATGACCTCTGGAATAAAAATAAGGTGCTAAAGATTTTTTAGGTCCTGCGGTATTTGCGCAAATGTTTATCAAACCAATATATTCCCAAAAAATACACTAAAACCATTATTAGCAGATAAAACCACAGCAAATTTTACAAAATTCCTGCTAAATTACAACTAAATATGAAAGACAAATATAAAGAGGGAGACAGGACTCTCCCTAATGAAAAATGGTGTTTTAAGGGGAGATGGTGTGTCTGTTTGAGGTGAGCCAATACAACGGTCGTTAATATAGAAATATAAATTTTATTGAAAACATTTAACATCTAGTCTATTGCAAAATGAGAGGACAACCGCATAACCACCTTCACAGCCAAATGTCCCTTTATGAGTCACCTGGAGCAATAAAACCCATGGGTGCCAGATCCTGATGGGCAATGCCGATAGGGAAACTGGACCGTGCAGAATGACAGGCAGGGGTCTTGTAGTAGGATATAAAGAGGCTGAAGAGTCCTGATGGATGCCGTGGCATCCAGCAATCGCTAGTCCCGATGGAGTAACAGATGCACCCTGCGTTCCTCCATCCTGTCTCTGTTTCTTCTGAAATACAGTCCAATCATTCACTCATTTATAACTAAATATGAAAACTTAACCTGTATGGCGTTAATACATAACAAATATTTGTAAGTTTTTACATTGCGCCTTTTTGCAAAATGGTTAAAATCAAACGTACGCAAAAATGTAAATATACAAATTTCTCAAAAAATCTGAAGGTTGTCATTCTTCCCTTACAGTATTTAGAATTTGTTAAAGACCCCCCCCAAACCATATATTTTCTTAAAGAATTGGACCAGTAGAATTAAAAGAAGATGCTATTGCATCAGCGGAGCAGACACGGACCTGTCATCCGCCTGCTCAGCGGGGAACAGCAGACGGATCCCCCGCTGAGCAGGCAGATCTGCTTGACAGCGTCTACACCATGTGAAGGGGGTCTTACCAGGAACGGCCGATCCATTAGTGGCACTGGGGCACCGCCCCCCTGCAGGGTGCTGGACTCATAAGTTTGTATGAGTGTTTTTTTCAGGCCACAAGATTAGAGCCTGAGGGTCTAATTGGCTTGAAAAAGGTTGGGCTCGGGACGCAGAGCATTGTACAAGAACTACGCTATTGTCTTCCGGGTTCTCCTCCTGGTCATTTAGGATGGATGGGTTGGCAGGGAGGAGAAGCTGAGGAAGCCATGGAGGGGTGAGTGCAGGGAGCGGGGGGCATCACCGTGGAGAGGCTGAGTGCGGGTGGACCTGGGGGGTTTGTTTGCCACCCCCCCAGAAAAAAACTTTAACACCCGCTACCACTGGGTATTACTATGCTTTCGTTTCTTTAGATTTTTTCCTTTTTTTTTCCTTTTTTTTTACAGTTACATTTTTTTGGGGGGTCATTGGTGAGATATCAGAGGTCTAAACAGACCTCCATATCTCTTTTTATTGAGACAGAGAAAGCGAGTGGCGGGGGTGGAGGGGCAGGAGACAGGGAAGCAGTGGCATGGTTGGGGGGTGGCGGTCACATTTAGGGATAATAACTCTGATCAGCAGATTGTAATCTGCTGATCAGCATTATAGAATTATTCAGCAGAGTCTTCTGAGCAATTCTGCTATAAGTTTATGGTCATTGAAGTGACCATGAGCTTATAGGAGAGGGAGAAAGAGGTCCGTATGCCATACGGACTTGGCCACCTGCAGGCACTTCTGTAGATCCGTATGGCGTACGGACCTGGCAGTGAAAGGGTTAAAGCATGTTAAATGCAGGTTGGGAAGAAGTTAACTGCAGGTCAAGTTCCCCTGTCAACAAATTCTGAATGACCTAAGAAAGCACCATGTACTGATGTCAAACTACAGCTACTGATATAAGCCAAAATCACTCAACACAGACCCTAGTGCCCTGTACACACGATAGGATTTTCCAACAACAAATGTTGGATGTGAGCTTGTTGTTGGAAAGTCCGACCATGTGTATGCTCCATAGAACATTTATTGGCCCTCAAACAAATGTTTGAGAGCAGGTTCTCTAATTTTCCGACAACAAGAATCAAGCAGAAGAGCCGCACTGGCTATTGAACTTCATTTTTCTCGGCTCATCGTACGTCACCGCGTTCTTGACGTTCGGAATTTCCGACAACATTTGTGTGACCGTGTGTATGCAAGACAAGTTTGAGCCAACATCCTTTGGAAAAAAATCCACGGTTTTGTTGTCGGAAAATCCTATCGTGTGTACATAGCCTAGGAGTGACTGAATAGCGTTTTTTGATTCTCATGCAACTTTAAGTTCAATTCTAGTGTACCAGAATCACTGGCTCCCGGTATGACTCTTAGGCCTCCTGTACACTGTACAACGAACATTTAGGAGCAGTTGGGCATTTTTTTTTCAGCATCCCCTGAACTCTCCTCTATGTTATCTTATGT
Source organism: Aquarana catesbeiana (assembly GCF_042186555.1). Classification (NCBI taxonomy): domain Eukaryota; kingdom Metazoa; phylum Chordata; class Amphibia; order Anura; family Ranidae; genus Aquarana; species Aquarana catesbeiana. Next base: position 648,011,785 of record NC_133324.1, read on the forward strand.
GTACATGTGCATTCAGATGTTTATAGGAGTTTAGAAGCAGTTGAGTTTACTGGCATTTTTTAAAAAGCAGATAAATCGCGTTCAGGATAGTAGTTTAGTGGCATTTGAAATGGCAGATGCTTGTGACTGCTTGTAAACTTGTGCAAAAGCTGTAGCCTGAGTTTATGCACTTTTTGTTTATAAGCGTTTTTAAAGAGGAACACGTAAGATATGGGAAAAACACAATTTTTACCACATGCTGTTGACTGCAAGGGGGGGGATGAGGAGATGGGGAGAGACAGACAGACAGAGAGAAACAGTCAGACAGAGACAGACAGACAGAGAGAGACAGACAGACACAGACAGAGAGGGAGATTGAGAGAGACACAGGCAGACAGAGAGAGACAGACAGAGAGATATAGAGACACAGAGAGAGACAGAGAGAGACAGAGAGACAGAGAGAGACAGGAAGAGCCAGAGAGAGACAGACAGAGAGTCAGAGAGAGACAGAGAGAGAGAGAGAGAGGGAGAGGGAGAGAGAGAGAGAGAGAAAGACAGACAGAGAGATAGAGAGAGAGTGAGGGAGACAGAAAGACAGAGACAGAGAGAGAGAGACAGTCAGACAGAGAGAGAGATTTAAATTGGATTGAAATTTGGCCGGTCCCTGCTGAATATTCCAAATTTCCAATTCCAATTCCAATTCTATGGGCAGCTTTACAGTACAGTTTAACATATCTTTTTTTATTGTTTTGAATAGAGTAGAGAAGGATTAGAACCCCTTGTGATGATAATTAGGTCTGAGGAATCCAAAAATTGAGGAAGAAACAAAAGACAAACATATTGATTTGAGATTTGCAAGCCCAGGTAGTGGTATTTTTTTTAAAGACATATTTTTTTCTCTGGCCTTATCCGACCCCTGAATACTATCAAGTGAATAAACATGTTTTCAGCAGATACCTTCTTTTAGCAGCAATCTACACCGTGTTATCAGCACTTAGATAATTAACTGAAACCCAGATATTTGTAAAAAGCATATAGTAAATGAGTTATGAGACAAAGCTATTTTGTGGCATTTCTGCCACAATTCAGATGGATCCAAATGTATAGGAAAGGACTAGTTATATAAATATCACACATCCCTTTTCTGTGACATAAAGAGGGTTAATAGGGCACATTACTTCTTTTTAGGAAGGCCAATATCAAAGGTATATCATGTGTGGTCCTGTTTAAAAGTAATTTTTATGAATTATGTGTTATTAGATGTCATAGGGAGAAATCAGAATATGTAGGAAAACTGTATTTGAAGGAGAGTATCATGAAATACCTCCACACCGCCCGGCTCTACTCAGCCATTTGGTCATGTTTTTTTTTTCAGTAAATGCCCTCCTCAGGGGCCACAAAACTGTTACAAACTGCAGCTTGATAGCTCTACATTGGTGTCAAAAATACGCATGCATGCTAAGGCCTCATGTATACAGTTCAGTTGAAAACCTCTTCTGAATGTTGAAAACTGACGGCTGATACCGACAGTGAAAAAAGTTCATTTACAGCTTTTACATACTGCGTTTATGCGAGTTTAGCAGCAGTTATGAGTAAAGCAGCATTTAAGGTTAAAAGCATTTTTTTTTAAATAAGAGAAGACCCTCAGACCCTCCCAAATGCCCACAATGCATGAAAAACAAGCTTATTAACTTGATCAACAGAAGTTGACCAAACAATCTAACGGGACTTTTTTCTCGATCAGCCAACTGCAGCCAATCAGCTGCAGCTACCAATCATTGTATTCTGACAGTGGAGTAATCCCTCTGTCAAAATAAAATGGCACAGTAGGGAGGATTCCTCCATCTACCGCTCTTGCCTGAATAGGGCATTTTTTTGTTTTGTTTTTTTAACCACTTCCCTCCCGGCCCATAGCAGATGACGGCCGGGCAGTGGTTCAGTTATCCTGACTGGGCATCATATGACGTCCAGCAGGATAACATGCTGCCGCGCGCCTGCAGGGGCACGCATCGCGGCGATCGGTGGATCGGTGTGTCAGTCTGACACACTGCTACACCGATCTTGGTAAAGAGCCTCTGGCGGATCACGGTTGATAACAATGTCAATAGGAAGAGCCGTTGATCGGCTTTTCCTCACTCATGTCTGACAGACGTAAGTAGAGGAGAGCTGATCGGTGGTTCTCCTGACAGGGGGGGTCTGCGCTGATTGTTTATCAGCACAGCCCCCCTCAGATCACCACACTGGACCACCAGGGATCGCCACTAGGACCACCAGGGAAGGGGGCAACATGTGGATGGCCAGGTATGTACCCCATGGCCATCCACATGTGCCCAATGGGCCCAGTGAGTGCCCAATCTGTGCCAATCAGTGCCCACAAATGAGCACTGATTGGCACCATTATATAGCACTGATGCCCAGCAATGCCACACTTAGGGGCATCAGTGCCATCAATCAGTGTCATCAGTGCCACCCATCAGTGTTCATCGGTGCCACCTGTCAGTGCCCATCCATGCCCATCAGTGCCCACCTATCAGTGCCCATCAGTGCCCATCCGTGCCACCTATCAGTGCCACCAATAAGTACCCACCAGTGCCACCCATAAGTACCATCAATGCCACCTAAAAATGCCCATCAGTGCCGCCTATGAGTGCCCATCAGTGCCACCTATGAGTGGCCATCAGTGCCACATACCAGTGCCACCTATCAGTGCCCATCAGTGCCACCTATCAGTGCCCATCAGTGCTGCCTATCAGTGCTCATCATCAGTGCCCGTCAGTGCCACCTCATCAGTGCCACCTCATTGGTGCCACCTCATCGGTGCCCATCAGTGCCGCCGTATCAGTGCCCATCAGTGCAGCCATATCAGTGCCCATCATTGAAGACGAAAACTTTATTTCCAAAAAATTTTAACAGAAACAAAGAAAAACTTGTTTTTTTTCAAAATTTTCAGTCTTTTTTTATTTGTTGCGCAAAAAATAAAAACCGCAGAGGTGATCAAATACCACCAAAAGAAAGCTCTATTTGTGGGAACTAAATGATTAAAAAATTGTTTGGGTACAGTGTGGTATTCAAATTGCGACAGCGCTGAAAGCTGAAAATTGGCCTGGGCAGGAAGGTGTCTAAGTGCCTGGTATTGAAGTGGTTAAAAAGCCTTCTGAGTTATGGAAAAAAAAATGGGAGTTGACCATGGTTGTTGGGCATTGGGCATGGCCAGCCTTAAACAGTTGAATTTCAGTTGCACAGATAAACTGAAAATTCCACTTTCAATGATGAACTTCATTTGAATTTATACCTGTTTTACAGCCACCACGTTTGCTCTATATTGCTGAATCTTCCCCTGCAATTAATCATAATTCTGTGAAACTCCAAAGATTGTAACAGCTAGAGAAGATAAGACCAAATGATTTTAAATGATTTGATACAATCCCAAGAACAGAGAAAAACAATTAGTTGTTGACATTCACCAACACCAGCAATAGTATAATTGTTGTAGCATCATTCTGTGCAATCATGAAGTTTCTGAGAAGGAGTAATATTTGGATTAAATGGTGTACATATCGGCAGGCAAACCAAAAAAGCAACATTGACATGTATACCTAAAACAGCATTGCTTTATATAATAAACATAGCACTTAGGTATTGTACCATAATGGCACTAGATATTATCATCGCCATTAATACATGCAATAAATCTGACACTGATAGTCGTATGAAGTGTAAAACTTACAGATGCAATAACAATGGCATTGATTAAAATAATTTTGTGGCAATAAAGAGGATATTTGTTATGGCTGTCTCTAGTATAGTCATTCAAGTAGATTTCTATGAAAATCCATGTGAAGCTAGTACAATGCTTTTCTTTGCCTCTTACCCAATCTCATTGAGACTATGCAATGGAGTCTAGAGAAGTCCATTATCTCACTCCTGTGTTCTTAATCAAGCTAACATCTTATGTTGACAGGAGTACTTTTCTTTGAGGTGAGTGGTTTGACATTACTAGGAACAAAAGCTTCTCTGTATAAGTTGCATATAAAATTATATCAAATTATGATGTTGCCTTTTACTCTATAGAAACAAGAGGAAACAGAACTAAAGGATGATTCTGTGTTTGTTGAGCTGTAGACATTAAGTTTAATGCAATGATGGTGCCACCATTCAAGCTTTAATAAAGCCTAAAACTGAAGAGCACTTCTATACATATTTAGCTGCTAAATGTCGTTCATTTAATCTAAAGTATATGTAAGCAGAAAAAAATCAATAACTTATGTGCATTAAAGGAACTATATAGTATATAAACCTTATTTGTTTTCTAAGAGGTATTTTAGTTGTTTCTTTATATTGCTTTTGATTATACCATTAAGGTAATCATCGTATATTACATTTAATGGCCACTCTTACTCAAATAAGGGAAGCGTATATGATTTTTGTCCGCTCCTGGGGAAAATAAAAGTACCTAGATGATCATCATTCATCAGATGATTATTTATGATTTAGCTGATCCCAGCCAATTTGTATTAGGCTAGACCCACAATCTCCACTTCCCAGCCAACAGATCATAGTAGAAAAGTTTTGAACTGCTATATTCATTTTACCCAAAGTATGGGACCCAGAGCTTTCTGGATATACTGTGATTTACAAAGGTAGTACAGCATTTGGTAAACACATTTAGATCAAATTAATTATAAATAATGAATATAAAGGCTATGAAAACATAAATATAAATGCCATGAAAACAATTATTAATCACAAGAAGAATTACATTTGAGGTGTAGATTGTTGCAATGTTTGGAGGAGGGGTGTACCCTGACATTTATTCTAACAAAGAGGTTTATCTACTATTTAAGCATACATAAATAAATATGGTCTAAATGTGTGTGTGTATGTGTATATATATATTTTTTTTTTGTTGAAAATTTGTAACAATGGGGACGAGAGAGGGTTACTGAAACTGATACACTGAGAATCTGGTGCAGCTGTGCATAGTAAACAAACAGTTTTCTAACTTCAGCTTGTTCAATTAAGCTTTGACAATAAAACTTAGAAGCTAATTGATTACTATACACATTAGTTAAAAATTAGCATAGGTAGTGCTAAGTGCACAGTCAATACAAACTCACCAGTATGAGACTTGCAAGGCCTCTGTAATCTGTCTATTTTTAAAATAAATTCCTGTAAATAGTACATGGAAAAATGTGGAAGGGCATACAAATGGAACTTCCAAGGTGTTTCCTCTCAATAAATCACAAACACAAAACTGCTAAAAGTACTATTTTTATTACATAACTGTACTTCCAAACAATAACAACATTAAAATCCCAATTATAAAAACATGTAAATAACCATCCTTAAACAATAGTGCCAACCTCCCCAAGTGGCCAATTTATAGCCTCCATTTACTCAGTATAACCATGATGATGATGAGCCCTGCTGCACCACAATCTGAACCATCATTCATTCATCCATCCATTACAACTCACATCCTCTCCTGTGATATATCCCACATTGACTTTCACTGAAACAAAGACTCCATAGGAGTACTGGACTTGGAACCTCTCTGTTACATCTTAAAGTTCCCTTCTGACTGTAGATCCTTATTTCCGTATTTAAGGTTTGATGAGCCTGAATTTAGATGACTCTTTTTTTCCTTTTTTGTCAGTATAACCATATTAATGTATTTTAACCCCATCAATCTGGAACTTGTTGTAAGCATATAATTGTATAATAATGCTATTCTGGTTGTTGGTATGGCCAGACTCCACCAGTTTCACTTGTTGATTCTTCTGGAGTGGGTGAAAGAACTGAATAATTGTGGTAACAATGAGGATGCTATCTGCCAATGTGTCAAGGGCACACAACCAGCATTCATTATTTATTGGTGTAGGTGCAAAAGATGTTGCAAAAGTACTAATAGCCATAATCTATCAAGTAAGCTTTTTTGGTGAATCACTCAAGTCAACAGAACTCAGATGTGGTCCACAAATGGTGCCTCCTTCGCTGAAAAGCCTTTGCTCTGTTGGGTCTCCCTTGTTTGTATGCCCTTCCACTTTTTTCCAGTTGCAGACCTATGCACATATATACAGAAGTTGGATGCCACGTCAAGATATATGCTTTTGCAAAGTGAAAACTGTGAACGAATTTAGATGCTACTGCATTTTTTCCCTGTAAGAATTCTGTTTTGCATCGCCCACTTATTAAATTCACTTTCCCACTGTGCCCTACCATTTGCTAGTTTCAAATGAATCTGCAAGGTTATTATTTCATGTGATGCATGACCCTGGGAAAACTTTAAATACCTTTGACTAATCTGGGTTTCTCATGTGTATGCACCATATGGAGGAATAGGACAGTAAGAAGTAAAGGAGCTTTTCGCTGAGTAAAGGTGCATGTATAGTCACTCTGCTCAAATGACACAAAATGAATGGATATAGTAGGCTATTTCCCGTGTTGGATAAACATTTTCTAATTGATTTACAGAAAATACCACATTTTTCAATCAGTGTTTGGCTGTCCCTGCTTTACAGAAGACGATCATTTAAGTGACTTCTCTTGAAGGGGCACATTGGAATTTTTCTTGATCAGCTGCTGGTAAAAGCCTAACAACATTTGCTTTCTCCCTATTTGAAAAGAACAAATGGAGGACTGAATTTTTTGGGATATTTAACCACTTTGTACCAGAAATCCAAAGGCCTCTCCTGGTTCTATTTAAAACTACAACATAACACCATCCCTACAAAGGCTTCTAGCATGTTGAACTGGGAGAAGGATTTCCGTACTACTTTCACCATGTCGGCTTGACATAAGGCAATATACTATAGCTATAAATACTTTGACTGTACTAATCATTGGGACTTGGCCCTAAAACTTCTACATAGGGAGTTACTTGACTCCAGTGATGTTATCGCAAATATTTAAGGAATCCTCTAGTTTTTTCTGAAGAGAGTGTGGATCCAAAGGGACAATATTTCACCTAATGTGGTAGTGTAAAAGTTTGAGGAGTTTTTGGAAATCTGTGTTTTCCCTATTGGCATCTGTTACTGGAGTCTTACTCCCACCTAGGCCTCTATTATGCCGCGTACACACGAGCGGACTTTACGGCGGACTTGGTCCGGCGGACTTTTCGTCGGACTTTGTTGGCTCCTTGCGCTGGACTTAAAAACGGACGGACTTGGCCACACACGCTCACTGCAAAAGTCCGCTGGTTTGGAACGCGGTGACGTATAGCACGTATGACGGGACTAGAAAAAGGAAGTTCAAGCCCCACTACGGCACCCTTTGGGCTCCTTCTGCTAATCTCGTGTTTATCTCGTGTTAGTAGAAGTTTGGTTAGAGACGATTCGCGCTTTTCACACTTCAGCTTATTTCGTTCGTTTTCTGCGGTTCAGTTTGTGCTTGTGAGGTTTGTATCTGCTTTTCAGTGCGTGTTGGTCAGTTTGTAACCTGCCTTGCAGGCCGTTCTGGTCCGCTCGTTCCTGATTTTCAGGTCGTTCTTCATAGGCCTTGCTGTTCTTCAGTGCGTTTGTTATAAGTTTGTTTGAGCAGCCGACCGTTTTGAAGCCATGTCGCGTGGACGTACTCGTTCTCGTGTTCGTGCTGTGTGGGGACTTGGTGTTGGGGTTAATACTTTGACCCGAGTCCAGTCCATGAACAGGGCGAGGAGGAGTTCATGGACCAAGAATTGGTTGCGCCAGCGTGACCAGTTCTCTCATATGCCTTTGCTCCGTGAGCTCCGTGAGAATAATCCTGAGGATTTCAGGAATTTTCTCAGGATGACGGACCCCGTCTTTGAGCGTCTGCTGGCTATGCTGACCCCCTATATCAGCAGGCAGGATACCTGCATGAGGCAAGCCATCAGTGCGGAGCAGAGGCTAATTGCCACGTTACGTTACTTGGCGACAGGGAGAAGTCTTCAGGACTTGAAGTTCTCAACAGGCATCTCCCCCCAGGCTCTGGGGATCATAATCCCAGAGACCTGTTCTGCTATTATTCAGGTCCTGCAGAAGGAATATATGAAGGTAAGTTTTATCCTTTAACATTACATGATATGTATAAAATGTTTTTTGATGTATTGTAGAACTGTCCTCTTTACCTAATTGCCATGCTTTCAATATGCTGTGAATGTCCCCTTTATCTTCGTGCATGCCTATTTTAATCATTTATTGCCCTACATGCATAATTTCTTTCATTAACCTCCCCACCATGCAATCCTGGGTCCATTTATATCTCTAGCCTATAGTCCCTTGAACAATGTATATTGTCTGCTCCATTGTCTTGTTTGTCCCTCCCCCACCCCACAAATGTTTGAACCAGTCAGGTGTGTTTGTTAACCTAATTAGAACCCCTCCACCCACATTCAAATGTATCAATGGGCCATCAGAGGGGGTGAGTAATCTTATAAGTGTGCCTTATGTTTTTCAACATTTCAATTACAAACACACATATTAATAATATTTGACTGCTGTTGTTTACTAATGTTTTGGTGTAATCTGATATACAATTTATGTTTTAAAGTCCTTATCTTATTTTTTTTGCACTCCACAGTTTCCTTCAAGTACACAGGAATGGCAGACTGTGGCCTCCCAGTTCGCTGACCGTTGGGACTTTCCCAACTGTGTAGGGGCGATTGACGGGAAGCATGTCTGGATTGTGCCACCACCGCATTCGGGGTCTTATTTCTATAACTACAAGGGGTTCCATAGTGTAGTTTTGATGGCGGTGGTCTCGGCACATTTGGACTTTATGTTTGTGGATGTGGGGAAGAACGGCCGGATGTCTGATGGAGGAGTCTTTGCACAGACCGAGCTGTGCCATCGTCTCCAGACCGGTGGCCTGGAATTGCCACCTGATGACGAGAATGTGGATGGACTCCCCTCAGTTTTTATTGCGGATGAAGCATTTGCTCTCGGTGAGAACTTGATGAGGCCGTTCCCCCAAAGGACACTCACCCCTGAGAGGAGGGTATTTAATTATCGGCTGGCCAGAGCAAGAAGAGTTGTGGAGAATGCCTTTGGGATTCTGGCCAGCCGGTTCCGTTTATTCCTTTCTTCAATTAATTTGGCGGACTATAAACTAAACTACGTCATCCTTGCTTGCTGCATCTTGCGTAACTTTTTAAGGAGACATTCAGCAACATATCTATCCTCTGTTGGGCCTGAGGCCAGCCTGGAACAGGATAGCACTTTGACAGGCCTAGAAATTGGCCGTATTGGCTTGGCCCCCCGAACCGCACGTCAAGTGCGTGACCGTTATGTCAATTATTTTAATGGTCGGGGGGCCATTGCTATTCAGCAACAGCTGTAAGTTTCTTACAAAAGGAAAAAAGAAAATTGTTTTATCTAAATATCTTGTTTTTATTGTTGTTTACATTTAAGTTATGTCTGTCTCCTAGTGCACTTGTAGTAGTGTCAAGTGCATTTAGCTTTAGTTAATCAGGCCCACAAAAACAAACCACAAAATTTGACTTCAAGAATCAGCCACACACATTGTATTGCGTAAAAAATTTTACTTTGTGCACATTGAAAGGTGCATTTTTAACAACATTTTTTTTCTTTTTTTTATTTTTATTTTTTGTTAAATTATTTTACGTTGTGTAAAAAATTTTTGTTTTACAAAATTATTCAAGGCATATTTTCACAAATATATAGACCTTTATATAAAAAGATTTACATAAACAACAGTGTTTTTAACCACTTGACGACCGCCTCACGCCGATTTACGTCGGCAAGGTGGCACGGACAGGCAAAATCACGTACATGTACGTGATTTGCCTTCCGCGGGTGGGGGGTCCGATCGGACCCCCCCCGGTGCCCGAGGCGGTCGTCTTTTCTCCCACGGCGATCGGAGATGAGGGGGAGGCCATCCGTTCGTGGCCCCCCCCTCGCAATCGCCGCCGGCCAATGAGAACATTCCTTTGCTGCTGTATGCTAAACAGCAGCAAAGGAAATGATGTCATCTCTCCTCGGCTCGGTAATTTCCGTTCCGGCCCGAGGAGAGAAGACAAGTGAGTGAGTGCACAACACACACACACACAGTAGAACATGCCAGGCACACAAAACACACCGATCCCCCCCCGATCGCCCCCCTATCCCCCCCCAATCACCCCCCCCGTCACAAACTGACACCAGCAGTTTTTTTTTTTTTTTTCTGATTACTGTATTGGTGTCAGTTTGTGACAGTTACAGTGTTGGGACAGTTACTGTTACCCCCCTTTAGGTCTAGGATACCCCCCTAACCCTCCCTAATAAAGTTTTAACCCCTTGATCACCCCCCGTCACCAGTGTCGCTAAGCGATCATTTTTCTGATCGCTGTATTAGTGTCGCTGGTGACGCTAGTTAGTGAGGTAAATATTTAGGTTCGCCGTCAGCGTTTTATAGCGACAGGGACCCCCATATACTATCTAATAAATGTTTTAACCCCTTGATTGCCCCCTAGTTAACCCTTTCACCACTGATCACCGTATAACTGTTACGGGTGACGCTGGTTAGTTTGTTTATTTTTTATAGTGTCAGGGCACCCGCCGTTTATTACCGAATAAAGGTTTAGCCCCCCGGTCGCCCGGCGGTGATATGCGTCGCCCCAGGCAGCGTCAGATTAGCGCCAGTACCGCTAACACCCACGCACGCAGCATACGCCTCCCTTAGTGGTATAGTATCTGAACGGATCAATATCTGATCTGATCAGATCTATACTAGCGTCCCCAGCAGTTTAGGGTTCCCAAAAACGCAGTGTTAGTGGGATCAGCCCAGATACCTGCTAGCACCTGCGTTTTGTCCCTCCGCCCGGCCCACCCAAGTGCAGTATCGATCGATCACTGTCACTTACAAGGCACTAAACGCATAACTGCAGCGTTCGCAGAGTCAGGCCTGATCCCTGCGATCGCTAACAGTTTTTTTGGTAGCATTTTGGTGAGCTGGCAAGCACCAGCCCCAGGCTGTGCCAGATTAGCGCCAGTACCACTGACACCCACGCACGTACCATACACCTCCCTTAGTGGTATAGTATCTGAACGGATCAATATCTGGTCCGATCAGATCTATACTAGCGTCCCCAGCAGTTTAGGGTTCCCAAAAACGCAGTGTTAGCGGGATCAGCCCAGATACCTGCTAGCACCTGCGTTGTGCCCCTCCGCCCGGCCCAGCCCAGCCCAGTCCACCCAAGTGCAGTATCGATCGATCACTGTCACTTACAAGGCACTAAACGCATAACTGCAGCGTTCGCAGAGTCAGGCCTGATCCCTGCGATCGCTAACAGTTTTTTTGGTAGCATTTTGGTGAACTAGCAAGCACCGGCCCCAGGCAGCGTCAGGTTAGCGCCAGTACCGCTAACACCCACGCATGCAGCATACGCCTCCCTTAGTGGTATAGTATCTGTACGGATCAATATCTGATCCGATCAGATCTATACTAGCGTCCCCAGCAGTTTAGGGTTCCCAAAAACGCAGTGTTAGCGGGATCAGCCCAGATACCTGCTAGCACCTGCGTTTTGCCCCTCCGCCCGGCCCAGCCCAGCCCACCCAAGTGCAGTATCGATCGATCACTGTCACTTACAAAACACTAAACGCATAACTGCAGCGTTTGCAGAGTCAGGCCTGATCCCTGCGATCGCTAACAGTTTTTTTGGAAGCTTTTTATTGAACTGGCAAGCACCAGCGGCCTAGTACACCCCGGTCGTAGTCAAACCAGCGCTGCAGTAACACTTGGTGACGTGGCGAGTTCCATAAGTGCAGTTCAAGCTGGTGAGGTGGCAAGCACAAGTAGTGTCCCGCTGCCACCAAAAAGACAAACACAGGCCCGTCATGCCCATAGTGCCCTTCCTGCTGCATTCGCCAATCCTAATTGGGAACACACCGCTTCTGCAGCGCCCGTACTTCCCCCATTCACATCCCCAACCAAATGCAGTCGGCTGCATGAGAGGCATTTTTATGTCCTCCCGAGTACCCCTACCCAACGAACCCCCCCAAAAAGATGTCGTGTCTGCAGCAAGCGCGGATATAGGCGTGACACCCGCTATTATTGTCCCTCCTGTCCTGACAATCCTGGTCTTTGCATTGGTGAATGTTTTGAACGCTACCATGCACTAGTTATTAGCGTAGGGTACAGCATTGCACAGACTAGGCACACTTTCACAGGGTCTCCCAAGATGCCATCGCATTTTGAGAGACCCGAACCTGGAACCGGTTACAGTTATAAAAGTTAGTTACAAAAAAAGTGTAAAAAAAAATATATATATATAAAATAAAAAAAAATAGTTGTCGTTTTATTGTTCTCTCTCTCTATTCTCTCTCTCTATTGTTCTGCTCTTTTTTTACTGTATTCTATTCTGCAATGTTTTATTGTTATTGTTATTGTTATTATGTTTTATCATGTTTGTTTTTCAGGTATGTAATTATTTATACTTTACTGTTTACTGTGCTTTATTGTTAACCATTGTTAACCATTTTTTTGTCTTCAGGTACGCCATTCACGACTTTGAATGGTTATACCAGAATGATGCCTGCAGGTTTAGGTATCATCTTGGTATCATTCTTTTCAGCCAGCGGTCAGCTTTCATGTAAAAGCAATCCTAGTGGCTAATTAGCCTCTAGACTGCTTTTACAAGCCGTGGGAGGGAATGCCCCCCCCCACACCGTCTTCCGTGTTTTTCTCTGGCTCTCCTGTCTCAACAGGGAACCTGAGAATGCAGCCGGTGATTCAGCCAGCTGACCATAGAGCTGATCAGAGACCAGAGTGGCTCCAAACATCTCTATGGCCTAAGAAACCGGAAGCTACGATCATTTTATGACTTAGATTTCGCCGGATGTAAATAGCGCCATTGGGAAATTGGGGAAGCATTTTATCACACCGATCTTGGTGTCATCAGATGCTTTGAGGGCAGAGGAGAGATCTAGGGTCTAATAGACCCCAATTTTTTCAAAAAAGAGTACCTGTCACTACCTATTGCTATCATAGGGGATATTTGCATTCCCCGAGATAACAATAAAAATGATTAAAAAAAAAAAAAAATGAAAGGAACAGTTTAAAAATAAGATAAAAAAGCAAAAAAATAATAAAAAAAAAAAAAAGCACCCCTGTCGCCCCCTGCTCTCGCGCTAAGGCGAACGCAAACGGCGGTCTGTCGTCAAACGTAAACAGCAATTGCACCATGCATGTGAGGTATCGCCGCGAAGGTCAGATCGAGGGCAGTAATTTTTGCAGTAGACCTCCTCTGTAAATCTAAAGTGGTAACCTGTAAAGGCTTTTAAAGGCTTTTAAAAATGTATTTATTTTGTTGCCACTGCACGTTTGTGCGCAATTTTAAAGCATGTCATGTTTGGTATCCATGTACTCGGCCTAAGATCATCTTTTTTATTTCATCAAACATTTGGGCAATATAGTGTGTTTTAGTGCATTAAAATTTAAAAAAGTGTGTTTTTTCCCCAAAAAATGCGTTTGAAAAATCGCTGCGCAAATACTGTGTGAAAAAAAAAAATGAAACACCCACCATTTTAATCTGTAGGGCATTTGCTTTAAAAAATATATAATGTTTGGGGGTTCAAAGTAATTTTTTTGCAAAAAAAAATAACTTTTTCATGTAAACAATGAGTGTCAGAAAGGGCTTTGTCTTCAAGTGGTTAGAAGAGTTGGTGATGTGTGACATAAGCTTCTAAATGTTGTGCATAAAATGCCAGGACAGTTCAAAACCCCCCCAAATGACCCCATTTTGGAAAGTAGACGCCCCAAGCTATTTGCAGAGAGGCATGTTGAGTCCATGGAATATTTTATATTGCGACACAAGTTGCGGGAAAGAGACAAATTTTTTTTTTTTTTTTTTTTTTTTTGCACAAAGTTGTCACTAAATGATATATTGCTCAAACATGCCATGGGAATATGTGAAATTACACCCCAAAATACATTCTGCTGCTTCTCCTGAGTACGGGGATACCACATGTGTGAGACTTTTTGGGAGCCTAGCCGCGTACGGGACCCCGAAAACCAAGCACCGCCTTCAGGCTTTCTAAGGGCGTGAATTTTTGATTTCACTCTTCACTGCCTATCACAGTTTCGGAGGCCATGGAAAGCCCAGGTGGCACAAAACCCCCCCAAATGACCCCATTTTGGAAAGTAGACACCCAAAGCTATTTGCTGAGAGGTACAGTGAGTATTTTGCAGACCTCACTTTTTGTCACAAAGTTTTGAAAATTGAAAAAAGAAAAAAAAAAAGTTTTTTCTTGTCTTTCTTCATTTTCAAAAACAAATGAGAGCTGCAAAATACTCACCATGCCTCTCAGCAAATAGCTTGGGGTGTCTACTTTCCAAAATGGGGTCATTTGGGGGGGGGTTTGAGCCACCTGGGCATTCCATGGCCTCCGAAACTGTGATAGGCAGTGAAGAATGAAATCAAAAATTTTCACCCTTGGAAATCCTGAAGGCGGTGCTTGGTTTTCGGGGCCCCGTACGCGGCTAGGCTCCCAAAAAGTCCCACACATGTGGTATCCCCATACTCAGGAGAAGCAGCTAAATGTATTTTGGGGTGCAATTCCACATATGCCCATGCCCTGTGTGAGCAATATATCATTTAGTGACAACTTTGTGCAAAAAAAAAAAAAAAGTGTCACTTTCCCGCAACTTGTGTCAAAATATAAAATATTCCATGGACTCAATATGCCTCTCAGCAAATAGCTTGGGGTGTCTACTTTCCAAAATGGGGTCATTTGGGGTGGGGTTTGTGCCACCTGGGCATTCCATGGCCTCTGAAACTGTGATAGGCAGTGAAGAGTGAAATCAAAAATTTACACCCTTAGAAATCCTGAAGGCGGTGCTTGGTTTTCGGGGCCCCGTACGCGGCTAAGCTCTCAAAAAGTCCCACACATGTGGTATCCCCATACTCAGGAGAAGCAGCTGAATGTATTTTGGGGTGCAATTCCACATAGGCCCATGGCCTGTGTGAGCAATATATCATTTAGTGACAACTTTTTGTAAATATTTTTTTTTTTTTTTTTTTTGTCATTATTCAATCACTTGGGACAAAAAAAATAAATATTCAATGGGTTCAACATGCCTCTCAGCAATTTCCTTGGGGTGTCTACTTTCCAAAATGGGGTCATTTGGGGGGGGTTTGTACTGCCCTGCCATTTTAGCACCTCAAGAAATGACATAGGCAGTCATAAACTAAAAGCTGTGTAAATTACAGAAAATGTACCCTAGTTTGTAGACGCTATAACTTTTGCGCAAACCAATAAATATATGCTTATTGACATTTTTTTTACCAAAGACATGTGGCCGAATACATTTTGGCCTAAATGTATGACTAAAATTTAGTTTATTGGATTTTTTTTATAACAAAAAGTAGAAAATATCATTTTTTTTCAAAATTTTTGGTCTTTTTCCGTTTATAGCGCAAAAAATAAAAACTGCAGAGGTGATCAAATACCATCAAAAGAAAGCTCTATTTGTGGGAAGAAAAGGACGCAAATTTTGTTTAGGTACAGCATTGCATGACCGCGCAATTAGCAGTTAAAGAGACGCAGTGCCAAATTGGAAAAAGACCTCTGGTCCTTAGGCAGCATAATGGTCCGGGGCTCAAGTGGTTAAAAACCAAACAAAAAAAAAAAGAACTTACAAAGTTCAACATTTAGAGAACGGTGCATGTAATGTCACCCTTGCAGAAATTGTTTATTTAGAAGATGCTCAAAATTGACCTTTACAAAAGGGTCAAGTCAACATGTGCTATCTCCTATCATGGGTGAGCAATGTACGTGTTTTGTGTGTGCAATCCCATTTTTGGTTCCTCTCACCACCAAAGATTTTTCTGGATGAAGGGGTTGCAAACACAAAAGAAGTACATTGCTAACCCATGATGGAAGATAGCACATGATGACACACCGTGTGCATCACAATGTAAATTTGGGTATACCCCAAAAATTTAAAATACTATTTTTTTAACAAACAAACTTCACAAGGAAATGAAGAACATGATTGATGTTTTTAGGCCAATGGTGATTATATTCGGCCCAAAACATCAATCATGTTCTTCATTTCCTGTTGCATGGAGTCCAGGCGAAGTTGCATGCTGTGAATTTGGTCACGCATTTGATCGATCTGGCCATTCCACAGCATTATCTGGCCAATTAGTCTTTGTGCACTGTCTGTGGTGAAGTGCTCTGCCGCTTGGCCTTCCACAACCAGAAACTCACCTAAAATGAGTGAATAAAAACAAGGTTTACAATATGCACGCCAAAATACAGTAACTCAAGCTGGGGTGTCAGTCACTCACTTGGTGGGCTTGAAACCTCACACACTTCCTCCACCTCTCCTTCCTCAAGGTCGTCGGGTGGGCGTGGTCTTGGGCTGGGGCTTGGGGTATCTTCTGCCTCAGGCTGGTGACTTGGGGGGGTCCTGAGATTCTTGGATTGTTGTCTGAGTCTTTTCTCCCCTATGAGAATTGAACAAAAGGTATAGTTAAAACACACTGATATTTTAGCTTTTAATAAATAAAGTAAAACGTTGGTTATGAGTTGTGGCCAATTTTTCATCATAATAAATGTTGAAGACAGGACGAACATTACCTCTGAACAACAATTATAAACAATGCTCATTTTCGGGCAAGTTTCACAGATGCTGACACCTCAATGATCTCCTATGTGTATTACCCCTCTAAAATTTATTTATGGTCACATAGTACACTAGTGCTCGTGAGTCCAGATGTGGAAACAGCTGATGTGTCCTGTCCCTACATTACACTGAATCATTTTTGATGAAGCATTATATTTTCAAACACACCTACACCACATCAACTAATTGTGGGAATTCGACAAATTATCAAGACATAAATGTATGTCCAACCCTGTCCCATCGTATTTGGCGAAAAAATAACGTCACTTTATAAAGTATCATATCTATTCTAAAGAACGGTCTTTACGAACGATGCTGAAAAAACTCCCAAAATAAGGATCAGCATGCAAGTTAAGTATCTCAATAGTAAAACACAAGTACTTACTTTTTTTAAGCAGCTTCTTTATTCGCCAATATTGTTCTGGCTCCCGACTTTTGATGTCAGACCACCGCTTCCTCAATTGTTCTTTCAAACGTTTTGTACCAAATTTCTCTTCAAGAGCGGTGACAACTGAGGACATTATTTTGTCCTTCCTCATATTCGGTCGTGTGTACGGTTCTTTTTTGCCATCGTAGTCCTCCCTTCTCAATATGGACACCATCTCCACCATCTCTTCAAAAGCCATGTTGGTGGCCTTATATCTCCTCCGGGATGTGGATGTTTGGGGCTCCGGGCTTTCCTCCGCGCTACTTCCACTTAATCTCTCCGCCATCTTTTGCTATCTACTCCCACTGCGCAACGAAGAGTGAAGGGGCGGGGCCAAATCGTACTTACGAACGTCAGGGGCGGGCGACGCAGGCGGAGCATGACACATGCGCAGTGTATATAAAGCTATTACGATGGCCTACGTATGTCCGTGCGGAAGTAGCGAGCGTCACAAACGAAGGTAAGATTAAAGTGTGTGTGTATGTGTCCCCTAGATTACAACCCAAACTAATCCTGTGATTTGGGACTGACATTTAAGTTTGGATCTTGTGTCTTGTCTTGCAGAAAAAATGAATCCCTTTAAAGAGGAAGAATTTTTGGGCCAATTTATTGAGCTCTATGAGGACAAGAAAAACCTGTGGGAGGTCAAACACCCCCTATATTATAATAGGGATGTAAGGAAGGCAACACTGGGCACACTTTTAGAGTTTGTGAAGACTCGACTCCCCCAGGCAGACCTCAAGTTTGTGGACAAGAAGATTGGTATCTTGCGAAACATGTATAAGCGAGAACACAAAAAAATCCAGGAGTCGCTCAGATCCGGGGCAGCAGCTGACCAAGTATATGTACCCAAGTTGTGGTACTACAACAAACTGCGATTCCTGGATGACCAGACCGAAGCCAGGCAATCACTTTCCACCCTTCCCCCCACCCTTCCCTCCAGCCTTCCCTCCAGCCTTCCCTCCACTCTTCCCTCCAGCCTTCCATCCACCTCCACCCCAGCTGAGGAGTCCCAGGATGACCTGGGCCTTTTCAGCATTGATGAAGTTGATGCGCCCAGCTTCAGCCAGGTATCCTTTTTTTTTAAATTTGGGATTGTGTAAATGTTATTAATGATGTTAAGGTGTTAATTTTGAAAGTGCTTCCTAAAAAATCACTTCTGCACAAAGAGTAATATGTAGGCATATCACTAGACAGTAGTGGCCAAATATATACTTCACTTCAGATCTTGTTGATCATCTGAAATAATGGTGTTGTCAAATAGATAGCCTTTACTATTTTGTGTAATTATATTTGAAAGTCATGAGCTGAAAATTGTGTGTGATTGCATAACACAAAATTACAACTTATGTCCCTTTTTTTGACACAGGATGACCTCAGCCAGGAGGAGGCCTTGCCCAGTGGGAGAGAGGAGGAGGCCTTGTCCAGTGGGAGAGAGGAGGAGGCTGTGGCTGGGCCAAGTCGAAGCCGCACAGAGTGTCAGGTGCCTCCCCTCCGCATTCTCCACAAAAGGCCCAGGAGAATGACACCAACTGAGCAGGAATCCCTAGACCTCATACGGGAAGCAAGCCTCATCCTGAGCAAACCACCCAATGCAGAGGAGGCGTATGGCACCTATATAGCCAGCAGATTGCTGGAGTTGGAAAAGGGCCAACGCCTCCTCTGTGAGGGTCTGATTTTTGAGGCTTACCAGAAGGGCTTGAGAGGGGAGCTTACTGCTACCACATATCTGGCAGATGAAGCCACTCCTCCTCCTCCTCCTGCCCCAAGTACACCACCAGAGGCACAACCTCCAAGGAAGGCTGCAGAGAAGCGTAGAGGGAAGGCTCCACGGAAGAGTTGAAAGTGATTGCCTGGTTTCTGTCTGGTCTGACTGTGCTCCCTGTGCTCCCTATAGTCGCAAGATACCAATTTTCTTGTCCTCAAACTTGATGTGTGTCCTGGGGGATGAAAGGCTTCCCAGATTCTAAAAGTGTCTCCAGTGTTGCCTTCCTAATATTTTTTAGAATAAACTAAATACATTTTTGGTTACCTTATAATTTTTGCTTATGTCTTTTGATTAAAAAAACGCCTTTTTCTTTGGGAGTAGGCAGGTACAGGTCCAAAAGACTATGGGGTTGATTTGAGAAAAGCAAATAGTCTGTGCACTTTGCAGAGGGCAGTTGCCCTCTGCAAGTGCAATTGCTCCAGAGCATCAGAAATTATTTAAAAGCATGACTTTGCAAAGAGTACCCAATCCTGTGCAAGTAAAAAAAAAAAAAAAAAATTAGTCCAAAATCGATTTTAAAATGTATAATTTATGGAGATCTGGCTTTTACAAAATATTATATTAGTCATGGCAGGAGGATAAATCATGAAGAAAGTAGTTTGTGAGAACTCTGTGTGAATATAAAGCAGAAAAAAAACTTCATTCCTCTCGCATTATCAATCCTAAAAAAAGGCTGTATTAAAAGACGACAGAAGAGGAATGTGCTAGCTTCAAGACGAAGGCTAGTTTTACCAGACCGAGCGCTTCCGTCTTGTAATTGCTTCAGAGCATGCGTCAGTTTGAGTTCGTCGGACTAGCACACAGACGATCGGTTTGTCCGCTAGAAAGAAGAGTCCGTCGGATAAATTTTAAACAAGTTTCAAATCTAAGTCCGTCCAACTTTTGAGCAAACAAAGTCCGCTGGAGCCCACACACGATCGAATT
Source organism: Aquarana catesbeiana (assembly GCF_042186555.1). Lineage (NCBI taxonomy): Eukaryota > Metazoa > Chordata > Amphibia > Anura > Ranidae > Aquarana > Aquarana catesbeiana. Next base: position 648,031,470 of record NC_133324.1, read on the forward strand.
GTCCGACGAAACCCAGTCCGCCGGACCAAGTCCGCCGTAAAGTCCGCTCGTGTGTACGCGGCATTAGCCTTATTGAATCTTAATATGCCCACACAACTTTGGTGCATCACCACACACATTCTCATTGCAACCCGTCTTACAATCACTTCAAAATGGAGGTCCTCTAATGCACCTAATATATCTGATATTAAGAGTAAAAGCCCAGTATCTTTAAGAACAGTATTTTGCATATTCTACCCACTCTATCACTCAATTTTCAGACAGATGGCAGCCCTGTGTTGAAACATTTTAGACACTTCTTCTTGAGACATTTGTCTCTCACTTGATGTAAAGAATGGCAACTCATAACGAAGTTAATGGCAGTCTTTGTTTAGTTTCTTTTTAGTTATGGTATCTTCTGTTATTCTAATGCCCTGTACACATGGTCGGACATTGATCGGACATTCCGACAACAAAATCCATGGATTTTTTCCGACGGATGTTGGCTCAAACTTGTCTTGCATACACACGGTCACACAAAGTTGTCGGAAAATCTGATTGTTCTGAACGCGGTGACGTAAAACACGTATGTCGGGACTATAAACAGGGCAGTAGCCAATAGCTTTCGTCTCTTAATTCATTCTGAGCATGCGTGGCACTTTGTGCATCGGATTTGTGTACACACGATCAGAATTTCCGACAATGGATTTTGTTGTCGAAAAATTTTATAGCAAGCTCTCAAACTTTGTGTGAAATTCTGATGGAAAATGTGTAATGGAGCCCACACACGGTCGGAATTTCCAACAACAAGGTCCTATAATGCATTTTCCGTCGGAAAATCTGACCGTGTGTACAGGGCATAAGTCTGTAATTACTACCAGTTGATTTATTTAATCCTTGCTGGCCTGTTTCTTGCATCAATACTTGTAACCACAGGTTTTGTACTACAGAGCCATGTTCGATACTTGTATTATTATTGATAGTAAACTTGCGTTGAAGGGGGCGTGGCCTGGATGGCGAGGAGATAGGACGTGTGTGAGTGAAGCTCCGCTCATGGTAGATCCTGACATTGAAATCCTGCACTTCTAAAACTGATTCTTTACTTCAAAAACCAAGAGAACTAATACAGCCTATCCTCCGCAACATGTCCCCACCGAAGAGGAACAATACAGCCTCCTCGTCTCTGGATAGATACCGGAGGACAGAGCGGGACCCTGAGGAGCAAGATGGCGCCTTGGCTGCGGCTCATGCGGCTTCCCATACAGAGCACGAGGCAGCAGACACAGTAAAGGTCCTTATGCCAATCCACACTCACAACAAAGATAGAGGAGGTGAAGGTGGACACCTCACTACTGAGACACGACATGACCAAACTCCAGGAGCAGGTCACAGAGGCAGAAACCAGGCTCGGGCGGGCGGAGGACACACTGTACCCTCTGCAGCACTCTCAAGAGGATCTGCAACGCCAAGTACAACAACTGGCACAGAAACAAGATGACCTTGAGAATCGGGCCCGTAGGTCCAATCTCCGGTTTATCGGTCTCCCGGAGGGATCTGAGGGCCCCGATCCTGCCACCTTTTTGGAGAAACTGCTGATTGCAACATATGGCAGAGACGCCTTCTCAGCGACATTTGTGGTGGAAAGGGCCCACCGCATGCCAGCCCGCCGTCCACCTGAGGGAGCACCGCCGTGTACGTTTATAGCGAAGCTACTAAATTTCAGCGACAGAGATGCGGTCCTAAGAATGGCCAGAGTTAAGGGGAACATTCCCTTTCAATCCGGCTTTGTATTAGCGTTCCCCGACTTTTCTGCAGAGGTCCAGAAACAGTGTGCAAAATTCTCGGAAATCAAACGCCGCCTCAGAGTGCATCACATAAAGTACGCAATGCTGTTCCCTGCTCGTCTCCGGATAACTGGTGAGGATCGCGTACATTTCTTTGAGGATCCGGCGCAAGCCTCGGCATGGATTGATCAACGAGACATGGAGAAGAATCGTCCCACCTAACAGTAACCCCTGCAAGGTGTAATACGTGAGTGACAGTGTTACCTCTGCTACACAGACCCATTCGGCCTGTGTAATATTCATTCCTCCCAGTGAAGCCTGACACCCATAACGCATTCTTGTTACTGGTTTGTTGTTATAGCAGGACCATGGTTAAGTTTTCAGTTTCTGGTACCAGACATTCTGCAAATAGCTTGTTAGCAGGCACTGTGTAGTATCCATTTGAACTTCCCTCCCAAGACCCCTCTTATGGACTCCTACGCTTGAACTGTCTGGGCCAGTTAAAGGTCGTTCATGCGCTAAGTATATATGACTGGAGACTATACTTACCCTGGAGCGAAGCATGGGGGTTTTTTCCTCTTTCCTCTATTAATCCAGCATAGTGTGCCCACTGCCATGGTTCTGGAGGGAGGGGAGGGAGGCAACCCCCTTTTTTTTTCCCCCACGATAGATATTGTATGGTATTGGATATTGGTTCTTAAAAAGTATAATCCTTTGTTATAATTACCACAGCGGGGCGAACGATCAAATTTGTGTGGTTCACTGACAGTGTTCCACTGCAGGGACTGCACCTATTTTACTGTCAATCTCACAACCAGAGATTGTTCGCCCCCACTAGGAAACTGTTAAGCTGTAACCGACGCTGCCCTATAGGCTTCTGCCGGCGACAGTATGTTTAATGTGCATTACATATCTTTGTTTGAAAGATATGTTCTCCAAATGTAACAGCACAAGTTTTGGGAATGATGCCCCAACCATGTTTGGGAGGCTGAGGGTAGGGAGGGGGGTTAGGGGAAGTTTTATGTTTAGGTTAAAGAACAAGATCAATGAAGTACTAAACAGTATGGTGGAGTTTTGTATTTGGCGCCACACAAGGGCGCACTGTAAAATCATTCTCACATTAATATGGAGTGTGGAGGTATGTGCCCTAGGATCCACCCCGCACCTGCTTCCATTGCACTTACCACTAGATATGCATGGCTAATATAAAATTCCTTACCTGGAACGTAAGGGGGCTCCGGGACAAACTCAAACGCACAGCAGTCTTCAGCTGCCTTAAATCCTATAGAGCAGATATAACCGTGCTGGTTGAGACACACGTTACAGGTCAACTTCAACTCGCACTGAAGCGCCCCGGATAGGCTGGGCATATCATGCCACACATACTCCATACTCCCGGGGGGTGTCCGTCTTAATAGCCAAAAACACCCCATTTGTAATTATCTCAGTACAAACGGACCCACAGGGTAGATTTATTTTTTTGCATTGTACCTTAGGGGGCACACAATACCTGATTATGGCATTTTATATTCCCCCTCCCTATAATTCCACCTTGATTACAGAAGGACTTCTATACATGGCGCAACACCCCAACATTCCTGCTATTTGGATGGGGGATTTTAATGTGGTATTGAACCCCAAAATGGACAGACTACAGCTGAGTCAGAACACTCACCTCCCTAGTACCACTCAATTTAGTCGCACTCTGAAAGAATTTTCACTAACTGACACGTGGCGATATAAACACCCAAATACCCAGGCATATTCTTGCTTTTCGGCAACACACTCCTCCCTGTCTCGTATAGACTTTATCTTAATCTCTGACGTATTACTCCCATTGCTATCAGACTCTGGCTATCACACTAGATCCCTCTCTGATCACGCTCCTTGCTGGGCCACATTGATCTTGGCCCCCAAAACGGGACCCCACACATGGCGCCTTCATCCCTTTTGGCTGTCTGCTTTGCAAGATCAAGAGGACATAATCAAGGAATAGCAATTCTATTTTAATATTAACAGGGACACGGCCTCAGTGGGCATGGTATGGGAGGCGTTTAAATTACATGTCCGCACCATTCTATCCTTGCGAATAAATAGACTGAAAGCTTCCTCTAAATTAGTAATTCAACAAGCAGCCGAAAAATTAGAAGTAACAACGAGTGAGTTTCAAGCAAACCCCACACAGGCCAAAGCATCTAAGCTTAAGCTCCAAACCCGTATTTTAGACCAACTACAATTCGAAAAGGCTAAACAGAAACTCTTCTTTTCTAGACAGCGGGTATTTGTGGCAGGGAGAGCGGGCGGGTAAATTGCTGGCATTTCTGGCCCATCAAGATACTAGTCCTCCAGTGGTGGTTACCTTGATAAACTCAAATAACTAACTGATCTCAGATCCTTCGTTGGTTGCAGAGGAATTTCAGAGGTACTATACTGACCTATATTCCTCCAAGGTAACGGCTACTATACAAGAGACTCAGGCTTTTCTCCAGAATATCACCTTCCCCCAAATTTCCGAATCACAATTGAATGACCTAGAAGCCCCTCTCACTATGGATGAAATTGCAACGGCAATAGCATCCCTTGCACCAGCTAAGTCCCCTGGTGGGGATGGTATACCATTAGACTTCTATGCATCTTACTCAGATGTCTTAGTCCCTGAACTACTGAAATGATATAATCATATCTTTGAATCTGAATCGCTTCCTGAATCCCTTAGACAGGCAGTAATTATAGTACTCCCTAAGCCAGGTAAAAACCCTCATCTTCCGGAATCCTACCGCCCAATTTCACTTTTACAAGCGGACATAAAAATTTTGGCCAAAGTGTTAGCTATCCGTCTTAACCGTAGTATTTTGTCCCTCATTCACCCTGATCAGACGGGGTTCATGCCTGGTAAGAATACAGCCATTAATTTACGCCGCTTACATATGAATATACAGGCTGAACATGAGAATATGGGAGATAGAGCGATAGTGGCATTAGACGCCGCCAAGGCGTTCGATTCAGTGGAATTGGTCCATGTTTTATAAAGTGGGTAAAGGTATTATATTTCTCCCCGAAAGCCAGGGTGGTCGTAAATGGGCAGACGTCTGACCCCTTCCCACTTGAATGTGGAACTCGTCAAGGTTGCCTGTTATCCCCCCTTTTATACGCCTTGGCGGTTGAACCTCTCGCTATATCCCTTAGGTCGAACCCAAACATGCGCGGTCTACGTGTGGGATCCTTAGTAGAATCATTGAGTCTGTATGCTGACAACATGCTCCTCTACCTAGAGGACACTGGTCCGTCTCTCCAAGCAGCTCTTTCGACCATTGAGGAATTTGGAAACCACTCTGGACTTAGCATGAATTGGTCCAAGTCCCAAATTTTGCCCTTAGACTCGTCACCCCCCACATGCAATTCGGCCTCCCTTCCCCTGCAAAGGGTCGCATCTATAAAATACTTAGGAGTGGAAATTACTAAAGAGCCCTCAGAATACATTATCAATAACATTGAACCACTCTTCTCATACTTAAAATCCCACACACAATCCTGGGCAAGACTTCCTTTGGGAGTAATGGGGAGAATCAACCTTTTTAAAATGATTCTACTTCCCAAGTTTCTTTATATGTTATGGAACTCACCAGTAATTATTCCCCTAAAGATTTTTAAGACAATAGACAAGATCATTAATTCTTTTATTTGGGGATCTAGCAGGCATAAGTTGGCATGGAATACGTTAAAAAACCCCACCTCCTCAGACGGGACTGCTCTCCCTGACCTCCACACATACTACATAGCTGCACAGCTCTCACACTTTTACTACATACATAAAACAGATGACACCAGATACCACACTTTAATATGTAAAGAGCCGAACAATGTCACTCATTCCCCCTTACAGGTACTATTTAGGGGTGGTAGAGGAAGGAGGGGTGGAGACGGTCGAAATCTACTACTCCTTCAACACAAATACATCTGGGAAGTTGCACTTAAGTTAACGGGTGTCGATTTCTTCCACTCGCATACGCCTCTATGGCATAACCCTCAGATGGGGGAACTGCTATCCATACCAGGAATCACCACCCGGGCCGCCAAGGGGATACTGTTCCTTTTCCAGGTAATTACACCTTTCGGTGTAAGACACTTTCAGACTCTCCAAGAGGAGTTTGACCTTCCCTCCCACATGTTTTTTAACTATGTGCAGCTGAGGCATGCACTCCGAACTCAATTTGTAAATGGATTCCCTAACACGCAAATGATACCTCTAGTGGATGTGGTTACAGGGTCGAACCCAGACAAATTAATATCCTCTTTTTATACTATATTGCGCACAAGATCGATAGCAAGAATCACAGACACAGCCAGAATTCGATGGGAAGATGATGTGGGCCCCATAGATGACTCCGACTGGGACAAAATATTAGAAAATGTCAAAAAAAATCCCCTAAAATATCCGAGCGTCTGACTCAGTTGTACATAATCCATAAGTCCTACCTCACACCATCCAGAATAGCCAAATTCTCTTCAAGTCAGAACCCGAACTGCCCGAGATGCTCGAGTGGTCCGTGTTCATTCTTCCATCTACTGTGGTCATGCCCAGACATTCAAAATTACTGGGCACAAATTATAAAATTCTTACATGATCATATGGGCTCCCCAATTTCGCTTAACCCTAGGCCGTGTCTACTGGGGCTATTCCCAGACGCTGACATGGACAAGTATCTAGCTTCCTTCCTTGACGAAACTTTATTCTGCGCCAGAAAACTAGTCGCTAGAAGGTGGATGAGGACTGCTTCTCCTACCATTCAGGAATGGATTGGAGAAATAAATGCAGCATTACCATATAAGAAGGTGATATATAGACATAGGGGGTGTCCAGCCAAATACAACAAGGTCTGGGATAGGTGGCTTAACAATACTAATACATGCACGGAATGATTAATGGTGATAGCTCACACAATGTCTAACGTTACCAAGCCCTACCATTTAATGAGCTAGAAGACGATATTTTAGGCATTAATGCTGTGGACCCTGGGAAGGCACTTGTTAATTGTATATTTTAAAACAAAAATAATTGATGAAGTGATTGCTTGTACATTTTAGTATGCTGCCTATAGGAGTTACCTGATTATGGGAAGTGTTAATTCCCGCCAGTCTTCTGTGTTTTTTTTTTTCATTTATGACTCTGAACTCTTTGTACCATACCTGTACGAATTACTATTTGAAATAAACTTGTTCTTTTAAAAATAAACTTGTGTTGAAAAAGTTTTGTATTGTATTTGTATTGTGCCAGCATAAACTTCATACAAAAATAATTGAAAGAAAAGAACAAATGTACATGTAAATTAACTTTTATCATAAATACACTTAGTGTGTGTTTACATTCCAAGGTTTTCAGGGCCCTTCCGTAAGATGGGAATAGCTCATTTATTTAAGCACCACAACCACAAAGCACAATGTTTGGCTTTGCGTGCCCTTTCTCAAATGCTAGTTAGTGAAACTCAACTGCAATAGTTTTTTTCATTTTCTGGGTGGAGTTAAGAAGAATTAGAACCTCTTTCAGCTTTGTATTGCCATCTGTGTCTCTACTGGGGACAGCAAGTTTTGGGGATTCTCTCCAACAGGAATATAGTAGTAGGGTAAGGGAAGATTAGAACTTCTGACAATGTTTTTGTTGCTGTTCTTGGTTTTATACCGTAGTGGACACTGCACCCCCCCCCCCCATTTCTTGCACTGCTGTTACCGGGACAGGACTTGTGAAACTTTCACAATGGGGTCACCGACAGAAATAGAAACCTGACAAAATATTTAAGTCTGTCGTTCTCTGTACTAAACTTTCAAAAGAAAGAGGTGATAATTGACAGAGAATGCAAGTTCCATGAATACTTCAACATATATTAACAAATGTACAGTATTTAACTGAGACCCCTATTTTTATTTAGAAACAATTTGACATTTCCATTTTTGCTGGCTAATAGGTTAGAATGCCAGAGTTGTCTTGCACTGTGTTAAACGCTTTGAAATTAAACACCTATCAAATGTCGATTTAGCTGATGTACCCGTGGCATGCCTGCTACATCTCATGAGGCGACCCATAAAAAAATACAAAGCCTCTCTTACCATACAGCTTCTAAATGTGACCAAGGCATGCATTCCCCTATGCTGGAGGTCTGTGCACCCACCTACGAAGTCTCTTTGGTTCTCTAAAGTCAACAAACTCAGGGACACGGAAGACCTCACAGCTACTCTCTATAATCAGGAGGAGCCCTTTTGTGACATCTGGAGACATGACAATATTTGGTGTACATGGATGCATATCTACAAGAAGTTTCGCAACCTGGATGACTTCCCCAAGGACCTATTATTGTGAGAGAACTTGCTTTTCTGATCCTTCCTGCCTTTCTTTGCTTCCTTTTCATTTCTCATTATTCTTCCCCTGGTTTGAGGACATTGCCCTAATTTTTCCAACCTGCACTTGCTGCCTCCTTCTTGTCCCTGCCCCTCCCCTCCATTCCCTTCCATCCCTCTCTTCTCTTCTCTTTATATACCCCACCATTTAGCTTGGAAACTTTTAATTTGCATTTTTTTCTGCAGTTCTTCTGTTATTATTTTTTTCTTTGGTCTATGCTCCCTTATTATTATTATTATTATTATACAGGACTTATATAGCACCAGCAGCGGTGATGTAAAGCACAGTGAGGACAGACAGTACAGTTACAATACAGTTCAATACAGGAGGAATCAGAAGGCCACTGGGACACTTTTTCTGACCACAGTATTTTCTATTTTTTATTTTTTACTCCATGTGGTTGCATTGTTGACTTAGGGCTCTTCTGTATAGGTTGGCATTTTGGAGATACCTACAATTGGGCTATCTAAGTTTTGCTTATATTTGAACAACTTGACACCTGTTGTACCTTTTATGCTTATATTCGTTGACTGACTTCTTAATTCTGCTGATGTCTTTGCTATTTGTCTACCCATATAATTGTACCATACAATTTCTTGACGTGGTTTGTACAATTCAACTTATGGATAAATAAAGGTCTTTTGGAAAAAAAAAAAATTACTGACTGAGAATTATGTAAAGCTCTGTTTCATGTATGCAATTATACTTTTTGTTCACTGACATAGATTAAAATCGGGCTGATAAGTAGAGAGAAAGTTCACGTATTATTATTATTATTATTATTATTATTATTATACAGAATTTATATAGCACCAACAGTTTGCACAGTGCTTTATAACATTAGGGCAGACAGTAAAGTTACAATAACATTCACTGCAATAGGAATCAGAGGCCCTGCTTGTTAGAGCTTACAAAAGGGAGGCTCTAAAAGGGAGGCTCAAGTGATACAAAAGATAATAACTGTGGGAGATGAGCTGATGGAGAAAATAAAAGTACAGTTGTTAGGTGGAGGAAGGATAGACTTCTCTGAAGATGAAAGTTTTCAAGGATTGCCTAAAAGTGGATAGATTAGGAGATAGTCGGATAGATTAGGGTAGGGAATCCCAAGTGTATAAGAGGCTTGCGAGAAGTCCTGGAAGCAAGCATGGGAGGAGATGGCAAGGGAACTAAAGAGCAAGGGGTCTTGGGAGGAACTAAGAGAAAGATTTGATTGGTAGTTTGAGACTAGGTTAGTGATGTAACGGGGGGCCAAGTTGTGGTTTGCTTTGTAAGCTATTGTTAGTATTTTAAATGTAATTTGTTGGGTGAGTAGCAGCCAATGGATTGGCAGAGAGGGGTAGCAGACACTGAGTGGTTTGTAAGATGGTTAAGTCTGGCAACAGCATTCATGATAGACTGAATAAGGGATAGCCTATTTAAAGATAAGCTAATGAGCAGGCATTTGCAGTAGTCGAGGCAGGAGATAACCAGGGAGTGAATTAGGAGTTTTGTGATGTCATTGGTTAGGAAGGGACGTATTTTGTTGTGGCTGTTGAGGCAGCAAGCTTTGAAAAGTGATTGGATGTGAAAAAGTTCAGAGTCCAGAATAACACCTAGCACCCTGGCATGCGGGTATGGGTTGATGGTTGTGCCATTGATCTTGACAGAAAAGTCAAGGGGAGGGGCACGTGGGGGAGGGAATATTATAAGCTTGGTTTTGGACAGGTTGAGTTTGAGATAGTGCTGTGACATCCAGACTGATATGTCTGTTAGCAACTTGGTGAAGCGTGATGGAGTCAACTGATTGGTAGAAAGAAAAATTTGGGTGTCGTCAGCATAGAAATGATATTGAAAGCCATGGTAGGTTATCAGCTGACCCAGGGAGGTGGTGTAGATTGAGAATAGGAGAGGTCCAAGAACAGAACCTAGGGGGACCCCAACAAAGGAAGAGGAGAGGAGGAAGTAGAATTATAAGTGACACTGAGGGTGTGGTGGGATATGAAGGATGAGAGTCAGTGAAGAGCACAGCCAGGGAGACCAAAGGAGTAAAGATTTTTGAGGAGGAGGGGGTTGTCAACCGTATCAAAGGCAGCCGAAAGATCCAGAAGTACAGTAGAAGTAAAGAATAGTGTCCATTGGTTTTTGCTGTTAATAAACATTTGTGTGTTTTAGGACAAGTTTCTGTGGAGTGTTGAGGGTGAAATCCAGACTGAGAGAGATCAAGAAGGTTCTTCTTAATAAGGTGGTCACTCAGTTGGTTGTAGACCAGGCGTTCAAGGAGTTTGGAGAAAAAGGAGATCGGGCAAAGGTTGTTAAGATTAGTGGGGTCCAAGGGAGGATTTTTAAGTATGGGGGGACTAAGTGCATAATTTAGAGCATTGGGGAAGAGGCCAGAAGAGAGAAAGAGATGGAAGGTGTGGGTTAGAGGGTGTAGGATAGAGTCAGAGGGTGACCGCACTATTTGAGAAGTAACTGGGTCCAGGGGACAGGGGGTTGGGTGGAAATTAGAAATAAGTTTAGCAAGCTCATCTATAGTAGCAGAGTTGAATAACAATGTATTGCTCATGTACTCACTTAGCAAACAGTCATATATGGTAATTAACTGTATAAGTGAATAAAGTGAAGCTGTGGTCATTTTGAACACCCAATTGTGTGCAAGGAAATTTGTAAAATAAGAACACATTTTACTTACACCTCATTAAATGACTAAGTTAAAATCGCTTCCCTTTATGCTTAGTGAACATTCACTACCCCTTTAGTAACTTAACCCTATTAAGTGAGCCTGGAAGACTATTAAAAGTTCAGTTGTTGTTAGGTATATGGACTCTAAGTAGCCCTAAGTAGCCCTTCAGCAGAAGGGCTGAATTTGTTATCCATTAGAGAGCTGAAAATAATAATTATATATAGATATATAGATATATATATATATATATATATATATATATATATATATATATATATATATATAGATATAGATATATATATTGATAGATAGATAGATAGATAGATAGATAGATAGATAGATAGATAGATAGATAGATAGAGCCAATCCTTCTGGAATAGGTCCATACAATGAAAATATTTAACCTGTGGCGTTACGCAAGTAGGCCTTCTTCTGAGGCACCGCATATATGAGGCTGAGCAGTCACTGACAGTTCTGGGTCTGTTAGTAATCATTGTGATTGGCTACCACAGTGATCACTCTCTGTAAAACCTGTCCATTTACTCCCTTTCTCCCCTGAATGGATACAATTATACATAAATATATATTATATATGGTATCTTTTTTTTCTCCTAGCCAGGGAGGAATGTAAAAAAAAAATCTGTGTGCAAATAATAATAATAATAATAAAAAATATAAAGTGTTGAGATCAGGGCTTGATCTAAGCTATTTTCAGTGTAAGGATCAAGGTCAACATCAGTGTGTTTTAGGTAGAATTAATAAAAAAACTTTTACTGTCAGAGTCACCATTAGTGTGAGCGTGTTTTAGGTAGGATAAAAAAGCAAAATGCACACTAGTGTTTCTAGAAATAAATATGGGTACAAACAGCAAATAAAATCTTATTTTTTTTTTTTTTTGGGGGGGGGGGGGGTGGAATCACATTAACCCTTTTGCTGCCAGGCCCTGTGCTCCATTTTGTACACTCAGGTGGCCTGACCATTTTTTGCAATTTTTCCTTTGCTTTTTTATTTTTCACTTATAGCTTTCGGGGTTTGTAAAAGACCCCCCCAAACCACATATTTTCTGAAAGCACATGATCAGTAGAATAAAAACAAGGTGCTACTAATTTTTTAAACCCTGCAATATTTATGCAAATGTTTATCACACAATATATTCGCAAAAAATACACTAAAACTATTATTAGCAGACACAAACACAGCAAATTTTACATAATTCCTACTAAATATAAAAGCTTAACCTGTATTGAGTTAATAACAAATATTTGTAATTTTTAAATTGCGCCTTTTTGTGAAATGGTGAACATTGAACAACAGACGCAAAAGTGTAAATATCCAAATTTCTCCAAAAATCTGAAGGTTTTCATTTTTCCCTTACAGCTTTCAGAATTTGTGAAAAAAACCTAAACCATATATTTTCTGAAAGCATATGACCTCTAAAATAAAAAGAAGGTGCTACTGATTTTTTAGACCCTGCTGTATTTGCGCAAATGTTTATCAAACCAATATGTTCACAAAAAATAAAACACAGCTAATTTTACAAAATTCCTGCTAAATTCCTACTAAATATAAAAGCTTAACCTGTATGTAGTTAATAAATAACAAAAAATTTAAATTTTTACATTGCGCCTTTTTGCAAAATGGTGAAAATCGAATGTACACAAAAATGTACATATCCAAATTTCTCTAAAAAACTGAAGGTTTTCATTTTTCCCTTAAAGCTTTCAGAATTTGTGAAAAAAAAAAACAAAAACATATATTTTCTGAAAGCATATGACCTCTAGAATAAAGAAAAGGTGCTACTGATTTTTTAGACCCCGTGGTATTTGCGCAAGTGTTTATCATACCGATATATGTGCAAAAAATACACTAAATTCATCATTAGTAGATAAAAACACAGCTAATGTTACAAAATCCCTACTAAATATAAAAGCTTAACCTGTATGAAGTTAATAAATAACATATATGTGTAAATCTTAAATTGCGCCTTTTTGCAAAATGGTGAAAATCGAACGTACCCAAAAATTTCTCTAAAAATCTGGAGGTTTTCATTTTTCACATACAGTTTTCAGAATTTGTGAAAGACCACCCAAACTGTATATTTTCTGAAAGCATAGGAGCAGTAGAATAAAAATGCTATTGATTTTTAGGCCCCACGATATTTGCGCAAATGTTTACCAAAGCAATATTTATTAAATCATTAATAGTGGATTCATACATGGCAAAATATACAAAATTCCTGCTAAATTCCTAGTAAATATAAAAGTTAAAACTATATTGAGTTAATAAATAACAAATATTTGTAAATTTTAAATTGCACCTTTTTGTGAAATGGTGAAAACTGAAGGTGCGCAAAACTGTAAATAATAACAATTTACTCTAAAAATCCGGAGGTTACCATTTTTCACTTACAGCTTTCAGAATTTGAAAAGACCCCTCAAATTAGACATTTTCTAAAAGCGCATGACCTGTAGAATAAAAAAAGTGCTACTAATTTTTTGGGCCCCGCAATAATTGCACAAATGTTCATGATATCGCTAGTTTCACAAAAAAATACACTAAAATCATTAATCATTAATATTGCACATAAACACAACACAATTTACAAAATTTCTGCTAAATTAGTACTAAAGCATCGTTTACATGTGGCATACTAAAGTGTATGCCTATGGAGGGCCATGTTTACCCACACAGCGATGCACAGGTCTTCCGTGCATCCCCGTACAGGCAGTCCCATTTATGTCAATCGGGATGCAATGGCTGCACAGGCATAGCTGTTGTTCCCAATCTGACATCCGTGTGGATGTGGGAACATGATCCCGAATGTAGACAGTGTGAGTCCAGGGACATGCATGCGGACCTACATGGATGTAAAATTGGGAGCAACGGCTCTGTTTGTGCAGTTGCTACATCCCAAATGACATCAATGGGACTGCCTGCACAGAGATGAATGGAAAACCTGTGCATCCCTGTAAAGGTACGCTGTTGTATGCCCTGTGTGAACAAGGCCTTAGGTCCCTTTCACACAAGCACACCGATCGGGTCTGCCTGTCCATTTTTCAGGTGGGCCCAATCGGACCATCCATTGTTCTCTATGGAGAGACTAATGTAAATAATGTGTCCATTTACACCCGCCTGCATCCAATTCAGTCTGCTAAAAACAGACGGATGGAGATTCCACTCCCCATCCATCTAGCAGATCGGATCAGATGGTATCCGATGGAAATGGACAGGCAGTCCGTTTTCACCTGACCGTCCCATAGAGAACAGCGGGCTGTTTCTGTGTCTGCTCAGCATCAGTGGAGTGGACACAGACTTGTCATGCACCTGCTCAGCGGGGATCAGCAGACAATTTTTATTGTGGGGGTCTTTGGTGAGATATCAGAGGTCTAAACAGACCCCCATATCTCTTTTTTTAGACAGAGAAATGGACTGAAGATAGTAATTTTCTCTGTATCACTTTACTTGAATGAATATGGAGATTCCATTCATTCATAAACTGAAAGTCTGATACATAGTAACGCTAGCTAGCGTTTACTATTATAAGATGTCAGTGGGCATATAGGATTGATAATAGTGATCTCTGCATGCGCCCAGGGTGTTACACTGAGGGGGTGGTAAACACATGTTTACCAAGCCCCCCAAGCCCAAACATCACCAGCACTTGCACCCCCCCTTCCCCCGCTGTGATCCCCAGCCTGTCAGATTGCCGAAGCAGAAGCTGCAGGCTGCGGGAGCAGCAGAGGAGGGATATCAGCTTATGATGGTAGCTGCAGGGGATCCAATTTGCAGGGGGAGGGTCAGATCGGGTGGAGGGGGAGTACACCGTGCTGGGGCTGAAGAAGGGAGGTGAATGGGATAGGAAAGAAGAGTGGGGGGAGTAGTTTTAGGTGGAAGGGAGCAGTGGGGGTGGAAAGGCTTGGGACAGGGAAGTGGCGGCATGGAGGGGGGATGGTCACATTTAGGGTTAGTAACTCTGATCAGCGGTTTGTAATTCACTGATCAGAGTTATAGAATTGTTCAGCAGGGTCAATTCTACTATAAGTTTATGGTCATTGACATGACCATGAGCTTATAGGAGAGGGAGAAAAGACTTGGTCACCTGGGGGCAGTGTTGTAAGTACGTACGCCGTACAAACCTGGCAGCGAAAGGAATAATAGCAAAAAAATCAGAAAATATCCATTAACATTTACCCCCAAATGAAGGCCCAATTTATACTAAAAAAATTATGCATTATTCACCTTGATATACCAAGTTTTACTAACACATGTCAAATTCCAAAAAGGCAATTAGGCGCTAAGGTTTGTTTTATCTTTCATCATGAAGGGGTTAACAAATAAACTGCAGTTTCAGTGTACTCACTTTACATAAGCTATAGTTTCCCTTTAGAGCTGAGTTTTAAATGCACAAAAAAGATGTAGTGATACCAATTAGCTAAAAATGATATGGTTATTCAGATTTAAACTACTGATGGTTATGTAAACGTCAATGGACTATATAGATGATTTGTTCATTGGCAACTAAATTGCTTGTAAACTATAAATTGCAAATGAAGGACTAGTTGATGCCACAAATAAAACAAATGAATACAAATGACAGAGCATAGTAAATGTCAATAATAAACAGTGAAATTGTTATTGAAGGATTATATAAATATATGACAAACATACCACTTATGATCTACTTAAAGCAGAACTTTACCCATAACAACTTGATAAAAAAAATAATGCTCTTTAGCAAGGAACATGTATTCCACAATAATAACTATGCTACCAAAATGAATATTTGTTGTAAATTGCCTCCAGCAATGCTCCTGTTTTTTCTTGCTGGAGGCTACCATTTTGCTGAAGCCCAGAGTCTCTGAGCAGCAATACATTTTTAGGCTGTCAGCAGATTGGCCTCTAGTGGCTCTGATTTTTAACATAATGTCAAAAACGGAGAGCAACTGAGCATGTGCAGAGCAGGGTGATACAGTTTATTACTGGATATAAACAGCACTTTATTGCATGTGTTTGAATGGTGTTGAATTTTATTATGCTAATTGGTTAATCTAAGGACATAGCATACAATACTTCATTTAAGAAAAAAATTAATTAGGAATGGTGGATTCTGTATGATTTCCAGCACAATGTTTTTTTTGTTTTTTTTTTAAACACTATTGTGCAAATAGGAATATACTGAAATCATGTGTAAAAAATTAAATATGTAAACATTCAATTATGATAATTACATTTTTAAAAAATCTATGCATTTCACATACTTAACAGTAATTACATTATGTTATTTAAAAATTATTTTGATGCCAATTTGTTAAAACATTTTGGCATGTTAAAATGCACATTTTTAGCTTGAAAATTACTTAATGTCAGAAACCATGAATCAGACTGAGACATAAGTACAGTTAAATCACACTTGTTTAATATTAATTTAAAAAAAGGTAAACAGAGTAAACGTAGTCAAAACATAGCCAGAGTTCAGGAACCGGAACGAATAGTCAAAGAAGTCAAAACGTCAGGGAGAACAGTGTAGTATAACAGCAAGCTGGATCTTGAGCCAGAAGGAATGTCAGCCAAGCAAGTCTTAAACATTTAACAGGAACACAGAAGAGCTTCTCTAGAGATGTGACCAAGGTGAAGGCAGAGATCATCTGGACTGGATAGCTTAACTAGGCAGGACTGACGAGCAGGATCTCATTAACAGGTGAGTCACTGTGGAGAGATAGGATCTGGGAATTAGCAAACAGCTGAGTGACCAGCTCAGAGAAGGAAGGGATGAGCCCAGCCTGACAGTAACCTCTCCTCAATGACCCCTCCCCTTTGGAGGACCAACAGGCTTGAGGGAAAAAGGCTATGGAAATCACGGAGGAGGACAGTGGCATGTACGTCCGAGGATGAGACCTAAGAGTGTTCCTCCAGACCGTACCCTTTCCAATGCACCAGGTACTGTATGCGCCAACAGAACACATGGGAGTCAACAATGGACTGTACTTCATACACCTCATGATTAAATGACTGAACTTAAAATCACTTCCTTTATGCCTAGTGAACATTCTCTATCCCTTTAGTAACTTAACCCTATTAAGGGAGCCTGGAAGCCTAATAAAATTTCAGTTGTTGTTAGGTATATAGACTCTAAGTAGCCCTAATTGGGCAGAAGGGCTGAATTTGTTATCCATTAGAGAGCAGAAAATACTATAAGAATATATATATATATATATATATATATATATTCATATAGTATTTTCTGCTCGCTAATGGATAATGTCCTCCACCTGTGTATCCCTGTAAAGATACGCTGTGTATGCCCTGTGTGAACAAGGCCTTAGGTCCCTTTCACACAAGCACACCAATCGGGTCTACCAGTCCATTTTTCAGGCGGGCCCAATCAGACCACCCATTGTTCTCTATGGAGAGACTGATGTAAATGGACATGTGTCCGTTTACACCAGCCTGCATCCGATCTAGTCCGCTTAAAACAGACAGATGGGGATTCCATTCTCCATCCATCTAGCAGATCGGATCAGATGGCATCCGATGGAAATGGACAGGCAGTCCATTTCCATCCGACCGTCCCATAGAGCTTAGCTGGCTGTTTCCGTGTCCGCTCTGCATCCGCAGGACGGACACAGACTTGTCATGGGCCTGCTCAGTGGGGATCAGCAGACAATTTTTTTTTTTTTGTGGGGGTCTTTGGTGAGATATCAAAGGTCTAAACAGACCCCCATATCTCTTTTTTTTAGACAGAGAAAACTCTGAAGATAGTCCTTTTCTCTGTATCACTTTACTTGAATGAATAAGGAAACTTTATAGAGATTCCATTCATTCATAAACTGAAAGTCTGATACATATTAACACCCGCGGTTGCTAGTATCAGATGTTAGTGGGCATATAGGATTGATATTAGTGATCGCTGCATGAGCCCAGGGTGCTACACTGAGGGGGGTGGTAAACACATGTTTACCAAGCCCCCCAAGCCCAAACATCACCAGCACCTGCACCCCCCTCCCCCCGCCATAATCCCCAGCCTGTCATATTGCCGAAGCAGAAGCTGCAGGCTGCGGGAGCGGCAGAGAAGGGATGCCGGCTTATGATGGTAACTGCACGGGATCCAATTTGCAGGGGGGGTCAGATCGGGTGGAGGGGAAGTACACAGTAAAAGGTAATAGGATCAATATAAGAAACAGCAGCTAAAATCAGAACAAATTGTAAAATAAATGAATTGAAAAGTGCTGTTCTATGTAATATGCACTATACACCCAATAATTGGATACCAAATGTATATATAACATAAAAACGCACAAATATTGACCAATGGTGAAGTGCCAATAAATAATAAATAAAAAAATATAAGGGAGTGGAAATTCAAATACACAGTAAGTATATAGTGCTCATGTGAAAAAAACATATAGATTTCTAAAATTCATAAAGTTCGTAGAAGTCCATAAAATATATGTGAGAAAAAAATGTATATATGTATATATAGCAAGTAATAAAGTGCTCATGTGCAAACAGAGTGTCCTGCTGTGTTTCTAATCATTACGCAGGGTAGTCCATGCAATCACAAAACAGCTTAGTAGGTGTTCAAATGTGCCAAGGTGTCCTCCCTCCAGTGATCCCCTAGGTAGTGAATGCTCACCTTAGAGCGTGCGACTTAGTGATTAAGCCAAGTCTAAACACGCATTAGAACCTCCTCTGGGCTCAGAAGGGAAAAACTGCATCCAGGGCTCCTCAGTGAAATACATTTATAAAGTGCGTCTAGTGCACCACTCTATTGCCAGCAGTAACCAATAAGATTAGATACTGGAAAGGTATGGGGGTAATGTGCGTTTCCTCCTATGGCAGGTAGACTGCTCCTCATGCCATCCTGTCCCTTCCTCAATGCGTATTTGTTACAGGGAATTCGTATCTACTTCAGGGGGAATTGCCCCTTCGTGTTTACCTCATTTCAGAAATATCTGAAGTTTTAGTATTAGAGAGTAGAAAGCAGAGATAAAGGAGAGATAAGTAGAGTTAGGAAGTTTAGCTGTGGGTGGAGATGTGAGATGAGATGGGGTGAGGGAGGAGTGGGAAGTAGGGGGGGCAGATAGAGGTGGGAGGTAGAGGGGAGTAGCATGTGCATTCTATCAAAATCATAGCAATTCATCAGTGTTATTTATTGATAGATTATCTAAAGTTGATAAGTCTGAGTACATTATTTGGAATCTAACTTGTGGAAAAAGTCTAGGCGGGCATGTGTGTCGCACCTATATTTCCTGTTTTGGTCAAGCTTTAGTTAGCATCCAGGCTAAGGTTTAGTTCCAGATACAGGTATAAGTTGAAACCAGAGTCCCCCTAAGGGGGTGAAATTGATTTGTTTAGTCAACCCCGGGTGATCTTAGTTTCTCATATTCCTGAAAATATCTAAAGGCAAACCAAGGGGACCTTGTCTGGTGGTATCACTCGATCGCATCATTGGACTGCGCAATTGTTTCCTCCAAGTCACATATATCAGTGATTCTGTGCAGCCAGTCCTTGATGGAAGGAATACTAGTAGATTTCCAAAACAACGGTATAAGTGACTTGGCTGCGTTTAGCAGGTGTTTAGATAAGGATTTCTTGAATTTTATCTGAATCTAGCTTCAGTAAAGTTTCTGTGATATGATGGATGGGTTTTGTTACCTTAGTCCAATATGGAGAAATCAGGGGACACTGCCACCAAATCTGGAGAAGAGTACCTTCAGCGTTCTTGCAGCGCCAACATAGTTCTGAAGTTTGAGGGTACCATTTATGTAGTTTGGCAGGCGTGGCGTACCATTATGCTACCCGACCATTGCACGTCGGTTAGCGTGATGTCGAGATCTTTTGTCCAGCTCTCTCTGAATCTGTCTTTGGCTTGTTGATTTGAGTCCTGTAGCCATGTGTATGATAATGAGGTAGCTTTTTGAATTTGAACTCCCTCCAGGCACACTGATTTCAGGTCCGTCAGTTGTCTAGTAAAGTGTTCTCAGCGGTGGGTGTTGTTAGCGTAACTACGTATCTGAAAGTACATCCAAAGCAGTAAGCACTGAATATGGTTGTCAGCTTTGAGTGCGTGGAAATCTGTAATCAGTGTGCTTTTGAAGCAGTGTTTGGTGAGAAGGGGTATGTCCGAGACTGAGGATTGTAGTAAATGGTTTCCCATCCCTAGTGGGAGGTCAGGGTTGTTTTTAAGTGGGGTAAGCGGGCTCAAAGGTGAGGAGATTTCAGATTGTTTGGTTAGTAAGTGAAAAATCGATAGGGTGGCGTTCAACAGGGGATGTTGTTTCAGGGTCACTGGGTACCTCGTCCAGGTCATCCAGGGAGAAAATTTTAAGGGTATAGGACTTAGTTCATTTTCTGAAGATACCCAGTCCTTAAGGTCCTGGTGGCAGTGCCAGTCAATAATTCTGGTGATGTGTGAGGCATAGAAATATTTCCTATAGTCAGGTAGGCCCATTCCCCCTTTTTCTTTGGGTCTGTTCATGAGTTCGAATTTGATCCGCGGGCGTTTGTGTGCCCAGATGAAGTCTAGTTGGATCGATTGTAGGGTTTTGATGAAACTTTGGGGGATCTTTATGGGTAAGGTTCTGAATAGGTAAAGAATTCTGGGTAAAATGGATATTTTACATATGGCTGCTCTACCGAACCAGGAGAAGTTTTTTGAGTGCCAGGATAGCAGGTCCTTCCCTATAATTTTGAGAAGGGGTAGGAAGTTTCGTTCAAAAATTTGGGAAAGTTGGGGAGTCAGCCAGATACCCAAATATTTGAGGGCCAAGGTCTCCCATTTAAAGGGGCTTTTGTGTTGTGCGTTCTTGAGCATTTTCTCTGGTACGGTGATATTCATCGCCTTGGATTTTGTATAGTTGATTTTTAGGTTGGATACATATCCATATAAGGAGAATTCCTTCAGCAGTGTAGGGATTGATATGAGTGGCTTTGTCAGGAAAAGTAATAAATCATCAGCATAGGGTGCTATTTTAAATTCTGTATTTGCTACTTGGAATCCTTGGATATCCTGTGTACTCATCACCCTCCTGATGAAGGGTTTGAGCGAGAGGATAAAGAGAATTAGTGAGAGTGGGCAGCCTTGACTTGTACCATTTGTGTTGGTTACAGAGTCTGATAGGGATCCATTAATCCACAACTTAGCCGAAGGGTTCTTGTAGAGTGCGGATATCCATACCATCATGTGTGTGCCTAAGCCAATGAACTGGCATGTCGCTAACATGAAATCCCAAGCTACTCTAACGCCTTCTCCACATCCGAAGACAGGAGAAGACCCTCAATCTTTCACATTCGGGCCACATAGATTAAATTGAGTGACTTTGTAACATTGTCTTTTGCCTCCCTACCTGGCATGAATCCTGCCTGTTCAGGTCCGATCGGGACATGGAGTAGGGGTCTTAGTCTGTTGGCTATGATTTTTGTTAATAGTTTGACATCGAGATTTAGCAGGGAGATTGGTCTATAGCTAGGGCAGTGTGCTGGATCTTTATTTGGCTTGGTTTTGACCGTTATATGCGCTGAGAGAAATGTCTAAGGGACTTCCCTAGGTGTTGAAAATGAATTCAATGCCTTTTCAGGGGATTAGTCAAGATGTCTATGAATGCTTTATAGTAAATGGACGAGAAACCATCTGGGCCAGGGCTTTTCCCTGTCTTTAGGTCTTTTATTGCTAGTCGTATTTCAGACATTTCAATGGGTTGTTCTAGAATTTCAACGTCTGCGTCTGTTAGCTTAGGGAGTTTAGAGGAGTTTAGGTAGTCTTGTATGATTCGTGACCTGTTTCCCTGTATGTCTGCCGGTTTATGTGGTGTTGGTAGGTTGTAAAGATTAGAGTAATAGTCATGGAAATGTTGAGCGATCAGCTTATCAGTCATGTCCAATGTCCCTTCCTTATATGCCTAGAATATTGTTGTTGTAACGGGGGCCTTTCAGGGCCCTGGCTAGGAATTTTACAGTTTTGTCTCCATATTCATAATACATTTTTTATCTAAAAAATAGGAAGCGTTTAGTAGTGGTGTCAATTGTTTGCTGCAGCATTTTCCTAGTTTCCATTAATTCAGTCGCATTGTTTATTGTCAAAGATTGTTTGTGTTGGGTTTCTAATTTCAAAATTTTGTCTGTCAGTTTGGTGATATCTTTTTCCCTATCCCTTTTTCGTTGGGCTCCCATCTTAATTAGTTCCCCTCTGATAGAATATTTGTGGGCCTCCCATATCATCAGAGGGTCAATCCCGGGTGTAACGTTGTGTTCAAAGAATTATTTTAAATGTGATGTAATTTTCGGCAGTAACACGTGGTCGGTCAGTAGTGAGGAGTTTAATCACCAAGTAGGTGCTTTAGCAGGGGGGGTCATCAAGTCTAACATAAGTGAGATGGGAGCATGATCAGATATGGATTGGATACCAATGTTCGCTTCAGCGACTGTATGTAAATCTATGAATAAATAGTCGATCCGCAAGTATCTGGCATGCGGGACAGAGTAGAAAGTAAAATCCTTTTCTTCTGGATGGAGGTAACGGCACAAGTCTATGAGATGTAGGGAATACAGGATTGATTTTAGACTTTTCAGGATTCTGTATGTTATGTACGTTTTACCTGAAGAGGTGTCTGTCAAGGGGTTTAAAGGGAGATTAAACCTAAGATTATGTAATCTTAGGTTTAATCAGTAATCAGAGATCCAGATGCACGGGAACACAGCCACGGGTTCTACTGCGCATGCGCGCACGTTCACGGGTGCTGTCACGCACGGGCACACGCGTGCGCACTCCCGCTGGTGTCAGGCGGGCTATTTAAACCGGCTTGTCACATTCAATCCCCGCTGTCTGCTCTACAGCGTTCTGTGTGCCAAAACCTGATCTGACCTGTGTACTCTGTTATCTGACCCGGCTTCCTGTTAGGCCATCCTGCTATCCGCCTGCACCAGACCCTCTTGGCTTGCCTGACCATCCTTCTGTGTATTCCCTGGTACCTCTGCTGTCTGCCCGATACCGACCACCGGCTTGTTTGACCATCCCTCTACCTGATACCAGTATCCTGTCTGTTTCCTGCTGCTTGTTCCTGGTTCCAGTCCAGCGCTCCAGTATCCAGTTTGTTTCCTGCTGCTTGTTGCTGGTTCCAGCCCAGCATTCCAGTCTATTACCTGCTGCCTTGTTTCTGGTTCCAGCCCAGCGTTCCAGTCTGCTACCTGCTGCTTGTTCCTGGTTCCAGTCCAGCGCTCCAGTATCCAGTCTGTTTCCTGCTGTTTGTTCCTGGTTCCAGCCCAGCATTCCAGTCTACTACCTGCTGCTTTGTTCCTGGTTCCAGCCCAGCGTTCCAGTCTACTAACTGCTGCTTGTTCCTGGTTCCAGTCCAGCGCTCCAGTATCCAGTCTGTTACCTGCTGCTTGTTCCTGGTTCCAGCCCAGCGTTCCAGTCTACTACCTACTGCTTGTTCCTGGTTCCAGTCCAGCACTCCAGTATACAGTCTGTTACCTGCTGCTTGTTCCTGGTTCCAGACCAGCATTCCAGTCTCCTACCTACTGCTTGTTCCTGGTTCCAGTCCAGCACTTCAGTTCCGGCCTACTTACCTGCTGTGGTTCCTGGTCCACTCTGCATTCCAGTCTCCAGTCTCCTCTTCAGCTTCAGGTTCCAGAGGGTGCCACCACTCCTGAACTTCTGGTGACTGTTGATCCTGCCAGGCACCCATACCACTCCTCACTCCTGGGCCCTCTGTCTCCATTCCAGAGGAACGGGAGTGGGAGCTGTAAGGGAGGTCTCTCTCTGCACTTCAGGCTCCAAACCTACCAGGTGCGTGACAGTAGCAGACAGCCATGTCTGAGCCTGAGCAGGGAACCTCTCCCATGGAGGAACTTTGTGCACACCTGGCAGGATTGACTGAAGCAGTCAAGAATCTGCAGCAAGGATACACCAGGCCGGAGGAACGAGTGTTAACTAATCCCATTGGGGTCCAGGGAGTTCTTCCTGCTTCTACTTCTTCAGTCGGGCCTTCCTCAACAGTGGTGATGCTCCCTCCAGAACCCAAAGTCCCGACACCTGAACGATTCTCCGGGGATCGCCATAAATTCAGGGCCTTCCACAACTCCTGTGAATTGTTCTTTGCTCTTCAGCCACGTACATTTTCCCTGGAGGTTACCAAGATGGGCTACGTAATTTCTCTGCTTTCTGGTGACCCCCAAACCTGGGCCCATCGCCTCTTGGAGCAAAAGGATGTATCCCTGACCAATCTCTCCACTTTCTTTGACGCATTGGGTCAGTTATACGATGACCCCCAGCTGTCCGTGACTGCAGAGGCGGCTCTGCACAGCCTTCAACAGGGTCGCAGGGCTGTAGAGGACTATGTGGCTGAATTCAGAAGGTGGAGTGCGGACACAAATGGAATGATGTGGCTCTCCGCTATAAGTTTCGAATGGGACTCTCTGAAGGACGAATTGGCCAGGGTGGGTACACCACAGACTTTAAATGCTTTGATCGATCTAGCCATTCAGATCGATTGACGCTTAAGAGAACGTAGGACTGAGAGAGCTATGGGATCTTCTCGCCCAACCTGGGTTACCCCTAAAGTTTTTCATCATACGTCACCAACACCACCCACCTCCACGTTTAACCCACCTGAGCCGATGCAATTAGGGGTCCTGCGGCCTTCTCTTACCCAGGAGGAACGACAACATCGTCAAGTGAATAATTTGTGCCTGTACTGCAGGGAACCTGGGCACTATGTCAGGAACTGTCCTCTTAAAATCCGTAAGTGCCTATCCCTGTCTACTGACTATATTGCACCCCTGGCCAAGATTACTACTCACCTTGCTGTCTCTATCCTGTTACAGCTTCCAGGAGAGACTCTGCAAATAAGTGCCATTATTGACTCTGGAGCTTGCAGTTGTTTCATGGATTCTCTTTTTGCTACCCAACACCAGATACCTTTGTTGCCTAAGGCCCATGGACTTTCCATTCATCTAGCTGATGGAACCACCATCAAATCCGGACCTGTTACCCAAGAGACTGTTCTGATACCCGTTTATATTTCCATTTTTCATCAAGAACTGCTACGCCTGGATATCATCGCCTCACCCCTGTTTCCCATAATCCTCGGCATGCCCTGGTTACAGGCTCACAATCCTGACATTAGCTGGACCACAGGTGAGGTTACCTTTTCTTCTTCATATTGCCAACAGTCTTGCAGAATTCAGAACGCTCAGGAGAACCCTACCTTGCTCTGCCTAGATACACATCCCAGTCTACATCTCTCCATCCCTTCAGCTTATCATGATTTCTTAGATGTATTCAGCAAGCAGGGGGCAGAAGTCTTATCTCCTCACCAGGCCTATGACTGTCCTATCGAGTTATTTCCCGGTGCTGAGATTCCCTTTGGAAGAATCTTTCCTTTGACTGAAGTAGAACAAGGGGCATTAAAGGAATATATTGATGAGAGCCTAAAGAAAGGCTTCATTCATCCATCCACATCTCCAGCAGGTGCAGGCATCTTCTTTGTACAGAAGAAGGATAAAACCCTCAGACCATGTGTGGATTACCGCAAACTAAATAAGATCACTGTAAAAAAAAGTTATCCTCTTCCTTTTGTACCAGAATTGTTCCAAAGACTTGGGACGGCCATCATATTTACTAAGCTTGACCTCCGCGGAGAATACAATTTAGTTCGTATTAGGGACGGAGACGAATGGAAGACCGCCTTTCGTACCCGTTATGGACATTTTGAGTACCTGGTGATGCCTTTCGGTCTGTGCAATGCCCCTGATACATTTCAATATTTCATCAATGATGTTTTACGAGACTTTCTAGATCTGTTTGTTACCGTCTATTTAGACGACATATTAATTTTTTCTTGTTCTCTTGAATCTCACCGCAGGCACGTCAGAAGTGTGTTGGGCCGGCTTCGACAACACAGCCTGTATGCAAAGGCTGAGAAGTGTGAATTTGAACAGGAAAGTATTCCATTTTTGGGGTTAATCATTTCCAGTAAAGGCATTAAGATGGACCCTCAAAAGGTCGCTGCAGTTTTAGATTGGCCAGTTCCTACAGACAAGAAGGGAATCCAGCGATTCGTTGGATTCGCTAATTTGTACCATAAATTTATTAAGGGGTTCTCAGCCATCATTACACCCATCACACAGCTAACTAAACAAGGAACACGCTTCCACTGGTCTGCTGAAGCCCAAAAGGCTTCTGAGACCCTTAAGGGCCTTTTTACTTCCGCCTCCGTACTAAAGCATCCAGATTCCTCTCTGCCATTCGTACTAGAGGTGGACGCATCTGAAATCGCGGTAGGAGCAGTGTTGTCCCAAAGACAGGGAACTAAGGCCCTGTTATATCCTGTGGCCTTCTTCTCTCGTAAACTGTCCACGGCAGAGAGAAATTATGATGTAGGTGAGAGAGAGTTGTTGGCAATTAAATCAGCGTTAGAGGAGTGGCGCTATCTGCTGGAAGGTGCCGCTCACCCAGTCTTAATTTTTACAGATCATAAGAACCTGGAATATTTGAGATCTGCTAAGAGGTTGAAGCCACGTCAGGCCAGGTGGGCTCTCTTTTTCTCCAGGTTCTCTTTTCATGTCACTTACCGTCCTGGCTCCAAAAATACCAAACCCGATGCCCTATCCAGGATGTTTCACAAGTCCCAAGAAGTTTCCCCTCCGGACACCATTTTGTCCCCGGGGAATTTTCTTTTGCTTCAGGGAAACCTGCTTTCCCAGATTAAGCAGGCTTCCGCGGAATTGGGGTCTTCCATTGGGCCAGAACTCCAAGTTAAGGATGGGTTACTTTGGCACGAGAGTAAGATTTTTATACCTGAAACACTACGAGTTCCAGTACTAGAACTCTGTCATGACCATGCATTGGCCGGGCATTTTGGCGTAGCTAAGACCACTGATCCGGTACAGCGTACCTTCTGGTGGCCTCAGTTACGTGAAGATTGTAGGAAATTTGTTGAGTCCTGTACCACCTGTATTAGCAAAAGGGGCACAGAACCAAGGCATGGGTATTGCTAAAACCATTGCCTGCCCCAGGTAGGCCATGGAAAATGCTTTCTATAGACTTTATTGTTGAATTACCTCCGGCCGGGGGCTTCACCTCCATTTTTGTCAAAGTGGACCGGCTGTCAAAAATGGCCCACTTTGTCCCAATGAAGGGCACTCCCTCAGCTACAGAAACGGCACAGGCATTCATTAAAGAAGTCATCAGGCTCCATGGGGTACCGGTCAATATTGTTTCAGATCGGGGGGTACAGTTTACCTCCCGATTCTGGAGGTCTCTTTGCAAAACACTGAACATTGAGCTTTCATTCTCATCTGCTTATCATCCCCAGACTAATGGGCAAACAGAGAGAACAAACCAGACTCTTGAACAATATTAACGCTGTTTTTCTTCTTTTGCCCAAGATGATTGGATTTCTGTGCTCCCATTGGCTGAATTCGCCTACAACAATTCTATTCATTCCGCTATCAAACAAACTCCGTTTTTTGCAAATTATGGTTTCCATCCTTCATTTTTGCCTAATTCTCTTCCAGAGTGTATAGTACCCGCAGTTCAGGAGAAGTTGAATTTCTTTACTTCCAACAACCAAGTTTTGCAGGAGACCATGACCAGGGCCCAGGAGTATAATAAATCAATCTTCAATAAAAAGAGGCGAGGTGAGCTGTTACTTATACCCGGGGACCAGGTATGGTTATCTACAGTAAATCTCAGGCTGGCCTGCCCCTCAAGGAAATTGGGTCCCAAGTTTCTTGGACCATTCCCTGTCAAGTGAAGAATTAATGAGGTGGCACACGAACTTGAACTCCCGGATTCACTAAAAGTTCATCCAGTATTTCATGTGTCTCTGCTCAGATCCTCTATTTCTAATCCATTTCCAGGCCGAAGTACGGATCCTCCTGATCCAATTTTGGTAGATGGGGAGGAGGATTCAAGGTGGAGGCTATCATGGACCATAGGAAAAGAGGTAACCAAAATCAATTTCTGATAAAATGGAGGGGGTTCGGCCCAGAAGAAAATTCTTGGGAACCTGAGGACAATATTCATGCTGAAGATCTGTTGCAATCTTTTAAAAGGTCCCATCCAGAGAAATTTCTCCAAAGGGGCAGCCAGAGGCTGCCCCTTGGGGGCAATGTCATGAAGATCCTGCCAGTAATCAGCGATCCAGACGCACAGGAACACAGCCATGGGTTCTACCGCGCACGTTCACGCGTGCACTCCCGCTGGTGTCACATTCAATCCCCGCTGTCTGCTCTACAGCGTTCTGTGTGCCAAAACCTGATCTGACCTGTGTACTCTGTTATCTGACCCGGCTTCCTGTGAGACCATCCTGCTACCCGCCTGCACCAGACCCTCTTGGCTTGCCTGACCATCCTTCCGTGTATTCCCTGGTACCTCTGCTGTCCGCCCGATACCAACCACCGGCTTGTTTGACAATCCCTCTGCCTGATACCAGTATCCAGTCTGTTACCTGCTGCTTGTTCCTGGTTCCAGTCCAGCGCTCCAGTATCCAGTCTGTTTCCTGCTGCTTGTTCCTGGTTCCAGCCCAGCGTTCCAGTCTACTACCTGCTGCCTTGTTCCTGGTTCCAGCTCAGCGTTCCAGTCTGCTACCTGCTGCTTGTTCCTGGTTCCAGTCCAGCGCTCCAGTATCCAGTCTGTTTCCTGCTGTTTGTTCCTGGTTCCAGCCCAGCGTTCCAGTCTACTACCTGCTGCTTTGTTCCTGGTTCCAGCCCAGTGTTCCAGTCTACTACCTGCTGCTTGTTTCTGGTTCCAGTCCAGCGCTCCAGTATCCAGTCTGTTACCTGCTGCTTGTTCCTGGTTGCAGCCCAGCGTTCCAGTCTACTACCTACTGCTTGTTCCTGGTTCCAGTCCAGCGCTCCAGTATCCAGTCTGTTACCTGCTACTTGTTCCTGGTTCCAGCCCAGCGTTCCCATCTACTACCTACTGCTTGTTCCTGGTTCCAGTCCAGCACTTCAGTTCCGGCCTACTTACCTGCTGTGGTTCCTGGTCCACTCTGCATTCCAGTCTCCAGTCTCCTCTTCAGCTTCAGGTTCCAGAGGGTGCCACCACTCCTGAACTTCTGGTGACTGTTGATCCTGCCAGGCACCCATACCACTCCTCACTCCTGGGCCCTCTGTCTCCATTCCAGAGGAACGGGAGTGGGAGCTGTAAGGGAGGTCTCTCTCTGCACTTCAGGCTCAAAACCTACCAGGTACATGACAGCTTTCAAGTTCTCTCACTAGGCGTTGACAAAACGTTAAGTGGGATGTGTTTGGAAAGTACACGTTTGCTAATGTGGTTGGGATACCATTGTGTTTCCCTTTAAGTAAAAGATATCTCCCTTCCGGACCCGTCAGTTTGTCAGTCAGTTCAAAGTTGGCTTCTTTGCTGATCAATATTGTAACCCTTTTTGATCTGACCAAGGCATTTGTGGCATGGTATGCTTCAGTAAAATAGGAATCAGTGAGCCTGGGTATGTTATGGGTCTTGAAATGTGTCTCTTGTAAAAAGGCAAAACGCGGCCTACCTTTCTTTAATTCTCATAAAAGGGCTGACCGCTTCTCTGGGACGTTAAATCCTCTAACATTATGAGAGACCACTGTGGGACTGCATCCCAGCGAAGAGTACGCCATGGAACAGCTGTAGACAGATTCAGAAATCTGTGACCTGTAAACAACACTGGTAAGACAAATCGTGAGAATGGATACATACAATTTCGTCAGACGCTTGGAAAGGTGGGAGCAACTACTATCAGGAGCTGAGAGTATATAGAAACAGAGTATAACAGAAAAGAAAAAATGAGTCATAGATCTGACACCTTTGAAATAGATTTACTATCCACAAGGTCTTATGTAGTGCACTCCTGTGTGGTTAAATGTCACAGCAGGAGGTAATTTGCGGGGTGATGGGAGGTACTGGCTGGTGTGAACAACACTGAGCCAAAAATGCCCGTTACTCTTTAAGGGTAGTAAACTATAGGAATGGAGATTAGAGGTCCGCAGCCTCATTTGGTGGCTAATAATTGGTTCTAAAGAAGTGACTCTGCACTTTGGTGTATAGAACGTGGGAACTACCGTATATAGTGAGCGGGGAATAGGAGGGAGCATCTTTCCCAGCCCTATCCCTCATAAGGTGTCATATTATCTGGAACATGACCCAACAGTTGGGGTGCAAGCCCAGTCAAGCTAACATAACATAATATTTTAACATATTAGGGAACAGGAGCATGTAAATAAAAAAAAATAAATAAAAAAAAAAAACTTTTAAAGGTGGATACACGATAGGCTGGTAGGAGCTTCTGAACTGCCCGGTTTACCACCATATCTAAAACAGACATATGTAGTATATATAGATCCTGAGCTGGTGAACCTGTTAAAGCGACTATTAAGCATAATCTGCCTATTAATAGGTGCATAACTATCCCATATTGAAGCGGATTGGAAGTCCGCTGCATATAATTGCTTAATATACATGTAACTGCATTTTCAGACCAACCTCTTTTTGCTGCAACCTGGGTTACAGAAGTTCCTAAATGCTGTGAGAGTTAGTTGACAGCTGGGTATACATTGTGGCATTGGAAAAAAAGTCAGAAGCCTGTATTCATTACTGAGTGAACACAGGTGTCTTCCTTGTAGGGATTTCTTAGGCCGTATACTGTGTGGCTGGTCTGGCAAAGATATGAGGTAGGCGGCTTGTAACTGCAAAAATGTATGCATGAATAGCCTTCCAGTGAAAGGGGGGTAAAATCACACTTTTTAGCCCAACTGGGGATAGAGCGCCTCGGATCCCCGAAAGGGAAAACACATAAATTGGAGAGGAGGCGATCAAAAACAAGGGGCAAAACAAGGCAGATAAAAGGCGGGATGTGTAAATTGGAACATAGTGATCAGCTTATATGGCTGAAAGTTGTAGGTCAGCCTTTAGGTATCATCCGGTGCTCTGGAGGAGTGTGCCCTGGGGGTGCCAGTGATCGAGCTTCCCTGATGGCTTTGCTTCATCTTTTTAAACTGGTGTTTGTCAGGTGAAGAAAATGGCGGGCAAGGGGGGCTCCTGTGCAGGGGGGAAAGGAAAAATTTCCTGATACCAGTCCGGGAGATCAACTTGGCCCAATTGGAGTGCGTTGCAGAATTCTGGGAGGTCATCCGGAGAGCGTAGAGAATGCTGCCGGCCATTATGGGTCACGAGTAGTGCCAATGGAAAGAGCCAAGTGTAGCGCAGGTCCTTCTCACGGAGCTTGTCTAGGAGGGGACGTAAAGCCCTGCGGTTTTCAAAGTTATTTGAGACAAGTCATGAAAGAGCATTATCACTTCTCCATTAAACACAATTTGATCGTTCTGTTGCGCTTTTTGCATGATATCCTCTTTTGATATGAATCTCTGCAGGCGGCATATGATGTCTCGTGGAGGCATGGTGTCTGGGCCACGCGCTCTCAGGGCCCTGTGTACTCTCACAAATTCAATGTCGGTATCTTCAGGCCTTTCCAATAGGCTATTAAATACCTTCTGTGAAGCTGGAATGATTTGGTTATTATCTACTGTTTCAGGGATTCCTCTGACCCTAATATTGTTCCGTCTCCCTCTGTTATCAAGGTCCTCTAAATGTCTATTAATTTCTATGAAATGGTTAGAGTGTGAGGTTGTAAGTTTTTCAAGTCTTCTGATAGCTCTCTCTCTCTGTGCTTCCCAGCCGCCTCAGCCAAGGCCATTTTCTCAGTAAGCACCAGCAGGATTGATTTAAGATCAGTTATTGCTGCTGAGAAAGTGGACTTAATGTCTGCAGCAAATATGGACATGTCGGCGTAAGTGAGGGGATGGTTAGAATGTGAAAGTCCCCTACCATTATCCTCTGCCGCTGACTGAGAGTCTTTAATGAAGTCCTCTTCTGTGTGAGTTGGCGCCATCTTGACTCCGGCCATGCTGCTACGGGACAGTGATTGATTCCTAAAGATGTCAGAGATATTCCTGCCCTGGGAAGCCGCCACTGAGCGGCAGGATTGGGTGTGGGGTGTCCGGTTGTTCTGCTTGCTCATTATCATGGGCGAATGTGCAGGATAACGAGCTCAAGGCTGCGGGTCCTCCGGAGCTCCTCTAGCAAGCTGCCATCTCCGCCTCGCACCAAGCCACACCAATAGTTGCATTTTTATGTCACTCTATATTTATGTATATGTTTATCAAAACTTTAGTTTCAGTTATTGTGGGCCATAAGCTTGTTTTAATCCTTTGATTGCCATTATGTGTAGGACACATTCTTGTCAGTCAGAAGAGTAATTCATTCATGACTGTAATCTGTAGATAAATGTTTTCAGACATTGTCCTGGTGCTGAAAGAATATGAATGTACTATTCTGCTGTGAAATAGTAACATGCACATGTGCTAGTTGTCACTGACATCTGCAGGTTTCAGACTAATAATTGCCAATTAGCATGGCTTCTGATCATGTGATCACTATGAAACCCTGATATAGGAATCACATGCAGGCTGAAGATTAATTTACAAACAAACTTCTCCAAACCAAGGATGACATTATGCCTCCCACTGTTTGTATTCTTGCATGAATAAGGAAGCACAAGCATGAAAATAAATACAGTTTCAAAAAAGTAAAACAACTCAAATGTGAGATGAAAAATGTTATCTGTCAAACAGGAGGCGGAGCCTAGCGGAGCAGACATGCATTGTTAGAGCTCCACACCGCTGAGGAGAGAAGAGAAGGACAAAGCGGAGCCTGCAGGATCAAAAGGTATCCATTTGAACCTTTTTGTCCCAGGGAACAAACTGTGAAAGTTTGGGCAGGAAATATGGTACTGGGAGGAAACCGTGGCAGAAATAAAAATCACCTCACAAAGAGCTCACAGGCACTCACTGCAGCTGAAGCAGCTCCAGTCACCTCACAAGATACAGCATCAGGGCGCTCTCACAGACAGAAAATGTCACAGCAAGACTCTCCATTTGAGTCAGATACAGAACAAATCCTCTCACAAACTTCTCCACAAGCCTCCTCAGTATCCCCAGTAATATTATTACAATTTGAAAAGATGCTTCATAAGGCTTTAAAACAAACCTCAGACCAAATAACGAAAAACCTAACCAAAGAAATAAGAGAGCTGGGAAACCGCACCGCAGCCTTAGAAATAAAAATGGATGAAATTGAAATTACAACCCAAGAAAATATAACAGAATTGGAATAATTAAAAAAAGAGAATTTAATACTTCAAACTAAGCTCGAAGATTACGAAAATAGAGCCAGACGTTCAAACTTGCGCATAAGGGGAATACCTGAAACTGTGACAGACCTGCAATCTACTATTACTGCTCTATTACAAGAACTAAAGCCAGATATCCCTATTGAACGTTTAGAACTGGACAGAGTACACAGAGCCCTCACAGCCAAAAAGAAAGATGGACCCCCACGTGATATAATCACAAAATTTCATTATTACAGAACGAAAGAACAAATACTAATTGCTGCAAGAGAAAAAAAGGAACTTAATTTTCAAGGACACAATTATCAAATTTTTGCTGACCTATCCCAACTTACTATTACTAAAAGACGATCCATGAAACCCCAACTAATGGAACTGCAACGCCACAACATTATGTATCAATGGGGCTTCCCCTTTTCAGTCAGATTTAACTACCAAGGTACAATTAACAGAAGCAGATCAGCAGATGAACTACAACAAACCCTTTTAAAATTAAATCTGACAGAACCCACAAGCAGCAACACTCCCACACGCAGAAGAATGGCATCATCTTCACCTTCAGGCAGCACCCAGAAAATTTCAGAACAAAATGGGAATCATCATTCTCACAAAAGAGGCCATTATGCCACATCATCCATGGACCAAGAAGATTCAATGGACTGACATCCTAATTCCTGATATCTCTTCATTTATTATACTAATGCCGCGTACACACGGTCGGACTTTTCGTCTACAAAAGTCCAACGGACGCCGACGGACTAAAGCTGGCTGGTAATCCGTTCGTGTGTGGGCTTCTCCGGACTTTCAGCAGACTTTTTCAGCCTCAAATCCGACGGACTTTAGATTTGAAACATGCTTCAAATCTTTACGTCGTAACTACGACGGACCCGAAATCCGCTCGTCTGTGTGCTAGTCCGACGGACAAAAACCCATGCTAGGGCAGCTATTGGCTACTGGCTATGAACTTCCTTATTTTAGTCCGGTGTACGTCATCACGTACGAATCCGTCGGACTTTTGTGTGGTCGTGTGTAGGCAAGTCCGTTCGTTAGAAAGTCTGCTGCAAGTCCGCCGAAAGTCTGTCGGACAGGCTGTCGGACTTTTGTAGACGAAAAGTCCGACCGTGTGTACGCGGCATAAGAGATGGTTCTCTATAAAAAACCCGTATTTATAACTGAATGTAACTGCATTCTGATAGTCACACACTGTGTGGGATCATGTTACATTCCAGTTATATTTCTTATTACTTCTGATTCATATAGCCTTAGAATATATAAGTGAAATAAGGAAATTCTTGTTCAGTTATATATTATCAGGTAATAACAATAGATTTATTACTTTTTAGGACAAATATGTTCAATAATCCAGAAGTAAAGGAAGCTTTTTCTTTCTTTTCTTAAAACAAATATATTATTACCTAACTAGTTCCTAGAATTATGTTTTTGTTTATTCTAATCTGAAGCAATACAACCTCAATTTTATGAGTTGACATATCTAAACAGTTACATATGAATAAAATATGTAATTGTTTACTCTAAAAGGGTTAAAATCCCAAAATAATTCAAACTATCTTCATCAATACCAAAGTTATTAACAGTACCTTTCTAACTGAATTATTTAGCCTAGGGCAAGACTAACCATATACAACCACCCTGGAATAAATAATTTCAACAAAAACTATATTCTGCACTCCAATTAATGAAACATCATTTTGATGTCTTTTGACATAGCACTTCTCTCCTGTAAGTGGAACATCCGTGTACCCCCATTAGCCCTCCTCATTCTCCCAACCATATTATGTGGGAGTGTGACGAAGGCACTTATTCCCCTGAGAGAGATATTTATTCTCTTTCACGGGTAAATTGTGATTACTTGCAAAAAATAATTTATACAATGTATCATCTAATCTCATATGTTTTTTGTTTACTCTTTACTCCAGAATTCACTGGTTTCTTTTCTATCTATTCATCTCTTCAGTCCACACAGGTTGATCTGTGCAGTCAGCTCTGCATAACAAAAAGTAAGTCAAAACTATTTGATCTATTGCCATGGCACCACTGAATATACTTTCCCTGAATGTTCAGGGAATAAATGTCCCTCAAAAAAGGACCAAAGCCTTCCGTACTTTCCATAACAAGAAGGCTCACATAGTATGCCTCCAAGAAACACACTTCACCAAAGATTCTACTCCAAAATATATTTCTCCTTTTTATCAACAAATTTACACGGCTTCTGCCTGTACCAAGCAAAGGGGAACTCTAATTGCATTTCACCGATCCACACCATTCACCTTATCATCAGAAATTAAAGAACCAGAAGGTAGATACCTGATACTCATGGGTTATATAATGGATACAGCAATCACGGTGATTTCCTACTACGCTCCTAACAAACAACCTACACCATTCCTCTCACATATATTACAAGTGATTAATACACACAAAATAGGAACAGTGATAATGTGTGGGGATTCGAACCAGGTCCTCCTCCCATTTCTAGATAAATCACCTTTTACACCATCCAAAATAACCTCTAGATTACCTTTTTCTCAACTTCTTTCCAAATACAATCTGGTAGATTCATGGAGAGAAAGTAACCCAATGAAAAAGAAATTCACTTATTTCTCGCACCCTCATCAAACCTTCACCAGAATAGATCATATTTTTCTAACAATAGGAATGATACCAGAAATTATTGCATCAGATATAATTCCGATTCCGTGGTCTGACCATAATGCAGTATACACTACTATAGCCTCAGCCATACCAAAAGTGCATGACCCAACGTGGTACTTACCGGACATAATGCTCAAACACTCACTACATCAGATGGCCATTGAACAAGCTTTAAAGGAATACATATCAATTAATAATACAACAGACATCTCCCCAATAACACTGTGGGAAGCTCATAAGCCTGTCTTGCGTGGTACAATACAAAGACAAATGGCACTATTTAAACGGGAACACAAAAATCTAGCAAAAAAACTAGAACTCAATTTTAATGCAGCCTACATATCATTTCAAGATAATCCATCCCAGAGTACAAAATCTCATCTGGAAAAATCTAGATTGGAATACGATCTATTTCTCACTGAGTCAGTTGATAAATCCCTCAAACGCTCCAAACACAATTTCTACATGAATACAAACAAACCAAGTACATATTTGGCTCGGGCATTAAATTCAACTAACAAATCTTTCAAACCAATACGTTTGAAATTATCAAAAAATGTTTACACTTGTAATCCAGTTAAAATAGTCCATAAATTTCACTCACATCTCGCAACTTTATACAAGACAAACAATGAATTTAATCCTACAGAAGCTGAATCCTTCTTCTCAAAAATAACCTTACCTGAGTTATCTCAGAATCAAAAAAGCAGTTTGGATGAGCCTATAACTATAGATGAAGTTGCTAACGCCATAAAAGACCTAAAACTTAACAAAAGACCAGGCCCAGACGGCTACTCGGCTTTATACTATAAAACATTCTCAGAAATACTCTCTCCCATTCTCACTGAAACTTTTAACAAACTTCTAGATGGACATTCTTTTCGGCAAGAAACACTAATGGCAATTGTTTGTATGATCCCAAAACCCCTTTCTGATGATACTTCCTGTGTGAATTATCGGCCTATCTCTCTGTTAAACCTCGATATTAAATTATTAGCAAAAATAATAGCAAAACGCCTCAATAGCATTATAGGAAAATTAATACATAGAGATCAAGTAGGCTTCATGCCAAATAGACAGGCAGGCGATAATATACGCAGGGCAGTGTTATTGGCACATATTGCTAAAACACAGAAAATCCCTTTATGTTTTCTATCTCTCGATATTAAGAGGGCATTTGACACAGTATCCTGGCAATATATGCAATATTCATTACAAAAATTGGGTTTTGGACCCCACTTTTTAACATGGATCAAAGCATTATATAATAAACCCAAAGCCTATATAAAATATGCTGGATACAAATCTGAAGCCTTTAATATCGAAAGAGGTACCCGACAGGGTTGGCCATTATCTTCCTTATTATTTGCCCTTATACTCGAACCCATGGCCCAATACATCAGAACAAACCAAACTATAACTGGCATTGAAGTAGGAGGTATTACACACAAATTATGTATATTTGCAGATGATATATTACTTTTTCTATCATCACCACAGGTCTCTGGTCCTAACTTAATACCAGCTCTTGATGGATTTGCAGCCCTATCCGGCCTTATGATTAATCCTAAGAAATGCCTAGTGCTTAATATTTCACTCACAAACATGGAATTGATCCCGGCTAGGGCTGCACTCCCATTCACATGGGCAGAAAAATCAATCCCATATCTTGGAATTCATTTAACAGCATCTCATTCTGACTTATTCTCAACCAATTATCCTCCTGTATTAAGACAGATCACAAATCTAATAAAACAATGGTCGCAACTTCCTTTATCCTGGATAGGGAAGATTAATGCAATCAAAATGACTATTCTACCCAAATTGCTTTATCTATTCAGAGTCCTCCCTATTCCAATTCCTTCCTATTTTTTGAGAATAGTACAAAAAAGAGCAACTTCGTTTATATGGGGCTCTTCTAAACCACGTATACCTATACACACACTACATCAGTGTTTCTCAACTCCAGTCCTCAGGACCCACCAACAGGTCAGGTTTGCAAGATAGCTGAAATACATCACAGGTGATATCACTTGCTGCTCAGTAATTGCAGTATTCTAGTCTGCATCTCCCCCAAGGTAATACTTAAAATCTGGCCTGTTGGTGGGTCCCGAGGACTGGAGTTGAGAACCACTGCACTACATCTTCCCAAAAATAAAGGAGGCCTGGGATACCCTAATTTTACTAACTACTACAGAGCAGCACATTTGGCCAGTCTGTCCAAATACCATGCAAAACAGGAAATCCCATTATGGGTATTTATAGAGGCTTCAGAAAATGACCCTCTATTAATATCAAATTTATTATGGCTTGATCCTAAAGACCGCTTTAAAATTCATAATCCCATAACTAAACACTTCTTATCTCTCTGGGATAAACTAAAAACCAAATATCAGTTACAATCTCCACACAATCCTCTCCTTTCTTTTATCAGAAATCCGGCCTTTTATCCGGCATGGATCTACCCAAATTCTTTTAAAGCTTGGACAACATCAGGCATTCAGACACTAAATGACTTCATAGCATCTAAATCATTCCTTTCATTCCCATTGCTTAGAGAAAAATATGATCTACCAAACTCTGAGATATTTAGATATCTCCAAATCAAAAATTTCTATACACCATTCCTAAAGGGGGATACACCATTATCCCAATTATCCATTTTTGAATCAATCTGTACAAAAGATCCATTTGCTAAAGGTACAATTTCATCACTTTATAATCAATTATATGGAGTAGCAAATCTTAATAGACCCTCTTACGTTCAGAGGTGGGAGGAGGACCTGGGACGAACTTTAGAAGACACGGACTGGTCTAACATATGGCTCACATCTAAGTCATCTTCACCCAACATCTTAGCACTGGAGACAAATTATAAAGTCCTAACTCACTGGTACCTTGTACCCGCTAGAGTGGCAAAATATTCACCTAATACCTCAGCTCTTTGTTTTCGAGGATGCCCAGAAATAGGCACATATTTACACATATGGTGGACGTGCCCAGTAATCCAAACCTTCTGGAAGGAAGTCTTCGTGATTGCATCTAAAATATTTTAAAAAATAATACAACCAGATCCATATTTAACTTTACTTAATCTAAAACCGGAATGGTTAACACTCTCTCAATTCAAACTTATGATCCAACTAATAACGGCTGCAAAACAAACAGTGGCCAAGGCATGGAAATCTCCTACATTGGTACTAGCAGAAACAATTCACAGAATGAATAATACAATGTCCCATGCTAAGATGGTAGCCATCGATCAAAATCAAATTCCAAAATTTGAAAAACTTTGGCATCCTTGGATAAAACAACAGTTCCTGTCAAACTTCAATGACTCTGTCCTGTTGCCATGGTAACAGATTAAATGACTTACAGAGACACCCATTCTAAGGCTTCAAAGAGAACTAAAAAGAATAATAAACTGACGAGTGGGACAACCTTGTGGACCATACCTCTACCTTTCAACCCTTTTTCTTCTTTCTCTTTCCTTTTCTCCACCTTACGATTAAAGCTCATTATCAGAATTTATTTGACCTATATACACTCTACTTGTAAACAATATGTATAGTAGGTATAAATCATTTAAATACCTACAAAAGTAACTAAGGAAATGATATATATCTTTAATTTAGGTTTACGTGAACCCAATGTTTAATATTTGAAATTTCATGATATTTACCTATATAAACCCTACTGTAAAACAATGAGCTTACTTTATAGATCCTTGTAAACTTACTTTATGTATCTTTATAACATTGTATACTCAATAAAGTTCTTTTGACAAGGAAAAATGTTATCTGTAAAATCATAAAACATGCATTTTTTTTTTTTTTTTTTTTTTTTTTACAATTTTGACCATTTTTCATTTTACAATTATAAAAAAAGAAACAGAGCTAGAAATGTATTACAAAAGTAGACAAGTGAAATCTTTTTCTTTTCTAAAATGTTCAAATTCAGCAATGTAAAATAAATATTCTGGTAGGCAATTTATTCACAGACATGCTAAATTACACCTGGGCATTTAGGTTTCAATGGCCTCTGCTCATAAATTGGTTAAATAATCAGAAATAACAAGAAAGTGACTTGGCTCAATTTTTTTTTTTAATATTAAATCCTACTGTTCACCCAATTAGCTGGTGATGATTAGAGATGAGGTAGCCGTCTGAACATAGATTCAAACGGAACTTTGTACGTTCAAATATGCATCTGACTTTTAGCTCATTTGGCAAGAGCTGAATGTTATATTTAGTGGCATTATTTATTTTGCTACTATACAGTTGCAATAAAAAGTATGTGAACTTTTTTGGAATGATATGGATTTCTGCACAAATTGGTCATAAAATGTGATCTGATCTTCATCTAAGTCACAACAATAGACAATCACAGTCTGCTTAAACTAATAACACCCAGAGAATTAAATGTTACCATGTTTTTATTAAACACACCATGTAAACATTCACAGTGCAGGTGGAAAAAGTATGTGAACCCATAGACTAATGAGATCTCCAAGAGCTAATTGGAGTGAGGTGTCAGCCAACTGGAGTCCAATCAATGAGGTGAGATTGGAGTGTTGGTTACAGCTGCCCTGCCCTATAAAAAACACACACCAGTTTTGGGTTTGCTTTTCACAAGAAGCATTGCCTGACGTGAATGATGCCTCGCACAAAAGAGCTCTCAGAAAAACTACGATTAAGTATTGTTGACTTGCATAAAGCTGCAAAGGGTTATAAAAGTATCTCCAAAAGCCTTGCTGTTCATCAGTCCATGGTAAGACAAATTGTCTATAAATGGAGAAAGTTCAGCACTGCTGCTACTCTCCCTAGGAGTGGGCGTCCTGAAAAGATGACTGCAAGAGCACAGCACAGAATGCTCAATGAGGTGAAGAAGAATCCTAGAGTGTCAGCTAAAGACTTACAAAAGTCTCTGGCATATGCTAACATCCCTGTTAGCGAATCTACAATACGTAAAACACTAAACAAGAATGGATTTCACGGGAGGATACCACAGAGGAAGCCACTGCTGTCCAAAAAAAAACATTGCTGCACGTTTACAGTTTGCACAAGAACACCTGGATGTTCCACAGCAGTACTGGCAAAATATTCTGTGGACAGATGAAACCAAAGTTGAGTTGTTTGGAAGAAACACACAACACTATGTGTGGAGAAAAAGAGGCACAGCACACCAACATTAAAACCTCAACTGTGAAGTATGGTGGTGGGGGCATGATGGCTTGGGGCTGCTTTGCTGTGTCAGGGCCTGGACGGATTGCTATCATCGAAGGAAAAATGAATTCCCAAGTTTATCAAGACATTTTGCAGGAGAACTTAAGGCCATCTGTCCACCAGCTGAAGTTCAACAGAAGATGGGTGTTGCAACAGGACAACGACCCAAAGCATAGAAGTAAATCAACAACAGAATGGCTTAAACAGAAGAAAACACACCTTCTGGAGTGGCCCAGTCAGAGTCCTGACCTCAACCCGATTTTGTAAAGAGGAATGGTCAAGAATTACTCCTCACCATTGTGCACGTCTGATCTGCAACTACAGGAAACATTTGGTTGAAGTTATTGCTGCCAAAGGAGGTTCAACCAGTTATTAAATCCAAGGGTTCACATACTTTTTCCACCTGCACTGTGAATATTTACATGGTGTGTTCAATAAAAACATGGTAACATTTAACTCTTTGTGTGTTATTAGTTTAAGCAGATTGTGATTATCTATTGTTGTGACTTAGATGAAGATCAGATCACATTTTATGACCAATTTGTGCAGAAATCCATATCATTCCAAAAGGGTTGACATACTTTTTATTGCAACTGTATATGACAGCTTCTGCAGTCAATGGTTGTTAAGTAAGCAATGGGTGCAGGCATATCCCTCAGCCATGTAAACAAATAACACAAACTTCATCAAATGACATCACCGGGTATAACCCACCCCTTTGTTTACATTCAGCATGGAGAATAGAGCCGTCATTCATGGCAAGTGTAGCAATGGGATCAGATGTACCCATCTATCAGAATTTTTGGAAAGTAGGCAGACATAGTTCATTGTGATTGACACAGATTTGAATTACTCAGTCATGTGACAGATGATATATTTACAGCATGGAACTTTTTGGGAGATGGTAATTTTTGATGAAAGAAAAAACTGGGTTTCTTTTTTTTCACCCTATCCTTTTTTGTGAATGACTAGGGATACTATATA
This sequence comes from Aquarana catesbeiana, assembly GCF_042186555.1. Taxonomy (NCBI): domain Eukaryota; kingdom Metazoa; phylum Chordata; class Amphibia; order Anura; family Ranidae; genus Aquarana; species Aquarana catesbeiana. The sequence continues at coordinate 648,073,346 of NC_133324.1, forward strand.
AACCTTACTCATCCATGTAAAGTGGTTGTATTTGGGGGGCCCCTTATTTTTAAAGGGGGCTTCCAGATCTCAAAAGGGCCCTCCACCTGCAAGTCCCCCACAATCACCAGGCCAAGGTCCATTGTCTGTTCTTATCAACATGCGAACAAGGTGCTTTGCTAGGTCCCATGAAAAGGGCATGTGGCCTGGTATGGTTCAGGAAGGGGAGCCACACAATTAGCCTGCCTTTCCTGTCCTACCAGTCTGCATGCTCGAATAAGGGTCTGTTATAGATTTTGAGGGAACCTCACACTTTTTTCTTTTCATTTTTTTGCATGGAATCCTCCTTGACCTGCATCCTGTACCCTCATTAGAAACGGCATCCCCCAGCAATTTATTTAAATTAATTTTGCATTTTTAATGTTGCCCTTTAAGTTTTATTTAAATTGTTTCTCTCTGTCAAAAGGAATTAAAAAAAAATGTTTTTTTACTTTTTCAGGGGCAATGCCCAGCCCTCTATGTCATTTGCCAATCCCTTGCCTATTAGCCTAGAAAATTGCCTTTACTGTTCTTTTTTAACATTCGAGACCCATTGACTTCAATGTTTGTGCTTATACTGGTTCTCCTAGATTTTAATAAGATCAAAGTCTTAAGGGTCTGCATATGACATAAACAGAGAGTAGCTTGGTGGAGACATACACATTGACTGCCATGAACAACTTATTATAATGTTCTGTTTCAATATTTTTATTAAATATTCATGGAAATACAGATCAACAGTTTTTCCTGGGAACTATCAGGAACATACAGAGAATTATACAGTATAAGTGTTCTATCAAGGACCATGAGAAACGAGTGCGGGTAGTTAGAAAAAGGATTCAAAACCTTCAGCGCAATTGAAAAGATTACCCACATTCCATGACAAATCTAAATGTAAATGCAAATATTGACCTTTAGCAGAGGTCAATATTTGGTGTGACTTCTCTTTGGCTTCAAACCAGCATCAATTCTTACCCTTGAACACTTTGTGCAGTTGCACAAATTCAAGGATTTTGTAGAATTAGAGAATTATGATTAACCAATTATAGCAAGCAGGTGCTAATGACCATCAATTTTATATGTAGGTTGAAACAGTCATTAACACAGAAACCGATTTGTAGGAGGCTTAAAACTGAGTTTGACCTCCCCACATACCCTCCTGGAATTCCACACACCTCTACTACCATACTCACACACCTATCATAACTACTCTCTTCCTTTTCTGACTAAGCACCCACACTCGGCCTCCATGGCTTTTCATATCATTTGGAACTTTCAACATGGAACTTAAGTTTCTTTCTGTTAATGCAAGGGGCCTCAATCACCCAGCCAATTGAAGATCATTACTCCAAGAAGCTCTATACCACAAGGCTGATGTCTTAGCAGTGCAAGAAACTCACTTCCATGATGCCGTGTACACACAAGCAGACTTTCCGGCAGACTTGGTCCGGCGGATTGGACTCCGTCGGACAATTCGATCGTGTGTGGGCTCCAGCTGACTTTTTTTCCCCAAAAGTCCAACGGACCTAGAAATAAAACATGTTTCAAATCTTTCCGACGGACTCGTGTCCAGTCGAAAACTCTGCTAGGGCAGCTATTGGCTACTGGCTATCATTAACTTCCTTATTTTAGTCCGGTCGTACGTCATCACGTACGAATCCGGACTTTGGTTGATCATGTGTGGGCAAGTCCGTTTGTTCGAAAGTCCGTCAGAAATCTGTCGGAAAGTCCGTTAGAAAGACCGTTGAAAAGTCCGCCCGTATGTACGCGGCATAAGAATGCCTCCTCTAATTGCTCCCATATAAAATTTCCTCCTATTTTTATGAGAGGAGTGATCCTGGCCATAAAAGACTTGGTCTCTTTCGAACTCAAAAATCCCATCATTGATCCAGATGGACGATAAATAATCTTGGTCCGACAAGGCTTCTGTCACAATTCAGATAGAGGAGGGGAATGCCTCTGCAGCATCGCGAATCTGAAGATGCAACGAGTTTGTGATTCCAGAGTCACCAAAAGAGGTTACCCATCATCTGGAAGATTTTTTTTTTCATTTCAATGACCCCCAGACCACTGGGTCCTTTATTAACTGGAATGCCCATAAGGCTTTTGTACATGGCGTCCTTATCAAATTAAGAGCCAGGTTGAAATGGTCCTGCTCCACTAAACTAGATGCTCTCCTTACTGAAATCCGCACAGTAGAATCACAAAACCAGTCGAATCCCTCCACTACTTTGGCCTCAAGGTTACCTAATCTCCGTTATAACCTTAGAGGACTGCTTTATACCCAACACGACCATTATATGCGGAACCTAAATTAAATTACAACACAAACAATAACAAAGCAGGCAAGTTCTTAGTAAATTGACTCAAAATTCAAAGGAAAAAAACTAGAATCCCCATATCATCCATCCCACAACCTCCACTAAAGCGGAAAATCCTCAGGCAATAGCTGATGCTTTTGCCGATTATTGCTCCTCACTTTATAATCTAAAGGATGATCCTAAAACCCCACAAACTGCTAGGACGGACATAGACAACTTCTTGGCCAAACTTAATTTACTCTCTCTCTCTCTCTCTCTAAATCTCATCTAAAAACACTGAATGCCTAGTTTCCTCTGAAGAATTAGACCGTACCATACTTTCCTAATAGTAAAGCCCCAGGTCCAGATGGACTTACAAATGTTTACTATAAAATATTCAGACATGTATTAATACCCCACTTGCTTCCCGTATTCAATGAAGCAATGTCTTCGGGCTCTTTCCCAGCTGAAATGCTCAAAGCTTACGTCATCATCCTCCTAAGCCAGGAAAATCCACTGATGTGCCAGCCAACTTCCGTCCTAGAGAGATCTGTTAAATGTGGACATTAAACTTTATGCCAAATTGTTAGCCAATAGACTTTTTGACATTATTCCATTGCTAGTGAAATAGGACCAAACAGGATTTACTAAGGGGCGTCAAGCTTCTGGAGCCACCAGACGCCTGTTAAACAATATCCACTATGCTGAATCTCGAAAAATGTCTTCTCTGCTTCTTTCCATTGCTGCAGAGAAGGCGTTTGATAGAGTTCACTGGGGATACATGACAGCTGTTCTACATAAATTTGGTTTCCAAGGTAAGTTTCTTTCCGCCATACTTGCCCTTTATTCCAACCCCTCTGCCCAGGTCTTTACTTCAGGTCTATTGTCAAAAAATTTCACAATCACAAATAGCACCCACCAAGGAAGTCCACTATCTCCTTCCATCTTCAATCTGATGATGGAGGCCCTCCGGTCTCATTCCCATATATCAGGTTTTAAATTTCAACAGAAAAAACATGTGATTAACCTATTTGCAGATGATGTCATACTCCTACTCTCCAACGCTTCTATCTCGCTGCCCTTTGTCCATGACATCCTTAACCATTTCAGTACCCTTTCATATTACAAGGTTAATTTCAATAAATACTTAATCTTGGACCTTGGCATTAGTTGTCATGCTCGCGCACACTTAAAGCAGTTACTTCCTTATAACTGGGCAGAAAAATCCATCCCATACCTAGGCATACTACTCACTGCAAAAATGTCCCTCCTAGCAGATACTAACATCAAACCTATTCTTTCAGACATCCGTAAGGACTAGACCCGCATAGTAAAAACTGAACTATCCTGGGTGGGGAAAATCGCTTCTTTCAAAATGTTGGTCCTTCCAAAAATGTTGTACATATTTCGTACCCTCCCAGTAACGCTTAAACTTTCCCATTTTTCTGAGCTCCACAAAATGCTCAAACATTTCCTTTGGCAGGGGAAGAGGGCACGTTGTTCCCATAAACATCTTATTCAACATACAAAAGTGGGAGAAATGGGCCTACTGGACATAAAGGACTATTACTTGGCCACTATATTAACACAAATCAAATGCTGGTTTACTGTATGTCCCCTTCTGAAGGCATGTGGGTTGGTATTGAAGCAGCCTGCACCAAAGTACCCAACATGAAACTTCTGTTACTGGTAGATGCATGGAAGCCATTCATGTTGTCCACCCTTCCCCCGATAACCCAGGCCTCAATCTTGGCTTGGAGGCACTTACGTCTTCAATCACAATATGAACCTTCAGCCACCATGCTTAGGCTACTTATTGAAACATTGGAAATTCTGCTCCCTTATTGTTCTGTTAATCAGTGGGCTGAGAATGGTATCAGGTGGGTCAATGAACTTATGGAGCAGGAGTCCCCCAAGTCATTAGATTAATTGCTGGCCAAATACAATCTTCCTAATACAAGTCAGTTTTTGTATAGGCATGTTACCTCTTTTCTGTCTAAAAACTAAAAGTGTGCAATTCTACATAGCTACAAAAAACAACTGTAAAGGCATTTCTATACTATAAAATACGCTTCAACACAAACAAAAGTTCATTAAATCTCCTCCCATGTTGACATGGGAAACAGATCTGAATAGAATTTTTGGCTCCGAACAATGGGCCATAGCGCTCCGATACAATTACACAGCTTCTCACTGCATTAATCATTGGGAACTCACTCAGAAGATTCTGGCTCAGTGGATTGGACACCATGCCAACTTGCCAAAATGTTCCCTTACCATTCATCACTTTGCTGGAGAGACTGTGGCAACTCTGGCACAATCCTACACATCTATTGGCACTGTATTCAGTATTATAGCACACACTGGAATTCTGTTACCCCCTGAATAGACAAATATTCACCGACATTTCGCATAGCAGTTATTCATATACTGATTACAGCTAAACTGGTTATTGCCAGACATTGGAGGAAGACCTATATTCCTAACCCCTCAGAAGTCTTGGTACAGGTTAACCTCAACTATTAGTATGAAAGGCTCATAGCTATAAGGAAAGCCTCTTCTTCATACTTTGATAAACATTGGAACTGTTGGAAATAGTGGTATAGGCGGTAACTTTGTCTAGAGGATAGGTGCTCTCTCCTATTCTTTTCAGCGCATGTTCATCTATATTTCTAATATTCTTTTCTGATCCACCTTGTAAATTGTTACTCTTTTTTGTGCCCTGCATGGCAAACAATTCCAGCTGTTGTTTACCTGTCTATACACAATGCTGCAATTGCTATTAATTACACATTATGTACCTGTATGTTAAAATCTTAAAAAAATCTATGAAACTAAAAAACTGAGTGAAGACCAGGCAAACTCTGCTACTAAGGTGAGGTTGTGGAAAACAGCTTCATGTCACCGGTCATACACCATGGCAAGACTGAGCACAGCAAAAAGACACATGGTAGTTATATTGCTCCAGCAAGGTCTCTCTCAGGCAAAGATTTCAAAGCAGACTGGGGTTTCAAGGTGTGCTGTTCATGCTCTTTTGAGGAAAAACAAAGATATAATCAACGTTGAGAACCACAGACACAGTGGTCGACCAAGGAAACTTAATGCAGCAGATGAAAGACACATCATGCTTACTTACCTTCAACATCGGAAGATGTCCAGCCCTGCCATCAACACAGAACTGGCATAAACCAGTGGGACCCAGGTGCACCCATCTACTGTCCAAAGTCTGGCCAGATGTGGTCTTCATGGAAGAATTACGGCCAAAAAGCCATAACTCCAGAGTGGAAACAAGGGGGATTCTGCTATGCATGAAAAAGTAGGAATTAGGATGCAGAAAAATGACAGCAGGTGCTCTGGGCTGATGAGTCAAAATTTGAAATATTTGACTGTAGGAGGAGGCAGTTTGTTCGAGAAGGGCTGGAGAGTGGTACAATAATAAGTGTCTGCAGCCAACAGTGAAGCATGGTGGAGGTTCCTTGCAAGTTTGGGAGCTGCATTTCTGCAAATGGAGTTGATGATTTTGTCAGGACCAATGCTCTCCTCAATGCTGAGAAATACAGGCAGATACCTATCCATCATACCATATCATCAGCGAAATGGGAGATTGGTACTAAATGTATTCTGCAGCAGGACAATGACCCCAAACAAACAACCAATGTAATTAAGAATTATCTTCAGCATAAAGAAGAACAAGGAGTCCTGGAAATGATGGTTTTCCCCCCACAGAGCCCTGATCTCAACATATTCGAGTCTGCCTGGGATTACATGAAGAGACAGAAGGATTTGAGGCAGCCTACATCCACAGAAGAATTATGGTTAGTTCTCCAAGATGTTTGGAATAATTTACCTGCCGAGTTCCTTCAAAAACAGTGTGCAAGTCTACCTAGAAGAACTGATGCTGTTTTGAAGGCAAAGGGTGGTCCCACCAAATATTGATTTGATTTGGATCTCTTTTCTGTTCATTTACTTTCTATGTTGTTGTTAAAAATACATATTTAAGGTTTGAACAGTGTTGTATATCCATGTCCATGCATACAGGCTGAGAGTGTTTCAAAGCTTGATTTAATACATTTTTATGGTTTTACACTGTTATTAAATAACAAGAAAAAAATGTAAGTAGCCATCTATTATTCAACTATGTTCAAATTCATAAAACATTGTGAGAAATAATCAAAAATAGACTTAAGAGGCCAATATCATTTTGCGCCTGTACAAAGCCTTAGTAAGAACTAATTTTGAATATACAATTAAGTTTTGGGAACCAGCACACAAAAAAGATGTTGAAGAACTAGAAAGAACACATACATGGGGAAGAAAATCATGAAAATCATATTTTAGCACATCCTCATCAACCTCATCCTCATCAACCATGACGTGAAGTACCAAACTATGAGTGAATACTTCTTAAAAGGCCTTTTTACGGGGCGTGTCCTGAACATGGAGGAGTGAGGTTGTGTCTTGCCTCAGCTCCGCTCCACCGCCGCACTAATCAGCCAAAAACGGGGGGTAAATCGCCGCTCCAGACTCCCCACATGTCACAGAGGCTCAGGCAACCCACACAGCCGGCAAGGACCGATAGTTCCAGACAGGGACAGCTGGATTACTACTTCACAGGGACCCGAGGACAAGGCCGCGAACCATCCAAGATGGAGCCGCCTGGGAAGGCCCAGAAGGCGAACAAATCCTCCCAGCCAGCTACAGCCACAACGCAGGCACTGAAGGGAACAAACTCCCCAGCATCTCCGGTTCCATCCCCAGGGTCGGTGAGTGATTCTGCCCCCTGTGCTTCCCCAGCTTTGCTAGGAGGCCGCTCTGAGATATCTGACTTTCTCAGTGATGAGGACATTCAGCGCCATATTATGTCCCTGCCTACAAAAGAGGACTTGGAGCGCTTCACAAACAGAGTAGAGAAAGCCTTCACTGAAGACATAGCCCAATTGAAAACTGACACCACTCACTTGGGTAACAGAATAGAATCTATTGAAGAAAAACTGGAGGAGGCTCTCCCCACTATTGCTCTACTGCAATCACAATGCCAAATACAAAGCCAGCAGATTGAAAGCTTGCTTTGTCAGCTGGATGACGCTGAAAATCGCAGCAGGAGAGCCAACATAAGGATCAGAGGCCTGCCTGAAGCCACAGCTTCAAGGGATATTATCCCCACACTGACAGACATCTTCAGGGATATATTAGGCCTATCTGCAACTACACCAATTGAAATTGACAGAGCACATAGAGCCCTGAGGCCTCCGTCTCAAGACATAGACAATCCTAGGGACATAATTTGCAAACTTCACAAGTATAATCTGAAAGACCGCATTATGCAAAAAATGCGTGGTAAACCATTCTATGATTTTGATGGTGCGCACTTATTTTTCTACCAGGATATCTCCAGGCGCACCCTCATGCAACGCAGGGCTCTGCGTCCACTCCTGAATGCCGTTCAAGAGGCGGGTCTGCCGTACCGCTGGGGCTTCCCTTTCTTCTTACAAGTGACAAAAAATGGACGCCAAGTCACACTGCGCAATAAGGATGACCTACCGAACTTCCTTTCCACTCTTGACCTGGATCCAGTGGATTTTCCAGATTGGAGAAGCACATTTAATGCTCCCGGGACTCAAATCCCATCTCAATGGTCAACAGTCTCCCGCAAGAACCGCAGAAGAGACAGACAGCACCAGAATCAAGACACTGAAGCAGGATCCTCCACCACAAGAGATTAACACCGCAGTCCTCATGTGATACCTTGATAAATATGGATGACTTATACAATTCATACGCAGCCCATGTATGATACCCTGAGGACTATGGGTGAACTACCAACTACTAAAAAGGTCCACACTCACACTCCGAGACGTTACCCCCCCTCTTTTCTCCCAATCTGAAATGCAAAGCAGGATACCCACATGCAAGTCTTCAGACTATCTACGATCACTAGCTACAATCAGTAAATGAGGGACACTCGCTGACAAAGTCCAAAAACCAGATGACCACAAGCGAAAACCACCTTCCTGATAATATTGTCTCACCCATTTTTACTTAGGCCCCACGCAATGTCAGGCTACATACGCTCCCCTAGAATGATCCCCCCCCCCCGTTTACTACCACGATCTACTGATGCGGTGGACGGAGACGGCACCCCATGTCCCCCACCGTGTTTAGGTTCATGTTTCCCCACGTAGGCCACCCCTTGTTGGGTATTGTCCCTAGTAGGGACATTAGTCTAAGGTCTGAGGCCTCCCCTGTTATTAGGGCAGACCTCACACCTCACAAGCAGAACCTCTGCTCATTACCACTGTTACTCATAAGTTGTACTGTTTTGTATGTTTTAACAATACTCTCTTTGTGCTTTTTTTTCCTCTACCTTTCTGGCTTCTTCCACCCTCTCCCTACCCCACCCCATTTTCCACAGGAGCGATACTTCACTGGGGGCTCCGTGCCGGACGGACTCGACCACGCGACTTACGTCCAACCACTTGACCCATCATGTCTACATTAAAGGTAATATCCTATAACATAAGAGGCATATGCTCCCCTGGGAAGAGAAGCAAATTATGGTGGGAACTCAAAAAACTGAAGGCACAAATAGTTTTCTTACAAGAAACCCATTTTACCCATCTCTCCTTACCTAGACTCCCGACCCATTTATATAATCAGTGGTTCCACAGCACTTCCCCATCCTCCAAATCTAAGGGAACTTCAATAGCGATCCACAAAACATGCCCTTTTCAACTTTTAAACAGCAAAATAGACCCATTAGGTCGATACGTTTTCCTGAAAGGCACCATAGCAGAAGGTAAATACACGTTCGCCTCGATATATGCTCCCAACTCAAATCAAATTTCCTTCATAGACAAGGCTCTTGAACTCTTGACAGAGTTTAAGGAGGGATTTGTTGTCCTTGGAGGAGACTTCAACGTCAGCCCAGACCCTTCCATTGACACCTCTAACTCTAGCCACACCCACTCTTACGCCTTTCTAAAACATTTCCGTAAGTCCTTTCAATCACACATGCTTGTTGATGGCTGGAGGGCACTACACCCTACGGAGAGGGACTTCAGCTATTATTCAGCAATACACAATGTCTATACCCGAATAGATCAAATATATGTTGATCGGCGGGCGCTGGAGCTCCTACAGACAGCATCCATCGGGAACATCACCATATCGGACCATGCACCGATAGGTGTGACCCTTAAGATACCGTCTGGCTCCCGTGGGGCATGGACGTGGAGATTAAATGAAAATTTGCTGGATGATGCGGCTGTGGAAGCTGGAGTGTCGGAAGCCATCACAAACTATTTTAGAGAGAATACCACTAACGATCTAAAAGAAAGCATAGTATGGGAAGGTCATAAAGCTGTAATAAGAGGAGTGCTAATATCTTTAGGGGCCAAACTCAAAAAGATGCTCCAAGCTGATTTCACAAGAGTACTGACTGCCCTTCAAGAAGCAGAACTAAAACATAAACAAAAAGGGAGCCCTGAGGCATTACAGAGGTTAACTGAACTGCGAAACTTGTTGTCACGTCTACTAGATAGACAGACTCGTAAACAAGCCAGACGCCTTTCACACAAATATTATGAACATGGAAACAAGTGTGGGCGCATACTCGCTAGAGCTCTTCGTAAGAAACAAGCTCAGACTTGTGTCCACAAGCTACGCTCCCCAAATGGAGACGTTTCGGTCCAATCCTCTGGAATTGCTGCAAGGTTCCAAGAGTACTATACTCAACTTTACAATTTGACCACTGACCACCCTTTAGACGCCCAGGCAAATAGGATTACAGCCATACGAGACTACCTGGCTTCAGCCGGTGTTCCACCCCTAAACGAAGATCAATGCACTGAACTAGAACTGCCAATATCGCCAGAAGAGATAGAATTAACAGTGAAATCCCTGCCCAAAGGAAAAAGCCCGGGACCAGACGGCTTTACAGGGACATATTATAAAATGTTTTTACATCTCTTAAGCCCCCACATGTGCAGATATTTCAATACCATTGCAGATGGGAATCCCATCCCCACGGAGGCACTTCTAGCACACATAACAGTGCTACCCAAAGAGGGCAAAGACCCGATGCTACCCCAAAGCTACCGGCCCATATCCCTCCTTAATGTTGACATTAAGATTATGGCGAAGGTATTAGCAAACAGACCTGGGAATCTTATACCTAATATAGTCCACCCAGATCAAACAGGGTTCATTAAAGGGAGAGAGGCAAGAGATAACTCAATTAGAGCCATCCAACTCATACACTGGGCGCGTACCCGCCCAAACTTAAAACCTTACGTAATTCTCTCTACTGACGCCGAGAAGGCTTTCGACCGGGTCGATTGGACATTTCTTAAAATGGTATTAGAGACACTAGGACTCAAACCACGTATGCTATCCTCGATTCTAGCTCTTTATTCCACTCCTTGTGCGCAAGTTAAAGTGAACGGAGTACTATCCTCCCGGTTCCCGATTCGGAATGGCACGAGACAGGGGTGCCCACTTTCCCCTCTCCTTTTCGCTCTAGTTCTTGAACAGTTGTTATGCACTGTCAGAGCGAACATAAACATAAAGGGCTTGAAGATCGGAACGACTGAACACAAACTGTCTGCCTATGCGGATGATGTTCTATTTCATCTATCGGAGCCCCTGATCTCACTGCCAAACTTGATGAAGGAACTGAATGAATTCGGATCATTATCAAACTTTAAAATTAATTTCTCTAAATCAGAAATTTTACCTGTCCACTTGCCTCCCTCCCTGATGAGTAACTTGCAAAATGCATTCCCCTTTGGGCCAAATCTTCAATTAGATATCTAGGAATACAACTGACAGACAGATATGATACCCTGTACACCATAAATTTCCCCCCACTCCTTAATATAATTAAAAAAGATCTCTCACAATGGACTAAGACTGCATTCACATGGATAGGACGTGTCAACATAATCAAAATTAATATTTTACCTCGCATCCTTTTTTACTTACAAATGATCCCCATACCTCTACCGAACAAGTTTTTCTCTCAGATTAATAGTATACTATCGGGCTTTGTATGGAACTCACAGAAATCTAGAATAGCCTTGAGAGTGCTGAAACGATCCAAATTGGCCGGAGGGCTAGGAATTCCTGACATATTGAAATACCATAGAGCTATAGTCCTTCAAAGAGTCCTCAATTGGCACTTCCACACCCAGTCCAAGCTTTGGGTCTCCTTGAAAAAATGGCTAGCGGGTAGGAACCTGGCTTATGCGCCATGGCTACCTAGAGAGTACAGGGGACTGTCCGAAGATACTTCCCCTCTGACACTCCACGCACTCTCCACTTGGGACAAATTAAACTCAAATTTAAATTTGTCTCCTCCTATGTCACCACTAGCCCCACTAGGGGGATTTCTCTGGTTCCCACCAGGAGAACAAATGGCCTTCTTCGGCCCTTGGTTGGATGATGGAAATGCCAGCTGTGGGAAGCTAATACATAAAGGCAAATTAATGGACTTTGAATCTTTACAAAAGAGACACGAGGGCTCCAGAATGAACCTCTGGAGATACAGACAGCTCCATCACTTCTTCCAGGCAAACGGGAATTCAATTAGAGACCTTTCCACTCTCACAAGCTTTGAAAAAACTTTCATAGAAGAAGAACCAATCCCCCACATGGTCTCGGAAATGTACCACCTATTAAGTAACACTACTGACAATCTCAGGCCAACTTATATAAGAGCTTGGGAAAGGGACTTAAAGATGGATCTCCCCCCAACTCAACTAACACACCTTTACCATTTAACCCACTCGAGCTCCATAGAATCCAAATCTCAAGAAACTAACTATAAAATTTTATCGCGTTGGTACCGGGTCCCGGCTGACTTAGCTCGCATCTACCCCATGGCATCGGACTTGTGTTGGAGAAAGTGTGGACAAAAGGGAACACTCCTCCACATCTGGTGGGAGTGCCCATTGATCCAACCATACTGGAGTGAAATTAAAAATCTAATAAAAGAGATTCTAGATCTTGACATCCCTATGTCACCTGCGCACTTCCTCCTGCACATTCCACAAATGCCAATCAGTAAATACAGAAAAAGTATATTGCCACACCTCCTAAACGCAGCCAGACGCCTCATCCCGATATATTGGAAACAAACCAAGACCCCATCAAAAACAGACTGGATAAAGAAAGTGAATGACATTAGGGAAGCAGAACACTGGGTAGCGACATGTAAGGGGAAGGTAGAAAGATTTGAAATTATATGGACCCCCTGGAAAGAATACATGACAGAACCTGACCATGAAAACTCCAGTTTAGACATAGCCCTGCTAGAGCTAGCAGAACCTTCCCTAAGATCTCGCCTTACTGTCATCAATACCCCATAAAGAATAAGATACACACTAAATGTTGAAAAGACCTGCGGTGGTCGAGGCCCGTTCGGCGCGGATTCCTGTGACTTCTTCAAACACAAGGTATGCTCCTCTCCTACCTTCCCCACTCTCCCCACCTACTTACACCCTTCCCTTACTCTAATTCCTGGTCTATACTTTCTCCCCCTCTTTCACCTATTTTCTATCACTAACTATGATTTATAGAGTATGCAATCTTTCTATACCCATGGACGGGACACTAACTGTGTAAACACTCTGCAACAGCGAACAACAAAGCAATAGTGACCAATCACGGGGGGTGTGGGCCCGGCTCCTCTAAGCCCTGTTGGGACGGGGGGGCTATGTCTCACACTCCAGAGAATGGGTGTTGGGGGGGTGCTCCCGCCGAGGTGGCGGCCTGGGGGAGGTTGTTGGAGGCAGAAGGCCCCCCTCTCCCCGGGCGGTCGTCGGGGGGGTGCCCCACATACCCACCTGAACAACCTGCATCCTTGGCGGGGGAGGTCTGTCACTGGATGGGGCTCGCACCCCAGGGATGTAGGGAATCAATAAGACGTCCAAAAACCACAAAATTGTGAATTAATATTACTTGTGATGGGGCTGGTTGCAAAAATTGTATCGCTGTAAACCTTCCTTGGGCCACACTTTTAATGCTTACTCTATGTAATGTTTCTGTTTTCACTGAAATGTTCTCAAAATAAAGATTATATAAAAAAAAAAAAAAAAAGGCCTTTTTACTTTTCACCATAAAGTAGCTATACATATTAAAGGAGTTGTAAAGTCTCACGGTTGTAAAGTCTCACGTTTTTTCACCTTAATGCATTCTATGTATTAGGGTGAAAAACCTTCTGTGCTGCAGCTCCCCCTCCCCCCTTTTTCTTACCTGAACCTGATCGTTCCAGTGACGAGTCCAGCAGCTCCAGCTGCTGTCTCAGGTCCTCATTGGATAAAGTGATAGCAGCAGGAGCCATTGGCTCCTGCTGACGTAGCAGCAGGACTCGTGAGTGCACATGCACAGGTGCCCCCATGGAATATGGCTCTCATGAAGAGGAGTAGCCAGGGGCACTGCTGAGGCACCCCAGAATAGAAGGATCAGGGCTTCTCTATGCAAACCCCTTGCACAGAGCAGGTAAGTATAACATGTTTGTTATTTAAAAAAAAACCCTTACAATCAATTTAAGCCTTAAAACAGAAATAGAAATAGAATAGAAATGAAAGGCAAATCTTTTTTGTATAGATATAAGAAACATTATAAATACCCTTTTTCTCTTTTTTTATAAATGATCGCATTCCCTCTGTTCTCAGCTGCATAAGAGCTGGGAAGAGGAGAAGCAGCAGCACTGGGAGCTTTCCAGTGAATGGCTGTGCAGCGGGAGTGTGTCATGCACAAGTCTGACCATTTGAGAAGAGCACACTTAGTTTCCAGCATACCTAGAGAACTGACCATGGTGTGCTCTCCTGCTTAGTGTGGTTAGTTTTTAATAGGAAAGCAGAGGGACTGACAGGAACACCAGGGATAAAGAAAGCAATACAAAGAGAACCGAGAACAGGAGTCTTTCTCATACAAGTGCATGGTAAAGTAGGCACATATCAGGAATATGAAGTGCTGGCGTAACAAATGCTTCAATGCCACGTACACAGGAGTGGAATGTCTGTCAGAAAAAGTCCGATGGGAGCTTTTCATCGTATTTTCTGAATATGTGTATGCCCCATCGGACTTTCTCCGTTGAAAGTTCTGACGGACTTAGATAGTGAACATGTTCTAAATTTTTCCGACAGAACTAATTACTATCGGGAAACCTGCTCGTCTGTATGCTGTTCCGACGTACCACAAACAACGCATGCTCAGAAGCAAGTACGAGATGGAAGTGCTTGGTCTGGTAAAACTAGCGTTCGGAATGGAGATAGCACATTCCTCATGCTGCAATATCTGTGATCATGCGCATTCTTTTGTGCTTTATAATGCTAGAAGAATGAACTTGTTTTGCTGCTGATATTCACACAGAGTTCTCGCAAACTTTTTTCTTTATTATTTTTTGTGATCTCATGAATAATCTTTTATTATTTTAAAGCCAGATCTCCATAATAATGTTGAGAATTATTTTTTATAGTCATCTTTTTTTATCATTTTTTTTTTCATCAAGATCTTCTTTTTTTTTTATTACTGCAAAATTATTTTCTAGTGATCTCCATATTTTTTTTGGTGTGTCATGTTGCCACAATAACATTATTATCTTGTAGTTTGTAACCTCAAGGAGGCTGGTTGGTGTCCCTTGTTAATTTGACATTGTCTTTTTGAAATGTACCTGCCTACTCACAAACAATCTGTCCTATTTTAATAAAAACACATATAGGCAAGTATTTTCTCAAAATAAAATATCCATTTATTCTTGTTAACAAAATAAAGAGGAAGGCAAGGCTGGAGAAACTTTTGGAATTTACGAAGCCTTTTGGCCCCAGGGTACACATGTCTGTGTAAACAAAAAAAATTATCTTGAGGAGTCCATATAATTTTGAGCCCAATCTGGTCCAGGACTCCCCGAGATCAGGACTAGGGATGGGCCGAACACCCCCCGGTTCGGATCGCACCAGAACATGTGAACAGGCAAAAAATTAGTTCGAACATGCGAACACCGTTAAAGTCTATGGGACACGAACATGAAAAATCAAAAGTGCTAATTTTAGAAGCTTATATGCATCATATTGTCTTAAAAAGTGTTTGGGGATGTGGGTCCTGCCCCAGGGGACATGTATCAATGCAAAAAAAAGTTTTAAAAAACTGACGTTTTTTCGGGAGCAGTGATTTTAATAATGCTTAAAGTGAAACAATAAAAGTGTAATATTCCTTTAAATTTCCTACCTGGGGGGTGTCTATAGTATGCCTGTAAAGGGGCGCATGTTTCCTGTGTTTAGAACAGTCTGACAGCAAAATGACATGTCGGTACGGTAATACACATAGAGGTTCATTAATAAAAGTTCATTGATAAAAACGGCTTGGGATTCCCCACAACCATCTGACACATCCTTGCAGGTGACAGCTCTTTTAAAACTGTGGGCGGGACCACATGGTGTTGTCGCCGGGGGACCCCGCCCCCCTCTGATACACAGGGACATCCCTATGGCTTCCCTGTAGTGTCAGAGGGGGGCGGGGCCACCCGGTTCGCCCCCCTCTGATGCACGGGGACATCCCTATGGCTTCCCCCATAGCGTCAGAGGGCGGCAGGCCACTCATTTACGTAACTGGGTGACCCCGCCCCCTCTGACAACACGGGGAAAGCCACAGGGAAGTTCCCGTGAAGTCCCTGTGTGTCAGAGGGGGGCGGGGTCACCGGGTGGCCCTGCCCTCCGTTATATGAGAAGTGTCAGAAGAACCGAAGCATCACACAGCGGAAGACTCCCACTGTGGAGAAGAAAAAGATGGAGGAAGAAGAAGAACACCAAAGGAAGACCATAAGAAAGAAGATGGAAGAAGAAAAAATTAATAAAGGACTTGTCAAAAACCATCTCTTGTGTTTTTTAACCTTTTTGACACTTTTGTGAAATGGTAGGGGTACATTTGTACCCCATTACCAATTCACACGGGGGCGGGATCTGGGGGTCCCCTTGTTAAAGGGGGCTTCCAGATTCCAATAAGCCCCCCGCCCGCAGACCCCCACAACCACCGGGCAAGGGTTGTGGGGATGAGGCCCTTCTCCCCATCAACATGGGGACAAGGTGCTTTGGGGGGCTACCCCAAAGCACCCTCCCAATGTTGAGGGCGTGTGGCCTGGTACGGTTCAGGAGGGGGGAGCTCTCTCGTCCCCCTCTTTTCCTGCGGCCTGCCAGGTTGCATGCTCGGATAAGGGTCTGGTATGGATTTTGATGGGAACCCCCATGCCATTTTTTTTTTAATTTTGGCGCGGGGTTCCCCTTAATATCCATACCAGACCTGAAAGGCCTGGTATGGAATTTAGGGGGACCCCCACGCATTTTTTTTTTTATTTTGATTCGGGGTTCTCCTGTGGGGAAATTCCATACCGTTTTTATCAATGAACTTTTATGTGTATTGCCGGACCGACAATTCATTATAGCCGGCGCTAGCGATAGTAGTTTTACATGACTTTTTTTAAAAAAAAGGCAATTCATTATAGCCGGCGCTAGCGATAGTAGTTTTACATAACTTTTTTTGAAAAAAAATCATTTAAAACTACTATCGCTAGCGCCGGCTATAATGAATTGTCGGTCCGGCAATACACATAAAAGTTCATTGATAAAAACAGCCCCTTCCCCACAAACCTGGCCAATGGCTGTGGGGATCTTATTAGGGGGCTTATTAGAATCTGGAAACTTACTGAATAATAGGGAGACTAACAGATAATGCCCCCCTACATGAATGAGTATAGGGCACATAGTACCCCTACCCATTCACAAAAAAAGTCACTTTTAAAAAAGGGCACCCAAGCTTTTCACAAACCCTTTATTATAAAAACAAAATTTTCAAATATTAAAATTGCTTAAATGGTCTATTGTTTATAAGCTATATGATTATCTGTATGAGGCTAAGTAAGAATAGATAATAATTCTTTGATGTATATCCTAACCACTGCTAAACTGAATGCCACAGGACATTGTTGGTTGGCTGCCTTATCCAACTATCAATTCACCCTGAAGTACAAACCTAGCCCAAAGAACATTGTAGCCATCTAAATGCCCAGGATTAGCTTCAGTTACCAAAATCAGTGAAGATCAAGTGGCCGTTTCTGAGATAGAGCCCATAGATTCTATTGGAGGTTGACCAGAAGCTGTGCCAGACATGTTTGCCTATCCTGCTGCATTGGAGTCATTTGAAAACTGCTCCATATATCCGGCAATGGATGACCAAATGCCAAAAGACTGACCTCTTAATTGGTCCTCTGTATAAGGGCTGTGAGTGGCAAAAGACAAGAGATGCTGAGCAAGGCTCTACCTACTGTGTACTAAAAATTATGACACCCTTCCATGAGTGAGATGCATAGAGACGCGTCTTGTCAACTCATACATCACACAAAAATTTCCGGTTTCGCGGATCAATGACGGCTCTGTATTCCTGTAGCTTCATGGATTTACTGTGTGCTGGGCAGGTACTGTGTCACATGAATGCAATAAACATGTTTGTTTTTAACATAGTTTAATATACTGGGTGTGCAATGATATTTACTTGCGGATTTGCTATCCATGGATTTGAGCCTTATTGAGAGCAAGCATCCTGGTGCTGGGGCTCTGGCCCTGGTTATGATGGAATGGTGAAGTCTCATAATTGGAACTTTTGTAATTCTTTTTGGCAGTGGCGGCTGGTGGTAATTGGCACACAGTGCACCTGACAACCCCCCCCCCACCGTCGGTTCGGTCGGTGCAGTTACCTCATCCATGGAGGGCAATTACGGGCAGCTTCCCTGGCTCTCCTCTGCGGGCATCAAAAGCAGCTTCTCCTTCCCTTGCTCAGCGGCTTCCGTCTCCTCCCTCCTTGGTGGCCAATCAGAACACTTCTCCTTCACTTTTAAAAAAGGGCACTCAAGCTTTTCACAAACCCTTTATTATAAAAACAAAATTTTCAAATATTAAAATTGCTTAAATGTGCTATTGGTCATAAGTTATATTATTATCTGTATGGAGCTAAGTAAGAATAGATAATAATTCTTTGATGTATACCCTAACCACTGCTAAACTGAATGCCACAGGACATTGTTGGTTGGCTGCCTTATCCAACTATCAATTCACCCTGAAGTACAAACCTAGCCCAAAGAACATTGTAGCCATCTAAATGCCCAGGATTAGCTTCAGTTACCAAAATCAGTGAAGATCAAGTGGCCTCTTCTGAGATAGAGCCCATAGATTCTATTGGAGGTTGACCAGAAGCTGTGCCAGACATGTTTGCCTATCCTGCTGCATTGGAGTCATTTGAAAACTGCTCCATATATCCGGCAATGGATGACCAAATGCCAAAAGGCTGACCTCTTAATTGGTCCTCTGTATAAGGGCTGTGAGTGGCAAAAGACAAGAGATGCTGAGGAAGGCTCTACCTACTGAGTACTAAAAATTATGACACCCTTCCATGGGTGAGATGCATAGAGGCGCGTCTTGTCAACTCATACATCACACAATAAGTTCTGGTTTCACGGATCAATGTTAGTTAGTTGAGCACCCCTCCTCATTACCTCTTATTTAGTGGCCACCAGTGCATAGGATGTATCCCCTTCAGTTCTCCCACATAGAGGAGTTCAGCTCCCATTGTTGAGACAAAGGATCTTCCATTCTATTACTAGAGTAGGACCCACTAATTCGGGGTACTTTGTCGCAGTAAGTGGGCTTAGCACTATATGACCATATAGTGTGACCAACCCCCCGTATTTTTTGAATATGTTCAGATGTTTTTAACTAGCCTTGCAGGAAATGTCATTCTTGAATCTGTGCGCTGTAAAATATTTTGTACTGTTTGTAGGTCTTATAGCAGCACCATCTTGAATTTAAATGCATTGTATGGTGTGACCCCCAATATGTTTTTGTATATTGTAATAGACCTTGACCAGGTTTTTTGGGCTGGAGCACCCCTACCCCTCCTCATTACCTCTTATTTAGTGGCCACCAGTGCATAGGATGTATCCCATTCAGTTCTCCCACATAGAGGAGTTCAGCTCCCATGGTTGAGACAAAGGATCTTCCATTCTATTACTAGAGTAGGACCTACTAATTCAGGTACTTTGTCGCAGTAAGTGGGCTTAGCACTATATGACCATATAGTGTGACCAAACCCCCTATTTTTTTAATATGTTCAGGTGTTTTTAACTAGCCTTGCAGGAAATGTCATTCTTGCTACTTGTCTCTGCGCATCACCACTAGTCGCAGCAGGAGCGCATCCTGTCCAATTGGCAGCAGTGAGTTAAGATCCTGGCATTGCCCCGACAACCAGGAAGTGTGCAGGTGAGAGTAGAGAAGACACAAATTTGACATGGGTTCTAATTATTGACCACCTTGTCCAAAACTTTACCAGAAGCTTACTTTCCTCTTTAACTATTAGACAAAAAAACAACATTCTATTTTATTTTTACTAGACAAAGCTGTTCTTTATCAAAAATATATTATTAATGCAGCATTTTCTGTTTGTTTATTTAAGCTATGAACACAAGCAACGTTCAGCCCTTCAGCACAATGCATATTACCATGTCCCGCAAGAATGAATAACATTTAGCTGATCTCCAAGAATAACCGTTCTGCTTTTGTTTAGCATGATACTACAGGGAATGTTCTGAAATCCTGAACCCTAGAACTTTCTGCTCCTTTGCCGCTAAACAGAAAAGCAGTGTTTATTACACACACTTTGAAATGTTATAAAAGCAGCTCATCAAAGCATGTGATTTAAATAAGCAAGTAATAATGCATCAGCATCCCGCTTAGATCAGTCAACTGTTCAAGTAACATAAAATTGGGAGGATTTGGTTTTTATTTTGTGACTTGCTTTAAAGTTGATACACATTGAAATTGCAAGACCAGGGATTGACACATAAGATTTCGAATGGATAGTAAATTAAAAGACATGTATAGAACGTCAAAGCCCAACTCCAGAAAAAAGTGCACCCTTGCATTGTGCCCCTCCACACACACACACGCACGCACACACTGAAAGGATTATATGTTCAGTTAGTATAGGGACAGAGAATTATAGTGATTGTAAAGTTTTGTTTTTTTCTCTAAAAATAACAAACATGGCTCCATTGCTGTATAGAGATGGGGCTCATGTAAGTAGTACGGGGTGCTGGGACGGCTGCTGCACACAGAAGGTTTTTTATCTTATTGCATGGAATGCATTAAGATAAAAAAAAGCCTTCTGACTTTAAGGTGTAAATACTTACCTTACTTTCACTCACCCCAGCAGGATCTCTTTGATGCTGCAACCAGTCCCACTCATCTGTTGTAACCATCTCTGGTCACACTGCAGCCTCTTTAGGTTCATATCCCTGTATGATACATGATAATGCTTAGCCCCTGCCCACCAAATGCATCTTCGGGTGGCGGAAGAGGGGGTGGAGCTGGCCTTGCAAGCAAACGGGTAAGAAAAAAAAACTGTTCTACTCTCCCCTAAACATAATGAGCAAAAACCCTGTTTGGCTTTAAAAAGACTGTTAGCAGGTATGTAATAGTTGTGTGAAAAAAAGGTAGCAATTCCAAAAATGTATGTGTGACACATACTACATTTTAAAAAGCACAGTTATAAAGTAGTGCTATTTACAGTACTATATTCAGTGCTATATGTTGCCACTGAAATAGTGCAGTGAATTGCAGTTTGTGGGGCTAAAAAGAGTGGCAAGTAAGCCGACTTGCATTCACTGTAATTTTATAAGACTCAACATATATTTTTAGAACTACTTGTTTTTCTTGTGTGTCAGTGACAGGTTATTTTACTGTGATGGTGCTGTTGTCCCTCTTTTTGTTTTCTTTGCTTTTCATTGATTTTTTTTTACTTTGTATTCTTCTGTTTTTTTTATTTTGTTGGTGTTCAGGTTTTTTTCTAGTTTGGTCCTTGAGCTCTTTTATTTGTGCTTAAGGGGTAAGTTTACCTTTGTACACTTTTTTTCTAAATTTCAACTCCCCTATGCACCAATATAGCATTCATGTACTTTTTTTGTAAAAATATCAAAGGTTTCCATTAAATCTATAGTCACTTACTTTTTTTGTCCTAATCCACATTTCCAGATGTTTTTATTAGTAATGTCTTTCTTCCTTACAGACTGTAGGTCACGACACAGGAAGGGGTTGACCAGCTGACCTCATTAGCACACACCCTGCATTTTCCATCCACCCATTCCAGGTGCACATTTTTTAAATTAAATGCAATCAATCAGTGATCACCCTTCTCACCAAATACACAATACACAATATACAATCAGATTGTATATTGTATGGCCATGTTTATACACCTAAAATTACTACTTGCGCTTTCAGTGCCATTAATCGGTATAAGTCGAAAACACCCCCCCTGTGCGCAGCAGAACATGTGAACATGCAAAACGTTTTTTGAACATGCAAACACCATTAAAGTCAATAGGACAAGAACGTGAAAAATCAAAAGTGCTAATTTTAAAGGCTTATATGCAAGTTATTGCCATAAAAAGTGTTTGGGGACCCGGGTCCTGCCCCAGGGGACATGTGGTGGGCGCAGGAATGAGCCCTGCTGTGAAATATTAGATCAAAAATTGTTATTGCATGCCCTGTTAAACAGGGGCAGAAAAATTGGGCCTTTGGTGGTGGTGCCACAACACTGTAAACCCTCACAGTTACTCTTGGTGGGTGTAGGAATGGGCCCTGCTGCGAAATATTAGATCAAAAATTGTAATTACATGCCCCTGTTAAACAGGGGCAGAAAAATTGGACCTTTGGTGGTGGTGCCACAACACTGTAAGCCCTCACAGTTACTCTTGGTGGGCGCAGGAATGGGTCCTGCTGTGAAATATTAGATCAAAAATTGTAATTGCATGCCCCTGTTTAACAGGGGCAAAAAATTGGGCCTTGGGTGGTGGTGCCACAACACTGTAAGTCCTCACAGATACTCTTGTTGGGCACAGGAATGGGCCCTGCTGTGAAATATTTGATCAAAAATTGTAATTACATGCCCCTGTTAAACAGGGGCATAAAAATTTGGGCCTTTGGTGGTGGTAGTCGTGCCCTAAACCAAAAATATTGTTGGAAGCTAGCATCATCAAGATTGAGGAGGAATAGGAGAGTCACTTAGCATAGGCAGTCTTCAAGGGATCCAACATCCATAGAAAAATCAGTTACATCAGCATGCTTGACAGCTGCTGCTGATCCAAGACTGATTCATTTTTGATTCATCATTGTGAGCCTATCAACGAAGTCTGTGGACAGGCGCACTCTATGATCCGTTACAAACCCTTCAGCAGCACTGAATGTGCATTCAGAAAGAATGCTGGATGCAGGACAGGCCAGTAGCTCAATTGCATATTGAGCAAGTTCTGGCCAGTGGTCCATCCTCAAGACCCAGTAACCCAGTTGATGGTCTGTTGGAAAGGTCTCCAAGTCTGATCTTGTCCCTAGATATTCCTGCACCATGTAATGCAGACGCTGGCAATGGTTGCTTGAACCGATCAGACCTTGGAGCTGAGGACTGAAAAATTGTCTAAAGGCATTGGTCAGCCGGCCACCTTCTCTACCACTCTTCCCCTGACTGAACAAAACCTCAGCAACATGTTGTCCATCACCAGGAAACTGTAGGTTCCCAGGGTCTGGAAATGCATTGCACAAACCTTTCTTCAAGGCCTACTGAAGATGTTTCATCCACTGCTCCCTCTGTGAAGGCAGAATGAGTTCTGCAACCTTACCCTTGTAACATGGATCAAGAAGGGTTGCCAGCCAGTAATGATCCCTTTCCTTGACACCACGAATCCTAGGGTCCTTTCGCAGGCTTTGCAGAATTAGTGAGGCCATGCAGCGTAAGTTCAGATTCTTAATCCTCTGGGTCACTAAGGATCACATGATCCGTAACAACCTCCTCCCAGCCACATACAACTCCTTGGGTTTCTGGAGACTGAAAACTATCCCTTGAAGTTTGCTGCTTAGTGTTATTCTCCAAGGCTATGCTGACACAATCCTCCTCCTCCTCCTTCTCTTCTTCCTGTGTGTTTGGCAGGCCTGCAGGAATACTATCTGGATAAAGGGGGCCTTGAGAGGTAAGGAAGTTATCCTCTTCCTCCCGCTGTTCTGCCTCAAGTGCCCTGTCCATTATTCCATGAAGCGTGTGCTCCAACAGGAAGACAAGAAGGACAGTATCACTGATGCATGCATTGTTGCTGCTCACCATCCTTGTGGCCTCCTCAAATGGTGACAGGACAGTGCATGCATCCTTGAACAGTAGCCATTGGTGTGGCGAAAAGAAGCCAAGCTCCCCTGACCCTGTCCTGGTGCCATACTCACACAGGTACTCATTGACAGCCCTCTGCTTAGTGTGCAGCCACTGCAGCATTACGTTGAGTTCCACCTGGTGGGCATGTCACAAATGAGGCGGTTGGTGGGCAGGTTTCATTCCCTTTGAATGTCAGCCAGCCGAGCACTGGCATTGTATGACCAGCGGAAATGATCACAGACTTTTCTGGCCTGCCTCAGGAGATCCTGTAAGCCTGGGTACCTGCTAAATAACCGCTGCACCACCAAATTCAGGACATGTGTCAAACATGGAACATGGGTCAAGTGTGTTGCATACAACCATTCCTGGCTGAAGCTGGCATGGCGTCAACCACCTCTGAGCCTGCCCCCCGCAGAGCTGACAGAATCTCTGCCCCAGTGTGGCTCCTGTCCCCTAAGCATACCAAATCAAGCACCACATGGCATCGCTTTGCCTGAGTGCTTTCGTAGCTCCTTGAACGCTTATGGAGCACCGCTGGTTCTGAGGACAAATCTGCAGAAGAGGCCATAGAGGAAGAAGAAGAAGAGGGGGTGGAGGAGAGAGCTGTGGCAGAATCACCACTAGCATTTTGGAAGCGTGGTGGTGGAACAAGCTCCAACAATACTGAACCCTGTACTGCATCCTTCCCAGCTGCCAGCAGAGTTACCCAGTGCGCCATGAAGGAAAAGTAACGTCCCTGCCCATGCCTGCTAGACCATGAGTCAGCGGTGATATGCACCTTACTGCTGACCGCCCTGTCCAACGAGGCCAAAACATTGCCTTCCACATGCTGGTAGAGAGCCAGAATGGCCTTCTGTGAAAAAAAATGGTGTTTTGGAACCTGCCACTGAGCTACAGCACGTTCCACAAATTCACGAAACAGGACAGAGTCAGCAGTTGCAGTGCTAGCAATTTGGCCAAGCTAGCATTCAGACGCTGAGCATGTGGATGGTTGGGACCGAATTTCTTTTTACAGTTTAACAACGGGGTAGGGAAATTTGCCTGCTAAAATCAGATGGTGGTGTACTGATAGCAGATTGGCTGCAAGTACTTGGGGCACCTATTGCTATACCTTCATTCCTCTCAGTGCAGTAACGTCCCTGCCCATGCCTGCTAGACCATGAGTCAGCGGTGATATGCACCTTACTGCTGACCGCCCTGTCCAACGAGGCCAAAACATTGCCTTCCACATGCTGGTAGAGAGCCAGAATGGCCTTCTGTGAAAAAAATGGTGTTTTGGAACCTGCCACTGAGCTACAGCACGTTCCACAAATTCACGAAACGGGACAGAGTCAGCAGTTGCAGTGCTAGCAATTTGGCCAAGCTAGCATTCAGACGCTGAGCATGTGGATGGTTGGGACCGAATTTCTTTTTACAGTTTAGCAACGGGGTAGGGAAATTTGCCTGCTAAAATCAGATGGTGGTGTACTGATAGCAGATTGGCTGCAAGTACTTGGGGCACCTATTGCTATACCTTCATTCCTCTCAGTGCAAGTTTTTGAGAGGACTGGAGATATAGTGGGGTTGGAGAGCCCAGATTAGGAGCAAGGAGAAGTCTGCCTTTTTCTTTGATGTGGGTCTTTCAAGTGCTGTTGCCAACGGACTGCATGGGAGGTCGTCATATGTCTGGTAAAGCATGTGGTGCCCAAGCGGCTGCTGTTCTGGCCATGCTCGATCCGCTTCAGACATAGGTTTTAAACAGCAATGGTGCGATCTACTGCACATGTGTCAAAAAAGGCCCAGACCAAGGAACTTTTCAAAATCAGCGGAGAGTCAGCAGCGCCCTGCACCTGCGGAGCTCTGCGGTTTGATGCAGTAGGGTGGCTGCCCTTAAGCTGCCCCCTGGAGGACATCCTGCCTTGTTGGAGTTGTGCTGCCTCCTCCTCCTCTCTTCTATCAGGCACCCAAGTAGAGCCAGTGACCATCCCCTCTCTCCTCGTCACTGGAGCAAACTTGGCAGTATGCTGCAGCTGGGGGAACATGACTGCCAGTTTCTTGTCCTTCTTGGGCACCCCCTCTCTCTAGGCTCACGTTACTCCCTTCCTCAACCTGGGAACCAATATTGGAGCCTTCAAATCGCTGCGCATCCTCCAGCAGCATGTACCCGACACTGTGGTTGAATAGTTCGGGGGACTCCTCCGTGCATGATGGTGGGACTATTGAAGAAGTGACTGTGGGCAAGGAGCCAGTGGAATAGGCCACTTTGGCTGCTGCAGTGGAAGGCAAACTACTCTAAACCTGGGTGACAGAGGATGAGGAGGATGAGGAGGATGAGGACGGCTTTGTTATCCACTCCACCAACTCTTCTGCATGTTCTGGCTCAAAAACATGGCCAGCAGCAGAAAAAAAGGACAAGTGTGCCCCACGGCCACCTGCAGAGGATGCACCATGTCCACAACCAGCACTGTTGACTTTAGACACAGAGGCTGCTTGCCCTCTTTTAGTAGCCTGTGAGCATCTGCTTCTCCTTGGTGGCCTTCCAGACATGATGTATATTTTGTTTTGCAACACCACACTACACTGTATTGTGTACTGTGTACACCACCAGAAGTGTAGTAGTAACTGCACTACACCTGCACTGTATTGTGTACTGTGTACACCACCAGAAAAGTAGTAGCAACTGCACTACAGTTGCACTGTATTGTGTACACCACCAGAAAAGTAGTAGCAACTGCACTACAGCTGCCCTGTATTGTGTACACCACCAGAAGTGTAGTAGCAACTGCACTATGGCTGCATTGTATTGTGTACTGTGTACACCACCAGAAGTGTAGTAGAAACAGTACACCACAGAATGCACTGTAGATATAGGCTACGCTGGATGCAGAGTATATATATCTATATAGATATATCTATATAGAGATAGATAGATAGATAGATAGATAGATAGATAGATAGATAGATAGATAGATAGATAGATAGATAGATAGATAGATAGATAGATAGACAGATAGATAGATAGATAGACAGATAGATAGATAGATAGATAGATCTATATATATATATATATATATATATATATACACACACACAAGCACAAGACTGTATATGTGTGTGTATATATATATATATATTAATACACCGCCTGAAGTATATTAGAAGTAGTACACCACAGAATGCATTGTAGATATAGGCTACACCAGATGCAGAGTATATATATATATATATATATATATATATATATATATATATATATATATATATATTAGACTGTATATACAGTATCTCACAAAAGTGAGTACACCCCTCACATTTTTGTAAATGTTTTATTATATCTTTTCATGTGACAACACTGAAGAAATGACACTTTGCTACAATGTAAAGTAGTGAGTGTACAGCTTGTATAACAGTGTAAATTTGCTGTCCCCTCAAAATAACTCAACACACAGCCATTAATGTCTAAACCGCTGACAACAAAAGTAAGTAAACCCCTAAGTGAAAATGTCCAAATTGGGCCCGAAGTGTCAATATTTTGTGTGGCCACCATTATTTTCCAGCACTGCCTTAACCCTCTTGGGCATGGAGTTCACCAGAGATTTGCAGGTTGCCACTGGAGTCCTCTTCCACTCCTCCATGATGACATCATGGAGCTGGTGGATGTTAGAGACCTTGTGCTCCTCTACCTTCTCTTTGAGGATGCCCCGCAGATGCTCAATAGAGTTTAGTTCTGGAGACATGCTTGGCCAGTCCATCACTTTTACCCTCAGCTTCTTTAGCAAGGCAGTGGTCGTCTTAGAGGTGTGTTTGGGGTCAATATCATGTTGGAATACTGCCCTGCGGCCCAGTCTCCAAAGGGAGGGGATCATGCTCTGCTTCAGTATGTCACAGTATATGTTGGCATTCATGGTTCCCTCATTGAACTGTAGCTCCCCAGTGCAGGCAGCACTCATGCAGCCCCAGACCATGACACCCCCACCTTTTATATATATATATATATATATATATATATATATATATATATATATATATATTTATATATATATAAAATTGTAGCATATACTGTACAGTTGCTACACAAGCTATGTTGTAATTTAATGTTATAACAAATTATGTTTCATTTTTTATCTGCAGTGCTGTAAATTTCTGTAAAATTCAATGCAATTAGCTTGCTGATTTTCTCAGAATTCTGCACCAAGATACAAGACAGGTTTTAGGCAGCCCCCTCTTTAGAAATGTAAGTTTTGGTAAGGTACTCCATTAATCATTTTTAAAGGGATGCAGACACTGCAGCCTTCCTTATTAGAACATAGAAATGCATCAGCTGACCAGTCACTCCCATTCAAAAGGAGTATGTGATCAGTTTGATGAAACAGATTTTTTTCTTCAGAGCAACAAAAAGTGGAAATCTGCTATAAAGTTTGTTAAAATCCCTGCAATGTACACTGATCACCCAGAGGGTTTTGTTTCTTTTCTCAACAAAAGTGGATGTACTCTTTAAAACAAAAATAATGATTTCCAGATGCAGTATGCCTGCTCAGTCCCTCACAAATAGCACTCGTTCCAAAAAGGCTTAGTAGGTTTGTTGCAAATGTATTGATTTTCTTGATCTGTAGTCTCTGAAACAAGACTCTGAGTTTTTTAATATTTGCAGATGCATTGTGCTACAATTTCTCAAAAATTACAGCCTGTCCCTAGTGTGGTGCAAAACCATAACATTTTTGCTATTTCTCCAAATCAAGACACATTGGAGGTAATTTACTATAGCGCTGAAAAATGATCCTGCAGTCTGAGAAAATAGTGCCCAATTAAGACTTCAACTCACAGAAACTGAGCGCTAATGCAAAAGGAAAGCAAAATTTTTGTGGGCAAAAATGCCTGTCAGATCACCCATGCGGAAATAGTGGAAGTCAAAGGGGCTCGAACCTGCAAAATCCAAAGTTCTCACTGAAGGCTTATATGCAAGTTCTTTGCCAT
The DNA here is from genome assembly GCF_042186555.1 of Aquarana catesbeiana. Lineage (NCBI taxonomy): Eukaryota > Metazoa > Chordata > Amphibia > Anura > Ranidae > Aquarana > Aquarana catesbeiana. The sequence continues at coordinate 648,101,857 of NC_133324.1, forward strand.
AAAAAGTGTATAGGAACTGCCTCAGTGGGCATGTATCAATTTGAAAAAAATTTTTTAAAATAGCTGTTTTTTCGGGAGCAGTGATTTTAATAATGCTTAAAGTGAAACAATAAAAATGAAAAATTCCTTTAAATATTGTGCCTGGGGGGTGTCCTTAGTATGCCTGTAAAGTAGTGGACCTTTCCACTGTTTATTACTGTACCGCAGCAAAATGACATTTCTAAAGGAAAACATTTAATCCAAAATTGCTTGCGGATGTAATGAATGGACGGAGGAAGATGGAGGATGTAGCAGGGGAAGAAGAAGCTGGAAGAAGAAGGAGAAAACCACAGGAAAACCAGAGGAAGGAGCAGGGGGAAAAAGAAGAAGCTGGAGGAAGACCAGAGGAAGAAGCAGGGAAAGAAGATATTTTAAATAAAGGAATTGTCAAAAACTGGCTATTATCTTTTGTCACATTTCACTACTATTTTTGGTGAATGTGTAGGGGTACAATGTACCGGATACCCATTTACATGGGGGGGCGGGATCTGGGGTCCCTCTTGTTAAAGGGAGGCTTCCAGATTCCGATAAGCCCCCCGCCCGCAGACCCCCACAACCACCAGGCAAGGGTTGTGGGGATGAGGTGCTTTGGGGGGCTACTCCAAAGCACCCTACCCATGTTGAGGACATGTGGCCTGGTACGGTTCAGTGGGGGGTCTCACCCCCCCTCTTTTCCTGTGGCCTGCCAGGTTGCGTGCTCGGATAAGGGTCTGGTATGGATTTTGGGAGGGACCCCCACGCCATTTTTTTTCCAATTTTGGTGCAGGGTTCCCCTTAATATCCATACCAGACCTGAAGAGTCTGGTATGGACCTTGGGGGGACACCTACGCCATTTTTATTTTACATTTTGGCGTGGAATTCCCTTTAAAGTCCATACCAGATCCGAAGGGCCTGGTATGCACTGGAGGGGGGGGGACTCTACACAGTTTTTTTCCTTGATTTTTGAATAGCTGATTTTTTAAATTCCACACCATAATATTATTGAATAATTGCATACCATTGCATGCATTTGAAGAGTTATAACGATGGAATAAACCAAACTGATGTGCATTCGCTAATTATGCTGCTGAGTACAATGTACATTTTCAGGAGGTGATACCATTGGTGGGATTCAAACCCATGGCTTGAACCTTTGAAGGTAGCACTATGGAGCTGAGCACAATCATACATAGAAAATACTATTACTAATGTTTGATTCTTTTCATTGTATACAATAATGTCTTGCATTTGAGACATTAATATTATGGTACCAACCATGCTCATGTGCCATTGGGTAGGGATGAACCGGTTTGGTTCGCACTAGAACTTGCGAAGAGGCCAAAAATTTGTGCGAACATCATTAAGGAGACACGGCTCGGCTTAGAAGACCACTCAGAGCTATTTTACAATAAAGGAATTGTCAAAAACTGGCTATCGTTTTTTGTCATATTTAACTTTCGCTTTTTTTTGGTGAATGGGTAAGGGTAAAATGTACCCGATACCCATTCACATAGAGGGGGGATCTGGGGGCCCCCTTATTAATGGAGACAAGGTGTTTTGGGGGGGCAAAGCACCCTTTCCATGTTGAGGGCATGTGGCCTGGTATGGTTCTTCCTGCAGCCTGCCAGGTTGTGTGCTCGGATAAGGGTTTGGTATGGATTTTGAGGGGGGCCCCATGCCATTTTTTTTTCAAATTGTGGCGCAGGGTTCTCCTTAATATCCATACCAGACCTGAAGGGTCTGGTATGGATTCTGGGAGGACCCCCACGCAATGTTTTTTTTTTTTTTTGATGCGGGGTTCCCCTTAATATCCATACCAGACCTGAAGGGCCTGGTATGGATTTTGGGGGGACCCCCACGCATTTTTTTTATTTTGATGCGGGGTTCCCCTAATATTCATACCAGACCCAAAGGGCCTGGTAATAGACTGGGGGGGAACCCCATGCCATTTTTGTTAAATTTTGGCATGGGGGTCCCCTCCGAATTCATACTAGACCTGTAGGGCCTGATATAGACCTGGGGGGGACCCCATGCATTTTTTTTTTACTTTCAGTGGGGAAGCCGCTGACAGCTGAAGATTCAGTGGTTGTTAAGGACGTGGCAGCTGACTTTTTCCAGCCCCCTGGTTAGCAACCAGCTATACACAGTGTTAACCGCTTGCCGACCGGCGCACGCCGATGTACGTCGGCAGAGCGGCACGGCTGGGCAAATGGGCGTACCTGTACGTCCATTTGAATTTCCCGCCATGCCCGTGCGTGCGCGCCGCCGGCGGCGCGCGCGCGCGCTGGCCGGGAGCTCCGTGAGTCGGGTCGTGGGTCGCCCCCCAAAAAACCTTGTCCCCATGTTGATGAGGACAAGGGCCTCATCCCCGCAACCCTTGCCGGTGGTTGCGGGGGGTCTGCGGGCGGGGGGCTTATCGGAATCTGGAAGCCCCCTTTACCAAGGAGACCCCCAGATCCCGGCCCTCCCACCTATGTGAAATGGTAAGGGGGTACAAAAGTACCCCTACCATTTCACAAAAAAAAAACTGTCAAAGATGTTAAAAAAGACAAGAGACAGTTTTTGACAATTCCATTATTTAAATGCTTCTTCTTTCTTCCATCTGCTTTCTTCTATCTTCCTTCGGTTTCTTCCTCCATCTTCTTCTTCTTCTGGTTCTTCTGGTTCTTCCTCCAGTGTTCTCGTCCGGCATCTTCCTCCACGGTGTCGGCGTTTTCTTCCCTTCTTCCACTCGGGCCGCTCCGCATCCATGATGGCATGGAGGGAGGCTCCCGCTGTGTGACACTTCTCTTCTGACGGTTCTTAAATAACGAAGACGCCACGGAGGAAGATGCCGGACGAGAACACCGGAGGAAGAACCAGAAGAACCAGAAGAAGAAGAAGAAGAAGATGGAGCAAGGAACCGAAGGAAGATAGGAGATAGAAGAAAGAAGATAGAAGATAGAAGAAAGAAGAAGCATTTAAATAAAGGAATTGTCAAAAACTGTCTTTTGTCATTTTTAACATTTTTGAAACTTTTTTTGTGAAATGGTAGGGGTACTGCTAGATTCCGATAAGCCCCCCGCCCGCAGACCCCCACAACCACCGGGCAAGGGTTGTGGGGATGAGGCCCTTGTCCCCATCAACATGGGGACAAGGTGTTTTGGGGGGGCTACCCCAAAGCACCCTCCCAATGTTGAGGGCATGTGGCCTGGTACAGTTCAGGGGGGGTCGCTGTCTCGTCCCCCCTCTTTTCCTGCGGCCTGCCAGGTTGCGTGCTCGGATAAGGGTCTGGTATGGATTTTTGGGGGGAGCCCACGCCATTTTTTAAAAAAATTTTGGCCGGGGTTCCCCTTAATATCCATACCAGACCTGAAGGGCCTGGTATGGAATTTAGGGGGAACCCCACGTCATTTTTTTTTTTAATTTCGGTTCGGGGTTCCCCTGTGGGGAATTCCCATCCCATTTTTATCAATGAACTTTTATGTGTATTGTCGGACCGGCAATTCATTAATAGCTGCGAGTAGTTTTAAATAACTTTTTTTGCTTTGAAATGTCATTTTGCTGTCAGACTGTTCTAAACATGGGAAACATGCGCCCCTTTACAGGCATACTATAGACACCCCCCAGGTACGAAATTTAAAGGGATATTACACTTTTATTGTTTCACTTAGCATTATTAAAATCACTGCTCCTGAAAAAACGTCCGTTTTTAAAACTTTTTTGCATTGATCCATGTCCCATGGGGCAGGACCCAGGTCCCCAAACACTTTTTATGACAATAACTTGCATATAAGCCTTTAAAATTAGCACTTTTGATTATTCATTTTCTTGTCCTATAGACTTTAACGTTGTTCGCATGTTCGCAAGTTCTGGTACGAACCGAACAGGGGGGTGTTCGCTCATCGCTAGTGATGACGTTTTATTGTTAGCACACTGACACCCACACACCCAATAGAAGTACATGCCCACCAGTATCTTTAAATCTGTCTTTTCGTGTATGTCTAAAGTGATTGCACCTGATGAGCAGGAACACATAATACTATTTGCAACTGTGTTAGCACTTGTGCATCAAATTTTCAACTACAGGCCAAAGATTAAAGTCCATTTGCATGCACATAAACAAAGCAACAGTTTTCTAAGCATATGTACATGTGCAGTGTAAACCCTACATTTTTAAATGTCCAAGTCCCTGGGCATGATTAGTGCTAACAAACATTAACATCAGTCCCTGGCTGCAATGAGCTTCCAATCTAAAGTCCTAAACTAACTTTCTTACATTAGAGACTATTTAGATAGGAGTCAAATAAAATGCCAGCATGTCTTTGGATTGTGATGAGAAACCCACACAGGGAGAACATATAAATTTCAACACAAGCATTAGCATGTTGGGGAATCAAAACAGCAACCCCAGTGCTGCTAGACAGAATTGCTACCCTCTTAGCCAGCAGGCAGTCTCACACATGTTCTCTGCATCTCTGTGGAGTGAACCAGTCCTAAGTCCATAGCCATGCTCAGTGTCACAAGCAATATACAATATATTGGCCTAAATTTTGGGACACCTGCCTTTAAACGCACATGAACTGTAATGGCATCCCAGTCTTAGTCCGTTGGGTTCAATATTCATTTGGCTACCTTTTGCAACTATAACAGCTTCAACTCTTCTGGGAAGGCTGTCCACAAGGTTTAGGAGTATGTCAAATAGAATGTTCGACCATTCTTTTAAGTGCATTTGTGAGGTCAGCCACTGATGTTAGACGAGAAGGCCTGGCTTACAGTCTCCGCTCTAATTCATCCCCAAGGTGTTCTGTTGTGTTGAGGTCATAACTCTGTCCAGGCCATTCAAGTTCCATAAAGATATGGATGAGTCAGTTTGGGGTGGAGGAACTTGACTGGCTGCACCTCACCTCATAGAACACCTTTTGGCTGAATTAGAGCAGAGACTGTGAGCCAGGCCTTCTCATCAAACATCAGTGCCTGACCTTACAAATGCACTTCTGGAACAATGGTCAAACATTCCCACAGACACACTAAACCTTGTAGACAGCCTTCCTAGCCTTTTCAGAAGCTGTTCTAGCTGCAAAGGGTGGGCCAAATCAAATTTTAACTCTATGGACTAAGACTGGGCTGCCATTAAAGTTCATGTGTGTGTAAAGGCAGGTGACACAATACTTTTGACAAGATAGTGTATCTGGCAAGATTTACAATGGTGGTGGAACCCTCCTACACATAAATACTACATTTAGACATAGTTTTAGGACCTGGGAGATGAGACAACTTCTCTACTTGAAGTGGCATGTTTGGGATTTGAACCCAGATGCTAAGCAGAAGTTCTAACCTCTAAGCCACAGAGCTGCCACATGTGAGAACCTCCTACACATAAATGCTCATAAATACTTAATTTCTTTGGACATACAGGTGATGGAATTACTCAAGAGTTATTCATCTTGATTTATTCTGTGATAGTTGTTGTTTCTTTGTGGGTCAGTGTAGAATAGTGATATAACCCACACATTTTTGGGAATTACATTTGATTTATGATGTTGGTACACATATCACATTTTTTGGGCTCAAATTATGATTATTTGGAAATAATAAAAAACACAAAGAATTGTGACTCATTTTAAATTTGCATCAGCAATTGTATTGTTTGTGGTTTGTAAAGACACCTGTGTGAGTTTGGGTAAAGATTGTTGTGAGATGGAGAGTGACAAGTGAAAGTGACAGAGAAAAAATACCCTTTAACACAGCGCTCATTTTCGTATTTACTATTGCGCCTTGTAAAAAAGACACTGGAGCTAAAATGAGAGCTATTTGCAGGTCTGAGCATCAGTTGTGTTGGCACCTACTGTCAGGTCCATAAATATTGGGACATCAACACAATTCTAATCTTTTTGGCTCTATACACTACCACAATGGATTTGAAATGAAACGAACAAGATGTGCTTTAACTGCAGACTTTCAGCTTTAATTTGAGGGTACATCCAAATCAGGTGAATGGTGTAGGAATTATAACAGTTTGTATATGTGTTTCCCACTTTTTAAGGGACCAAAAGTAATGGGACAATTGGCTGCTCAGCTGTTCCATGGCCAGGTGTGTGTTATTAAAAAACTAAAAGTGTTTCACCAGACCTGCAGAAACACTACTCAGCGCCAGGTCACTATGCTGATCCGAAATGCAGATGTATAAAAATATTCAAGAGTGCATAAATGTGAATAAACATCAATTTGCAGCTATATAAATATTCAAAACCATTCATAAATACATAAATAAAATTAAATTAGACTCCACTTTGCCGTTAAGCAGAGAGGAGACCCGGGATAAGGCAAAGCAGCTGTCTCAAACAAAATACGTAAATGTGAACACTGTGTTAGAAAATAATCCAAAATTAGACTAAATCATCACACTAGACAGCGCTAATGTTGAACAACTAAAACATGTGGCCAACAACACATGCAAAGGAAAATCCTATAACAGAAAAGTCCCTTAGGAGAAAGTCCCTTATAAAGGGCAGTGATGTAAAGTTCAGGGTGTAGTTTACAAATATTAATCAGGTGATCATGAAAACAGTCTCCTGCCTTCCACCCAGAACTAGGCTGTCTCCTGATCGCCACTCTACACACGACGGCAGACTTATTATGAGCCCTGAAAACCTGTGACCTTTCATGAAGTGATGTTAACAACAAGCTGCTGGCAAAGAGTTTTATTCTGAATGCTTTATTACTCCTCAATTCTGGTGAGTTTAACCCCCTAGGGGGAGAGTGTTTGCACCGGGTGGATTTCCTAGCGATCGGTGGAAGGTGCATGCGGAGGAATGTTTTCATGATCACCTGATTAATATTTGTGAACTACACCCTGAACTTTACATCACTGCCCTTTATAAGGGACTTTCTCCTAAGGGACTTTTCTGTTATAGGATTTTCCTTTGCGTGTGTTGTTGGCCACATGTTTTAGTTGCTCAACATTAGCGCTGTCTAGTGTGATGATTTAGTCTAATTTTGGATTATTTTCTAACACAGTGTTCACAGGTGTGTGTTATTCCCTCGTTATCCCATTTATATGGAGCAGATAAAAGGTCCAGAGTTCATTTCAAGTGTGCTATTTGCATTTGCAATCTGTTGCTGTCAACTCTCAATATGAGGTCCAAAGAGCTGTCACTATCAGTGAAGCAAGCCGTTACTAGGCTGAAAAAACAAAACAAACCTATCAGAGAGATAGCAAAAACATTAGGTGTGGCCAAATCAACTGTTTGGAACATCCTTAAAAAGAAAGAAAGCACCGTGGTGGATGACCGAAGAATTATTTCCCTGGTGAAGAAAACACCCTTCACAACAGTTGGCCAGATCAAGAAGACTCTTCAGGAGGTAGGTGTAGGTGTGTCAAAGTCAACAATCAAGAGAAGACTTCACCAGAGTGAATACAGAGGGTTCACCACAAGATGTAAACCATTGGTGAGCCTCAAAAACAGGAAGGCCTGATTAGAGTTTGCCAAACAACATCTAAAAAAGCCTTCACAGTTCTGGAACAACATCCTATGGACAGATGAGACCAAGATCAACTTGTACCAGAGTGATGGGAAGAGAAGAGTATGGAGAAGGAAAGGAACTGCTCATGATCCAAAGTATACCACCTCATCAGTGAAGCATGGTGGTGGTAGTGTCATGGCGTGGGCATGTATGGCTGCCAATGGAACTGGTTCTCTTGTATTTATTGATGATGTGACTGCTGACAAAAGCAGCAGGATGAATTCTGAAGTGTTTTGGGCAATATTATCTGCTCATATTCAGCAAAATGCTTCAGAACTCATTGGACGGCGCTTCATAGTGCAGATGGACAATGACCGGAAGCATACTGCGAAAGCAACCAAAGAGTTTTTTAAGGGAAAGAAGTGGAATGTTATGCAATGGCCAAGTCAATCACCTGACCTGAATCCGATTGAGCATGCATTTCATTTGCTGAAGATAAAACTGAAGGGAAAATGCCCCAAGAACAAGCAGGAACTGAAGACAGTTGCAGTAGAGGCCTGGCAGAGCATCACCAGGGATGAAACCCAGCATCTGGTGATGTCTATGCGTTCCAGACTTCAGGCTTTAATTGACTGCAAAGGATTTGCAACCAAGTATTAAAAAGTGAAAGTTTGATGGATAATTGTTAATCTGTCCCATTACCTTTGGTCCCTTAAAAAGTGGGAGGCACATATACAAACTGTTATAATTCCTACACCATTCACCTGATTTGGATGTAAATACCTTCTAATTAAAGCTGAAAGTCTGCAGTTAAAGCACATCTTGTTCGTTTCATTTAAAATCCATTGTGGTGGTGTATAGAGCTAAAAAGATTAGAATTGTGTCGATGTCCCAATATTTATGGACCTGACTGTAGTTGTACAAAAACGGGGAATTTATCTCTTCTCAGACTTTTAAAGATATTTCAGTGTAGAGATCACTTTTTCACACAGTTTAAAAGCAGATTATCTTTAAATAATATACCACATATTTCAGTACTATTTAGGCAATTATATCAGGCTCTAAACAATATTTCTATATGCAATTCTCCAGGATTTAGCAGTGTAAGGGTTTGGGCGCTATTTGGTTTCAGGAAACTGTAGTAAATTCGATTTTGGGAGTATTTTCTAGCGTTAATTAGTGTGATTACTGCTAATTAGTTATAATTAGCACCGCGGCGCTATAGTAAATGACCCCTATAATTTCAATTTCCAGGCACAATATGTCTGCTCAATTGCTCAGAAATTGCAGACTGTCCAAAAAGGCTTAATAGCCATGATGCAAATATGTGAACTTTTTATGTTTCTGATTTCAAACAAGAAAGCACTATTTTTTTAATTCAAAATGTGATGTAAATCTGTAACATGTATCTTTAGTCTCTGAAAAAAAGACACCGTTTTTTTCCTGATGCATTCTGCTTTCTCTCTTCCTAAAAAACTACAACCTATCCAATAAAGGCTTACAAGTTTTGCTCAATGATGGATTTCTCACATGAAATTTGCTCGTGCTCTCCTTCCTAAATAGCAAACTATTACATTTACATTTCTGCTACAAACATGTACAATTTTTTGGTCTTCAGTTTCAGAAAAAATATACTGTAATTTGAGTTTTTTGGCTTGTGACTCAGAAAAAGTATACTCATACATTTTTATTTTAAAAAAATCTGCCTAGACTCACTTTTTCTTTAATGGCAAAATAAGAAAGCTTACATGGTGTGTAGCATGTCCATGAAATATTTCTGGCTTTTGATTGTGACAAAATAAACTGAATTTTTTTCACAATAGGATTTCCCTCAACTCTTCTTGTAATATACAATATCTCACAAAAGTGAGTACACTCCCTCACATTTTTGTAAATTAATTATATATTTTATTAAAACACTTGCCCCCTGGATCCTGTTCCCTCGCAAATGCTACGCTCACCCTCTGACTCGATTCTACGCTCTCTAACTCACATTTTCAACCTCTCCCTCTCTTGTGGCATCTTCCCAAACTCTCTAAAACATGCACTAGTCACCCCCATACTAAAAAAGCCCTCACTGGATCCCACCAATCTCAACAACTTACGTCCCATCTCCTTACTCTCCTTCTCCTCCAAACTTCTTGAAAGACTGGTCTACAACCGATTAAGTGACCATCTAACCATGAATAAACTTCTTGATCCTCTTCAGTCCGGTTTTCGCCCTCAACACTCCACGGAAACTGCTCTCCTTAAACTCTCAAATGACCTACTAATGGCTAAAGCCAATGGACACTATTCTGTACTACTTCTCCTGGATCTCTCTGCTGCCTTTGACACAGTGGACCACCCACTCCTCCTCGAAAAACTCCACTCCTTTGGTCTCCGTGACTGCACTCTTCGCTGGTTCTCATCCTACCTATCCCACCGCTCCTTCAGTGTCACTTACAACTCTACTTCCTCCTCTCCTCTTCCTTTTTCCGTTGGGGTCCCCCAAGGTTCTGTTCTCGGACCTCTCCTTTTCTCAATCTACACCACCTCCTTGGGTCAGTTGATTGCCTCCCACGGCTTTAAATATCATCTCTACGCTGATGACACCCAAATCTATCTCTCCACCCCCCAGCTCTCTCCATCTGTCTCCTCACGCATTACCAACTTATTAGCAGACATATCAGCCTGGATGTCACATCACTTTCTCAAACTCAACCTATCCAAAACCGAGCTCATGATATTTCCTCCCTCAGGTGCCACTTCCCCTGATCTCCCTGTCAAGATCAACGGCTCAACTATCAACCCATCTCCCCACGCCAAGGTCCTAGGTGTAATCCTGGACTCTGAACTAACCTTTCGACCCCACATTCTATCACTATCCAAAGCTTGCCGCCTCTGTCTTCGCAACATCTCCAAGATACGCCCCTTCCTAACCATTGACACCACAAAGCTTCTAATCCACTCCCTGGTCATCTCCCGCCTTGACTACTGCAACTCCCTCCTCATTGGTTTACCTCTAAATAGGCTATCCCCACTTCAGTCCATCATGAACGCTGCGGCCAGGCTCATCCACCACACAAACCGCTCAGCGTCTGCTACACCCCTCTGCCATTCCCTCCATTGGCTGCCACTCAGTCACCGAATTAAATTCAAGATACTAACTATAACTTACAAAGCCATCCACAACTTGGCCCCTAGCTACATCTCTAACCTAGTCACAAAATACCAACCTAATCGTTCTCTTCGCTCCTCCCAAGACCTCCTGCTCTCAAACTCCCTTGTCACCTCATCCCATGCTCGCCTTCAGGACTTCTCCAGAGCCTCCCCCATCCTCTGGAATGCTCTACCCCAATCCGTCCGTTTTTCTCCTACTTTATCCACTTTCAGACGATCCCTGAAAACTCATCTCTTCAGAGAAGCCTATCTGGCCCCCACCTAACAACTGTACATTTATCTTCTCAATCAGCACATCACCCACAGTTATTACCTCTTGTATCTCTTGACCTCCCCTCTTAGATTGTAAGCTCTAAGGAGCAGGGCCCTCTGATTCCTACTGTATCAAATTGTATTGTACTTGTACTGTCTACCCTCAAGTTGTAAAGCGCTACGTAAACTGTTGGCGCTATATAAATACTGTATAATAATAATAATAATAATATATTTTCATTTGACAATACTGAAGAAATTACACTTTACTACAATGTAAAGTAGTGAGTGTACAGCTTGTATTACAGTGTAAATTTGCTGTCCCTTCAAAATAACTCAACACACAGCCATTAATGTCTAAACTGCTGGCAACAAAAGTGAGTACAGCCCTAAGTGAAAATGTCCAAATTGGGCCCAACTACAGAAGCCAGGTATAAATGCATGCATAATATGCAGCAAATCGTTGCAATACATGGCTGTTGCTATTGAAATATAATACTGGATATTTACTGAAAAAAAAAACAATATTTATCTATCTTCAAACATTGTTGCTCCAGACTCTAGTCAAAATGTTTATTTACTCTCCAGCCACTGTACCATATGTTGTCTTTGTCTGAAACATGTCACTGTACTTTTTTTAGTCTGTCATTACAGCTGCCTCATCTATGGAATGTGAGTTTGTGGTTTTGAGATGTTTTAGTGCACTCTCATATGATATACTTCTCATGCTAAGCAATGTGTAAGTTTAATCTATAGTGTGAAGATCTGCTATGTTATAAGGAACGTCTAGAAGTGTTAATTGTATGTAAGCAATACCCTGAAAAATGTACCATGGTAAGTCAGTAATGGCTAAAAGATCAGATGCAGGGAGACCACAGGTAATGCTGGTGACCAGTTGTTTAATCGCTGCCTGCTTTTTTTTTGGGTACAGCTTACAGAATTCAATTTTTCCTTTTGACAATACCTTCATCTGCTTTTCTTTCCATAAGGATGATGACATTTTTGTTCAGACATCATCCAGGGTCAGCACCTACTTCCTAGACTGAGATAATGTCTCGGAGATTATATAGTGATTTAAATCCTATTAACTGTGCAGTTCTTGACTGAGATCACAAATGCCTTACACATATCAGTCCCTGCTGCAACCTCTCACCTTGTATCTTGCTAGAGAGACTGGATCTTGAGGACTACTCAATGACATATTGCTGTATAATGTAGAATGTCAGAAATGTATTCTTGCAGACTTGCAAATGGTTGTATGTACTGGTTGAAAAAAAACAGGGTATGTGACTCCTGTCATATCAATTTTCCCACTTTTCAATGAAGGCATATACTGAGATGAGAACTTAATCTCTAATCCCTTAAGGAAAAATGCTTTAATTTTCAAATAGTAAAATATTTTATTAATATTAGTTTAAGCAGATATGCACATTGTGCTGCTTGTTTTATTAATTGATGCATTTTTCTTTATCTATTTAATGAAAATACACTTGCTGTTTTTGCTACTCAAAAATATATTTTTTTTGCTTAAATAAAAAAAATTGTAACATACAAAAAGGCAGTTGAATCACTACTGACTCGTTTTCTGCATTCAAAATGCTTACATTTATTAAGACACATTGTTTGAAAGAGAAATAAAATTACAGTGTCATTAGTAAGAGATTGAATTGCATCTGACTGATGGGTTTAGTGGACCTATTTTTCCTTATTTTCAGCTGAAATAAATGTTGCTAAGGCAGTGAAAGAATCTAATAAACAAAAACAATAGAAGGTATATATCATAGACAGTGTGTCAATAATGAAGGTGATTTGTTGACAGTCCTGGTAGTGGGTGGGGATGTGGGTCCTTACGACTAGCAATAAAATGCCTGCTGAAAGCATGTGGCCTGGAAAAGTTTCGAGGAAAGGAGGGGGGGGCATATGCTTGGGCCCCACTTGTCTTCCACACTAGATCTTCATCAAGAATATGAGTTTGTTATGTATTTTTTGTAAAACCCCATGCCATTTTTGTTTAGGTGTACCACAATAACAGTTATACTAGCCCCCAATCTATAAAAAGGGTCTGGTACAGGTGAAGGAAATCCCCAGCCAGCTTATTATTTCTTTGTAAATTTCAGTTATGCTGTAATAGGTTGTATACATTGTACAGATGTGCCACGGCATAGGCAGAGTTAAGGCCATCCCTCAAACATGCTATTTAAATGAATTTTTAATTTTTAATTATGCTTTTTAAGGATTATTAAAATCACAGGAATTGTTTTTAAAACTGTTTTATGCTTTGGTGAATGTTTCCTGAGACAGATATCTTAGATTTTTTAAAATATTTTCCATTCATATCAGTGAGTACCAGTCTGTAATATCCCCTCATTACCAGGCCATTTTTTAGTTTTCAGTGCTGTGATAGTTTGACCAACAATTACGTTGTCATGCAAAGTTGTACCCAAATGAATTGTATATAATTTTTGGAGACAGTAGGAGCTTTCCTTTGGTGGTGCCTACTCTCATAAATTTTTTATCTCCAAAACTGTCTCTATGTGACTTTCACCTCCCTTATCCTGCACAACTAAAAATGAACCCCATTCATTGTCATAATGTCACTTTATGTGACCTGTATATTAATATCTATCTAATGTACCATTCTCAATTGTTTTTAACCTCCTCGATAACGACAGGTTTCTTTATTTCCCAAAAATTGTGACAAAAAATAAGATCACCCTGGGGTGTCTTGTGTTCCAAAAAATGAAAAATGGGAGTTACGCACTATTCTAATTTTTATTTTAACAGAAAAAAGGGAAGCTTTTTTTTCTTAAAAATGTTGGTCTTTTTCTATTTTATAGTTACAGCAATTTTTAAAAAGCACCAAAGGAAAGCTCCATCTGCCTGCTGGATGCAGTGTCTCTGGTAAACTGGAAACTGGGAAAGTAAAGGGTAGTCAAAGCGTTGTTGATAAACATACATTGGTTCGGAACTGGTTATGTTTGCAAACTTAACCCAAATTTGAAACTCAGACATTTGGCTCATCACTACTGATGAACTCTGAACTGTACCTGTTCTGTTAGATATCTTCTCCATTATCACATGCTTATTACTTTAATCAAATTTTTCCAAACATAAGTAGATTAACCACTTGACCACTGGGCACTTAAACCCCCTTCCTAACCAGACCAATTTTCAGCTTTCGGTGCTCTCACACTTTGAATGACAATTACTCAGTCATACAACACTGTACCCATATGAAATTTTTGTCCTTTTTTTCACACAAATAGAGCTTTCTTTTGGTGGTATTTAATCACCGTTGGGTTTTTTATTTTTTGCGCTATAAAAGAAAAAAGACTGAAAATTTGGTAAAAAAAATGAATTTTTCTTTGTTTCTGTTATAAAATTTAGCAAATTAGTAATTTTTCTTCGTAAATTTTGGCCAAAATTTATACTGCTACATATCTTTGGTAAAAATAAGTACAACTTGGTGTATATTATTTGGTCTTTGTGAATGTTAGAGTCCAAAAGCTATGGTGCCAATATCTGAAAATTGATCACACCTGAAGTACTGACGGCCTATCTAATTTCTTGAGACCCTAACATGCCAGAAAAGTACAAATACCCCCCAAATGACCCCTATTTGGAAAGAAGACATTCCAAGGTATTTGAAAAGATGCATGGTGAGTTTTTTTTAAATTGTCATCTTTTCCCACAATTCTTTGCAAAAATCAAGATTTTTTTTTTTCACAAAATTGTCATATTAGAAGGTTATTTCTCACACACAGCATATGCATACAACAAATTACACCCCAAAACACATTCTGCTATTACTCCCGAGTATGGTGATACCACATGTGTGAGATCTTTACACAGCGTGGCCACATACAGAGGCCCAACATGCAGGGAGCACCTCCAGGCGTTCTGGAGCACCCAGGCCAATTCTTATATTTCTCTCCTACATGTAAAAATAATAATTTATTTGCTAGAAAATTACATAGAACCCCAAAACATTATATCTATATTTTTTTTAGCAAAGACCCTAGAGAATACAATGGCGGTTGTTGCAACTTTTGATCTCGCACGGTATTTGCGCAGCAATTTTTCAAACGCGTTTTTTTGGGAAAAAAAACAGTTTTGTGCTTTAAAAAAAACAAAACAGTAAAGTTAGCCCAATGTTTTTGCATAATGTGATTGCATAATGTAAATAGATACCTAACATGTCACCCTTCAAAATTGCACACGCTCGTGGAATGGTGCCAAACTTAGCTACTTAAAAATCTCCATAGCTGACGCTTTAAAATTCTTTACTGGTTACATGTTTTGAGTTACAGAGGAGGTCTAGGGCCAAAATTATTGCTCTTGCTCCAACATTCGCAGTGATACCTCACATGTGTGGTTTGAACACCGTTTTCATATGTGGGCGGGTCTTACGTATGTGTTCGCTTCTGCATGTGAGCACACGGACAGGGGCGTTTTAAATTTTTTTTTTTTTTTTATTGTTCATTTTACTTTATTTAATTTAGTTTGATACTTTTTTCCCCCCAAAAAAATTTCTGATCACTTTTATTTCTATTACAAGGAATGTAAACATCCTTGTAATAGGAATATGGCATGACAGGTCCTCTTTACAGTGAGATATGGGGGTTAATAAGACCCCACATCTCACCTCTAGGCTGGGAAGCCTGAAAAAAAAACAAAAAAAAACGATCCTGGCTTCGATCATAACGGTGAGTCGATAGAAGCACCGGAGGGTGGTGGGAAGGGGGGGGCGCCCCCTCTCGCCTCCCGTAAGAATGATCAAGCAGTGGAACAGCTGCTATGATCATTCGTATGGTGTAGGGAATCGCCGGCTGAAAAAGCTGATATCTGAATGATACCTGTAGCTGCAGGCATCATTCAGATATCCCCGCTCAAAGTCAAGTTTGTCATATGACGGTGGGCGGGAACTGGTTAAAAATTGCGGAGTATTGCAGAGTATTGCGGGGTATTGCAGAATATTGCGGGGTATTGCGGAGTAGTGCTGGGTATATTGCAGAGTATTGCAGGGTATATTGCAGAGTATCGCAGGGTATAATGCAGAGTATTGCAGGGTATATTGCAGAGTATTGCCGGGTATATTGCAGAGTATTGCAGGGTATAATGCAGAGTATTGCAGGGTATATTGCAGAGTATTGCAGGGTATAATGCAGAGTATTGCAGGGTATAATGCAGAGTATTGCGAGGTATAATGCAGAGTATTGCAGAGTATTGCCGGGTATATTGCAGAGTATTGCCGGGTATATTGCAGAGTAGTGCAGGGTATATTGCAGAGTATTGCAGGGTATAATGCAGAGTATTGCAGCGTATATTGCAGAGTATTGCAGGGTATATTGCAGAGTATTGCAGGGTATAATGCAGAGTATTGCAGGGTATAATTCAGGGTATATTGCAGGGATGGCTGAGCATGGAGGGATGGATGGATGGATGTGACTGCAATTGTCACTGAGCACCGCTGTGGGCACTACACATGCAGCCCACAGCGGTGCTGCCATCCGATCCCTCCCCCTCTCCCCTTGCACTGTTCCGATCGGTACAGAGAGGGGAGGGAGGAACCGGCGTCATGACATGACGCCGGTCTGTTTACATGTGATCGCTCCGTCATTTGACAGGCAGTCACGGAAGTTCTCGGGTGCGCGCCCCAGGGGGCACGCGAGAGCAGGATTCTGGGATGACGTCCATGGACGTCCACCCAGAACTAGCCGACCACGCTGCAGCCGTCTTTCGGCTATGGCCCGGTCGGCAAGTGGTTAATATAGTTATTTAAAACTGTGAAGGATTATGTAAGATCTTGATGGTGTTATTGAATTCAGCCACACCACTTGTTTTAAAATGTACAGTCAGGTCCATAAATATTGGGACATCGATGCAATTCTAATCTTTTTTGCTCTATACACCACCCCAATGGATTTGAAATGAAACGAACATGATGTGCTGTAACTGCAGACTTTCAGCTTTAATTTGAGGGTATTTACATCCAAATCAGGTGAACGGTGTAGGAATTACAACAGTTTGTATATGTGCCTCCCACTTTTTAAGGGACCAAAAGTAATGGGACAGATTAACAATTATCCATCAAACTTTCACTTTTGTTATTCCCTCATTATCCCATTTACAAGGAGCAGATAAAAGGTTCAGAGTTCATTTCAAGTGTGCTATTTGCATTTGGAATTTGTTTCCCCCCCAAAAAAATTTCTGATCACTTTTATTTCTATTACAAGGAATGTAAACATCCTTGTAATAGCAATATGGCATGACAGGTCCTCTTTACAGTGAGATATGGGGGTCAATAAGACCCCACATCTCACCTCTAGGCTGGGAAACCTGAAAAAAAAAAAAAAACGATCCTGGCTTCGATCATAGCGGTGAGTCGTTAGAAGCACCGGAGGGTGGCGGGAAGGGGGGGCGCCCCCTCTCGCCTCCCGTAAGAATTATCAAGCAGTGGAACAGCCGCTATGATCATTCTTATGGTGTAGGGAATCACCGGCTGAAAAAGCTGATATCTGAATGAAACCTGTAGCTGCAGGCATCATTCAGATATAAATAAACTAGTATGTGTGTGTCACCGGCGCAAAACCAATATCTACCGATTACTTTAATAGTGATTGCCTTAGCTGCTGCATCCAAAAAACTTCTCATAGAAATAGATTACAAATGCTGTGTGTGTGAATGCGCTGCTCCCATCTAAATACGCTTATATCCTATCCATAAAGTGCAAACTTATTTCATATACAACATGGATCCATATAGAATCATTACATTAAAAAATAAATTATATCAAAAATTATATCAAAAAAATCCAAAAATTCAACAGTTCAATGATGTGTGTCACATTTGTGGCAAAGTCTCCCAGTAATGTATTCAAATCTTCTATCAATTGCCGTGATTGGCGTGCTCTTGTGCTAATTCAATGTACTAGTGACTTAGTGCTCCACCACCACCTGTGAGATTGGCCACTCACCAGATGTTTCTTTAAAACTACACCTTTGGTTCATTCATAGGGATAACCACTCCACTCAAAGGGAACTTCTTCAACAGTTATGATTGGACCTTAGTGTTCCTCATAAAACATGAATAAAACGATCATCGCGCAATACCGTTTAAACTGTTTATTGTAAAAAACAAATAAAAACTGTGCACTCACATTTATATGTGCCCTTGAGCCGGCACCAAGCTATTCCAACAGTTAGGGACGGGTAGGTATAGCAGTCTACTGTATGCTGTGCGACCTCCGTTCCTCCCCTCGTACCCGTTCGCGTCCTCACCAACCACGTTCGTACTTGATCACGTGGGTGTATATCTCCCAGCAGCCTCTACGCGTTTCGCAATTTGCGTCATCAGGAAGCTGCCATTTAATTGGTTCCTATTCTATTTATATTAAACATGGGCGGAAGTACCCATGCCGCCATCTTAACTATGGGTATTCCCTTACCATGCTCTCTAGTAGGACTTCCTCCCACTTGGCGCCATTTTATCTGTGGGCATTAGCCCATTCCTGTAGTTGTGTATTGCGCATACCCTTTCCCCTGCTCTCTCTCTGTATGTCAGTGTTCCGGTCTAGTCCCTAATATACTAGAAATGTATGGATATATTTACAACTACCCCATCCGTATCTGTTGGAGAGGCTTTCACATACTATTAAATACTTAACCCTTGGGTTATGTGACATTTAAAACGTCTTTGTACATGTTATTATTACGCATCAATTATTGCACGATTTACAATATGGAACAGCAAAATCTTCCACATTACTTTATTTCAGCGGAATACCTGTGCGCCCCTACCCTTTATTAAAATTAGTCTCTAACCTATGGTCAGTACTTAGAGATATCTTGTTACCAAGAAAAAATGTCTTGAACTGCTAAAAATAAAAAATAGAAAAAACGAAAAAAACGAAAAAAACTAAGAAAATGAAAAAAATAATAAAATGAAAAAAATTTAAAAAATGAAAAAAACGAAAAAAACGAAAAAAATGAAAAAAATGAAAAAAATGAAAAAAATAATAAAAAAATGAAAAAAATAATAAAAAAATAAATAAAATAAAAAAATAATAATAAAAAAATAATAAAATAAAAATAAAATAAAATAAAAATAAAAATAAAAATAAAAATAAAAATTTTTATTTTTATTTTTATTTTTATTTTATTTTATTTTTATTTTATTATTTTTTTATTATTATTTTTTTATTTTATTTATTTTTTATTATTTTTTTCATTTTTTTTATTATTTTTTTCATTTTTTTCATTTTTTTCATTTTTTTCGTTTTTTTCGTTTTTAATTTTTTTCATTTTATTATTTTTTTCATTTTCTTAGTTTTTTTCGTTTTTTTCGTTTTTTCTATTTTTTATTTTTAGCAGTTCAAGACATTTTTTCTTGGTAACAAGATATCTCTAAGTACTGACCATAGGTTAGAGACTAATTTTAATAAAGGGTAGGGGCGCACAGGTATTCCGCTGAAATAAAGTAATGTGGAAGATTTTGCTGTTCCATATTGTAAATCGTGCAATAATTGATGCGTAATAATAACATGTACAAAGACGTTTTAAATGTCACATAACCCAAGGGTTAAGTATTTAATAGTATGTGAAAGCCTCTCCAACAGATACGGATGGGGTAGTTGTAAATATATCCATACATTTCTAGTATATTAGGGACTAGACCGGAACACTGACATACAGAGAGAGAGCAGGGGAAAGGGTATGCGCAATACACAACTACAGGAATGGGCTAATGCCCACAGATAAAATGGCGCCAAGTGGGAGGAAGTCCTACTAGAGAGCATGGTAAGGGAATACCCATAGTTAAGATGGCGGCATGGGTACTTCCGCCCATGTTTAATATAAATAGAATAGGAACCAATTAAATGGCAGCTTCCTGATGACGCAAATTGCGAAACGCGTAGAGGCTGCTGGGAGATATACACCCACGTGATCAAGTACGAACGTGGTTGGTGAGGACGCGAACGGGTACGAGGGGAGGAACGGAGGTCGCACAGCATACAGTAGACTGCTATACCTACCCGTCCCTAACTGTTGGAATAGCTTGGTGCCGGCTCAAGGGCACATATAAATGTGAGTGCACAGTTTTTATTTGTTTTTTACAATAAACAGTTTAAACGGTATTGCGCGATGATCGTTTTATTCATGTTTTATGAGGAACACTAAGGTCCAATCATAACTGTTGAAGAAGTTCCCTTTGAGTGGAGTGGTTATCCCTATGAATGAACCAAAGGTGTAGTTTTAAAGAAACATCTGGTGAGTGGCCAATCTCACAGGTGGTGGTGGAGCACTAAGTCACTAGTACATTGAATTAGCACAAGAGCACGCCAATCACGGCAATTGATAGAAGATTTGAATACATTACTGGGAGACTTTGCCACAAATGTGACACACATCATTGAACTGTTGAATTTTTGGATTTTTTTTATATAATTTTTGATATAATTTATTTTTTAATGTAATCATTCAGATATCCCCGCTCAAAGTCAAGTTTGTCATATGATGGTGGGCGGGAACTGGTTAAAAATTGCGGAGTATTGCAGAGTATTGCGGGGTATTGCAGAATATTGCGGGGTATTGCGGAGTAGTGCTGGGTATATTGCAGAGTATTGCTGGGTATATTGCAGGGTATTGCTGGGTATATTGCAGGGTATATTGCAGAGTATTGCCGGGTATATTGCAGAGTATTGCAGGGTATATTGCAGGGTATATTGCAGAGTATTGCCGGGTATATTGCAGAGTATTGCTGGGTATATTGCAGAGTATTGCCGGGTATATTGCAGAGTAGTGCAGGGTATATTGCAGAGTATTGCAGGGTATATTGCAGAGTATTATGCAGAGTATTGCAGGGTATATTGCAGAGTATTTCAGGGTATATTGCAGAGTATTGCAGGGTATATTGCAGAGTATTGCAGGGTATAATGCAGAGTATTGCAGGGTATATTGCAGAGTATTGCAGGGTATATTGCAGAGTATTGCAGGGTATAATGCAGAGTATTGCAGGGTATAATGCAGAGTATTGCGGGGTATAATGCAGAGTATTGCAGAGTATTGCCGGGTATATTGCAGAGTATTGCCGGGTATATTGCAGAGTAGTGCAGGGTATATTGCAGAGTATTGCAGGGTATAATGCAGAGTATTGCGGGGTATAATGCAGAGTATTGCAGAGTATTGCCGGGTATATTGCAGAGTATTGCCGGGTATATTGCAGAGTAGTGCAGGGAATATTGCAGAGTATTGCAGGGTATATTGCAGAGTATTGCAGGGTATAATGCAGAGTATTGCAGGGTATAATGCAGGGTATATTGCAGGGATGACTGAGCATGGAGGGATGGATGTGACTGCAATTGTCACTGAGCACCGCTGTGGGCACTACACATGCAGCCCACAGCGGTGCTGCCATCCGATCCCTCCCCCTCTCCCCTTGCACTGTACCGATCAGTACAGAGAGGGGAGAGAGGAACCGGCGTCATGACATGACGCCGGTCTGTTTACATGTGATCGCTCCGTCTTTTGACAGGCGGTCACGGAAGTTCTCGGGTGCGCGCCCCAGGGGGCGCGCGAGAGCAGGATTCTGGGATGATGTCCATGGACGTCCACCCAGAACTAGCCGACCACGCTGCAGCCGTCTTTCGGCTATGGCCCGGTCGGCAAGTGGTTAATATAGTTATTTAAAACTGTGAAGGATTATGTAAGATCTTGATGGTGTTATTGAATTCAGCCACACCACTTGTTTTAAAATGTACAGTCAGGTCAATAAATATTGGGACATTGATGCAATTCTAATCTTTTTTGCTCTATACACCACCCCAATGGATTTGAAATGAAACGAACATGATGTGCTTTAACTGCAGACTTTCAGCTTTAATCTGAGGGTATTTACATCCAAATCAGGTGAACGGTGTAGGAATTACAACAGTTTGTATATGTGCCTCCCACTTTTTAAGGGACCAAAAGTAATGGGACAGATTAACAATTATTCATCAAACTTTCACTTTTGTTATTCCCTCATTATCCCATTTACAAGGAGCAGATAAAAGGTTCAGAGTTCATTTCAAGTGTGCTATTTGCATTTGGAATCTGTTGCCGTCAACTCTCAATATGAGATCCAAAGAGCTGTCACTATCAGTGAAGCAAGCCATCATTAGGCTGAAAAAACAAACCCATCAGAGAGATAGCAAAAACATTAAGTGTGGCCAAATCAACTGTTTGGAACATCCTTAAAAAGAAAGAACGCACCGGTGAGCTCAGCAACACTGAAAGACCTGGAAGACCACGGAAAATAACTGTGGTGGATGACCGAAATATTCTTTCCCTGGTGAAGAAAACACCCTTCACAACAGTTGGCCAGATCAAGAACACTCTTCAGGAGGTAGGTGTATGTGTGTCAAAGTCAACAATCAAGAGAAGACTTCACTAGAGTGAATACAGAGGGTTCACCACAAGATGTAAACCATTGGTGAGCCTCAAAAACAGGAAGGCCAGATTAGAGTTTGCCAAACAACATCTAAAAAAGCCTTCACCGTTCTGGAACAACATCCTATAGACAGATGAGACCAAGATCAGCCAGAGTGATGGGAAGAGAAGAGTATGGAGAAGGAAAGGAACTGCTCATAATCCAAAGCATACTACCTCATCAGTGAAGGATGGTGGTGGTAGTGTCATGGCGTGGGCATGTATGGCTGCCAATGGAACTGGTTCTCTTGTATTAATTGATGATGTGACTGCTGACAAAAGCAGCAGGATGAATTCTGAAGTGTTTCAGGCAATATCATCTGCTCATATTCAGCAAAATGCTTCAGAACTCATTGGATGGCGCTTCACAGTGCAGATGGACAATAACCGAAGCGTACTGCGAAAGCAACCAAAGAGTTTTTTAAGGGAAAGAAGTGGAATGTTATGCAATGGCCAAGTCAATCACCTGACCTGAATCCGATTGAGCGTGCATTTCACTTGCTGAAGACAAAACTGAAGGGAAAATGCCCCAAGAACAAGCAGGAAATGAAGACAGTTGCAGTAGAGGCCTGGCCGAGCATCACCAGGGAAGAAACCCAGCGTCTGGTGATGTCTATGCATTCCAGACTTCAAGCTGTAACTGACTGCAAAGGATTTGCAACCAAGTATTAAAAAGTGAAAGTTTGATGGATGATTGTTAATCTGTCCCATTACTTTTGGTCCCTTAAAATGCGGGAGGCACATATACAAACTGTTGTAATTCCTACACCGTTCACCTGATTTGGATGTAAATACCCTCAAATTAAAGCTGAAAGTCTGCAGTTACATCTTGTTCGTTTCATTTCAAATCCATTGTGGTGGTGTATACAGCCAAAAAGATTTATGGACCTGACTGTATGTATAGCAAAATTTTAATTTTGCATAGAGTAGGAAAGGTTTAAAACTTCCAGCAATTACATTTTTGCTGTATGTGTACCATTGGGGAAATTTCCATTCAATTCCTGTCAGAAAGATACAAGAGGAAGTTAGAGAAAATCTCCCAAAGTGAGTGAAATTTTCCTATTACACATTTTTCCTGGAACAGATATCTCCACTGGGGGATTTTTCTGTACCTTTTGTTCTGGGAACAGATCTAAATCTTTGAATTTCCCCTCATTTTCTGTCCCAGTGACAATATTCAGCAGAGCAAAAAAGTGGAGAATCTCCTCATTAGGGACACAGAGAGCAAAAGTCTTGGCAGGGAGTCTATCTCTTCTCCATGCCATCCAAAAACAGTTTGCCTAGAGATATACTTTCTGCTTGAAATTTTTTTAACACGTATGCATTAATATTCTTTGCTTCTATCAGGAAAGTGTTGAATATATACATTTTAGCAGGAGTATATATACCTAACTATAGAGGTGCAACAGTACAATTTTAGTTAAGAGATAGATTTTAAGAGACAGAGATTTGTCATTTAGATAAAGAGCCAGTTGTAATAAAACATTAAAAGGGTACCTACGTTCTATCAAATGTATAAAGAAGAATGTGGACTGAGGCTATTATGGACTTTCGTGGTACCGTACAAAGGCTCGACATACATAGGGTAAGTAGATTTTTATTCCAAAATATATTAAAACATACATCTAAAAAAGACACAACAAATAAAGGTGTATTTAACATTAAGCTCTATAAAACCACAGATGGATTTGACATTAGGAGGTAATCATTGTCAGTTTAGTGTATACCATCTGCATAATGGATGCTCGCCATGTTTCGCAGGTAAACCACCGCTTCTTCAGGAGCTTTTATATATTTTATTATAGCGCAAATATCACTATAAATTCTATAAATAGAAAAAAGAAAAGAAAAACTATAACAATCATAAAAATGCAGATAATACAAACAGGTGTGGTGATATCCAGTGCATGTGATCTTACCCAGGACAGAGTCATGTGCGCAAGCCCAACTGATACAGGTCTGCACCGTCAAATGTGGGGACCTCACTTCAAGGGGACATACAGTCTGATAAAAAAGGTGTAAAAAGTGTAATCATAAATTGAAGTCATATGACAAATATATAGGTTCAGCTATATAATAATCAATATATAGTTCAACACACTGCGACAACAGATACCGTGCATCTTCCCTTCAAAAATAGAGCTGAACCATGGCAAAGGTATATGCAGCAATGATGGTAAAACTATGGAGAGAAGCAAAATTAATACCATGCTGTAATGCATGCATACTCAATACATATATATATATATTAGACATGTGCACACTGAAATATTTCGTTTCGGAATTTCGTTTTCGTCAGAAAAATAAATTTATTTAGTTACTTTTCTTTAATTCGTTTTTCTTTATTTCGTTTTTCGTTAAAAACTTGCATTCGTCCGAAAATCGAAATGAATTAAGGTCGAATCTGTCATTAAAGGCTTATGGTGTCTGTCGAATGTTCAGAGTAGATTCGATGGAGCAGCTAAACTGTTACGACGTCGCAATCGTACATTCCGGTCGAATTTTCCGGGATGTATTTGACCGGAAATGTACGATAGCAGCATCGTACAGTTTGTTTAGCTGCTCCGTCGAATCTTCTAACTTTCGACAGACACCATAAGCCAAAGATTTACGTTTGCATGTTTTCGTTTCTGTGTCAAATCTTCATCGTTCATGCTCATTGGTCTACTCTGCCCCAGCAACAGTCAGCCAACCAAACTTTCACATTCGTTTCTCAATCGGAAGTGCGGAAGTGCGGCCGCAAAATTTGACGCTGTGTCTGGCTTAGAATAGAGATAATATGGCAATGGCAGCACCAGCAGCAACCCATAAAAGCATGGAGGAGGACGTTCCTGGGCCTTCTATGGAGGCAGCATCCAAAAATGGGCGCAGGAGGGGGACACAAGCTGCAACCAGCAGGAAGCGTAACCTTATGTGGACTCACATTGAGTCCCAGGTCCTTGTAAGGGAAACGCTTCCTTGCTGGATGCAGCTGTGTGGCCCCCACTCCAGGGAAACCACTGCGGAGTGGAAGCAGGAGAAGAGGGAGGAGATCTCCAGGAAGGTCGAGGAGACCTATCGCCATCGGCGTGACCCGACTGCCTGTCGCAAAAAATTCAGCGACATAAAACTGTAAGTAACGTGTCTGATTATTTATTTTTTTTACATTTTAACCACTTCAGCCCCGGAGGTATGGCTGCCAAATGACCGTGCCACTTTGTGCGATTCGGCACTGCAACGTTTTAACTGACAATTGCGCGGTGGTGTGACGTTGCTCCCAAACAAAATTGACGTCCTTTTTTTCCCACAAATAGAGCTTTCTTTTGGTGGTATTTGATCACCTCGGCGGTTTTTATTTGCTTTTTGCTATATAAGTATCCCCAACGAATATATAAAAAACACATTTTTTCCTCAGTTTAGGCCGATATGTATTCTTCTACATATTTTTGGTAACAAAAATTGCAATAAGCGTTTATTGATTGGTTTGTGCAAAAGTTATAGCGTCTACAAAATAGGGATAGTTTTATGGCATTTTTATTAACAATTTTTTTTACTAGTAATGGCGGCGATCAGCGATTTTTATTGTGACTGCAACATTATGGCAGACACTTTTGATGCCATTTCGGGACCATTGTCATTTATACAATGATAAAGGCTCCAAAACTGCACCGATTTTACACACACACATAAACATATATTATTGCTATCACATGTGATGTCAGTAAAGTTAAGTGAATTTTTTTTTTTTAAAAGGAACAAATAATTTTCAATTTATCCTCCCTCCTGTGAAAAACCAAATTTGCGCATAGGTGTGCCTAGCCTACACATAGTTTGCTGTTGCACATGTTATATATTATCGCCACGATCATTTTAAGAGGAATATTTCCATGCCCGTTATTTGTTCTTATCACTAAACTGAGCAGTAAGTGGCTTTTAAGTTCCACTTGACCTGACCACCTGTAGGTTACGCCCCCTTTCTGACCAGGCCATATTCTGCTATTTAGCACGTGGCAGCTTTAAACTGCATGCTCCTGCGATGTACTACCCAAATTAAATTTATGCTCTTCTCCCGCCACATATAGAGCTTTTATTGGTGGCATTAGATCACCGCTGGGTTTTACATTTTTTGTTATTGAAAAATTAAAAAGTGAAATATATATATATATATATATATATATATATATATATACATATATATAAAGTGTTACGGTGGCTGGACTTAACCAGCTTGCGGACCCGCCATATGTTTAGTTACTATGGGGGGGTCCACATCCGCAAGTGGGTTAATGCTTTGCAAAAGAAACAAGAAAGGAAATTTTACACTATACACAGTTCACACAAGCGCGTAATAGAAAGGTGGACTGGAGTGGACACAATGGACATTTACTCTGCACAATCCCAATCCTATCTTTTATTATTTATTGTGCACCAAAAAAGCATACATTTTTCTTACAATAAATTTGGTTAATAAATAAATGTGCAAACCTTGTGCTACATGAAAAAATGTGCCTAATCCAAAAATTCCATTTGCATTGTTTCATTCTATGGGTTCATTCTACGGGTTCATTCTACATGTGATTCATGTGTTGATGTCATTTTCAGATTACAATTGTAGTTTAATTGTGGAACCGTTTCTCTTCTCTTTTTGTTTTGCAGTTCCATAGTGGCGTAAGCGCAGGCAGTCGGGGAGCAGAGGAAAGCAGGTGCCTCTCCTCCCCCATGAGAAGGAGCTCTTAGCAGCTGTAGGGGAGGATGAGATAAGAAAGCTGCTGGCTCGTCAAGGTTGGTGTCAGCATTGCATTGAGTGCAGGACATTTTTTTTGTCAAGCATGCGAGGCGACATAGTCATTTACCATGATGTGTTTGATTTTATTTAAAGATCGTCTCCAGGTCCAGCGCCGCCGAAGGCAGAGGGCGGAGGAGCAGTCCTCCACATCATCAACGTGCAGTAAGTACTGTAGTAGTGACACTAATACAGTGGTTCCTTTTGCATTTGTCCAGCCTTCCATTGTTGATTCCAGTGTTATTGCTTCTCGCTCATGCAGTAACAGGTAGAGCCACTGCGATGCTCTCTCAGGTAACGCAAGCGATTGCGTAACTTATGTAATCTGACAGAACTTCGCCGCTCTGAACTGAGGCGCCTGATCAGTGGCGGTGCACCTAGCACTCGCCAGCACCGCTGGAACCAGGACAGGTAAGTGCTTCGTATTTGTTTTTTTTTCTAAATGGTGAATGCATGTCCCTGCCTTGTAGATAAATGTTAGTGACCTGCCCTGTATTGCCATGCTAATGGATAATTAATTTTATCTATTTACACTACAGTATATTTATTTACGTTTATTAACGTTCATCATTTCTCCTTTATAAATAGGTGTCATCCAGTCAGAGGGGGAGACTGAGGAGGAGGCTGAGGCAGCAACGCCCACATTAAGTTAGTATAATCTTGCTGATATCTGCTGAGTGATCATACATGTTTCAATGTTCTTGTACTAATGTGTGAGATTGTTGTACACTGCAGATTGTAATGTTCTTTTCTATCATTAATCAAAAGGCTGAGCAGGAGGTGGAGGAGACCTGCCCTGTAGAGGCTGCTGGGGATACAGCAGAACAGCCAGACGCGGCAGATCCAGGGAGTAAGCATAACTTTTTTTGTATTTTCCAGGCAAATATAGTATTTTAAATATGAAATGCTGATGGCACACCTTGTCTAGAATAGCTTGTGATTTATTCTGCAAGGCTTCGGTTTAGCTGGAATTATTAATTATATTAGTTCCCCTCTGCAGCTGATTCCAGTCTTCCTGTTAGCGTGACCTGTGCTTGTTAATATTTCCTCAATGTCCCTGATCACGCCACCTTCTTGCTGCAGTTCAGATTCCCAGTCTGAGCCAATCACTGTTAATCATTATGAATAACACAGCAGGCTGGAGGGGGTGTGTCAGAAAAGAATCTCCAGCTATTGGCTGGCAGTCCCTGGACATGTTCAATCTCTGGCATGCCCCTAATGCATACATTAACACTTGTTGATGTTATACCTGTTATACCTCCTAGCCTAGACCAGGAGTGAGTAACCTACCTAGCCTAGAACAGAAGTGGGGCTTATTCAACAATCAGTGGCCTTACAAAATTATCAACTTTAAAAAGTAGCCTGCTATATTTTATTAAACAACTTTTTATTAGGTCATCCCAAATGCAATGGCTTGAATGGCTTCTTTTTGGTGAGTGTAATGTTAAAAGCTGGTATAGCTGATATGTTTTTCTGCAAGTGCAACTGATCTTCCATATTTGCCAAAGTCAGTCAGTCTGGATGAGTTAGCAGTAGCACTTAGGCATCTATTACACCTTAAGATTTTCTCCAGCTGCCCGTGCGACCAAGCGGATAAAATCTTTGGGAGATTCCCCTTTACACTGCTCAATGTGTAGAGGGGAATCCCTTTGTACTCTGGCCGGGGAGGACACTCAGCTCTGCCCCGGTCAGAGTACAGTAAAGTAGTACTACACCATCCTGCACAGCTCTGCAAACTTGGTATGAATTGACACAGACACCACTATCTCCTACACACAAATTGATTAGGTGCATCTCACTAAATATCAAAAATGGAAAACTGGTATGGAAGTGAAAACATCTCAAGATGTTACAGGATTGTCTACAAGGGCTGGGAGATCTTTGCCTTTATATAATGTTAGGGTGAAGAAGCCATGTGTATAATGTATTTTCTTTTCTTCACAGGTGAAGTCTTCATCCTTCAACTGCACCCTGTGGACAATGGCCTGGACCTGCCCACGTCTGGTTGGACTGTTCCAGCCTGCTGCCTCTTTCCTCTTCTCCTGTAGTCTACTGTGAACATGAGCTGTGAGATCCTGGGGGCCACGACCTGGAGCCAGACTGCAGCGCAGTCCATCCTCACCACTAGAGGCTTTGGTGAACACCTGCTGGCTTTTAGACTCCGTGCCCTGGGGAATCTATGCTCTAGCTCCCAGTGGGATCTGTGTTAGTGATCCAGTAGACCTGCTTCCTGACCCTCCCAGGGTTCAATCCACAGCAGTCAGTCCTAGGGTCCACTACCTAGCGGTGCACTTCCGATTCCTACAGAGTGCATCTGTCACCTAGCCTCAAGGTGACCTGACAGGCAGTCATTATTTCCAGGGCTTGAGTAACATGGCAGCAGGGTAGATTACTCACTCACACTGGTGACTTTGGACAATTGCAGATGGTCATGAAACAGGCGGAGGATCAGAGAGGGCCCTGGTGTCCCCAGGGTCAGAGATGGTAAATGGGAGGGGTCCTGGGCATCTGGATGCAGCTCAGCAGTGACCAACGAATCTATCTTGCATAGAATCATGTTTCCAACTGTATGCTTCTTTGTGCTATGTTGTGTTGGTAGCATATTCTGATCCTTGAGTTGACAGTCTCTCCATCAAGAGGAACTGTCATGCTGTTGAGGTCATCTTTAATCATTGTCTCTTATTTCCAGACCATCAAACAAAAATGGTTAAATTAGCACATGTTGCTATTTGTATTTACAAAGACAGCAACAAGTGAGCAGTAGCGCCACGTCAAGGATTCAACCCTTGCTACTGTCCATTCACACAACATTCATTCATGCAATCACGCACACTCTAGTCACTCTACACAAAATTAATTACAAAAAAGGGTGATGGAAGGAATAAAGGGAAAAATTTGGATTGCTTAAAACAATATAATTCTATTTAAATCTTGGGGTCACACCAAAGTCAAGTAGACAACTGCTATTGTGTCAAGTGGTAAGAAAATAAAAAAAATGATTTTCCTCAACATTTGGATGGTTCCTTTGAGTCCCATCTATCTTCACTGTCCATTCACACAACATTCATTCATGCAATCACGCTCACTCAAGTCACTCTAGTCCTCTATCTTCACATGGTAACAATGATTCAGGTCTCACAAGTTAAGGGTAGGGTAACCCAGCTTGGGGAGGTTAAATTTGAGGAAAGTTATTTGTTCCATCAAATGGGGTGTTAGTTGTGAACGGTGTGGATTAAGGATATTCCCAGTAATAGAGAAAACTCTCTCACTTTGCACAGTGGTTGGAGGACAGGATAGTTGTTGCTGGGCAACCAGGCAAAGACCAGGCCACAAACTTTTCTTACCATCCCAATAGGTCAAAGGGTCCTCTGTAGGAAGCAAAGGTGCTTCATATAGGTAGGCCCTGACCATTTCAGAGGCGCTGCTCTCGTCTCGATTACCTGCTGCTTGACCTGCATCCACCAGATTGTCAAGTGCCTCTACCCAACATGCACATGCTCTACTCTGTTGTTTTTGAGTGATGGCGCCAGGCCTTGGAATAGCAGACATGGCAGGTGAATCTTCCAAACCGGCCTCATCTGTCGTACATCTCTGTTGCTGCAAATTCTGGACCCTTTCAATCAATTTTTGTTTCCAGTAGGAGAGGCTGTTGTCTCTGAGTGCCAGTTTACCTTTAATCCTGGGATCACACAGGGAAGCCAGCATGGGTTCAGGGCTTTTGCGGACACGGTCATTTAGTCGATCTTTTAAGTTAGCTTGTAGCTTTCTGATGAAAGACGCTACATCGGCATGAAGTGGGCTGCCACAAACAGGCTCGCTGTTTTCTAGGAACGATCCCATCTTATCTATGAGATAGGTAAACAAGGGTATGACCTGTCCTAGGTTGGCATTGCTCTGACTCAAGTTTTCCGTCACATTCTGAAAGGGTTTTAAGACATAAACGAGCTGCCCAATTATACACCAGTCATCACGTCCCAGTGTGGAATCAATCCCGATGCTGTGGCGGGATGATAGCTTGTGGATGGCTGTCTTTTGCTCCAAAATGCGTTCCAGCATTTCCAGGGTATAGTTCCACCGGGTGCTGACATCTTATTTCAGGCGATGTATGGGGAGCCCTGATTGTTCTTGCTCCTCCCTCAACAGTTGACTAGTCCCTACACTGCGGTGGAAATGCCCTGCAATCTTTCTGCAAAGGTCCAAGGTTTGAACAATCTTGTTGTTTTTCTCCACTGGGATTGCACCCTTGACCACTAAATGCAGTATATATGCAGAACAGCGCACACCGACAAAAGATCCATCTTGGAGAGCTTTAACCATGTTTGAACCTCCGTCTGCCACAATGAACCAAACAGAGACATTGGTAACTGCCCGCTCTCCAAACCAATTGGCCAACATTGATCTAATTGCCCGCAATATGTTGGCAGAGCTGTGTTGGTCATCACGGACTTCTGTGTGGAGCAGGAAAACTTGATAACCCTGCTGGTCTTGCGCTGCAGACCTGCTTCCTGATGGAGTTTGAACTCTTACACCAGTGCCACCACCAATAGGCACAGTGGCCTGCTACCAGTGTGCAGTCAAAGACAGGAAAGCGTGTTGACCGCTGGGAGCTGTCCACAAATCAGTTGTCAAATGAATTGTCTGTCCCTCGGCTTTGGCCATTTTTTCCTTCAATAATCCAACACACGAGTGGTATAGTGCTGGAATAATCTTTCTGCTGAAAGTTGTTCATGCAGGAACAATGTATCGTGGAGCAAGGGCATGCATGAGCTGTTTAAACGGCTCTCCTTCAATCATGCAAAAAGAGGCTTCTCCAACAGCAATGAATTGGCCAATGAGGCGGGTGATCTTGTTGGCCTGCTGTTTTGACATGCCCTTGGAACTAAAGCCAACAAAACTATCGAGGGTAGGCTGATGATGTCCTTGGGAGGATGAGGAGCCTGATTGGGTCTGCAGTGGAACTACTGCACGTGGACGGGTTGTATTAATTGAACCCTCTCTATTGCCTCCTGTGCTCTGAGTAAGTGGTGTGCTTGAGGAGGTACCACCAGTACAGTCAGAGTCCATTATGCTGCTTCCCAGTAAGTAGAGTGGTGGTAATTTTTAAGGTGAAGGTTCATACCAGCATTGGTTAAATGACCTAACTTTTTACCCCTACTTACTTGCTTCCCACACAATTTACACTTAGCAAAGAACCCGCCTTCCAATGTTTGAAAGTATTTCCAAACATTGCTGCGGTGGGATGCAGCCCCTTGACCCTGTTGATATCTATTTAGGGCTGATATAGCTGCAGCAGGTAGCACACCAGTGGTGGAAGCTGTTGCCACTACAGTTACACTTGGTGAACTAGAACTAGTGCTGCTAATGGCAGGGGTGCTGGGGACTGGGAGGTCAGTGATATCATCACAGGATTCTTCCATAATAACAGAGGGAGAAGGGGAGTTAGCAGCATATGAAAAAAGTGGACTGCTATCTGTCCTACTCCTCACAGAATATCCCTCTTGCACTTTCTCCAGGTCAAGCTGTAAGTCCTGTGGGCTAAAATTGTATAAAACATCCGCAGTGTTTGGGGAAAGAGGAGCATCACATTCTAAATCATCTTCTTGGGCCAATGAAGAAAAAGTCTCACACTCTGTCTCTGCTGCTGTCTCACTCAATTGCTTCTTTGGGGAGCTGGGCAGTGGCACTGGTAGTGTGATTGGTGGTGGTGACTGTAAAGGCAACGCCACTTTACTAGGTTTCTTGCCTATTCCATAAAAATATGCAGCCATGACACCTGTAGAAGTGGAAGGAGGCGCTGCACTGGCAGTGGAAGTGGCAGCAGATGTTGTTGGTCTGGCAGGAAAAGTAATATTAGGAGAACTGGGGGTGGTGGAACTAGCTTTGCTGGTGGCACTGGCGGTGACACCCACTGCTGTGGACAGCATGTTGGTGGTGGCAGAAGTGTCAGCCTTCACTTTTACATTAGAACAGTACATTTCTGAACTTTACAGCAACTGCAAGTCAGAAAATGGACTGGAGTGGAGATAGGGTATATAGAATCTCAATCTATAAATCACCCCCCACCACAACACGGACAGCCTCTGAGGCTATCACAACACTAGCAGCAACACTAGTATCACTAGTCTATCTATCAAGTTCACAACACAGATGTAGCTTGCTTCACTACTGTTCTGCTGCTGTGCTTAGCTTATGCTCAAATGAAATAGTTCAGGTTCTCTGACAAAGTGACAATGAATTCAAACGGACCAGCTAAGATTGACTGTTCTGAAATGAATCAGCGTGTCTGTCTCTCTCTGCTAGCAAATCGTAAGTGAAACTAAGTTGGCTGTACATGCGGTTCTAGCTATTTTACTGCCCCTCCTCTTTGGTTACAATTGGCCAATAACCATCATCATCATTATTTTTATTTTACTTAATTTTTCTCTCTACGTCGAATCTTTTCTCTCTATGTCGAATCTTCTCTCTCTATGTCGAATCTTTTCTCTCTATGTCGAATCTTTTCGAATAATCTTGGACTACTATGGTGGATAGACTATAGAGTTAAGGTTAGGCACATTCGACCACAGGTTCGATAGACACAAATTGTTATTGTTATAGGGCGTACACACGGTCGGACTTTGTTCGGACATTCCGACAACAAAATCCTAGGATTTTTTCCGACGGATGTTGGCTCAAACTTGTTTTGCCTACACACGGTCGCACAAAGTTGTCGGAATTTCCGATCGACAACAACGCGGTGACGTACACCACGTACGACGAGACTAGAAAAGGCCGGTTCAGAACCAAGCGCGGCACCCTTTGGGCTCCTTTTGCTAATCTCGTGTTAGTAAAAGTTTGGTGAGAGACGATTCGCGCTTTTTCAGACTCGTGGCTTTCAGATCGTTTTCTGACGTTCAGTTTGTGCTTGTGGGTTTGTATCTGCTCTTCAGTGCGTTCAGTCAGTTCGTATCGGAGTTTTCTGTGTGATCTTACCTGCTCGTTGCTGTTTTTCAGGTCGCTCTTCACAGGCCTTGCTGTTCTTCAGTGCGTTCTGTTACTTCGTTCTGAGCAGCCGACCGTTTTCTAGCCATGTTTCGTATGCGTACTCCTCTTAGAGTTCGTGCTGTGCGGGGGGCTTGGTGTTGGGGTCCTGACCTTGACACAAGTCCAGTCCATGAACAGGGCGGGGAGGAGTTCATGGACCAAGAATTGGTTGCTTCAGCGTGACCAGTTCTGTCATATGCCTTTGCTCCGTGAGATCCGTGAGAATAATCCTGATGATTTCAGGAACTTTCTCAGGATGACGGACCCCGTGTTTCACCGTTTGTTGGCTTCGCTGACCCCCTATATCAGCAGGCAGGATACCTGCATGAGGCAAGCCATCACTCCGGAGCAGAGGTTGGTCGCTACCTTGCGGTATTTGGCCACAGGGAGAAGTCTGCAGGACTTGAAGTTCTCGACAGGCATCTCCCTCCAGGCTCTGGGGATCATTATCCCAGAGACCTGTTCTGCCATCATCCAGGTCCTGCAGAAGGAGTATATGAAGATAAGATTTTTATCCTTTTATATCACA
Source organism: Aquarana catesbeiana (assembly GCF_042186555.1). Lineage (NCBI taxonomy): Eukaryota > Metazoa > Chordata > Amphibia > Anura > Ranidae > Aquarana > Aquarana catesbeiana. The sequence goes on from NC_133324.1 coordinate 648,136,518, forward strand.
TTTTATTGTATTGAATGTTTGATAATATATTGTATTTCTTTCCTCATTCCCTAATTACCATGATTGTAATATGCTGTGAATGTCCCCTTTGTCCTCATGCATGCTGGATTTTTATGTCATTATTATTTTAGGTCCTTCATACATATTTGCCCTTCAATAACCTCCCCAGCATGGTGTCTCCTGCCCTATATTCACCTCATGTAGTCACTTAACAATGTATTTTATCAGCTCCATAGTAGTGCTTTACCCCAAACACCCCCTAAAATGTTTGGAAATGTTATTTTTGATTTAAATTCAGGCAGAGGGCCAGAGGCTTTTTTTTGTGGTGTCCCCAAATTTTTTGTAACCCTCCCCCCCCAACTGCTAAGTCAGCTGATCCCAATTCATTATCCTCAATCATCTATCTGCTGACTTTGCCAAACCCATACACACTATACCCATCTCTTTACTGGTCAGATTTATGGATGAATTCCCCAAAGCATGTAGTGCAAGGGCCTGCCTGTCTACTTTCCAATGGTACTGTTTAAAGTTCTTGTATCCTATTATTATCTTGATAGGTAATAGCAGAATGTTCAAATGTCCTCAAATGTGTACAGTGTGTATTTATATCTTTGTATTATGACACTTCTTACCTGTCCAGTGGTCTGCCAATAGTGTAACTAAGGAGGGGCTGTTCCAAGTAATACCCTGTATTTAGGCATTCATCTCTCAATGAAGTGAAGAGGGCTACCTGTCCAAGAGTCCCCCCCCCCCCATAATGTTAGAAATGGCCCATGAGAGGGGGGGAGGGGGAATATGATAGGTGTACCTTATACTTTGTTGTTGTAAAATTCCCCTTAGTAAATGCTATCTGGAGGTTGCCCCATAATGTTTGTGTCTAATCTGCTTGCCATGTTTCTGTGAAAAAATAGTAATGTTTATTGTTTTTTCCTCAACAGTTTCCTTCCACGCCACAGGAATGGCAGACTGTGGCCTCCCACTTTGCCCAGCGGTGGGACTTTCCAAACTGCGGAGGGGCAATTGATGGGAAAAACGTCCACATCGTCCCACCACCCAACTCGGGGTCGTACTATTATAATTACAAGGGGTTTAATAGTATAGTGATGTTGGCGGTGGTGTCGGCTAATTACGACTTCTTGTATGTGGACGTGGGAAAGAATGGCCGGATGTCCGATGGTGGAGTCATCGCCCAGACGGAGTTCTACAGGCATCTCCAGAATGGCAGCTTGGACTTGCCACCTCCAGAGGACAATGTTGAAGGTCTCCCATTTGTGTTCGTTGCTGATGAAGCGTTTGCGCTGGGGGACCACCTGATGCTGCCATTCCCGATGAGGACCCTCACCCCGGAACAGAGGGTTTTTAATTACCGGCTGGCCAGAGCCCGAAGAGTGGTGGAGAACACATTTGGAATCCTGGCCAGCCGGTTCCGACTATTTCTGACACCCATCCATATGTCGGAGTATAAACTGAACCATATTATACTGGCGTGCTGTGTTCTCCTTAATTTTTTAAGAAAACATTCAGCCAACTATGCTGGCTCAGTTGGGCCTGAGGCCGGAATACCAAATACATCAACAATGACGGCGCTTGAAAGCGGCCGTCCTGGCTTGCCCTCCCTGAGTGCCCGTGATGTCCGGTTACGATACCTGGAGTTCTTTGCGGGTAGGGGGGCTATCAATATGCCAGACAATCTGTGACACCTTTTTCAAATAAAAAACAACCAAAAGCAATTCTTGGTGGACATTTACTGCTTGTGTTTGTTTGAGCTGACCCTGACAGAAATGTGTTGAGTGCAGAAAATGTCGTGATTGGGTAACCTTATAAAGAATAGTGTTGGCTGGTACTTCCTAAATGCAAAAACACATTTCACTACAAGTGCACTTGCAACTGCACCCCCATTTTTGCATAAAACAGCAATTACATCACCCCAAAAGTGTTGTAGTGTTGAGACAATAATCCACACATTCTTGAGTAAGGCACTTTTTTATACCTGCACAATCACATGTGCATTTACCAAAGGTTTTTAAAACAAAACAACATGTTTGTTGTATAACAATTTTTGGGGGGGCATTATCAAAAATCGAAATATCCATTTCAGATAAAACAGGCCTGTGTAAAACCAACAAGAAAGCCAAAAAAACTTGAACTTACAAAGTTCACATATGGTAAAACCTGAAGGCTATATCAGACATCAGTATTTAGGAACTGGGTTTGATATAGTGTTCAGATGGGGGGGAAATCACCCCTGGAAAAGCCAAATTTGGAAGATGCACACAAATTTCCCAATGTCAACATGTGCTATCTGCCATCAGGGGAAATCAAAGGACGTGTTTTGGGGGAGCAAGCCCTTCCTCAACGCTACTTTATAATTGAGGAAGGGGTTGCACCCCCAAAACGCGTCCATTGATCTCCCGTGATGGCAGATAGCACATGTTGGCACACTGTGTGCATCCTCCAAATTTGGCTTTTCTAAACATTGTAAAAATTTTTGTAAGATAAAACAGGTGATTTTGTGGGGTTTAAATTTGCCCCAAAACATCAATGATGTTATTATTTTTTTTAATAACATCACAGATTTGTTGCTGGATGTTTTGCAATTGGAGATTACACCCCATGATCTCCCCGATCAGTATCTGGGCACTTTCAGATGTAAAGCGTTCTGGATCACGATCACCTAAAAAGAGATAAAGAACAAAAAAAACAGGTCTCAAAAATCTGCCAACATCCATCTCTTTTACCTGAGCCTGTGGTCGCAGACACTCACCTGTTGTGGTGCCAATCTCCACCACATCTTCTTCTTCCTCCTGCTCTTCTTCTTGGGTTGGTATTTCCCCTTCTTCCAGAGGGGGGGTCTCTGGTCTCCTGGGATGAGGAGTGTCCTCCGAGTCTTTTCTCCCCTATGTAAAACAAAAATGGTATACTTAGCACACAGATATTTGATGGCAGAACTAGAAATAGGAAACATTGCTTGGAAGTGGGGTACAATTTTCTATTTTAGCCGAGTTCAAAGATGTCTTTTTTTTATTGTCCTTTGTCAAGCTGCAATACTTTACCTGTTTAGTACAAGCTTCACAGATGTAGCACCCCTATAGTATACACTGGAGCACCTGTGTGCCCCCCCTAATAAAAATGGTGTTCTTGTGTCCCACAATAGTGCTCCAGTGTCCAGATGTGAAAACAGCTGCTCAGTGTCCTCTCCTTACACACAATCTAGTTTGCATTTCATTCTAGTAACAAACCCATCTACACAAACAAATATTTGGTATCCAAGTAGGCCCAAAAAAAATGTGTGAAAATGCATATGGCCTAAACAATGGTGTTCTAGAGGCCGAAAGAAAAATGTTTGATACGAACGAATAATGGGCCCATGAACATTAAAGTTGACCTTTTTAAACGTTACAATTACTAAAAGCATATGGAGCAGAACGAACGGAATAAAGACAGAAAGAATATGAACACAGCACAACTACTTACTTTTTTGCAGCACTCTCCGGATCTTTCGGTACTGCTCTGGCTCTCTCAACTTCAGGTCCGACCACCGCTTCCTGAGCTGATCTTTAGACCTTCGTACCCTGAAATTCCGCTCAAGACTCCTGACCACTTTACCAATGATTTTGGCCTTTCTGATGTTGGGGTGGGGGTAAGGCCCATATTTTCCGTCATAGTCGGACTTCCTCATGATGTCTACCATCTCCAACATCTCCCCAAACGACATATTTGTGGCCTTAAAACGTCTCCTTCTGGATCGGGACGTGCCTGGATCGGGGCTTTCCTCCTCCTCCTCCTCGTTGTTAGAATTATCACGCACCTGTTGTAACTCCGCCATCATGCTCTTCCCCCACTGCGCCGAACGAAAAGGGGTGGGGAATAGACTAGAAAGAACGTCAGGGGCGGGCGGAGTTACACGCATGCGCAGTGTGTATAAAGCGTAACATGCGTGCGTATTACGTACGATCTGTGAGCGGAGGAAGGAGCATTGGACGCGCCGATCGTAAGAACGAAGGTAAGAGACAAACTTGGGCCTATACTGCTTCTAGATTGAGGCCTATATTGTAACAAGATTAGGAGAGTTTGGTCTGACATTAGGCTTTGTCTTGTGTTGTGTCTTGCAGTGAACATGGATATCTTAATGAGAGATACTGACTTCATGTCACTATTCATTGATATGCTAAGGGAGCTGCCCTGTCTGTGGGAGATTACCCACCCCCATTTCAAGAACCAAGCAAAGAGGAAGGCAGCACTGGAGCAATTGTGTGAAATTGTGAAGCAGGTGATCCCCATGGCAGACATCACCTATTTAAAGATATTAATTGGTGGCCTGAGGAGCACATATCTGAGGGAGCGCAAGAAAGTCCTGGATTCACAGAGATCCGGAGCAGCAGATGACATCTATGTCCCCAGGATGTTGTACTACGACAGGCTGCATTTTCTGGCAGGCCAGACTGAACCCAGGTCATCCCTCTCCAGTCTTCCTTCCACGCTTCCTTCCCCCCCGGCTGAGGCTTCTGACGCCCAACCTGGGCCTTCCAGGCCACATGTGGAGGAGCCCAGATTGAGCCAGGTATAGCATTCCTCTAAATATTTCTGCTTGTCCAATCAATGATGTGAACTATATGTTAGTTGGGAGTACTAATTTATGATTGTGATTGATGATGCAAAACATTACAACTATGTCCTTTTTTCATACACAGGGAAGTCTCAGCCAGGAGGTGGCCGGGCCGAGCCGGCTGGCTGATCTGCAGGTCCCTCCACCCCCCCTGAAAACAGAAAGTGGCAGTAGGACGAGTGCCCTAGAGGAGGCGGCTATCAGATTCTTTTGGAGGGCTACAGAGGTCCTGGGAGCACCACAGACCAGGCAGGAGAACATTGCTGCATTCATTGCCTATAAAATGCAGAGGATGGAGGAGGGCCAAAAAGCCATGTGTCAGGCCCTCATATCAGAGGCTCTGGAGAAAGGTGTGAGGGGCCAAATTACACCTCACACACAGCTTTGGGATGGTCCTCCTCCTCCTCCTGCAGGTCCTCCTCCTCCTCCTCCTCCCTCTCCTCCAGGTCCTCCCAGTCCTCCTCCAGGTCCTCCCAGTCCTCCTCCTCCTCCTCCTCCAGGTCCTACTCCTCCTCCTGCCACATCTCCAACAGCACAGCCACAGCCCGGAAGGAAGTGTGGAAGGAAGACCAGAGAGTGATTGCCCTGGATCCAGTCTGGTCGGCCAAAAGATGCAGCCTCTTGTGGTACCACAGCCTGGGGACACAGATGTCATCTGCTGCTATCCAAGTCTCTGTGAATCCCGGACCAGACTGCCCTCCCTTATATATGGACTCCTCAGGCCACCAATTTTGATGTTTAAGAATTGATGTCTGCCGTGGGGGTCCCAGGCTTCACTAATTTCTGCTGTTGATCCAGTGTTGCCTTCCTCTTTGTTTGGTTCTGATCCCTTAATAAAGGATTTTTGTTTTGAATTATACTCTCCTATGTGTTTTACTTCAAAAATGACAGTTTGTTTGTGAGGATTCAGGTACATTTCTAATATACAATGTGAAATGAACAAGGGTCACCAACAACAAAAAATCTCCTTGAGATTAAATAATAAAAGATATCAATGGTGTTGGGGTAACTTGACACACAAAACACACACAAAAATATTCTGGAGTAAAAATAAAAATAACATTGAACAAAGATCAGCCTTGGAAAAAATCCAAACATTAAAGAAAAAAAAAGGCTTAAAAACAAAAAAAAAAAAAAAACATAAAAAATATAAAACTGTCAGATGTGACAACTAATAACAATATATTGAGGGAATCCCACTAAAAAAACACAAATAAAAGTTTGTGAGAATTGTGTGTGAATATGAGCAGCAAAACGACTTAATTCTTGTCACATTATAAAGAAGAAGAGAGTGCGCTGTATTAAACCATTTTTTACATTGCAGCGTGACGAAAGTGCTGTATCCATTGCGAACGCTAAGTTTACCAGAACGAGCTGTCCCGTGTCGGAATTTCTTCTGAGCATGCGTGGCACTTTGTGCGTCAGAACAGGCCACACACGGTCGGAATTGACGCAATCGGATTTTGTTGTCGGAAAATTTTATCTCCTGCTGTCCAACTTTGTGTGTCGGAAAATCCGATGGAAAATGTCCGATGGCGCCCACACACGGTCGGAATTTCCGACAACACGCTCCGATTGGACAATGTCCATCGGAAAATCCGACCGTGTGTACGGGGCATTAGTGTCATGTCGAATCTCCTATCTATATCGAACTGTTGTCGCAACGAAAACGAAAATAAAGCATTTGTTTATGTCGGATCTTTATTTTTTCGGAATCTGCGCTTTCGTTATCGTTTGTTAAAACGATAACGAAAATACCTGAAATTCGGACGAAAATGCATTCGGACGAAAACGAATGCACATGTCTAATATATATAGATATATAGATATATCTATATATCTATATATAGATATATAGATATATCTATATCTATATATACAACCCCAAAACTCGGGCCACAAAAGTATAACCAGAATTTTTACCTTCTACATCAGGCCCAGGGAAGATGAGAGCATATACAGAGTAAGCATATATGTCTTGATTGATATGAAATGCTTGCAGTGTATTTATATTACCAAGTGTGTCTGGGGTAAACAGAAGAAAAGGAGGGTACTCAGCAAAGAAGGATGCATACATGCATCAAACATGCATAGAGCATCACTTACTAGTAATATAGAGACATATACACTAAAAGCTCACCTTTCAAAGAGAATATATAAAGACATGCTTATCAGACCGGTACAGCAGTGTAACCTTAAGACAATTAAGCTCGTGGCCAGCGTTGTTTTAATATATATTGGAATAAAAATGTACTTTTATACTTACCCTATGTATGTCAAACCTTTGTACGGTACCATGAAAGTCCATAATAGCCTCAGTCCACATTCTTGTTTAGAGATTTGTCATTGATGAGATGACACCCTAGACATAAACAGTATCACAGGGTACAAAATAGCCTTTAACTGCCTCCCGCCTGCTGAATAGTAAAATGACGGCGGGTGGGATCCCCTCTCATTCTGGGGCAATGTCATATGGCGTTGCCCCGTGTCACTGCTCTCACACGCCCATGCCCAAGTCCCTAGATTACAGCGTGACCCCGATCTCAGTAAAGAGCCGATGATGCTGCTCTTTAACCATGTGATTGGCTGTGTCCAAATACAGTTGATCACATGTAAAAACAGAAGTGCCATTTATCGGCTCTCCTCGCCTCACACTGACAGGGTTTGAGGGGAGGAGAGCCGATCAGCGGCATTTCCTCGCAGGGGAGACTGTACAGGTAATCAGGGCACTGATCCTAATTGCCCTGATTTTCAGTGCAGCCCCAGCAGTGCCACCAATCAGTGCCCATCAGTGACACCAATCAGTGCCCATCAGTGATGCCAGTCAGTGCTGCCTTTAAGTGCCCATCAGTACCTGCTCATCAGTGCCACCCATCAGTGCTGCCCATCAGTACCCATCAGTGCCACCTATCCGTGTCGTCTATTATAGCCCATAAGTGCCGCCTATCAGTGCTCATCAGTGCCGCATATCAGTGCCATCAGTGGCAGAATTATAAGAGTCGCAACAGTCGCAGGTGCGACTGGGCCCTGTAGTTCTCCGCCACTTCAGGGGGCCCACCTGACTGTCCGGGGTGTGTGTCAGTCTCACTGTCAGGTTCATGCCGTGGGGAGGGGGGTTTTCATCCGCTACGTCGAGCGGAGAGACAGTGAGAGAGAAGCGCTGAGTTTGTGGGCTCCGCCCCCGCCTATCCAGAAACAGAGACTGTAAGGGAGGAGGGACGGACACTGAAAAAACTCAGCAGACCAATCCAGTGAAGGCGGGGGAGGAGCTCTCCCCTCTGCGACTGCGCAGTGCGTGCAGTACCTACCTGAGGACCTGAGGCAAGCAAGGGATTCCTGGAGGAGGCACGCCATGACTTGAAGGATAATCTCTGAGGAGGGGGAATCGATCAATCGATTGATTGGCGGTAAGTCACCATTTTGCACTGCAATCGATCGATCCCAACCTCCACCACCTCTGCGGCTCTGCCTCTTACTGATCCCATCCCACCACCACTGATCTCATCTCTATCCCCCCACCCCATCACCTCTACAACAGAGGTGATGGGGGTGGGGGGATAGAGATGAGAACAGTGGTGGTGGTGGGGGGATGGGATCGGTAAGGGGTCCCTCTCCAGTACCACCCCCCTCCAGTACCACCACCACCCCCCTCCAGTACCACCCCCCTACAGTACCACCACCACCCCCCTCCAGTACCACCACCACCCCCCTCCAGTACCACCACCACCCCCCTCCAGTACCACCCCTTCCAGTACCACCACCACCCCCCCTCCAGTACCACCACCACCCCCCTCCAGTACCACCCTCCCTCCAGTACCACCACCACCCCCCTCCAGTACCACCCCCCTCCAGTACCATCACCACCCCCCTTCAATACCACCCTCCCTCCAGTACCACCACCACCCCCCTCCAGTACCACCCCCCTTCAGTACCACCACCCCCCCTCCAGTACCACCCCCCTCCAATACCACCACCACCCCCCTCCAGTACCACCCCCCTCCAGTACCTGTGGAAAAAAATATAGTATCAAAATCATGCTTTTCGGTGGGGGGGCCCTTCATGATTTCTTGCACCGGGGCCCTGAGGATTCTAGTTACGCCACTGAGTGCCACCTATCAGTGCCCATCAGTGCGGCATATTAGTGCCACCTCATCAGTGCCCATCAGTGCTGCCTCATCAGCACACATCAGCGAAGGAGAAAAATTACTTATTTACAACATTTACTGACAGAAAAGAAAAACTTTAATTTTTTTTTCAACAATCTTTTTTTGTTTTTTTAGCAAAACATAGAAAACCCAGAGGTGATTAAGTACCACCAAAAGAAAGCTCTATTTGTGGGAAGAAAATAATAAAAATTTAATTTGGGTACAGAGTTGCATGACCGCCCAATTGTCATTCAAAGTGTGACAGCGCTAAAAGCGGAAAATTGGCTTGGGCAGGAAGGGGGTAAAAGTGCCCTGTATTGAAGTGGTTAACAGATTCCATGACTTTCTTACAATATGGCCATGGCCTTAAAACAATTATGCACTCTTTTTTAATCCCCAGCAGAACCTGTTTAATGATACAGATTAGCAGTTACCAGTTAGAATAATCGATTAGGCCTACAAGAGCTTTAATCAAATACAGTAGGTTCAATTTTAATTAATTGGCAAATGGACGATAGATTCTTTCTCTATAATAGGGTACCTACGGTATATTAAATCTATGTCAATACAACTAATTTGAACAATTACCCTAGATTTTAAAGGCAGCAATCCCACTTTTTTTTACATCGTTATTCACAGTTATGCCCCGTACACACGGTCGGATTTTCCGATGGACAATGTCCGATCGGAGCGTGTTGTCGGAAATTCCGACCGTGTGTGGGCGCCATCGGACATTTTCCATCGGATTTTCCGACACACAAAGTTGGACAGCAGGAGATAAAATTTTCCGACAACAAAATCCGATCGCGTCAATTCCGACCGTGTGTGGCCTGTTCCGACGCACAAAGTGCCACGCATGCTCAGAAGAAATTCCGACACGGGACAGCTCGTTCTGGTAAACGTAGCGTTCGGAATGGATACATCACTTTCGTCACGCTGCAATGTTCAAAATGGTTTAATACAGCGCACTCTCTTCTTCTTTATAATGTGACAAGAATTAAGTAGTTTTGCTGCTCATATTCACACACACTTCTCACAAACTTATTTCGTTACTATTTATCGGGATTCCCTCAATATATTTTGATTTCTCACATCTGACAACAAAATTTTTTTTTTTTTTGGACTCTTTTTCATTTTTTTTTTTTTTGGTGATTTTGATTTGTATTCCCGAAAATGTTTGTGTGTTTTTTGTGACAAGTTCCCACAACACCACTAATATGTTGTTCTATTTAATCTGTAGGAGATTGTTTGGTGTTGTTGTCCCTTGTTAATTTCACATTGTACTTTAGAAATGTACCTGAATCGTCACCAACAAACTGTCCTTTTTGGATGAAAACACACACAGGAGAGTAGAATTTACCCAAAAAAATGTTATTAAGGGCTCACAACTAAACAAAAAGGGAGGCAACGCTGGAGAAACTGCAGAAGTGGGCGAAGCCTTGGACCCCCGGGGCAGACATCAACTATTTAAAAGCAAAATTGGTGGCCTGAGGAGTCCATATCATAAGGAAGGGCAGTCTGGTCCAGAAGTCCCAGAGATCCGGAAAGCAGCAGATGACATCTGTGTCCCCAGGCTGTGGTCATACAAGAGACTGCAGCTTCTGTCAGACCAGACTGAACCCAGGGCAATCACTCTCAGGTCTTCTTTCCACGCTTCCTTCCAGCCTTTGGCCGTGGTGGTGGAGTTGTGGCAGCAGGAGGAGGAGGAGGAGGATCGTCGATCTCAATGACATCCGTCTTGTGTGTCAGTTCCCCACTCTCCCCCTTACGAAGGACTTTATAATTCAGGTTCTCAGAGATCTTGCGTTGACCCTCCTGCATGCCCTGCAATTTTGTGGCAGCCATGCAGGCAAAGGCCTCTTCAGGACTGGGGAAGGCTCGGAGGGACGCCGAAGCCTCCTGGATCAGCCTGTACGCTGAATCCTGCACGGGACTCGGAGTGGCCTTCCTGGCTCGTTTATATGGCAGGCGGAGGGGAGGGACCTGAGACTCAGTCAGGCTGCGACTTGTCCCTGGCTTCTCTTGGCTGACACTTAGCCCCGCCTCCTCCTGGCTGCCACTAATCCCCGCCTCCTCCTGACTGCCACATTCCACAACCTCCTCCTGGCTGAGGTTTTCCTGTGTATGAAAAAGGGACATAGTTTTAGTTTTTTATTCATCAATCACACACAATTTTCACCTCCTGACTGCTGCAAATTGAATGTTAACAAATATAACAGACTATCCTTCTGAGCCAAGCAGTTTTCATTCTTTTCCCAATTTTGGGTGCCCACTACTGTCTATTGATATGTAAAGCACTTTTTTTAATCAGCAATTAGTGATCAATAATAACATCTAATAAACATCATTTATTTATTGACCAGAAATCTGTAGAAGAATGCTATACCTGACTCCAGCTGGGCTCCTCCACTTCTTCCTGGCTGGAAGGCCCAGGTTGGACATCGGAAGCCTCAGCTGGGGTGGAAGGAAGCGTGGAAGGAAGAGTGGAGAGGGATTCCCTGACTTCAATGTGGTCTGACAGAAATCGCAGTCTCTCGTAGTACCACAGCCTGGGGACATAAATGTCATCTGCTGCAGCTCCGGACCTCTGGGAATCTGTGACCTTCTTGCGCTCCCTACGATAAGTGCTCCTCAGGCCACCAATTTTAGCTTTCAAATAAGGGATGGTTGCTGTGGGGACCACCGGCTTCACCAACTCCAGCAGTTTCTCCAGCGCTGCCTGCCTCTTCTGTTTGTGATTATAGTGGGGGTGTCTCACTTGCCACAGACAGGGCAGCTCCCTGTACTTGTCTATGAACAGGGGCAGGAAATTGTGGTCATTGAACCCATCCATTTTCTCTGTAAGACACAACACAAGACAAAGCCTAATGTCAGGCCAAACTCCCCTAATCTTGTTACAATATAGGCTTCCATTTCGAAGCAGTATAGGCCCAAGTTTAGATCCTACCTTCGTTAGCATGATCGGCGTCTCCGATGCTCCTTCCTCCGCTCACAGATCGTACGTAAGACGCGCGCGTTACGATTTATACACACTGCGCATGCGTATAACTCCGCCCGCCCCTGACGTTCTTTCTAGTCTATTCCCCGCCCCTTTTCGTTTGGCGCAGTGGGGGAAGAGCACATGGCGGATAGACAGCAGGATCATGCTAATTGTAGCAACGAGGAGGAGGAGGAGGAAAGGCTGGAGCCTGAAACGTCCCGATCCAGAAGGAGATTAAAGGACTCAAATATGTCCTTTGGGGAGATGTTGGAGATGGTGGACATCCTGAAGAAGGCCGACTATGATGGAAAGTATGGGCCTTACCCCAACCCCAATGTCCGAAAGGCCAAGATCATGGCGAAAGTGGTCAGGAGTCTGCACCGGAAATTCAGGGTACGACGATCGAAAGATCAGCTCAGGAAGCGGTGGTCGGACCTGAAATTACGAGAACATGAGCAGTACAGAAAGATCCGGAGAGTGCTGCAAAAAAGTAAGTAGTTGTGCTGTGTTCCTATTCTTTATGTTTATTACGTTCGTGCTGCTCCAAGTGCTTTTAGGAACTGTTGTACAGTTTAAAATGGCAACTTTCATGTTCATGGGCACATTATTCGTTCGGATCACACATTGTTATTTCGGACGATAAAATACCATTGTTTAGGCCATATGCATTTGGCCACCATTTTGACACCCTATACTTGTCTTCAAAGAATTGGGTTGTGTAGATGGCTTTGTTACTAGAATGAAATGCAAACTAGATTCTGTGTAAGGAGAGGACACTGAGCAGCTGTTTTCACATCTGGACACTGGAGCACTAGTGTGGGACACAAGAACACCATTTTTATTAGGGGGCCACACAGGTGCTCCAGTGTATACTATAGGTTGGGCTACATCTGTGAAGCTTTTACCAAACAGGTAAAGTATTGCTGCTTGACAAAGGACACTAAAAAAGCTACATGTTGGAACTCTGCTAAAATAGATAATTGTACCCCACTTCCAAGCAATGTTTCATCTTTATAGTTCTGCCATCAAATATCTGTGTGCTAATTATACCATTTTTGTTTTACATAGGGGAGAAAAGACTCGGAAGACACCCCTCATCCGAGGAGACCAGAGCCCCCCCCCCCCCCTCTGGAAGAAGGGGAAATCCCCCCAACACAAGATGAGCAGGAGGATGAAGACGTGGTGGAAGTAGTTACCACAACAGGTGAGTGTCTGCGACCACAGGCTCCGATAAGAGATGGATTGCGGCATTTTTTTGAAACCTAATTTATTTTGGGGTTCCTCTCTTTTTAGGTGATCGTGAGGTTGTGGATCCAGATCCTTTCACATCCGAAAGTGCCCAGATCCTGATCGGGAGATCATGGGGTGTAATTTACAATTGGAAAACATCAAGCAAAACATCAATGATGTTATTCCAAAATATAAAAACATCATTGATGTTTTGGGGCGAGTTTAAAGCCCCTCCAAATCACTTTCTTCTTTTGTCTGCTACAATGTGCTAAATGTTTTTGTGATTTTTCCCAAAGCCAAATTTGGAAGATGCACACAGTGTGTCAACATGTGCTATCTGCCATCACGGGAGATCAATGGACGCGTTTTGGGGGTGCAACCCCTTCCTCAATAATAAAGTAGCGGTGAGGAAGGGCTTTCTCCCCCAAAACACATGCCTTGATCCCCCGTGATGGCAGCTAGCACATGTTGACATTGGGAAATTTGTGTGCATCTTCCAAATTTGGCTTTTCCAGGGGTGATTTCCCCCCATCTGAACGCTATATCAAACACAGTTCCTAAATACTCATGTCTGATATTGCCTTCCAGTTCTACCAAATGTGAACTTTGTAAGATCAAGATTTGTGTCTTTCTTGTTGGTTTTACACAGGCCTGTTTTCTATAAAATGCACATTTTGATTTTGGATAATGACACCACAAAAATTGGTATACAACAAACATGTTGGTTTGTCAGAAAAACCTTTGGTAAATGCACATGTGATTGTGCAGGTATTAAAAAGATTGTTCATCAAGAATGTGTGGATTATTGTCTCACGCTACAACACTTTTGGGGTGATGTAATTATTGTTTTATGAGAAAATGGGGGTTATTTCCTAAGGGGAAATCCACTTTGCACTACAAGTGCAGTTTCAGTGCAGTTGCAAGTGCACTTGTAGTGAAAAGTGTCTTTGCATTTAGTAAATAACAGCCAACAGTGCTTTGTATAAGGTTACACAATCACGACATTTTCTGCACTCCACACATTTCTGTCAGGGTCAGCTCAAACAAACACAAGCAGTAAATGTCCACAAAGAAGAGCCTGGGGGGAGATGCCTGTCGAGAACTTGAGGTCCTGCAGGCTTCTCCCTGTGGCCAAATACCGCAAGGTAGCGACCAACCTCTGCTCCGGAGTGATGTCTTGCCTCATGCAGGTATCCTGCCTGATAATATAAGGGGTCAGCAAAGCCAACAAACGGTGAAACACGGGGTCCGTCATCCTGAGAAAGTTCCTGAAATCATCAGGATTATTCTCACGGATCTCACGGAGCAAAAGCATATGAGAGAACTGGTGACGCTGAAGCAACCAATTCTTGGTCCATGAACTCCTCCCCACCCTGTTCATGGACTGGACTTGTGTCAAGGTCAGGACCCCAAACCAAGCCCCCGCACAGCACGAACTGTACGAGGAGTACGCATACGAAACATGGCTAGAAAATGGTCGGCTGCTCAGAACGAAGTAACAGAACGCACTGAAGAACAGCAAGGCCTGTGAAGAGCGACCTGAAAAACAGCAACGAGCAGGCAAGATCACACAGAAAACTCTGATACGAACTGACTGCACGCACTGAAGAGCAGATACAAACCCACAAGCACAAACTGAACAGCAGAAAACGATCTGAAAGCCACAAGTCTGAAAAAGCGCGAATCGTCTCTCACCAAACTTTTACTAACACGAGATTAGCAAAAGGAGCCCAAAGGGTGCCGCGCTTGGTTCTGAACCGGCCTTTTCTAGTCTCGTCGTACGTGGTGTACGTGACCGCGTGGTTGTCGATCGGAAATTCCGACAACTTTGTGCGACCGTGTGTAAGCAAAACAAGTTTGAGCCAACATCCGTCGGAAAAAATCCTAGGATTTTGTTGTCGGAATGTCCGACCGTGTGTACGGGGCATTATTCTGACTGTTTGGTAGCACAATATTGACATGTATCTAAAAAGCAGCACATCATCAGCAACGCTAACATTCATTGGTATACTATTTATTTTGGTTGATTATTCTTATCTTTAAACTTACTTAAAACACAAATGATTGTATGCATTTATTATATTGTTTTTACATATACTGTATATATATATATATATATATATATATATATATATATATATATATATATATATATATATATATATAGGCAAAAAAGTTTTACTTTTGTAGTCCATTTTGCTTCTTTTAAACTAGGTGTTTATGCATTACAGAAGATATTTTCACTCTGAGGATATTACCAGAAGTGATGGTTTGGAAGCTCAAACAGACAGTCTATTATCCAGCACATCTGTATCTCCTCCACTCTTCAGCATGTACTTCTAAAAACATGTACATATCAGTGTATTGGAAGTGTCCTATACTCCCAGCCCCTCCTGCTGTTCACTGAGTTTATACTGAAGCAGCATGTGTGCATTCAATTACACACACCACATTAGTTCAGTAATGATGTAGGGTGAGATCTTCAATTCATTCAGTGTGTTTACCCAACAAAGAACACATAGAGGTTTCTATAGTATGTTGAACTGAATAGGGAACATAAAACAAAAATGAAGATAAATGTAATATTTTAAAGTGAGTCCAAAATCATTTTCAAGTATTGTTAGCTTTTATTGCCTCATCCACAGGACTAATACAAAAACATGTAAAAATGTCTGTGTATTGATAAAATGAAAGTTTTTCCCGCTTACTTTAATTGTTTTCTTATGTTTATGTATGTATTTCCTGTATTGTTATTACAATATACTAGTATCAATAAATTATATTTTGAAAAAGACATTCTAATGTAGTAAGGTGGCCCAAAAGAGACAAAGGCATAACACTAATAAATTCATATATCACCACTTAAAAATCAAAAAAATTAGGGAGATCAAGAATTTAAAAAATGTAAGGAAAACTCAGCCAGCGGCGTTTCTACCTCTTCTCTTAGCTGAAGTGTTCCCAATCAGCAGAAATGTCACTATTTGTATGCTGGCTATATTATCAGTTTTTTGTTAGTATATGGGGATATTTGGTTTGATTAATAAAAAATTGTAAAATAGAGAGCATTAGATTTGATCGTATTGCTTTTAAGGACATTGGAAGTGGATTGAGCCTCTTGGATGGTACTAGTGGATTTGTTTTTTTTTTTTGTAGTGACCCACAGGGCTGGAAGTGTATACCATTGTGTTTGCTCAGATCTATTATAAACTGGAGGTCAATACTAAGGTGAGCAGATTGATATACACAAATGATGTGGTGGTGTTGGAAGGAGGTGTTCACTGGTTCACCACCAAAAGAAGATTGCATTTGAAAAGAATACACTGGATTTGTATTAATGACAGAAATTATTGATTCACACTGCTTAACCACTTCAGCCCCAGAAGATTTTACCCCCTTCCTGACCAATGGAATTTTTATGATTCGGCACTGCGTCGTTTTAACTGACAATTGCGCGGTCGTGCGTCGTTGCACCCAAACAAAGTTGACGTCTTTTTTTTCCCACAAATAGAGCTTTCTTTTGGTGGTATTTTATCACCTCTGCGGTTTTTATTTTTTGCGCTATAAACGAAAAAATAGCGACAATTTTGAAAAAAACGCAATATTTTTTACTTTCGCTATAATAAATATCCCCCCCAAAAAATAAAAAAAATATTTTTTTCCTCAGTTTAGGCCGATATGTATTCTTTTACATATTTTTGGTAAAAAGAAAATCGCAATAAGCGTATATTATTATTATTTATTATTTGTGATTATATTGATATATTGATTGGTTTGCGCATATATTTTATATATATTGCGCGTATATTGCTTGGTTTGCACAAAAGTTATAGTGTCTACAAAATAGGGGATAGTTTTATAGCATTTTTTGTAATTTTTTTTTTATTACTAGTAATGGCGGCGATCTGCGATTTTATCAGGACTGCGACATTATGGCGGACACGTCGAACAATATTGACACAGTTTTGGGACCATTGGCATTTATACAGCGATCAGTGCTATAAAAATGCATTGATTACTGGAAAAATGTCACTGGCAGGGAAGGAGTTAACACTAGGGGGAGATCAAGGAGTTAATTGTGTTCCCTAGTGTGTGTTCTAACTGAAGGGGGGATGGAACTGTGTAGGGGAGATGACAGATCGCTGTTCATACTTTGTATGAACAGACGATCTGTCTCTTCTCCCCTCAGAGAACTGTAAACTGTGTGATTACACACACAGATCCCGACAGTATAAAGCAAACGCACGTTTACAATTCAAAAATAGCAGCCAGTGGCTTCCAGATTATAACATTAAAGGTTTAATATTATACTAAGGAATAAACAGCACATAACGATATATAAAGCAGGCTTCAAGATGTTTACTTTTATGAAAATGCAACAGATGTTATAAAATTGCTGCCATCTGTGGTCCATCTAATAAAATGACTTAGAGTAGTTTAAGAGTAGGGATGAGCTTCGCGTTCGAGTCAAACCCATGTTCGACTCGAACATCGGCTGTTCGATCGTTCGCCAAATTGCGAACGTTATGGGCCGTTCGCGCCAAATTCGTGTGGTGCGTCACGGCCCATAATTCACTGCGGCATCGCAGTGCATTGCTGGCTGATGATTGGCCAAGCATGCACTATGAACCGCATGCTTGGCCAATCACACGCCGTCAGTAGAGAGAGCTGTAATTGACCAAAGCCAGGGTGGCTTTGGCCAATTATGGCTCAGGGGGTTTAGAACATGCCCCACACTATATAAGGCCGCCTGCACGGTGGCCCTGTGTAGTGTGTTCCAGCGTGCTTAGATAGACAGGGAGACAGTGTCATTTCATTTGAGTTAGTTAGATTAGACAGGACAGTCAGTGAGTTAGCTGCACTTACAGTGTATTGTGTATATATATGCATCCCAGGTGTTGTATATATATATATATATATATATATATATATATATATATATATATATATATATATACACACTGTATTCAGTTTAGCTAGATCCGTTCCTGTTATCTTCCTACTGACAGGCAGGCTTGTCTTGTTACAGTATTTACAGCTACCTGAAGAAAATTGCTGGTGTTCTTTTGATCCTATTAGTACCACAGTCAGGCAGCTAGACTATTTAGAGTTAGTGTAGTGCGTCCTCCTCACAGTGTTCAGTTAAAGCTACAAGTTAGTTTAGTGTGACCTCTGCACAGTGTTCAGCTAAAGCTACAAGTTAGGGTAGTGCGTCCTCCTCACAGTGTTCAGCTAAAGCTACAAGTTGGTGTAGTGCGTCCTCCTCACAGTGTTCAGCTAAAACTACAAGTTAGTGTAGTGCGACCTCTGCACAGTGTTCAGCTAAAGCTACAAGTTAGTGTAATGCGTCCTCCTCACAGTGTTCAGCTAAAACTACAAGTGTAGTGCGACCTCTGCACAGTGTTCAGCTAAAGCTACAAGTTAGTGTAATGCGTCCTCCTCACAGTGTTTAGCTAAAACTACAAGTGTAGTGCGACCTCTGCACAGTGTTCAGCTAAAGCTACAAGTTAGTGTAGTGCGTCCTCTGAACAGTGTTCAGCTAAAACTACAAGTTAGTGTAGTGTGACCTCTGCACAGTGTTCAGCTAAAGCTACAAGTTAGTGTAGTGCGTCCTCCTCACAGTGTTCAGCTAAAACTACAAGTTAGTGTAATGCGTCCTCTGAACAGTGTTCAGCTAAAGCTACAAGTTAGTGTAGTGCGTCCTCTGAACAGTGTTCAGCTAAAACTACAAGTTAGTGTAGTGCGACCTCTGCACAGTGTTCAGCTAAAGCTGCAAGTTAATATAGTGCGTCCTACTCACAGTGTTCAGCTAAAACTACAAGTTAGTGTAGTGAGAGCTCTGCACAGTGTTCACCTAAAGCTACCTGTCGAAGGTTGGTGGTGTTTTCCTGATCCTATCACTACCGCAGGCAGCTAAATAAGCTACAAGTTAGTTTTTTGCAAGCTCTGCACAGTGTTCACCTAAAGCTACCTGTAGAAGGTTGGTGGTGTTTTCCTGATCCTATCACTACCGCAGGCAGCTAAATAAGCTACAAGTTAGTTTTTTGTGAGCTCTGCACAGTGTTCACCTAAAGCTACCTGTAGAAGGTTGGTGGTGTTTTCCTGATCCTATCACTACCGCAGGCAGCTAAATAAGCTACAAGTTAGTTTTTTGCAAGCTCTGCACAGTGTTCAGCTAAAGCTACCTGTAGAAGGTTGGTGGTGTTCTCATACTACAGACAGGCAGTTGATTTTGCTAGCTGCAGTATCAGTATCCTAGCTCAGTGCAGCTACAGGCCATTAGTATGTCTGGAAGGCCAACAAGGAGAGGCAGACAGTCACAAGCCAATAAAAGAGGGCAAGCAGGCTCTGTGTTTAGAGGCAACAGTGCTGGTCATGGAGATGGTGCATCCTCATCAGCACGTGGTCATGGGACACGCTTGGCCTTTTTTTCGGCAGCTGGCCGTGTTGAGCCGCAACATGCGGAACACTTGGTCGAGTGGATGACCAAGCCGTCCTCATCCTCCTCATCCTCTCTCACCCATGCTCAGGGTACTTTGTCTGGCAAAGCAGCTGCCAATGCGCCCTCTTCCCTCGGCTCTATGGCATCAGTGACTCCTTCCCTAGCCCCACCATGTTCTCCTGAGGAGTCCCTCGAACTGTTTGACCACAGTGTTGGGTACATGCTCCAGGAAGATGCCCAGCGCTTAGAAGGCTCTGATGATGATACTGAGCTAGATGAAGGCAGTAACGTGAGCACGGACAGAGGGGGTGCCCAAGAAGGACAGCAATCTGGCAGTCATGCTCCCCCTGCTGCAGCATACTGCCAGGTTTGCTCCAGTGATGAGGAGGGAGGGGATGATGAGGTCACTGACTCAACATGGGTGCCTGATAGGAGAGAGGAGGAGGAGGCACATCACCAATGAGGCAGGATGCCCTCCAGAGGCCAGCCTAAGGGCAGCACACTGACTGCATCACACCCCAAAGCTCCGCATGTGCAGGGCGCTGCTGTCTCTGTGCGTTATTCCAAAAGTTCTTTGGTGTGGGCCTTTTTTGAGACGAGTGCATCAGATCGCACCGCTGCTATTTGCAACATATGTCTCAAGCGTATCTCGCGTGGCCAAAACATCTCCCGCTTGGGCACCACATGCTTGACCAGACATATGTTGACCTGCCATGCAGTTCATTGGCAAGCATATCTAAAAGACCCACACCAAAGAACAAAGAGGACCTCTCCTTGCTCCTCATCAGCTGAGATCTCCAACCCCACTATACCTTCAGTCCTCTCTGAGACCTGCACTGAGAGGAATGAAGGTGTAGAATTAGGTGTGTCACAGCCAAGTACTTGTGGGCAATCTGCTTTCGGTACACCGACGTCAGATTATAGCAGGCAAATTTCCCTGCCCCAGCTCCTGCACCACCAAAAGAAGTTCACTCCCAGCCATCCACATGTCCAGCGGTTGAATGCTAGCTTGGCAAAATTGCTAGCACTTCAACTGCTGCCTTTTCAGTTGGTAGACTCTGCCCCCTTCCGTGAGTTTGTGGAATGTGCAGTTCCTCAGTGGCAGGTACCCAAATGCCACTTTTTTTCACGGAAAGTGATTCCGGCTCCGATTCTGGACAGGGCGGTCAGCAGTAAGGTGCATATTACCACTGACTCATGGTCCAGCAGGCATGGACAGGGACGTTACCTAAGCAGGCCAAAAGATGCCATGCGGTGCTTGAGCTGGTGTGCTTGGGGGACAGGAGCCACACTGGGGCAGAGGTTCTGTCAGCTCTGCAGGGGCAGGTTCAGAGGTGGTTGACGCCACGCCAACTTAAGGCAGGAATGGTGGTTTGCGACAATGGCACCAACCTCCTCTCTGCCCTCTGACAGGGACAAATGACCAATGTGCCCTGTTTGGCTCACGTCCTTAACTTGGTGGTGCAGCGGTTCTTGGGCAGGTACCTGGGCTTACAGGATGTCCTGAGGCAGGCCAGGAAAGTCTGTGTGCATTTCCACCAGTCATATAATGCCAGTGCTCGGCTGGCAGACCTCCAAAAGGAGTTTAACCTGCCCAAGAACCGCCTAATCTGTGACATGCCCACCAGGTGGAACTCAAAGTTGGCCATGCTGCAGCGGCTGCACACGCAGCAGAGGGCCATCAATGAGTACCTGTGCGACTATGGCACCAGGACAGGGTCAGGGGAGCTTGTTTTTTCCCCATGCCAGTGGGCCATGATCAGGGATGCATGCACTGTCCTGTCACCATTTGAGGAGGCCACGAGGATGGTGAGCAGTGACAGTGCATGCATCAGTGACACTGTCCCCTGGTCCACCTGTTGGAGCACACCCTGCATGGAATAATAGACAGGGCACTTGAGGCAGAACAGAGGCAGGAAGAGGAGGACTTCCTTAGCTCTCAAGGCCCCCTTTATCCAGACAGTGTTTCTGCGTGCCCGCCGATCACACAGGAAGAGGACGAGGAGGAGGAGGATTGTGTCAGTATGGAGGTGGAGCCTGGCACTCAGCATCAGCAGCAGTCTTTAAGGGATCAGTCCCAAGAAACACATGCACGTACGTGGCTGGGAGGAGGTGGCTGCGGACCATGACGTCCTTAGTGACTCAGAGGACTCCGGACCGAATGCCTCAGGAAACCTACTCTGCATGGCCTCCCTGATCCTGCAAAGCCTGCATAAGGATCCTAGTATTCGTGGTATCAAGGAGAAGGACCAATACTGGCTGGCAACCCTCCTTGATCCACGTTACAAGGGTAAGGTTGCGGGCCTTATCTTGCCATCGCAGAGGGAGCAGAGGATGAAATATCTTTGGGAGGCCTTGCAGAAAGGTCTGTGCGACGCGTTCCCAGAGACTGGGAGGTTACAAACTCCTGTTTCTGGACAACGTGTTGCTGAGGCTTCGGTCAGTCAAAGAAGGAGTGGTGGAGAATGTGGCCGTCTGACCGATGCTCATGATCGGTTCCAGCAACCATCGCCAGCGTCTGTTTTACATGGTGCAGGAATACCTAGGGGCAAGATCTGACTTGGACACTTTTCCCACCGAAAATCCTCTGGGTTACTGGGTCTTGAGGATGGATCACTGGCCAGAGCTTGCACAGTATGCAATTGAGCTACTGGCCTGTCCTGCATCCAGCTTTCTTTCAGAACGTACATTCAGTGCTGCTGGAGGCTTTGTAACCAATCACAGGGTGCGTCTGTCCACCGACTCGGTCGATCGACTAACCTTCATAAAAATGAATCAGTCTTGGATCACCACCAGCTACCAAGCACCTGATGCTGATGTAACTGAATAATTTTTTTTGAAATCTCAGATCCCTTCAAAGACTGCCTATGCTGATGCTGAGTGACTATCCTGAGTAATTATCCTCTTCTTCCTCAATGATAGCTTGTAAGAACATTTTTGGTTCTGGGCGCCACCACCAGTGCCTAAGGCCCAATTTTTCAGCCCCTGTTTAACAGGGGCGTGTATTTACAATTTTTGATGCAATACTTTGCAGCAGGGCTTGTTTCTGTGTTCCAACTAGAGTATCTGTGAGGGGTTGCAGTGTTGTGGCACCAGCACCAGTGCCTAAGGCCCAATTTTTCAGCTTCTGTTTAACAGGGGCGTGTAATTACAATTTTTGATGCAATACTTTGCAGCAGGGCTCGTTCCTGCGTTCCAACTAGAGTATCTGTGAGGGGTTGCAGTGTTGTGACACCAGCGCTAGTGCCTAAGGCCTAATTTTTCAGCCCCTGTTTAACAGGGGCATGTAATTACAATATTTGATGCAATACTTTGCAGCAGGGCTCGTTTCTGCATTCCAACTAGAGTATCTGTGAGGGGTTGCAGTGTTGTGGCACCAGCACCAGTGCCTAAGGCCAAATTTTTCAGCCCCTGTTCAACAGGGGCATGTAATTACAATTCTTGATCTAATATTTCACAGCAGAGCCCGTTTATGCGCCCACCAAGAGTGAGTGAGGACTTACAGTGTTGTGGCACTAGTACCACCACCACCAAAGGCCCAATTTTTCTGCCCCTGTTCAACAGGGGCATGTAATTACAATTCTTGATCTAATATTTCACAGCAGGGCCCTGTGAGGGCTTACAGTGTTGTGGCCACAACAACACCTAAGGCCCAAATTTCTGTTGAGTATATAGGGCAGGCCCCTACTTTCAAACATCCAACTTACAAATGACTCCTACTTGCAAACGGAAGGAGACAACAGGAAGTGAGATGAAATCTACCCCTAGGAAGGAAAATTCTCTCCTGTAAGAGTTTAAATGGGAAAAACGTTTCTTCTTTCCACTGATGCTTCATCACCAATCCTTGTTTCACAAAAAACTCCAAATTTTCAAAAAACATTTGTCATTGGGACAAAAAGTGAGGTGAAATCTTCTGAAGAGGAGCACAGACAGCAAAACAAATGTCACAGGGGTGATAACCCTTCCCTATGTTTTCCAAAAAGCTTAAAATAGATTTTTTGGCTGGAGCTAAACACGTTAAAAATGTACCAGTTCAAAATTACAAACAGATTCTACTTAACAACAAACCTACAGTCCCTGTCTTGTTTGCTCCGCCTGTATACTGCTGTTCAGAGTATATAGGGCCTGGTGGCCCCACGCCTTTCCTTTTTTTAATTTAGGTGCGGGGTTCCCATTAATATCCATACAAGACCCAAAGGGCCTGGTAATGGACTGGGGGGTACCCATGCTGTTTGTCTCACTGATTTTCATCCATATTGCCAGGACCCGACATTACATTAAAGCCGCAAGCAAAAAAAATTACATTTTGTGCAGGGACTGTTCTAAGCACGGGGAAACGCGCGCCACTTTACAGGCATACTATAGACACCCCCCGGTATGATATTTAAAGGAATATTGCACTTTTTTTTTTACTTTAAGCTTCATTAAAATCACTGCTCCCGAAAAAACTGCCATTTGTAAAAGTTTTTTTTGCATTGACGCATGTCCCCTGGGGCAGGACCCGGGTCCCCAAACCCTTTTTAGGACAATACCATGCAGATTAGCCTTTAAAATGAGCACTTTTGATTTCGAACATTCGAGTCC
Source organism: Aquarana catesbeiana (assembly GCF_042186555.1). Taxonomy (NCBI): domain Eukaryota; kingdom Metazoa; phylum Chordata; class Amphibia; order Anura; family Ranidae; genus Aquarana; species Aquarana catesbeiana. The sequence continues at coordinate 648,160,502 of NC_133324.1, forward strand.
CATAGACGTCAATGGGGTTCTACCGTTCGTGCGAATTTTCGGTTCGTTCGCAGGTTCTGGTGCGAACCGAACCGGGGGGGGGGGGGGGGTGTTCGGCTCATCCCCATTTAAGAGTAGGGTTTTTCCAAACAAAACTATATATTCATATGTTCTTATCCATTTACTAATCAATTTGCACTTTCTAAATAGTCTTCACAAAATATGCACATTTCAGCACTTTCATATTAAAGCTAAACTCTAAGCTAATGACCAAACACAAAGATCAAGTACTGTCAATCGCTACACATTTGGAAATTGGAACAAATAACTCCCCATAAAGTGAGGAACATAAGTAGCAAAATAATCACTAATAATCGCACATAGCTCCAAATGTGTATAGTTAATTAATACTACAAGCTACTTGTGTGCTTCATGCCACTGTGAACCAATTGTACCAAATGTGTAATAATTTATTACTACTATTAGCAATTAATCTTTAGTGATTTTAGTAGCCTGATCATGCTACTAAAAATCACTCGTGTGCACCTACCCTTACACAGGGGGAAACCTGACTTTACTGATGCCAACCACTTCAGCCCCAGAAGGATTTATCCCCTTCCTGACCAGAGCATTTTTTGATTTGGCACTGCATCGCTTTAGCTGACAATTGCGTGGTCGTGCAATGTTGTACCCAAGCAAAATTTTTTTACCACAAATAGAGCTTTCTTTTGGTGGTATTTTATCACCTCTGCGGTTTTTATTGTTTGCGCTATAAACAAAAAAAGGTCGACAATCTTGAAAAAAAGCAATATTTTTTTACTTTTTGCTATAATAAATATCCCCCCAAAAAATATTTTAAAAAATCATTTCTTCCACAGTTTAGGCCGATATGTATTCTTCTACATATTTTTGGTTAGAAAAAAATCGCAATAAGTGTATATTGTTTGGTTTGCACAAAAGGTATAGCGTCTACAAAATAGGGGATAGATTTATGGCATTTTTATTATTATTTTTTTTTTACTAGTAATGGCAGCAATCTTTTATCGGAACTGCTACATTATGACGGACAGATTGTACACTTTTGACACTATTTTGGGACCATTGACATTTATACATACATCAGAGCTACAAATAGCCACCGATTACTGTATAAATGACACTGGCAGGGAAGGGGTTAAACACTAGGGGGTGATCAAGGGGTTAAGTGTGTTCCCTGGATGTGTTCTAACTGTAGGGTGGATGGGCTCACTACAACATGACAAAGATCACTGCTCCCGATGACTGGGAGCAGTAGATCCCTGTCATATCACTAGGCAGAACAGGGAAATGCCTTGTTTACATCTCCCCGTTTTGCCTCTCCAATCGCAGGCCGCCAGCATCGAGTTTGAGGGACCCGCGGAGCTTGGCGGGCTCACACGAATGCCCGCTAGGCAGCAAATTTAAAGGGACGTACAGGTACACCTGTTTGCCTGCCCGTGCCATTCTGCCGACATCAATCGGCTTGTGGTGGTCGGCAAACGGTTAAGTAATACAGGTTTTGTCCCTGTCCCCAGCCTGTGATTGGACAAGGAAGAAGCAGCAGCAGACTAATGAACTCATCTCTCCCTCTCTCTCTCATGTCACTCTGTTCTCTCCTGGTATCCGCATGTTTCTTGTTTTCAAGTGACTGCTGAAGAACAACTGAATACCTTATTGTGTTGCTCCTCCTTTTGCCAGTTCTGCTGTACAGGGAACGTACTCTATTATGTGTGGTTCTTATATTGTCAGCACTATCTAGTGGCCACAATATGTTTTTGTTTCTTGATTGGGGTATCTCTAGAAAACAAAATACATTATGGCCAGTATGTGGAGCTGCTAATAAAGGAACTGCACATATTAGAGAAAAAAGTGTCAATTTTTAGCCTGTTGGTGCTAATGTTTTTCAGGAACATTTTATTCATAGACACCTTAATCACTTGCCGACCGCCGCACGCCGATGTACGTCCCTACTTTGGGGACTGATATCGTTGTTATGGCAGCAGCTAGCTGCCATAACCCTGGTATCCCTGTGTTCGGCCGGCAGTCGGCTACGAGATAAAAGTGGTCTCTGTAGCAGATTCACAGCGAGATCACTTTTATCGGTAGCGGGAGAGGGCCCCCCCTCCCCCCGCAATCCGGTGCCCTCCACCACTTACCGGAGCCGTCGGCAGCAGTGGTGGTGATCGCGTCTGTCCCCTGGGCTGACATGGAGACGAGTGAGGGGAAGATGGCCCCCACCTGTCTTCATGACACTGCAGGGCGAAAGCGACGTCAAAAGTCACTTCCGCCCATAGCTCTTAAAGGGCCAATTTATTTTTTACATTTTTTTAAATGACAATTTTTTTTTTTATTGCATTTTAGTGTAAATATGAGATCTGACGTCTTTTTGACCCCGATCTCATATTTAAGAGGTCCTGTCATGCTTTTTTTCTATTACAAGGGATGTTTACATTCCTTGTAATAGGAATAAAAGTGACACTTTTCTTTTAAAAACAGTGTAAAAATAAAAAGTAAAAGGTAAAATAAATAAGAAAAAAAATTTTTTTATTAAACACGCCCTGTCCCGCCGAGCTCGCGTGCAGAAGCAAACGCATACATGAGTAGCGCCTGCATATGAAAACAGTGTTCAAACCACACATGTGAGGTATCGCCACGATCTGTAGAGCAAGAGCAATAATTCTAGCCCTAGACCTCCTCTGTAATGCAAAACATGCAACTGGTAGGATTTTTTAAATGTCACCTATGGAGATTTTTAAGGATAAAAGTTTGTCGCCATTCCACGAGCTGGCGCAATTTTGAAGCGTGACATGTTGGGTATAAATTTACTCAGTGTAACATTATCTTTCACAATATAAAAAAAATTGGGCTAACTTTACTGTTGTCTTATTTTTTAATTCAAAAAATGTATTTTTTTTTAAAAAGTGCGCTTGTAAGACCGCTGCGCAAATATGGTGTGACAGAAAGTATTGCAACGACCACCATTTTATTCTCTAGGATGTTAGAAAAAAAATGTATAATGTTTGAGGGTTCTAAGTAATTTTCTAGCAAAAAAAAACTGTTTTTAACTTGTAAACATCACATCTAAAAAAGAGGCCCGGGCTTAAAGTGGTTAATTATTTTTTTTTAATGAACATATATAAGTAGGAAATTGTATTTTTTTAATCTGTTTGGACATTTACAGATCAAAAAAAAATAGTAGTGGATGTACATGGTTAAGGGCACAAAACAGGCCACATTTCACTTTACTGATGCCAGAACAATTTTCAATGTATTTGGTTTCATTGCTATGGATACTGCACTATTGCATTTGACTTTTTTGAGCTTCTTATTTTTTTAAGGCTAGATTCACATCTATGTTGCGGCTGTTGTGTTTATCTGGTACGTTTTGTGGAGCATTTCGCGTTTTTGAACACATGGCGGGTCATTTACGAAAGGCAAATCCACTTTGCACTGCAAGTGCACTTGAAAGTGCACTGAAAGTGCACTTTCAAGTGCAGTCGCTCTAAATCTAAGGGGTAGATCTGAAATGAGTGGAAGCTCTGCTGGTTTTATCATCCTTGCATGTCCCCCTCGGATCTACAGCTACTTTACTTCCAAGTGCGCTTTCAGTGCACTTTCAAGTGCATTTGCAGTGCAAAGTGGATTTTCCTTTAGCAAATACCCCCCCATGGTTTTATGGTTTTGATGTGTTTTTGATGAATTTTGCAGAATTTTTTTTGGTAAATAGGAAAGTATGACAGCTCAGTTCAAGGGGTAAAACTTTGATGCAACTTTGATTCAACTTTGATGTGACTTTACACTCTCTGGCACTCAAATAGCATCAAAGTAGTGCAGAAACCTTTATCCTTTATGTGCCCAAAGTCATGTGTTAGGGTAAGGGTTAAGGGCTAGGATTAGGGTTAAGGGCGGGGGTTAGTGTTAGGGGCTAAAGTTAGGGTTAAGGATTAGAGTTCGATTTTAGAATGAGGGTTAGAGTTAGGGTTAGGCTGAGGGATAGGGTTAGCGGTAATCATTAAGGTTAGGGGTCACCGTTAGGATTAGTGTTCTAACCCTATCAATTACCACTAACCCTAACAATTTATGAACGGCAAATTGCACTTGGAAGTGCAGAATGCTGTAAATCTGAGGGGTAGATCTGAAATGAGCGGAAGCTCTGCTGATTTTATTATCCAATCATGTGCAAGCTAAAATGCTGTTTTTTATTTTACATGCATGTACCCCTCGCATCTACAACTAGTGCACTTTCAGTGCAATTTTAAGTGCACTTTGCACTTGTAGTTTGCACTTGTAGTGCAAAGTGGATTTGCCTTTAGTAAATAACCCCCTTAGTCTTCTTGAAAGAAAAGAACTCCCACCGCAACCTATGGGTCTCAAAACAAATACCGTTTGAAGCAATGATGTAAAGGTTTAGAATGTATGGAAGGATCAGAGTGACTATCCTTTATGCCTAGCAACAAACTTGTACTTCTGTTGCCAAGGGAAGAGAAGCATTTTTCTAAACCAACAACTTGATTCAAAGAGAGGTAAAATTTACTAGTATGTGTTGTTGCCTTCCCCTTCTGAAGAATGTAACTCAAAGGGAGGTAAGAAGAACTGATGCATTTTTAACATTAACATGAAGGGGGTCATTTACTATAGTGCTGCAACGCTAATTAGCGCTAATTACAGAGAATTAGTGCTAATTAGCGCTAAAACAGTATTCACTATATTGCTGGTAAAAAAAATACTCCCAAAATCAAATTTACTATAGTTCCCTGAAAACAAATAGCGCCCAAACCCTTATGCCTCGTACACACGATCGGACATTGATCGGACATTGCGACAACAAAATCCATGGATTTTTTCCGACAGATGTTGGCTCAAACTTGTTTTGCGTACACACAGTCGCGCAAAGTTGTCAGAATTTCCGATCGCCAAGAATGCGGTGACGTACACCCCGTACGACGAGTCTAGAAAAGGCCAGTTCAGAACCAAGCGCGGCACCCTTTGGGCTCCTTTTGCTAATCTCGTGTTAGTAAAAGTTTGGTGAGAGACGATTCGCGCTTTTTCAGACTCGTGGTTTTCAGATCGTTTTCTGCTGTTCAGTTTGTGCTTGTGGGTTTGTATCTGCTCTTCAGTACGTGCAGCAAGTGACGCGTGACTCTTGTCATTCTGTTCTTGTTCGCTCGTTACTGTTTTTCAGATCGCTCTTCACAGGTCTTGCTGTTCTTCAGTGCATTCTGTTACTTCGTTCTGAGCAGCCGACCATTTTCTAGCCATGTTGCGTATACCTACTCCTTCGTGCTGTGCGGGGGCTTGGTGTTGGGGTCCTGACCTTGACACAAGTCCAGTCTATGAACAGGGTGGGGAGGAGTTCATGGACCAAGAATTGGTTGCTTCAGAGTGACCAGTTCTGTCATATGCCTTTGCTCCGTGAGATCCGTGAGAATAATCCTGATGATTTCAGGAACTTTCTCCGGATGACGGACCCCATATTTCACAGTTTCTTGGCTTTGCTGACCCCTTATATTAGCAGGCAGGATGCCTGCATGAGGCAAGCCATCACTCCGGAGCAGAGGATCGTTGCCACCCTGCGGTACTTGGCGACGGGGAGAAACCTGCAGGACTTGAAGTTCTCGACAGGCATCTCCCCCCAGGCTCTGGGGATCATTATCCCAGAGACCTGGTCTGCCATCATACAGGTCCTGCAGAAGGAGTATATTAAGGTAAGATTTTTATCCTTTAATATCACATTTTATTGTATTTAATGTTTGATAATGTATTGTATCTCTTTCCTCATTCCCTAATTACCATGATTAGAATATGCTGTGAATGTCCCCTTTGTCCTCATTCATGCTGGATTTTTATATAATTATTTTTTGTCCTTCATACATGGTCTCCTGCCCTATATTCACCTCATGTAGTCCCTTAACAATGTATTTTATCATCTCCATAGTAGTGCTTTACCCCAAACACCCCTAAAATGTTTTGAAATGTGATTGGTGCTTCAAATTCAGGCAGAGTGCCAGAGCCTTTTTTTGGGGGTCCCCAAATCATTTGGAACCCTCCCTCCCCCCAACTGCTAAGTCAGCTGATAACAATTCTCTGTCTATCCTCAATCATCTATCTGCTGACTTTGCCAAACCCATACACACTATACCCATCTCTTTTGTGCTCAGATTTATGGATGAATTCCCCAAAGCATGTAGTGCAAGGGCCTGCCTGTATACTTTCAAACAGTACTGTTTAAAGTTTGGGTATCCTATTATTATTTTGATAGGTAATAGAAGAATGTCCAAATGTGCTTAAATGTGTACAATGTGTATTTATATCTTTGTATTATGACACTTCTTACCTGTCCAATGGGCTGCCAATAGTGTAACTAAGGAGGGGCTGTTCAAAGTAATACACATTATATAGGAATTCATCTCTCAATGAAGTGGAGAGGGTTACCTGTCCAAGAGTCCCCCCCCCCTATAATGTTAGAAATGGCCCATGAGAGGGGGGAGGGGGAATCTGATAGGTGTACCTTATACTTTGGTCTTAAAAAATTCCCATAAATAAATGGTATCTTGGTGTTGGCCAAGACTGTTTGTGTCTAATCTGCTTTCCATGTTGCAAAAAGACTAATTTTTTTTTTTTACTCCACAGTTTCCTTCCACGCCACTGGAATGGCAGACTGTGGCCTCCCACTTTGCCCAGCGGTGGGACTTTCCTAACTGCGGATGGGGCAAATGATGGGAGACACGTCCACATCATCCCACCACCCAACTCGGGGTCGTACTATTATAATTATAAGGGGTTCAATAGTATTGTGATGTTGGCGGTGGTGTCGGCTACTTATGAATTTCTGTATGTGGACGTGGGGAAGAATGAAGAAGTCTGATAGTGGAGTCTTCACCCAGATGGAGTTCTACAGGCATCTCCAGAATGGCAGCTTGCCACCTCCAGAAGACAATGTGGAAGGACTCCCATTCATCTTCGTTGCGGATGAAGCTTTTGCACTGGGGGACCATCTTATGCGGCCATTACCGATGAGGACCCTCACCCCGGACCAGAGGGTTTTTAATTACCAGCTGGCCAGAGCCAGAAGAGTGGTGGAGAGCACGTTTGGAATCATGGCCAGCAGGTTCCGCCTATTTCTTACACCCATACATATGGCGGAGTACAAACTGAATCACATTATCCTGGCATTCTACACAACTTTTTACGGCAACATTCTGCCAACTATGCTAGCTCAGTTGGGCCTGAGGCTGGAATTCAAAATGAACCAACCCTGACGGCGCTTGAAAGTGGCCTTCCTGGCTTGCCCCCCCTGAGTGCCCGTGATGTCCGGCTAAGATACCTTGAATTCTTTGCAGGTAGTGGGGCTATCAATATGCCAGACAATGTGTAAAACCTTTTTCAAATAAAGAAAAAAAAATAAGCAAATCTTTGGTGACATTTACTGCTTGTGTTTGTTTTAGCTGACCCTGACAGAAATGTGGTGAGTCCTGAAAATGGCGTGATTGTGTAACGTTACAAAGCACTGTTGGGTGTTATTTACTAAAGGCAAAGACACTTTGCACTACAAGTGCACTTGAAACTGCACTTGTAGTGCAAAGTGGATTTGCCCTTAGGAAATAACACCCATTGTCACAGAAAACAGCAATTAGAACACCACAAAAGTGTTGTAGCGTTGAGACAATAATCCACACATTCTTGATTATCAATCTTTTTAATACCTGCACAATCACATGTGCATTTAGAAAAGGTTTTTAAAACAAACCAACATGTTTGTTGTATAACAATTTTTGGGGTCACATTAGAAAAAGTAGAAATGTCCATTTAAGATAAAACAGGCATGTTTAAAACCAACCAGAAAGACACAAATCTTGAACTTACAAAGTTCACATTTGGTAGAACTTGAAGGCAATATCAGACATGAGTATTTACAAACTGTGTTTGATATTGCGTTCAATGAAGTGAAGTCACCCCCGGAAAAGCCAAATTTTGAAGATGCACACAAATAGCCGAATGTCAACATGTGCTACCTGCCATCACGGGGGATCAAGGGACATGTTTTGGGGGTGCAACCCCTTCCTCTCAGCTACATTATTATTGAGGAAGGGGTTGCACCCCCAAAACGCGTCCATTGATCTCCTGTGATGGCAGATAGCACATGTTGACACACTGTGTGCCTCTTCAAAATTTGGCTTTTCTACAATTTGACAAAAAATGTTTAATAATTGTAGCACACCAAAAAACAAAGGGATTTGGAGGGGTTTTAAACTCTCCCCAAAACATCAATGATGTTCTTTTTTTTTGAATAACATCATTAATGTTTTTCTTGATGTTTTCCAAGTCCCTATTACACCCCATGATCTCCCCGATCAGGATCTGTGCACTTTCCGAGGTGAAATGCCCTGGATCCACAACATCACGATCACCTAAAAAGATAGAAACCAAAAAAAAAACATGTATTATAAATATGCCGGCATCCATCTCTTACCTGAACCTGTTGTGGTGCCAATTTCCACCACGTCTTCTTCCTCCTCCTGCTCTGCGTTGCTCTGCGTTGCTTGGGTGGATTTCCCCTTCTTCCAGAGTTGGGGTGTCTCTGGTCTCCTCGGATGAGGGGTGTCCTCCGAGTCTTTTCTCCCCTATGTAAAAAAAAATGGTTATACTTAGCACACAGATATTTGATGGCAGAACTATAAATATGAAACATTGCTTAGAAGTGGGGTACAATTGCCTGTTATGGCAGAGTTCCAAGATGTCGAATTTTTAGTGTCCTTTGTCAAGCTTCAATACTTTACCTGTTTTGTACAAGCTTCACAGATGGAGACACCCCTATAGTATCCACTGGAGCACCTGTGTGGGCCCCCTAATAAAAAGGGTGTTCTTGTGTCCCACACTAGTGCTCCAGCATCCAGATGTGTAACCAGCTGCTGAGTGTCCTCTCCTTACACAGAATCTATTTTGCATTTCATTCTAGTAACAAACACATCTACACAACCAAATTAGTTTCAGACAAGTAGGCCCTAAAAAATGTGGGAAAATGCATATGGCCCAAACAATGGTGTTTCTAGGCCGCACGAAAAATGTTTGATACGAACGAATAATGTGCCCATGAACATGAAAGTTCACATTTAGAAATGGATAACAGTTAAGAAAAGCACATGGAGCAGCACGAACGTAATAAACATAAAAAGAATCGGAACACAGGACAACTATTTACTTTTTTGCAGCACTCTCCGGATCTTTCTGTACTGCTCATGCTCTCTTAATTTGAGGTCCGACCACCGCTCTGACATTGGGGTTGGGGTAAGGTCCATACTTCCCGTCATAGTCGGCCTTCTTCAGGATGTCCACCATCTCCAACATCTCCCCAAAGGACATATTTGATGCCTTAAATTGTCTCCTTCTGGATCCAGACGTTTCTGGCTCCAGGCTTTCCTCCCCCTCCTCCTCGTTGCTATAATTAGCACGCACCTGCTGTGTCTCCGCCATGTGCTCTTCCCCCACTTCGCCGAACGAAAAGGGGCAGGGAATAGACTAGAAAGAACGTCAGGGGCAGGCGGAGTTACATGCATGCGCAGTGTGTATAAAGCGTAACACGCGTGCGTAGTACGTACGATCTGTGAGCGGAGGAAGGAGCATCGGAGGCGCCGATCGTGAGAACGAAGGTAAGATCTAAACTTGGGCCTATACTGCTTCTAGATTGAGGCCTATATTGTAACAAGATTAGGAGAGTTTTGCCTGACATTAGGGTTTGTCTCGTGTTGTGTTTTGCTGATAAAATGGATGGCTTCAATGACCACAACTTCCTCCCCCTGTTCATAGACAAGTACAGGGAGCTGCCCTGTCTGTGGCAGGTGAAACATCCTCATTATAATAATAAACAAAAGAGGCAGCGCTGGAGAAACTGCTGGAGTTTGTGAAGCCGGTGGTCCCCACGGCAACCATCCCCTATTTAAAAAACAAAATTGGTGGCCTGAGGAGCACTTATCTTAGGGAGCACAAGAAGGTCACGGATTCCCAGAGATCAGGAGCAGGAGCAGATGACGTTTATGTCCCCAGGCTGTGGTACTATGAGAGACTGTGATTTCTGTCAGACCAGACTGAAGTCAGGGAATCCCTCTCAACCCTTCCTTCCACTCTTCCTTCCACCCCAGCTGAGGCTTCCGATGTCCAACCTGGGACTTCCAGGCAGGAAGAAGTGGAGGAGCCCAAATGGAGTCAGGTATAGAATTCTTCTACAGATTTCTGGTCAATAAATAAATGATCTTTAGTAGATGTTATTATTGATCACTAATTGCTGATTTTAGAAAGTGTTTTACATATCAATAGACAGTAGTGGCCAAAAATAATTGGGACAAGAATGAAAAATGCTGGGCTCAGAAGGATAGTCTGTTATATTTGTGAACATTCAATCATTCAATTTGCAACAGTCATGTGATGAAAATTGTGTGTGATTGATGAAGAAAAAACTAAAACTATGTCCCTTTTTCATACACAGGAAGACCTCAGCCAGGACGAGGCTGTGGAATGTGCCACACAGGAGGAGGCTGTGGAATGTGGCAGCCAGGACTAGGCGGGGCTAAGTGGCAGCCAGGAGAAGCCTGGGATCAGTAGGAGCCTGACCGAATCGCAGGTTCCTCCCCTCCACCTTCCATACAAAAGACCCAGGAAGGGGAGTCACGTTCAGGATTCAGCGCTCAGGCTCATTCAGGAGGCTTCTGCGTCCCTCAGAGCCTTACCCACTCCTGAAGAGGCCTTTGCCTGCATGGCTGCCACCAAACTGAAGGGCATGCAGGAGGGTCAATGCCTCATGTGTGAGAGTCTTCTTTATAAAGTCCAAACTAAGGGGATGAGTGGCGAAATCACACCCAATACCGACGTGATTGAGTTGGACCATCCTCCTCCTCCTGCTGCCACAACTCCATCACCACAGCCACGGCATGGAAGGAAGCGTGGAAGGAAGACCAGAGAGTGATGACCTGGGTTCAGTCTGGTCTGGCAAAAGATGCAGTCTCTTGTATGACCACAGCCTGGTGACACAGATGTCATCTGCTGCTTTCCGGATCTCTGGGACTTCTGGACCAGACTGCACTCCCTTAGATATGGACTCCTCAGGCCACCAATTTTGCTGTAAAATAATTGATGTGTGCCCTGGGGGCCAAAGGCTTCACCAATTTCTTCTGTTTCTCCAGCGTTGCCTCCCTCTTTGTTTGGTTGTGAGCCCTTAATAAAGGAATTTTTGTTTTAATTATACTCGCCTATGTGTGTTTTCCTTCAAAAAAAACAGTTTGTTGGTGAGGAGGCAGGTACATTTCAAAATACAATGTGAAATTAACAAGGGACACCAACACCAAACAATCTCCTTGAGATTAAATAATACAAGATATCAATGGTGTTGTGGTAACTTGACACACAAAACACACACAAAAATATTATTGAGTAAAAACCAAAAAAAAAGAAAAAAAAAACAGCCTTGAAAAAAATACAAACACCAACAAAAAAAAAAATAATAAACAGCCTTAAAAAAAAATTTTAAAAAATTAAAAACAACCAAAAAAAAATTGGTCAGATGTGACAAATCAAAATATATTGAGGGAATCCCAATAAATAATAAAGAAATAAGTTTGTGAGAAGTCTGTGTGAATATGAGCAGCAAAACTACTTAATTCTTCTCACATTATAAAGATGAACAGAGTGCGCTGTATTAAACTATTTAAAACATTGCAGCGTGAAGAAAGTGCTGTATCCATTCCGAACGCTCATTTTACCAGACCGAGTTGTTCCGTCTCGGAATTTCTTCTGAGCATGCGTGGCACTTTGTGCGTCGGAACTGGCCACACACGGTCGGAATTGACGCAATCGGATTTTGTTGTCGGAAAATTTTATAGCCTGCTCTCAAACTTTGTGTGTCGGAAAATCCGATAGAAAATGTCCGATGGAGCCCACACACGGTCGGAATGTCCGACAACACGCTCCGATCGCACATTTTCCGTCGGAAAATCCGACCATGTGTACGTGGCATTAGTCTGCTAAAACCTGGAGAATAATGTTTAGAGCATGACATAATTGCCTAAATGGTACTGAAATATGCGGAATATTGTTTAATGATAATCTGCTTTTAAACTGTGTGAAAAAAGGGTTTCTACACTGAAATATATTTAAAACTCTGTATAACTAGGTGCCAACACAACTTAGCATGCCCAGACCTGCAAACAGCTCTCATTTTAGCTCCCATGGCTTTTTTACTAGACGCTATAGTAAATACCAAAATTAGCGCTGGCCTAAAATGCGTTTTTGAGAATGAAAATCGGTCCTATTATAGTCCAATGCAAGTTTCATCCATTGGGGGTTATTTACGAAAGGCAAATCCACTTTGCACTACAAGTGTACTGCAAGTACACTTGAAAGTGCACTGAAAGTGCACTTGAAAGTGCAAATTGCTTTAGATCTGAGGGAAAGATCTGAAATGAGGGGAAGCTCTGCTAATTTTATCATCCAATCATGTGCAAGCTAAAATGCTGTTTTTTATTTTCCTTGCATGTCCCCCTCAGATCTACAGCGATTGCACTTCCAAATGCACTTTTAGTGCACTTTCAAGTGCACGTGCAGTGCACTTGTAGGGCAAAGTGGATTTGCCTTTCTTATGTAGCGCTGGTAGATTTTTAATCTACCGCTTATAGGTAAATCTTGTGGGTTACTTGTTAGGTGAAGTTAGATTTGCCTCTGTTCCAGCTTGGCTGAGTTGCGTGTAGTTCCACACTGTGCCGGTGGGTGTCGTTGTCACCATGGGCTGGTGTTGGAAAGGCAATGTGTTGAAGCGTGTGGGTGTTCCTCTGTCCTGGAGACAACTCGGTGGAGGTGGTCCTCCGAGTTGCATTCTGGGAGAGGGTATTTATGGGACAGACGCCATGTTTAGGGGTTCGTTTTCAGCCACCTGCTGGCCCTCCTGGCCGACAGGTATGCTTTGAGAGTGCCACCTCGTGGTCCTCCGCTCCAGAGGCCCACGCCGCTGTGGCGTGTGGGTGGGCCCAGAAGCCTGTCTGGGGCCTACCACAGCAGCAGAGGAATGGTCCTGAGCTGTCTATCCTGAGTGAAGAAGCTGGACAACCGAGGAGATCCCAGGGGAGGACCCGTCTTGGAAGGATCATGCAGAGTACTGGTCTGGAGAGGGGCCTGGTGACTCGGTTGGAGGACGTATCCTGAAGTAGTCTTACTGCATAGTACTGCCGGGTTGGCTTAAAGGTTCAAGTACTGTGTCTGACATTCATCACAAACCAATACATCCTGTGGCAGAGGATCGTACGGGTTTTATTCCAAACAAGTCTGTGGCAGGGACTTTTGTTCGTGCTACGTACTGGCTGCTAGGCAAGTGAGAGAGGCCTATCCAGGCGGGCAAAGATTGAATCCGACAAGGGGAGTGCATTCCATTACAAGTGTTCAATTCCAAAGAATGTTCTAAAGGATACTAAGGAAAGGTATTTGAGCTTCCCTGCAACTTTCCTTCTGCCTCTTTCCTGCTACTTCCTTTATTATTTGTTCATTAAAGCATTGGAAAATATACTGAAGTGTTTGGTGCCTACATCGTCCAGAGGTAAACCCAATGGGACCCTATACCCGGTGCCAGTGAAACAGAGGTATCGAGAGTGAAGGTAACAGCCCGCTTTAAAGCAGCAGCTCCACTGAGAGTTAGTGCTACACTTAAATAACCCCCACTGTGCTGGCAATTAAAAAGTTAACTGGCAGTCTCTAAAAAAAAAAAATGTATCAATTGCTTAGCTCTGTGTCTAGAGGTTGTTTGTAAAGCACAGGCAGCTTTCTGTATCCCTTGATCAAGAAGGTATTATAAGCAGACTTCAGGTTGGCATGTAGTAATGCAGACAACTTCTACTGTATAAATGTACAATGTACAAATTCACTTGTATAAGCATCCCATTAGGCAATAGGGATGTGTGATTAGTTTCGCACGAATCGAACATTCGTACGAATTTCCGTAAATTCGTACACTCGGGAGGATCCGAAATACGAATTTCTATGTTTCCGAATTTTATATGAAATACGAAATTTTGTTTACGAATTTCGGATCCAAATTCTTTTACAACGGAAACGTGACTGTTATTTTGTTGACCAATCAGAGGTTTTCTTCTGCTGCTGAGTGAGGGTTGGGAAAATTACCTTTTTTAATATGGGAGTGGGAGTGAGACTGGTATTGGTAGTCGATGGGAGATTCAGAATCAGACAAAATAAGAATGTTCGTTAATATTGTTTTATTATTGTCATAATAATTACAATTATTCCTTATGATGAAGTTAAAAACCCAGGAAGTCAAGTCAGCACAGCACAGGGATGGTGGGAGGCCCTCATAATGAGCACAGCAGGGGTACAGCCCCAGGAGCAAGTCAGCACATTGAGAAAGGTATATTTTTGCCTTTAAATTCATCATAAAGAATGTTCGTAATTGTGACGAAAAGTTAACGAACCTAACGAAAATTCGTATTTCGTACGAATTGAAATTGAATTTCGGACATGAATCATGAAATACGAACTAACGGCTAATACGAAAGGGAACGGAACGAAAGAAAACACATTTATTATGGCAAACATGTCTATTAGGCAATCACTGTAGCACTGGTAATGTAGGCTGTGGATGTGGTTTTGTAATTAGCATACAGGCTTGTATGACAAGGACTACACTGTCTTAACCACTTATCCTCTGGAAGGTTTACCCCCCCATGACCAGGTCATTTTTTGTAATACAGCACTGTGTTAGTTTAACTGACAATTGCGTGGTCATGCGACGCTGTACCCAAAAACAAATGCACGTCCTCATTTTCCAACAAATTGAGCTTTCTTTTGGCGGCATTTGATCACCTCTGTGGTTTTCATTTTCTGTGCTATAAACAAAAAAGACCGACAATTATGACAAAAAACAATAATATTTCCTCCTTTCTGATATAAAACATATCCAATAAAAAAAATTTAAAAAAAAACAAATTTCTTCATCAATTTAGGCCAATATGTATTCTGCTACATGTTTTTGGTAAAAAAAAAAATCCCAAAAGTTATAGTGTCTACAAATTACGGGATAGATTTATGGAATTTTAAAAATTTTGTTTACTAGTAATGGTGACGATCAGCGACTTATAGCGGGACTGTGACATTGCAGCAGACAAATCGGACACTAAGTGACATTTTGTGTAAACCAGTGACACCAATACAGTGATCAGTGCTAAAAAATGCACTATCACTATACTAATGACACTGGCCAGAAAGGGGTTAACATCAGAGGTGAGAGGGAGAGCTTGCAAACTGTGTGGAGGGTGCTTGTACTGTGGGATGGCAAATATCCATGTTCCTGCTTAGCAGAAACACAGGATCGCTACCTCCCCTTCTCACAGAACGACGATCTGCCTTGTTTACATAGGCAAACCGCCATTCTGTCTCTGTCGGGAATGATCGGTGCCCGCCGGACCCACTGATTGGCTGTGTCCAATCACAGCGGAAGAGGGTGGAACTACCTATACAGAGCATCTCCTAGCTAAGAAGTGAGACAGGGACAAAATTATTTTTGAGAGTTTTGCTTTTTTATCCTGTAAAGCTCAGTTAGTGTGTAACCTATTTAAATGAAATACCAATTTCAGATGCTCCAAAAATGAAACAGTTAGAACTATTGCCTAGATTTTGCCCATAATTCTACTGTAACTGCAACTGACCCCACCTTTATATATCTATCATCTGCACCCTAACCACTCTGTTATCCTTGGGAAGCAAAGGGAAATACTTGGTACTTCTGTGTTTGGGGGAGAATGTTACAGTGCTGGTATTTGGTGATTGGCTGATTGTGCACCCAGAGCTGTCACATGGGTGTGGGGAGAGAGATTTTAATCCTGTGTAAGCTCCAAGTCATGGCTTTAAGCTTACATCAAACTTCCTTGGTTTGCTTCTAGTGGACAAAAGGAAAGCTAGAGGAGTAAAATGGAAGGAAAGTATATGAAGCTGGTGGGGGTGGCATTAAAGTGAGAACTCTGCATTGTTTTGCATAACAAAGCACAAGTTCACTTCAGACAAGAATCACAACTTATACTACATTATTTTCAAACAATAAAAAAATAAAATTATTTATAAAGACCTGAGGAGAAAAATGATTAACAATATGTAACTGGTGCCCATCGTTTCAAGTCTAATACTTGACTGGTCACTCTGAGCAACAACTTCACTTTTGTTCTTATATTTTTTCAAGTTTTTGATCTATAGCCTCTGTAAGATTAAATACACAACAGGAACCCATTTGTAATTGTCTGAAAGAAGGCCTCTCTGTTCTTTTTGTAAAACTTTCTTCAGCAATAAAAGTCACCCACCTAAGATGCTCTACTGAATTATGAAAATGATACAGCTCATGTTTAGTACATAACCAGTGAATTAATTTAGTGTAATTAGAAATTATAGTGAAAGGCAAAGTGGAAGGAGAAGATACAGGTGAAAAGAAGGCAGGATGATAAGAATATATAAGGCATGTGGAGAGCCAAAAGAAATATGTACGTCTAGATAGCTGTATTTATTATAACTTGCACATAACTCACAGGGGGTTATTTATGAAAGGCAAATCCACTTTGCACTATAAGTGCAAACTAAAAGTGCAAAGTGCACTTGAAATTGCACTGAAAGTGCACTTGGAAGTGCAGTCGCTGTAAATCTGAGAGGCACATCTGAAATGAGGGGAAGCTCTGCTGATTTTATTATCCAATCATGTGCAAGCTAAAATGCTGTATTTTATTTTCCTTGCATGTCACCCTCAGATCTACAGCGACTGCACTCCCAAGTGCACTTACAGTGCAATTTTAAGTGCACTTTGCACTTGTAGTGCAAAGTGGATTTGCCTTTCAAAGGCAAGTCCACTTTGCACTGCAAGTGCACTTGAAAGTGCACTGAAAATGCACTTGGAAGTGCAGTCACTCTAAATCTAAGGGGTAGAACTGAAATTAGGGGAAGCTCTGCTGATTTTATAATCCAATCATGTGCAAGCTAAAATGCTGTTTTTTATTTTCCTTGTATGTCCCCCTGGGATCTACAGCTACTTTACTACCAAGTGCACTTTCAGTGCACTTTCAGTTGCACTTGCAGTGCAAAGTGGATTTTCCTTTAGTAAATAACCCCCTGTGTGTTGTTATGCAGGCTTTAAATCAAGTATAAAGTGCACACAGTAAAAGTCAATGTAAAGTCTGTAGCAAACATTTTTTTATTCTCCCCATAACCTGCAGTTCAGCTTTCTTACATTATTTTAATATTTGTTCTCTTTTTCTTGCTCTATACTGGCCAATATGAGGAGAGGAGTAAAGCCAGCATATTACTGCAGTAATGCCCACTCAACTGAGATAGACATTTAGCAAACAGGGGGTTATTTACGAAAGGCAAATCCACTTTGCACTACAAATGCAAACTACAAGTGCAAAATGCACTTGAAAATTGCACTGAAAGTGGACTTGGAAGGGCAGTCGCTGTAAATCTGAGGGGTAGATCTGAAATGAGGGGAAGCTCTTCTGATTTCATCATCCAATCATGTGCAAGCTAAAATGCTGTTTTTTATTTTCCTTGCATGCCCCCCCTCAGATCTACAGTGACTGCACTTCCAAGTGCACTTGCAGTGCACTTGTAGTGCAAAGTGGATTTGCCTTTAGTAAATAACCCCCACCGTTTTTTCCGAAATATAAACAGTAGAAGAAAGTTAACCAGATGCTGCTTGTTGCACGCGTTTGTAATTCAGATCACAATGCACATCCAACAACATTAGTCTGAGCTACCCTTCCATATTTCTTGCTGCTTCTATATAAATGAATGATAATATGGCACACATTGGGGGTTATTTACGAAAGGCAAATCCACTTTGCACTGAAAGTGCACTTGGAAGTGCAGTCGCTCTAAATCTAAGGGGTAGATCTGAAATGAGTGGAAGCTCTGCTGATTTTATCATCCAATCATGTGCAAGCTAAAATGCTGTTTTTTATTTTCCTTGCATGTCCCCCTCGGATCTACAGTGACTTTACTTCCAAGTGCACTTTCAAGTGCACTTGCAGTGCAAAGTGGATTTTCCCTTAGTAAATAACCCCCATTGGGTGTTATTTGTGAAAGGTATATCCACTTTGCACTACAAGTGCAAACTACAAGTGCAAAGTACACTTGAAATTGCGCTAAAAGTGCACTTGGAAGTGCAGTCGCTGTAAATCTGAGGGGAAGATCTGAAATGAGGGGAAGCTCTGCTGATTTTATTATCCAATCATGTGCAAGCTAAAATGCAGTTTTTTATTTTCCTTGAATGTCCCCCTCTGATCTACAGCGACTTTACTTCCAAGCGCATTTTCAGTGCACTTTGCACTTGTAGTTTGCACTTGTAGTGCAAAGTGGATTTGCCTTTAGTAAATAACCCCCATTATCACCTAATACAGTAAAGAACAAAGCAAGTCAGTTTTACTCACTGAAAAAAAAAACACTGCATTTACAAATAGAGAGCAACAACTTACAGTACATTGCTAGCTGCTGTTTTAGAGTCCTAGGATTGGGAAGAGGGGTCTACAGTAATTGTTTCTCATCTAGATGAAACTGGCTATAGAGCAGCGGTTCTCAACCTGGGGGTCGCGACCCCCTGGGGGGTCAATTGCCGATTCGCCAAGGGGTCGCGAATGCTGGCCAAGACGGACCCGAAGTTACTGCCGGAGTCTGTCCATCTCGGCCAGCGAGATGTCACTTCCTGGAGAGGAGAGACCGCACGGAAGTGACGTTCTGTCGTCGCCATCTTGGTACTCTCGTCCGCAGTAAAAGATTCAAAGAAAAAGCGCCTCTTAGGTATCAGTGATTTATTCAAATATTAAAAGCATACATGAGCACTTACATTAAGGCTGAGGAGTGACTGCTTCCATAGAGAACTAGACCCGGTATCGTCAAAACTCCAATAGTGTGGGGCTAGTACCGGGTCTAGTTCTCTGTGGAAGCAGTCACTCCTCAGCCTTAATGTAAGTGCTCATGTATGCTTTTAATATTTGAATAAATCACTGATACCTAAGAGGCGCTTTTTCTTTGAATCTTTTATGTCTATATGGAGAGCTGACTTCACTCAACAGGAAGCTGCCCTTGGTATTTTGGTTGCATAGATTCCCCTGGCTCCCACATCCATCCACATTTCGGATGACCCACACATCATAGACTCTTTTTCTGGACTATTTTTATGGGACTATTTTTATGTGATTACTGTCTATTTTTAACATCATTCATTTTTATACCTACGGACTTGAGCGCTGCTACATTGTATATCTTATTCTCGTCCGCAGTAAGGCTACACTTAGAAGTCGGCAAGCGGACATCTTTTTACACCCACCGAAGTCCGCTTGCTGCGGACGAGTGTACCAAGAGGGCGGCGACGAAACGTCACTTGCAGAAGCTGAAGAACATCTGTGATTTTTGGTAAGTCAGACACAGTAATTATAAAAGCATTTTGCACTGTGTGTCACCAGGGCAATCAAGACATAAATTTTTTTAAAGTAAATGCTGACATGACAATTTTTTTTTTATTATGGAACAATACATATCATTACTATATGAACGTCCCAGTTGGTTCCTCAAAAGTGTTTATTCCGTGCCAGTGCTAGATAGTAGATACATGTTTGGGTGCTATACACTTTGTATCTAGCACTGGCACGGAATAACCACTTTTGAGGAACCAACCGGGACATTTATATATAAATCAGTGGTGGGGGCGCAAACAAACTGAAAAAAATCTGAAAAAAAAAAAAAACATTAAAACGCCACCACTGTGCCATCAAACGCAGCCACTGTGCCCATCAATTGTCGCCACTGTGCCAGCAAACGCCGCCACTGTGCCATCAAATGCAGCCACTGTGCCCATCAATTGTTGCCACTGTGCCAGCAAATGCCGCCACTGTGCCATCAAATGCAGCCACTGTGCCCTTTAATTGTTGTCACTGTGCCAAATGCAGCCACTTTGCCCATCAATTGTCATCATTGTGCCAGCAAACGTCACCACTGTGCAGCCACTGTGCCCATCAATTGTCACCACTGTGACCATCAATTGTCACCACTGTGCCAGCAAACGCTGCCACTGTGCCATCAAACGCAGCCACTGTGCCCTTTAATTGTTGTCACTGTGCCAAACGCGGCCACTGTGCCCATCAATTGTCACCACTGTACCCATCAATTATCGCCACTGTGCCAGGAAACGCCGCCACTGTGCCATCAAACACGACCAACGAAAATAATTTTACTGTTAGGGGTCCCCACAACTTGGGAAATTTTATCAAGGGGTCACGGCTCTAGACAGGTTGAGAACCACTGCTATAGAGGATATGTGTTACAGTAGCAGTGACAGGACATTCCCTAAAGTTCAGCAGGCATGGTTAAAACAGTTAGTGGGTCTTGTGAGAGACTTGGCATCTAAAGACAGAAAGTGTGCCTGCTGCAATGCCTTCCATTTTAGAGAGACATTTTGGGGAGGAAATGGAAAGAGAATTAAAAAGCAGAACAGTTTTCCACCATGCACTAGGAACAGAAGTAGAAGTGACAGAAACAGTAAAGGCTGGAGCTCTGCTTTTAATATTTCTTTTTCACATAAGTAAATGTTTTGCTCATCTCAGGTCATTAATGTATCATTTTGCACAGACCAGTCCATGAAGGCTGGGAGACTGGAACTATAGTAAAAAATCAAAAAAAAAAAAAAACTTTCAAAAAGTTATCAAAGTAACATATTTAGAGTGAATTTTAGAGTGATGCTTTTTAATATTAGTTTTAAATAGATTGAGGAAGTATTAAACATCCTTTTGTCTTTTTACTACTATCTGTAATTTTGCTCAAGAGCTTTGTCCTCATTTTCTGTCCTGGTGACAATTGCTTTATCAAACAGGAAGTGAAGGGAACCTACCAACAGAAATACAGTTAGAAATAAAAATACATTAATTATAGTAGGGGAAGGCCATAACCCCTATCAGTTTTTTGTTTTGTTTTGTTTTTTTGCAGTATATTTTTATTCATTTTTAGATTTTTTTTTTCAGTTCCTGTATTGTAAACCAATTGTAACTAAGAGAGAACAAAACATTTTTTTGGGAAGACCCTGATAGTCATAAAAACTTGAATTGGGTCTAACATTTGCCCACTCTATCCTAAACTAATAAAAAGTTTTGGGCACACCTCTAATTTAAGCCTATGTTTTATCAATAATTTAAATATGTGTTTCTTTTCTAAATGTATTTTAAATAAATAATATGCTTTATTGTTACACAGGTTGAAAAAGACACAAGTCCACCAAGTAAAAAATTAAAAAAAAATAAAAAATAACAATAAAATGAATATACCTTTTATCCTCATGCTGATGTCAAATGGGCAATGCTGTGGCCAATCATCATTTGCAGGATCAATAAAAAGCTTGTCTATCTGTATCAGAGGCTGTGAAATGTCACTCCATGGCTTGATGAATATTGGTTACAACATCCTGGTCCTTCAGCCAGCAATGGAGCAATTGTATATGGACAGGCGGCCTCTTAGTGATCCTGTCTCTGGCCTTAGCAATTGTGCTGCTGGCCATTTTTTGCTACAGGCAGAATCGGCTGACTGACATCAGACTCAGAACTCTAGAACATTAGTTTTCCTAGAGAACCCTTATAATATGTAACCCGACTTGATCTAACAGAAAAAAAAATCCTACAAAAAAAAACAATAACTGCCAGCACGGTCACTCATGTCAGTCACTACAAAGCAGCTATGTAAAGCTGCACAAAAGAAAGACAGAACTAAACCTAACTTTAAACAATACCATTCAAACACACACACACATTACTCTCTCTTTATTTCATAAGGACAGTATATGACCAAATACGCTATTAACAGGTTCATAAATTTAAAAAAAAGAACATAGCCATGACTGCCTTATTTTATAAAAGTTATTTGAGCATGCTCTGCCTGCATAGAGGATTATATATTTTGTTAGTTCTGGATTCGGCTAACATAATACCTGTGACAATGATGTAGGATTAATACAGTATCTAACAAAGGTGAGTACACACCTCACATTTTTGTAAATATTTTATTATATCTTTTCATGTGACAACATTGAAGAAATTACACTTTGCTACAATGTAAAGTAGTGAGTGTACAGCTTGTATAACAGTGTAAATTTGCTGTCCCCTCAAAATAATTCAACACATAGCCATTAATGCCTAAACCACTGGCAACAAAAATGAGTACACCCCTAAGTGAAAATGTCTAAAGTGTCCAATTAGCCATTTTCCCTCCCCGGTGTCATGTGACTCATTCATGTTACAAGGTCTCAGGTGTGAATAGGGAGCAGCTGTGTTAAATTTGGTGTTATCACTCTCATCTCTCATACTGGTCGCTGGAAGTTCAACATGGCACCTCATGGCAGAGCACTCTCTGAGGATCTGAAAAAAAGAATTGTTGCTCTACATAAAGATGGCCTAGGCTGTAAGAAGATTGGCAAGACCCTGAAACTGAGCTTCAGCATGTTGGCCAAGACCATACAGCAGTTTAACAGGACAGGTTGCACTCAGAACAGGCCTCGCCATGGTCGACCAAAGAAGTTCATTGCACATGCTCAGCATCATATCCAGAGGTTGTCTTTGGGAAATAGACGTATGAGTGCTGCCAGTATTGCTGCAGAGGTTGAAGGGGTGGGGTCAGTGCTCAGACCATATGCGGCACACTGCATCAAATTGGTCTGCATGGTTGTCATCCCAGAAGGAAGCCTCTTCAAAAGATGATGCGTATACAGTTTGCTGAAGACAGGCAGACTAAGGACATGGATTGTGAACGAATGTGTAGCGCTAGAAATTTCTAAAACCTTGGGATGAGTCCAGGAAAGTGAATATGCATTCCTAAACAGCAAATTAATCAAAATGGGAGTGCGAACCTGTGCACATAAAGGAAAACAAATATAGGCAAAAAGAGCAATCTTAGTTACACATTAACGTAAAACTGGTGCAAAATAAATGCATACAAGTAAAATACTGACTAAAGCGCACATATATGTGATGGTGTTTAAAACACACAGACAGATAGTATTCAATCCACGTTGAAAATATCAAAAAGAATCACAATATAATAAAAAGTGATAAGTCCACAGGGATGAGAAATCAAACAAATGACACAATCTGACAAAATGGTCAGTCCACAAAGATGAAGTGTCGACAAGTGATAACGATGTAATGGTAAGTCCATATGCATGGGACATCAAGGTAAAATCACAATAGGATCTTAGGTGAAATGTCAATGCATTTGCAAATGCTTGTGATCAAACATTCAAAAAATTCTACAACACCCAGGATTGTGCCTCCACTGTCTAGGGGTAAGGGGGATTTGGTACTCTTACCCTGAGTTGTGGATCCACGCACCAGCGGCGGTGAATCATACGAGCATGGATGTAAGCATGGATTGCAAATGACAATCTCCCCAGAGGACTTCAATGAAGACACACTCCAGCCCTTTTTCGGACAATCAGCAGCCGTAGGAATCAGGAATTACAGCAATCACTCACCACTCTCCAGATAATAGTGGGAACGGTAATTGATAAAGATAAGAAAAGAAAACAAAAAAAGCCTCCGCATGGCATAGATCAAAAAATATCAGGTTTATTTGTAAAAAAGTACTAACATCATGGCAGATGCATACATTAAAAGTGATCACATGAACATATAAAAGTGCGCAGTAAGTAGAGCTTCAGCAAGCGTTAAAATCTAACGCGCTTTGTCCGTCCGGACTTCAACTGGGGCAGAATGGGGGGTAAATATTTTATTATATATTTTCATGTAACAACACTGAAGAAATGAAACTTTGCTACAATGTAAAGTAGTGTGTGTACAGCTTGTATAACAGTGTAAATGTGCTGTCCCCTCAAAATAACTCAACACACATCCATTAATGTCTAAACCACTGGCAACAAAAATGAGTACACCCCTAAGTGAAAATGTCCAAATTGTCCAATTAGCCATTTTCCCTCCCCGGTGTCTTGCAGCTCATTCATGTTACAAGGTCTCAGGTGTGAATGGGGAGCAGGTGTGTTAAATTTGGTGTTATTGCTCTCACTCTCTCATACTGGTCACTGGAAGTTCAACATGGCACCTCATGGCAAAGCACTCTCTGAATGTCTGAAAAAAAGAATTAATTCTCTACATAAAGATGGTCTAGGCTATAAGAAAATCGGCAAGACCATACAGCAGTTTAACAGGACAGGTTCCACTCAGAACAGGCCTCGCCATGGATGACCAAAGAAGTTGAGTGCACGTGCTCAGCATCATATCCAGAGGTTGTCTTTGCAAAATAGACGTTTGAGTGCTGCCAGCATTGCTGCAGAGGTTGAAGGGGTGGGGAGGTCAGCCAGTCAGTGCTCAGACCATATGCCGCACACTGCATCAAATTGGTCTGCATGGTTGTCATCCCAGAAGGAAGCCTCTTCAACAGATAAAGCACAAGAAAACCCGTAAACAGTTTGCTGAAGACAAGCAGACTAAGAACATGGATTACTGGAACCATGTCCTGTGGTCTCATGAGACCAAGATGAACTTATTTGGTTCAGATGGTGGCAAGCATGTGTGGCAACAACAAGGTGAGGCGTACAAAGACAAGTGTGTCTTGCCTACAGTCAAGCATGTTGGTGGGAGTGTCATGGTCTGGGGCTGCATGAGTGCTGCCTGCACTGGTGAGCTACAGTTCATTGAGGGAACCATGAGTACCAACATGTACTGTGACATACTGAAGCAGAGCATGATCCCCTCCCTTCGGAGACTCGGCCGCAGGGCAGTATTTCAACAGGATAACAACTCCAAACACACCTCCAAGATGACAACTGCCTTGCTAAAGAAGCCGAGTGTAAAGGTGATGGATTGGCCAAGCATGTCTCCAGATCTAAACCCAATAGGGCATCTGTGGGGCATCCTTAAACGGAAGATGGAGGAGTGCAAGGTCTCTAACATGCACCAGCTCTGTGATGTCGTCATGGAGGAGTGGAAGAGAACTTCAGTGGCAACCTGTGAAGCTCTGGTGAACTCCATGCCCAAGAGGGTTAAGGCAGTGCTAGAAAATAATGGTGGCCACACAAAATATTGACACTTTGGGCCCAATTTGGACATTTTCACTTAGGGGTTTACTCACTTTTGTTGCCAGCAGTTTAGACATTACTGGCTGTGTGTTGAGTCGTTTTGAGGGGAAAGAAAATGTACACTGTTATACAAGCTGTACACTCACTACTTTACATTGTAGCGATGTGTCATTTCTTCAGTGTTGTCACATTAAAAGATATAATAAAATATTTACAAAAATGTGAGGGGTGTACTCACTCTTGTGAGATACTGTATGTTTCTAAATAAGAAAAAAAGATGAGTAAAAAAAGGAATAAACTTGAACTGTATGAGCTTATCCCCTTTGCTGATCACATCCTTAAACCACTTATCAGAAACCTCCTCTCATCTTTCAACAGTGAGAGATAGTATAACTCAAAGCCACTTGTTATGAGGTAAGGTAAATGAAGAAGTCTCCTTAGCCTGCAGGTGTTTGTATAGATATGTAGAAGTTTACTTTATCCAGTTGTCACATACTCTGTGGCAGAGCCTGACATGTAGAGGGAGACCTCTTGTACAGTCCCGCACAAGGACCACTGATGTTGCAACAGTGGCCACGAGAGCATGGTGAGGTAAGCGTGCCTGTAAGTTCTTCTGTTGGTTGCAGAGGTGCCTGGCAGGTGCATCATCAGAGTTGGGCTGGATAGCTAAAGCAGCAGATGGCAACAGGAACAGCAGACCCTAGGCTGGGTAGGCAGCAGCTGGTAGCAGATGCAGGAAGGCTGGCAGCACACAGCAGATGGAGGACCAGCGTCACCAGGTACAATGCAAAGCAGGATAGATGGATGACTGGATACAGGGTCAGACAAGCCAGGTCAGAAATGGACGAGCAGGTATGAGCATCAGCAGCAGGCAGAAAATTGTCAAGCTGCAGGGTTTGGCAATAGGTTGGCAACAGTATATCAGGCAGATGAGCAGAGATAACTGAAGTCTAAGGTAAGCCAAGGTCAGGACAGGTGGAGTGCAAGCATGGTCAGGATAAGCCGGAACAAACACAGGAATCAAGCACACATCACAGGAACAGGAACATGGGTAAAGCTGCAGATCAGACAGCAATTTACTAGCGCAGCTGCTGCACTTACAGTGGGGGAAATAATTATTTGATCCCCTGCAGATTTTGTAAGTTTGTCCACTTACAAAGAAATTAAGGGTCTAGAATTTTTATTACAGGTGTATTTAAAATGATAGAGACAGAATATCAACCAATATCTAGAAAAAAACGTTTCTTGTAATTGGTTACCAAGTTTGCACACATCTCAGGAGGGATTTTGGTCCACTCTTCTATACAGATCTTCTCTAAATCCGTAACGTGATTGTAGAGTCTCTTTTTTTTTTCTAGAAAAATAAAAAACATGTTATACTTACCTGCTCTGTTGCAGTGGATTTGCACAGAGCAGCTCGGATCCTCCTTTTCTCAGGTCCCTCTTCTGTGCTCCTGCCCCCTTCCTCCTGTTGAGTGCCCCCACAGCAAGCAGCTTGCTATGGGGGCACCCAAGCTGAGCTGCAGCTCCATGTGTCCATTCAGACATAGAGCTGCAGTTCAGCCCCACCCCCTCTCTCTCCTGATTGGCTACCTGACTTTGATTGACAACAGGGGGAGCCAATGGCGCAGCTACTGTGTCACAGCCAATTAAGAGGGAGAGTCCCAGACAGCCGAGACGCTCGTGGGCGTCGCTGGACAGAGATTGGGCTCAGGTAAGAATTAGGGGGGCGGAGGGGGGCTGCTGCACACAGA
This sequence comes from Aquarana catesbeiana, assembly GCF_042186555.1. Taxonomy (NCBI): domain Eukaryota; kingdom Metazoa; phylum Chordata; class Amphibia; order Anura; family Ranidae; genus Aquarana; species Aquarana catesbeiana. The sequence continues at coordinate 648,187,340 of NC_133324.1, forward strand.
AGGATTTTTATCTTAATGCATGAAAAAACCTTAATTCGTAGGAAAAAACCTTCTAACTCTACAACCACTTTAAGGTGTCTTGGCTGTCTCTTGGCAACTCGAAGTTTCAGCTCCCTCCATAATTTTTTTAAAAGATTAAGGTCTGGAGACTGACTAGGCCACTCCATTACCTTAATGTGCTTTTTCTTGAGGCACTCCTTTGTTGCCTTGGCGGTATGTTTTGGGTCATTGACATGCTGGAAGACCTATTCCCGTGCCATCTTCAGTGTTTTTGCTGAGGGAAGAAGGTTCTCATCCAAGATTTTACAATACATGGCCCGTCCATTCGCCCCTCAATCTGGCAAATTTGGCCTGTACGTTTAGCAGAGAAACAGCCTTAAAGTATCACGTTGAGGATCAAAAATGTATTTTACTCACTGGACTGCAACTTTTTTTTTTTTTTTTGGTTGATATTCTGTCTCTATCATTTAAAATGCACCTATGATAAAAAAAATATATACCCTTTATTTCATTGTAAGTGGACAAACTTACAAAATCTGTAGGAGATCAAATAATTATTTTCCTCACTGTATATAGGCCATTTGGAACCAATGCTAATGGCTAATGTGCGTGCATCTGCATGCAAATATTTGTTTATATGAGCACATTTGTGCGCCTGTGCCCAGCAAGACAGGTACCTACAGGACTACGCCTTTGCCTTGGAGCTTCGGCTGCACTATGGCCAGCACATCCTGACACCAGTAGTGTATGGAGAGTGTTCTGGGAGGAAGTTACCAAGCTCACCTCACCAAGGTGCCAAATTGGGCCTTAATAGCACGGTTCAACAGAAAGTATGCATTTTCTTCTTAAGAAACTGTTTTCAAACAAAGTGTGAGAGATGTATCATTTTCTTACCAGTCCACCAGGCATTGTCAGGGTGAGTATACAATTCCTTTGACCTATAGATGTTTTACAGGCAGGTGCAAGGTGACATGTAAGAAGGCAATTCTAACAGTATGTCCTCTGCTTTAAGGAAGACATGACAGACACATCCACAGAAAACCATGTTTTACAGTTGTGCAAAGATGCCCAACAGATATCATCTAATAATCAGTACATTTCCTAGTACAGTACATAATATTGACCGGGGCTTAAATTATTAGATATATGCAGCTTAAATAGAAATCTGTCATGAAAGTAAAAGTAATCTACTGAAAGTATACCTGCTGAAACTGTAAGCTGTACATTGAAAATATAACTGCTGAAAGTGCAAGATACCTAGAGGTTGCACCACATAACTGAGCAGACTCCCGAAACCTCCCATCAAGGCAGAATCCCCAGCCCTTCTAAAAGGCCAACCTGACCACTCCTTCCTGCTCACTGCACAATCTTATTGACTAGTAAGGTTTTCCATCATAGTGAATGGCCAATACAAATGTGTTGGGGTAGGGCTTAGCTGGAAGCTCTGTACGTTTTGGTCTAGGTGCCTGCGATTTATGCCTGAAGCAGTTTTTTTTTTTTTTATGAAAATGTCTCTTTAGAAATGTTTCATGCACTTGCATTTTTTTGTGCATTCAGAATGTGGTAAATAATGTAATTATTCCATTTGATTCTATTCTAATATTATACAGCATGATCCATACAAAAGAAACACATACACAGCTATGCTTTTCACTTTAATGGTAAATCCCACTTACACACACATACATATTCTGCAAAGTTGATTAAATATGATCTATTTTTCATTCAATGTACCTAGAAGGGCATTTCATATTTTTTTTATTTGAAGTGGGACTTCAATGTATCAGTAAAATGAATCGTACTAATTCTAATGCAATGGGGTCATTGAACAGACATTTAATGATGTTATCTATAGAGTAATACATAAGAGCAAAAATAAAGTATTTCAATACTGCTCTTGTCAGCTGGTTTATCTTAATCACAGTTAGTACTGGTCTTATCTTTGCAAACCAAATGGCTATTAATTATTTATTCAACAAGACACTTTGAGAATATTGGTTTAGCATTTTTTCAAACTAGATAGGAAGGAATCTGCCCGGAGACCAAATATAAACCTAGCTGCAAACCCCAGTCTATGGGGCTGAATCTTGATTTGCAGAGTGAGTTGGACACTTCCACAAGAGATATTTAGCAAAGCAAAAAAAAAAACTAAAAAAAAAATTTTAGTGGGGAGAGGATCTTTTTTAACACAAATTTGAGGGAAACATGGAAAAAATCCTTTTACATGCTTGGGAAATGCTTTTAAGCGATACCTGGAGTTAGGGAGCAAGGGCAGCATTAGTGAAACCATATTTGATATTTTCACTTTTACTTTTACTGATTAATTTCAACTTGAAAAATAGTCTTTTTAAAGTAATTTTGGCTGTAACACCAGACTTTTTTTATCAAGTTGTAATAGGCCAGAATTGATTGTTGGTTGTAGCAGCCACAACAGATGTAAAAGCTATAGGAAGGTCTACTCTTATAAAAATGCTAAAGCTCTCAATTTTGAACAAATTGGCCAGCAGCAGCTTTTTGTAGTACCACACAGCATTGTCCCATCCCTGCATCTAACAAGTAATCCCAAAAAATTCAAAATATAGACTTCAGGTATGTGTTTTGAGGAAATTGGTGAATGTCAAAAAAATTAAGACTTTTGCAATAAATAACAGGATGTATTATCTGAGAGACAATAGCCATTGATGTTGTTCTGTGGCTGGACAGTATGTATGCTGCTTGGCTAGGCTGAAATATAAGAGAGAGAGAAAACATAGGGGGATATTTTCTAAAGGAAAATCCACTTTGCGCTACAAGTGCAAACTACAAAGTGCACTTGGAAGCGCAGTCGCTGTAGATTTGAGGGGGACATGCAAGGAAAATAAAAAACAGCATTTTAGCTTGCACATGATTGGATGGTAAAATCAGCAGAGCTTCCCCTCATTTTCAGTGCAATTTCAAGTGCACTTTGCACTTGTAGTTTGCACTTGTAGTGCAAAGTGGATTTGCCTTTCGTAAATAACCCCCATAGTGTATTATCCTATATCTATTAATCTATATTGTTCAGTGGCTAGAAGTATAAGTAGTTTGGTTAGGCAGAAATATAAAAGGGAGAGATGAGCTGGGTTTTATAATAAAATAGAGACATTAGCCATATATATTGCACAGCAGCTACACAGTATGTAACAGCATGCTAAGGCTGCAATGTAAGAGGGAGACAGGTTTAATCCTACAGTAAAAGAGTGTATTTTTTTAAAGAAAATAGCCACACACATTTTTTAGTAGCTGGACAGCATATAAGCGGCCTGGTTAGGCTACAATAGTAGCCGGAGAGAGAGGCAGGTTTTATCTTGCAATAAATAATATCTCAGACACAATAGGCACAACTGAGTGCCAGAGTAGGCCATAAACTATGAGGCACATTGCCAGATTTACTGTGATTTACTATGCAATGAACACTAGACTTTTGGCATCTGAGGTTCATTAGCAGAACTTGTGTGAAAATGTTACAGTGCCGGAGCACCCTTATAGGCCACAATCTATGAGGTACAATGCAGGATTTACCCTGCAGTACACATTAGAATTTTGGCAATCCATCTGTGGAAACATTGTATAGCAACTGTACAGTGCCAGAGGGCCAGAGTAGGCCAGAAGAGGTGACCAGAAGAGGTGTCAGGAACCAGTAACAGTGGCAGAAATGTTTTTTTTTTGGGGGGGGGTAGGTGTTGACGACAAATCAAAGTTCAGTCTGTAGCATCAGCAGCAGAAGTTTTGTAGTCATTGACAACCCAAGACAAATTTATCCTATTAAAGGTGAGCTGGGCCACACTGTCAGCAAACAGGCAGATTAACTTCTACATAACAATACGTCCTGCTGTGCTAAAGGTCCTATCAAACAGCACAGTGGCTGCTGGGATAAACAGAAGCTTCAGTGTATACTGTGCAAGTTCTGGTAAGTGGTTCTGCCTGAGCATCCAGTAGTCCATGGGGTCCTCACTTCTAAGAGTGCCAGCATCAGCCCTGGAACCGATGTAGCCACCAATCATGCAGTTCACCATTTGTCCTGCAGAACCTACTCAGCCTCTACTACCTCCAAGAGCAGAACCTCTGCCTCCAACATTTTTAATAAGGATTGCCTAAATTTAAAGGCAGCTATGGCAATAGGGGAAATAACTATATGATGCTTTGGTACACAGTGACATGCTTGCCTGTGTCAGTACCAAGTGTATACTGCACATCCTGAGATAAAGAAAATAAGTCCTGGTAAAATAAAATATACATCCCCTATAGAAAATAATCCCTGAAACTCTAAATCCTAAATCTTTAAACATTTGAGCTCGGGAAGATTTTACCCCCTTCATGACCAGGTCATTTTTTTGCTATTCAGCACTGTGCTACTTTTACTGACAATTGCACAGTCATCTTTCTAAAGGGAAAAAAACAGTGCTTCAAAATTTTAATAAAAATATAATAAAAGCCAATATAAAAGATAAATCCAACAGTAATATAAGCTGTGACTCTACTGTGTGATATAAGAACAGTTAGACATAAACATATATATAAACAGTTTTACTTTGACAATTAACAATTATTATTGTAGCAAACACAATAAAAGTGATTTATAACACGTGTTAAGAATTTACAAGCATAAAGTCCAACAAGATAATTGCTAAGGTAAAATCCTCTTCATATATGACTCAAGTTGAGAAAACATGCAGTCACCATCCGTCACCATGTGCGGGGTAGGATGGGAGCCGATTCTGCAATCGGCCAGGAAACTGTGGGGAAGGGAGTGGAGAGGAAGAGGAGAGCCAGCTGGATCACTCAGAGAAGGGATCCCCGCTGTCAAAAAAAGTCCTGCCTCCTGGACCAGTGCCTATGATAGACAGAACACTGGTCCAGTGCTGTGAAATTGAAGTAGTGGGATGTCTATCATAGGAGCTGGTCCAGGAGGCGGGATTTTGTTTGACGGCAGAGTTCTCCCACCAGCCAGCTTTCCTCTTCCTCTCTTCTCTCTTCCCCACAATTTCCTGTCCAGTCGCTGAGAGAAGAATCGGCTCCCATGAGGATGCATTGATGGGCACTGGTAGGCTGCATTAATAGGCACTGATAGCTGCATTGATGGGCACTGATAGGTTGCATTGATGCTCACTTATGAGGCTACATTGATGGGCACTGATAGGCTGCATTGATGGACACTGATGGGCACTGATAGGCTGCATTAATGGGCACTAATAGGCTGTGTTGATGGGCACTGATGAGGCTGCATTAATGGACATTGATAGGCTGCATTGATGGCCACTGATTAGGCTGCATAGATGGGCATTGATGAGGCTGCATTGATAGCCACTGATGAGGCTGCTTCGATGGGCACTGATGAGGTTGCATTGATGGGCACTGATGAGACTGCACTGAGGAGTCTGTACTGATATGCTGCACTGATGAGACTGCACTGATGGGCACTAATGAGACTGCACTGATGGGGCTGTACTGATATGCTGCAATGATGGGCACTGATATGTTGCACTGATGGGGCTGCACTGATGGGCACTGATATGCTGCACTGATAGGCTGCATTGAAGGGAACTCATGGGCACTGATAGGTTGCATTAAAGGCCACGAATAAGGCTGCATTGATGGGCACTGATAGGCTGCACTGATAGGCTGCATTAATGATCACTGATGAGGCTGCACTGATGGGCACCAATGAGGCTGCACTGATGGACACTGATGAGACTGAACTAATATGCTGCACTGATGAGGCTGCATTGATGGGCACTGATAGATTGCATTGATGGGCACTGATAGCTACATTGATGTTCACTGATGGGCACACATAGGCTGCATTGATGGGCAATGATAAAACTGCACTGACGGGCATTAATAGCTGCATTGATGGGCACAAGTAGGTTGAATTTAGGGCCACTGATAGGCTGCATTGATGGGCACTTATGAGGCTCAATTGATGGGCACTGATGAGGCTGCATTGATGGGCACTACTAGGCTGCATTGATGGGCATTGAAAGGCTGCATTAATGGGCACTGATGAGGCAACATTGAAGGGCACTGATAAGGCTGCACTGATGGACACTGATAGGCTGCACTGATAGGCACTAATTGGCACTGATGAGACTGCATTAATATGTTGCACTGATGAGGCTGAATTGATAGGCTGCATTGATGGGCACTGATAGCTACATTGATGGGCGCTGATGGGCACTGATAGGCTGCATTGATGGGCAATGATAAAGCTGCATTGATGGGCATTGATAGCTGCATCGATGGGCAACGATAGGTTGAATTGATGGCCACTGATGAGGCTGCATTGATGGACTATGACGAGGCTGCATTGATGGGCACTGATAGCTACATTGATGGGCACTGATAGGCTGCATTGATGGGCAATGATAAAGCTGCATTGATGGGCATTGATAGCTGCATTGATGGGCACTGATAGGTTGAATTGATGGCCACTGATGAGGCTGCATTGATGGCCTATGACGAGGCTGCATTGATGGGCACTGATAGCTACATTGATGGGCACTGATAGGCTGCATTGATGGGCAATGATAAAGCTGCATTGATGGGCATTGATAGCTGCATTGATGGGCACTGATAGGTTGAATTGATGGCCACTGATGAGGCTGCATTGATGGCCTATGACGAGGCTGCATTGATGGGCACTGATAGGCTGCATTTATGGGCACTGATGAGGCTGCATTGATGGGCACTGATAGGCTGCATTAATGGGCACTGATGAGGCAGCATTGATGGGTACTGAAAGGCTGCATTGATGGGCACTGATGAGGCTGTATTAATGGGCACTGATAAGGCTGCACTGATGGACACTGATAGGCTGCATTAATGATCACTGATGAGGCTGCACTGATGGGCACCAATGAGGCTGCACTGATGAGACTGAACCAATATGCTGCACTGATGAGGCTGCATTGATGGGCACTGATAGGCTGCATTGATGGGCACTGATAGCTAAATTGATGTTCACTGATGGGCACTCATAGGCTGCATTGATGGGCAATGATAAAACTGCATTGATGGGCATTAATAGCTGCATTGATGGGCACTGGTAGGTTGCATTGATGGCCACTGATAGGCTGCATTGATGGGCACTTATGAGGCTGCATTGATAGGCACTGATGAGGCTGCATTGATGGACACTGCTAGGCTGCATTGATGGGCACTGAAAGGCTGCATTGATAGGAATGATGGGCACTGATAAGCTGCATTGATGGACAATGATAAAGCTGCATTGATGGGCATTGATAGCTGCATTGATGGGCGCCGATAGGTTGCACTGATGGCCACTGATGAGGCTGCATTGATGGGCACCGATAGGCTGCATTATTGGGCACTGATGAGGCTGCATTGATGGACACTGCTAGGCTACATTGATGGGCACTGGTGAGGCTGTACTAATGGGCACTTATGAGGCTGCATTGATGGGCACTGATAGGCTGCACTGATGGACACTGATGAGCCTGCATTGATGGGCACTGCGGAGGCTGCATTGTTGGGCACTGATGACGCTGCACTGATAGGCTGCATTAATGGGCACTGCTGAGGCTGCACTAATGGGCACTGATGAGACTGCACAGATATGCTGCACTGGTGAGACTGCACTGACGAGGCTGCACTGACATGCTTCACTGATGGTCACTGATATGCTACACTGATAGGCTGCATTGATGGGCACTGATAAGGCTGCACTGATGGGCACTGTTAAGGTTGTTGTTGTTCATATTTATTTTTGTAACTCAATTCTGCATAAAAAATTTGTCATTTCATGAGATAATTTATGAGGGCCTGTTTAAGGATGGAATTAGGGCGGGGCAGGTTAGGGTTTGGGTGGGCCAACTGGTGGCGAGTAACTCTTAACCTCCCTGGCGGTATGATTATTTCGGATTTTAGGTGCTGAAAGCGGTACAATTATTTTGCATGGAAATTTGGCGTTTTATATTGTAGTTCTGTAAATCTTAACAATAACACACTTAAATCTGTCCAAACCAGAGTCTAGTAGATATCCCGGGTATGATAAAGTTTGAAACACAAAAACATAAATTATAATATAATAAATAAAAATAAATAATTAAAAAAAATTTAAAAAAATAGTAATAAAATAAATTTCCCCACAATTCACTATCGCTCAATTCTGCAAGTGTTCTAATTTACTATCGCTGTTTTCTAGCTCGTCTAAAGCCACTTTTGACGTAAAGGGACACTTTTTGGTTGCTATGGACAATCTCCAGTTTCCAGGCAGAAAGAACAGTGTATATCATGTAAAACTGCATGCAGGGCATGGGCCAGAGCACTGGGGACAAAAGGGATGTGAAATCATTTCATACAGTACTGTAATCTGTAAGATTACAGTACTGTATGTGTTATGATTTTGACATTTTTTTGAATTTGCCGCCAGGCTCCGCCCCCGTGCGTCGCGCCGCTCGCAGGGAATGGAGCCTGGCACGGAGAGGCTTCGGAGGAGGACGGAGCCCTCGGACACTGCGGGGGACATCGCAGGATCCCGGGGACAAGGTAAGTAACGCTGCCCCAGGATCCTGCAATGCGATCCCGAGTGTGGCTCGGGGTTACCGCTAATGGGACTGAAATTTAACCCCGAGCCACACTCGGGAAAACCGCCAGGGAGGCTACGGCCTGGCTAGTAGCTTGGGACTTGAAATTTGGAGCCTTGCTGTATACTATAGCAACAAAATCTCCCAACACAAAGACCATAGGCTTTCTCTAAACTACTTCAATATACATTGACAAATTGCTGTCTATTTGTTTGTTTATTGTTTTATTTATTGGCCCTTCTAAGCCAACTAATCTAAGTTGAAAGGCCATGCAGTGTTTTGTAATTACAAAGAATTCACCATACATTTGCTGGAACCTCAAACACACAGGATTTATCACAAACTTGTGGTTGTGGACAACAATGAATCTAAACCTCCTCCCTAGTCCTAATAATAACTAACTAGTAACCATATTGGCGACATCTTTAAAATGGCAAAATAGTCAATATGAGCTGTGTAATTGAAAGCAGGGATGGGCCGAACCACCCCCCCCCCCCCCCTGTTCGGTTCGCACAGAACATGCGAACAGGCAAAGAATTCGGAAGAACACAGGAAAACCATTAAAGTCTATGGGACACAAACATAAAAAATCAAAAGTGCTCATTTTAAAGGCTTGTATGCAAGTTTTTTCGGGAGCAGTGATTTTTTTTAATGCTTAAAGTGAAACACAAAAATTTTAATATTCCTTTAAATATCGTGGCTGGGGGGTGTCTATAGTATGCCTGTAAAGTGGCACATTTTTCCCGTGTTTAGAACAGTACCACAGCAAAATGACATTTCTAAAGGAAAAATTGTCATTTAAAACTGATCACGGCTGTAATGAATTGTCGGGTCTCGGCAATATAGATAAAACTCATTGAAAAAAAGAGCATGGGTACCCCCCCAGTCCATTACCAGGCCCTTTGAGTCTGGTATGAATATTAAGGGGAACACCGAGCCAATTTAAAAAAAAATAGCGTAGGGGCCCCCTCAAAATCCATACAAGACCCTTATCCGAGCACGCAACCTGGCAGGCCACAGATAAAGGGGGGATGAGAGAGCGGCCCCCCTGAACCGTACCAGGCCACATGCCCTCAACATGGGGAGGGTGCTTTGGGGTCTGACCCCAACGCACCTTCTCCCCATGTTGATGGGGACAAGGGCCTCATCCCCACAACCCTTGGCTGGTGGTTGTGGGGGTATGTGGGTGGGGGGCTTATTGGAATCTGGAAGCCCTCTTTAACAAGGGGACCCCCAGATCCAGGCCTCCCACCCTGTGTGAATTGGTAATGGGGTACAAATGTACCCCAACCATTTCACAAAAAAGTGTCAAAAATGGCAAAAAAGACAAGAGCCAGCTTGGGACAAGTCCTTTATTAAAAAATAAAAATGTCAGACGGACACTTCTTCTCTGTGACAGTTCTTATATAGCTGAGGGTGGGGCCACCCGGTGACATAAACGGGTGACCCTGCCCCCTTTGATGCCACATCCATTGGTCGGCGTGAATTTACATCGCGGACATTTTTATTCTTTTATTTTTTAATAAAGGACTTGTCCCAAGCTGTCTCTTGTCTTTTTTACCATTTTTGACACTTTTTTTGTGAAATGGTAGGGGTACTATGTACCCCATTACCAATTCACACGGGGGGAGGCTGGGATGTGGGGGCCCCCTTGTTAAAGGCGGCTTCCAGATTCCGATAAGCCCCTCGCCCGCATACCCCCACAACCACGAGGCAAGGGTTGTGGGGATGAGGCCCTTGTCACCATCAACATGGAGACAAGGTGCTTTGGGGTCAGACCAGAGGGCATCTGGCCTGGTACGGTTCAGGAGGGGGGGTGCTCTCTCATCCCCCCCTCTTTTCCTGCTGCCTGCCAGGTTGCGCGCTCGGATAAGGGTCTGATATGGATTTTGGGGGGACCCCTACACCATTTTTTTTTTAATTTTGGCGCAGGGTTCCCCTTAAAACTCATACCAGACCTGAACATTGGCTCATCCCTAATTGAAAGCTATCTTAATTTTACTTTTGCCTAGGTTCACATCTGTGCAGGCGATTCCCGCTGCAGGTCTGCACCTATTCCTACAGCTGCAACTACCCGCACAGAAAACACAGGAGATGTGGTCGGGTGTCATTAATGTTAATGGCACACTGCATGCACTGGAAACTGCACCCACATTGTGAACCGCACTGCAATTGTAGCAATTTCTAAAATGCTGCAATGATCTTTTAGGGGGCGATTCAGGAGGCACGGCAGCCCATTCAAATGAATGGGCTGTTGTGCCCATGCAATTCATGGTTCGCAGGGCCATAAAAGTGTGAACCTAGCCTTACAGGAAAATTGTATCAGTATTCTGCTTTAAAAGCATGTGATCACTGCTTTATTTAATATAATTAGAATTGAACCAATATATAATGCTAGCACTGCTAGCAATTTTATATACAGTGTATATATATGTATATATATATATATATATATATATATATATATGTGTGTGTATATATAAATATAAGAAGGCCAGTATGGTGGCCTGAATTTATGGGAGGAGTCCGGGGGGTATTTAAGCAGCCCACTCATCTGTGGTCTTTGTCGTTTCCTATACGCGATTCGTTACGTCACTAGGCCAACTCTTCCAACTCACTCGGTGTTCGTGAGCTGCGTGTCCGAACTTCCAGAGGCTTTCGGTTCTCCGTTTGTGTTCTTTTCGTAGATCGAGTCTTTCCTAAACTGTCGCAGGTAGGATTCGTATATCATTTCTTCATTTCACGCATCGTTGTGTGCCAGGTACCCCGTATCACCGAAACCCCACTACGGAACTTACGAGTCATTCGTTAAGTCTCCGTATGCAGCCTTTGTAGCCTCGTGCAAATCACAAACTCGTGGCTTAGTTTGGGTGCACAAACACTGAGCTGTTTTTCATCGTTTCATTTGTACATTCTCGTACCATGTTACACACCACATAATCGTCCCATTTCACTTAAAAAACACTATCTATCATCATTTCCGTTATTTTAGTTCGCATTACCCTACACTCCGGTCCGTATCCAGTTGCATAAGCGACTCATCATTTTGTCCCGGCTAGTTTTATTGTATCATCTCATGCCATGCTCCGCAATCCGGTTTGCTGTCAGTCGCAATTGCAGTACACCGATTCGGGTCTCTGTCATGGCATCCATCGTTATTTTGCATACCCTCCACACAAATTCCAATCCCGTCGCATCTGTGTCACACACCGATTCATGTCGGCTCGTTCTAGTCATTCCATCTCATTCCATTCCATGCTCCACAGTCCAGTTCATTGTCAGTCGCAATTGCGACACACTGATTCGTGTTTCTGTCATGGCAATCATTCCGTTCGTCTCATATACCCGTCACTTTGATCTGAATCCAGTCACATCTGCGACACACCAACTCGTGTCGACTCATTCTAGTCATCCCGTCTCATGCATTCCATGCTTCACAGTCAGGTTCCTTATCAGTTGCAAATTTAGCCACACTGATTTGTGCCTCTGTCATGGCAAATCATTTTATTTATTACATTTTGCATACACTCCAATTCCAATCCAGTCACATCTGCGACACACCGATTCATGTCAACCCATTCTAGTCAACCCGTCTCGCGCACACCGATTCATGCCTCTGTCATTGGAAATCATTTAATCTATTACATTTCACATACCCTTCACCCCGATTCGAATCCAGTCGCATCTGAGATGCACCAATTTGTGTGGGCTCGTTCTAGTCATTCCGTCTCATATAGCTCCATGCTCCACAGTCTGGTTTGTTGTTAGTCACAACTGTGGCACACCAATTCGTGTTTCTGTCGTGGCAATCATTCCATTCATCTCATATACCCTTCACTCCAAATCGAACTCAGTCGCATCTGCGACACACCAATTCGTATCGACACATTCTAGTCATTTTGTCTCATGCATTCCATGCTCCACAGTTCATTATCAGTCGCAAATTGCGGCACTCCGATTCGTGCCTCTGTCATGGCAAATCATTTAATTTGTTACAATTAGCATACTCTTCACTCCGATTGTAACCAATCGCATCTGCGACACATCAATTTGTGTCGGCTTGTTCTAGTCATTCCGTCTCATACAATTCCATGCTCCATAGTCCGGTTCGTTATCAGTTGCAAACATTTTTCATTCATTACATTTCGCATACCCTTCACTCTGATTCGAATTAGTCACTTCTGCGACGCACTAATTCATGTCGACTCGTGTTAGCCATTGTTATTTCCTGTTCCACAGACAGGTTTGCTGTCAGTCGCTATCGTGACACACCGATTTGTGCCTCTGTCATGGCAATCATTTCATTTCATATACCCCACGCGCCGATCCGAGTCCAGTCCTTTAGCAGCACTCTGATATGTGTCGGCTTCCTTTCGATCATTTGATTTCGCCTCACTTCATCCCATATTCCACAGTTCGGTTCACTGTCAAGTCCCAGTTACGGAACCCCGATTCATGTCACCATCAATCATTCAGTGGTCTTATTTCGTATATTGTCTGTCATGTTCTCCTTAGGTTCGGCAGTTGCTTCGTGTCGGGTCATTCATGCATTTTTTGTTTCTTTTATCCCATCATAGGCTCTACTATTGTTCGATGTCGGTCGCCTCAGCGACGCAATGGTTCACTTTTAAGTTCAGATCACTGTATGATTTGTCACGTCATTGACGGACACCCCTCAGTACGGCTCACCCTACGATCCAGTTAGAATCCAGACTAACTGTTCTCAAAGCCGTTTTTCTTCGAAGTCCATTCATCATTTCAAATTTGTTCATTTAACCATTGTTTGCCTCCCAATAAGGTTTCCCTTGCAGTCGGTATAAAGTCACACGACCCGGCCACTCATTCACCGCCTAATGGCATGTAATTAAGCCACTCACCATTGTCCGTCTGTCATTTCTCCTCTAGGTCAGTCGAGTTCAGGTAGTTCCATCCTGCACCAGGTTGGACGTTATTCCCCCAGGTTCTGGTCGAATGAGCTTTCAACCTCAAAACCAGGACTTCGCAACTAGGGCACAAGTCAGCCGGAGCCATGTTACAGGCTGGCAGCGAAGACCTCACATCTGCCCCTCTGTCACCCTCTCCGGTTTCAGAGATGAGCAGCGTGCAGTCCCTCAGGGGATGGACCATCCCCAAGTTAACAGTGGAACTAAGGCGCAGGGTCGTGCCCTTCCCCGCTACAGCCAGGAAAGGCGAGTTCTTCAGCCTCCTCTTCCCAACACCAGCGACAAATAGGCCCAGCACCCAGCAGGCATCTCTTCAGTCCATGTCCTCGACCATTTCTCAGCTTCACATAAAATTTGTTTGGTGTACGACCTGTCTGCGCCTCATGCTTCCCACATCCCGAGTTTGAATTTCTTAATTCCTTCAGAGGAATTCTCCCTGAAATATGCTTCAGTCAACATGGCGATCCAGGCCATTATCAAAATAGGCACAAGCGCCTGGCTCTCTAAAGCCGACATATCAGACACAGTTAAGCTTCTACGCATCCAACCTTCCCTCTGGTGCTGGCATGGCATTAAATGGAAAGTCACTAAACTGACCTTCGGCTCTAAAAGCAGCCCATGGCTCTTTGACACCTTCGCACTTTGACACCTTTGCTCCCTCACTTGGATCCTGTCGCACCAAGCCCAGTGCCAGATGGTCATTCATTATCTGGATTACTTCCTGCTTATCGAACAGCCCAACGTGCCCTGGTAGACCTAGATAGGTTAAGAGTGGTGTTTGGGTATCTCAATGTGCCCATAGCAGAACACAAAGTGGAAGGCCCAGCACACTCTATCACCTTCCTCGGGGTCAACCTTGACACTCGCTCCATGCAGGCCAGCCTGCCCCCCAACAAACCGACCCATATCAGGTCAGTTCTTCATGACTTTACCCGTTCACAGGGGTGTACTAAGAAACAGCTTCAATACCTCTTATGAGATTTATTCCCTAGGGATGATCTTTTATTTTGCGCCTCTTGGTCTTCCTCTCTCAGACACAGGACCCCGATCAAATCCTTAGAGTAGACACAGCTGCAGTAGTGGATTTGTCTATGTAGAATGAGTTCCTTACTAGTTGGAATGGCATATCCATGTTCATTCCATCAGTATCACCTCTATCACCGCAGGTAGTAACGTATACCACAGCCTCCACAGGCTTCGTTGCAATTTTTGGCCATCATTGGTTTGCAGGACCGTGGCCTCCAGAGATACTCCTAATCCCTGGGTTCAGCCAATCTTCCTCATTGTTCGAGCTATACCCGATCGTGGCAGCTGCTCAGGCCTGGGGCCATACCTGGACCAGAGAAGCAGTGACCTTCGCTACCGACAACCAGGCCACGGGCCGATATTGTTAAGGGTAGATCCATATCGCTCCCTATTATGTCCTTCCTACGCAGGTACAATTATCCCTGCAGCATCCCTGCAGCATCAGTTCAATGTGCACTGCACATACATTCCGGGCAACTGCAATGTCGCAGCAGGCGCACTGTCCCGTTTTAACTTCTTTTCATTTTCCAGCAGAAACCTGGAGCCGACCCAACATCATCTCTTATCCCATCTTAGTCTCAGCTAACATTGGATTAAAGCAGTACCTTCACAACGCGACCCAGCTCATCAATCAGTCCTTATCCCGCAACACACTCAAGGCCTACCACACAGCTTGAAATGCCTTCTGCAAGTTTCTGGCATTCTGCCCCGCAGCAACGTCAACAGACACTAATCACATACTAGCTTTCATTCCATATTGCCACACTCAATTGGCTCTATCACACAACACCATCAGACTATACTTCCGGCATCCAACACTTCCTGGCCTTACAGGATCTTGCAAAGCCATCCTCATTCGCAACCCATGCGATTCGAGCCACTTCTGCATGGCATTCAGAAGCAGCAGCCCATAGTCAACTCCAAACGCTTGCCCGTCATGAGTACCATCTTTGGAGACATGTCGTCCATCCTCTCTCGTTTCCTGTTTGGCTTTCTTTCTAGCTTGGTCATTCAAGCAGCCATCTACCTGGCCTACTACATTTTTTGTGGCCTAAGCGAGTTTACTTATAATAGCCCTGCCAGCCAGGTACTGTATAGACATCACCTTGCTCGCTTCCAAGATCATTTCATTCTCCACCTCGCAGTATCCAAAACCCAGCAACCTGGCCCCGGGGTCGACATCCATCTTTTCAAGACAAACAACATCTGGTGCCCAGTAGCGATACTCAACCGCCCACTGTCGCTCCTACCCAGCCAATCAAACTCTAGTCCCCTACTACCTTTCCCGACCAACCCCTTGAATGGCTGCCAGTTTATCAAGCACATCAGGCTCCTCCTGTGCAACCTAGGTCCCAACCCCAGTCGGTACTCTCGACACTCCTTCTGAATTGGAGCAGCCTCGGCCGCATCCTAGCACAGGGTTCCACACCATATCAACAAGAGATTAGGCAGGTGGAAGTCTGCCTGCTTTGCCCGGTACATCCCGAATCCTCAGGTAGAAATGTTGCAAGCATTTACCAAACTTACTAAATAACACTAAACCAATAAAGAGCTTTCACCCCTACCTGAATGTTTTTGCTCCTTTTTTGGTATAACGACCAGCAGACCAGGGCATACTGCAGGTCCATTTCATGTTGTAAGTCTTGTGGCGTGTTTATGTGGTTCACATCCATCCTGGTTGAAGGGCTTCAACCATAAATAAGAAGGCCAGTATGGTGGCCTGAATTTATGCGAGGAGTCCGGGGGTATTTAAGGAGCCCACTCATTTCTGGTCTTTGTCGGTTTCGGTGGGCGATACCCTCCCACCCATTCCCCTTTTCAGGGCATTTCTCAAATTCATTTCTCTCCAAAAACATATATTACTCTTGGTTAGGCCCCCTTTTTTGGTATACCGACCAGCAGACCAGGGCACACTTCAGGTCCATTTCATGTTGTAAGTCTTGTGGCGTGTTTATGTGGTTCACATCCATCCTGGTTGAAGGGCTTCGACCATAAATAAGAAGGCCAGTATGGTGGCCTGAATTTATGCGAGGAGTCCGGGGGTATTTAAGCAGCCCACTCGCTTCTGGTCTTTGTCGGTTTCGGTGGGCGATACCCTCCCTCCCATTCCCCTTATATAGAAAGTATTCAGACCCCCTTAAATTTTTCACTCTTTGTTATATTGCAGCCATTTGCTAAAATCATTTAAGTTCATTTTTTTCCTCATTAATGTACACATAGCACCCTATATTGACAGAAAAACACAGAATTGTTGACATTTTTGCAGATTTATTAAAAAAGAAAAACTGAAATATCACATGGTCCTAAGTATTCAGACCCTTTGCTCAGTATTTAGTAGAAGCACTCTTTTGATCTAATAAAGCCATGAGTCTTTTTGGGAAAGATGCAACAAGTTTTTCACACCTGGATTTGGGGATTCTCTGCCATTCCTCCTTGCAGATCCTCTGCAGTTCTGTCAGGTTGGATGGTAAACATTGGTGGAAAGCCATTTTTAGGTCTCTCCAGAGATGCTCAATTGGGTTTAAGTCAGGGCTCTGGCTGGGCCATTCAAGAACAGTCACAGAGTTGTTGTGAAGCCACTCCTTCGTTATTTTAGCTGTGTGCTTAGGGTCATTGTCTTGTTGGAAAGTAAACCTTCGGCCCAGTCTGAGGTCCTGAGCACTCTGGAGAAGGTTTTCCTCCAGGATATCCCTGTACTTGGCCGCATTCATCTTTCCCTTGATTGCAACCAGTCGTCCCGCCCCTGCAGCTGAAAAACACCCCCACACCATAATGCTGCCACCACCATGCTTTACTGTTGGGACTGTATTGGACAGGTGATGAGCAGTGCCTGGTTTTCTCCACACATACTGCTTAGAATTAAGGCCAAAAAGTTCTATCTTGGTCTCATCAGACCAAAGAATCTTATTTCTCACAATCTTGGAGTTCTTCAGGTGTTTTTTAGCAAACTCCATGCTGGCTTTCATGTGTCTTGCACTGAGGAGAGGCTTCGGTCGGGCCACTCTGCCATAAAGCCCTGACTGGTGGAGGGCTGCAGTGATGATTGACTTTCTACAACTTTCTCCCATCTCCCGACTGCATCTCTGGAGCTCAGCCACAGTGATCTTTGGGTTCTTCTTTGCCTCTCTCACCAAGGCTCTTCTCCCCCGATAGCTCAGTTTGGCCGGACAGTCAGCTCTAGGAAGGGTTCTGGTCGTCCGAAATGTCTTCCATTTAAGGAGGCCACTGTGCTCTTAGGAACCTTAAGTGCAGCAGAAACTTTTTTGTAACCTTGGCCAGATCTGTGCCTTGCCACAATTCTGTCTCTGAGCTCTTCAGGCAGTTCCTTTGACCTCATGATTCTCATTTGCTCTGACATGCACTGTGAGCTGTAAGGTCTTATATAGACAGGTTTGTGGCTTTCCTAATCAAGTCCAATCAGTATAATCAAACACTGCTGGACTCAAATGAAGGTGTAGAACCATCTCAAGGATGATCAGAAGAAATGGATAGCACCTGAGTTAAATATATAGAGTGTCACAGCAAAGGGTCTGAATACTTAGGACCATGTGATATTTCAGTTTTTCTTTTTTAATAAATCTGCAAAAATATCAACAATTCTGTGTTTTCTGTCAATATGGGGTGCTGTGTGTACATTAATGAGGAAAAAAAAGAACTTAAATGATTTTAACAAATGGCTGCAATATAACAAAGAGTGAAAAATTTAAGGGGGTCTGAATACTTTCCGTCCCCACTGTGTATATATATATATATATATATATATGTAGGAAGGCCAGTATGGTGGCCTGAATTTATGGGAGGAGCCCGGGGGGTACTTAAGCAGCCCGCTCACCTGTGGTGCTTGTCGGTTTCCTGTGCGCGATATACGTCACTAGGCCGACTATTCGATATACCAGCGTTCGCAAGTTCTTGCCTCGCAAGTTCCCGTATTCGATATTCCATACTCAAAACCTTCGAAGTCCGCGTTTTCCGTTCGTAGTTTGTACCACGCGTCTGGCTTGGCTGTCGCAGGTAAGGTCCCGTCGGACTTTTCGTTTTCATATCATGTCACTAAACCGTGATTTCAAATTTCGTTTCACCCGCATCTCACAAACTGCAATGTATATCGCTCGTACTTTCGATATGTTACAAATTCGACAGCACAGCGACACTGACGTCGCTTCATTTCTAGCATGTCGGTATCAGTAGACAGCCATAGCCAGTCGCAATTTGCAAATTATCAAATCAAGTTAGTTCGATACCAATCATTTCTCATTTCTGAGACATTTCTAAACTCATTTCGGACATTTCAAATCATTTCTCATTTCTGAAAACATTTCTAAACTCATTTCGGACATTTCAAATCATTTCTCATTTCTGAAAACATTTCTAAACTCATTTCTGACATTTTCAAATCATTTCTCATTTCAGTCACCTACCGCGCTCCGATTCGAATCCAGTCGCACCAAATGCGCCGATTCGTTCCGGTGTGCCCCAGTTATTACGGCCTCATTTCCATACATGCTCCAGAGTTACGTTATTGTCAGTCAATTGTACCTCTGTCATGGTTATCATTTCATTTCCACGTATCACGTTCCGACATGAATTCAGTCGCATGAAAAATGCACCGATTCGTCTCGGCGTGCCCCAGGATTGGCCTCATTTCTATACATGCTCCAGAGTTACGTTTTATCAGTCATTGGTACCTCTGTCATGGTTATCATTTCATTTCCACGTATCACGTTCCGACATGAATTCAGTCGCATGAAAAATGCACCGATTCGTCTCGGCGTGCCCCAGGATTGGCCTCATTTCTATACATGCTCCAGAGTTACGTTTTATCAGTCATTGGTACCTCTGTCATGGTTATCATTTCATTTCCACGTATCACGTTCCGACATGAATTCAGTCGCATGAAAAATGCACCGATTCGTCTCGGCGTGCCCCAGGATTGGCCTCATTTCTATACATGCTCCAGAGTTACGTTTTATCAGTCATTCGTACCTCTGTCATGGTTATCATTTCATTTCCATGTATCACGTTCCGACATGAATTCAGTCGCATAAAAAAAAAAAAAAAAAAAATAATAAAATGCACCGATTCATCTCGGCGTGCCCCAGGATTGGCCTAATTTCTATACATGCTCCAGAGTTACGTTATCAGTCATTTGTACCTCTGTCATGGTTATCATTTCATTTCCACGTATCACGTTCCGACAGGAATTCAGTCGCATGAAAATGCACCGATTCGTCTCGGCGTGCCCAGGATTGGCCACATTTCTGATACATGCTCCAGAGTCTGGATCATAGCTAATCGCAGACATCGGGGGATTGATCCACATCTCTGTCATGCAATTTCTACCATTTCACTCCCACAACGCATCACCGTTTCGAAACCAGTCGCATCTGAGGTGCACCGATTCGTCACGGCATGCATCACTGGTTCCGATCGCATTTCATACCTATACCAGAGCTCGGTTAGTTGCCAGTCGCTAACACGGCACAACCAATTCGAGCCTCGGTCAAAACAAATCATTTCTCTCATTCATTTAATACTGCACTCCTATTCGAATCCAGATGCATCAAACAAGCACCGATTCGTCCCAGGAGCACCAATATTTTCAGTTGCCTCATTTCAATACATGCTCCAGAGCCCGGTTCACGGTCGAACAAATCGTGACACGACCAGGCCGCACCTCTGTCATGCAGTTCATTCATTTCACAATCAAGGCAAACATTTCGAATCATTTCATTGTCACAAGATTGCAAGCACCATACAAATCATTGCTTCAAGTTACTTAGCAATCCCTTCACGAATTCTCACCTTTCATTTTCCTCAGGTCAGTCAAAGTTCAGTAGGTCCACCCTGCACCAGGTTGGACGATATCCCCCCAGGTAAAAAAAAAAAAAAAAAAAAAGGGGGAAAGGGAGAGTAAGTCGGGTAAGTATGACTCAGTGGATCAAAGAAAAAACTTGAAATTCATCTCACCCCCAATAGGTTACAGTCAACCAGGAAATAAAGCTCGAGAGATCCTCACCAGAGCAACCATGTCCCAGGCCGGCAGTGAAGACTTCACGGCCCCTCTGTCACCTACTCCGGTCTCAGAAAGCGGCAGCGTGCAATCCCTCAGGGGATGGACTATCCCCAAACTGACGGCAGAGCTCAGACGCAGAGGTGTCCCCTTCCCCGCCACAGCGAGGAAAGGCGAGCTCTTCAAACTCCTTTTTCCCCCACCAGCAGCAGGACCCAGTACCCAACAGGCATCCCTCCAGTCCATATCATCGGCCATCTCGCAATTACACACGATGGTGTCATCTCTATCCACCTCAGTTGCTGACGTCCAAGCCAGGGTTGCACTTCTGGAGGCCCGACCGGCCACGGCTGTCCCCGACCCAACTGCAACTCAGACCTTGACACCTCTTCCTACAGGTACCTCAGGCTCAAGCGCCATTGTCTACCCCTCCCATCTGGTCCCAACCAGTATCAGGAAGGACATTTTGGACGGCAAGGACGTCAACCTGGCCTCTCTCCTTATCTCCGTGCATGATTTGGCAGAAAATAAGGCCTACTCCTGGGGCGATATATCGGTGGTCCTTAAAGCCAAAGACCCCAGGCTGAACCGCAAGCTATCAGTCCCCGAATTTACCCTGGCCTTTGGCATGCTCAGAGATGTCCTGTGCTCAGCCACCCCTAGCAGGCGGGAAGAGCTGGACTTATATCTCCATACTGTGGTAGACTTGGGCCACAAGTATGGAGGTTTCGCCTTCTACGATTATCATCGTTCCTTCTCAGCCAAGGCCGCCGCCAGATTCATACAATTCCAGATCACGACAGATTGGAGTCTCATGGACACAGAGCTCTTCTGCCGCCACTTTGCCGGCTTACGCTCACCTCTGTGTGCAATTTGCCAGTCTTCCAGCAACACTGCCACCTGGTGCGCCAACACGGCGATCAGACGGCCCTTCGAGTTCCCCTCTACCTCAGGTACAGTACAGGGCCAGTCGATCCCTGAACCAACGCCTCAGGTGGACAAACTCGGACGCCCAGTCCGAACCGTGGGAGGGGCAGCCATCTGTAACAACTTCAACTATGGGTCCTGCAACTTCAGCCAATGCCGTCTACTTCACATCTGCACTTTATGCCAAAGAGCACACCCTAGGAATTTGTGTGAAGTCAAGCAACACAAGAGGGCATGACTAAGCCGAATCAACATCTTATGGTTAGGACTGTATCTCACTTCACACCCCACCCCTTCCCTGGCCACCTACCTTATCCAAGGCTTCACAGTAGGCTTTCACACCGGCCTCATTTCACTGCCCCACAGTACTCACGAATGCGCCAATCTTCGTTCGGCAGCCATCGACGAACAAGCCATAGATCAGCTCTTACAGGCAGAGGTAGATCGAGACTACGTAATAGGCCCTTTCACTTGCCCCCCTTTCAGCACATGGAGAGTCAGCCCTATTGGGCTTGTCAAGGGCAAATTCTCTAATAAATTGCGTTTGGTGTACGACTTGTCTGCGCCTCATTCTTCGCACATACCCAGTCTCAATTCCCTGATCCCCTCCGAAGAGTTTTCCCTAAAATATTCCTCCGTTGACATGGCAATACAAACGATCATCAAAGCAGGCACAGGTGCCTGGCTCTCCAAAGCCGACATCTCGGATGCTTTCAAGCTCCTGCCCATCCACCCATCCCTTTGGTGCTGGCATGGCATCAAATGGAAGGAAGCGTATTATTTTGCTACGAAACTCACCTTCGGTTCGAAGAGTAGCCCGTGGCTCTTCGACACGTTCGCACAGTCCCTCGTTTGGACACTATTACACAAGGGTCAATGCCATGAAGTCATCCATTACCTGGATGACTTCCTACTGATAGAACCGCCCAGCAAGCCCCCAGGAGATCTCGACAAACTTAGAGTAATTTTTGGAAACCTCAATGTTCCTATCGCCGAGCACAAAGTCGATGGTCCAGCTAACATCATCACCTTTCTCGGGGTCAGCTTGGATACCTGCGCAATGCAGGCCAGTCTCCCCCCCGACAAATTAACACGCATTAGGGCAGTCCTTCACGAGTTTACACACACCAAGGGCTATACCAAAAAACAGTTGCAGTCTCTCCTGGGTATGCTCAACTTCGCTATGCGAATTATCCCACAAGGCCGCACATTTGTATCACGCCTGCTTAGATTTCTGTCAGAAACTCAAGACCCTGATCAGATTTTGAAATTAGACTCCGCAGCTATAGCGGACCTATCAATGTGGGAGGAATTCTTGTCCGCCTGGAATGGCATATCTCTATTTATACCTATGGTTTCGGTCCATTCACCCCAGGTGGTGACTGACGCTGCAGCCTCCACAGGTTTCGCGGCAATTTTTGGCCACCATTGGTTTTCAGGACCCTGGCCTCAACAGATACTGTTGATACCCGGCTTTTCCCAAACATCTGCCCTCTTTGAGCTTTATCCCATAGTGGCAGCCGCACAACTCTGGGGCCACCACTGGACAGGACAAACCGTAGTCTTCACCACCGACAACCAGGCTACGGCAGACATCATCAACAGAGGCAGGTCCAAGTCCCTAGCAGTCATGTCCTTCCTGCGCAGGTTGGTACAACTGTCTTTACAGCATCAGTTCAATATACACTGTGAATTTATTCCCGGCAGATACAACTCAGCAGCTGACGCACTATCACGTTTCAATTATCCCTCCTTTTTCAAACAGGTTCCCGATGCCGATCCAATGTCGGCCCCTATCCCCGTCTGGTCACAACTGACCCTGGACTAGTTCAACATCTACACGGAGCTACGCAACTCATAAATAATTCCCTCTCCCGCAACACACTCAAAGCCTACCAAACAGCTTGGAAGGCTTTTAATAAATTCCTCACGTCCTGCCGCAAAGAACCAACAGATATCAAACAGGTACTGGCCTTCACTGCACACTGCCACACGCAGCTGGCCTTATCCTACAACACCATCCGGCTATACCTAGCCGGCGTTCAACATTTCATGGCGCTTGAAGACCCGACGAAACCATCATTGTTCTCATCTCACGCTATACGAGCCATTCTAAGGGGAATTCAGAAACAACAACCAGTCATCAGCACTAAGCGCTTGCCCATTACGGGGCCCGTCTTTAGGGACATGTCAACTATTCTGGCTACTTCGCCATTCGGTCTGCTCCCCAGCACGGTCTTACAAGCAGCCATATATTTAGCTTACTATGGGTTCTTGCGGCCTGGCGAATTCACCTCTAACAAACCCACAGACCACGTACTATGCAGACGACACTTGCTTCGATACCAAGACCACTTTATCCTGCACCTCGAGGTCTCTAAAACCCAGCAAACGGGCTCGGGAGTGAACATTCATCTCTACAAAACCAACAACAGCTGGTGTCCAGTCGCTGTACTCAACCGACTCCTGTCTCTCCTGCCTGAGCAACCAGACAGCAGTCCCCTTCTACCATTCTCAGTCAAACCCTTAAACGCCTCTCAGTTTGTGAAACACATAAGGATACTTCTCAGCAACCTTCACCTTAACCCTAGTCAGTATTCCGGACACTCTTTCCGCATCGGAGCAGCCTCCGCGGCGTCCCGCCACGGGGTGCCAGATCACATCATCAAAAGACTAGGCAGGTGGAAATCAGCCTGCTTCGCCCGGTATATCCCCAATCCACAAATAGAGATGGCACAGGCATTCTCCAAATTGGCTCAATAAATAACTGAAAACCAATAAAATTATAACCCTACCTGAATGTTTTTGCCCCCTTATTTTGGCATACCGGCCATTAGACCAAGGCACACTTTCAGGTCCATTTCATATGGTAAGTCCACACTTTCAGGTCTATTTCTGATGGTAAGTTTTATCTTTACTATAAGTGTTATCTATGTACATATCGGACATAGGGCTCCAACCATAAGTAGGAAGGCCAGTATGGTGGCCTGAATTTATGGGAGGAGCCCGGGGGGTACTTAAGCAGCCCGCTCACCTGTGGTGCTTGTCGGTTTCCTGTGCGCGATACCCAC
The DNA here is from genome assembly GCF_042186555.1 of Aquarana catesbeiana. Lineage (NCBI taxonomy): Eukaryota > Metazoa > Chordata > Amphibia > Anura > Ranidae > Aquarana > Aquarana catesbeiana. The sequence goes on from NC_133324.1 coordinate 648,211,881, forward strand.
CCTCCCATCCCCATTTCACAGCATTTCTCAAACTACTCATTTCATTCATTTCTCTTACAGAATAATCATTTCTTAAACCAGGGTATGCCCCCTTATTTTGGCATACCGGCCATTAGACCAAGGCACACTTTCAGGTCCATTTCATATGGTAAGTCCACACTTTCAGGTCTATTTCTGATGGTAAGTTTTATCTTTACTATAAGTGTTATCTATGTACATATCGGACATAGGGCTCCAACCATAAATATATATATATATATATATATATATATATATATATATATATATATATATATATATATATATATATATATTATATATATATATTTACTATAGTTTGTGGACTCTATAGCTTTCCTACAGACTAAATAATATACACTTGTTTGGGTTATTTTCACCAAAGAAATTTAGCAGTATACATTTTACAGTTTTATAACAGAAACGAAGCAAAATATACTCATCTAAGTATCCTGCCAAAGTTATTCGCTGCTGCAGTTTCTGCATGCTGAGGACCACTGATACAGTGCTACAAATCCACCCAAGACCACCGCCCCCCTGACATTCCCTTGTGGGTTCTGAGAGGACCTCCAGCTAATTGAAAGTGTCATGCAGACTTTCATTAGAAGAAAAAAGACCTCACAAGAAGAAAAGAGAAGAAAGAGAGTGAAAGACCAGGTCAACGACATCACAGCAGAGAACAGAAAATGTTCCCAATACCAACCCTGGCAATAAAACCCAAGATTGTATTGCTGTATGCCAGTTGAAAATATTATCCCACCACCACCACTACTTCTTGCTGAGGTGCCCATTTTCATCAGGATAGGCAATAGGGGAAAACTATTCAAAGAGGTTATAGAGGTATATAAAAACACGATAGCGGTTCTAAACTTGCCCTAATCTGCCTCTAGAATAGAAAGGCTCACAAACCTATAATAGTAATAGTAAAAAGTTTATGGTCCCTATAAAACATGTAATTTCAGTAAAATTAAACATTAGAATCAATTTACATGCTTATTTACCATTGTTTATTGTACTCTACCACCTGTGCAAGAAATCAACATGATATAAGTTTAAAGTGGTTGTAAACCCTTACAATCCACTTTTTACTACAAGTAAGCCTATAAAAAGACTTACCTGTAGCTGCCTGCATGGTTTAGGAGAAATTTCCTATATCAGCATGTGCCAACGTCATCGGCACATGCGCACTGAAGCAACGGCTCGTGCCTACTATATCCTAGCTGTAATCATAATGGCTTCTCTTACGTGTTCCAAGACATAAATGAATCTCTGTCCTTGGACGTCTAACACATCAATAGCAAATACATTTTACATGAATACAGATGGGAACAACAATTCCATTTCAAACATAGTTAAAATCTATGTTTTGAAGCACCTAAACTGTAATTTTAGACCTGCCTAAGCCGATTAGGCCAACATTAGGGAAGGTAGTAGGTGCATTAAAGCTAGTGTAAACATACCTGAAACTATTAGTAGGCAGATCCTACAACAGTCTCGTTTGGGGTCATGTGACCTGAATTCTCAGCAGTTGTGGATTGGCGTGTAAAAGCTTACCTTTTGTAAACATCAAATAGCACTAAGTCTGCTGCTGGGCTATCTTCAATTTGATGTCAGCAATCTTAGCAGTCTCAGAACTGTCACTCAAGTAAAAATTTATAGTATTCCTTGTCACTCCTTCCTGGCTGCTACATTAAATTATATGTAAGGAAGTTTTAACACTGTAACAACAATCGTTTGAACTGTCATGAATGGCCCTCCATTCATGAAAGCTGGCTTTCTGTCTAAATGCTGTGACTGGCTATGGCTAATCACATGGTACAGGGTGCTATGATTGGTCCAGGTACCATGTGATAGCTGTGTGCCAATCACAGAATCACTACAGAAAGCACAGCTGTTATGAATGAAACTCATTCATAACAGTTGTGCATATATTGTGGTCAAGTTATTGCATTGCGATCACGTGATACCTTGGACGCTCAAAGCGACCAGGTACGCCAAAACATAATTTGCTGTGTCCAGTGGACACAGTGGTTATTGTAGGGGTTACGGTTACGGTAGGGGTGCGCTGTGCATCTCAGGAGCACACCAGTACGCATGTGAGAAGCAACGTATATATACACGTTGCTTAACCTGCCCATGCCTCAGTACTTTTACTGTGGGTTGTCCTAAAGTGGTTAATTTAGAATGAAGGGTTCCTTTAAGTAACCGTTTCTATTTTGCATTACTCTGGCCACCATATTTTCCAGTTACTCTGTCCTGCTTAGTTCTGTCTAGCTTAGTTAGTCATTCCTACATTGTGATCCATTGTCCTATCCAGGGGCCATATGGCTTGCAGAGCCTGTGTAACCACTTTCCCAGGACATGCATACAGCTACCCATTCAGATGGATTAGAAGATATGGTTGCACAAGGTTAGAACATGATTCCTAGATCGGTTAGGATCAGAGGAAAAATAGAAATGGTAAAGAAAGAGAGAGGGAAGAAGAGAGTTGGGATGCTCCAGTCATTATCGGCATCAGTCTCCTGGGACCTGCAAATAGTTTAGCCAAGGAGACCAAACTTTTTCAAAGGTTGGTTGCTAATCCTGTAAGATGCTCACTATCTTTTCGTTCACGATCCAAGTATGTTTCCATTTCATCAGGGCCATATCTATGACAGGGCTTTTCCATGCTCTGGCTATAGTAATTTTAGCTGCCAGAAATATGAAATAAATCAGTATCTGCGTATGTCGAGGGATATTTTCAAAAGGCTTATTTATTAATGCTATACCCGCTTCTTTAGGGATATTGACCATCATGACCAGTAAAATAAGCGAGTGTACCCTTATCCAAAATTGGTGTTCCAATTTGACCACAACCCCTAATGCACCCTGAGGCACCTGGATACATTTTTGAAAAGCGCTCTGGCACCAAGTACCATCTGGCATAACTTTATAGCCTGCTTCTACGAAGGCTACATTCAGAATGCCTTTATAAATTCTCGTGCTCCATTTACGCCAGTCTTCCGCCCCAGGGGTTATGGATAGATCCCTCTGCCACGCCACCTGGTAGGGTAATCTATCATTATTGCTGATAAACAGTTTATATAATAGCGAGATGCTCCCCCGCAGAGCAGCAACCTGCATGCATCTGTTTTCGAACACAGTACGACTGCCACATCAGAGCTGTCTTTCTGTAGGGATTGGAGAAAGTGATACATTTGTTGCAAGTGGAAGCTCTCAGCTGGGGGGGGGCATCTCCAGGCTTCCCATGAAATATGAAGAGGGACATATGCCTCTATGGTCAAAATAGTCACCTATACAGGACATTCTCCTATTCAGCAACCAGATGTACCTGTCAGGTTGAAAACCAGGTGGGTTGCCAAAAGGGGGGCTGCTGGGATATGTGAAGAGCGCAGAGGCCATCTCCTGCAGCTTGTATCCCACACCTGTAGTGAATGGGAGAGCGTTGGGCACAGTATAGCCCTGCGATGTTTCGGGGGGACCCAAAGGACGGGATCCATTGCAAGTGGGAAACTTGCCTGGGCCTCTATGGCAACCCAATCTGGTTGGTAATGTTTGCTATGGAGTTGGCCTAGTTAAGCAAGCTGTGCTGCCACGTAGTATTTCTGAAAGTCTGGTACTCCTAGTCCGCCAGTATCTTTAGGAGCATAAATTTGTGGCCCTTGCTATTCTGGGTCCTTTGGTACCCCAGATAAATCGGAGTACTTTGGATTGGAACCTTTGAGTGGCGCTAACAGGGACCTGGATTGGTAAATTACAAAAAAATATAGCAACCTAGGCAGGATTGTCATTTTCACTGAGGCAATCCTACCTATACATGATATGCTTACATCCAACCACACCTGCATGTCTTCTAACAGCCCAGCAAATAGAGTAGGGTAGTTAGCCTTATAAAGGGAGGAAACGCTGGGGGTCAATCGGATTCGCAAATATGAGAGGGACGTCGGCTGCCACTGAAATGGGTATTGAGACTGAATGCTCTGTAGTATCAGGATTGGTAGATTGATGCTCATCGCTTCTGATTTGTCATGGTTAACTACGAGCCCAGAAACTCTCCCAAAGTGGCGCATGAAGGGAAAGTATGTTTGGCAGAGTAGTGTGGGGTGAGGTGATGAACAACAATAAATCATCAGCGAATAGAGCACACTTATGGCTCCTCCCCCCACTCTCTATCCCCAAAATGTTTGGGTTCTTCTGTATTGCTATTGCGAGAGTTTTGATGGCTATGACGAACAATATAGAAGATAGCGGGCATCCCAGTCGAGTGCCCGATGAGATGGGTATCAGATCCAATCTATGGCCCCTAAGAACTATCTGAGCTGTGGGTGAGTTATATAATGAGTGCAGCGAAGCCAACTAGGGGCCGAACTTCCACCTCGACAGCACCCAGAAAAGGAAAGGCCACGAGAGGGAGTCAAAGGCTTTACGGATGTCAAGGGACAGCAGCATCCCGGACCTATTCGCTCCGCCATCCCAAGAGGAGTGTAGTATGGAAATTAGGTTGATTATTTGGTCGACAGCCTGTCTGTGCAGCAGTAAACCTACCTGCTCAGAGTGTATATAGCTAGCTAAAAATGACGACAGCTTTTTCGACAAAATTTTTGTAAATAGTTTCAAGTCAGTAATAATTAAAGATATTGGGCACTAGTTAGCCACATCGCTGTGGTCTTTGTGGGGCTTAGGAATGAGGCGAGGGTAATGAATGCTCTATTAGAGTCCATGTCTATTCTTCACCCTTTTGGATGGCTTTAAAGAATAACGCTAAGGACTGGGTCAAAAGGGGAGCAAATTTTTTATAGTATAAGGTTGTGAACCCATCTGGCTTTGTCTAACGGGGCTTGTTTAATAGCTCTATGTTCGTCTGCTAGGGTTTAGATAGGGAGTCGGTCGACTAAGTCATCAAACTCTGGTTGGCCAGTATCGTTCCTGCTGTCGTATAATGTCTTATAGAAGGTTTGGAATTCCTGTAAGACCAAATTGGGGTTTTGGGTAAAGGTGCCATCAGGTTTCCTAATCTTGGGGACGTGGGGGGGACATCTAGGGGCTAGTTTTTTGCCAAGCGTTTTCCCTGTTTATCCACTTGGGAGTAGAACCTGGCCTGTGTCCAGCGTAATTGTTTCTCTGCTTTAGTCGTAAGACAAACTTTTATATTTCTAATCGAGCGGCCTCAATCCAACTTTGTAAGTCTAGTTGGGGGTTGCGTTTATGTTCTTTAAGTATGGCTGCTAGGTTGTCCTCTTTTTGCTTCAGCAAAGCACTATAGTGTCTCTTGTATCTAGCGGCCATCTGAATAAGAATACCCCTGATCGTGGCCTTGTGAGCGGCCCAGGTACACAATGGGGAGGTATGTGCCAGGTCGTTTAGGGAGAAATACTCCTTCAGATCCATTTCAATATCGAGGCAAGTAGCCGGATTGCTAAGATTCATTCAGACACCAGGTAGGGGAGGTCATAGAGCTTCGCAGTGAGGAGAGGAGGACCATTATTGGGGAGTGATCCGACCAGGAGGTCTCTAGGATCTTAGAAGACATGCAGGAGGGCAGTGTTGTGGCTCACGCGAAGATGTGATCTATTCGCAAATGCATCAAATGCACATGGGAATAAAAAGTGTAGTCATGTGCTGTAACGTTAAGTTCCCTCCAAATGTCCACCAAGTCATTTTCGTGCAGTAGTTTAGCAAATTTGGTGCTCATCTGCGAGGGCTTCAAAATTTGGGATCCTAGGTGGTGAGTCTTATCTAAAGGGGAATCTAAGGGGATATTAGAGTTCCCCCCTATCAAAAGCATGCCCTCAAAGAGGTGGCAGAGTTGCTGGAAAAGGTTTTGAAAAAAGGGCAACTGAACCTTGTTTGGAGCATAGTAGGCAAGGAATGTTACTAGGGAGCCTTCCAGATCCCCTTTAACCAGGAGAAAACGGCCATCCGGGTCACTGATTATCTGTGAGGGCAAGAAAGCTAAGCTTCTTGCGACACAGATAGCCACTCCCCTTTTTTGTCTGGAGCGTTCGCGAGGAAAAAAGGTTGGGTAGTGCTTATGAATGTAATTGGGTTTATAGGAGGATGGAAAGTGGGTTTCCTGGAGAAATAATATCTCAGCGCCCACCGAGTGAAAGTAGTTAAAGGCTTTACGCCATTTAACTGGGTAATTAAGGCCTTGGACATTGTGGGATAGGAGTTTGATGGGTGTCTGTGTTTGTGAGCTAGCCATGATTCATGTTGGGGTGAAGAACCCTTACCTTTCAATCTATGACTTAATCGAATGTTCGATCTCGTAGAGGCTGACCTTTAGGAATGCCCGGATGGAGCGCAGAAAGTGGGGTTAAGAAAGCAGAAGAGAAAAAAGAGATTAGATACCAGTGGAGGGCAAGGACCTGAGAGAAGGACCAAGAGAAGAAATCTTTAGTGCGTCTCATAGATAACATTAGAAAATACATTACACATAAAAGGACGATTGAATATCAAGTAAGCAACAAATGGTTGCAGACCTCGGGTTGGGGCCTAGGATTACCAAAACCACTGCCTCCCAAATTAATATACGGGAGGAGGGGGGTCAGAGTGGGGGTGAGGTGCATGGCTCACTGACCCGATCCGAGCTGCACATTGATCATATTATTTTGTTGAACAAATACTTGAGATGTGGAAGGTTGTGACCATAGAAAAAAAGACTGTGGGAGCTGCGGTGATAGACTAGAGCCATCTAGTGGCAGGCACACCAAATCGCAGCTTCCATTAAATTGAAGCAATAGGCTAACAACAATCCCTGAACCATTACCATAACATATACTCCTATAGTAACTGTAAATGCGTTTAACAAGTCTGTTCGAGGAACCCAGGAACAAGGGTGATTAAGACCTCTCTGTAGAGGGGAATAAAGGTACAATTTTCTATCAATTTTCAGGGTGGTCTGGACTGATGACGTGTCTGGCTTCTGGTGAACTTGGTGGATTGCCACAATGGTGAAACCGGACAGTCCCCATTGCAGCGACCCCTTCCAGGGGCAGAGGAGGTGTGGGAGCCTTATTATGTTGGTGGGGAGGTGGATATGAAGCCCAGGCATTTAATCAATGCTTCCCCATCCGAGAAGGTGGAAAATGAGTATGACTTGCCCTTGTATGGAAAGTAAGGTGAAAGGGAAACGACCAGAAGTATCTGATGTCTTTTTGCTGTAATGGATGGAGCAAAGGTTTGAAAAATCTGAGTTTTTGCACAGTAGCCGGGGAGATGTCTTTAAATATTTACACTTCATGGCCGAGTAACTTGATAGATGGCGATTCACGAGTATGACCTGCTCTTTTACCATGTAAAAGTGGGGTATCATGATGATGGGCATTGAGCTGTGAGTGCTCTATGAGCTTGGTCCAATTCCAATTTATGCACAGGTATATAAGGGAGCAGTGAAGTCAGCAGCGCAGTGGTGGCCTCCTGGGTGTTAGTTATTGACTCTGGTAGTCCGCGAATGCAGAAGTTGTATCTGCGAGACCTATGTTCTAAGCATCAATTTTCATCAATGCCTCTTCCAGCCTTGCTTTTAAGTCGCAGATGCAATCCGTATTTTGATTTGATCTGCCTACTGTCACATAAAGCTTGTTTTTAAAAGCGTTAATTCTGGAGCCCAGATCTTGGAAGTCCTGCTTTAAATCACCTGTAATTCTCTTGCTGGCTTTTTCCAGTCTCTGTTCTAATAAAGCTGAAAATCTAGCCAGGATAATGGGGTCACCTGAATAGGCAGGCTGGTGGGCTATGGGCTGGGAATTTGGCAGATCAAGGGAGGCCTGCAGACTATTCTGACTAGAGATAATGTCTCCCATGGCCCATGGCCCGGGCTAAAGAGGATCCTGAGGAGAATGGGGACTCGCTGCCTGAGAAGTCGCAGTCCTGCAGAGTGGAGGGGACGCCTGGGGTGACAGTGAAGTCCTCCATATCGGCGGGTTGCTGGGATGACTGGTTGCTTTCTGAAAAGCCTGAATGAGGGTGGGAGGCGCCGCCATCTTGCTGGAACAGGCTTGCTGACTTTGTGAGACCCGCAGCTGTCCTGTCTTAATTTTCAGCTTCTTCTTGCCCATTAAAGTGTGCCAGGGTAGAGGATGAAGGGCACCATATGGTATGCTGGTGTCCTCAGAGTAGGAGGATGCTGCATGATGCGTGATCCGAATCAAGCCGCCATCTTGCCGGGCCAGGCTGGCTGAGAAACACAGTCCTGTGGCAGCTCCAGGTGAAGTTTCAGCTCCCCTTTAGGCAGCGGAGTTTAGCCCAGTTGTGTATGAATGGCTCTAGGCACTTTGTGGGATGCCGGTGCCCTCAGAGAGGGAGGATGCCACCGGATGGTGTCAGAGATGTTTCAAGCTGCCATCTTGCCAGATCTGGATGGCCGGGAAGCAGTCCTATGGCGGGTGTAGCATCTGCTCCATTTTAGGCAGCAGAGTATGGCCAGGTAGTGGATGAAGGGCCCTGGGTGGGTTTCGGTGTTCCAGAGTCATCGACTCGGCGGGATGCAGCTGGATTAGATCAGGCTGCAGTGGAGCTGATTCAAGCCACGTCCACCATGTACAGCTGCACGCATGCGCAGGTCTCATAATTTTCAATAATTCTGCTGTGACCAGCCAACAGGAAATCAAAAGGATGAGTGGGCCGGTGCTGAGAAACTGTACAGAGGAAGAGGAGCATCTGAAGAAGGTGTCTAATGGTATTTCTTTGTGTGTATCACTTAGAGCTGTTTTCAGCTTGGTAATTTCACTGACATCAGAATGCCTGCAGTGATGGTAATAATTACGATGTCCCTTGTTGTGTTCTTAAATCACCTATTATTCAGTCCATGCAGAGGGGTTTTGAGTAAACTAGCACATTTACATGTTACTTTTGTAGATCATTAAATAGCAGCTATAATAGTTTGGGGTCCATTTTATTTTAATATTTTTTTCTCGGACATTTGTACACTGTTGCACATTTCTATTTTTTAAATATGCACAATTCTACTTTAACATATAAGTATTTAATGAGTGAAAAGTGATTCCAAGAACATTATGGGTTAACTAAAGAGATATTGTAATGTACAACTGCACCCCATGTTAATCTCACTTAGAAGTTATATATGAAAATGTTCTCCCGTATTTAACTTCCTGCCATTTACACAGTATGGGCTCCAGATCAACACCTTTTACCACCAGGTTTCAAAACAGGCTTAACAGTAACAAAATCAAAATACAGAACTTTCTTCTTATGTGTTTTTATTATTATATTGCAATTGCATTCTTTTTATTGTCCATCAGTACTGGGATACTTTTGACTTCTCTAGCCTCTTTCTCTGCTAATGGGTTCTCCTGGTGAAACACTCTTTGTTTACCAATCTATACAGTCTAGTTCATATTCCAAGAAAATTAACTGGAGTCTAAATATAGGTTTCCAAAAATGCATATTAGTTAAGAATATTCTCATGGATCTTCCAGCATACACTCCAAGTCACAGATAATTTATTGTGTTAGGTGATATCAAGTGCTAAGGATTATTGTCAGGGTGCTATTCAGAATAAGAATGAGCAGGTGCTGAAATGGAGTCAGAAGAATAAAGATGTGCAAGTGCTGTATGAAAGACCTGGCAAAGTTGCCAATACTTTACATGGCCGTGCTTGTTTGTACAAATGTTCGTACTGGCGCACGTTCACACACACCTGCTGCCAGGACTGGCGCCAAACGCTGCACTTAGACTTTGCTGGATGATCATCATCTACCAGTACTCCCTACTCCTGTGTTTTTTGTATTCTTGGACTACCCGTTACCGACTCGGCTTGCCTCTGGACTTCTCTGCTGCCTGATCCCTGGTTTTGACCCCTGCTTGCTCTAAGGACTCTGCTTCTCCTGCTCTACCGTGTATGATCCTGGCTTGCTCCTACTACCCTTCTGCATACTCCCTGGCTTGCCTTCCTGTGTATGACTTTGGCTCTCATCCTGACTTAACCTCTTCAGTCCTGTCCCGCCAGCCTGCTCCTGCTCCTCGGGTGCCACTTTGCCTGTGGTCGCTGCCCTGGTTAAGTTACACACCTGGGGCTATGGAGATTCTGCCATATGCTCTGACAGACCAGCTAACAGCTATCCATTTCCTCTGCACTGCAAACAGCTTCTACTGGATCTACCCAAATGGCACCAATGCTTCTTTGAGTCTAGCACTCCCTGTTCCTACCTTTAGGGGTGCTTGGCACTTAGCCGCAAGGGAAGCCCTCTCACCAAATCGGCCTCAGACCAGGTACGTGACAATTATTATAATCAAGAGTCAGTAATGGCTCTATATAGAAAAGTGGGAGGATCGCAAATCCTAGCCATAGAATGGTATCTGTCAAAGATCACCTCAATGGGAAGCCAGGTATATCTGAAACACAAGCCCTGACCAGTGAAAAACATCCGGTTGTGCTGTTATGTACACCATCACTAAAGCTAAAGTAAATTAATACAGTAAGTAAGCACTAAGTAAAACAGCTTGCATTTCTGACTTGTCTTCCAGAGACTGTATTGTGTGTTTTATCAGTGCATATAAAAATTTTCAATACAGCTCAACCATTTGGAATAATGAATGTACTTTCTCAAATGTTGCTTCATGCTTACCCCTAACACAGGTGGTCAGACACTATAGCTGGCTTCTGTGTTCTTCACCTAGAGCACCCCCCTTTCCCATAAGACAAGCAGGCCTACCGGTACTCAGTGGCCCCCAGGACTTACACACAATGCTATAGTGCCTGGCTACTACACCAGGGCATGCACAAACTAAGCAAACAGGTACTTGCTGTTGGCAGACAGGCAAGGTTCAGAATAGTCAGGACCAAAATCTGAAATCAAAAGGCAGGCAAAGTTCAGAGAATTGTCAATATCCAATCCGAGCTCATCAATGAGGTAATCCAATCTAGCAAAGCAGAGCAGACAAACTGGTAGCTTTATCAGGTATAACACATGCTATCACAAGCATGAGACTGCAGGCTTAAATCAGGTTTGGTTTCCACCCAGAGACTGGCCACATTAATCACTTTGCAGGTGGACAGACAGACAGGGAGAATGCTACAACCAAAACCAGGATACTGGAACCAGCAGCTATGGAGGTTCCAGTATCTCTGCAAAAACCACAAGTTCTGTCAACTTAGAAGTTAAATCCAACATAGTTTATTCAAGCTCAGAGTGAATTTTAGTGTCAGTATTACAGGGGGTGAATTTACTGTGTTTTTTATGTAGGGGAAAACACATTCAAATCAAAAGCCTTCTGACTCTGCAAAAGTCTCTTACTCAGCATGAGTAAACTGATTGGTGAGCATGGTAGACTAGGATTGTCTACAGTAACTAGGGAATAAACTAACATGGAACAAGAGTGTGGACAGTGGAACATATCAAGAAAAAGATAGCGCACGGCTGCCCTAGTGTGATTCCATTTTATTGATACAAATGAAAAATTAAACAATAGAGGATTGCACTCACAAACATGGGACTTAGATCACAAGTACAGCAGGATGTATGTCTCCCTTCCTGGCCTGTATAACTGGATTGGCTTTCAAGAACGAGTGGTAATGGTATGAGAAGTGACTTGAAGAAGGAGGCCACGCCTCCGAAACATGTAGTCTTGGCAACCGTTTTTTGTTATCTAAAGAGGAGACATCTCACTTACCTTGTCCTTCCTCTCTGGCCGCGAGTGACATCACACAGCGTCGGCTAGACCGTGCGCATGCCCTACAGCAGACACAGCCTGACAAGATGAGGAAACAGAGTCCGCAGTGACTTCTCATACCATTACCACTCGTTCTTGGGAGCCAACCCAGTTATACAGGCCAGGAAGGGAGACATACATCCTGCTGTACATGCAATCTAAGTCCCATGTTTGTGAGTGCAATCCTCTATTGTTTGATTTTGCATTTGTATAATAAAAATGGAATTACACTAGGGCAGCCGTGCGCTCTCTTTTCCTTGTATATTTCAGATTAAGTCCGCCACCCAGTGGATCTTTGAGAGAACCGCAGCACCTAGAGCAAGAGAACTTTTTCTATATAGCCTGTAAACATTTGAGAGTTGGTTGTGGGGTCAGCGCTGACTTTTTTGTGAGTGGAACATATCACAATACTATACGTGAATGAAGTAAATAGGCTGCGTAGCAGTACAGTAATGATAACCCTGTCATTGATATTGTTAAGTCTGACAACAAATTGCAAAAAATAGTAAAACTATGAAATTAATATATATGAGTTTTCTTGACTACTTACTGTATTTTACATCAAATATGATAAACTTCTCACTGTCATGTTTATGCAGTAATGTTTGCCTGTCAGCTTACGTCTCCATGAGTCCGGCCCACCTGGCTGCTTAAGTAATCTATCCTCAAAGGATGGCTCCACCTCAGCCCCTATCAGAGAACTCTATATTAACCTGTGCCCTGCAAGCCAGTCCTGCTGATCAATAGTGTGTGTTTTTGCTTCCATGTGCTCATTTCTCTGTGTCTTACGTCTGATCCTGTTTACCGACCTTGGCTTGTTCTTGACTGTCCTCGTCTGCTTCATATCCTGACCTATGACATGTTCTTTGACTATCGCTATCTGCTTGCTGCCCTGACCTTTTGGCTTATCTCCTAACTATCATTGTTGTTCCAGGCGGCTGCTTCCTTTCTATCCTCCAGTGGTCTACTGTAAGCGTGAGCTGAGAGACCCTGGGGGCCGCAACCTGAAGCCAGACTGCAGCGAAGTTCAACCCCACCATCAGGAGCACTGGTGAACACTCACTGGCTCTTAGATTCCGCGCCCTGGGAAATCTCATGCTCTAGCTCCCAGTGTGATCCGTTTTGGTGCACCAGAGTACCTGCGTTCCTGAACCACTCAGGCCTCCATCCGAAACAGTCAGCCGTAGGGTCCACTACCTTGCGGTGCACTCCAGACCCCAATGGGGTGCATCTGTCACCTGGACACAGGTCACCTGACACTCACATTCAGCCATAGTAAGTCATTGTTACCTCAGTATTATTATTACACATAATGTTTTATATGAACTCATCATACAATACATACATAATAAATATAATACTTATATGTGCATTACTTCAAAGTTTAAAATTCTAGTGTGATTTTGTTACTTTCCTGTAACAGATTTTGAATGCCTAAGCTGGACACTGTACTGTCTAAACATTTTCCCTTTGATGAACAGTATAATATCCCAAACTGTTTTTCCTGCCTTCTGGCAACTGTCTGTGTCATGCTGTGATCTGACTTTTGCAGTAGCAAACAACAGGAAACTACAAACCGGTACAGCAATATGGATGTACCACAGTACTACATAGTATCTAGTTTGATATATATATATATATATATATATATTATAAATTACTAAGTTAATTCAACTTTATTTTTTAATAACATATGAATAATTGGAAGCATTACATTTTAAGAGGGCTGCCTGATTTCACTGGATAAAGATTTGTATTAAAACATTTAACTTTATTGTTTTAGAAAAATGATATTGGAAATATCTCTCCTTCCCATAATAGGTTTTGCTCCTGGGGTTGAAACTTGAGGTCATGGAGTAATAAAACTAAAATGAATTAAATCCTAAATGTGATTACACAGGAATGAAGTCAGTGGAACTGGTTTACAGTTTACACATATATGGCCTAATTTAATAAACAGTGCAAAAAAAAGGAAGTGCAAAGTACAATATCCCATAGCAACTTTGCGGAATTGCCTTTGCTGGTTGGGGAATAAATCCAGATTGGTTTGCTGTTAATACTACATTTTTGTATGATGCTTTATGCTTTACTATATTGAATAAACTAATTATGAGATGCCAAACACTTGAGTTTATTTGATTGATTATAGAAGATAGTTAATTTATATATAACAAGAATGGATCTCCAAAGTTGTAACATGATAAATGCATACACAAAGCAGCTTAAGGTGATTGTAAAGGACACATTTTGTCATACTTACCTGCTCTGTGCAGTCACTTTGCACAAAGCAGCCCCGATCCTCCTCTTCTTGGGTCCCCCGCTGGTGCTCTGGGCCCCTCTGCCTTGCAGTTGTGTGTGCTTGCTCCCGAGCTGGCTCTCTTCAGCCATAGGACATGGAGAGCATGGCTCAGCCCTGCCCCCTGCTTCCACCTCACTGGCTGTGATTAACAGCAGTGGAAGCCAATGGCCAATGGCCCTAACTAAAATCTGGCAGAACCAATTGCCTTCAGAAGTCACCTAATGAGTAAATAGAGTCCACATATGTGTAATTCAATCTCAGCATAAATACAGCTGTTCTGAGAAGCCCTAAGAGGTTTGTTAGAGAACCTTAGTGAACAAACAGAAGCTTTAAACAACTCACAGAGCACTGTTTAATCCATCACCATCATCATACTCTGGAAAGAGTATAGCATAACTGCAAACCCACCAAGACATGGCCGTCCACCTAAACTGACAGGACAAACAAGGAGAGCATTAATCAGAGAAGCAGCCAAGAGACCAATGGTGACTATGGAGGAGCTGCAGAGATCTACAGCTCATGTGGGAGAATGTGTCCACAGGACAATTATTATTTGTGCACTTCACAAATCTGGCATTTATGGAAGTGTGGCAAGAAGAAAGCTATTGTTGAAAGAAAGCCATAAGAAGTTCCGTTTGCAGTATGCAAGAAGCCATGTGGGGGATACAGCAAACATGTTTAAGAAGGTGCTCTGGATAGATGAGACCAAATTTGAACTTTTTGGCCTGAAAGCAAAACGCTATGAGGGTTATTTACTAAAGACAAATCCACTTTGCACTGCAAGTGAGCTTGAAAGTGCACTCAAAGTGCACTTGGAAGTAAAGTCGCTGTAGATCAGAGGTGGACATGCAACGAAAATAAAAAACAGCATTTTAGCTTGCTCAGGATTGAATGATAAAATCAGCAGAGCTTCCACTCATTTCAGAGCTACCCCTTAGATTTAGAGCGACTCCACTTCCAAGTGTACTTTCAGTGCAGTGCAAAGTGGATTTGCCTTTCGTAAATAACCCTATATATATATATATATATATATATATGTACTAAGAGGCCAGGTGATGGAGTTGAGCAGCTAAGTAATTGTTATGTAAAATCTGTAAAGCTTAAGTCACCTTGTGATTTGTGTGCCAATAATACCTGTCTGGCAACTCTATGGGGGTTATTTACTAAAGGAAAATCCACTTTGCACTGCAAGTGCACATGAAAGTGCACTGAAAGTGCACATGGAAGTAAAATCGCTGTAGATCCCAGGGGAACATGCAAGGAAAATAAAAAACAGCATTTTAGCTTGCACATGATTGGATGATAAAATCAGCAGAGCTTCCACTCATTTCAGATCTACCCCTTAGATTTAGAGCGACTGCACTTCCAAGTGCACTTGTAGTGCACTTGCAGTGCAAAGTGGATTTGCCTTTCGTAAATAACCCCCATGTCAACTGTTCCCCCCCCCAGGAGAAATGAAGTAAGGCTTGTTGCAGATATTTTATGCATTAAGGTGAAAAAACACCTGGCAGTGACCGCCCCCCCCCAGCCTCCCCTGTTTTACTTACCTGAGCCCTGGAATTTCACCCGGCGGAGACGCACTCTTCCTCTGCCTGGGTTTCTTGGCTCTTGATTGGGTAGATTGGCTGCCGCAGCCATTGGCTCCCGCTGCTGTCAATCATATCCAATGATGCGGGCGCCAGGGGCGGGGCCAAGTCCAGCATTCGTGTCTATGGACGCAAATGCTGTACTCGGGAGCGCTCCAGCAAGGTAACCCCCCTAGGGGGTTATCTGATATGGGGAGGAGCCGCGAGAGCCGCTGAGGGACCCATCCTCAGAGGATGTTCGGGGCCAAAATGAGCTGCACAGTGGAGGTAAGTATGATATGTTTGTTATTAAAAAAAAAAAAAAAAACCTTTACAATCACTTTAATAGGCAGTGTTTTGTAAATAGACAAATTTGGGAATAACAGTCATTTAACAGCTGATTATACCTGTCCAGAATAGCTAGAGGTGTTTCCATTTCGACAAAGTGTTTTTAAGTGCCCTGAGTAGCAGATAGTAGTTGGTATTGTAGAGTTTGGAGATCTTAGGTGTTAAAAAGATTACCAGATATTTGAGTTTATCTGTTTTCAAATGGTAAGTAAAACCGGCCATAGATGATGTAATTTTCTTTCCTGCAACGGCAGGTTGGGGGAATCACTCTATTCCACGATTAACACAGCTGGTATTGATATTGCAATCCCTCCCATGGAGTTATTGCTTTTTTTCCTGGTGGGGGGGGGGCACAGGGAGCCGTCCCTGCTGGGAGAACACTGTGAATATTGTTAGCGGCTATAAAGGTGGAAATAATCACATGTAAGAATCAAGTTATAGAATGTAAATTCAACTTATAGCCCTAAAAATTAGAGTTAATACAAGTCTATGTCTATCAGATCAATAGTGCATTGGGTATTGTCCCCTGCTTGATGCACGGAGACAAATCCTACCTGATCAAGGTAAATTCATTTAGCATAAAAGCACACCATAGCACCGAGCAAGCATGTTGCTTTTGGTTAAAGGGTAACTCCACTTTCGTGGGGAAAAAAATAGCAAATAAAGAAAACATAATATAGCACATATAATTGTGACACTAATCTTATTGTAATTGAATGGTATTAAAAATGACCTTTCCTTTTCAATCTGCAGCTACTGTAATTTTCTGAGAATGCATTGCAATATGGCTACCTGGAGTTGTTCTGTACACAGAATGTGTACTGACCACTCCCCAGAAACAATTTCCTGCTTGTGTGATTGGCTCACCAATTTCCCAGAAGTCTGCCTAGGATACAAGTCAGATTTCAGGCATCCCCTGCAACAAAAATGTAATTTTTCGAGAGATGCTTTCAATAGGAGATCGTCTAAAGGGATGCAGGGCCAGCAGATTTCCTCATTAGTGCCCTGCAGCTGCACACCTGATAGTTAATTATGAAACCACTCCCATTAGACCCACTCGCTAAAGAGGTACAGACAATCACACATGGATTTCTTCAGAATAACAAAAGGTGGGAATCTGCAACAAAGGTTGTTATAATCCTTGCAATGTACATAGATCACCCAGAGGGGAATGTATTTTCTCAACAAAAGTGGAGCTACACTTTAACTTTAAAAAATCCTGATAACTGATGACACTGCACTACTTGCCTCACATTAAAAGGATGCCAGGGTAGGTTATGGGTATTTAGAAAGCATGCTTATTTATTGTTTAGTTTTGTACACTGACTTCTATGGGTGGTACCTCTGTTCTGTACCACCTAAAAAGTTCTATTTTTTGCTGCTTTACCAGCTGCTTGCACTTCCTATTACTCTTCAGCTCCCTTTGTTGGATCATCTCACACTGCAGACTTCTTTCCTGAGCCCACATGCCTAAAAAAAATGCAATTTATTGGCTCAGAAATCACCTCCACCTGCAGTGAGCAGCATTGTGATTCCTATTTGGTCCAGTAACCTTTTTAAAGACAATTAGTGAAACTCGCAGGTTTCCAGTTGAGGTTTTTGCTCGTGGGCAGGAAACTCAATTGTGTTTCAAATTGACCTTAGTGGCTAGTCTTGTTAATACTTTTTCTGCCTTAACATTAGCTGTGGTTTCTGACTATGTGTATTGTTTTGTATACTCCTCTACGATTTGCATCTTATTGTCATGCTCCAACTCTGCCTGCCTAGATACAAACTTTAGTCTATCTACCTCCCTGATGCCACCAGTGAGGGCATCCCAAGGGCCATTCTCCAAAAGTGACTACAAACAAGTTTATAATGCCACCATCAGAGACTCTGAACCAGGTACATTCACAATTTGCATCTTGGTGCGAACCAATATCTGTTTTGCTGGTAGCATTGAGTATCCTCTAGCATTCACTTATAACATTTTGGATCCAACTAAACATCCTCACACTGTTACTATTCTAGGTTATTTATTTATTCTTTTTTTACTGTTAGTTCTTTAAATGACCAGTGTCACTGTGTGTGTATTCTCCTATAACCTGTATTTTCATTTGTTTTAAGTTTAAAAATTGCATAACGAAATTCATAATTCATTAGGCTTCACATCCCAAATTCTCCTACTTATGTGAATAATGGGAAATGAAGCTTGACAGAGTTATTTTTTGTACCAGTAAGAATTATTTTGTTTAGTTAGGCAAACTTAGCAAAACTGTGCAAGCCTGAATAGAGTATGAAGTGCATCAAACTGCCAAGAAAAAAACAAACCACAATCTCCTGAAGTTCCATGGTAGTTTTGCAGTCAAATCCACCCTGGCGTGCATTTGTATTCAGCCCCCCTGAGTAAATACTTTGTAGCTCCACCTTTCACTGCAATTACAGCTGCAAGTCTTTTGGGGGGATGTCTCTACCAGCTTTGTACATGTACAGAGTGAAATGTTTGCCCATTTTTGAAAATAGCTCAAGCTCTGTCAGATTGGATTGAGAGCATCTGTGAACAGCAATTTTCAAGTTTTGCCACAGATTCTCAATTGGATTTAGGTGTGGACTTTGACTGGGCCATTCTAAGGCTGGGTTCACACTATACTACACGACAGTAGTACGATTTTCATCCTACTTTGCTCCGCGACATCAGTCCTACATTGGTCCTACATTGACCCTACATTGGTCCTACATCCATCTGACTTTCATGAACAGGATACTACTTTGATCCGACTTTTCAGATAGTACACTTGTCCTTTGACTAATCAAAACTAACACACAATGGGAGGGGCTACAGAAGGGGCAGGAAATAACACAATGTCAGATGCCAAAGTCGGATGGTTAGGACAAGGATTCGACTTTGATCCTACTTCAATGATAGTCAATGGGCTGAAGTAGGATCAAAGTCGGACCAAAGTAGTACAGGGAGCATTTTCAAAGTCAGACCGACTTGTGTCGGACCAGTTAAGACGGCTTGTGACAGACCTAGCCGGGAGAGACATTTTTGGAGGGGACTGAATGCTAGCCTCTTGCTGATCGATCGTGGGCCCTGGCATTTGGGGGAAAGGTGCTCTTTGTGAGCTGTATGCCTGGGGACCCTTGAGGTGGTATTACTGTGGATTCGGGTCCTGGTCCCCCAGGACACACAGACTCTGGGGATCCTGGATTTGCCATATTAGAAATAGTGGCTGATTCATAATGCTGGGACAAATACTGTTGGGAGGTGCTGGTGTCAATTCCAGCCACCTGTCTGTCTGTTGCCTGCTAGAATGTGTATTGTAAATATGTCTCTAGTATGGGATCTAAGAGTTATTAGATCCCCATTGTTGGTTGTGTTAATTAACTCTGCTATTTTGATAATGTTGATTGGGTTTTCTGAGCTACAAGATGGCCAGTCTGGTCTAAAGGTCATGTCTGAGTCATCTAGGCTGTCTAAAGGGATTAGTTAATTAGCCCATGTTAATTAGGTTTCTGGTCACAGGTGTATGTTTAGAGTAATATGAGCCTGAGGTACGCACCTCCTCTTTTACTGTATAAAAGAGACTGTATTCCTGTCAATAAAAAGGGATTCCTGGTTGAACTTACATACAGCCTGCCTGGTGTTTGTTCTGAGCTACACAACTGGATTAGAACAGCACATAGCTGTAGTTCTAGTCCCGGAACATCGGATGACCGAACCATCAGATGTTGCGATCTGCAATCTGATTCTATAGCCGCAGAGGAGTGTTGGGAGAGTGGAATCGAGCGAGCAGGGGCTCGTTACATTGGTTGGCAGCCATGGGATTGGCTCTCCAGTTACTGGGACACTCCAAACCAGCCTGCAGGAGAGCCACGCTGAAAGACTTACTTGACAGCCGTGGGGGGAATGGTGGGATCGTGCTTCCTTGCCGTAAACACATCCAGACCATCACCTGGATCCAAGGTCCAGATAGCAGGAGGGGAGAGGTACAGATACCGGCCACCATGGAAGAGGAATTCAGAAGGAGGTTGCGAGAGATGCAGATACAGCACAGAGGACCAGTATCAGAGCAGGTCCTGCTAGGATGGTTTGATTCTATCCGCTGCGAACTCTGGAAGGAAGCGCTAGCCCGTGAGCAGCGAAACCAGGGAAAAGTTCTCCCCTCCATCCATGTAAGGTACTGGTCACAGTATGAAGTGTGAATGCTGTTATTGGGGGAACAGCTGAACCAGCTGATTGTATAGCCGCAGAGGAGTGTCGGGAGAGTGGAATCGAGCGAGCAGGGGCTCGTTACACGGCTCCCATAGGGAAACATTGATTTTTACATGTCATGCGACATGAGCTCCCAATGTCGGAGCGTTTGTCGGACCAGTGTGAACCCAGCCTGACACATGAATATTCTTTGATCTAAATCATTTCATTGTAGCTATGGCTATATGTTTAGTTGTTCTGCTAAAAGGTGAACCTCCACCGCCATCTCAAGTCTTTTGCAGACTCTAACAGGTTTTCTTCTAAGATTGCCCTGCATTTGGCTCCATCCATCTTCCCATCAACTCTGGCCAGCTTACCTGTCCCTGCTGAAGAAAAGCATCCCAACAACATGCTGCCACCACCATGTTTCAGGGTGGGGACAGTGTGTTCAGGATGATATGCAGTGTTAGTTTTCCACCACACATTGCATTTCGCTTTTAGGCCAAAAAATTTAACTTTGGTCTCATCTAACCAGAGCACCATCTTCCACATGTTTGCTGTTTCCCCCACATGGCTTCTCGCAAACTGCAAACAGGATTTTTCTTGGCTTTCTTTCAACAATAGCTTTCTTATTGCCACTTTTCCATAAAGGCCAGATTTGTAGAGTACATGACTAATAGTTGTCCTGTGGACAGATTCTCCCACCTAAGCTATGGATCTATGCAGCTCCTCCAGAGTTACCAAGGGCCTCTTGGCTGCTTCTCTGATTCATGCTCTCCTTGCTCGGCCATTTCTTGGTAGGTTTCCAGTTGGGCCATACTCTTTCCAGAGTATGATGATGGTGATGGATTGAACAGTGCTCTGTGACATGTTTAAAGCTTGGGATATTTTTTTATAACCCAACCTGCTTTAAATTTGTCCACAACTGTATCCCTGACCTGTCTGGTGTGTTCCTTGGCCTTTATGATTCTGTTTGTTCACTAAGGTTCTCTAACAAACCTCCAAGAGCTTCACAAAACAGCTGTATTTATACTGAGATTAAATTACACACAGGTGGACTCTATTTACTAATTAGCTGACTTCTGAAGGCAATTGGTTCCACTAGATTTTAGTTAGGGATATCAGAATAAAGGGGGCGGAATACAAATGCACTCCACACTTTTCACATATTTATTTGTATAAAAAAAAATGAAAACCATTTATTATGTGCCACTTTGTGTTGGTCTATCAAATAAAATCCCAATAAAATACATTTACATCTTTGGTTGTAACATGACAAAATTTGGAAAATTCTTAAGGAGTATGAATACCTTTTCAAGGCACTGTATAGAAAAGTAACAGCAATGTGACTAACCAGCAATGTGAGGGGGCTTTACAGCACTGCTTCTCTCCACTAACGCAAGGAAAAGTTAAATATCACTGCCCTTGAATACCAATGCAAGGGGCAGGTAAACAGCACTGCCACTGACCATCAACAAAAAGGGGACTAATATTACTGCCACTGACTCCAATGCTAGGGGTTATTATTGCAGCTACTGACACCAATGCTGGGAGGTATTATTACATCTACTGAAACCAATACTGGGAGTTAGTACTGTGGTCACAGCAACACACTGGGGAATTTTAGAAACCAATGCCGAGGGCCATTATTTTGTCCACTGATAGATGCAGGGGGTTATTAATATGCTCACTGACACCAATGCTTGGGGTTAATATTGCGGCCGCTGACATCAATGCTGGGGATGATTACTGTGCCCTTTGACATCAATGCTAGGGAGTGTCATGAGGACCACCACTGGCTTAATCACACTTAGTGGGCAGAGAGGAGACCATGGTGTGTTGCATAGCTGCAGTAGAGAAAAGTAATTTCACCAGGCTGGCTGTGTTAACTGTCAGGACTATGAAACTTTTAGAATTGGATTGCCAGAAATACAAATTGTTTTGTTAAAACACCTCCCCTATATATTGTATATTTTAAAAGTATATTTAAAGTATATGTTTTTTAGTTAGTCATCTTTAAAGCTGAACATCATATAAAAGATACACCAATAACCCCTTCATGACAGCATTCTGCATATATGCAGGAGGAAGATGGGTGGGCCTTAAAGCCCACCTGCAAGGAAGGATTTTCACATTTTTCAGGAGTTGGCCTTTAATGCTCAGGAGCTGCATATATACTTTGCTGCCTTGTCCTGGGGAGCTTTCTATCAGTGCTCCACAAACTATGGCTGAGCTGTCACCAACAGCTTGTGGTCAACTACTGATCATAGGATGGGCTCCCAATGATGTCAGGAACATCAGGGACATATTAAAGTGCCAGCTCCTACTGGCATAAAGGAGTCAAGTTGTAATGTTATGCAACAATATATTTCTCACAGCCAGGATCAGCAACTTTGCATATTGGCATGACATATTTTGCATGTGTTATTATTATTATTATTATACAGGATTTATATAGCGCCGACAGTTTACGCAGCGCTTTACAACATTAGGGCAGACAATACAAGTACAATACAATTCAATACAGGAGGAATCAGAGGGCCCTGCTCGTTAGAGCTTACAGTCTAGGAGGGAGGGTCAAGTTATACAAAAGGGTAATAGCTGTGGGGGATGAGCTAATGGAGAAAATAGTGCAGTTGTTAGATGGAGGCAGGATAGGCTTCTCTGAAGAGGAAAGTTTTCAGGGATCGCCTAAAGGTGGATAAATTTGGAGACAGTCTGACAGATTGGGGTAGGGAATTCCAGAGGATGGGTGAGGCTCGGGAGAAGTCCCGGAGGCAGATATGGGAGGAGGTGATGAGGGAGCTAGAGAGCAGGAGGTCTTGGGAGGAACGGAGATGGCGATTAGGTTGGTATTTTGAGACTAGGTTAGTGATGTAGCTGGGGGCAGAGTTGTGGATGGCTTTGTAACTTATTGTTAGTATTTTGAATTTAATTCATTGGGCGAGTGGCAGCCAATGGAGGGATTGGCAGAGAGGGGTAGCAGACACTGAGCAGTTTGTAAAGTGGATAAGTCTGGCAGCAGCATTCATGATGGACTGCAGGGGGGATAGTCTGTTTAAAGGTAAGCCAATGAGGAGTGAGTTGCAGTAGTCAAGGCGAGAGATAACCAGGGAGTGAATCAGGAGCTTTGTGGTTTCATTGGTTAGAAAGGGACGTAGTTTAGAGATGTTGCGGAGGTTGAGGCGGCAAGCTTTGGAAAGTGATTGGATGTGGGGCTGAAAGGAGAGTTTAGAATCCAGGATAACACCTAGCACCCTGACATGTGGGGACGGGTGGATGGTTGTGCCATTGCTCTTGACAGAGAAGTCAAGGGAAGAGGCACGTGGGGGAGGAAATATTATAAGCTCAGTTTTGGACAAGTTGAATTTGAGGAAGTGGTGTGGCATCCATACAGATATGTCGGTTAGTAAGTTAGTGATGCGTGAAGAGACTGATGGAGTGAGTTGAGGGGTGGAGAGATAGATTTGCGTGTCATCAGCATAGAAATGATATTGAAAGCCGTGAGAGGCTATCAGCTGACCCAGGGAAGAGGTGTAGATTGAAAATAAAAGAGGTCCAAGAACAGAACCTTGGGGGACCCCGACAGAGAAGGAAAGAGGAGTGGAGGAAGTAGAATTAATTTTGATTATTGATTGATTAGTGTTATTGATTATGTTACATTTACATTATTGCTTAGCTTAAGTACAGCAGCCACACCCCAATCTGATTCAAACTTGAGGAAAAATACTTTTTTCAGATGGTTTTTGCTTAAACACCTGATTTATCTATCCAGTGGTATTGGACCTGAATCGAAAGGTGGAAATAAGAGCCAGAACAGATCTAAAAGCTATAGGAACGTTTATTTATATTAAAAAATGTAAAGCTAAATCCCTCAGCTTCATATGATGAGCCAGTGGAAAAACAGTTTACTAGTATAGTTTGGGGGTTTCTTTTTCACCATACCACACTGCATATTCTTAACACAATAAATGTCAAAATAGAGTGCACTAAAACAATTAGGTATTGTTAACACCATGGACAAAGACATGCATGCATTTTTCTGCACAGGTGACGCCATTGAGGTGTGAACTGGGCACATAGAAAACAATTGCTTTCTTTGTGCCCTTGCAGACACATTTCTGTTGCATATATCACAAAAATGCACCAACATTTTGGTGTGAAAAGAGTTCAAAGAAAACAAGAAAAACAAAGAAAACAATTGTTTTAGAAAGCATGCCAGTTATTATAGTTTGTGGCTTGGGATACACCATGGTGACAGGTATCCAGCCACCTTTATATTGCCCAAAAAGCCATATGTCAGTTGCCAGGACTTTGCACAGAAGGGCTAACTGCTGTCCACCAGCACATGGAATGCCATGAGGCAGCAGGAGTCAGAGGGACAGGAGGGGAGGAGGAGGGTTTGGGTGGTGGCAGTAAGGAGGAGGAGTGATGGGGTTCTGATAAGCAGGAGGGTTGGGGTGCTGGTGAAGAAGAGCAGTGTTGATGTGCTCATGGTGAGGAAGAGGTTTGCTGGTGGTGAGGTAGAAAAGGAAATTGGTAGAAGGTTTCAGGGGGACATTTTACTCCTCCTTGATAGAAGGGGAACATTTGGAGGATTCCCTGCGACCATCACAGGGGGAACCCATCATGCCCATCATGCCCCACTTTAAGGATGTGATCAGCTACAACCTTTAATTTGCATTTCTTGATGATACAAGAATCCCTTGCACTGGAGGGATAGCTGCAGGTGGAAAAAATATGGCCATAGGCTGCACACCTTTTTTCTTTATTTAAAAAAAGCTTGTCACGCTAAAGTGATAGGCAGAGAGGGGTTCATGCACACGATTTTTCTTTAGAACAAAGCATACTGTAATAAGGAAGGATAGACCACATATCAGCAGAACTGCAAGTGGCTGATCTGGTTTGTTGATTATCTTTGGCACAGATTAGATCATATTAAAAGGAGTGAGAGGCCAATGGTCTTTTAAAAAAAGTAGAAAAGACAAAAAACCTGAGCTTTGCTTGTAATTAAAGTCAAATGCAGGTCCCACTCACTATCACTATTTAAGCTATAATGGTTATTATCATAACCTATTAATAATGTCATAAAGAGTTTTTAATATTTAAAAAAATGAAGAGAAGATAGAAGATACAGCAGAGTAAAAATGGCAAGAGGAAGGACCCCATTTAACATAAAAGTAGCTCAGGTGTTGACAATTAAAGAGCTTAATCATCAGTTGTTGTGGACAGATATTAGTCCTTAAAAGGATAAAGGATATTTGGATCTACAAATTTGTGTACACAGGCCAGGAGCATAAAAAAATATACTCTAGTGCTGCAATTTAAATACCTCGAGCATAGTTTGCCATAGCATAAACCCATCCCCTAAAATGTCATATAGGATTTAACAGCTGGTGATACTGATATAAAATCTCATTTTAGGCTTTGTGTTAA
Organism: Aquarana catesbeiana; assembly: GCF_042186555.1. Lineage (NCBI taxonomy): Eukaryota > Metazoa > Chordata > Amphibia > Anura > Ranidae > Aquarana > Aquarana catesbeiana. The sequence continues at coordinate 648,237,394 of NC_133324.1, forward strand.
GGGGGCCGTCTCTCCAGCAATCTCCTGCCTGCAAATGAGCTTCTGTGCTGATGCACATTGCCCAGTAATATTACACTGTTTTTACAACTAAAGGCCCTTAAATAAAGTTGCCACCAGCAACAAATAGAAAATATGTCCCCGCATGCAGTTGAATAACAATGAAGTGCATGTAGTCTCAGGGAGAAGTTGTAAGAAAATAAGGTGCAGCCAGCAAAAAAAAAAAGAAAGAAAATGTGCCCTTTTAAAAACAAATACACACATTTAGCTTAATATGACTGTAGACAGTGCATGTGGAAAGGCTGTAAAGAGGCTGCAGGATACACATCAGGAGCATTAACATGTAACCCCCCCCCCCCCCAACTTCCCCTTAATACACATTTTGCTACCTAAAGAACATTCCGTAAAGGTTTACATTTACTTTAAGACACCATTGTCTACAAATTCTATACTAATCTGCAGGGCTGGTACAAGGGGTGGGCAGTAGGGATGAGCCGAACAACCCCCCCGCGTTCGGTTCGCACCAGAACATGCGAACAGGCAAAAAATGTGTTTGAACACGTGAACACCGTTAAAGTCTATGGGACTCGAACATGAATAATCAAAAGTGCTAATTTTAAAGGCTAATATGCAAGTTATTGTCATAAAAAATGTTTTGGGACCTGGATCCTGCCCCAGGGGACATGGATCAATGCAAAAAAAAGTTTTAAAAATGGGTACCCCGCCCCTCTCTGACGTCACAGGGAATGCCACAGGGAAGTCCCCATCAAGTCCCCGTGCGTCAGAGGGGGGTGGGGTCACCGGGTAGCCCCGCCCTCCATTATTTAAGAACCGCCAGAAGACGAAATGTGTCACACAGCAGGAGCCTCCCATCATGGATGCGGAGTGGCCGAGAAGAAGAAGGGAAGAAGACGCCGCGGAGGAAGATGCCGGACAAGAACACCAGAGGAAAAACCAGAAGAACCAGAAGAAAAAGAAGATGGAGGAAGAAACCAAAGGAAGATAGAAGAAAGAAGATAGAAGAAAGAAGGTGGAAAAAAGAAGACTTTAAAAAAAGGAATTGTCAAAAACTGTCTCTTGTCATTTTTAACATTTTTGACAGTTTTTTTGTGAAACGGTAGGGGTAGTACCCCCTTACCATTTCACAAGGGGGGTGGGATCTGGGGGTCCCCTTGTTAAAGGGGGCTTCCAGATTCCGATAAGCCCCCGCCCGCAGACCCCCACAACCACCGGGCAAGGGTTGTGGGGATGAGGCCCTTGTCCCCATCAACATAGGGACAAGGTGCTTTGGGGGGCTACCCCAAAGCACCCTCCCATTGTTGAGGGCATGTGGCCTGGTATGGTTCAGGAGGGGGGGTGCTCTCTCATCCCCCCCTCTTTTCCTACAGCCTGCCAGGTTGCATGCTCGGATAAGGGTCTGGTATGGATTTTTGGGGGGACCCCACACCATTTTTTTTTATTTTGGCGCGGGGTTCCCCTTAAAATCCATACCAGTCCTGAGGGGTCTGGTATAGATTTTGAGGGGAACCCCCACGCCATTTTAAAAAAAAATTTGGCTGGGGTTCCCCTTAATATCCATACCAGACCTGAAGGGCCTGGTATGGAATTTAGGGGGACCCCCATGCCATTTTTTTTTAAATTTTGGTTCAGGGTTCCTCTGTGGGGAAATCCCATGCCGTTTTTATCAATCAACTTTTATGTGTATTGTCGGACCGACAATTCATTAATAGCCGCGAGTAGTAGTTTCCACAGAGCAGAGAAATGCAGCTGTTTGCTAATGACAAGAGGAAAAAACAAAACATATGTGTGTGCAATCACTGTCCCCACCCCCCACCCCCTCCCCGCATGTCAGGCTCCTGCTAACCTCTACAGTCAGCATATGTGTGTCCTATGGAGGGACCAAGCTGCAGAGAACCGAATGGCAGCATTCCTAGAAGTTGATAGCAGCACGGAGGATCTGAGCTGAGCCACTGCCCTCTATTGTTGTTACTGAAAGGAGGGAGGAAAAAGCTTCAATGTCCTACAGCTGAATATTATGTGGGTCTTGGTATTGCAGCAGAGGAGAGCTTGCTTTAAAACGACTGATAGCATGTATTGTGGAAAGGGGGGGGGGGGTGGAATGCATGGAGGGGGGTCTGACAGGTACAGTACTGTATGTATTACTCAGAGATAAGGACATATGCTATTCCATAAGAGCTTCTTCATTTCAACAAATATTGCTCTTGTATTACTAATCAAAGTAACAATAGCCAGGTTAAAGGAAACCTAACATGAAACAGGGTGGTTGACATTGCTGTTTTTTATCTGAAAATGCTAGTTGCTTGGTTGGCATGCTGACTGCATTGTTCTGATTCAGTGGAGGTATACAGATTGGGGCATGTGAATTTTAGCAGACTTTCCTGACATACATGTTTTAGGTCAGAATGTATTAAAGATAGTGGGCCTAACAGTAAAAGGGCTTACAGTTCACTAATCAAACCTAGTTCCCCTTTTCCCAAACACACAAATTCACAGGACTCTGCTAAGGGGTAGGGGTGCCATAAGTCAAGTGTAATATGCCTTATTGCATGTGTTTAGGAGATATTATTTTGCCTCTTCTCTACCTGTTTTAGGCTGGGTTCACACTATTGCGATGATAGACATCACATGTGATTTGCACCACATTGCTGTGCAGATCACATGCAATGTCTTTACGATGCAAATTTAGCCATACAGTTTGTATGGCTGAATTCGCATCACATTCGGACCAAAATGGTGCAGGACCCTTTTTTGGTCCGCACTGGAATCGAATGGCATGGGTGTCCACACCCATGCCATCCGATTCCTGTACCATTTCACAGTACACACTGCGATATGTAAACAAATCTGGGGGTGTCCTTAACTTCACATTGACAACTGCAGCAGTTCGCAGTTGTCAGTGTGAACTGCTGGCAATTTAAGTGAAATGCAGAAACCCGCACAGGAATTGCAGGATTTCCCACATCACACCAGTGAGAACCCAGCCTGAAACTCTAAAAGTCTTCGCCACTGTGCTGTAAGTACACAAATTGCAAATGGTTTTCGGGTGTCCGACTAGGTCATATTCTGCAGGTAGTACTGCCCGCCAAACACTTCAGGGAATTGTTTTTGCCATACTGTGATACAATTCATCACAGCCTGGCATGTGTATACCTCCATATACAAAACAATTTATCAAGATTTCTCCTTATATCCAACATTTACTATAACCTGTAGCCAGGACTAGCTACACATTCTAATGCATATCAGGTCTGACATGCCTACTACTACTCTCTAAGAATAAGGATATGTGTATATTCTGGTAGGTGAAGACATGCATAAGAGAAAGTATGTCAGACCTGATATGCATTAGAATGTATACCTCCATATATCTGCTTTTGCAATTACGGGGTCATTGGGAGATTTGGTAAGTTGTAATCAGTGCAGCAGCCTGCTGCAACCAGTACATACGTTTCAGCGCTGCATATACTTCTCTAATTCCTCTAACTCCTCCCAACTCCTTGGGGGGGGGGGGGGGGGCGCAGTTTGGCATTTTAGCCCTGGGCTAGTTGACCTTGTCCCTCATCAATATGGATCCAAGGAACTTAACACAGCCCCCATTATTGGCCATTCTAAGCCACCTGATCTGACCAGTTCAGGAATTACATAATTGGTAGTTAATTCCTATGGCAGTGAGCAGCTGCATTAGGTTGCTCATAAATTGTGGATGAGTTACGTTCTTCACAACCCCAACCCTGGCCTGAACCCAAAGTTCATAGCTATAGTGAGTGAGCATAGCCAGGCAGGGACAGGTCATGTGTTATTTGAAGAATTACCATGTACAATCAGAAGGAAAAAGCCAAAAAATAGAAAATAAATGCAAGCATCACATTTAGGGACTGGAAACCTGTAATATATTAATTTTTATGGGTTTTAATACACTTTATACTATTTTCTTGCAATATAATAATGCAGCAACAGTCACAGTTGTAAAAAAAAAACCTACTGTCAGACATTCTGAAATATGTGAATGTTCCCTAATTAAGGAAAACAAGCCACTGTCCACCAGCTTGCTTTAAGAACCCATTTTCCATCTGGAAGTCATCTTATAGATCAAATTATTTCTTGCATTTTTGTGTGAAAAACAGTTAGTAATGAGCAAGAAATGTGTTTAATTATCTTCTGTAACATAAGCCAAATTCTAATGGTGTTTGATTACATAAAGCCACAAAAATGTCAACCACATTTCCATTTAGAGTGCTTGCTTAAAGAGCCATGCAAATGGGGAATATCCGATATCAGAAGGCATCATGACAGTTTTTATCTTCCTTATGGCACGTGCTGTTTTCAATCCCCTATCTTCTTCTCACACTTCTTAATGTAACATAATCTAATGCGTAACATCATTTTCCTAAATGAGTATGAGAATGCTGCAGATTAACTCGCAAGGACTATTAATAAAGTCAGTCTATTTCCCACAGTTCCTCTCATTTGGAAGGTGTTATCCTAGAGGGTGCATTAGCAATGAGAACATTGCTCCTCTCCATTCGCTCAGACAATTCTGTATTGTAGCTTTTCCCGAGCACATGAACACCAAGCTTCAGAATAAATGATAGCACACTTCTTTCTAGAACAAAACATTATTTATTTCATGCTAAACGGCTGGTTAAATTTAACATATTTTCTTTCAGTAGATTACACCTCTTATAATCTTGCCAAGCAGCTATGCTTTATGTTAATGCTACATAGCAACAGTCGTCTGTTTTGCTCTCCTTCAATTCAATTTCAGATGCATTGTTTTATGTTATGTGCTGGCACAGGACCAGGCGGATGAGTAGAACACTCTTGGGTTTACAAATATGCTATAAAATGTATCACAAATATTATGAAAATTTAAACATATTTACCATTTATTGTGCTCTGGGATAAAATACCAACGCTAAAGTAGAAGGTACAATAATAAAAACCTAGAGGAGAATTTTGGTATCAAAATTACTACTGACCTGAATAAACCATTTTAATAGTTCAGTTACAAGTTGAATATTAACAGAGGAAACTGAGCAGCACTATGTATTCCTTGTGCATAGCACAGAGAAATTCAAAGTATTATAGAAACAATTTAAAACAGACTTATCCATAGTTTTACAAGCCTGCACAAAGAAAATTCCTAACCTGATTAAATATAAAACAGCACTATAATGTTCAAAAAAAGAAAAAAAAATGGTAGTCATTAAAAAGTACTATTCTGGCTTCCTTTTTCCTCACAGCGAGTCCCCTCTGCTTCCGTGGTTGCCAGCTCGCAGGCTCCATGGCCCATATTTGGTGGGAATGCCCTTGAATTAGGCCATTCTGGAGCAGGTTGTTCACCCTGATCCAGAGTGTGACTACTCACCAGCTCCCGAGGGTCCCAACTATATTGCCCTGTACACACGGCCATTGATCGGACATTCCGACAACAAAATCCATGGATTGTTTCAGATGGATGTTGGCTCAAACTTGTTTTGCATACACACAGTCACATAAAGTTGTCGGAAAATCCGATCGTACTGAACGCGGTGATGTAAAACACGTACATCGGGACTATAAACGGGGCAGTAGCCAATAGCTTTCATCTCTTAATTTATTCTGAGCATGCGTGGAACAGTGTGTTGGATTTGTGTACACACGATTGGAATTTCCGACAACGGATTTTGTTGTCAGAAAATTTTATAGCAAGCTCTCAAACTTTGTGTGTCGGAAATTCCGATGGAAAATGTGTGATGGAGCCCACACACGGTTAATATTTCCGACAAGTAGGTCCTATCACACATTTTCCATCGGAAAATCCGACCGTGTGTACAGGGCATTACTCTCCTGAACGCCATTCTCTCTGGAATTCTCAAAGCAAGCTGCAAACTAATACATTTTATGCTGAATTTTTGTATTTTATGTAATACATTTTATTACACATACAGGGGGCTGCACATACAGGGGTTCTTCCAAAGAAGTGGCGTTCTTAAAATAAGTGGCACTTCTGCTCTTGCACCATCCATCTGAACATTTTCTTCTCTCTTCACAGGTAATCTGCGTTTATATTCCCATGTCCTGCAAACTGAAAATTGACTGACTGCTTACATACATTTTTGGTAATCTGCGTTTATATTCCCATGTTCTGCAAACGGAAAATTGACTGACTGCTTACATACATTTTTGGTAATCTGTTTGTCACCGCTGCCTCAACTACATTTGTAGCCATGCTCACATTATTTCAATGTTTATTTAGCCATTAAGTCTTACCTAAATTATGGGTTTCCTTATCTTTACAATTTTGGCCTTTTAGTTCCCTTGCAGTTTGATTGTGGTGTGAAAGTTATGCCCTGCTTGCTGTGTTCCTAATATGCCCCCCTAATTTATTAATTGCCAGATTCCATCCACACCCAACACAGTATATAACAAGGCTTTCTTTACGGGGGAGCACATACAGGGGGCTGCACATACAGGGGTTCTTCCAAAGAAGTGGCGTTCTTAAAATAAGTGGCACTTCTGCTCTTGCACCATCCAGCTGAACATTTTCTTCTCTCTTCACAGGTAATCTGCGTTTATATTCCCATGTCCTGCAAACTGAAAATTGACTGACTGCTTACATACATTTTTGGTAATCTGCGTTTATATTCCCATGTACTGCAAACTGAAAATTGACTGCTTACATACATTTTTGGTAATCTGTTTGTCACCGCTGCCTCAACTACATTTGTAGCCATGCTCACATTATTTCAATGTTTATTTAGCCATTAAGTCTTACCTAAATTATGGGTTTCCTTATCTTTACAATTTTGGCCTTTTAGTTCCCTTGCAGTTTGATTGTGGTGTGAAAGTTATGCCCTGCTTGCTGTGTTCCTAATATGCCCCCCTAATTTATTAATTGCCAGATTCCATCCACACCCAACACAGTATATAACAAGGCTTTCTTTACGGGGGAGCACATACAGGGGGCTGCACATACAGGGGTTCTTCCAAAGAAGTGGCGTTCTTAAAATAAGTGGCACTTCTGCTCTTGCACTTCAGCGATTTGCACAAAGCAAACCATAGCAGATTGCAGGTGATCTCATTTTCATATTATCTCTCCTTCTCTGAAACATGCACTCTTTACCTCTCCTCCTCTTCACAATGGCTGCCTCTCTCCTCAAGCTCTCTTTTTTACATCCCTCTGCTCCACCACACAATCTGTACATATCACCCTCACTTCTCCCCTCCCCTCCCCCTATTACTGCACTCATCACCTCTTTCTAACTCTAAGCCCACTTGCTAACATACCCCCCAGGATACTGAAGCATGTCCCCTCATACAAATCATATTCTCATATTACCTCCCTCACTCTTCTGCTTCTCCTAATCGCTGGAGATATTTCCCCAAACCCTGGGCCTCCCTTATTTAACTGTGCCCAACACACCCATCACCATCACCCTACACCCTCTGGCAGTAGTCGCAATCTACACAATTTAGTCTCCATTCCTCTTCTTCCCAACACCAGCCTCCCTCTCTCCTGCGCCCTCTGGAACGCCCGCTCTGTCTGCAACAAACTCACTGCTGTTCATGACCTCTTTGTCACTAATTCCTTCAATCTACTTGCTCTCACCGAAACCTGGCTCCACGAATATGACACCCCTTCTCCTGCTTCCCTCTCCCAGGGTGGCCTTCACTGGACTCACTCCCCTAGGCCTAATGGACGCAAGGGAGGTGGAGTGGGATTCCTCCTATCCCCCCAGAGCACCTTCCAGGTTATTCACCCTCCTCCCTCTTTTTCCCTCTAATCATTCAAAGCCCACTGTATACGTCTATTCTCTCCTACTTCCCTAAGAATTGCTGTGATTAACCGGCCCCCTGGACCATTATCAACTTTCCTTGATGAGTTTTCTGCCTGGCTACCCTACTTTCTCTCTTCGGAGATTCCAACAATCCTTCTCGGTGATTTCAACATCCCTGCTAATACAAACACTCCTGCTACTTCTAAACTTCTTAGTCTAACCTCTTCATTTGACCTGAAGCAATGGGTACAGGCTTCTACTCACTCTGATGGCAATACCCTTGACCTTGTATTCTCCTACCTATGCACTCCATGCAACTTCTCAAACAATCCTTTTCCTCTCTCCGACCACCATCTTATTAGTTTCTCTCTCCCCCTGTCTTCCACCACCTTTCCCTCCAATGGCCTAACCATCACCCGTAGAAACTTTCGCAACTTCAACTCCTCTCTCCTCTATTCTGCTACTGACCACCTCTATGACAAAATCTCTCCCCTGTCCTGCCCCAACCAAGCCACGTCCATCTACAATAAATCTCTGTCCACCACCCTGGACAAGCTTGCTCCCCTCACTACACGCAGAATCAGGCCTCGACCCCTACAACCCTGGCAAACAGATGACACCAAAAGTCTCAAAAAACGTAGTCGTGCTCTTGAGCGTCTGTGGCACAAGACTAAGTCTCTCAAAGACTTCAATCAATACAAATCTCCCCTCCAAAAATACTATTCTTTCCTCCACACTGCCAAGCAAACCTATTTTACAACTCTTATTAACACCTTCTCATCCAATCCCCGTAAACTCTTCTCTACCTTCAACTCTTTACTTTGTCCTCCACCGCCTCCACCCACTGACTCACTCACTGCCCAGGAGATTGCTAATCACTTTAAAACAAAAAAAAAAAAAACAAAATTGATACAATCCGTGATGAAATCTCCATTCTACAGTTATCTCCCCCAACTAAGACCCCATGTCAACAGGTACAACTGACACTCCCCCTATTCAAATCTGCTACTACAAATGAAGTTGCTAAACTCCTTTCTATCGCCCACCTAACCACCTGTCCCCTGGACCCTATTCCCTCTCAAATGCTATGGTCACCCTCTGACCCCATCCTACACTCTCTAACCCACATCTTCAATCTCTCCCTCACCTCTGGCATCTTCCCCGACGCTCTAAAACATGCACTGGTCACCCCCATACTCAAAAAGCCGTCCTTGGACCCTACCAATCTTAACAACCTACGCCCTATCTCCTTGCTCCCCTTTTCCTCTAAACTCCTTGAACGCCTGGTTTACAACCAACTGAGTGACCACCTCATTAAAAACAACCTTCTTGATCCCCTTCAATCTGGATTCCGCCCTCAACACTCCACAGAAACTGCTCTTTTAAAACTCACAAATGACCTACTAACTGCAAAAACCAATGGACACTATTCTGTACTCCTACTTCTGGATCTTTCAGCTGCCTTTGACACGGTTGACCACCCCCTCCTCCTCAAAAAACTTTACTCCCTCGGTCTCCGTGACTGTGCTCTTCAGTGGCTCTCATTCTACCTATCCCAACGCACCTTCAGTGTCACTTACAATTCTACTTCCTCCACTCCTCTTCCCTTCTCTGTCAGGGTCCCCCAAGGTTCTGTTCTTGGACCTCTTTTATTTTCAATCTACACCTCTTCCCTGGGTCAGCTGATAGCCTCTCACGGCTTTCAATATCATTTCTATGCTGATGACATGCAAATCTATCTGTCCACCCCTCAACTCACTCCATCAGTCTCTTCACGCATCACTAACTTACTAACCGACATATCTGTATGGATGTCACACCACTTCCTCAAACTCAACTTGTCCAAAACTGAGCTTATAATATTTCCTCCCCCACGTGCCCCTTCCCTTGACTTCTCTGTCAAGAGCAATGGCACAACCATCCACCCGTCCCCACATGTCAGGGTGCTAGGTGTTATCCTGGATTCTGAACTCTCCTTTCAGTCCCACATCCAATCACTTTCTAAAGCTTGCCGCCTCAACCTCCGCAACATCTCTAAACTACGTCCCTTTCTAAACAATGAAACCACAAAGCTCCTTATTCACTCCCTGGTTATCTCTCGCCTTGACTACTGCAACTCACTCCTCATTCATTGGCTTACCTTTAAACAGACTATCCCCCCTGCAGTCCATCATGAATGCTGCTGCCAGACTTATCCACCTTACAAACGGCTCAGTGTCTGCTACCCCTCTCTACCAATCCCTCCATTGGCTGCCACTCGCCCAACGAATTAAATTCAAAATACTAACAATAAGTTACAAAGCCATCCACAACTCTGCCCCCAGCTACATCACTAACCTAGTCTCAAAATACCAACCTAATCACCATCTCCGTTCCTCCCAAGACCTCCTGCTCTCTAGCTCCCTCATCACCTCCTCCCATATCCGCCTCCGGGACTTCTCCTGAGCCTCGCCCATCCTCTGGAATTCCCTACCCCAATCTGTCAGACTGTCTCCAAATTTATCCACTTTTAGGCGATCCCTGAAAACTTTCCTCTTCAGAGAAGCCTATCCTGCCTCCATCTAATAACTGCACCATTTTCTCCATTAGCTCATCCCCCACAGCTATTACCCTTTTGTATAACTTGACCGTCCCTCCTAGATTGTAAGCTCTAACAAGCAGGGCCCTCTGATTCCTCCTGTATTGAATTGTATTGTACTTGTATTGTCTGCCCTAATGTTGTAAAGCGCTGCGTAAACTGTCGGCGCTATATAAATCCTGTATAATAATAATAATAAATAATAATATGCTGCTAGGGGCCAAGATGACAATAGCTAAAGTGTGGAAACAACCCACGGTAACCCTCTCAGCAGCCAAACGTAAGATCTCCTGGATCATGCCGTAGGAGAAACTTGCCAGCATATTAACGGACACGGTCCCGAAGTTTGAAGCCATCTGGGAACCCTGGTCCCTGTATGTTGGGGTTCCTCTACGCCCAGGTTTCCAGGTCCAACCAGAAACTATTGGCAGCGGCCACTCGGATCCCCCCTCCCGGTAAGATTGGATCTCTCTCTCCTTCATTTTCTTTCTCTGTGACTCTCTCTCTTCACCCTCTTCTCCCTTTCTCCTCCCATCTCAAGTAACTTTCCGACTAAATATGGCCCTTTTGCCAAGTCTGAATCTGGAACGATAGTCTGACATATAGCCTTCCCCGCCGAGCTAAATGGCACCACATCAACAAGTAACTACCGCCCACGAGGTCTTTAGCCTTCTTTGGGATCAACAGGGGCATCCTCCAGGCACAGATAGCTCCCATTAGGGGTGCTGGAGGTCTTCTCCCCACGACCTGTTCCATCGCCTGCGTTGCAGGTTAGGCCCTTTAGATTGAAAACGCCTGCTCGACTATCCTGTTCCATAATACCCTTGCTTGTTTGTTGCCATAAAGTAATATGACTGCAACTATGGAAAGATTGTACTTGTTTATTTTCATGTTCAAAACCAATAAAAATCTTTGAAAGAAAAAAAAAAGTACTATTCAAGCAACTGTTCCTATGCATGGTCTGTCAAGGTCTAGAGGTCAAGGTCAAGGCCCACTGCTAGCAGGGGAAACGTTTTTCTCAGCTCTTCCCTGATGATCAATTATGTTTTTATATGCCTCAGGGTAAGAGATAGGAGCAGAAGCTTGTGAGAAGCCATGCTAACACAACCAAGAACATAAAGTCCATTTTCTGTAGTGAGTCAAGTTTTAACCTAAATGATTCCTGAACAAAGATGACACTGGCCTACAAATAACAAACATTCATTCACTTAACATGAAAAAGTATATCTGCTATGAGGTTCATTTTAAAATGAACTCAAGTTAAATCAGAAAATATAGTGCAGTGTTCCTATAATTCTTTTGGTGACACCCATTGCTTTGTTAGACATGTGACTTATGTGTCACAATGTTCATTCAATTGTTTATTACATTGTATTACGCTGGTATTTGTTTTTTTTTTGTAAAATCACTGGATTGTTAAGTATTGTGTAATATGTTGTTGTTGGTATGTTGTTGCCTCCATCCCACATAAATACTGAAGTTAAAGCCTTTGTTCATCATTAATGCAATAGCTATCATTGTGGCCTGGATTATAGGTTTTACCTATACAGAACTAAGTATTACAGACAGTATATTTTGTATATGGGGTATATATTGAGATGAGCTCCCAGTTTGATCCAAGACCCTGTTGGGATCAAATTTGATTTGTTTGTAGATTCCTTTTATTAAATTAAATAACATAGGAGCAGTGTTATTACTTCTGCCAAATGTGACAGCTTCCCACTCAGGTTGGTGTTAGGGAGCTAATGTCTGCTGGTATCCTACCATCAAGAAAGTCATCCCTGCCCGCTCTATTCAGCTGTCAGCTTGCAATTCCAGGCTGCTAGGTGAATGCAAACATAGTGGAGGGGATAGTGCGAAGAAAAAACATGGGACCTCCACCAAAATTCATGGCAGACCTTTATACAAATATGCAACCTGACTGGCCAAGAAAAGGGGAGGTGGGCTTGTGCCCCCCTTCTGAGCCATACACTCAACATAAACATGCCCTCAACATTGGGAGGGTACCTTTGGCAGGGATCTGCCTGACAAAGCACCTTGTCCCCATGTAGATGAGAGCAAGCACCTCTTCTTCACAATCCTGGCCTTGTGGTTGTGGGGTTCTGCAGGCAGAAGGATTATCAGAATCTGGAAGGCCACTTTGTGAATGAGTAAGGGGTACATAATACCCCTACTTGCTCACAAAAATAGTAATTTTGATGTACCTGTAAATTCTATATCTTAGAGTACAGTAGTTGACAGCAGAGGCACTTGGTGGCTAAAGCATGCATCAGCAGGGGCCCAAAGAGACACCTGGAAAAAACAGTTTTGAAAACGTAAGCAGAGGATCAGGTGGTGGCTCTGCAACCTGGAAAAAAAAGATGCTTAATGCTGAAAAAACCCAAGAACCCCAACACTTTCAGGGGAAGGGTCTCAGGTAGGTCATGAGGTACTTAATCCGAAAGGGGCAAATGCCCTAGAAAAAAGGAAAAATTACCATCTAGTAGAGTGGTTATTACCCACCAACCCACTGACAAGTCCCATCTCATCACACACTCAAATAACAGCTCCCAGGCTCCACAGCAAATTGAAAACAGAGGAACAGGGTATCCTGGGTGATAACATCAACCAATGAAGAACATGACTATATTGGTTAATGACATCATCAAGGATCCCCAGTGACAGCAGTAATCTGAGGGGGCTGGTATGGATTTGGGAAGAAACATACAACATTTTTGCTTTTTTTTTCATGAGGATCCACTATTAACATCTATACTAGACCCTCATCTTGGATAAGGATCTAACATAGAAGGAGGGAATCCCTATCCCCTTTGTATACAGACAGAATGAAGTGGCTGGAAACTGTCATTTACTGCTAATTTAAATGCCTTTTTTCTTCTTTGTTAATGTCAGTTTTTCTGTAGTAGGTTGTATACATTGTATACAGATTTGCAACTTCAAAGGCAAATTAAGGGTATCCCAAAGACATGATTTTTAAAGGTATTGAGGTACTGAGTGAGGATTCTTGACTCCTTTGGCAAATCTTTCTCCTTGTGTCTCACAAACCAATTCAAAGAATTCCAAGAAGAATTCTAAGAAAACCCCAGGTGTAAGTATAATTTTTCTCCATACCCTACCCCCTGGTCCCAAATAAACAAGGGCAGAGATTCTCCAAATGTTAGGCCACCTTGCTCTCTTTGTACGTCAGCTGCTGGAAGGGCTCTGAGCTCAAGAATATGTGGGCCATGATGAGGGACATCTGAGACTTGGGAGGGATAATGGAACCTCCTCCTTTGTGCTGCCTTTCCCCACCATCAACTACTCCTCTGTAATGTCTGTCCCCATTTTTTCCTCCTAATAACACTGAAACAGTATAGATTTTTCCTTACTGACCATGATGGAGCTGCATTTTTTCTTGCCAACGACACTGATACAGCAGTATTTTTTTTCCCCTTGACACTGACGCAGTGGCATTTTTTTCCTTACACAACAGTTTTTGTGTCTTCCACTGACACTGATGCAGTGGTATTCTTTCCTCTCACTGACACTAATGCACTGACATTTTACCTCTCACTGACATAGCAGAATATTTTTTCTTCTACTGACAATGACAGTTTTTTTTTTTCTTCTGGCTAAAACTGTTGCAGTGGAATTTTTACCATTCCACTGACAGCAATACAGTGGACTTTTTATCTGACAATAGGGATGAGCCGAACACCCCCCGGTTCGGTTCGCACCAGAACCTGCGAACGGACCGAAAATTTGCACAAACTTTAGAACCCCATTGAAGTTTATTGGACTCGAAAGTTCGAAATCAAAAGTGCTAAATTTAAAGGGTAATTTGCATGGTATTGTCCTAAAAAGGGTTTGGGGACCCAGGTCCTGCCCCAGGGGACATGCATTAATGCAAAAAAAAGTTTTAAAAACAACCGTTTTTTCGGGAGCAATGATTTTAATGATGCTTAAAGTGAAAAAAAAGTGAAATATTCCTTTAAATATTGTACGTGTTTCCCGTGCTTAGAACAGTCCCTGCACAAAATTAAATTTTTAGGAATAAAAGTAATTTAAAACTGCTTGCAGGGCTTTAATGTAATGTCGGGTCCCGGCAATATAGATGAAAATCAGTGAGACAAACGGCATGGGTACCCCCCACCCCCCAGTCCATTACCAGGCCCTTTGGATCTTGTATGGATATTAAGGGGAACCCCGCACCCAAATTAAAAAAAGGAAAGGCGTGGGGCCCCCAGGCCCTATATACTCTGAACAGCAGTATACAGGCGGTGCAAACAAGACAGGGACTATAGGTTTGTTGTTAAGTAGAATCTGTTTGTAATTTTGAACTGGTACATTTTTAAAGTGTAGCTCCAGCCAAAAAAATTATTTTTAAGCTTTTTGGAAAACATAGGGAAGGGTTACACCCCTGTGACATTTGTTTTGCTGTCTGTGCACCTCTTCAGAAGATTTCACCTCATTTTCTGTCCCAATGACAAATGTTTTTTGACAATTTGGGTTTTTTAGTGAAACAAGGATTGGTGATAAAGCATCAGTGGAGAGGAGACGCGTTTTTCCCATATTAACTCTTACAGGAGAGAATTTCCCTTCCTAGGGGTAGATTTCATCTCACTTCCTGTTGTCTCCTTCCATTTGCAAGTAGGAGTCATTTGTAAGTTGGATGTTTGAAAGTGGGGGCCTGCCCTATATACTCGGCAGACATTGGGGTCTTAGGTGTTTGTGTTGCCACAACACTGTAGAGAATAATTGAAAAAGTGCTCAATGTCACAGGATACGCACTAGATTATCCCACATCCCGAATAGCAAGACATTGAAAAAATAAAATTTCCTCTAGGTGGGATATTTGGAGAGGGATAAATAGCGCAATGAGGTATGAAAGTAGTGTAAAAAATATATGAAATTTTATTAAGAAACATAAGTTTAAAATAATGAGCACATATATACACTATACATATCAAAAAATCATAAATGGATACTGGACAGGACTGATCATATAATCATATTACAAAAAGGACAGCTAGTGAATCGCAAAGATCTGTTATGTTGAAGGTGAGCACAACAGAGAAGGTCTTCTCTGTTGTGCTCACCTTCAACATAACAGATCTTTGCGATTCACTAGCTGTCCTTTTTGTAATATGATTATATGATCAGTCCTGTCCAGTATCCATTTATGATTTTTTGATATGTATAGTGTATATATGTGCTCATTATTTTAAACTTATGTTTCTTAATAAAATTTCATATATTTTTTACACTACTTTCATACCTCATTGCACTATTTATCCCTCTCCAAATATCCCACCTAGAGGAAATTTTATTTTTTCAATGTCCTGCCACAACACTGTAAGCCATTGTTGAACAGGGTCAGAAAAATTGGGCCTTTGGTGGTGGTGGTGGTGGTGCTGGTGCCACAACATTGTAAGTCCTCACAGTTACTCTTGGTGGGCGCAGAAACAGGCCCTGCTGTGAAATATTAGATCAAGAATTGTAATTACATGCACCTGTTGAACAGGGGCAGAAAAATTTGGGCCTTTGGTGGTGGTGGTAGTGGTGGTGGTGTTGCCACAACACTGTAAGTCCTCACAGTTACTCTTGGTTGGAGCTGGAATGGGCCCTGCTGTGAAATATTAGATCAAGAATTGTAATTACATGCACCTGTTGAACAGGGGCAGAAAAATTGGGCCTTTGGTGGTGGTGGTGCTGGTGCCACAACACTGTAAGTCCTCACAGTTACTCTTGGTGGGTGCAGAAACGGGCCCTGCTGTGAAATATTAGATCAAGAATTGTAATTACATGCACCTGTTGAACAGGGGCAGAAAAATTGGGCCTTTGGTGGTGGTGGTAGTGGTGGTGGTGTTGCCACAACACTGTAAGTCCTCACAGTTACTCTTGGTTGGAGCTGGAACGGGCCCTGCTGTGAAATATTAGATCAAGAATTGTATTACATGCACCTGTTGAACAGGGGCAGAAAAATTGGGCCTTTGGTGGTGGTGGTGCTGGTGCCACAACACTGTAAGTCCTCACAGTTACTCTTGGTGGGTGCAGAAGCGGGCCCTGCTGTGAAATATTAGATCAAGAATTGTAATTACATGCACCTGTTGAACAGGAGCAGAAAAATTGGGCCTTTGGTGGTGGTGGTGGTGGTGGTGGTGGTAGTGGTGGTGGTGTTGCCACAACACTGTAAGTCCTCACAGTTACTCTTGGTGGGAGCTGGAACGGGCCCTGCTGTGAAATATTAGATCAAGACTTGTAATTACATGCACCTGTTGAACAGGGGCAGAAAAATTGGGCCTTTGGTGGTGGTGGTGCTGGTGCCACAACACTGTAAGTCCTCACAGTTACTCTTGGTGGGTGCAGAAACGGGCCCTGCTGTGAAATATTAGATCAAGAATTGTAATTACATGTCCCTGTTGAACAGAAAGTGCAAATAGCAGAAAAATTGGGCCTTAGGCACTGGTTCCACAACACTGCAATCCCTCACAGATACTCTAGTTGGAGCACAGGAATGAGCCCTCCTGCAAAATATTGCATCAAAAATTGTAATTACACACCCCTGTTAAACAGGGGCTGAAAAATTGGGCCTTAGGCACTGGTGCTGGTGCCACAACACTGCAACCCCTCACAAATATTCTAGTTGAGCACAGCAACGAACCCTCCTTGCAAAATATTGCATCAAAAATTGTAATTACACACCCCTGTTATACAGGGGCTGAAAAATTGGGCCTTAGCCACTGGTGGCGGCGCCCAGAACCAAAAATATTCTAATAGCTTGTAAGCTACAGTATTAGCATGATCATTGAGGAGGAAGAGGATAGTCACTCAGCATAACAGGATAGTCACTTAGCATCAGCATAGGCAGTCTTGAAGGGATCTGACATTTAAAAAAAAATTATTCGGTTACATCAGCATCAGGTGCTTGGTAGCTAGTGGTTAACCAAGACTGATTCATTTTTATGAAGGTCAGTCAATAGACTGAGTCAGTGGACAGGCGCACCCTCTGATCGGTTACAAAGCCACCAGCAGCACTGAATGTGCGTTCCGAAAGAACGCTGGATGCAGGACAGGCCAGTAGCTCAATTGCATACTGTGCAAGCTCTAGCCAGTGATCCATCCTCAAGACTCAGTAAACCAGAGGATTTTCAGTGGGAAAGGTGTCCAAGTCAGATCTTGCCCCTAGGTATTCCTGCATCATGTAAAACAGACGCTGGGGATGGTTGCTGGAACTGATCATACCTTGGGGCTGCGGACTAAAAAATTGTCTGAACGCATCGGTCAGACGGCCACCTTCTCCACCACTCCTTCTTTGACTGACCGAAGCCTCAGCAACACGTTGTCCAGGAACAAGAGTTTGTAACCTCCCAGCCTCTGGGAACACGTTGCACAGACCTTTCTGCAAGGCCTCCGGAAGATGTTTCATCCTCTGCTCCCTCTGCAACGGCAAGATAAGGTCCGCAACCTTACCCTTGTAACGTGGATCAAGGAGGGTTGCCAGCCAGTATTGATCCATTCCCTTGATACCACGAATACGAGGATCCTTCCGCAGGCTTTGCAGGATCAGGGAGGCCATGCAGCGTAGGTTTGCTGAGGCATTCGGTCCGGTGTCCTCTGGGTCACTAAGGACAACATGATCCGCAGCCACCTCCTCCCAGCCACGTACAAGTCCATGAGTTTCTTCGGACTGTAAATGATCCCTTAAAGACTGCTGCTGATGCTGAGTGCCAGGCTCCACCTCCATGCTGACACAATCTTCTTCCTCCTCCTCCTCTTCCTGTGTGATCGCCGGCACGCAGGAACACTGTCTGGATAAAGGGGGCCTTGATAGGTAAGGAAGTCCTCCTCTTCCTGCCTCTGTTCTGCCTCAAGTGCCCTGTCCATTATTCCAACAGGTGGACAAGGGGGACAGTGTCACTGATGCATGCACTGTCACTGCTCACCATCCTTGTGGCCTCCTCAAATGGTGACAGGACAGTGCATGCATCCCTGATCATGGCCCACTGACGTTGGGGAAAAAAAAAACAAGCACCCCTGACCCTGTCCTGGTGCCATAGTCGCACAGGTACTCATTGATGGCCCTCTGCTGTGTGTGCAGCCGCTGCAGCATGGCCAACGTTGAGTTCCACCTGGTGGGCATGTCAGGATTAGGCGGTTCTTGGGCAGGTTAAATTCCTTTTGGAGGTCAGCCAGCCGAGCACTGGCATTATATGACCTGCAGAAATGCACACAGACTTTCCTGGCCTGCCTCAGGACATCCTGTAAGCCCGGGGACCTGCCCAAGAACTGCTGGACCACTGCTGGACCACCAAGTTAAGGACGTCAGCCAAACAGGGCACATGTGTCAGTTTTCCCTGTCGGAGGGCAGAGAGGAGGTTGGTGCCATTGTCTCTGTAACGAGCCCCTGTTCGCTCGGTTCCACTCTCCCGACACTCCTTTGTGGCTATTGAATCAGATTGCAACGTCTGATGGTTCGGTCATCCGATGCTCCGGGAATTGAACTACAGCTATGTGCTGTTCAAATCCAGTTGTGAAAGCTCAGAACAAACACCAGGCAGGCTGTATGTAAGTTCAACCAGGAATCTCTTTTATTGAAAGGAATACAGGCTCTTTTATACAGTAAAAGAGGAGGTGCATACCTCCTGCTCATATTACTCTGAACATACACCTGTGACCAGAAACCTAATTAACATGGGCTAATTAACTAATCCCTTTAGACAGCCTAGATGACTCAGTCATAATCTTTAGGCCAGACTGGCCGTCTTGTAGCTCAGAAAACACAATCAACATTTTTACAAATCAGCACAGAACTCTTCTTCACACAATAGCAGTGTTAATTAACACAAACAACAATGGGGATCTAATGACTCTTAGATCCCATACTAGACTTATTTACAATAAACACATTCTGGCAGGCAACAGACAGACAGGTGGCTGGAATTGACATCAGCATCTCCTAACAGTATTTGTCCCAGCATTATGAATCAACCACTATTTCTAATATGGCAAATCCAGGGTCCCCAGAGTCTGTGTCTCTTGGGGGGATATGGACCTGAATTCAAAGTAACACCACCTCAAGGGTCCTCAGGCATACAGCTCACAAAGAGCACCGTTCCCCCAAATGCCAGGGCCCATGATAGATCGGCAAGAGGCTAGCATTCAGTTCCCTCCAAAAGTCTCTCTCCCGGCTAGGTCTGTCACAGTCTCAAACCACCATACCTGCCTTAAGCTGGCGTGGCGTCAACCACCTCTGAACCTACCCCTGCAGAGCTGACAGAATCTCTGCCCCAGCGTGGCTCCTGTCCCCCAAGCACACCAGCTCAAGCACCGCATGGCATCTTTTTGCCTGCATGCTTGCGTAGCCCCTTGAACGCCTACAGAGCACCGCTGGTTCTGAAGGCAAATCAGCACAGGAAGAGGCCATGGAGGAAGAAGAAGAGGAGGGGTGGAGGAGAGATGTGTGGCAGAATCACCACTAGCAGTATTTTGGAGGTGTGGTGGTGGAACAACCTCCAACACTACTGCACCCTGTCCTGCATCCTTCCCAGCTGCCAGAAGAGTCACCCAGTGCACGGTGAAAGATAGGTAATGTCCCTGTCCATGCCTGCTGGACCATGAGCCAGCGCTAATATGCACCTTTCCGCTGACTGCCCTGTCCAGTGAGGCCAAGACATTGCCTTCCACATTCCAGAGAGCTGGAATCGGCTTCCGTGAGAAAAATTGGCGTTTGGGAACCTGCCACTGAGGAACTGCACATTCCACAAAATCACGAAGGGGCAGAGTCTACCAACTGAAAAGGCAGCAGTTGAAGTGCTAGCAATTTAGCCAAGCTAGCATTCAAACCGCTGGGCATGTGGATGGCTGGGAGTGAACTTCTTTCGGCGGTGCAGCAGCTGGGGCAGGGAAATTTGCCTGGTACAATCTGACGTCTGTGTACCGATAGCAGATTGCCCCCAAGTACTTGGCTGTGACACACCTAATTGTACACCTTCATTCCTCTCAGTGCAGGTCTCAGAGAGGACTGAATGTATAGTGGGGTTGGAGATACCAGTTGATGAGGAGCAAGGAGAGGTCCTCTTTGTTCTTTGGTGTGGTTCTTTTAGGTGTGCTTGCCAACAAACTGCAAGGCAGGTCTACATATGTCTGGTCAAGCATGTGGTGCCCAAGCGGGTGTGTTTTGGCCACACGAGATACGCTTGAGACGTATGTTGCAAATAGCAGCAGTGGGATCTGATGCACTCGTCTCAAAAAAGGCCCACACCAAAGAACTTTTGGAATAACGCGCAGAGACAGCAGCGCCCTGCACATGCGGAGCTCTGAAATGATGCAGTCAGTGTTTCCCCTTAAGCTGGCCCCTGGAGGGCATCCTGCCTTGTTGGTGATGTGCCTCCTCCTCCTCTTTCCTGTCAGGCACCCAAGTGGAGTCAGTGACCTCATCACCCCCTCCCTCCTCATCACTGGAGCAAAGCTGGCAGTATGCTGCAGCTGGGGGAACATGACTGCCAGATTTCTGTCCTTCTTGGGCACCCCCTCTCTCTGGGCTCACTTTACTGCCTTCCTCTAGCTGGGTACCATCATCGGAGCCTTCAAAATGCTGGGCATCCTCCTTGAGCATGTACCCAACACTGTGGTCAAACAGTTTGGGGGACTCCTTAGGAGTGCATGGTGGGACTAGGGAAGGAGTGACTGATGCCATTGAGCCGAGGGAAGAGGTCATGTTGGCAGCTGCTTTGCCAGACAAAGTACCCTGAGCCTGGGTGAGAGAGGATGAGGAGGATGAGGACGGCTTGGTCATCTACTCTACCAAGTCTTCCGCATGTTGCGGTTCAACATGGCCAGCTGTCGAAAAAAAGGACAAGCGTGTCCCATGGCCACGTGCTGATGAGGATGCACCGTCTCCACGACCAGCACTGTTGCCTCTAGACACAGAGCCTGCTTGCCCTCTTTTATTGGCTTGTGACTGTCTGCCTCTCCTTGTTGGCCTTCCAGACATACTAATGGCCTGCAGTGAGATGTAGCTGCAGAAAGCTGGGATGTATATATACTGCAGCTAGCAGAATCAACTGCCTGCTTGTAGTATTATTAGTATGAGAACACCAGCAATTGTCTTCAGGTAGCTTTAGGTGCACACTGTGCAGAGGACACAGTACATTAATGCCCTGTACACACGGTCAGACATTGATCGGACATTCCGACAACAAAATCCATGGATTTTTTCCGGTGGATGTTGGCTCAAACTTGTCTTGCATACACACAGTCACACAAAGTTGTCAGAAAATCCGATCTTTCTGAATGCAGTGGCGTAAAACACGTACGTCAGGACTATAAATGGAGCAGTAGCCAATATCTTTCGTTTCTTAATTTATTCTGAGCATGCGTGGCACTTTGTGCGTCGGATTTGTGTACACATGATTGGAATTTCCGACAACGGATTTTGTTGTCGAAAAATTTTATAGCAAGCTCTCAAACTTTGTGTGTCAGAAATTCCGATGGAAAATGTGTGATGGTGCCCACACACGGTTGAAATTTCCGACAACAAGGTCCTATCACACATTTTCCGTCGGAAAATCGGACCGTGTATACAGGGCATTACTGTAAAAACTGTAGCTGCCTGCCTGTGGTATTAATATAGGATCAGAAGAACACCACCAATTTTCTTCAGGTAGCTTTAGGTGCACACTGTGCAGAGGATGCACTACAATAACTTGTAAATACTGCAGCTGCCTGTGGTACTGTACTAATAGGATCAGAAGAACACCACCAATTTTCTTCAGGTAGCTTTAGGTGCACACTATGCAGAGGACGCACTACACTAACTTGTAAATACTACAGCTGCCTGCGATACTAATAGGATCAGAAGAACACCACCAATTTTCTTCAAGTAGCTTTAGGTGCACACTGTGCAGAGGACGCACTACACTAACTTGTATATACTGCAGCTGCCTGTGGTACTGTACTAATAGGATCAGAAGAACACCACCAATTTTCTTCAGGTAGCTTTAGGTGCACACTGTGCAGAGGACACACTACACTAACTTGTAAATACTACAGCTGCCTGCGATACTAATAGGATCAGAAGAACACCAGCAATTTTCTTCAGGTAGTTTTAGGTGCACACTGTGCAGAGGACGCACTGCACTAACTGTAAATACTGTAGCTAATAGGACTAATAGGATCAGAAGAACACCAGCAATTTTCTTCAGGTAGCTGTAAATACTGTAAAAACACCTGCCTACCTGTCAGTAGGAAGAGAAAACAGGAACGGATCTAGCTAAACTGAATACAGTGTATATATATATATATATATATATATATATATATATATATATATGCCATGCAGGCGGCCTTATATGGTGTGGGGCGTGTACTAAACTCCCTGAGGCATAATTGGCCAAAGCCACACTGGCTCTGTACAGATGGCGCTGTGATTGGCCAAGCATGCTGGTCATAGTGCATACTTTGCCAATCATCAGCCAGCAATGCACTGCGATGCCACAGTGAATTATGGGCCATGACGCGCCACTCGAATTTAACACGAACGGCCCATATCGTTCGTAATTCGACGAACGAAGTCGAACATGAGTTTGGCTCGATCACGAAGCTCATCCCTATCTGACAATGATGCCTGGGCATTTCCTCCTTTCCCACTGTTAGCAGTAGTTTGTGGATATAAGGACTGTGCCCTATGTGTGCAGTATATACAGCGAATAGATGTAGGTTATGTCTTACATTTTCGCGGGACTGTCCCTGATTTGAAGCAATGTCCCTCTGTCCCTCTGTCCTCCTCATATGTCCCTCATTTTGGTCTGATCTATATAGTTGTATAAAAAATGCACTTTGTATCTATTAAAAAGTGTTTTCCAGTGCTAAACCCATCATCTGATTTCTAAATTGCTGCATTTGTAAATTCCAAAAGCCAGTATAAAGAATAATAATGGTAAAAAAAGCACTTGTGGGTTTAACCAATCTTGTTTTTTAGTACAATTCTCCTTTAAGGGGGCATGCAAAGGGGTGTGTCCTATGCCTATGCCTGCATACTTTTGCTGATAGGTCTCCCTCATTCCCATCTCAAAAAGTTGGGAGGTATGTGATTTGTTTGTGGATTCTCTCCCAGGGTGCCCCAGGTATTATATCATATAATTATATTATTCTTATATATTATAATATTCCTATTTATTCTCAAGTGTTGTCACTCTGTTTTATTTTTTTAAACTGTAAACCCAGGAGGAGCACCCTTAGGTAATGCATTATTATTATTACAGTTACTTATAAAGCAATTTATGCAGCTTTTTACATATTGTATAGTCACATCATTCTCTGCCCACAAGAAGTTTATAATCTAATCTCACATCCATACATAAATTTACTAGGGCCAATCTGCAGAGAGGTCAGTTAACCTACCAGCATGTCTTTGGAGTGAGGGAAGAAACTGGTGAAAACCCATGCAAGCACAGAGAGACCTGGTTAGAATTTGTACTGAGAAGTCAAGTGCTGCCAGTAAAAAGTGCTAATTGTTAAGCCACTGTGCTGCCACACAGCCCATCATGCATGTACTGAGTAAATATTGATTTGAAACGGTGGCATAAGTTTGTGGCCATGGTTAAAAGTGGGCATAGTCAGCAGGGTGTTCCTGGAATTCATTTTGAAAATCTGGTCAGGTCAAAAGAAAACACATAAAACATAGTAAATATGTTTGTTTGCTGCTTCTTCATCCAAATTGTTAGCACTTCAGGTTACCTTTTTTTCTGTGTGATGTCAACATGATCATTTGTTGCAAAAAAAGTTCAGCGTCAACATAGCTCTTTATGATTTATCTTCTTAGAAGTAATGTATACAAAGTCTAGTGCATTATCCAGCTGTAAATAGAAACGGGAGCCATGACCTTGTGAAGGTATTGAGAGAGCTGGTAATGAGGGATGTTCAGTTAATGCAACTTGATCTGAGCACTCCAGGTCAGAGGCCAGACCTCCATGCACTGGGAACAGGTGTAACAAAGACAACGATGGTCACATCTATTTATCATCACATGAGTAGCAAGTAATATAACAGCCATCATTTCTGGTCATGTGTCTATAATGCTAATTAGATTAAGATCTACAGAATGTCATTATCTAACTGACTTATTGATTGTAAAGTCATGAATGACATATTGCCCTGTAATATTGAGCAGCAATTCAGTGGAGAAAGTCAAGAGACTGTCCCTGAAACACCCCCTGTAAACCACCACAGTGCTACTGTCTATCAATCACAATCAAACAACCACTGTAAAATGCAGCTAATTAAAAACAATTATATACTGTACATACATGTGTTAGATTATAATATATATATATATATATATATATATATATATATATATATATATATATATATACACATATACTGTATATATACAGTATATATCGTTACATAGTTTGCGAGGTTGAAAAAAGAAACAAGTCCATCAAATCCAACCTATGTGTTTGCTTTTATGTCAGTATTACAGTATTACATTGTATATATCTGTATGCTGTGGTCGTTCAGGTACTTATCTAATAGTTTTTTGAAATTATCGATGCTCCCCGCTGAAGCCACCGCCTGTGGAAGGGAATACCACATCCTTACCTCTCTTACAGTAAAGAACCTTCTACGCAGTTTAAGGTTAAACCGCTTTTCTTCTCATTTTAGTGAATGGCCGCATGTCTTATCAAATTCCCTTTCGCTGAAAAGTTTTATCCCTATTGTGGGGTCACCAGTACGGTATTTGTACATTGAAATCATATCCCCTCTCAAGCATCTCTTCTCCAGAGACAGAACCCTGGGGGAGCCCACTTTACACCCCGGACCACCCCGGACCATTCCGAGTACTCCCCATTTATCAGTACCCTCTGAACTCACCCCTGTAGCCAGTTTTCAATCCATGTACTCCTCCCTATGGTCTATGCCAACAGACCTTACTTTGTACTGTAAATATTTGTTGGAAACTGTATCAAATGCTTTTGCAAAATCTAGATACACCACCAGGGGTGTAACGAGAAATCACAGGGCCCAATAGCAAAATGTTGTATGCCCCCCCCCCCCCGCCATTGAACAAAAGATTACTACACCCATGTAGCACAGTACCCAGGCAACAGCTTATATTAATTTCGAACAACAAAATATGCAGTATACTGTACAGACACCCCCTACCTCAGTACAGACCCCCCAACAGTACAGACACCCCTCAGTACAGACACACCCCAGCAGTGCAGACACCCCCCTTGGTACAGACACCCCCCTAGTGCAGACCCCCCTCAGTGCAGGACCCCCCCAGCAGTACAGACACCCCCCTTAGTGCAGACCCCCAGCATTACAGTCCCCCCTCAGTGCAGATACCCCCCTCAGCAGTACAGACACCCCCCCCAGTGCAGACCACTCCCCTCAGTACAGACACCCCCCTGTGTAGACCCCCCAGCATTACAGACCCCCCTCAGTGCAGACACCCCCCTCACTGCAGACCTCCTTTAGTACAGACACCCCCCCAGTGCAGACACCCCAGCATTACTGTAATGGAAATTTGTAAGTTCTGTATATAATTGTATTGTATTTTGTATGTATTGCACACTGCCCTCACTGTGCACACAGCACTAATAATGTTTTCAGTAAATGTTTACATTCTTTCGAGTCCTGATTAGAATTAGCCTGCCTATGTAACGCCCACTGTTACCATAAATGTACAATTGTAATATTAATGTGATACCTACGTAATCATGTGCATAAAAACCTTCAATTGCGTCATAATAAAGCAGAACAGTTATTTGGAAAGATGCTGAGCGTATCTTTTGTGTCTGTTCCCTACTGCAGTAGTTGTTATTAATTTGGAACCACTAATCAATATGAGGATAGGAGTTGCCTATCATCAATTTAACCAAGTCAGCATGGTGAGCTTTGCCTTAGGAGGGGATTCCAGGTGACCCTGAGTATCCGAAACGAGGAGCTTGAGACGATCTGGGAATTTCTGATAATCAGCCGGCTGAGGTAAGCCTTTTGCTTACATTTGAGTTATCAGACTTCCTTGATCGGTAAGGCATTTTTGAGACAAAGGGTACCTATTTTACTCCCCTTAATCGAACTGTATTGATTGGTGGTTATATGTTATGTTGTCCCTGTCTATTGTCCATCGGAGTGTTATAGATAAGAAAGGGAAGAATAGTCCTGTTCACAGGTATATGTAGTACATCTGCTAGATAAAGTAGTTTAGAGGCAAGAGGGTATAGGCATATGTAGAGAAGACTGGCCAGTCATTATGGGCATTAAATTAAGTAAAGGAATGAAGGGTAAGAGACCCTCAAAAATGCCCAGTGCAAGAGGAGCGCTATATATGAACCGAAGGTGCGGTTTCGCCTATACTGAGCCCCTAGATTAATGGTTAAAGTGTACAGGGATCCACAATGGGTAACTGGGTTACCAAGGTCCACAGGGACTGAGAATCATGCAGAGTAAACAGCTAGAGAAACAGCTATCTATGTGAGCAGATGGATGAAGGGTGACATTAACACTAGACAGAAAGGGACATTTTCATGTTAAGTTGTGGGATGAATTTGGGGTCAGGCACTACAACTATTAGAGTCAGAAACAGAGAAATGAGAGGTAAAACAGAATACTTTATATGTTGGCAGAGAGGGAAGATGGGATGAGCACTGTGGCTCCCCGTCTGATCATAGAATCATAGAAGCTAGATATAAAAGATATCTGAACAAAACAAGGAAAGCAGAATGAGAATGTAGGCAGGGAAATATTAATGAGAGTTAAAAGAAATTGAGAGAATGATATGCATGTGTTGTGTACAAATGGGAAAAATGTAAGCGATTTTAGAGAGATATTGGTGTGTGTGCGAATGCTGGGATCTTTAGTTCTAATGCTTGTGTGTGTCATGTACGCAGATGTGACCCCCTCCTTTGCGCTCTCATGAAAGAAATGTGGCTGGGATGAGAGGTTAGTGATAAGCTGGAAAGACACCATGCCAATTTCTGTTTTTTAGACAAAACATTTATAACAAAATGTGCCGGGTTAACGAATCTAATGGTAAACAATGTGATCACAATTATTTTGAATCTGTTTTCCAGACATGGTAAAATGAAGGTTACATTTAACCGTGTATTACACAAATTGAATATCCTTTGATAGTGGAAACAGTGCATTTAAAAAAGGGAAATTAATTAAAATGAAGTAATAATGAGTATTAATTTCTGAGTTTAACAATTATATAGATATATTGAAACTGGTTTAGACAACCTTTGGTTGGAAATGAAATCCAGGTTATTGGGGAAATTTGTAAAAATGGGATTAGTTTAGATTAAGATAACAATTTTGTAATTTTACATTTATACAATAAGCCCTTATTGAGAGAAAAAAAGATTAAGATGAGGTTGTTATTTGGAATACAGCTGCCATAATATTTAACAAAGCCAAGATGGATGGGATACATAAGAAGTTTTTCTACAAAAATGATATTGTAAGGTTTTTGATGATAACTTGATGTGCGGTCCATGATGTAAGAGTAATAATAAATAAAATTTAAATATAACAGACCCATCACATCAAGTCCACACACCCTGTTAGGATAGATGCCACCTGCAGCCAGTTGTTTTATAGTTTTTGATGCTTTCTGGTCCATCATACAGATTGGTCCTTTTGTTTTTATTTATTTTTATTTTTGAAATCCAAAGCAGAATATGTGGATTGTGAAATGATGTGCCCCTTTTTCTTGTAAGTACAGTGGTATAAGCAGAAGAATAGTTTTGGATTTATGGACATCTCTCCATGACCGCAAGGTATTGTTATCATTTATTATATTATTGCCAGGAAAAAGTTGTCTTTTGAAACATGAAACTGGAGTTCTTACACAAACAGTGTGATAGAAAACAAGCCATTGTAATATATTTATGTAGCTGGACCCAGTAATGAAGGGTTCATCCCGATATATCAGAGCTGCAGCTTTTATGCAAAGGTGCTATTAGACAAAGTTAGATATTGTTTTGGTCAAACATTTAATTTTTAATGGTCCGACATTCTGTGCAGCAAATATACAGCTAACTAAATGTTTGTCTAATGAAAGGTTTAAATATGAGTTTGTTTATGTACAAATCTAACAATGAAAAACACGTACATTTATTCAAAAGAAAGGAAAAGACACATGTGTTAAATTGATGGTGTAGGAATCAGCTGCTGTGAGCCCAGTGCAGGACACACTCCCTGAAGACCCAGATATTACATTTTTTGTAGATTTGAGTATGCAGTTTATCACCCAGAAGGATACTCTGAAATTCAAAGTCATTGGATCCTTTTTCCCCAGCTCAAGAAGCAGAGCTCCATGTTTTAGCAAAGCCTCTGAGCTACAAAAAGAGTGTATATTTATATAGATAGTCGAGATATAGAGAGCTTTTGGTTCCATTTGAAGGGCCAGAAGTTTGTTTTTACTTCAGCAGGTAAACCAATAAAGCATGCCAAGTTAATTTGATTGGCTGTTTTCAGCCTTCCAGCTTCTTGCTGAGGTAGCCATATTAACTTTCACACATGGAAGCAGACCAGGTGACTAAAGATGCTGCATAACAGCCCCGGACACTGCAACTCACAGATTCCACCCTAGTTCTGGCCCAGTAAAGCTGGGATTAATAATTCAACTTTAAGGACCCCAGAATGAGAAGAACAAGTGGTCCACAGGGGGCAACTTCTTATGAAACAGGACTTTGGAAAAGGTGATTATTTATGTCTGCCAGCCACTCTTTTCCCTCCAGCTTGACACATGGACCGTGTCATCAGTCACAAGCAGTTATGGCTGCCTTAGTAAATGAGCATGGGATAGAGCCAGGGTTCACCACAGTTGTTTTACTAACATACCACTTCTTGTTTTACCTGTTACCAAAGGTGTTACCAAAAGCTGAACATCCCTTCCAGAGATTACAAAAAAGATATATCCAGATCCCCAAGTCAGGATCTTACAAGTATGCATTTTGTCTGTATGGACATGTTTTTTGGATGTCCAGTGGCAAATGCTACTGCAAAGGCCACAGTAAAAAGTGTTATCAGAAGTAGTTTGTAAGTACAGAGTGCCAGAAAGTACAGAGAGTAACAGAGGAAATAATTTTTAAAGGAGAGTCCTTACTAGAAGTTTTGAGGTTTTATTTTTACACCCCCTACTGTCTACAATATAGCGGACAAAGTAAAGTAAGAAACTAGAAAACTTTTGCCTGAATGTTTTCTTATATTTTATCAAGCCTCTAAGGGGGATGTTGGACTCTCTCACTATGGGATTTGGTTTGGGAGTGTGTTACTCACTTGCTTATATTTTGTCTTAGCAGCTGAAGTCCTCCATTCGGATCTCACGGAGAATGTTGATGATCTTTTAAGGTTTTTTACAAACTCATTTATGTGTTTTCTCCCCAATTCCAGATCCTAAAAGTTTGGAAGGATCTAAAACTAAAGCCAGGGGACTTTTGGATTGTTAAGAGACATTTATATATAAGGAAATGTTTGGAGACTCAATACAGCATCTTTTTCATGTATAGTTTTTGCAAAACTTGAAGGAAAAGTCACCTGGATCCACACCAGACACTGCAAAAATGACTTAATTAAAGAAATCTCTGTGTTTGATTTGTTTCCCTCTTGTCATCACAGTCTAGGGTACTTTTTGATTCAATTACTTTAATTGTAAGGGATATATATTTGAAAAATAGTTTAGCCATGTTGAAGTCATATTTGTCTTTTGTATGTCTTCCATTTTATGTAGAATTGTCTGTGTTTACATATGCTGATAAGTCAGCATGTCCACAATTCAGCTAGAAGGCCATTCTGGCCACAGGAGTGTACAGCCAGTACTCTGTAAATATGTCTTATCAATGTTTTTCACAATGAAAAGTTATTTTGTAATGAAAAAGTTGCTCAGCTATTATTTTCTCCACAATGGAGTTTTTTGCCTCTTTGGCCAGGACTACCTCCACCTAAGTGTGTGAAGGTTCCAGGTTAAAGGTGATAGCAGGTATGGTTAGTGATCAAAATATTGATCAAAAGAGGGGAGACTGTAATGGAAATTTGTAAGTTCTGTATATAATTGTATTGTATTTTGTATGTATTGCACACTGCCCTCACTGTGCACACAGCACTAATAATGTTTTCAGTAAATGTTTACATTCTTTCCAGTCCTGAGTAGAATTAGCCTGCCTATGTAACGCCCCTTGTTACCATAAATGTACAATTGTAATATTAATGTGATACCTACGTAATCATGTGCATAAAAATCTTCAATTGCGTCATAATAAAGAACAGTTATTTGGAAAGATGCTGAGCGTATCTTTTGTGTCTGTTCCCTACTGCAGTAGTTGTTATTAATTTGGAACCACTAATTAATATGAGGATAGGAGTTACCAATCATCAATTTAACCAAGTCAATTACAGACCCCCCTCAGTGCAGACACACCCCTCAGTGCAGACACCCCCCTCAGTGCAGGACCCCCCCAGGCAGTACAGACACCCCCCAGTACAGACACCCCCCAGCATTACAGACCCCCTCTCAGTGCAGACACCCCCTCACTGAAGACCCCCCTCAGTGCAGACCCCCACAGTAGTACAGACCCCCCTCAGTACAGACACACCCCAGCAGTGCAGACACCCCACTTCGTACAGACACCCCCCTAGTGCAGACCCCCAGCATTACAGACCCCCCTCAGTGCAGACACTCCCCTCAGCAGTACAGACACCCCCCTCAGTACAGACACCCCCCAGTGCAGACCCCCCCAGCATTACAGACCCCCCTCAGTGCAGACACCCCCCTCACTGCAGGCCCCCCAGCATTACAGACCCCTCTCAGTGCAGACACCCCCCAGCATTACAGACCCCCCCTCAGTGCAGACACCCCCCTCACTGCAGACCCCCCTCAGTGAAGACCCCCCTCAGTAGTACAGACCCCCTCAGTACAGACACCCCCCAGCAGTGGAGACACCCACCTAGTGCAGACCCCCGTCAGTGCAGGACCCCCCCAGCAGTACAGACACCCCCTCAGTGCAGACACCCCCCTCAGTGGAGGACCCCCCCAGCAGTACAGACACCCCCAGTGCAGACCCCCCCAGCATTACAGACCCCCCTCAGTGCAGACACCCCCCTCACTGCAGACCCCCCTCAGTACAGACATCCCCCAGCAGTGCAGACACCCGCTTAGTACAGACCCCCCAGCATTACAGACCCCCCTCAGTGCAGGACCCCCCCAGCAGCACAGACACCCCCCAGTGCAGACCACCCTCTCAGTACAGACACCCCCCAGTGCAGACCCCCAGCATTAAAGACCCCCCTTAGTGCAGACATCCCCTTCAGTACAGACCCCCCATCAGTGCAGACCCCCCTCAGTAGTACAGACCCCCTCAGTACAGACACCCCCCAGTGCAGACCCCCCCCTCAGTACAGACCCCCTATCAGTGCAGACCCCCTCAGTACAGACACCCCCAGCAGTGCAGACACCCCCTTAGTACAGACACCCCCCTAGTGCAGACCCCCCAGCATTACAGACCCCCCTCAGTGCAGACACCCCCTTCAGTGCAGGACCCCACAGCAGTATAGACAACCCCCCAGTGCAGACCACCCCCCTCAGTACAGACACCCCCCAGCATTACAGACTCCCCCTCAGTGCAAACACCCCTCAGTACAGACACCCCCTTTGTACAGGCACCCCCCTAGTGCAGACCCCCCATCATTGCAAACCCCCTCAGTACAGACACCCCTCAGCAGTGCAGACACCCCCCTTAGTACAGACACCCCCTAGTGCAGACCTCCCAGCATTACAGACTTCCCCTCAGTGCAGACCCCCCTTACATACCTCAACCACGCTGACAGTCTCCACTCTCCAGATACACACAGCGGTGTATGTCCCTCGAGCGCAGGCTCCTCCTCCTCTGTGGATGTAAACAGAGAGGAGGGGAGGCGGCTTCGGTCCACTCCGCTGAGGGACAGCCACAGCTAATCAGGGCAGCAAGCGGTGCGGCTGCCGCTACCCAAGGGTGTCACCGCTCTGGCGGGCCGCGGGTGTCACCCGGTGCAGCCCGCACCACCTTGCAACTTCACTCACCGGGCCCCACTCGGCTGCGGGCCCCATAGCGCCCACATGTGTCGCTACGGCGGTAGTTCCGCCACTATACACCACGTCTATGGGCCTTCCTTTATCTAGATGGCAGCACCTCCTCTTAGAAGGTTAATAGATTGGTTTGGCAAGAACGATTTTTCATGAATCCATGCTGATTACCGCTAATGATAGCGTTGTCATTACTAAAATCTTGCATATAGTCCCTTATCATCCCCTCTAAGAGCTAGCATACTATTGATGTTCTTCTAACTGGTCTGTAATTCTCAGGGCTGTATCTTGGCCCTTTTTTAAATATTGGTGTACATTGGCTTTTCTCCAATCAGCTGGTACCATTCCAGTCAGTAGACTGTAAAGATTAGGAACAATGGTCTGGTAATCTGGTCCTGGTGACTTATTAATGTTAAGTTTTTCAAGTCTATTTCTAATTCTGTCCTCTGTTAGCCATGAGGGTACTTCCTGTGATGTGTCATGTGGATAAACATTGCAGTTTTGGTTACTGAAGCCCCCCGATTTCCTCCTGAAGACTGAGGAGAAGAATAAATTCAATACCTTCGCCATCTCTCCATCCTTAGTAACCAGATTCCCTTCATCATAATTTAAGGGACCAATATGATCTGACCTCTCTTTCTTTCTATTTATGTACTTAAAGAATTTCTTGGGATTTTTTTTTTTTACTCTCCTCCGCTATGTGTCTTTCGTTCTGTCTTAGCTGCCCTGATTGCACCCTTACATTTCTTGTTGCATTCTTTGTAAAGTTGGAATGCTGATGATGATCCCTCAGCCTTGTATTTTTTGAAGGCCTTCTCCTTTGCTTTTATATTCATTTTTTTTATGTTGGAGTTAAGCCACTCAGGACTTTTATTAGCCCTTTTAAATGTATTTCCCATAGGGATGCACTGGCTAATACCCTTATTTAATATGCTCTTCAAGCATACCCATTTCTCCTCCGTGTTCTTTATTCCTAAGATTTTATCCCATTTAGTATCTTCTAGCAAGGATCGTAGTTTAGGGAAGTTGGCTCTTTTGAAATTCAGTGTCTTTATATTCCCCTTATGTTTCCTATTTGTGTGATTTGTACTGAAACTAATTGACCTGTGATCGCTGTTTCCTAAATTGCCCCGTATTTCCACATCCGTGATCAGGTCTGTATTGTTGGTAATCAGTAGGTCTAGCAATACTTTGTTCTAGTTGGTGCATTTACCAACTAACCCATGAAATAGTCCTGCGAGACATTTAGGAAATGGAGAGCTTTAGATGAGTGCGCGGTTCCTTCTGCCCAGTCTATGTCTAAAATCCCCCATTAAATGACACTTCCCATCCTTGCCGCTAATCCAAATTGCTGTAGGAAGTTCGCCTACTCCTCCTCCCTCTTGTAAGGGGGCCTATAGCATACTCCCAGTATTACTTTCTCCTTAGTTTCCTCCCTTTGTAGCTCTACCCATAAGGATTCCACCTCCTCCCTAGCTCCCTTAGTGATGTCGTCTCTCACATTCACTTGTACATCATTCTTGATATACAGGCATACCCCTCCCCCTTTTTTCCTTCTCTGTTCCTGCGATATAGGGAATACCCTTGAATGGTTGCCAGCCAATCATGAGAGCTGTTGAACCAAGTCTCTAAAATACCTACAAAATTGAAATCCTCCTCGTACAACAGTAGCTCTAGTTTTCCCATCTTGTCCCCCGGACTTCTGGCATTGGTGAACATGCCACGTAGTTTAGACCGGCTGCATACTATCTCCTTATTGGGTGTTCTGAGGTTGCAAATAGGACTTGTCACTGTACTTACCGCGCGTTTAGGTGCTTTAGTCAACTACCACTAATGCCCCCAATACTACCTTCTGGAATTTGTTCCACGCTGACTATGTCTACCTCTTGATCCTCCCCTCCATCACCTAGTTTAAAAGCCCCTCTAACTTGTCAGCCATCTTCACTCCCAGGCGATCTGCACCTTCCCCATTTAGGTGCAGTCCGTCTCTGCTAAAGAGCTGGTAACCGACTGAGAAGTCGGCCCAGTTCTCCAGGAACCCAAACCCCTTCTTTCTACACCAGCTCATCAGCCACTTGTTTACTTCCCTAATCTCCCTCTGCCTTTCTGGTGTGGCTCAAGGTACTGGTAGTATTTCTGAGAATACTACCTTGAAGGTCCTTTTCTTCAATTTAGCTCCTAAGTCCCTAAAATCGTTTTCTAGAACAATCCATCTTCCTCTGTGTCACGGAACGTCCCACACTCCGCTTGAGTGCTTCCGTCATATACCACTTCCTCCCAGTCTGGATACAGATATCAGATATTCCAACCGCTCATAAGCACAAAACAAGGCGACACTTGTTTCACTGCTAACATGGACTGTTTTTATTAGAACCAGAATACAGTCTTATATACAGTAGAAGGGGAGGTCCCCCTCCTGCTCATATACTCTAACAATACACCTGTAACCTAATTAACCTAATTAACATGAGCTAGTTTACTAAATCATTTACCCAGACCAGATGACTCAGAGACATGACCTGTAGGACACAGACTTGTGGTCACAGAGCTTCACACAGTAGTATAAACGCAATAGCAGGAGCTAATTACAATTAACAATACAAACAACAATCTCCCCCCTCCTCAGCCTAGTCATCAACAAATTATAGTAGGAGTAGACTGTTCGTCTCCTAGCCAGTCCTGGAGGCCAATGTGATCAGCTCACACAATTAACATGTTGAGTTCAAAATCAAACAAGCCAATAATAGTCTCTACATACATCCTGGGTAGCGATGAGCTTTGAGTTCGAGTCGAACACATATTTGACTCAAACATCGGCTGTTCACAAGTTCGCCGAACAGCGAACAATTTGGGGTGTTCGCGGCGAATTCGAATGCCGTGGAACACCCTTTAAAAGTCTATGGGAGAAATCAAAAGTGCTAATTTTAAAGGCTTATATGCATGGTATTGTCATAAAAAGTGTTTGGGGACCTGGGTCCTGCCACAGGGGACATGGATCAATGCAAAAAAAGTTTTAAAAACGGCCCTTTTTCGGGAGCAGTGATTTGAATAATGCTTAAAGTGAAACAATAAAAGTGTAATATCCCTTTAAATTTCGTAGCTGGGGGGTGTCTATAGTATGCCTGTAAAGGGGCGCATGTTTCCCGTGTTTAGAACAGTCTGACAGCAAAATGACATTTCAAAGGAAAAAAAGTCATTTAAAACTACTCGTGGCTATTAATGCATTGCCGGTCCGACAATACACATAGAAGTTCATTGATAAAAACAGCATGGGAATTCCCCACAGGGGAACCCTGAACCAAAATTTAAAAAAAAAAAATGACATGTTTTTCCCCCCAAATTCCATACCAGGCCATTCAGGTCTGGTATGGATATTAAGGGGAACCCCAGCCAAAATTTAAAAAAAAATGACATGGGGGTTCCCCCTAA
The DNA here is from genome assembly GCF_042186555.1 of Aquarana catesbeiana. Classification (NCBI taxonomy): domain Eukaryota; kingdom Metazoa; phylum Chordata; class Amphibia; order Anura; family Ranidae; genus Aquarana; species Aquarana catesbeiana. The sequence goes on from NC_133324.1 coordinate 648,273,236, forward strand.
ATTCCATACCAGGCCCTTCAGGTCTAGTATGGATATTAAGGGGAACCCCAGCCAAAATTTTTAAAAAAATGACGTGGGGGTCCCCCTAAATTCCATACCAGACCTTCAGGGTCTGGTATGGAATTTAGGGGGACCCCCACGTCATTTTTTTTTTTTTAATTTTGGCTGGGGTTCCCCTTAATATCAATACCAGACCTGAAGGGCCTGGTATGGAATTTAGTGGGACCCCCCACATCTTTTTTTTTTTAATTTTGGTTCGGGGTTCCCCCGTGGGGAATTCCCATGCCGTTTTTATCAATGAACTTCTATGTGTATTGTCGGACCGGCAAAGCATTAATAGCCGCGAGTAGTTTTAAATTACTTTTTTTCCTTTGAAATGTCATTTTGCTGTCAGACTGTTTTAAACACGGGAAACATGCGCCCCTTTACAGGCATACTATAGACACCCCCCAGCTACGAAATTTAAAGGGATATTACACTTTTATTGTTTCACTTTAAGCATTATTAAAATCACTGCTCCCGAAAAAACAGCCATTTTTAAAACTTTTTTTGCATTGATCCATGTCCCCTGGGGCAGGACCCAGGTCCCCAAACACTTTTTATGACAATAACTTGCATATAAGCCTTTAAAATTAGCACTTTTGATTATTCATGTTCGTGTCCCATAGACTTTAACGGTGTTCGCGTGTTCGAACAAACTTTTTTCCTGTTCGCATATTCTGGTGCGAACCGAACAGGGGGGTGTTCAGCTTATCCCTAATCCTGGGAGATATTGTGGACAAATATTACTGTCCAATTTTAAGTAGCCTAAGATATATTTTCTCACTCACCCTATGCCAGGATAGCACAGGGTGACTTAGACATAAGAGGTGTATGGGGAGCTGAAACAAGGGCATCCCCTACTTTCCAAGGGATTCTGAGTTCCACAGGCCCTCCTGTCACACCTCTCCCCTTTCAGCAGAAGACTAACACAGGAGGAGACCCCAGACGGGTTGACTCCGAAGTTAGTCAGTAGTTCCAGTCCTCTAATGCCTGTACCCACACAGTAACCCAAATAAATTGTTCCAAACAAAGCATTACTCACCCAGCCAACCTCTGCCTCTCTCAGAGAACATATCTGCCGCTGGGGAGAGGCCTGGACTGGCCCTTCTCCCTGGAGTCCTTTCTGCCGCTGGAGAGAAGACAGGGTGACTGGGCTCACTCTGTCATGCTGTTGGGGATCTGGGCCGACTGCCCAGCATCCCTGGGGTATACAGGAGGAGACTAAAGTCCCATCCACCTTCACAGGAAATCCATCCTCTGTTAGTTGAGGGCAGAGTCCAGCAGTACTCGGCCCTGTTGCCAGCCCTTCTGCTGGAAACCCCACACCATCTGCTCCACTTAACTGTTGGGGAGGGAGGCCGACTGCCCCACCTCCCTGGAACTCTGTAGTTGTTGCCAGTGCTGGGCAGAGGTTGGTAGCACTCTGCCCGGTTTCCAGTGCTTCAACTGGGGAAGTTCCTTGTAACTCCACAGATACTACTGTTGGTGCTGGACAGAGCACAGTGAAGTTTGGCCCCAATAACAGCTCTTCTGCTGGAGGCTCATCAGGTTGTTCTTCCTCAGCAGAAAGGTCTATCAAATCCTCTGTCTCTGCAACTGGTGTCTAGGGATAGAGATTCACCATCTCCTGTCCATGGAGCTCAGAAGATGCTATCAGTGCTGGGCAGAGGTTAGCAGAGCTCTGCCCTGTTGTCAGCACTTCAGCTTTGGGGATGGCAATCTCCAGATTTTCCACTGCCGATTCTCTGGCATGCTGCTGGACAGGCACATTCCTCCATCCAAGATCATCCCATGCAGAGACAGGATCATCAAGGTCAGTCAGCACTTGCTGCATCCGCCATAAGACCTCCGCCTCCATAGCTGCTGGGGCAGGTTGGCAAAGCACACTATTACTCTGCCACATTGCCGACTCTTCAGCCAGGATTTCAGAGTTGTCAGCTGGTAATTCCTGATAGTCCCAGGCAAAGGGAGCCCAGCCCTGGCACTGAGCAATGTCTAGCAGCCGTCTGTAGGCAATCTCCAGCTCCCATTCCTGAACGGCCAGAAACTCTATATCTTCCAGTGCCCAGTGCACTTCCAAGATGTTCAGTAGCCCTTCTCTGAAATCCATTATTTTGTCCAACTGCCACTCCAAATCACTCTCAAAGTTAGAGTCCCCTGTCAGCTTCACATACAACAGTCCCAAGCCGCTGTAGCTTAAGCCTTCTGTTGGGCTGTCATCCGCTATCCAGGGACATGCTTGGGATTCATGCCACCGGAGGTCTCTGTAGCTCTCATCCAGCTTCATCTCTGCCCAGACCAGCCTGCTTAATTCAGCTGTCTGCTTCTTGTGTGGTTTTTCTCCCAAAAACCGCACCCACAGTCCGTACTGTGACCAGTACCTTTCCTCGATGGAGGGGAGAACTTTTCCCTGGTGTCGTTGCTCACAGGCTAGCGCTTCTTTCCAGAGTTTGGAGCGAATAGAATCACACCATCCCAGCAGGACCTGCTCTGATACTGGTCCTCTGTGCTGTATCTGCATCTCTCGCAACCTCCTTCTGAATTCCTCTTCCATGGCGGCTGGTATCTGTACCTCTCCTCTCCTCTCCTGCTATCTGGACCTTGGATCCAGATGGAAGTTTGGATGTCCCAGACTGCAGGAAGCGTCCCGCTGCTTGCCACCAATGTCACGGAATGTCCCACACTCCACTTGAGTGCTTCCGTCAGTATACCACTTCCTCCCAGTCTGGATACAGATATCAGATATTTCAACCTCTCATAAGCACAAAACAAGGGGACACTTGTTTCACTGTTAACATGGACTGTTTTTATTAGAACCAGAATACAGTCTTATATACAGTAGAAGGGGAGGTCCCCCCTCCTGCTCATATTACTCTAACAATACACCTGTAACCTAATTAACCTAATTAACCTAATTAACATGAGCTAGTTTACTAAATCATTTACCCAGACCAGATGACTCGGAGACATGTCCTGTAGGACACAGACTTGTGGTCACCGAGCTCACACAGTAGTATAAACACAATAGCAGGAGCTAATTACAATTAACAATACAAACAACAATTTCGCCCCTCCTCAGCCTAGTCATCAACAAGCTTTAGTAGGAGTATAGGAGTAGACTGTTCATCTCCCAGCCAGTCCTGGAGGCCAATGTGATCAGCTCACACAATTAACATGTTGAGTTCAGAATCAAACAAACCAATAATAGTCTCTACATACATCCTGGGAGATATTGTGGACAAATATTACTGTCCTATTTTAAGTAGTCCAAGATATATTTTCTCACTCACCCTGTGCCAGGATAGCACAGGGTGACTTAGACATAAGAGGTGTATGGAGAGCTGAAACAAGGGCATCCCCTACTTTCCAAGGGATTCTGAGTTCCACGGGGGCTCCCGTCACACTCTGACTTTGTCATTGGTGCCAACATGCACCATGACAGCTGGGTCTTCACCAGCCCCTCCCAGTAATCTGTCCACCAGATCCGTGATGCACCGACAACATACAGTTTGGAGCTTCAGGTCTTTGTTACAGGTTGCCCTCTCTGTATTTCTTAGAATTGAGTCCCCTACCACCAGAATCTGTCTTTTCTTTTCCTTGGCTTTACTCTCACCCTCACTGCAGGAGTTATTCCCCTGGCAGCTAGGGGAGTCACTCAGCTCCAGCAGTGCTGGTCCTTGACTGGTTTCACCAATGTCACTCAACAGGGCGTACTTATTGGGATGTTTCAGCCCAGGACCGGCCTTCCTGCCACTTTCTCCTCTACCCTTCCTGACTGTCACCCATCTACTCTGCTTTGGTGTCTGCTGCTCATCTCCACCTGCCTCTGTGCTGGCCCCTGCCAGCACCTGCTGGGTACAATCCCAACTCTCCTTTAGTATAGAGAGTCTTCTCATTGTTGACAGTTGCTTCCCTAGATTCAGAACCTGGGCTTCCAAGAAAACAAAGTGCTTACATTTTGCCCATCAGTATATGCCCTTGATCCGATGATCAGTGAATGCATACATGCCGCAAGATGTACACCGAGTCACATCTCCACACCAGGCATCGTACCTACTAATTTGATGGGGATTGTGGATTATACCCTGTCCAAATTAACTAACAACTAGCTTCCTGACACTAATACTCAACAATACACAGGTTATCAACAAGACAATACACAGGTACTCAATAGGGATGAGCCGAACACCCCCCTGTTCGGTTCGCACCAGAACACGCGAACACCGTTAAAGTCTATAGGACACGAACATGAATAATCAAAAGTGCTAATTTTAAAGGCTAATACGCAAGTTATTGTCATAAAAAGTGTTTGGGGACCCGGGTCCTGCCCCAGGGGACATGGATCAATGCAAAAAAAAGTTTTAAAAACGGCCGTTTTTTCAGGAGCAGTGATTTTAATAATGCTTAAAGTCAAACAATAAAAGTGTAATATCCCTTTAAATTTCGTACCTGGGGGGTGTCTATAGTATGCCTGTAAAGGGGCGCATGTTTCCTGTGTTTAGAACAGTCTGACAGCAAAATGACATTTTGAAGGAAAAAACTCATTTAAAACTACCCGCGGCTATTGCATTGCCGACAATACACATAGAAGTTCATTGATAGAAACGGCATGGGAATTCCCCAAAGGGGAACCCCGAACCAAAATTTAAAAAAAAAATGACGTGGGAGTCCCCCTAAATTCCATACCAGGCCCTTCAGGTCTGGTATGGATATTAAGGGGAACCCCGGCCAAAATTAAAAAAAAAAAACGGCGTGGGGTTCCCCCTAAATTCCATACCAGACCCTTCAGGTCTGGTATGGATTTTAAGGGGAACCCCGCGCCAAAAAAAAAAAAAAAAACGGCGTGGGGTCCGCCCAAAAATCCATACCAGACCCTTATCCGAGCACGCAACCTGGCAGGCCGCAGGAAAAGAGGGGGGGACGAGAGTGCGGCCCCCCCCTCCTGAACCGTACCAGGCCACATGCCCTCAACATTGGGAGGGTGCTTTGGGGTAGCCCCCCAAAACACCTTGTCCCCATGTTGATGAGGACAAGGGCCTCATCCCCACAACCCTGGCCGGTGGTTGTGGGGGTCTGCGGGCGAGGGGCTTATCGGAATCTGGAAGCCCCCTTTAACAAGGGGACCCCCAGATCCCGCCCCCCCCGTGTGAAATGGTAAGGGGGTACAAAAGTACCCCTACCATTTCACTAAAAAACTGTCAAAAATGTTAAAAATGACAAGAGACAGTTTTTGACAATTCCTTTATTTAAATACTTCTTCTTTCTTCTATCTTCCTTCATCTTCTGGTTCTTCTGGTTCTTCTGGCTCTTCTGGTTCTTCCTCCGGCGTTCTCGTCCAGCATCTCCTCCACGGCGTCTTCTATCTTCTTCTCCTCGGGCCACTCCGCACCCATGGCATGGGGGGAAGCTCCCGCTCTTCTCTTCATCTTCTTCATCTTCTTCTCTTCTTCTTTTCTTCTCTTCTTCTCTTCTTCTCTTCTTCTCTTCTTCATTTTCTTCTCCGGGCCGCTCCGCATCCATGCTGGCATGGAGGGAGGCTCCCGCTGTGTGACGGCGCTCCTCGTCTGACAGTTCTTAAATAACGGGGGCGGGGCTACCCGGTGACCCCGCCCCCCTCTGACGCACGGGACATGACGGGACTTCCCTGTGGCATTCCCCGTGACGTCACAGGGAAGTCCCGTCAAGTCACCGTGCGTCAGAGGGGGCGGGGTCACTGGGTGGCCCCGCCCCCCGTTATTTAAGAACTGTCAGATGAGGAGCGCCGTCACACAGCGGGAGCCTCCCTCCATACCAGCATGGGTGCGGAGCGGCCCGGAGAAGAAAATGAAGAAGAGAAGAAAAGAAGAAGAGAAGAAGAGAAGAAGAGAAGAGCGGGAGCCTCCCCCCATGCCATGGGTGCGGAGTGGCCCGAGGAGAAGAAGATAGAAGACGCCGTGGAGGAGATGCTGGACGAGAACGCCGGAGGAAGAACCAGAAGAGCCAGAAGAACCAGAAGAACCAGAAGATGAAGGAAGATAGAAGAAAGAAGAAGTATTTAAATAAAGGAATTGTCAAAAACTGTCTCTTGTCATTTTTAACATTTTTGACAGTTTTTTAGTGAAATGGTAGGGGTACTTTTGTACCCCCTTACCATTTCACACGGGGGGGGCCGGGATCTGGGGGTCCCCTTGTTAAAGGGGGCTTCCAGATTCCGATAAGCCCCCCGCCCGCAGACCCCCACAACCACCGGCCAGGGTTGTGGGGATGAGGCCCTTGTCCTCATCAACATGGGGACAAGGTGTTTTGGGGGGCTACCCCAAAGCACCCTCCCAATGTTGAGGGCATGTGGCCTGGTATGGTTCAGGAGGGGGGGGGCCGCACTCTCGTCCCCCCCTCTTTTCCTGCGGCCTGCCAGGTTGCGTGCTCGGATAAGGGTCTGGTATGGATTTTTGGGGGGACCCCACGCCGTTTTTTTTTTTTTTTTTTTGGCGCGGGGTTCCCCTTAAAATCCATACCAGACCTGAAGGGTCTGGTATGGAATTTAGGGGGAACCCCACGCCGTTTTTTTTTTTTAATTTTAGCCGGGGTTCCCCTTTGGGGAATTCCCATGCCGTTTTTATCAATGAACTTCTATGTGTATTGTCGGCAATGCAATAGCCGCGGGTAGTTTTAAATGAGTTTTTTCCTTCAAAATGTAATTTTGCTGTCAGACTGTTCTGAACACAGGAAACATGCGCCCCTTTACAGGTATACTATAGACACCCCCCAGGTACGAAATTTAAAGGGATATTACACTTTTATTGTTTGACTTTAAGCATTATTAAAATTACTGCTCCTGAAAAAATGGCTGTTTTTAAAACTTTTTTTTGCATTGATCCATGTCCCCTGGGGCAGGACCTGGGTCCCCAAACACTTTTTATGACAATAACTTGCATATTAGCCTTTAAAATTAGCACTTTTGATTTCTCCCATAGACTTTTAAAGGGTGTTCCGCGGCATTCGAATTTGCCGCGAACACCCCAAATTGTTCGGTGTTCGGCGAACTTGCGAACAGCCAATGTTCGAGTCGAACATGAGTTCGACTCCAACTCGAAGCTCATCCCTAGTACTCAACAATATAGTACAAAGGTACTCACAGCACACGTGCACTCACAGTCCATGTGCACTCACAGCACTCGTGTACTCACAGTCCACGTGCACTCACAGCACTTGTGTACCCACAGTCCACGTGCACTCACATCACGCAGGTACTCACAATACTCTCAATACACAGGTGCTCACAATACACACAATACTCAGGTACTCACAATACATACAATACTCAGGTACTCGCACTACTCAGGTAATCACAATACTCAGGTACACACAACACACATGATACTCTGGTACTCACAATACTCAGGTACTCACAATACACACACAATACACAAACAATACTCATGTACTCACAATACACACACAATACTCAGGTACTCACAATACACACACACAATACTCAGGTACTCACAATACACACAATACTCAGGTATTCACAATACACACACAATACTCAGGTACTCACAATACATTTTGCACATCAGTATATGCCCTTAATCCGATGATCAGGGATCGCATACATGCCGCAAGATGTATCATGAGATGCATATCCACACCCGCTGGGCATCATACCTACTAATTTGATGGGGATTAGGGGTTATACCCTGTCCAAATTAACTAACAACTAGGTTCCTGACCCTAATACTCAACAATACACAGGTTCTCAACAAGACAATACACAGGTACTCAACAATACAGTACAAAGGTACTCACAGCACACGTGCACTCATAGTCCATGTGCACTCACAGCACTCGTGTACTCACAGTCCATGTGCACTCACATCACTCGTGTACTCACAGTCCACGTGCACTCACAGTACTCGTGTACTCACAGTCCACGTGCACTCACAGCACTCATGTACTTACAGTCCACATGCACTCACAGTCCACATGCACTCACATCACTCGTGCACTCACAGTCCACGTGCACTCACAGTACTCGTGCACTCACAGTCCACGTGCACTCAGAGCACTCATGTACTTATAGTCCACGTGCACTCACATCACTCGTATGCTCACAGTCAACGTTCGCTCACAGTACTCGTGTACTCACAGTCCACATGTACCCACAGCACTCATGTACTCACAGTCCATGTGCACTCACAGTCCACATGCACTCTCAGCACACGTGCACTTACAGCACACAGGTACTCACAATACTCTCAATACACAGGTGCTCACAATACACACAATACTCAGGTACACACAATACTCAGGTACATGCAACACACACAATACTCTGGTACTCACAATACTCAGGTACTCACAATACACACACAATACTCTGGTACTCACAATACTCAGGTACTCACAATACACACACGATACTCAGGTACTCACAATACATGTGTCAGTCAGGTTTTGTAGCTTGTATCTCTGTGTCACTCTATGCAGCCTCCCCTTGTAATCTGACACTAGCAGTCAGTCAGTAACCTTCAGTCCTGCTGCTTCTCTAATCACTCTCTCCTCTGGTCTTCACTTTACTTACCCGCCGCCTCTTCCTGTCAGCCTTCCACCTCCCGGTCCTGCTGGATGTCCTCCCGCCTCCTCTGTCCACATCTGTGGGATGATACTGTCCCTAGTACTCCCGCTCCACCCCCGTGATGTCCCGCTCTGCTGCCGCTGGGTGGTCCGGGTCCTCTGCCACACACCTAACACACACTCCCTCTCACACCATGCTGTCCCAGCACTGACTTCCGTTCCGAAAAACTCTGCAGCAACTCTACCTAGCTGCTGCTCCCACTGACACCAATGATGACAATATCATCATTGGTGTCATATATATATATATATATATATATATATATATATATTTTATCAGGAGTTTACTCACTATGTAATTCTTGTATTTTTAATTGTGTAAGCTTAATATATATATGCTTTACCTACAGCAATGTATTTTAATTGTTTCTCTCTTTGAAAGAGTATTTATTTACCCAAAAGAGGAAGAGGGTGAAGGGATGCTCCAAATGTCCCCTGCCATTGGTGGGTTGCAACAAGGATCTAAAGGCAAAAATGCACCAAGCAGCAAAGTTAGAGAAGACCTTAATGGTCAAAAATGACTTCCAGCACAGGTGAACATTCTAAGGTGTGCTCTGGATGACTGGCGAGAGCTCACCCCAGACACAAAGGGCTCACCCAAAAGTCAGTAGATGGAACTGAACCCTGGAAACCTTAGTCCTGTCAGAGTCCTCAGAAGCAGTCTGCTCCCACAGTTCTCTGGGTCTCTCCTCTCCTTGTAGCTCTAGGTACAGTGTACCGCTGCCTACAACTCAGTGGCTCAGTTCTCAGCACTCTGCAGCAGTCTACTCTCTCCAGTTCTGTCTCTCATGCAGCAGTGCAACACAGTCACCAGGACTGAACCATCCAGGGAACTATATTCAGGTTGCTGCATCAGTCAACCATCGCTCTTCCTTGCTATTCTCTTCTACCTGTGCTTTCAATTATGAAGAAGGGAGAAGTTAGTAGTGCAACTTGGAAGAAATGTTCTGTGGGTTGACTGTAAACCTTTGACCATGTCTGCAAGCTGTATGCATTAAGCTACAGCCACATGATTAACTGTTGGTTATTTGGGTTACAATCGAGCATCCCTAGCAAAGAGATCACTTGATAAACTTTAACTCTTTTATTTAAATACATTAGCTGTTAGTTGGTTTTGTTGCGACTTGTATTTTATGTCTTTAATAAATGAATGAGTGTTATTAAATATACTGTAGTGTAATCTTATCTCATTGTAAGCATATTTTTTTTCATAAATAAAATGTAACATAAGGTTTTTTGTTTTTTTTCTAGCGAATAATTTATAGGGTAAAGTGAACAAATGTTCTTGTAAAGTCTACATTGTACAATAGTTTGTATTTGTCAAACATGCTGTGTATTCGTTCTATTGTTATACTGGGTTCACTGTTATCCTGATCTCTTGGGACAGGCTATTTATCTTCTATAAAAAGTATAAGGAAGATATTACAGTTCATTGTACTGAAACTACAGCAAAGGGAGAACATATGTTCAGTACAACAATGATGTGTTTATGAATCGCAAACTAGCTAAGAGACAACTTCTAAAGGAAGGGTACCTACTTGGAAAGAGAAAAAATAGGAAAGACCCCCAAAGCAAGTATGATGCTGCTGCTGGTATTTGTTCTAATTATGAAAGACCTTACTGCAACTAGCTGCAAACTTTTTCTTACAAAATACTGTATGTTGTGCCTTACAGAAACTCATAACAAATGGATTGCATTTCATGGCTACATTTAAAGTGTTCATAGTTCAGATATACTATTTTAGAAATGTATATTGTAATAGCTGTTATAATAAAGCTGGACTTCAGGATGGTATTAAAAAAATGTTCTGCACTCACTTAACCGTCATTAAGTGTGTTTTAAAATGCAAAGAGTTTACCTGCATTTATTTTTAAAACTAGAGTCTATTAAGTTAAAAGAAAAGGCACAGGGCATGTAAAAACAAAAAAGTAGCATTTAGTTTGAAGTTGTCCCCCACAGTACTTCATCTCTACCAATAGATGGCACCAGTCTTCTGAGTCGAATGATGACCAGCATATTTCGACCCAATTCCTGGAAGCCCACCCTGTCAGTGTCTGGCCTTCATCATTAAGTGTGTTTTTAAATGCAAATAGCTTAACTACTTGAATTTATTTTTAAAGCTAGAGTCTAATAATTTAAAAAAATGGCACAGGGCATGTAAAAACAAAAACGTAACTGTAAGTTTAGAGTTGTCCCACATAGTACTTTATCTCTACCAGTAGATGGCACCAGTCTTCTGAGTCGAATGAAGACCAGCATATTTCAACCCAATTGCTGGCAGCCCACCCTGTCATTGTCTGGCCTTCTAGGAGCACATCATCACAGCAGAGATCAGCATTCAGGACTGCAGCACTCAGGACTCACCACTGGATGACAACATGTTGGAAGAGGGCCTGTGACGTCACATGATTGTTTAACAGATACAGATAGTGATTATTTAAAGAAAATGAATGTGGGGGTGCTCAAAAGAAAGCGACGGGGTGGGCACTACTGCATGCACACATGTTGATGATGATGCTGACAAGGGATGAAAGCAGGATGAGCTGCTAAGAGATGATCTTATCACTGAGCTGCAGCACCTAAAATAGCAGGTTGGAGATGTGTTATTGCTCAAGCTTTGCTTCCTGCTGTTGTGAATGTTAAAGTGTTATATGTACTGCTTGGCAGGGGTGCCTGAGTTACAAGGCTGGCTGCACAGTAAAATGGAATGTAAAACAGTGTCTCTATACATATTTTATTTATGTATTTACCTGTTTTTCTGGAGTATACCATAAGCACTGAAACATAATATAATAAATTATGGAACTGACCAAATAACATTTAATATCTAATCAGGTGAAGTATGTTACTTTTCATATAAAGTACTATACCTAAAATGGTATAAGAGTCACAGATGCCAGCAGAGAACATTGGAGAGCCACCTCCCCAAAGTTTCCTGCACCTTTAAAGCTATTCCTAGCAAGGATTCTCTGGCAGCTGGGATGTAAGTAGCTTGTGTCTCATTTTGGAGGTACAGGATACTGTGTAAGTGCACAGCATGCCTGTATCTTCTGTAGTCTGCTTTCAGCCACTCCCCGCCCAGCTGTTACTAGTGGGCATACATCACTATATCCACAGCTTGCAGAGAATCACTGCACCACTAAGAATTAGCTCAGCAGGCCAGATGCACATATGATAAAAGACACTCCACATAGTGTAAAACCACCCATAAAAAGAAATGTATTAAGTCTAAGCACCTATAAATGTCCAGAAGTAACACAGCATGTCACATGGTACAGCAACATGGAATTCCAGCTTCAAATATGGCTGCTATTCCTTCACAAATACAAAAACAAATTTCCGTGCTTAGGAAAAAGGAACTGCAGCCCCCCCCCCCTCAGCAAAGAACATCATCTCAGTGAGGTTCAAAAGACAAGGAAATACTATTACAGGGGAATTGGCGCTGTTCAAAAAGTGGTGAAAATATATTAAATAAAAAATAAATGATAAATAAATAAATGAAAAATATTCTCTGTGTTATAATTCTAAACCATACACACTAAAGTGCAATAAAGTGCAAAGTGCTAAAGAAATTGTATCTGAAATATATAAAAAATAAATAACATTCATGAACAATGGATAACAGTGATATTAATAACACCAAATAACGTGCTAAATAGCTGGATAGCTAAAAGAGCTAATTTTAAAATTAAAAAATGTCCCCATGTGAGTCCACAGCAAATCGCTTCAAGTGAATAAATAGCAAAAATTGATATATAAAAAAATTGAATTGAAAAAATTGATGTATGGTGTAAAATATATATATATATAAAATATATATATATATATATATATATATATATATATATTAAAAAAATGGTTCAACTGGATATATATATATATATATAGCGCTAAATGCTGAAAAAAAAATATATATATAGTCTGTGAGGGTATCAATACATAAACTAAAGAATAATAGTGTGATGATGCCGTACTTTTCCCCTTTACCACGGAAGTTCTTCTTAGTGATGTTACCTACAACGCATGTATGGTCAGATAAGGCTTGTACTATTTCCAGTAGACGTCTTGTAAAGGGTCAGGTGGAAGCAATCCCTAGTGCCGGAGAGACAGGGGTCGTCTGGGCTCTTCCAGTTCCACAGTGAAGCTGCCACACGTTGTCTCCTCCTATCCCAACTTCCTGGGTCTGCCCCTTGTCAAACCCAGGAAGTTGGGTTAGGAGGAGACAAAGTGTGGCAGCTTCACTGTGGAACTGGAAGAGCCCAGATGGCCCCTGTCTCTCCATTTTTGGACAGATCAAGTGATGGCTCCTTAATGCATTCCTTATCAAAAGGATTCCGTGGATGTACGGCACTAGGGATTGCTTCCTCCTGACCTATTACAAGACGTCTGCTGGAAATAGTACAAGCCTTATCTGACCATACATGCGTTGTAGGTAACATCACTAAGAAGAGCTTCCGTGGTAAAGGGGAAGAGTACGGCACCCGTTCGAAGGGCTATCTACCACAAGGGGACACCGCTGCTGGATCCCAGGCTACACGCCTGTTACCCCTGCAGGGGTTAGGTGCTCTGGTGAGTGCGGGCACGAGTGGGGGTTACAGATGAAGGCGGGGAGCACTGAAGAATCATCACACTATTATTCTTGAGTTTATGTATTGATACCCTCACAGACTATATTTTTTTTTTCAGCATTTAGCTATATATATATATATATATATATATATATATATATATATATATATATATATATATATATATATATATATATATATATACACACATATCCAGTTGAACTTTTTTTTCATCACCATTTTATATATATATATATATATATATATATATATATATATATATATATATATATTTTTTTTTATATATATATATATATATATATATATATATATATATATATATATATATATATATATATATATATATATATATATTTTTTTTTTTTTTTTTTTTTACACCATACATCAATTTTTTCAATTCAATTTTTTAATATATCAATTTTTGCTATTTATTCACTTGAAGCGATTTGCTGTGGACTCACATGGGAACATTGTTTAATTTTAAAATTAGCTCTTTTAGCTATCCAGCTTTTCAGCACGTTATTTGGTGTTATTAATATCACTGTTATCCATTGTTCATGAATTTTATTTATTTTTTATATATTTCAGATACAATTTCTTTAGCACTTTGCACTTTATTGCACTTTAGTGTATATGGTTTAGAATTATAACACAGAGAATATTTTTCATTTATTTATTTATCATTTATTTTTTATTTAATATATTTTCTCCACTTTTTGAACAGCGCCAATTCCCCTGTAATAGTATTTCCTATTCCTTTGCACATGCTCAGTAGCGTGTATCTGGGTCTGACCTACCGGTTTTGTCACAAATGACATCATCAGGGAGTGGAGTGTCTCTTTTATCATATGTGCATCGGTCCTGCTGAGCTAATTCCCAGCAGTGAAGCGATTCCCTGGAAGTTGTGGACATATTTGGTGACAACTGACAGCAAAATTCCTGGTGTCTCTGTGAATGAGGGGAGACTGAAGAGAATGCCCTTTCCCTGGGGGAATTTCACTATATGCAGATGACCACTCTTATATTGAGGGTCACATTATTTGGTAAGCCTTGTGTGTGACCAATAAACCTGGGAGACCCTACAAGTGTTTGATGATAACAGCCTGAGGAGCTCATCCTATTTTCTCATAGCGGCCTGTGGGACTCTTTTTATTCTGTTCTAATGTATAGTCTGTTGTATATGCCTCTATATGAATTCCTAGATTTAAGCAGTTTGTTGAATTATGTTTTTGTATATTACCACAACAAAGTTTATAAACTGCTATATATGCTCCAACTTGGGAGACTCACAAAAATTATAGAGTTAGGACCGCGGTACACAGAGGAACCTTGACATAGGCACTGCCACTTCCACATATATTTTAAAATGTGTGCAACTAAAACTTCTGTTTAACGTGAATTGTTAGACAGAGTCAATTTCTTTTTGCAGGCTAGCTGATAAGTGTGCTGGGAAATTTTTGTCTGTATGTGTCGTGTGATTCAGACGTATTGGAGCCAGACACAACCAGTTAACTAGTATTTTCAAGAAGAATGTCAACAATAGTACCATTCCAATTTTTTTACGCGAGGGGAACTTTGACTATACTATTTTTGAATACTTCTGATTCATCTGAATTATACCCAACACTTTTTTCCTGAATCCTGCTAGGTTATATAAGAAGGGTATCGGGGCTGCCATCGGGGGGGTACAGGCAGTACTCATGTAAGGGGCCCGAGTGTCCCTAGGGGCCCAGCCGGCCAGGGCCCGCTCCCCCCTACAGCAGAACATGAAAATAATCTGCGTGTTGCTGCAGAGAAGCATAAACAAGACAAGCCTCCGCCGCCTACTTTCACCTGCCCCTCCCAATTCCCCCCCCCCCGCTGGCTGTGGCTATGTGGAGCATTTTAAGTATTCTGCATACAGTAATGAAATTTAACAAGCCGGCTACCCAAGCACCAGCCGACGCCATCTTTCAGACTGGCAACATCCCCAGCAGCAGGTGATCGTGGCCAGTGCTCACTCACTCCTTATCCATTCCCTGCTGAGGCGGAGCCTACTGGCTGCTGCTGGGTTTGCTTGTGATTGGCCGGCACAGGGGTAGTGGCCAGCTCGTCGATGGTGCACGTGGACAGGTGCATGCAGATAAATCCGAGAGTGCAGCATGGAGGGTAAGTCACAAAAATGTAATGTGTGCTGCTGACTGTGGCCCCTGTGCCCCCTGTGCACCCTGTGCTGCCTGTTCTTAGATGGGACACCCTGAGGCTGACAAGCTGGTATAATTGAGTTGCATGTGAAAATGGATGACTCTGGGTGCAGATGAGAGTTACATTTTGGAGATCCTCTTCACTATGTAACTCTCATCCCCACGCAGAGTCATCCTCATCCATTTTCGCAATGCAACTCAATCATCTTCCTCCCTACCCAGCATCTACCCCATCCCTTCAGTCTCCACAACGCATCACCACCCACATCTAGCACCATCCATTCCTCCAGTCTCCACAACGCATCGCCACCCACGCCCAGCACCATACATCCCTCCAGTCTCCACAACGCATCGCCACCCACACCCAGCACCATCCATCCCTCCAGTCTCCACAACGCATCACTACCCATGCCCAGCACCATCCATCCCTCCAGTCTCCACAATGCATTGCCACCCATGCCCAGCACAATCCATCCATCCAGTCTCCAATGGTGTAAGAGTGTTAAAATAAAAGTGGGTGCACCGAAGGACTCGGTGGGATGGCCTGTGGGCAGATTCGGTGGGACGACCAGTGGCGGGCCCTGCAGAATGTTGGGGGTCGGGCCCCGGGGGGGCCCAGGCCTATAGCTGTGTAAGGGGCCCCAACATTTCTGATGGCTGCCTTGAAGGGCATATCTAGAGCCAATCAACAAATACACAGAAATTATTTTATTTATGAACAATTTCTATGACACTAAAGTACAATAGAGCATAACAAACAACTATTGTGGTTAGCATATAGTCTTGGTAAAAGGGAAATGTATTCTATGCTAGCTAGATATGCAAGACCTGTTTAGCTACGGTCTTTATTGTATAGTCATGCATCTTAGTGGCTGTAAATATTAATGTATATTTGTACCCAAGCATCAGTAAAGTATTATTGTACCCCTTGCTCAAAGTGTATGACAGGGCAAAGCGAAGAAAACAATATTCACTACATCTCTACAATATATACACATTTTCCCATGTTTAACCCTTTAAAGACTCTGCAAAATACCTATTGATTAGATATATTCTAATTGCCCCTGAGTTCAATTCATTGGACATTTACCAAATTAAATAAAATGTTTGAGAATTACGAATGTCAATATAAATCCCATCAAAGTCAATTCTCTTCATTTTCAAGGCTAATAGGCAAGGAACTGTCAAACAAAAAGGCATGCAGAGCTGGGCACTTCCAGGGGGGACATCTATCAATGCAATTTTTTTTTAAACATACTATTCAGTGGAGAGTTGAAAATATAACATTTAAGCTAAAGTGAAACATTAAAAATGTAACATACCGTCACATACCTGGGGGGTGTCTTTAACCTGCCTGTGAAGTGGCAGACACCCTTATCCTAGATGAGTGTCTGGTATGGATTTTCGGGGTACACTACAAAAAAATCAAACAAAAAAACCCAGCTGCATGAATAAAAGCAACAGAGGACGCTGTGCAGGCCAGAAATCCACCTCCTAGCAATTGATGCTAGAACACTGGTGGCCACATAGTCATTGGCTGCTATGCTGCATCACACACAAGCAATGATTGTTTTGAAAAAAAAAACAGCATGGGGGCTCCCACCAAAATCAGTACCAGACCCTTATCCATAACCACTTGCCAATCGCCGCACGCTGATTTACGTCGGCAGAATGGCACGGGCAGGCAAAAGGCCATACCCGTACGTCCCTTTGAATTTGCCGCCTATCGGGAGCGGGCGCACCTGCCACGCACCGCGGGTCCCACGAACTCAATGTTCGCCAGCAGCGAGGAGAGGCAGAACGGGGAGATGCCTATATAAACAAGGCTTTTCCCTGTTCTGTCTAGCAACATGACAGGGATCTACTGCTCCCGGTCATTGGGAGCAGTGATCTCTGTCATGTTGTAGTGAGCCCATCCCCCTACAGTTAGAACACATCCAGGGAACACACTTAACTACTTGAATGGCCCCTAGTGTTTAACCCCTTCCCAGCCAGTGTCATTTATACAGTAATCAGTGGCTATTTGTAGCTCTGATCGCTGTATAAATGTCAATGGTCCCAAAATAGTGACAAAAATGTCCGATCTGTCTCAGTCCCAATAAAAATCGCAGATCGCTGGCATTACTAGTAAAAAAAAAAAATGAATAATAACAATGTAAAAATGTCATAAGTCTATCCCCTATTTTGTAAACGCTTTAACTTTTGCGCAAGCCAGTCAATGTACACTTATTGCAAATTTTTTTTCCAAAAATATGTAGAAGAATATCGGCCTAAACTGTGGAACTTGTTTTTTATATATTTTTGGAGGATATTTATTAGAGCAAAAAGTAAAAAATAGGTCTTTTTTGTTTATTGTGCAAAAAATAAAAACCGCAGGGGTGATCAAATACCACCAAAAGAAAGCTCTATTTGTGGGAAAATAAATTTTTTACAACGTCGCACGACCGCGCAATTGTCAGCTAAAGCAACGCAGTGCCGAATCGCAAAAAATGCTCTAATCAGGAAGGGGATAAATCTTTCCGGGTCTGAAGTGGTTAATGAGTTTTTGATATAGATTTAAGAGGGACCCCACACAAAAACCAAGCAAAATAAAGTACAGGGTCCCCAGACACTTGTCTAAGCATGTAGCCTGGCTTGCCAGGAAATGTGAGCCCCCCAACCCACACCAGGCCACACAGATACCCTGTGAGGTGACTTGACGAATATGGCTATATCCAAATGTAATCAATTATGTCATCCAGGATGCCCTACCCTTTTGTTAACATTCAGGCCCAGGAGCCATTATTCATGGCAAGTAGTTGTCAAGGGGGCTTCCAGATTCTGATAAGTCCTCCCTCCCACAGACCCTCATAACCACCAGGCCAAGGCTGTGGCAAAGAGGCATCAACATTGGTGCAAGGTACCCCCATGTTGAGGGCATGTGGCCTGATATGGCTTGAGAAGGTGGGACACACACCCCTCCTTTCCTGCCCAGCCAAGCTTCATTCTAACATAAGGGTCTAGTATGGAATTTGAGAGGCTCCATGCTGTTCTTTTTTTTTATTTTTTTTGCATGGCCTTAAAATCTATACCAGACCCTCATTAAAGGCTTCTTGCACAGCCAGAGGCTTGGTGCTGGGGGTGGGTGAACAGGTCATTTAGTTCACCAAAGCAGGGTCAGGTGAACCCTGCATCACCTCCAACTCAAACCTAATCCCCACTGTTGATCTGTCAGAAATGCACTTCATTTCTAATTCCTGACAACACACAGGATTTTGGGGACTGAGTAGTATTAGCACTGTCCAGTTGTCTTTTGCTAAATGACTTAAACCCTCCCACTTTTCCATCTCCACAACACAGAATAATGAATTTCTGATGTGATAAATAGGTTTTGTTGCATTTATCAAACCAATATAACAAAATGCTTTCAGTGGTATATTTACCAGACCAAAAGGTGGCAAAAAAGTTCAGAGTTTGTGTTCACACACTTTCCTTCGGTCCAGCTGTACTGCTTGCACACAAATCAGAGATGTCTACCAATACAATAAACATGTAGCAGTTGGTTCCATTAGGTAATAACTGAAAGGTATAAGGAATATAAGGCAGCAGGCTTCCTGAGAGTGTACACAGTGGCACCAGAAGCAAATGACCACAACATAAAATATTTCCCAGTTTTAAGGAAATTCAGCAGTAAATTATCAAAATCTGCCAATGAACATGAAGCGTATAAATGCAACAGCAGAACATTGTGTAATGTATTGTAATGAAGATTTATTCACTGGCAAAGTCAGATCACATCTACATGGTGATTTCTTAGATTTCATTAGTTAAAGACATAAAACAGCCTGTCTATGAGAGGAGGAACAGTGGGAAGTCCACATAAATTACTATAGCTCAATTGGGTGCAGACAGTTTACGCAGTGTTTATTACCAGTAAAAAGGAAGGTTTTCTAATTAGATTAAAAGGTTTGGAAAACAACAGTGGCCCTGTAATTTAAGCCTATTGCGAGAATAATACACTGTAAGGAGCTGCATTGATTAAAAGTAAACTGATAAGTTATTTGTGCTAGTTCATTGTTTATTGACGGAACTCCCGCTGCCGAGCTGCAATTTACCGCATAAGATCAATGAGAGGATTTGGCTAATTTTCTCCATGGCCACGAGATTTATAACTATGCAAAGGGCAGTGGAGACTCTGCTGGAAATACCAGCCATGATCCATTTGGTGTAATAATCATCAAGGATGCAGAGATACATAAATCAGCAAGAATGCACATTAAAGAGGGCATCCCTGTTGTAAAATGTGATATTAAAAGTGCCAATTCCCCAGAGAACATTCACAGTCTGTGACAATGTACTCTGTTACAGAAAAAAAAAAAGTGAAGTCAATAGAAAAATAAGAGCTAGAGTGCTTTTATTCAAGGACAGCAGTCAATCAGTGTCTACAGCAATTGATTTAAGGGTGCAAAGTCGGAGCCTGTGATACATATATTTTGGTTTCCTACGGTGATGAGTGCCATTTCCAACAGTGCTGAGCAAGCGGAATTTCAGGGTTGCTTTGCCAAGGGTTTTCGGGTGACAGGTTATAAAAGGCAGGGGGTCGTTCCCTTTTGCCTGTGAATGATTGTTTTTCCTGTGTGTATTGGAAGAAACAGACGAGAGAGTAAATTAATGATATTTCAATCTGTTTTTGTCCTACTGTGCCCTTCAGACCACATGGAAGTGTACAGCTGCCTGTAATCCCTGGCTCCCTGTATTGTTTATCACTGTGTCTGGAGTCAGTTAGAAGTCCCAATAATATCCTCATACTCCTGTGTCTCTATTAAAAATAGCTGAGATATTAACCCATTCCACAGCTTCAGTAAACGTAAAAGCAACAAGCAGATATTAACCTTTTTTATTTATACTAGACTATGCATGAAGCCACATATACCACATATGCATGCATTTATAACAGTTTGATCACAATCAAAATGACAGTTACTATAGTTGCTAAAGAGAATTTCCACTGTAACTGTAACTTATTTCTCTGTATGTCACCTTCAAATATTCATACCCTTTCCCAAATCCTGAGTTTTGTTTTAATTTGAGTTGCATTTAAGAAATATCTACAGCAGTACATGCTGGTAAATTGTATTTCAACACAATTGTACAAACATGCTAATACTCTATGGTCATTTCTGTGTCTGATCGGTCAGAAACTTCAGTCTGATAAGCATTGTCTTGCTGCTGAAAGTGGAACCATTAAGGTTTTAATTAAAGTGGTTGTACACCCCATTCATGATATTTGATCTAAGCACATATACAGTGGGGACGGAAAGTATTCAGACCCCCTTAAATTTTTCACTCTTTGTTATATTGCAGCCATTTGCTAAAATCATTTAAGTTCATTTCTTTTCCTCATTAATGTACACACAGCTCCCCATATTGATAGAAAAACACAGAATTGTTGACATTTTTGCAGATTTATTAAAAATGAAAAACTGAAATATCACATGGTCCTAAGTATTCAGACCCTTTGCTGTGACACTCATATATTTAACTCAGGCGCAGTCCATTTCTTCTGATCATCCTTGAGATGGTTCTACACCTTCATTTGAGTCCAGCTGTATTTGATTATACTGATTGGACTTGATTAGGAAAGCCACACACCTGTCTATATAAGACCTTACAGCTCGCAGTGCATGTCAGAGCAAATGAGAATTATGAGGTCAAAGGAACTGTCTGAAGAGCTCAGAGACAGAATTGTGGCAAGGCACAGATCTGGCCAAGGTTACAAAAAAATTCTGCTGCACTTAAGGTTCCTAAGAGCACAGTGGCCTCCATAATCCTTAAATGGAAGACATTTGGGACAACCAGAACCCTTCCTAAAGCTGGCCGTCTGGCCAAACTGAGCTATCGGGGGGAGAAGAGCCTTGGTGAGAGAGGTAAAGAAGAACCCAAAGATCACTGTGGCTGAGCTCCAGAGATGCAGTCGGGAGTTGGGAGAAAGTTGTAGAAAATCAACCATCACTGCAGCTCTCCACCAGTCGGGGCTTTATGGCAGAGTGGCCGGACGGAAGCCTCTCCTCAGTGCAAGACACATGAAAGCCTGCATGGTGTTTGCTAAAAAAACACCTGAAGGACTCCAAGATGATGAGAAATAAGATTCTTTGGCCTGATGAGACCAAGATAGAACTTTTTGGCCTTAACTCTAAGCGGTATGTGTGGAGAAAACCAGGCACTTCTCATCACCTGTCCAATACAGTCCCAACAGTGAAGCATGGTAGTGGCAGCATTATGCTGTGGGGGAGTTTTTCAGCTGCAGGGACAGGACAACTGGTTGCAATCGAGGGAAAGATGAATACGACCAAGTTCAGGGATATCCTGGATGAAAACCTTCTCCAGAGTGCTCAGGACCTCAGACTGGGCTGAAGGTTTACCTTCCAAGAAGACAATGACCCTAAGCACACAGCTAAAATAACGAATGAGTGGCTTCACAACAACTCCATGACTGTTCTTGAATGGCCCAGCCATAGGTGTGCGCAGCCTATTGCATTAGGGTGTGCACCCCTAAGCTCAAACACTTACTACAGATCACTCACGATGAAAGGGAAGGGGCCGATAAATTACATATTTACAGGCCCCTTCCCCTACTCATCCTAAAACATCCCCACAGCAACAGCTGGAGGGAGAGGAGAGTTGGGAAGCCGGCAGCACTGCGAGGGGAAGGAGGGGGAAGCCAGGGCAGTAGGGGGGATTTGTGCTGCACGGTGAGGTTAGGGTGTGCCTGGGCACACCTATGGGCCCAGCCAGAGCCCTGACTTAAACCCAATTGGGCATCTCTGGAGAGACCTAAAAATGGCTGTCCACCAACGTTTACCATCCAACCTGACAGAATTGGAGAGGATTTGCAAGGAGGAATGGCAGAGGATCCCCAAATCCAGGTGTGAAAAACTTGTTGCATCTTTCCCAAAAAGACTTATGGCTGTATTAGATCAAAAGGGTTCTTCTACTAAATACTGAGCAAAGGGCCTGAATACTTAGGACCATGTGATATTTCAGTTTTTCTTGTTTAATAAATCTGCAAAAATGTCAACAATTCTGTGTTTTTCTGTCAATATGGGGTGCTGTGTGTACATTAATGAGGAAAAAAATGATTTTAGCAAATGGCTGCAATATAACAAAGAATGAAAAATGTTTAAGGGGTCTGAATACTTTCCGTCCCCACTGTATCTGTATTGTTTACTTATCTGTCTCCAAAGCTCTAAGTGTTGTTTCTCTCTGGTGCTTCATTACTCTGCATAAGTCACTTCTGACAAGTTCTCCGACACATGAGATAACAGTAGCTGAAAATTTGTGTTGGGGAGGGTGATAAGCAGGGAGCTTGTCTATTCAGAACACAGCTCTACATGTTCCTTCGTTCCTCTGCCTATGTGGAGGGGGGGTGTCTCTTTCCCCCAATCAGCTCTCACACAGTGCAAATACAGTTTCTCCACCCATCCTAGTAGTTCTCCACCCACCCTAGTAAGTACTGCTGAACAATGAAGAAAGATTTTTAACACTATGTAAGAGAACTGTTGTATCGCATCGGGCGTGTGCGCATACGAAACCTGGCTGATCGCAGGAGCAGCAATGCGTGGGCGCAAAGTAATGTGCGCACTCACGGAAGCACGTCCACAGTTCCCTTTGGTGCCAGAGAGCCTATTTAAAGGGCGCTCTGACCCTTGCTCAACATTGACTGGTCTTCAGCTGTTTCCTCTTGTCCTGCCTGTATCCTGCTTACTATCTGTTGCTGACCTGGCATACCACTGACCTACCCTTTGGATTTCGTTTATACTACTGATTACTGGTTCCTGGTTCCGGCTTACTCCTGACGTTGCTTCTGTCTGATGCCCTGGTACCACGTTGCTGACTCTGGCTGATCCTCTGATTTCGCTCCTGTTTCCTGTCTGGCTCCACGCCACTTCTGAGTACCTGAGCTGGGTTTCTCTCATCCAAGCTCAACTGGACACAGTACACTCCTGTCTCCAGACTGCTGGAAGTCTCGGCAAGCCACATATCCAGAACCTGCAAGCCTGGTGAAGTTCCCCTTTAATCTCAATTGATCTACCCAGCATCATCACAGTTCCTGACCTGAT
This sequence comes from Aquarana catesbeiana, assembly GCF_042186555.1. NCBI lineage: Eukaryota > Metazoa > Chordata > Amphibia > Anura > Ranidae > Aquarana > Aquarana catesbeiana. The sequence continues at coordinate 648,296,766 of NC_133324.1, forward strand.
GTTCTGCCTGAATCACTGAGCCTAAAACTTCTCCCACAAGCTGTGAAACCAACATCTACAGGCACTCATGTTCCTCCTGTCCCTTGGCATCTTCTGTTCCACTCTCAGTGGGGCCTGGGTTGGAGATACAATGGAGACCGACCTCACTATTTCAGTCTCCTACCAGGTGATCTGCACTTTTCAAAGGGTGTAGAGAGGGAAAGACTGCAGATATACAAGTAAAACCTATGTAAGAGGATTTGTTTCATCTCTGTGTATCATCTGAGGCTGTTCACTTCACCGGGTATATGTGAGGGTTTACAACCACTTTAAGGATAAGCCCAAGGTTCATTCCAAGCCCAGGTTTGGAAAGAATTTTGTCTGTTTGGGCATTTATCCAATTGCCTGACTTTGTTTGTTTGGCAGGAGCCAAACATCATATATAATAGCGGTCTTTCTAAAGCTACTATATATGACAGCTATGACAGCTTCCTTCCTGTCAATGGTTGCTAAGGAAGTGGTAGATGCAGGCATTCTTAGCAACTAGTGATGTCACTCAGCCCCATTAATTTACTGGTCAGGGACCCCCAGCCATAAAAAACAAATGGTTGGGGATAGCATGACATCACTGACAGATATGGCCATTGCCATATTTGGGCAATCATGTCACTCATGAGACCGTGGGGGTTATTTAGGAAAGGCAAATCCACTTTGCACTACAAGTGCAAACTAAAAGGGCAAAGTACACTTGAAAGCTTGCACATGATTGGATGATAAAATCAGCAGAGCTTCCCCTCATTTCAGATCTACCCCTCAGATTTACAGTGACTGCACTTCCAAGTGCACTTTCAGTGCAATTTCAATGCACTTTGCACTTGTAGTTTGCACTTGTAGTGCAAAGTGGATTTGCCTTTCGTAAATAACCCCCAATGTTCCGTTATTTACTTTTAACAATGGGGCCCAGGAGCTGTCATGCATGGCCAGTCAGTGAAGGGATTGGACATGCTCGTCATTTGGCAGGATATATTTCCTTCAGCAGCATTGGGTGTCATTTATCATGACTTACGTTACATAGTTACATAGTAGGTGAGGTTGAAAAAAGACACAAGTCCAACCCATGTGTGTGATTATATGTCAGTATTACATTGTATATCCCTGTATGTTGTGGTCGTTCAGGTGCTTATCTAATAGTTTCTTGAAACTATCGATGCTCCCCGCTATGATCACCACCTTTGGAAGGGAATTCCACATCCTTGTCGCTCTTACAGTAAAGAACCCTCTACGTAGTTTAAGGTTAAACCTCTTTTCTTCTAATTTTAATGAGTGGCCACAAGTCTTGTTAATCTCCCTTCTGCAAAAAAGTTTTATCACTATTGTGGGGTCACCAGTATGATATTTGTATATTGAAATCATATCCCCTCTCAAGCGTCTCTTCTCCAGAGAGAAAAAGTTCAGTGATCGCAACCTTTCCTCATATAACTAATATCCTCCAGACCCTTTATTAGCTTTGTTGCACTTCTTTTTACTCACTCCATTTCCAGTACATCCTTCTTGAGGACTGGTGCCCAGAACTGGACATACTCTAGGTGCGGCCAGACCAGAGTCTTGTAGAGCGGGAGAATTATCGTTTTATCTCTGGAGTTGATTACCTTTTTAATGCATGCCAATATTCTGTTTGCTTTGTTAGCAGCAGCTTAGCATTGCATGCCATTGCTGAGCCTATCATCTACTAGGACCCCCAGGTCCTTTTGCATCCTAGATTTCCCCAGAGGTTCTCCCCCCCAGTGTATAGATTGCATTCATATTTTTGCCACCCAAATGCATAAGTTTACATTTTTCTACATTAAACCTCATTTGCCATGTAGTTGCCCAAACCATTAATTTGTGCAGATCTTTTTGCAAGGTTTACACATACTGCGGAGAAGTTATTACCCTGCTTAGCTTAGTATCGTCTGCAAACACAGAGATTGAACTGTTTACCACGTAATGAGTTCGACTCAAACATTGGCTGTTCGCGGCAAATTCGAAAAGCCGCGGAACACCCTTTAAAAGTTTATGGGAGAAATCTAAAGTGCTAATTTTAAAGGTAATATGCAAGTTATTGTCATAAAAAGTGTTTGGGGACCCGGGTCCTGCCCCAGGGGACATGTATCAGTGCAAAAAAATGTAAAAAAAAGGCCATTTTTTCAGGAGCAGTGATTTTAATAATGCTTAAAGTGAAACAATAAAAGTGAAATTTTTCTTTAAATTTCATACCTGGGGGGTGTCTACAGTATTCCTGTAAAGTAGCACATGTTTCCCGTGTTTATAACAGTCCGAGAGCAAAATTACATTTCTAAAGAAAAAAAAGTCATTTAAAAGTGCTAGCGCTAGTGCCAGCTGGTAATGAATTGTCGGTCCCGACAAAACACACAAAAGTCATTGAAAATCATTGAAAAAAAAAATGCATGGGGGTCCCCCAAAATTCCACACCAGACCCTTATTCGAGCACGCAACCTGGCAAGCCGCAGGAAAAGAGGGGGGATGAGAGAGTGCCCCCCCTCCTCAACGTACCAGGCCACATGCCCTCAACATGGGGAGGATGTCCCCATATTGATGGGGACAAGGGCCTCAACCCCACAGCCCTTGCCCGGTGGTTGTGGGGGTCTTATCGGAATCTGGAAGCCCCCTTTAACAAAGGGGACGCCCTGATCCCGGCCCCCCCTATGTGAATTGGTAAGGGGTACATTGTACCCCTACCATTTCACAAAAAGAAAGTGTTAAAAAACCACAGGAGAAGGCTTGCAACAAGTCCTTTATTAAAAATAAAAAAATAAAAAATAAAAAAGAGATTCCAGCTATGTAATCCAATGAATCCATGCTCGTACTTCAGTGATGTAATCCAATTCTCGATCTCCAGCGATGGATGATCTCCAGCGACTCCAGCGAGGAACACTCACAGGATCCTGCCTCTACCGGAGGCACCCAGCCAATGATGCGGCACCAGCTTGACAGATCTTATGTAGCTGAGGGTGGACCGTTCTGGATGCGAACCGAAAAGGGGGGTGTTTGGCCCATCTCTACCGAGAACCCCCCACCTTTTATCACCACCCTCTGAAATCGCCCTTGTAGCCAGTTTTCAATCCATGTACTTACCTTATGGTCCATGCCAACGGACCTTATTTTGTACAGTAAATGTTTATGGGGAACTGTGTCAAATGCTTTTGCAAAATCCAGATACACCACGTCTACGGGCCTTCCTTTATCTAGATGGCAACTCACCTCCTCATAGAAGGTTAATAGATTGGTTTGGCAAGAACGATTCTTCATAAATCCATGCTGATTACTGCTAATGATATTGTTCTCATTACTAAAATCTTATGTATAGTCCCTTATCATTCCCTCCAAGAGTTTACATACTATTGGTGTTAGGCTAACTGGTCTGTAATTCCCAGGCATGTATTTTGGGCCCTTTTTAAATATTGGTGCTACATTGGCTTTTCTCCAATCAGCTGGTACCATTCCAGTCAGTAGACTGTCAGTAAAAATTAGGAAGAATGGTCTGGCAATTACTTGACTGAGTTCCCTATGTACCCTCGGGTGCAAGCCATCTGGTCCCGGTGATTTATTAATGTTAAGTTTCTCAAGTCTAATTTTAATTCTGTTCTCTGTTAACCATGGAGGTGCTTCCTGTGATGTGTCATGAGGATAAACACTGCAGTTTTGGTTACTGAAGCCCCCCAATTCCCTTGTGAAGACTGAGGATTAGAATAAATTCAATAACTTCGCCATCTCCTTTGTAACCAGATGTCCTTCCTCATTCTTTATGGGGCCAATATGGTCTGTCCTCCCTTTCTTACTGTTTACATACTTAAAGAATTTCTTGGGATTTTTTTGTGCTATGTATCTTTCATGTTCTATGTTAGCCATCCTTTTTGCACCCTTACATTTCTTGTTGCATTCTTTATAAAGTCTGACTGCTGATGATGATTACTCAACCTTGTATTTTTTGAAGGCCTTCTCCTTTGCATTTATATGCATTTTTGCATATAAATTAAAGCCATCCAAGACTTTTGGTCGCTCTTTTAAATTTATTACCCAATGGGATGCATTGGCTAATGCCCTTATTTAATATACTCTTAAAGCAAACCCATCTCTCCTCCGTGTTCTTTGTTCCTAAGATTTTATCCCAGTTTATGCCTTCTAGCAAGGGTCGTAGTTTAGAAGTTGGCTCTTTTGAATTCAGTGTCTTTGTATTCCCCTTATGTTTCCTTTTTGTGTGATTTATACTGAAGCCAATTGACCTGTGATTGCTGTTACTTAAATTGCCCCATTTTTCCACATCCGTGAGCAGGTCTGTATTGTTGGTAATCAGTAGATCCAGTAACGCTTTATTTCTAATTGGTGCGTCTACCATCTGACCCATAAAATTGTCCTGCAAGACATTTAGGAACTGGCGAGCCTTAGATGAATGCGCGGTTCCCTCCGCCCAGTCTAAGTCCGGATAGATAAAATCCCCCATTATAATGACACTTCCCATCCTTGCTGCTAATCCAAATTGTGATGGGAGATCTGTCTCCCCTTCCTCCCTCTGGTTAGGGGGACTATAGCATACTCCCAGGATTATTTTCTCCTTAGCTTCATCCCTTTGGAGCTCCACCCATAAGGATTCCACTTCCTCCCTAGCTCCCTTAGTGATGTCATCTCTCACATCCACTTTACATTATTCTTGATATATAGGCATACCCCTCCCCCTTTTTTACCCTCTCTATCCTTGCGATAAAGGGTATACCCTTGAATGTTTGCCAGCCAATCATGAGAGCTGTTGAACCAGGTCTCTGAAATTCCCACAAAATCCAAATCCTCCTTGTACAACAGTATCTCTAGTTCACCCATCTTGTCCGCCAGGCTCCTGCCATTGGTGAACATGCCACGTAGTTTAGACCGGTCGCATATTATCCTCTTATTGGGTGTTCCAAGATTGCAACTAGGACTTGCTACTATACTTACCTTGGGTTTATGTGCTTTGGTCAACCTACCACTAATGCCCCCAATACTACCCTCTGGAATATGTTCCACGCTGACTATCTCTACCTCTGGACCCTCCCCCCATCGCCTAGTTTAAAAACCCCTCTAACTTTTTGGCCATCTTCATTCCCAGCTGATCTGCACCCTCCTCATTTAGGTGCAGTTAGTCCCTTCAATAGTACCGGTTATCGACTGAGAAGTCGGCCCAGTCCTCCAGGAACCCAAACCCCTCTTTACTACACCAGCTCTTCAGCCACTTGTTTACTTCCCTAATCTCCCTCTGCCTTTCTGATGTGGCTCGATTTACCGGTAGTATTCCTGAGAATACTACCTTGGAGGTCCTTTTCCTCAATTTAGCTCCTAAGTTCCTAAAATCGTTCTTTAGTACATTCCATCTGCCTCTGACTTTGTCATTGGTGCCAACGTGCACCATGACAGCTGGGTCTTCCCCAGCCCCTCCCAGTAATCTGTCAACCAGATCTGTGATGTGCCGAACCTAAGCGCCCGGTAGACAACATACTGTTCGGAGCTTCAGGTCAGGACGTGCACTTGCATCACATAGTGATTTATATTTTTAAATAAAGGACATGTAAAAACATGTTTAAGTGTCTTAATTTACCATTTATTTACAGTATTTATTTTGATCATTTAGTAGGATTAAGATCTGATATGTAATTTGGGAAGGGGGAGGGCATACCATTTGTTTTATTTTTTATTGGTGTGGGGTACTCCTTGACATCCATACCAGACCCTCATCAAGGATAAGGGTTTGCTATGTATTTAATTGGTTCCCCATTAACAAAATGAATCTCATTTGGGATAAGAGTCTTGTATAGAGCAAGGAAATCCCCACCCGCTTTGTTCACAAGCAGAAGTAATCGGCTGTCATTTGCCAGTGATTTAAATTGCATTTTTTTCTTTTTCAATGCCAGTTTTGCTCTAGTAGGTTGTATGCATTGTACAGATGTGCCACTTCACAGGCAGGTTTAGGGTGTCCCACAAGCATATTATTTAATGGTATTTTGCATTTTTAATGTTGACTTTTAAGCATTTTGAAAATTGCTTCCCCCCTCCAAACTATTTTTTTATACAGTACTGTTGCACGGTTTAATTACAGTAAATCAATATATCACATCAAATAACTTTTCCTAAAAGTTAAATTCTTATCCCACATGCTGATAAATATATATTATTATATATTATTCTCAAATTATAAAATGTAATATACGTGTATCAATGCCAACCAAAAAGAACAGCAACATAAAACTTTTCCTGCGTTCTGGAAATTGTTTCCTATGATAATATCCACACAAATGGAAATATTTAATGTATAAACTTTAATCAATTATTGCAAAACCTCTTTGAACCAAACTCAGATATGTTCACCCCTAGTTTTAATATTACCCAGAGTTAAAATGACACAGCTGAGTGATTTACCAATTCACATGATATGTTGTATTATTGCCATTCGCTGACCCCTATCTCCAAATTTAAAATACATTTAGGCACAATTGGTTAGACCTATTGTTCCTGTTTAAAACTGTCCAAACTGGCCAATTTTACACTGCCGTATGCTCCGTAGTGTATTCATATTTTTATTTAGAAACCCTCTATGCCTTTACTAATACATACATTAAAATAGTTTGTTTGACTTACAAGATGCAGAATTATTTAACTATTTTTAAGTTTTTACAAAGAAGAAATTCATCGGTAACTGCCTAAACAATGAGATGCATAAATAGAAAAAAATGTTTTCTTTCCCTTGCTTCAACAAAAAAGGTGGTTCTGCAATAAGCATTGGGTTGCTTAGGAAAAGTTAGTTGGTGTATTCTCATCAAGCTCTTTTTCTTTATCAGGCAAAGCAGTGATGTCTGCATTGGCATTTAGAAAACATGCATGAGCTTTCATTTGCTTGGCCTCCCTGTGACTGCTACAACAAAGAAAGCTGGATAGGAGGCATTTTGCTTTGGCATCCACTTCAATCCTCTTTAGTACAGGAGTTCCATTTGGTTGTACTGGAGCCATATCAAGATCATTCCATCAGTATACCCAACTGTGGCAGAAGAAAAAGGGCAGTCCTGACTTTAATTCACGAGATTTGTTTACTTGAAATCATTTCACTTACATCCTTGCCATGCCTACCAGTTACAGTATGTTTTCTTAAAAAGGGCAGCAATGGCCTTATAGGAAAATATAATGAAAAAAAAAGTAAAAATAATACATTAAATATATTTGAAAAATACTGATTTGTACATAGTGTAAAAAATACATAACGAAAAAGTAGTGGAGGGTGGGAAAATGGCTTAAGCCTCGTACACCTGATCGGATTTTTTTACGGGAAATGTGTGATAACAGGCTGTTGGCAGAAAATCCGACCGTTTGTATGCTCCTTTGGACAATTGTCGGATTTTCTGCGGACAAATGTTGGATAGCAGGTTTTAAAATTTTCCACAGAAAAATGTCTGTTGTCGAGTTTTCCAAGCTTGTGTACACAAGTCCGTCGGACAAAAGTCCAAAGTACAAACACGCATGTTCAGAAGCAAGGACGAGCCAGAAGCGGTCAGTCTTGTAAACTGGCATTCGTAATGGAGAATTAACATTCGTGACGTGGCAAATTATGAAATCTACAAATACAGCGCACTTTCTCTTCTTTTTTAATGGGATGATAATGAAGCTGCTTTGCTGGTGATACTGATGGAGTTATTGCAAACAAATTTTCAGCTTTTTTTTTTCTAGTGATATCAAGAATAATATTATTATCCTTTTTTTTATTTGGGCAAGTTACTACAACACCATTATCCTATAGTATTTGAGATCAAAGATATAACTATTTTGGTGTCCCTTGTCAATTTTACATTGTATTTTTTAAAATGTAACTGCCTACTCCCAAACTGTCATTTGAAGTAAAACACATAACCAAGTATTATTTTCCACAATTTTTTCATTGTGCATTAAAAAGAGAAAACATATAAAATTAGACATGCTTTCTGCCAATAGAACTTAACCAAAAAGTGCATTCTATGCATCCAAAAATATAGAAAATACACAGAAAAAATTGAGTACTGTCCGTGATACTTTTTTTATTTGCACTAACATACAATTTTTCAGGACAAGCTTTCGGGGTATGTCCCCTTCTTCAAGGTCCAAGTACTGCTTGGACCTTGAAGAAGGGCATATACCCCAAAAGCCTGTCCTGAAAAATTGTATGTTAGTGCAAATAAAAAAAGTATCACGGACAGTACTCAATTTTCTGTCACAATTGCACTAATACAGCTACAATCAAATCATAGAAAATACACCAAATCAAATCATTATTATTCAACCAAAAAACAAAATGAAAGCCTCATGCATGTGTCCTGCTTCTTAATATAGGGGGTCAACAATGCCAAGAGTTGGTGAAAGCAGGGGTCCGTCATCCATAGATAATTCCAAAAAACATCTGGATTATTCTCCTGGAGCTCCCGCAGAAAAGGCATGAGACATAATTGGTCACGATTAATAAAGCATCCAATTTTTGGTCCAAGATCTCCTCCTCCTCCTGTTCCTGGACTGGACTTTGGTCAAAGCAATAACTCCGAAGCTGATAATAAATAACACTTATCTTCTCCAATTCCGCAATGTGGCTGGTTGATGAACTGCTGTTCAAAAACAAACTGAAAAGCGCAAAATGAAAAGTGCGAACTTAAGAGTGCGAAATGAAAAGCACGAATCAACACTCACCAAACTTTTACTAACATGAAATTAGCAGAAGGAGCCCAAAGGGTGGCGCTAAAGGTCTGAAAAACAAGCAGCCTTTTCTGCCGGAAACACTGAAGGCTTTTATTTCTGTTATTTTGAAACCAGGTAAAGATGAAACAAATCCAAATAGTTATCTTCCTATTTCATTACTGAATCAACATATAAAGCTCTATGCTAAACTTATTGCTTATAGGCTTCAACCTTTACTGCCTCAAATGCTTCATACAGATCAAACTGGCTTTGTGAGGGCTAGAGAGACTCGAGATAACACTAGCAAGACTCTTTCATTGATTTCCCTGGCACAGAAATGACAAATTCTGGTTTGCCTGTTTTCAATCAATGCCGAAAAGGCTTTCAATTGTTTAAATTGGAAATTTCTATTTCACTCACTTCGCCAGATTGGTCTGGGGGATAATTTCATAAATAAAATGATGGCGTTATATACAATTCCTTCTGCTCAAGATCGAACAAATGGTATCTTTTCCAATATATTTGAGATTAATAACGGTACCCGTCAGGGGTGCCCGTTATCTCCATTACTTTATGTAATTACAATAGAACATCTAGCAATAGCTATACATAATAATCCCTCTATACATGGTATTACTATTAATGGAATAGATTATAAAACCTCATTTTATGCAGATGATGTTTTACTTTACGTAACATCACCAAGGATTACCATCCCTTCTGTTTTAAAGGAAATCAATTTATTTGGATATTTAAGCAATTTTAAAGTAAATCTAACTAAATCTGATTTATTGAATATCTCACTACCTAGAGATGAGGTTTCTTCACTGGAAGCGCTGTTTCCTTTTCACTTGCAAGAAGTAGCAGTGGAATATCTAGGAGTTAAAATTCAAACAGATCTTACTCTTGCACTTTCTTCCACTTCTACTACGAATGCAAGCTGAATTGTTATTATGGTCAAAGCTTTTTTTATCATGGTTTGGTTGTATTAATTCCATTAAGATGGATATTCTTCCAAAGTATTTATATCTATTTCAAACTGTACCCTTTAAATTATTTAAAACATTTTTTTTTTTTAAATTGAACAAATTATTATCGCAATTTATTTGGAAAAATATTAAACCTCAAATTAACTGGAAAACACTTTGTCGATCAAAAGATCGTGGAGGAGCAGGTTTGCCAGATTTTGAGTGCTATTATAAAGCAATCATATTTTCTCATGTTCTAGATTGGTTCCATCATCCCGATGATAAACAATGACTCCAATTGGAAATGGATTATTTTCCATTGAATCCTAAAGCTGCCCTATGGCTTTGATTTAAGGATATAGGACTACGTTCTTCTTGGCTTCTGCTCACTTATACGGTTTTGGAGTGTTGCATCATTATTTAAAATGATTTCCTTTGTCTTCTATTCCAGCTTCACTTACTCCTTTAATAGATAATCCTTCTCTTGCTATTGGTGTTCATTCAAATGCTATCCTAAGCTGGGACAAATCTTATTGGCCCCAGATTAGACATATGATTTTGGAGGGTAACTTTATGTAATTTGTAAATTTTCAGACTTTACATGTATGTGGTTTGTTTATTTGCAATTGCATAGTTTTTACTCCTCCTTGACTCCAAAATATTCTATCCATCGATCGGTTAAAGATTTTGAGCAGCTATGTATATCTCTAGAACCACCAATACATACTATATCTAAGATATATACGTTATTATCTACTCTCAATTCACCTGGTTTACCATCATATACGACCAAATCGGAGCTGGAATTAAACTGGTTAACGCAAGAGGTTGAGAACCACTGCCACAGTGGATAGTATGTTCCATTTGTTTAGTGGTCATTTGCTACACCTTGTGATTAATCACTAGTGATTTTAGTAGTAGGATTGGGCCACTAAAATATCTCCTGTGTATCCCTGGCCTATTCATGTGCTAGTGGTTAAATCTATAAGTAACAAGAGTCTAATATCACCCAAGTTGCTCTAGTTTCATTGTATCCTGGAAGAGAACTTGCTTAAGGAATTGCTGACCTAGCTACTGGCCTGTTACAGTAAGTGTCAGTAAGGTGCAGGAGAAAATTCTTGTGAAATTTTGGACCCTTAGCTTTTCCAGGAGGCTGAAGTGAGACTACGTGACATCACTAATGCTTAGGAGAACAGACCAGAGGTCCAAGGATCCAGAATCGCCCCAACAAGAAGTGGCTAAAGCATCGATTCACCAGTAACCAGCAACCAGTGGACACCATCAAATTACTTCTAGACCATCACCCTGCATCTTTACTAAGGCTTTATCTTAAGCCCTTTAAGGTAAGGGCAATGGGAGACCTGATATAGAGGGAAGGAGTTTATTTGACCATTATGTATTTTTGGAAGTCTATCACACAGCTGATTGAATACTCCATTGTCTAACTGGAAGCTAGAAGCCATCACCTACTACTATATCACTATTGGACACATTTTTATTGTTTTTAATGGGTGTACACAATTCACTTGTCTCATCAGTTTACACTTATTAATTATTATCTTTTATGTGTTTGCGCGAAATCCTACCTACAACAATTATGCATATGGAGATACTGGTAGCTGAAAATAATGATATTACACAGAAGTTTAATAGGGTGTGGTAGACCTGGATAACATTTAAACATTCATCAACATTTTTGGAAAAATTTTAATGTTCAAATTTATTGCTGTTGGAGCATATATATCCTATTTTGTTTGAAATAACTCTAATGCCCTGTACACACAATAGGATTTTCCGATGGAAAATGTGTGATAGGACCTTGTTGTCGGAAATTCCGACCATGTGTAGGCTCCATCACACATTTTCCATAGGAATTTCCGACACACAAAGTCTGAGAGCCTGCTATAAAATTTTCCGACAACAAAATCCGTTGTCGGAAATTCTGATTGTGTGTACAAAAATCTGACGCATAAAGTGCCACGCATGCTCAGAATAAATTAAGAGACAAAAGCTATTGGCTACTGCCTCGTTTATAGTCCCGACGTACATGTTTTACGTCACTACGTTCAGAACGATCGGATTTTCCGACAACTTTGTGCAATCGTGTGTATGCAAGACAAGTTTGAGCCAACATCCGTCAGAAAAAATCCATGGATTTTGTTGTCGGAATGTCCGATCAATGTCCGACCGTGTGTACAGAGCATAAAGGTTGAGGAAAGATTCTATGATTTTGTTAATGTGAGACACCACTATTTATGTTTTTTCTCTATTCTGCCTCCCCCCCTTCTTTTTTTGTTGCTCCGAATATATAGAGGAGGGGTTTTTTTCGGAAGAAATGTATCATTATGAAAGAGAAATGATTTAGTAATTATAACTTTAATGAACATCTCAGTTAAATATGTATTCGGAAGGACTGTATTTGCTTGTGTATGTATATGTGTTTTGTTGTTTGTATAAAAATTTAAGAAAATCAATAAAAATATATTGGAATGAAAGATCTGAAAAACAACGTAGTACGTTACTATGTTTGTATTTGTTGGCCAACAGCTGTGTGCCGTGTGTATGCAAGACAAGTTTGGGCCAACGCCCTTCAGACAAAAGTCCATGGTTTTGTTGGCCAACAATCCGATCGTGTGTACAAGACTTAAGTCTGAACCAGCATTTGGCTCTCAGCAATGGTAAGGGCTCTTCCTTTTCTATTATGTTTGAAAGACTGCTGGCCTCTCATTCCTTTGAATGAAACCGAATCTGTGTGGGTGATCAGCAGGAAATGAGATCTGCTACTTGTGGTTATATTAACATGAGGTCTCTATTTCCTTTCAACAGCATGCTTTCTTCCAGGACTAGAAGGTATAGGTATCACTGGCACTTACCTACTGATTTATATAGTACTTACAAGATATGTCCCCACTCAGTCTGTTAATTAGGCTCACTATTTAGCTGGGCTAAGACCAACACCTGATGCCTAATCACTAGGTTAATTTCCCAGTCCTCATCCATGTTATTTCCTAAATTCCTGCCTCTCCTTTTTTTGACTTTAGCTTTTATCTGACTATTCCTGTTCAATGCCCAACCAGATCTTTTGCCTGTCCCTGTTTCTGATATTGCCTCTACTTGCAGTGATGTGCACCTCTAAAGAAATAATGAAACCATACTCAAATGCACACAAATATGTGATAACATCATGAATATATTCATATATGAAGGAGAGGTCATCTCTAAAATGTGGTCCTGCATCATTGGGATATCAAATTTGGAGGCCTCACCCTAACAGGCAGAATCTGGAATGGACTCTGAATGGCCGTTATTCTGAATCACTGGCACTGCCTCTTCCTATCGAAGATTGGCTGACCGGTGTGGCCCCTGGCCAGGGCAGGAGATCTATTACTGGGACACTGGATTCCCCATAGCTTTTATTGTCACTGTGATGGAGGTGTGGATGGAATAGAACACGCGGAGATCAAAAGAAGTTTTTTATTTTGGGGGCTGAAAAACAGGGAGTCAGATAAGGGAAAGGCCACAAAGCAATAATTCCAACAACCTAAGTGACATGCAGAAATATAATAGGGTGGCAATAGAGTAGAGCAAAGGATAAGTCCAGGGGCACAGGGCAGCAATCTAGGACAGCTAGGGTTTAGTCAAGAGTTACAGGGCAACCATCAATGCACAGTGAGTAGTAGGCCACAATCTGGTACAGCCAAGTGCAGGGGCAAAGGGCAGCAGTTCAGGAACTCATCAGTGGCCTCAGTGGTGGAAGTCCAGGCAGAGTCGCAGGGAAAAGGAGGTACAGAGGGCAGAGGTCCTTCACAAACCAATTATGGTTCCACAGAGGGTTTTGTGTATTGGCCTCTGCTTCAGGGCGAGACAGGCAGCAGTTAAAGGAAGAGCAGAGGATAGAATGAAGTCCCAGTGTCCAGAAAACCACATAGAACTACAAGTTCCAGCAGCGCAGAAAGCAAAGTATATCAAAGCATTTTTTAGCCTTCTTCTAAGGAGACCTGCAGCCTCTGTCCATCACTAAAGTAACCTCTGAACAGTCTGACATGCTTCTTTGTTGCTGAGACATCTGGCTTTATCCTGGTACGGTATACAATAATTTATGCGCAACCTACTGAGTGCAGCCTCATGTCCTACAACGTGGGGACAGAGGAACTCACAAACCAAATTATGCAGATACATTGACTTTATTACACACTGCACCTGGATTAGAGATTGTCAATTTCCTAAATCAAAAGAAAAGTTCAATATTTCTGACCTCCATTACAACCCCCCCTTGTCTTGTACAAAACATGTACCTGCAAGAGACTTGTGCAAGGTACATGAACCAGTTCCAAAACAGAATCACCTAGATATTCATGTAACTCACTATCTGAGGGCTGTGTGCTTATTGAAGCTAGTTCCAGCAGGGCATAAATTGGTGTATGGGGATTGTTGGCTCATGGACAGCAGGGCATCAATTGGTGTATGGGGATTGTGGGCTCATGGACACATTTGAACCCCTGTAAGGATAGCGTTAGGATTGCAAGCATACACAGGGTGTTTTGCTGTGAAGAGGCCTTGCAACTTATGCATGCGTTTGCAAATGCGTGCTAACTAAACCCCTGTTTTTAACACAGACTGTTGGACAGGTTAATTTGGTCAGTTGGCAGACTGGTTGATAAGTTGAGCTATGGACTGTTCTGTTTTTGTCTTTCATGTGATAGCCCTTCCATGTGCTCCTTGCTGTGAAGGCCAGTTATAGGTGGGGGCAGAGGCCATTTGTTTGTTTGTTACTGGTGTAAATATGATTCGGGGACACACTGTACACCTTTGCTGCCACTGCGCTCTTGCTGGGTGTCCAGTGTGCTCCCGTTCCTTTAAGGGGGATTGGGCTGCCTCCAGGTCCGCCTGCCCCTCATCTATCCATTTAAAGCATGTGCTTTCATTGTGGAGATGCTTATAAATTCAATAGCGTTAGGACTGCAAGCATACACAGGGTGCTGTGAAGAGGCCTTGCAGCTTATGGGTTTGCATAAGCTGCCCCACAACCCATTTTTTTAACACAGACTGTTGGACAGGTTAATTTGGTCATTTGGCAGACTGGTTGGTAAGTTGAGCTATGGAATGTTCTGTTTTTGTCTTTCAGGATAATCTGGTCTACTGAAAGCATCTCTCCACAAAAGTGAAGCTTTTGGAGTTCTCTTTACCCCTCCTGGGACATCTGGCCCGTATGTGCCATGTTGTCTGCAACTATAACATCTGGGCTAGTGTGCCCTTCCTGTATGTCTCCACCTGTTTTGAGAACCATGGGAGGCTCCCTAAAACTTTGGGCTTTTTGCAGGGGTGACATGAGCCCTTAAATAATTAACAGGGTAAATCCTTGACCTTTCCAGAAATTGACAATCAAGTTCTCCCAGATCATTCTTCAGCAGAATGTCAGCAGGCACAGTAGGCCTGCCCCAACAAACCAAAGCTTTTCCCCAAAACCATAATCCAGATGAACCATAGCCCTGGGGATGTGTTTCCTGGCATCCCTTGCTAGTTCAATGGAAAAGCATGGGCTTTTCTTGATTACTGCAGGGTTCAATATACAGGGATCAACAATCATCAGGAAGGCATCTGTGTCACAGAAACCAACTTTTCTTCCACCTCTGGAGACCTTTTGCAAATTTTGCTGCCTTATGTCGGGGTAGCTAGGAGTAAGCAAATAAACTCCATAGACTCCTTGAGGGGTGTCAGTTGCTGTTGGAGGCATCTATTCACTTTAGGATGGTGAGTGGCTCTTTCCTCCTTGCATCAGCTGCACATTGTGCTCAGGGTGAGGGCTTTGGGTCTTGGGAGGGTGGAAGTTCTTTGAGCATCTAGCCTGAAGATTTGCGTATATAAACTGCACTCAGTGCTCCCTCAGTGTTAAAAAATTGATCTACACAGATGCATTCACAACATAAAATACAATATGCTCAAAATGTGTACTAACCAAATATACAGTAGTTGCGCTGTGTAAATACAAACTAAAATAAAATGGAATAATAGACCCAAGTAATATCATCCTTATTCCTTAACAGTAAATCAATAACCCATATAATTTTTTTAGTGAAGAGTAAAAAAAGTGATCATCCATGAAATTAAGTGACCATAATATACTAAATGAGTGAAATGTGATTAATGAATCTACCACCTACACATACAGCCTCTTACCGAATCATCAGTCCCCAAATTATAGAAGGTCTGACATGACATAAAGCTGCAGGGATCTTGACCCACATCATCCAACACAGAAATACATGCAGCATACGTGATGAAAATTCCACTACTATTCCTTCCCCTGCTTTGTGATTAACCCGGCACAAAAAAAGATAGACCTCCAATAATGTAATGTCAAAGAATTTATTGTCGCAAGCCAAAAAACTGCTTACGGAAATTATTCCTAGTAAGCACGTGTAGTATTAAAAACGCCGCTGGTGCCAGCTCCAGCAAAGCGTGGGTGATGTCAGCAAAAAATCCTGCCCCGCCCTGACGTACATTTCGTATCAACAGACGTTGTCAATGGGATCAGTCCCTGATGAATGATTTAGGACAACTCTTGGATGAGTAAAGTGAATTTCACACAATTCTTCCCTTATATTTGGGGAGCGGTGAAACATCCCCTTTGAAGCCTCCTCAAAAAATGTCCTTCTCTTTAATTTAAGCACTCCAACACTCTTCCTCCTGCTTACCACCAACACCCTAAAAACATGGCTACTATGTGCCCTTGAGAGGAAAATACTACATTAGGAATCAATAGAAATGGTTGATATGTACAGTACAATTGAGAAGGATGAGAAGAATGAATAAGGGGCATTAGAAGTAAAAAAAAAGGCTAATATATGTCCTAGAGGAGGGCAGAAAGGGTGCATTAGTGGTTGTCAGGGCCTGGACCTGGGACCTCTTGCTGCATCTGGCAATGACTCTTCTCTTTCAGCTACCTGAGATGCTGGACAGCATCCTGCCTGATCCATTAGACAGCCGTGCCTTGTGTCTTGATTTCTGTTGAACCTTGAACTCTTTGCTCCTCCCATGAACTTCCTGATGTAAACTATGTCTCTGCCCTGTTGCCAGATTATTGTGGTTCATATCTTGCCTGCTGCCTCGAGCTACCACTATTGCTACTTGGAATCGACCTTGGCTTCTGTTCCCGACTACGAAACTCTTCTCCTGCATCGACTTTGGCTTGTGACCCTGATTACAAAACTCTTCTCCTGCATCGGCCTTGGCTTGTGACCCCGACACTGATCATCGGTCGAATGGTTCAGACAATTAAATCTCTTACAGAACTGAGAACTGTGCTTAGCTTGACATTATCGGCCATTGGTCTCCACTCACTACAGGTATTCTCCTAAAAAGTGGTACTTGCAAGCCAGTGTCTAATCTATACCTGGGAGGAATAAAAAAAAGAAATGGTTTGCCAGCCTCTTTACTACCTCCTTCAACATGGAAAAGGTGAAAAATAGCAATAGCTCCCCAGAACCTAGCCACACTGCCTTTCTGACATGTGTTACCAAATAAAGAAGATGTGGGGAAAGGCAGGTAGCCTATGCTAATACTTAAAGTTTGGCCGCTGACTAACCTTCCCCCTGGCCATAGACTCCCCCCCCCTCCATTTGCTGCTGTCTGCCCTTTCCCCTGAGCTTCCTCTTTTATTTTTCCATTGGGACAAGGTTGTGTATAAGTGTAAAACTTTTTTTTGTTAGGACAGTACCCAGGTTGCATTGCCATTCCTGTTTGCTTTACCAGAGATTTCACTTACAAGTAAAAATATATATACATATACATAAGTATAGTACATCCCTCACATTTTTGTAAATATTTTATTATATCTTTTTATGTGACAACACTGAAGAAATGACACCTTACTACAATATAAAGTAGTGAGTGTACAGCTTGTATAACAGTGTCAATTTGCTGTCCCCTCAAAATAACTCAACACACAGCCATTAACGTGTAAACCACTGGCAACAAAAGTGAGTACAACTCTAAATGAAAATGTCCAAATTGGGCCCAAAGTGTCAATATTTTGTGTGGCCCCCATTATTTTCCAGCACTGCCTTAACACTCTTGGGCATGGAGTTCACCAGCTTCACAGGTTGCCACTGGAGTCCTCTTCCACTCTTCCATGATGACATCACGGAGCTGGTGGATGTTAGAGACCTTGCGGTCATCCACCTTCCATTTGAGGATGACCCACAGATGCTCGATAGGGTTTAGATCTAGAGACATGCTGGGCCAGTCCATCACCTTTACCCTCAGCTTATTTAGCAAGGCAGTGGTCGTCTGGAAGGTGTGTTTGGGGTCGCTATCATGTTGGAATACTGCCCTGCGGCCCAGTCTCCGAAGGGAGGGGATCATGCTCTGCTTGAGTATGTCACAGTACATGTATGCTTTAGTATGTCACTGTACATGTTGACATTCATGGTTCCCTCAATGTAGCTCCCCAGTGCTGTCAGCATTCATGCAGCCCCAGACCATGACACTCCCGCCACCATGTTTGACTGTAGACAAGACACACTTGTCTCTGTACTCCTCACCTGGTTGTCACCACATATGCTTGACACCATCTGAACCAAATACGTTTATATTGGAAATAAGAATACCCCCAAAGGTCAATGGGATTTTAACGGCAACGCTAAGATTGAATAAAAACAAGTTTATTGATATAAGCAAAAGTATACAAAAACCAACAATAAATGTAGAAGCCAGAAGAATTGTACAAAATGTTACACCATTAAAAACAATGATATGAAATAGTGATGATGCTTGTAAAGTCTTCAACACAGCCCTACGCGGTTTGGGACTTGATAAGGTGTCCCTTCGTCAGGGGCAGTTTGTGGAGAAGAATCACACATCAGGAAGCTTCCTAATGATGCATACTATGATGCAAAATGCATAGAGGCTGCTGGGAGATTTTCGTCATGCCAATACATCACTTCCGCGCTAGGCGAAAGCGAGGGCTGAAGCGCAAGCCGGCTGTAAACGAGGCTTGCACCGCACACCTGCACGGGATCCACACGGCGCCATTCTTACACCCATACCAACTGCTGGAATAGCTTGGTGCTGGCCTATGGGCACCTGGAAATGTGAGTGTAATCCTTTTAAAACTGAGTATTAACAAAAATTGTTTGTACATACTGCTCAATGATCGTTGTCTGTTTCTCATGAGGAGGACATGGTCTAGTCATAGCGCATTGGGGTCAGCATTAAATACGGAGTCTGTGGAGTGGTTATCCCTATTAAATGAACCAAAGGCACAGTTTAACTGGCATCTGGTGAGTGGCCAATCCAGGTGGTGGTGTTCCTGGCACTAAAGTGGTGAAGGGATCACGAAGAGTCACAGAAATTTTGGCAACCATTGCACATTGCACTTTGGCTAATATAGTCTGGTTACAAATGTCAAGCACTAATTTTTTGTATAATTTTTTGTATATATTTATGTTGTAATTTATGCAATATACACCCAGTAGGGTGAGAAATTGGGGCACTATTGTATGTAGTATAGAACAGTGGAGGGCATAAAGATTGTGTAAGTTAGGAACCCAACAGAGTGGTATGTTATAAGCTGAGTAGCGCATATATATACCCATATATATTTTATTTTTTCACCCAGTGGTGTAGTTTTTTGATTGCAGCAACTCATTTTTTAATAATTTAATTGCTTGCGCCGGTGACGCACAATTGTTTATTTACAACTGAGACCTTGTAACACTAATGAGTCATGTGACACGGAGGGGGTGGCTAATTGGACCCACTTTGGACATTTTTATTTAGGGGTGTACTCACTTTTGTTGCAATCAGTATAGACATTAATGGCTGTGTGTTGAGTTATTTTGAATAGACAGCAAATTTACACTGTTATACAAGCTGTACACTCACTACTTTACATTGTAGCAAAGTGTCATTTCTTCAGTATTGTCACATGAAAACCCATAATAAAATATTTACAAAAATGTGTTTCCTCATGCAGATGGTGCTGTTGGCAGCAAATGTGTTAAAAAAGTACAATTCTGCACAGCTCTTTCCATTTGCTGTCATTTAAGTGCATATATACTGCCCTTATGCTAGCTAATTTCCACCAAATATGTATCTTAAGTCTTTATTTTTAACATTTGGGAATAATTGGGGATACAAGGATGGGATTTTCCTTGATTTTGAAGTGTTTGGTGCACTTTGTTTTGAATTTTTATCAAACTTTTATGCAATATAGTTCTATAAAAAGTAACCTTGAAAATTAAACTTTTAAACTGTGCCACTTGCCAATCTGTATGAAGCTAGGGGCTTTAGCTTTATTTTTTTAAGAGCGCACTTTCTTATAAGAAAGATCCATGCCTTCTATTTTCTCTGTGACAATTGACAATGAATTCATTCATTATTTGATTGTTGATAATATAAAGTAATACTAAAAATAATAATAAAAACCTATATTTTATATAATCTCTATTTATGACCTCATGTATAGATATGGAGGTATTTACTAATCTTAATAAAAGTGTTAAGGTACTCAAGCGCTAAAGTGAATATATAAAACTGTAAAATGTTGTACAAAGTAGTGTAAAAAATGAATAAATAAACTAATATATAAAAAAACTGATATATAAAAAAAGAGTTCAAATATCCAGATACTGCAGCTGCAATCATTCAGTGACACCACACTTATAAATAATTAAATAGATAAAGTGATGCCTTGTTTAAACACAGATAAGAGGTATCTTCTAACCTGCAAAGGAATCACCTTTTCAAGTAAGGTGTATGGGAATCCATACAATTGTAATCCTTTTATAATTGTTACCAACTACATATTTATTGAATATATCTGTTTTACTATATTTTTCACTCTATTTTTCACCACCTTTTTCCACATATTTTTGTTTGTTTATTATTTCACAAGAACAAATGGTGAACTAACTTTTGGATTTGTATTCCGGGAGGTCTCCAATTAGACTTTCACAGCAGACTTTTCAACACATTGTATTTATATTTATTTATATTATGCTAATCACTGTTCAAGTTTTTGTATAGTTTGTAACAAAGTATCCACAAGTAGAATGTGACCTGTCAGCACATTGAATAGTAGGATATCCTATAGATATTACGAGCGCATCACTTTATCTATTTACTAATCTTACATTTACCACTAAAGTATAATTTTATAGATTTTTGCTTGTACAACATTTGGTCACACTACAATGCATTGTGGTGCTCCGTGTCTGAAAAAATGGTGCAGGTCTGGCTTTTTGTCAGCCCATTCAAATAAATTGCTGTACATACTGTGGGTCCTGCTTTCTGTAAATTAGCATTACCAGCCAGTCCTAGTGCTAATCCCTTCACTTTGCCATTTTACTGTTAAATGCAAAAGCATCAGTGGCCAGAAGAGGAAAGCAGCATGGGGTTTGGTGTTAGGAGGATGTGAAGTTTAATGTTGGCCTGGTGTGTGAATAGGTTCTAACCTTTTATATTTGAAAATTGCAATAAAAAAAAATTGTATACCCAGTTGCCTACCTTTGGTGTCTTACAAACGTCCATAAAACCCGCACCTCTGTACACAGGGTGTCTCTTGTACAACCTGCAAGTTCTGTTATGCCCCGTACACACGGTCGGACTTTGTTCGGACATTCCGACAACAAAATCCTAGGATTTTTTCCGATGGATGTTGGCTCAAACTTGTTTTGCCTACACACGGTCGCACAAAGTTGTCGGAATTTCCGATCGACAACCACGCGGTCACGTACACCACGTACGACGAGACTAGAAAAGGCCGGTTCAGAACCAAGCGCGGCACCCTTTGGGCTCCTTTTGCTAATCTCGTGTTAGTAAAAGTTTGGTGAGAGACGATTCGCGCTTTTTCAGACTCGTGGCTTTCAGATCATTTTCTGCCGTTCAGTTTGTGCTTGTGGGTTTGTATCTGCTCTTCAGTGCGTGCATAAAGTTCCGCGTGACTTTAGGTAGTCATTGTATTCTTGTTCGTTCGTTACGGGTTTTCAGGTCGCTCTTCACAGGCCTTGCTGTTCTTCAGTGCGTTCTGTTACTTCGTTCTGAGCAGCCGACCGTTTTCTAGCCATGTTTCGTATGCGTACTCCTCGTACAGTTCGTGCTGTGCGGGGGCTTGGTGTTGGGGTCCTGACCTTGACACAAGTCTAGTCCATGAACAGGGTGGGGAGGAGTTCATGGACCAAGAATTGGTTGCTTCAGCGTGACCAGTTCTGTCATATGCCTTTGCTCCGTGATATCCGTGAGAATAATCCTGATGATTTCAGGAACTTTCTCAGGATGACGGACCCCGTATTTCACCGTTTGTTGGCTTCGCTGACCCCCTATATCAGCAGGCAGGATACCTGCATGAGGCAAGACATCACTCCGGAGTAGAGGTTGGTCGCTACCTTGCGATATTTGGCCACAGGGAGAAGTCTGCAGGACCTCAAGTTCTCGACAGGCATCTCCCCCCAGCTCTTCTTTGTGGACATTTACTGCTTGTGTTTGTTTTAGCTGACCCTGACAGAAATGTGTGGAGTGCAGAAAATGTCGTGATTGTGTAACCTTATACAAAGCACTGTTGGCTGTTATTTACTAAATGCAAAGACACTTTTCACTACAAGTGCACTTGCAACTGCACTGAAACTGCACTTGTAGTGCAAAGAGGATTTGCCCTTAGGAAATTACCCCCATTTTCTCATAAAACAACAATTACATCACCCCAAAAGTGTTGTAGTGTTGAGACAATAATCCACACATTCTTGATGAACAATCTTTTTAATACCTGCACAATCACATGTGCATTTACCAAAGGTTTTTCTGACAAACCAACATGTTTGTTGTATACCAATTTTTGTGGTGTCATTATCCAAAATCAAAATGTGCATTTTATAGAAAACAGGCCTGTGTAAAATCAACAAGAAAGACACAAATCTTGATCTTACAAAGTTCACATTTGGTAGAACTGGAAGGCAATATCAGACATGAGTATTTAGGAACTGTGTTTGATATTGCGTTCAGATGGGGTGAAATCACCCCTGGAAAAGCCAAATTTGGAAGATGCACACAAATTTCACAATGTCAACATGTGCGACCTGCCATCACGGGGGATCAAGGGACGTGTTTTGGGGGAGAAAGCCCTTCCTTACCGCTACTTTATTATTGAGGAAGGGGTTGCACCCCCAAAACGCGTCCATTGATCTCCCGTGATGGCAGATAGCACATGTTGACACATTGTGTGCATCCTCCAAATTTGGCTTTGGGAAAAATCACAAAAACATTTCGCACATTGTAGCAGACAAAAGAAGAAAGTGATTTGGAGGGGTTTTAAACTCACCCCAAAACATCAATGATGTTTTTATATTTTGGAATAACATCATTGATGTTTTGCTTGATGATTTCCAATTGTAAATTACACCCCATGATCTCCCCGATCACGATCTGGGCACTTTCTGATGTGAAAGGATCTTCATCCACAACCTCACGATCACCTAAAAAGAGAGGAAACCCAAAATAAATTAGGTCTAAAAAAAATGCCGCCATCCATCTCTTATCTGAGCCTGTGGTCGCAGACACTCACCTGTTGTGGTGACTAGTTCCACCACGTCTTCTTCCTCCTGCTCATCTTGTGTTGGGTGGATTTCTTCCAGAGGGGGGGGCTCTGGTCTCCTCAGATGAGGGGTGTCCTCTGAGTCTTTTCTCCCCTATGTAAAACAAAAATGGTATAATTAGCACACAGATATTTGATGGCAGAACTAGAAAGATGAAACATTGCTTGGAAGTGGGGTACAATTGTCTATTTTAGCCGAGTTCCAGGATGTAGCTTTTTTAGTGTCCTTTGTCAACCTGCAATACTTTACCTGTTTGGTACAAGCTTCACAGATGTAGCCCCCCCCCTATAGTATACACTGGAGCACCTGTGTGGCTCCCCTAATAAAAATGGTGTTCTTGTGTCCCACACTAGTGCTCCAGCGTCCAGATGTGAAAACAGCTGCTGAGTGTCCTCTCCTTACACACAATTTAGTTTGCATTTCATTCTAGTAACAAACCCATCTACACAACCCAATTCTTTGAAGACAAGTATAGGGCCTCAAAATGGTGGCCAAATGCATATGGCCTAAACAATGGTATTTTATAGTCCGAAAAAAAAATGTGTGATCCGAACGAATAATGTGCCCATGAACATGAAAGTTGCCATTTTAAACTGTACAACAGTTCCTAAAAGCACATGGAGCAGCACGAACGTAATAAACACAAAAAGAATAGGAACACAGCACAACTACTTACTTTTTTGCAGCACTCTCTGGATCTTTCTGTACTGCTCATGTTCTCGTAATTTGAGGTCCGACCACCGCTTCCTGAGCTGATCTTTCGATCGTCGTACCCTGAATTTCCGGTGCAGACTCCTGACCACTTTCACCATGATCTTGGCCTTTCGGACATTGGGGTTGGGGTAAGGCCCATACTTTCCATCATAGTCGGCCTTCTTCAGGATGTCCACCATCTCCAACATCTCCCCAAAGGACATATTTGAGTCCTTTAATCTCCTTCTGGATTGGGACGTTTCAGGCTCCGGCCTTTCCTCCCCCTCCTCCTCGTTGCTGTACTTAGCACGATCCTGCTGTCTATCCGCCATGTGCTCTTCCTCCACTGCGCTGAACGAAAAGGGGCGGGGAATAGAATAGAAAGAATGTCAGGGGCGGGCGGAGTTATACGCATGCGCAGTGTGTATAAATCATAACGCGCGCGTCTTACGTACGATCTGTGAGCGGAGGAAGGAGCATCGGAGACGCTGATCGTGCTAACGAAGGTAGGATCTAAACTTGGGCCTATACTGCTTCGAAATGGAAGCCTATATTGTAACAAGATTAGGGGAGTTTGGCCTGACATTAGGGTTTGTCTTGTGTTGTGTCTTGCAGAGAAAATGGATGGGTTCAACGACCACAATTTCCTGCCCCTGTTTATTGACAAGTACAGGGAGCTGCCCTGTCTGTGGCAGGTGAGACACCCCCACTATAATCACAAACAGAAGAGGCAGGCAGCGCTGGAGAAACTGCTGGAGTTGGTAAAGCCGGTGGTCCCCACAGCAACCATCCCTTATTTAAAAGCCAAAATTGGTGGCCTGAGGAGCACTTATCTTAGGGAGTGCAAGAAGGTCACAGATTCCCAGAGATCCGGAGCTGCAGCAGATGATGTTTATGTCCCCAGGCTGTGGTACTATGAGAGACTGCGATTTCTGTCAGACCACACTGAAGTCAGGGAATCCCTCTCTACTCTTCCTTCCACTCTTCCTTCCACCCCAGCTGAGGCTTCTGATGTCCAACCTGGGCCTTCCAGCCAGGAAGAAGTGGAGGAGCCCAGCTGGAGTCAGGTATAGCATTCTTCTACAGATTTCTGGTCAATAAATAAATGATGTTTACTAGATGTTATTATTGATCATTAATTGCTGATTAAAAAAAGTGTTTTACATATCAATAGACAGTAGTGGGCACCCAAAATTGGGACAAGAATGCAAAATGCTGGGCTCAGAAGGATAGTCTGTTATATTTGTTAACATTCAATTTGCAGCAGTCAGGAGTTGAAAATTGTGTGTGATTGATGTAAAAAATAATAAAACTATGTCCCTTTTTCATACACAGGAAGACCTCAGCCAGGAGGAGGTTGTGGAATGTGGCAGTCAGGAGGAGGCGGGGATTATTAGTGTCAGCCAGGAGGAGGCGGGGATTAGTGGCAGCCAGGAGGAGGCGGGGCTAAGTGTCAGCCAAGAGAAGCCTGGGACAAGTCGCAGCCTGACTGAGTCTCAGGTTCCTACCCTCTGCCTTCCATACAAAAGGGCCAGGAAGGCCACTCCCAGTCCTGTGCAGGATTCAGCATACAGGCTGATCCAGGAGGCTTCGGCGTCCCTCAGAGCCTTCCCCAGTCCTGAAGAGGCCTTTGCCTGCATGGCTGCCACCAAATTGCTGGGCATGCAGGAGGGCCAACGCAAGATCTCTGAGGACCTGATTTATAAAGTCCTACGTAAGGGGGAGAGTGGGGAACTGACACACAAGACGGATGTCATTGAGATCGATGATCCTCCTCCTCCTCCTCCTCCTGCTGCCACAACTCCACCACCACAGCCAAAGGCTGGAAGGAAGCGTGGAAGGAAGACCAAAGAGTGATGACCCTGGGTTCAGTCTGGTCTGACAGAAGATGCAGTCTCTCATATGACCACAGCCTGGGGATACAGATGTCATCTGCTGCTGTTCATGATCTATGGGACTTCTGGACCAGACTGCCCTCCCTTAGATAAGGACTCCTCAGGCCACCAATTTTGCTTTTAAATAATTGATGTCTGCCCTGGGGGTCCAAGGCTTCACCCACTTCTGCAGTTTCTCCAGCGTTGCCTCCCTCTTTGTTTAGTTGTGACCCCTTAATAAAATTTTTTAGGTAAATTCTACTCTCCTGTGTGTGTTTTCATCCAAAAAGGACAGTTTGTTGGTGACGATTCAGGTACATTTCTAAAGTACAATGTTAAATTAACAAGGGACAACAACACCAAACAATCTCCTACAGATTAAATAGAACAACATATCAATGGTGTTGTGGGAACTTGTCACAAAAAACACACAAACATTTTCAGGAGTACAAATCAAAATCACCAAAAAAAAAAATTAAAAAAAGAGAAACACAAAAAAAGATTCTACATTAAAGTAAAACAAAAAAAAATAAATTATGTTGTCAGATGTGAGAAATCAAAATATATTGAGGGAATCCCGATAAATAGTAACGAAAGAAGTTTGTGAGAAGTGTGTGTGAATATGAACATCAAAACTACTTAATTCTTGTCACATTATAAAGAAGAAGAGAGTGCGCTGTATTAAACCATTTTTAACATTGCAGCGTGACGAAAGTGCTGTATCCATTGCGAACGCTAAGTTTACCAGAACGAGCTGTCCCGTGTCGGAATTTCTTCTGAGCATGCGTGGCACTTTGTGCATCGGAACAGGCCACACACGGTCGGAATTGACGCGATCGGATTTTGTTGTCGGAAAATTTTATCTCCTGCTGTCCAACTTTGTATGTCGGAAAATCCGATGGAAAATGTCCGATGGAGCCCACACACGGTCGGAATTTCCGACAACACGCTCCGATCGGACAATGTCCATCGGAAAATCCGACCATGTGTACGGGGCATTACTGTGCACAGGGTGAGACCTGGAGTCTGTAGAAAGATGATCCTATGACTGGGAGCCAGTCAGAAGCCTTCCTCACTGATTGTTCACTTTGACAGACAATCACAGTGAGCATTCAGTGTAACATTTTAAGCCACAACAACAACAAAGTAACACAGTAGCTATTTTATCTCCTGCATTCCCTGTTGGACAGATTTGTGAGTGAGAGAGCTGCAGCTGACAGAGGAAAGTTTGCGTGCACAGGGAGTTAACTCTTAATTAACCACTCTTATTTTATTACTTAACCCTTTCATTTCAACCTGTATAATCACTATTTACCATTTTCATCTCTTGTTCCATGTTTGTATTTTAAATTAATTGCTGTAAAAAAAAATCTTATAAAGCACATATATACATTGTTATCTTTAAGGATTTACTGTTAAAATACATGATTTAGGTTATATCTGTTTTATTTTAAATCAGTACACTGTAAAACATATTGTGCTGGGTTTACTCAAAAAAATTGAGGCAACTATTTTCATCAGCTTTTTAAGTACTGTCAGCTAAAATATTTTTGTCTGATTCATTCGATTTTTCATGTTTTCAACTTTGTTGTTTTAAGTAAAGCCAACTAATTTTTTTCATTTTATAGACCACAGTGTTTTAAGTTAGGAATAAATACCTTAACTTGCTTAAAACTATAGTTTTAAGTAAAGCCAACTCAATATGTTTAAATGTTTTTATATAATAATAATACTATAATATATATATTTTTTTAAAGGAATCGTTTTATGAAACAGGCTTTTAAAACAAATTAACATTTATTATTTATAAAGTGTTACAAACGTAATATTTTTCAAGCAGCATCAAATGTAAATGTAAACACCTTTTTTTAAAAAAATGCCTCTTTCTCAGCTAACAAATCAAACTGAAATACACGCATGTAACATACAGTGTATCTGTAAAGAAAACAGAATGTATTAACTTTTTTTAAGCTTTTTGGGAAAATAATTTGCACTTTAAAATGTGAAAGTTGAATGTCCATTATCTCAAAAACTGAACAAACAGAAAGTTTGTTTTGTGGTACAAATAAGCACAAACACAGCACAAACAAATAGTATTGTCACGATCAAGGGGTCAAGCTCGAAGACCAGTTGCTATAGCAGTGGAAGCTCACACAGGAACCAGCAGGATAGGAACACAGGCAGGTCACTCTGGCAGATGTCACAGGCTCACTTGAGGTGAGGAATCTAAGTACTAACCGGTGCTCACCAAAGCTTCTGATGGTGGAGATGGATTTTGCTGCATGTTAGCACCAGGTCGTGGTCCTCAGGATCGCCCCACCAGGAGGTGAGCAAGCTAGGGGTCCAGTAGCATATATAGTAGATAGGGATCAAGCAGAAGCGTAGTTGAGGAACAGGCCAAAGGTCGGTAATGAATAGTTGCAGGTTGGGATTAATCAGAATGGTAATCGAGGAGCAAGCCAAATGTCTTTAACAAATAGTAGCGAAGATACAGACAGCAGCAGGAGAGACAAAAGCGAGATATTGGCTGGAGAAGGCACAATATTCTGGCAACCAGGAGGTGCAGAGAGAAGGCTTAGATCAGAAAGTTCATGGGAGGAGCAAAGAGTTCAAGGTTCAAGGCAAATAATATTCACAGCAGGATCATTCGAGGAATGGTCCAGGGAATTGTCCAGCGATGCAGGAGGCTCAGCAAGCAGAGTCACCACCAGACACAGCTGAGGTCCCAGGTTCAGGTCCTGACAGGTATAATTGTTTGTTAAATATAATAACATGTGGTGCAAAAGTGGGAGAGGTTTCATCAACTATAATGCGCAATATCTCCGAAACCAAACCAGCGCATACATTTGTTTTTGCAGCACAGATCAGCACAGATGCAGTGCAAACAAATGCCATCTTTGTTTTTAAATTTTAATAACATTTGGTGCAAAGTGGGCGGGGCTTGATGTTACATAATCTAAATTTGAATTCCAATATCTCAAAACATTCATTTTTGTGGTACAAATCAGCACAAACAAATGGTATAATTGTTTTTAAAATTTAATAGCATTGGGTGCAAAGTGGGCGGGGTTTCATCAACTATTATGAGTATTAGCTTTAAAACCAAACGGCACAAACGTTCATTTTTGCAGCACACATCAGTATAGATGCAGCACAATAATGCTATCTTTGTTTTTAAATTTTATTAACATGGCGTGCAAATCAGGTGAGGATTGAGGACACATACTTCAAAACTAAATGGCAGAAACATTAATTTTTGTGGCACAAAACTGTTTTTAAGCTTGACAGCCGGCAGTCCTTCACCCTGCATCTTGGTTATGTTCTGCAGAATGCAGTGAGCAAAAACTTTGGGTGAGTGAGTTGTCTGAATAGGTGTATACAACGGACTTATGTCCATTAATAAATAAAGTAAACATTTTGAATGGTATGTTAAACAACATTTAAAGCATGTGAACGATAATTTGTTCAATGTTCATTCTATAACAAAAAACAGGAAATTGCCCCGGGATTTTAAATGAGGTGAATGTGGTAAGTCAACAATTGACAGAGTAAATGCAGTCTCAAAATGTATTAAAATTGTCATGCAAACATAAACAACATGAATCATAACCATGCCACTGAAATGATACATACAGTAAAAAAATGTCATCACCCGTATCGTGGTATAAAATGTAAATCGCAAAGTAAACAGGCATGAAAAGTATCCCAATGCATTTAACAAGACCATGCTCGCTTCATCAGGGGTAGATGTGGGTGTAGTACATCTGTAGTGGGTATAATGAACCAAATAAGTATCAACACAGAGATGGTATTGTGACAATTAGTCAAGAGGGTCCAAAACGCATGGCCCTATACTCCCCAGGGGCTGGATCAGACTACCAAATGTTGAATACCCAGAGGTACACACGCGTCTAACCCTGATGAAGTGAGCATGGTCTTGCGAAACGCATTGGGATAGTTTTCATGCCTGTGTAATTTGCAACTCACATTTTATACCATGATACGTGTAATGACATTTTGCTGTATGTATCATTTCAGTGGCTTGGCTATGATTTATGTTGTTTATGTTTGCATGACAATTTTAATACATTTTGAGACTGCATTTACTCTGGTTGGCTAACCGCATTCACCTCATTTAAAGTCCCGGGGCGATTTCCTGTTTTTTGTTGCATATATTAGATGGAGGTGGTTTGCGGGTGACACCAGACCTTTTCCTTTTTGTCTATTGAACCCTGGTGGAAGACACCCATTTAGCCAAAACCTGGTCTGCTGCCACCATTAGCCAATTATTTATTACATACAATTATTCTGTAGCCATTTCAGCCTTTTCATCCAACACTCCGGTACCACATCTCCCATGGGCTGATCTAGGTTCTTTGTGCTGTTCCCTGTTGGTGGTGTTGGTTATCATCTGGCTTGGGAGCTGTAATGTGTACGAGGGAGGTTTTCCTGCTGCCCCCCCGCCTTATCCGGACAGGCCACCTACACATCCGCGCCATGCAACCACACCTACCATGCGACGTCTGCGGTTGCTGCGACAGCTCACTATTGCGTGGAATGTCAGTACATGTGACATCTGTGCAGGCGCGCCCTGTCATTCCCATTTGCGTGCCTTGTCATGCACACATGGCGTTGGAGCCGGAGCTCACTGGGCCCTCTGGGGATATAAATTGAGGGCTAGTCATGACTGGGATCTGTTTGTCACTTCCTATATCCTGTTTCACTCACACGCAGCAGTTTCACTTCATTCAAGGTGAGTCCACACTCCTTGATGGATGCTAATCATCTATTCACTCCCTTCACATTTGAGCGCCTAACTTTAGCTTGGCCTGCCATATATATTGTCTCACACATTATTATGTTCACTCACATTGTTCATTCACGCACACACCGTTACACATTCATCTAATTTATTTCACCGTCTCTGAGTTTCCAAGTCCATCTAGCTTTGAACAACATTGGCTTATATGTGTATATATATGTTTTTCATTACATTGTATACTTCATGGTTACTTTGTTGGTATAGTACCAACTGATATACATATATTCTTATCTTAGCTGGCATATATAATGGACTTGAATACATACTATGTGGGACACACACTCTATCACACTGTTTTTGTCTTTTTTTTATTTACACGTTTTTTTTTTCTCTATTGTCCCCTAGATTGTAAGCCCATACCATTATTGAACCAGATTGGTTCATGCATATACATACTTGTATACATACTTGTATACATACTTATATCATATACTACTTTACTTCTATGCTGTAATGACAGCATCTATTGATATATTCATTTATGTTTCAGTTGACAATATTAATGGATACTGGAAGATCTTTGGTGACACATTCCCCCATCCTGGCCATGTCTGCCCCCGTTTGTGCTCTGCTGGGTTGGTTTTTCCTCTGCCTCCTCAGCTCCCGAGCCAGACGCTCATTACTACCGCCTCTGGGTATTCAGCATTTGGTAGTCTGATCCAGCCTCTGGTGAGTATAGGGCCATGCGTTTTGGACCCTCTTGACTAATTGTCATAATACCATCTCTGTGTTGATATTAATTTGGTTCATTATACCCCCTACAGATGTACTACACATGCATCTACCCCTGATGATGCCAGCATGGTCTTGCGAAACACGTTGGGATACTTTTCATGCCTGGGTACTTTGCAATTTACATTTTATACTACAATACGTGTAATGACATTTTTTACTGTATGTATCATTTCAGTGTCTTGTCTATGATTCATGTTGTTTATGCTTCCATGACAATTTTAATAAATTTTGAGACTGCATTTTTACTCTGTCAATTGTTGGCTTACCGCATTCACCTCATTTAAGGTCCTGGGGCAATTTCCTGGTTTTTGCTATAGAATGAACATTGAACAAATTATCATTCACATGCTTTAAATGTTGCTTATCATACCATTCAAAATGTTTACCTAATTTATAAATGGACATACGTCCGTTGTATACCGCATTCACCTCATTCAAAGTCCCGGGTCGATTTCCTGTTTTTAGTTGCACATATTGGGATGGAGGTGGTTTGCGGGTGACACCAGACCTTTTCCTTTTTGTACAATGTTCATTCTATACCTTTCAATGCCATTGCATGTGTAGCATCCTCTAGTTAGGTAGGTGCTAGAGCTTCCTGCTCTTTTCTATAGAGCAGGAAAATTTAGGCAGGCCTAGCTGGTGGCTAGGCCTGTTTGTTTTCATTCTGGTCTGGGAGTGGCTCAGAGCAGGGCTGGGTGACTCACAGATAGCATCACTGAGACCTCTCTCTTCTTTCCAGAAAATTCTGAAAGGAGAGGAGGAGAGGAGAGGTGGAGCCACCTGGGGTATTTTAAGAAGCCTTGACCAATCCCCAACTTGGATTGGCAGAGGGCAGGCCTCCTTAAATACCCAGGGTCAGCCCAGCTGTAGAGGAGTTGTCAGGTAGAATAAATGGAGTAAGAGAGCGCTGAGGCTGTCAGGGCTTACAGGGAGCTCCCCAGTCTGGGGGGTGACCTTGGGCCTGGGCTCAGGTGCAGCCAGGAGAAGAGAAGAGATCCTGGAACAGAGGCACATGAGAGAGCAAGGAGAGGAAAGTGGGACAGAGCACTGCTAAGGGACTCCAGGGAGGAAAACCGATCACAGCCAAGAGGGCTGGTGAGTGAGGCACAGTCGAGAGGACTGGGGAGACACACCTGAGAGAACTGGGAGGTGTAGATGGAGATGGGTGGAGAACCAGAAGAGTGAACTGTGGTCAAAAGGGCAGTGGAGAGAGGCAGATGGAGCCAAGAGGGCTGGAAGGGCCTGAATAATGTTTATTGGGATCAGTAGCTGTGTTGAAGATAGTTAGCACTGGAACTAATTCTACATCATATAGGCCCAGGGGCCCCTGCCCACAAGAGGCAATTCACTGAGGTCTGGCTGAGTTAGTGTCAGGCCTAACGCTGTGGTGCTAGGTGGTCTGGGAATCTGCAGCAAGTGAAGTGCTGGAGGAGTGAAGGAAAAGAGGTCTTAAGCAAGAGTTGTGCAGGAGAAAAGACTGGAGTGTATGTACAGGAGTGTATATAATAGTCCCAAGCAAGTTATACTGAATCTTTCAAATTTTCCCTTTCCCATCCAAGTCCAATCCCCTCAATAAAAACAAAGCTTATGGACTGTTCTATGTCTCTGAGTGTCTGAGAGATGGATGCCAGGCTGTGCAGGGTGACGGATGAACCAGAATATTCAGCAACCTCTACGGGGGCATGGCTACACATGGCTTTGTAGTGACTTGGAAAAACTCTTGTCACTGGTGACGCTCTTTTGTCCTGATTGGCCTCAAATGTATGGGAACTGCCTTGTGCAAGTTTTTAAAGTTCCAAAAGACATCAAACTCTTTAAAATTACAGCTCCAAAACTCGTGCGGTTGCACGTTTGGCAAACATCTGCTTACATTTCAGTCAAATGAAAAGATCACATTATTTTTGTAAATGTAAAAGGTGTGTTTTAAGAACTAATGAAAATTAAGTAAGGTACTTAAAATATCAAAGTAGATTAATTAACATTTATTTATTTGTTGAAAATGATAACATTTTTATGTTAACCACTTCAATGCCAAGCATTTTCCCCTCTTCCCGCCCAGGAAAATTTTTAGCTTTCAGCGCTGTTGCACTTTGAATGACAATTGCACTGTCATGCAACACTGTACCCAAACAAAATTATTATAATTTTCTTCCCACAAATAGAGCTTTCTTTTGGTGGTATTTTATCACCTCTCCAATTTTAAATTTTTGCACTATAAACAAAAATTTTTGACAATTTTGAAAAAAACTGATGGCCACTGATAGGTAGCACTGACGGCACTGTTGGGCGGCACTGATGGCACTGGATAGGCAGCACTGATGAGGAGCTACTGACAGGTATTACTGAGTGGCACTGATTGGCACTTTGATGGGGCACTGACGGCATTACTGATGGGGCACTGATTTGCACTTTTTTGGGGAGTGATTGGCATTGTTGTAGGCACTGATCAGCACTTTTATGGGCACTGACAGGCGTTTATAGGGAGGGACAGGCTGGCAGGTGATGGACACTGATTGGCAGATGATGGGCACCTTTTGATGGGTGCTGTGCTGATAATCAATGTGCTGATTATCAGCACAGACACCTCCTCTGACAGGGAGAGCCGCCCTGTCAGCGTGAACCGAGGAAAGCCGTTTACAGGCACTTCCTGGTTCACACGATGATCAGCTGTGATTGGTCACAGCTGATCACGTGGTATGAAGCCCCCAGAGGCTTCATACCACGATCGGAGTTGCGGTGTGTCAGACTGACACACAGCACCTCCAATCGCCGTGCTGAGAGCCCCCGCGGGCACCAGCCAGCTCTATTGTCCTGATCACGTGATATGATGTCCAGTCAGGATAACACAACCACTTTACAGCCGTCATTTTGCTATACGGCGGGCAAGTGTTTAAAATTATAAGCCAACAGAATCATTTTTATCAGTGTAAGAACTTTAAATTACTGATGCAATATGAGTAAAATGAAATGTATGTAAAAAAAAACTTTATTTACTTTGTAAATAACTTTGTCATGCTTTGTACCAAAAATTTTATTTTTAGTGTTGCAGTAAACAGAACAAGCAACGGAATAAAATGTATATGTTTTCTCCACAGTAATGGTACTTATGTTCAAAATATTACTGATCAAACTTGAGAAAATAAATTTTTTTCCGATTTTTATTCTTTTTCCCCTTAAAATGCAAGTACATTTAAAAAATTCTCAGAGGACTTTAGGGTCACAAAAAACAATATACGGTATGTATCTATTCTTTATCATAAGTTATACACTCATGAACAGACACAGAGCAGAAATGTAAAAATATGGTATGGTCCATAGGGTGTAAACAGGTGTGAGAGCAGAAGTGGATATATTTCTATCACTTTACCTGATTTTTTTTTTATTATTTGTGCATTGCTACCATTAATTTTTAAAGTCAATCAGAATGAGGTATTGTGACCGAAGGTATTTGTAAAAATGCTTTAAATGTGTAATAATGTTAAAAAAAAAGACATGAATTTTAGCATCATTTTCCTATTCTACCCAACACAAGCTTAGCACCATATGGTATATGTGTGACAAGAGAATCAAAACTGTAAAGCTATTGTCCTATTTTTTTATTTATTAAAATGCTTAACCTACGCAGTCTTACCCGAAGGCCTCGCGCATAAGCAAAAATGAAAAATCTGAGCACTTAAAATTATTATCAATCTGAAAAACATTACGGAAAGCACTTTTACACTAATCATTTGTAAAACAGTATTATTTGAAAATAACTATTACTAGTATTTCTCAACAATTATTGGTTATCATCATAGCATAATTTCCTGGCTTTGCACACATTCTCAATCTATTGCTGTCTTAGTATCAAGTAGAATAGTGTGAATGTAGAAAAAAATCGTATGTAAATAAAGTAAACTGTGTAGAACGTTAAATGTTCTATTGCAGGTTTTAGTGCATTAAAACGAATTCAGCCGAGTCAAAGTAAAAATGATCATGCTTTGTGGCTTGGTACCAAATTATGACAGCAAGAACTTTTATTTTGATTTATGAATGCACAGAGGCCTTGCATAACACATTAGAAGAACATCATTTTGCTTAATTAAATTCAAATCTTCGTTTCACAAGGGCAGAGGTATAAAAAAAAGTTTTCTTGTCAAAAAGCACTCTGGTGTGTATGGTACATCACAGTCATTTTGTATATGCTGCCTCAGTGTTTTTACTGACTGATAAAATGTATTAAGCAGTGCTTAAAATGAGCTTAAAAGATATTGGTACTAAATCTGATTTGAACAGCTGGATCACGTCTCAGTTTCCACTTAATGGTTTGTAAAAATGAATTTTTAGGCATAGATTTGCTTTTTATTGTTCAATTTTTAACTCACTTCTTAAATTCTTGCAACTTACAAAACGTTTAAAATATATACCGTTACATATTAATAATCCCAAGTTGTTAGTAAAGTGTTGGCAAAGTCCAAAAATTAACTTTTTTTATTTGCTCCCCTTTATTCTGTTAAATATACAGTACAAGTAAAAGTGTTTTCTTTTCTTTCTATCTGTTTAATAGATGCAAAAAGTACATGTTGATTCTGTCATAAATGCTGTCGTTTGATACCTTTCTGTTCTCTCAGCAGAACCGACTTATAGACCTTGTGACACGTCAGGGTTTCTTAGCTCAATGGTAGTGCCAAAACAGTGTGTTAACTTCATGCCAGATATAGTTTTTAGGACTTTCCTGCCCACTTCTATTTAAAAGAAAGTCAACATTCACACAGGCATATCTTCCAACGCAGGGGTTCTCACCATCACTATGAATCAAACATAACATTTAGCCTCCTGGCTCTCTTGTGGAAGTTTTACTGCTTCAAGTACCTCTTCAGGATCCTCCTGTCCATTAGTACCTTTTTGGTCCTCCAGACCATGAAACATGTTCCATTCTTTATGCAGAGACACTGCACCTCAGCTCTGCATCTTCCTTACAGCTTCCTAGCTGCTCTGTCCCTCATGGACTCTCTCTCTCAGGCTCGGGCCTTGATCTGTCCTGACCTGGACACCATGGTGTGCACCAGCACTTCTCATGGCTCCCTTTACATACTGACACCCTTGGGAGGGTGGGGCTCTGAGCTCTATCTCTGGCTCTTATATGAAGCCAGCACACACCTGTGCCATTAGTGTGCTTGCTTCCTACAAAATCTGGCGTAAACCAATCATTTTACCCACTGGAACCAAGTCACCCTGCTACAACCTTGATGAACACAACCAACAATTGGACACATTTTGACAGAAGGAAAGTGTCTATCATTGCTCGAGATTTTAAAAATTATTTGTATAAAGGGTATTTCAATAAATATCCACAATTAGATTGCTATATACACATTTATGCATTGAAAGAGTCAAATGTGAAATGTTGTGACTGGAGATCATTCAATGCCCAGCCCAGTAGAAATATAGATCAAAAAATGTAGGGTGGCAAGAATGTTAACCGCTTGCCAACCAGCCGCCAGAATTATACTGCGGCAGGATGGCTCTCCTGTGGAAACCACCGTAGGTGTACGTCGGTGTTTGCACAGGAGCGAGCCCGCAGGACTCGA
This sequence comes from Aquarana catesbeiana, assembly GCF_042186555.1. Lineage (NCBI taxonomy): Eukaryota > Metazoa > Chordata > Amphibia > Anura > Ranidae > Aquarana > Aquarana catesbeiana. Next base: position 648,333,711 of record NC_133324.1, read on the forward strand.
TTTCCGCTGGCAACCCGTGGTCGTGTTGTACAGTCAGAACGGGGATCTGCCTATGTAAACAAGACGATTCCCCGTTCTGCCAGATGACATGTCAGAGATCTTCTGTTCCCAGTGATTGGGAACAGCGATCTCTCTCATGTCCCTGGTAGCCCATCCCCCTTACAGTTAGAACTCACCCAGGGAACACAGTTAACTCCTTGATTGCCCTCTAGTGTTAACCTTTTCACTGCCAATGTCATTTTTACATTGATCAGTGCATTTTTATAGCACTGATCAATGAAATAATGTCACTGGTCCCCATAAAGTATCATTTGGGGTCAGATTTGTCCACCGCAATGTCGCAGTCCCGCAAAAAAAACGCAGATCGCCGCCATTACCAGTAAAAACAATTAAAAAAAAAAAGTCCCTAAATCTATCCCATAATTTGTAGACACAATAACTTTTGCGCAAACCAATCAATATACATCTATTGCGATTTTTTTTTACCAAAAATATGTAGAAGAATATATATCGGCCTAAGCTGATGAATAAATTCATTTTTTTATATATATATTTTTTGGATATGTATTATAGCAGAAGTAAAATAAATTTATTTTTTTTTCAAAATTGTCTGCCTTTTTTTGTTTATAGCGCAAAAAATAAAAAATGCAGAGATGATCAAATACCACCAAAAGAAAGCTCTATTTGTGGGAAAAAAGTAACGTCAATTTTGTTTCGGTACTGTGTCGTACGACCGCGCATCGCGTGCTGTATCTGAAGTGGTTAAAGAGCAAAAACACACACATGATTATAAAAAAGAACTACTTTATTAAACATATATTAGACTAAAAACACATAAAAAACACAGGCTTATAGCCAAGATGTGAACGATAACCAAAAAGAGCCAGTTGACTATATGAGGTCATATAGAACCCCTTAAAATATTATAAACCCAGGGCTTGTATTCATTATATCTGGTCTCCCACAGTACACAGAACATGGAAATGCAATTATTTTAGTAAATATAAACTGCTAAATACTTTTCTCATCAGCAGTTAGAGCAGTCTTGTGACTTCTGTCAGTGTCTGGCCAAGCACTGGTTAAAGCTTTTAGGAGGAGTTTTCATTTACCTCTGACTGTCCTATAAGACTGTATAACTCCTGACTTTCTGTCTGGACAGTGCTGATTGGCCCTGTGCTGATCATATGCACCCGCCCAGAAAAGAAAAAAAAACTCTCTAGCAATAGACACCAAACTGAGCATGTGCAGAGTGCTCTGCTCTATCAGCAGATGGATTGGGGACTGTGGAAGAAGGGGAGGATCAGAGAAGACAGGATCAAACAGCTTTTTTACACAATGCAGAGGATTAGCCCCTTGGGTTCCACAGTCGGTATATCAAGCATGCTTTACTGTATATACAGACTGTTTTTACTGTTGTGGGTTTAGCAACACTTTAACATAGCATAGGCTAGGAAATTGGGTATAGTCCAGATAATGTAGTTCCAATGTTCAATGCGTTTTGAGACTGAAGCTCTTCTTCAGGGACAGTCCTGAAACCTTGACATTCAAAAATGGACACTCATCAATACCAATTATTAATACAGATATCAATGTGAAACATGAAACATTATGTTCATCACTTACAACACTCAGGAGTATGGTCAAGGATTACATGTAAGGATAACGCCTGTCACAAATTCTTATTGTGTAATATGCATGTGCTCAGTCAAGCCAATAGTGAGGAAGGGCTGACAGACAGGGCCAGGCAACTCCAGGGCCATGGGAGATGCAGTAACAAACAATATCATCAACAACAGAGGCCAAATGACAAAAAATAAAATAAAATGACTTAACAAATTTTTTTATTGCAAACAGATAAAAGGAGAAAAACCTACCTCATATAGGAGACCGATCTGGCCACATGGCTGCAAAATAGTCCAACATAAGGGGAGCAGTGTCCCCTTAAATACAAAAGACACGGGAAGAGGAAGAAAGATTCACCGTAGAGAAACCAACAAGCTTGGTCCTGATAGACCTGACCAGAAGGTAACCACAGCTCTCATATGGACAGAATGGCGGCTAACAGTACCGACCTGTTAAGTCCCCTAACCTAACAAATGTGTTTTTTATTACAAACAAAATTTAAAAAAAGAAAGAGAAAAACATACCTGTTGCTAATTATATGGGAGACCCATCCAGCTGCATTGCCACATATCACTCAACATAAAGTTAGCAATATCAGCCACATGGCTGATTGTAGCCCCCTAAATGAAAAAAAAACAGGAAGAGGAAGGAAACTTCATCATAAAGAAACCAAAAAATGTGGTCCTGAAAAACAGGGCCAGCAAGCAACCACAACTCCCATATATACAGAAGCAGAAAAGAAGAAAGAACCCCCTAACAAGACTTTTAGGCCCACAAAATAATTTTCAATCCATAAAAAGTAATGTAGATAAACAAGAAGGTTTTTGTGACGGGAGGGCCTGTGGAACCAAGAATCCCTTGGAAAGGTTGGGAAACCCATGTTTCAGCTCCCCATGCACCTCTTATGTCTAAGCCACCCTGTGCCATCCTGGCACAAACCATAGTAGTCATAATGATAAGCCAGGCAGGGAATTATTGCAAATAATGTATTCCCTACAAATAACTACAAGGAATGTTCACTAAATATTACTGTAAAAAGATAGTGTACCAAAAGTAACCAAACTTGTGTGTATATTTTTAGTGAACATTCCTTGTAGTTATTTTCAGTGAATACATTCTTTGCAATAATTCCTTGCCTGGCTTATCACTTTGACTACCATGTTTAATTTTATTTTTATACTAGATTGTATTTTGTGGTGATATTCCTGCCTCCTTTTGGCATGCACTCTAGGTGGTCCTTGTTTGACCATTCTTGTTCATCTACATTAGTATTTATGAATTGAAAATTATTTTGTGGGCCTTAAAGTCCCATTAGGGGGTTCTTTCTTCTTTTATGTTTCATTTGGGATGATGGTCTAATTGATGCTCTGACTATACCCCCACTTCTATTGTTCCATATATACAGTAAAGCACCCCACAGTGCTGCCCTGTAGGAACCCCCATCGTGCATGCATGGGACAGCAGACCACAGGAAGGCAGCCACATTGACGTTGCACGTATACACAGTGGTGACACATGGCAGCCATATTGGAGACCAATGTCCCCAGAGGCCAAAAATGTAGTAAAACAAGAACAGGGGGCAACAAATCCAATTTAAAGAAGAGGTAAGGATCATGTCAACTCTGGAATGGTAACCACAAGTGCCCCCACAGCCGAACAACGATGGAAGGGGGCTGCCCATCCGGACCAAACTAAGAAGGCCCAACCCCAGTCCCCGCCAGATGAGCAACATGTAACATTTATTCAAAATTAGAAAAAAAAACAAGCAAACAAACCCAAGAACATAAGTAACAATTAGAATAGTAAGTACATACAAGTGAGTAAATAAACCAAAAAATTGTAAGACGTCAAATGGCTGAAATGTGAACAATAAGCTAGGCAGAAGTGTCACAAGGCAGACAATTCAAGGTTGTAGATTTTGTTTAACCTTTGTTTTATCCCAGTCCCCTCCCCTGGGGTTGGGGTGGATATGGTCTAATGCCAAAAAAGGATATTGGGGGAGATGGTACTGATGGGTAAATGCAATGTGTCTCCCCAAGGGTAAGTAAAGATTACTGATGTTCATTGCATACTGACATGTTTACAGATGCGTTTCGACCATGGGTGTTTAGGTATGCCTTAAAAAAGGAAGTAGAAGCATTGCTAGATATCACTAGCACCAACCTTTTTCAGGTGAAACTAATAGGTCTCTGTTCCCCTGAGAAGGGTTAAGTTTCTGGAGGGGTTAGTGAATGTGTATAAACATGGGGGGTGATTTACTAAGATGATTGCGCTGCTCCGATTCACACCTTGTGCCGGAAAAATCATTGATTGAACGTGCGAACCAGCTCACGCAGACGTGCAACACTAATAAATATGTAAACTGCAACTGGTGCTAGGTAACTGCAGTTTTCTCATTGATAATAGCACATGCCCAATACAATTGGTTAATTTCATCTTATTAGATGTGTCTTGTTAGACAATTAGTAGGTGTTCTCAGTTACTTAACCCTTTTGATGCTAATCTCATTCCTATTACTTCTAATATATCTTTAAAATGTGTTTTTTTCTATTTTACCCAAATCTTTCAATACATTACAAAGAACAGAGAGTTTTTCTAAACCCAATAAATTAATATTTTCAGATCTTGATCTTTAAAGGTGACCATACACTGCAATCAGTTAGATGTTAAAAAAAATTAGATTTAGTGCAAGAGCCTGTTTGATTTCCTATTGAATTAATTGTTCAAGTGCATCTTCCTATTACCTATTTTGCCAAAATGTTGAGTTGTACAGAGATTGGCCAATCAGATTGCATAGTGCATGGCCATCTTAAGTGCCAAATTTGGAATGTAGATGTGCCATGACCCACTTGTATTTTCCTAACGATATTTATTGGGCAATATACAAGGCACACGAGAAACCACCTTTTTTCAAGACATGCTAGAGTGATCAGGAATCTTCAACCTAAGGCTCTCCAGCTGTTGCGGAACTACACATCCCATGAGCAAACAGATGAAAGGGGTGTGTGACGCTACCTTATAGCCAAGAAAACACAGGTTTTTTTTATGGGGTGGGTGAGAGGACTACAGCATAAATGTATAAGCCTCACCGACGTGCTTCTCCTGAACCCCAAACTAAAATAAAAAAAAACTCATTACCTCATATATAGGTATCCCTGTGTGATATATAAGCAATGAACATGTGCAAAAAACCCTAGATGGGGACAGCAGCGGTCCGCTGCACTCCAGCTGCATTCCACCAGCTCGAGTACCACACCGTCGCTGAGGATGTCTATGACAAAACGCGTATGATGGCACCACGCACGCTACATCACTTCCGGGTACTCGAGCTGGTGGAACGCAGCTGGCGCGCAGCGGACCACTGCTGTCCCCATCTCGGGTTTTTTGCACATGTTAATTGCAAGATCCTGTATTGCAGCCTGCTTCACCGCTGTTTAGAAGCTGGCTGCATGCTTATATGACTTTGTGAATGTGTTTTTTTCTTTTTTGCTGATTTTAATAGTTTTTTAATAAATTAACTCATACGTTACTGCACTATGGGAGTCAACTTTTTTCTCCCTTGAGGGGTTTAACATGGATTACTCCCGTTCTACCTGGAGATAGAGGAACGCTTTGGAAACAGTCACAGCAGACATCGTGGTGAACTGATCGCACTGTCTATATCTGCACGTGTGTTGCCCCTGCTGGGGTGAGTGGATTCTGTGAGTGGGGATCCTTGAGGGGGAGCACAAAAGTCACCTGAGGACACTGTGAGCACTCAAATCACTCCTAAGTTTTTCTGCCTTACAACAGAGCACTACCAGATCTAGACTTTATACGAACTGTTCCTTACTAACCTAATTGAAGATCGATTCCATACCATGCATATGAGCATTTTTTGCCTTTACAGTGTGGCTTAACCCTTTTGGACTGTATTACATGTTTATAATGGGGTTAACATACCTGTGACCACCTGTCACAAACAATTTTTTTCCTTTGGATGTGTCTTCACTTATTTATATGTATTTTGCTTATTTCTATTTTTCACCCTGACAGTTGGATTAATATCACTTAGAATCAATATTTATTGTACTGTATGTATCACTTGTCATGCACCTGTGGTATGTAGTTTTTGGGATGTACATACTACTCTTTTACTTTTTAGGCCTGCACATACATAGGTACTAGGTAATTTTGGATCGTGTTTTTACCTTCCATATCAGGGGTGCACCTGCACTGCAGTTCACGTACACGCCTGACAGTACGTATGCCTTTCAAAATTATACACATATATATCACACAGGGACACCTATAAATGAGGTAATGAGTTTTTATTCATTTTTTATTTTAGTTTGGGGTTCAGGAGAAGCACGTCGATGAGGCTTATACATTTATGCTGTAGTCCTCTCATCCACCCCATACAAAAAAACTGTGTGTTGTTGGCTATAAGGTAGCGCCACACACCCCTTTCATCTGTTTGCTTTTTTATTAATCTAAGTTCCCCTAGGGGAGCTTTATTAGGGGAGGCAGCAACCTTTTCTTCCCTACCCTTATCCTAAGCGTGATTGATTTCTCTATAATGTGACACATCCCATGAGGCATTGTAAAACTCTGACATTCACAGACATGACTAGGCATGAGAGGAATTGTAGTTCCTGAACAACTGGAGGGTCGTAGTTTGAAGATCCCTATGCTAGACCATTATTATGCCTCCAGAATTGGGAGTATGGCATCTACCGAACTTCTCTCTGCTGGTGGACACAAGAACCTACATCTATAGATATATATTTGCGCAGCACAGCGGTGTAGTGGTTAGCACTTTCACCTAGCAGCAAAAAGGGTTGCTGGTTTGAATCCTGCCTGTGACACCATCTGCCTGGAGTTTGCATGTTCTCTCTGTGCCTGTCTGGGTTTCCTCCCACAATCTAAAAACATGCTGGTAGGTAAATCGGATCCTGTCTAAATTGGCCCTAATATGTATATGAATGTGTGTTGTGGACCCACACAAACACCATCCCATGTTTAAAAAAAAATACTAATTTTATTAATTTTCAAATAAGGATCATCTCTTCCTCAGAGAACAGTGAGTGGGATATGGTGGTGGGAAGAAATTAGCAGTAATACAAGCAACTTCTTGTACGGGCGTGATGTCATTTCTGTGTGCTGGCCACCGATTCCGGGGACCGGATATGCGCCACGGTTACATACCTCCACTCACACAGCAGTTGCGCATCTCACATACACAGCGGTCACGCATCTAGATGCATTTGGCACATCTAGCTGCAGGAACCCAATTTTTAGGGAAATTAATAATAAAGCAGATGCAGATTTCCAGGACTGGACTAACAAATGTTTATAGTGAAAGGCAACTGGTGTTTTCTATTAAAGCGGTAGTAAACCCGCTGACTTTTTTTTTTTTTCCCTACACCTGTAAGGGAAAAGGCATAATGAGCTAGTATGCACCGCATACTAGCTCATTATGAGATACTTACCTTAGAGCGAGGCGCCAGCATCTCACCCGGTCCACGGCGAGGGAGCTGACATTTCCCCTCAGCGTGCCTTCCGGGTATCGCGGCTCCGGCGCGCAGGAGACTTTTTTTCCGGCAAAGTCCGGCGGCTGTGCACATGCGCCGCTGCAGTCAGCGGCTCATTGCGAGGGAAATATCTCCTAAACTGTACAGGTTTAGGAAATATTTTTTTTACCTACAGGTAAGCCTTATTATAGGTTTACCTGTAGGTAAAAGTTTAAAAAATAGCTATACAACCGCTTTAAACAAGGTCTAAATGGGCCATTGACATGCATCGCAGTTGAACTTAGGAATGTGTCTTTGCAAAGTTAAACTAAATGAAATCCTTTCTTATTTTTGCTTGGGGATAGAGTGCAGAGGGATTAGAAATCTTGTCAGTTTTTAGGGATGTCTGCACCCCTGATAGGGTGAAGACACTTTCCAAATTTTGCCACTTTCCTCTTCAAATTTCCTATTAAAAATCCTGTCACATAGCCAAACAAGAAGTGAGGGTAAAACCCTACTAATGTCTTTCCTTGGGGACACACAGGTCAATCTAAATAGTTTGCCCATTAGGTATATTGTACTCTAGCATTTTGCCGTGTACACCCCAAAACATTAGATATGTTGGACTTTGGGGTTTCTTTCCTAAAAGCAAATCAACTTTGCACTACAAGTGCACTTGCTGGAGATTCGAGGGGGACATGCAAGAAAAAAAAATCAGCATCTTTGCTTCTATATGATTGGATGATAAAAATCACCAGTGCTTGCCCTCAGATTTAAAGTAAGTACACTTGCATTGCAGAGTGTATTTGCCTTTACTAAACCCCAAAATACTTAATAATGTGGGGTGTACTAATTGCATATGCTACCCATTGCGCGGTCATGCAATGCTGTACCCAAACGAAATTTGCGTCCTTTTCTTCCCACAAATAGAGCTTTCTTTTGATGGTATTTGATCACCTCTGCAGTTTTTATTTTTTGCGCTATAAACGGAAAAAGACCGAAAATTTTGAAAAAAAAAATGATATTTTCTACTTTTTGTTATAAAAAAAATCCAATAAACTAAATTTTAGTCATACATTTAGGCCAAAATGTATTTGGCCACATGTCTTTGGTAAAAAAATGTCAATAAGCATATATTTATTGGTTTGCGCAAAAGTTATAGCGTCTACAAACTAGGGTACATTTTCTGTAATTTACACAGCTTTTAGTTTATGACTGCCAATGTCATTTCTTGAGGTGCTAAAATGGCAGGGCAGTACAAACCCCCCCCAAATGACCCCATTTTGGAAAGTAGACACCCCAAGGAAATTGCTGAGAGGCATGTTGAACCCATTGAATATTTATTTTTTTTGTCCCAAGTGATTGAATAATGACAAAAAAAAAAAAAAAAATATTTACAAAAAGTTGTCACTAAATGATATATTGCTCACACAGGCCATGGGCCTATGTGGAATTGCACCCCAAAATACATTCAGCTGCTTCTCCTGAGTATGGGGATACCACATGTGTGGGACTTTTTGGGAGCTTAGCCGCGTACGGGGCCCCGAAAACCAAGCACCGCCTTCAGGATTTCTAAGGGTGTAAATTTTTGATTTCACTCTTCACTGCCTATCACAGTTTCAGAGGCCATGGAATGCCCAGGTGGCACAAACCCCCCCCAAATGACCCCATTTTGGAAAGTAGACACCCCAAGCTATTTGCTGAGAGGCATATTGAGTCCATGGAATATTTTATATTTTGACACAAGTTGCGGGAAAGTGACACTTTTTTTTTTTTTTTTTTTTTTTTGCACAAAGTTGTCACTAAATGATATATTGCTCACACAGGGCATGGGCATATGTGGAATTGCACCCCAAAATACATTTAGCTGCTTCTCCTGAGTATGGGGATACCACATGTGTGGGACTTTTTGGGAGCCTAGCCGCGTACGGGGCACTGCCTATCACAGTTTCGGAGGCCATGGAAAGCCCAGGTGGCACAAAACCCCCCCAAATGACCCCATTTTGGAAAGTAGACACCCCAAGCTATTTGCTGAGAGGCATGGTGAGTATTTTGCAGCTCTCATTTGTTTTTGAAAATGAAGAAAGACAAGAAAAAACTTTTTTTTTTTTCTTTTTTCAATTTTCAAAACTTTGTGACAAAAAGTGAGGTCTGCAAAATACTCACTATACCTCTCAGCAAATAGCTTTGGGTGTCTACTTTCCAAAATGGGGTCATTTGGGGGGGGGTTGTGCCACCTGGGCTTTCCATGGCCTCCGAAACTGTGATAGGCAGTGAAGAGTGAAATCAAAAATTCACGCCCTTAGAAAGCCTGAAGGCGGTGCTTGGTTTTCGGGGTCCCGTACACGGCTAGGCTCCCAAAAAGTCTCACACATGTGGTATCCCCGTACTCAGAAAAAGCAGCAGAATGTATTTTAGGGTGTAATTTCACATATTCCCATGGCATGTTTGAGCAATATATCATTTAGTGACAACTTTGTGCAAAAAAAAAAAAAAAAAAAAAAAAATTTGTCTCTTTCCCGCAACTTGTGTCGCAATATAAAATATTCCATGGACTCGACATGCCTCTCAGCAAATAGCTTGGGGTGTCTACTTTCCAAAATGGGGTCATTTGGGGGGGTTTTGAACTGTCCTGGCATTTTATGAACAACATTTAGAAGCTTATGTCACACATCACCAACTCTTCTAACCACTTGAAGACAAAGCCCTTTCTGGCACTCATTGTTTACATGAAAAAGTTATTTTTTTTTGCAAAAAAATTACTTTGAACCCCCAAACATTATATATTTTTTTAAAGCAAATGCCCTACAGATTAAAATGGTGGGTGTTTCATTTTTTTTTTCACACAGTATTTGCGCAGCGATTTTTCAAACGCATTTTTTGGGGAAAAAACACACTTTTTTAAATTTTAATGCACTAAAACACACTATATTGCCCAAATGTTTGATGAAATAAAAAAGATGATCTTAGGCCGAGTACATGGATACCAAACATGACATGCTTTAAAATTGCGCACAAACGTGCAGTGGCAACAAAATAAATGCATTTTTAAAAGCCTTTAAAAGCCTTTACAGGTTACCACTTTAGATTTACAGAGGAGGTCTACTGCAAAAATTACTGCCCTCGATCTGACCTTCGCGGCGATACCTCACATGCATGGTGCAATTGCTGTTTATGTTTGACGACAGACCGCCGTTTGCGTTCGCCTTAGCGCGAGAGCAGGGGGCGACAGGGGTGCTTTTTTTTTTTTTTTTTTTTTTTCTTTATTATTTTTTTGCTTTTTTATCTTATTTTTAAACTGTTCCTTTCATTTTTTTTTTTTTAATCATTTTTATTGTTATCTCGGGGAATGCAAATATCCCCTATGATAGCAATAGGTACTCTTTTTTGAAAAAATTGGGGTCTATTAGACCCTAGATCTCTCCTCTGCCCTCAAAGCATCTGATGACACCAAGATCGGTGTGATAAAATGCTATTTACATCCGGCGAAATCTAAGTCATAAAATGATCGTAGCTTCCGGTTTCTTAGGCCATAGAGATGTTTGGAGCCACTCTGCTCTCTGATCAGCTCTATGGTCAGCTGGCTGAATCACCGGCTGCATTCTCAGGTTCCCTGTTGAGACAGGAGAGCCAGAGAAAAACACGGAAGATGGTGGGGGGGGCATTCCCTCCCACGGCTTGTAAAAGCAGTCTAGAGGCTAATTAGCCACTAGGATTGCTTTTACATGAAAGCCGACCGCTGGCTGAAAAGAATGATACCAAGATGATACCTAAACCTGCAGGCATCATTCTGGTATAACCATTCAAAGTCGTGAATGGTGTACCCGAAGACAAAAAAATGGTTAACAATAAAGCACAGTAAACGGTAAAGTATAAAAAATTGCATACCTGAAAAGCAAACATGATAAAACATAATAACAATAAAACATTGCAGAATAGAATACAGTAAAAAAGAGCAGAACAAGAGAGAGAGAATAGAGAGAGAGAGAACAATAAAACGACAACTATTTTTTTTTATTTTATATATATATATTTTTTTTTTTACACTTTTTTTGTAACTGTAACTTTTATAACGGTAACCGGTTCCAGGTTCGGGTCTCTCAAAATGCGATGGCATCTTGGGAGACCCTGTGAAAGTGTGCCTAGTCTGTGCAATGCTGTACCCTACGCTAATACTCAACTAGTGAATGGTAGCGTTCAAAACATTCACCAATGCAAAGACCAGGATTGTCAGGACAGGAGGGACAATAATAGCGGGTGTCACGCCTATATCCGCGCTTGCTGCAGACACGACATCTTTTTTGGGGGGGTTCGTTGGGTAGGGGTACTCGGGAGGACATAAAGAAAATGCCTCTCATGCAGCCGACTGCATTTGGTTGGGGATGTGAATGGGGGAAGTACGGGCGCTGCAGAAGCGGTGGGTTCCCAATTAGGATTGGCGAATGCAGCAGGAAGGGCATTATGGGCACGATGGGCCTGTGTTTGTCTTCTTGGAGGCAGCGGGACACTACTTGTGCTTGCCACCTCACCAGCTTGAACTGCACTTATAGGACTCGCCACGTCACCAAGTGTTACTGCAGTGCTGGTTTGACTACGACCGGGGTGTACTAGGCCGCTGGCGCTTGCCAGTTCAATAAAAAGCTACCAAAAAAACTGTTAGCGATCGCAGGGATCAGGCCTGACTCTGCGAACGCTGCAGTTATGCGTTTAGTGTTTTGTAAGTGACAGTGATCGATCGATACTGCACTTGGGTGGGCTGGGCTGGGCGGAGGGGCAAAATGCAGGTGCTAGCAGGTATCTGGGCTGATCCCGCTAACACTGCGTTTTTGGGAACCCTAAACTGCTGGGGACGCCAGTATAGATCTGATCGGATCAGATATTGATCCGTTCAGATACTATACCACTAAGGGAGGTGTACGGTGCGTGCGTGGGTGTTAGCAGTACTGGCACTAATTTGACGCTGCTTGGGGCTGGTGCTTGCCAGTTCACCAAAATACTACCAAAAAAACTGTTAGCGATCGCAGGGATCAGGCCTGACTCTGCGAACGCTGCAGTTATGCGTTTAGTGTTTTGTAAGTGACAGTGATCGATCGATACTGCACTTGGGTGGGCTGGGCCGGGCCGGGCGGAGGGGCAAAACGCAGGTGCTAGCAGGTATCTGGGCTGATCCCGCTAACACTGCGTTTTTGGGAACCCTAAACTACTGGGGACGCTAGTATAGATCTGATCGGATCAGATATTGATCCGATCAGATACTGTACCACTAAGGGAGCTGTATGGTGCGTGCGTGGGTGTTAGCGCTACTGGCGCTAACCTGACGCTGCCTGGGGCTGGTGCTTGCCAGTTCACCAAAATGCTACCAAAAAAACTGTTACCGATCGCAGGGATCAGGCCTGACTCTGCGAACGCTGCAGTTATGCGTTTAGTGTTTTGTAAGTGACAGTGATCGATCGATACTGCACTTGGGCTGGGCCGGGCGGAGGGGCAAAACGCAGGTGCTAGCAGGTATCTGGGCTGATCCCGCTAACACTGTGTTTTTGGGAACCCTAAACTGCTGGGGACGCTAGTATAGATCTGATCGGATCAGATATTGATCCGATCAGATACTATACCACTAAAGGCGTGGGTGTTAGCGGTACTGGCGCTAATCTGACGCTGCCTGGGGCGACGCATATCACCGCCGGGCGATCAGGGGGCTAAACCTTTATTCGGTAATAAACGGCGGGTGCCCTGACACTATAAAAAATAAACAAACTAACCAGCGTCACCCGTAACAGTTATACGGTGATCAGTGGTGAAAGGGTTAACTAGGGGGCAATCAAGGGGTTAAAACATTTATTAGATAGTATATGGGGGTCCCTGTCGCTATAAAACGCTGACGGCGAACCTAAATATTTACCTCACTAACTAGCGTCACCAGCGACACTAATACAGCGATCAGAAAAATGATCGCTTAGTGACACTGGTGACAGGGGGTGATCAAGGGGTTAAAACTTTATTAGGGGGGGTTAGGGGGGTATCCTAGACCTAAAGGGGGGTAATACTAACTGTCCCAACACTGTAACTGTCACAAACTGACACCAATGCAGTAATCAGAACAAAAAAAAAAAAAAAAACCTGCTGGTGTCAGTTTGTGACAGGGGGGGGGTGATTGGGGGGGGATCGGGGGGCGATCGGGGGGGGGATCGGGGTGTTTTGTGTGCCTGGCATGTTCTACTGTGTGTGTAGTGTTTGTGCACTCACATACCTGTCTTCTCTCCTCGGGCCGGAACGGAAATTACCGAGCCGAGGAGAGATGACATCATTTCCTTTGCTGCTGTTTAGCATACAGCAGCAAAGGAATGTTCTCATTGGCCGGCGGCGATCGCGAGGGGGGGGCCACGAACGGATGGCCTCCCCCTCATCTCCGATCGCCGTGGGAGAAAAGACGACTGCCTCAGGCACCGGGGGGGGGTCCGATCGGACCCCCCACCCGCGGAAGGCAAATCACGTATATGTACGTGATTTTGCCTGTCCGTGCCACCTTGCCGACGTAAATCGGCGTGAGGCGGTCGTCAAGTGGTTAAAGGCTAATATGCAAGTTATTGTCATAAAAAGTGTTTGGGGACCTGGGTCCTGCCCCAGGGGACATGGATCAATGCAAAAAAAAGTTTTAAAAACGGCCGTTTTTTCAGGAGCAGTGATTTTAATAATGCTTAAAGTCAAACAATAAAAGTGTAATATCCCTTTAAATTTCGTACCTGGGGGGTGTCTATAGTATGCCTGTAAAGGGGCGCATGTTTCCTGTGTTTAGAACAGTCTGACAGCAAAATGACATTTTGAAGGAAAAAACTCATTTAAAACTACCCGCGGCTATTGCATTGCCGACAATACACATAGAAGTTCATTGATAAAAACGGCATGGGAATTTCCCAAAGGGGAACCCCGAACCAAAATTAAAAAAAAAAATGACGTGGGCGTCCCCCTAAATTCCATACCAGGCCCTTCAGGTCTGGTATGGATATTAAGGGGAACCCCGGCCAAAATTAAAAAAAAAAAATGACGTGGGGTTCCCCCTAAATTCCATACCAGACCCTTCAGGTCTGGTATAGATTTTAAGGGGAACCCCGCGCCAAAAAAAAAAAAAAAAAAACGGCGTGGGGTCCCCCCAAAAATCCATACCAGACCCTTATCCGAGCACGCAACCTGGCAGGCCGCAGGAAAAGAGGGGGGGACGAGAGTGCGCCCCCCCCTCCTGAACCGTACCAGGCCACATGCCCTCAACATTGGGAGGGTGCTTTGGGGTAGCCCCCCAAAACACCTTGTCCCCATGTTGATGAGGACAAGGGCCTCATCCCCACAACCCTGTCCGGTGGTTGTGGGGGTCTTCGGGCGGGGGGCTTATCGGAATTTGGAAGCCCCCTTTAACAAGGGGACCCCCAGATCCCGGCCCCCCCCTGTGTGAAATGGTAAGGGGGTACAAAAGTACCTCTACCATTTCACTAAAAAACTGTCAAAAATGTTAAAAAAGACAAGAGACAGTTTTTGACAATTCCTTTATTTAAATACTTCTTCTTTCTTCTATCTTCCTTCATCTTCTGGTTCTTCTGGTTCTTCTGGCTCTTCTGGTTCTTCCTCCGGCGTTCTCGTCCAGCATCTCCTCCGCGGCGTCTTCTATCTTCTTCTCCTCGGGCCGCTCCGCACCCATGGCATGGGGGGGAGGCTCCGGCTCTTCTCTTCATCTTCTTCATCTTCTTCTCTTCTTCTTTTCTTCTCTTCTTCTCTTCTTCATTTTCTTCTCCGGGCCGCTCCGCACCCATGCTGGCATGGAGGGAGGCTCCCACTCTGTGACGGCGCTCCTCGTCTGACAGTTCTTAAATAACGGGGGGCGGGGCCACCCGGTGACCCCGCCCCCCTCTGACGCACGGGACATGACGGGACTTCCCTGTGGCATTCCCCGTGACGTCACAGGGAAGTCCCGTCAAGTCACCGTGCGTCAGAGGGGGGCGGGGTCACCGGGTGGCCCCGCCCCCCGTTATTTAAGAACTGTCAGACGAGGAGCGCCGTCACACAGCGGGAGCCTCCCTCCATGCCAGCATGGGTGCGGAGCGGCCCGGAGAAGAAAATGAAGAAGAGAAGAAAAGAAGAAGAGAAGAAGAGAAGAAGATGAAGAAGAAGAGAAGAGCGGGAGCCTCCCCCCCATGCCATGGGTGCGGAGCGGCATGGAGGGTCTGGTATGGTATTTAGGGGGAACCCCACGTCATTTTTTTTTTTTTTATTTTGGCCGGGGTTCCCCTTAATATCCATATTAGACCTGAAGGGCCTGGTATGGAATTTAGGGGGACTCCCACGTCATTTTTTTTTTTTTATTTTGGTTCGGGGTTCCCCTTTGGGGAATTCCCATGCCGTTTTTATCAATGAACTTCTATGTGTATTGTCGGCAATGCAATAGCCGCGGGTAGTTTTAAATGAGTTTTTTCCTTCAAAATGTCATTTTGCTGTCAGACTGTTCTAAACACAGGAAACATGCGCCCCTTTACAGGCATACTATAGACACCCCCCAGGTACGAAATTTAAAGGGATATTACACTTTTATTGTTTGACTTTAAGCATTATTAAAATCACTGCTCCTGAAAAAACGGCCGTTTTTAAAACTTTTTTTTGCATTGATCCATGTCCCCTGGGGCAGGACCTGGGTCCCCAAACACTTTTTATGACAATAACTTGCATATTAGCCTTTAAAATTAGCACTTTTGATTTCTCCCATACACTTTTAAAGGGTGTTCCGCGGCATTCGAATTTGCCGCGAACACCCCAAATTGTTCGCTGTTCGGCGAACTTGCGAACAGCCAATGTTCGAGTCGAACATGAGTTCGACTCAAACTCGAAGCTCATCCCTAGTCACAACATCTTGAGGAAGATTTTGCAAAATAACGCAGCACAGACAATTAAATCAAAGTGAAACAGCCTACAAATGACCCACATCGACAACACCAAAAACATTTCTGTGGAAAATACCCCCCCACCCAAAAAAATACAATAAACAAAAGTAAAAAAAACTTGCTCTAAAACACATCTGTTTTGCAAAGACATAACAAACAAAATACATGAAGCCCTTACCCCCGAAGGAGCGGCTAATTAAAATTGATATTCGTAATTCACGTTTCCAATCAATCCTCGCAGCCCATAGCTTTTAAAACTCGCAGTCCTTAATGCTTTTTCACTTGCTTTATTCATGAACTGGGATGGGAGAAGGACTTTCTCTGAGATGCTCTCTGTTACATTATCGTATGTTACTGGCCCTTACTGGAAAACTATGATCCATTGCGGATAGTTGGGAAGTCACTTTATGTGATTTCTTCAATCGGGGAAGATGGAACTAGATTTGATAGAGAATAATCGATAAAGAGTCACTCTGAATAACTTCTTCATATGCATGACTTTTAAAGAACAGTCCGTATCTCTATATGTGTGCTTGCAGCTTCACCGCTACCTTGTTACCACTACTTCCCATCTGCATGGTACTTCCAAGTTGAGCTAAAGAAAAGTCACTCTGAATAACTCCTCCCGCTTGACTGCTTGGAATCCCGGGGCATTGCTAAACCCAAAGTCATAGACCATCACTGTCCATCTCACTGACTTGTGTACCAACAACCCTCAGCCTCTGGTAGTACCCTTCACCTGGGCTTTCACTCACGTGATCAATAGTCCATGTGCCACTCATAAACGATCGATCGCCCAGTTTCCTTCAGCTTTGTTGCTACTTCTTCCGCAATGATTCTTTGTTCCCTTTCCTCCTTTATGGCACGCTTCCTTCCCCGCAGGGGCGGTCAACGACACCAGCGACTACATGCTGTACGGTGTCATCTACTCCTCTACAGATGCCAGTTCCCCACCCTCCTCACAGGGGGGCTCCGTTGGCTCCCCGGAGGGGGAAACCTCTCCCCTCCGGGAACCAGGCTGGCTTCTCCAAGCTCCAACAGGAAAAAACTCCCCTCCTGATCATGTGACCAGGCTTTTATATGAGAAACCTGGGCCTTACCAAGCAAATTAATGATTGGCCGAGACTAACACACAAACTATCTGCCACTCAAAGGGAAATTAAACAACAAACAGGCCTGCTGTAATAGCACAATCCTGTCTAAATTTACCTGACATAGAAACTACTTGCAAACCTACCTAAAAGTAGGTGCCCGTTACATACATATGTTCCAAACTCTATAAAGACACCCAAATGTACTCTTGCCGGCCCCACACACAATCTTGCCTCTTTTCTGGGCAAGATAAAGAATGCTATCTGCAGATTTATATAACATAGGTTTGCGTGCTAATTGAGGCAATTGAAAACACATGCACAGTCCATGAAACACACAAAATGCAAGTTCACCCAATGTAGAGACAGAACTTCAAAGTGGGTACACCTGTTAAGGATGTTCTTAAATTACTAACCCAAAAAACACACTCTCTGAGCATGCCCAGAAACATCCAAATGCTGTTCACACACAAAAAGAAGAAAAAAAAAAGCAAAGTCCCTGAGCATGCCCAGACCAACCCAAATGCATTTCACACACCAAAAGGCACAAAAAAAGCAAAGTCCCTGAGCATGCCCAGACCAACCCAAATGCAGCTAGCACAAAATAAGCCACCCCCTGTCCAAAATTAAGCACATCATCCAGCATGCTACAAAATTACAGATGGGACAAACACCCCCTGGTATAGGGGGGCAAACAAAGAGCCTAACATTGGAAAAAGTTTGACAACAAATACCATTGCAGTCTATGGGAACTGACTTGTTAATTTTGCTAGTTCCCACTTAGCTGGCTTATCTTCTAGTTATTGGCCTTAAAGTTGGTATGGGGGCCAGGGCCCACCCTCAGGGACATATATCAATGTCAACAATTTGGACAACCCCAAAAACGAAACAAGGAGAAATGCCTTTAAAAATGCAAAATTGCTGAAAAGCTAGTAACTTGGGGGGGGGGGGGGGGGGCTTACTCTGCCTGTAAAGTGGTGCATCTGTAGCATGTATGCAAAATGCTGCTTCAAAGATGTATGGCTTTAGAGAAAAGTTACAAATTTACATCTGCAGCTGCAAAATTTTAACACCAAAAAAAAAATAGCCTGCCTCCCGTCAATACTTACAAGGTCATTTGGTTCTGTTAAGGCTTAGTATGAGAACCCCGACATGAAAAATACCACCCCAAACTAAACATATATTGGGCCCCTCCCAAACACTAACAAACCCCTAGCCAGACACACAGCAAGCCAGCCCATGAAAGGGGAGTGGATGCTTGATGGCAGGAGGGGTTCAGGCACACCAAAAGTCAACCACCTTCTTCCCATATTCAGGGGGACAAGGGCCTCTTCCACACAACCCTAGGCTGGGGTTATGAGGGGCTGCAGACAGGGGTCTTTACGGGGGTCGCTGATCGGCTCTACCTGTCAGCGCGAACTGAGGAATACTGTTTACCGGCACTTCCTGGTCCACACAATGATTAGCTGCGATTGGTCACAGATAATCACGTGGTAAGCAGCCTCTGTCAGAGGCTGCTTACCACGATCGGAGATGTGGCATGTCAGATTGACACGCCGCACTAGCGATTGCCATGCTGCAAGACCCCCATGCGCACACGCTGACATGCTATGCTGCTGGACGTCATATGATACCCATTCAGGATAACAGAACCACCGCCTGGCCGTCAATCTGCTATAGGCCGGGTGGGAAGTGGTTAAAAAAGCTGCCCAGTTTTAGAGAAAAAATGCCTACATTAGGCTGTTACATTGAGAACTGAAAAAGAGGGGAATTGTACTTAATTTGTAGAGATTTCCTCTCATTTCTTCTTGTGTTTCTGGGACAGGGAGTGAAGAAAATTCTCTCCAAATCCTCCAACCTCAAGGACAGAAAAAAATGGGATTTTTTTCTACTTACCATAAAATCCCTTTCTCTGAAGTTCATTGACGGACACAGCACTTTCAGTCTTGACCTTAGGGTTATATCGCCACCTTCAGGAGTAGGACTAGGCAGAAAAAAAACAAGCACAGCACCACCCAGGGGCGGTCCTTACTGGCAGTAATCCCCCACTCTGCTACAGGCAGCTTAGTTCGTTATAAAGCAGTACAAACACAAACAGGAGGGGTGGGTGCTGTGTCCGTCAAAGAACTTCAGAGAAAGGTATTTTAACGGTAAGTAGAAAAAAATCCCATTTTCTCTTTCATTCACTGACGGACACAGCACTTTCAGTCTTGACCTTAGGGACATCCCAAAGCAGTGCCACAACGAAGGGCTGAGGTAATCCACTTGCCAGTTTTCTACGCCTGGTATGTAAACGGCTGACAGAGCCGGCACGTGACGCTCTACCCACTGTAGAATGTGAGAGACCTCCAGCGCCGCTGCTCAGCTACTCGTCCCCCCCTGGTGATTGATGTAAGCCACCGCCGTGGCATTGTCCGACTGGATCCTGACCGGGTGACCATGCAGCCGCTGCGATCACGTGGAGAGGCATAACCTGACCACCTGCAACTCCAGAACGTTGATCGATAGGCGGGACTCCTCCGGCGTCCAGCGCCCCTGGGCCGAATGAAGGCCCAAAATTCCCCTGCAGCCAGTCAGGCTGGCATCTGTCATGATCACCGTCCAATGGAGAGGAAGAAATGACTTTCCGGACCAAGGGCCAGGGACCGTAGCCACCACAGAAGCGAAGCCCTGGTTAGATGGCCCACACGGATCCAAAAATCCAGGGATGTCAGGGATTTGTCCCATTTGGATAAGATCTCCCTCTGCAAGACTCGAGTGTGAAATTGAGCATACGGAACCATCTCAAAGGTGGCTACCATGAGGCCCAGAACTTGCATGCAAAAGCACAGTGACAACCACTTGCGGGACAGCAGTAATCGCACCGCGCAGTGAAGAGTCTGCAGTTTGCTCAATGGAAGAAAGACCTTTGCTCTTGCACAGTCCAGAATCAACCCCAAGTACTCCAGGCGTTGGGTGGGAGTAACACAGACTCCTGGAGATTCAACACCCAACCGAACTCTTGTAAGGTCTGCATGGTGATCGCCACATCGTCTCTCAGTTCTGAGGTTGAAGCCGCTCTCAGGAGGAAATCGTCCAGGTAACCCATGATCGCGATCCCTCGCTGTCTCAGCAACACCAGAACCAGAGCCAGCACTTTGGTGAAGACCCTTTGGAGCCGACGCCAGGCCAAAGGTAAGTGCCACAAATTGATAGTGCGCATCCCCGACCGCAAAGCGCAGGAACCTCTGGTGCTTGACGCAGATGGAGACATGCAAGTACGCGTCCTTGATGTCCAAGGAGGCCAGAAAATCCCTCTGATGAAGCGCAGCCACCACGGAACGAACAGACTCCATCCTGAACCTCTGCACCCTCACAATTGAGGGCTTTGAGATCCAGGATCGGACGGACCCCTTCTTTCTTCGGAACTACAAACAGATTAGAGTAGAACCCCCAAAACCTTTCCGAAGCTGCTACAGGAACTATCACCCCCCGCAGTAGCAAGTGCTGTACCGCTCCAAACAAGGCCTGTCGACGAGACGGGAGAAGATGAAGATTGGAGGAAAAAAACCTGTCTGGCGGACAAGAAAGAAACTCTATCTTGTACCCAGACAAAATTAGTTCGCAGACCCACTGGTCGGAAAGAAGAGAAGTCCACCGGTTCACAAACCCCCGAAGGCGACTCCCCACCCATAAGTCGGGCGGGAGTAAACCTTCATGCGGAAGCGGACTTGTCCGTGGGCTTGTTTGGCTTGCGATGCCAAGGATGCCTTTGCCCATCTGCGAGAGCCTTGTTGGGCTGGGAATGCTTACCTGCAGAACCGAGTGGACGAAAAAGCTACTTGTGAGCAGAAAAAGAGGGGCCCTTGCCCTTTCTGGACTGGACTGTTGAAGAAAAGTACTTTTCCTCCCACTGATGAAGTAGCCGGTGCAAAACTACGACTGACACAGAGAGCCTTGAAAGTAACGGGGCCGTATCTAGGGCCGCATCACAGACATACTTAACTCCCTGCACCAACTGGTCCACCAGTTCCACACAGACTGGGGAAGCTTGCTCATTACTCAACTCGCAGTGTAATAACTTAGCCCATTCAGTAGGTGTCTGCAACACCAGATCCGTGGCTAGCACCGGACGAAGAGCCGATCCCACCATCGTAAACATAGACCGAGCAAGCGCCTCGGCCTTTCTGTCGGCAGGATCCTTGAAAGAAGGGGACCCTTCCAGCAGAATCACGGTCACCTTATTTAACCTGGACACCGGAGGGTCAACGACCAGAGGCGATGCCCATTTTTTTCAATAAGCTCTCCTCAAAGGGGTAAAGCACCGAAAACTGCCTCGGAACTGAAAAGGAGCACTGCGGGCATTCCCAATCCTTGGGAATAAGGAAAGGAAACACCTTAGCGATGTGGACCAGCTTGTGAAACCTAAAAGGGAACGATACCTCTGGAAGTGCCCCTGCTGTATCCTCAATTTTTAAAGTATTCCGCACCGCCATGATAAGTGCCCCACCAGCTCTTTCTCCGCAATGGACGCGGAAGATTCCTCCTCACTGTCCGAAAGGTCAGGGGCCGTATCATCCGAACCGTCCAGACAGGGACCGCCCGCCACAGCGAGGCCCGAGTCTGGATCGAAGTCCTCCCCAGAAGATGGAGGGGGAAGGGAGCGTTTTTTACCCGCCTTATGCCCGCACGCCACTTCAACCCTGGAAATAAATGATTTCAGGACCACCGACAAGGCGTCCAGGGGCACCGCAGACCCAGAGGAGCCAGCTGCCATCACAGGGGTGTCTGGGGGAGGGGCACCTGCTTCAGACGCCATGCTGCCCCTGCTCGCCTGTAGCGGAGTGGGGAGTTACTGACTGTAAGGACCACCCCTGGGTGGTGCTGTGCTTGTTTTTTTTTTTTTTCTGCCTAGTCATACTCCTGAAGGTGGCGATATGACCCTAAGGTCAAGACTCAAAGTGCTGTGTCCGTCAATGAACAAAAGAGAAAAAGAACTGACAAGAGTATACCGTCTCTACTCTCTACTGCTACTCCACCTTCTCTACTTCCCTACTCACTACTACTAACACTAAAAAAAAGTCCATTTAGGGAAATGCTTTAGTGTCAGTGAGAAGGTGAAATTAGGGTGGCTTTTAGTGGTTTTAAGGGTGAAATAGATCTTATACGGATCTTAAGGGTTAAGAAAGCTCCTTCCAATTATCATAGACCCACATTAACCTAATTGGGTTACATTTGTATTTATAGAAAGAAAAACAACAACAGACAGTAGAAAAAAGTAAAATAACAAAATAGTAATTTCACTGCAAAATCACAGACTTGTGACTGTGAAAAAAAGTTCATTAAATTATATACATTAAAGTTGGTGTAAAGTTTGCTGACAATGTCCAAAGCTCACATGAGCTGCATTGGAGCACAAAAAGCACATAGTTAGAAAATACTTACTGAAGTTGATGTTGCCATATCATGAGCTTATCTATATTCTGTGCTGGTGGACAGTGCCAACGTCGTTTTTTGGTGTTGGATACTACATACATTGAGAGCAAACACTTTAATACCCAGAACCCAGGGATGTTTCTGTTATGAAGAATGGTTTAAGTTTAAGTTTTATATGAAAAAATCATAGGGGTTGATTTACTAAAGACAAACAGTGCATTTTCAAGTATAGTTACTCCAGAGCTTTGCAAAGAATGCCCAATCACATGTAAGGAAAAAATTGCATTTTTGCTTGCACGTGATTGTATGATGAAAGTCTGCAGAGCTCCCCCTCGTTTACTAAGCTCTGGAGCAACTGCACTTTCAAAGTCCACGGTCTATTGCCGTGTACACATGAGTGGACTTTTCGACTGGACTGGTCCGACGGAACGAATCCGTCGGAAAATCCGACCATGTGTGGGCTTCATCGGACCTTCAGCTGACTTTTTCTGTCGAAAATCAGACGGACTTTAGATTTGCAACATGTTTCAAATCTTTCCGACGGACTCGAGTCCGGTCGAAAAATCAGTTCGTCTGTATGCTAGTCCGACGGACAAAAAAGGACGCAAGGGCAGCTATTGGCTACTGGCTATGAACTTCCTTATTCTAGTCCCTTCGTACGTCATCACGTTCATACCAACGGACTTTCGAACGGACTTTAGTCCGTTCGTGTGTGGGCAAGTCCGGTCGCCCAAAAGTCGGTCGTAACTCTGTTGAAAGTCCGTCTGAAAGACCGTCGAATGTTTGATGCTGAAAAGTCCGCCCGTGTGTACACGGCTTTTGCCTTTATTAAATCAACCCCATAGATGGTATGAGATGAGCTTTCCACTTTGTCTCATAGATCTCTGAATGCCCCCCTCTAGAATGTCACCAAGGAAATTACAGTAAAACAATTGAATTCCTGTGCTTTTTTCATGGTGTCCATACTGACAAAGCAAACACATGATCAAAATCGAGGTAAGCATGTCATGCAAGCTGCAATTTAAGTGATGACCACATACATTAAAGCACTTGTGCTAAGAGCTCAGTATATACCAGCATAGGAAGACACAGGGTAAGGAAAACCAATGAGAAGACCCATCATACTAACAACTATGCCGTATAGACTAAGGCCTGTGGTGGCACGGTGCATTCGTATGTATAACAAGATTTAATCGTTTATTCTTTTTTTTGGTATTTTTTTTATTTATGAATACTAGAAAAAAGTTTACATTTCCAAATTCCAACCAGTTGATAAAATGTCTAAGCAGTGTGCTGCTTGAAAACCCCCAGGTCACCGTTTACATATTACTGTGCATGAACCATGCCAGCTTCAGAGATTATGAAAGTTTTTTTTTTTTTGTGAAATGTATCTTTTTTCAGACTAAATCTTACATAAAATGCTCTAATAGCAAATTATATCTACCAACTGAAATATTACTTTACATAAGTGGTGAAGTTCATATAATGGTTTTGAGCAATTAAATGGTTATTCAGATTAAATGTCTGCCATTACCACAGCAATATCTATAAGTGTCTCCTCTAGCTTTACATAATCATTTATTATCAAAGGCTTACAGCTTGGCAGGCTTTTAAAAGGTGACTAAGCAGGTGTGTGTCACTACCACCATCTGTTGCTAAGTGTCAGTTCTTCCATAGAACAAGAAAAATACCTTGCTGAAATCTATGATCAAAAGTCTTCACCTAGTATGTAATATATATATTTCATCTATTTCGCACTAAGGGATTTATTTATTTAATTAACTATCAGTTAATGTATTCTGTGTAACACCATCAAAGAGATCGAATGGAATTACAGCTATTACGATTCAAAACAAATTAACAACATTGTATTAAAGCCTGTCTTTTACTTGAAACCAATTGAGGCAAATGGCCAAAAAGGAGTCCAATGCTAGTGATGGATGGGATATATCTGCTACACAAACTTTGGCTTTTTTTAATAATAGGCTTTAAAAAGAGACAGAGAGTTGAACAGCCGAGAAGGTGGATTCTTGTCTAGTTTACACTCTGGAACCTAGGCAGTAAAAGAGTGAATGGGCTCCCTAACCACCACTTTACTGAAGATTATTGGAAGAACCCACATGTTTAGATAAAGGTGGGGGTGATGTTTTCTTGTTTGTGTTGTGCTTAATATAACCCCTTCAGGGAAAGGTCTTCTGTTATGTTTTTTAAAGAATAACATGGGAAACTTTCATTTATCTTCAGTGGCTGGGAGTGAGCTTCATATATTCAAGAGGGCATAATAAATTGTCCTCAAAGCCCCATGCCTTATTTGTGCCCTAGCAGTGCTGCAGCATGCCCTGTGATCGCTGTGTCCATCAAATAGAGCAGATCATAAAGCAGGGTACAGGGTCAATAAAATTGGCCCTGTACCTTGTGATCACTGTGACCAATCACAGTGAATACAATTGTAAACAAAGGCTGCAGTATTACAGCCTTTAAGCCGTTACCTCTCCCAGTGCTTAGCTGGGAGAGAAAACTGACTGCTTTATGTCAGTGCAACCAGCCAGTGTCTCTGATCACCGCCACAGCAGTACAATGCCACCAGACCAGTGTAACCAGTCACAGTGTCCCCAATCACCACCACACCAGTCCTCATGTCACTATAAGGCCTCATTCACATGTGTAGTGTTCTCTGAAGAGCGGTCCATGTTAAGATCATTTTTTAGAGAGCATTTGACCGGCAGTAAGGAGGCATTGTATCGCTTCCTCACCACCTGGTTTAACCCCTTGGACCCCACACAAGCACCCCTATTCACTTCAAGGGGTCATGATC
Organism: Aquarana catesbeiana; assembly: GCF_042186555.1. Lineage (NCBI taxonomy): Eukaryota > Metazoa > Chordata > Amphibia > Anura > Ranidae > Aquarana > Aquarana catesbeiana. The sequence continues at coordinate 648,359,068 of NC_133324.1, forward strand.
CACAGGTGCTATGCCTACTGAAAATGATAAGGGGTATAATTCCTGCCACAGCTGTGAAGCAAAGCATCACAGCCATGATATGTGTACACCCCTGGCCGCTGCATTTGCACCTAAAGGGGGTAGCAGTTGGGGGGGTAAAATGGCAACTCAGCTGTGAGGTTTTACCGCCTCCAAGCTCATGTGTCAACGATCCCTAACAGTGCAGCCAGACACAGTGTCTCAAATCACCACCACAGTAGTCACAGTGTCGCCAGACCAGTGTAGCTAGCAGCAGTTTTCCTGATCGCTGCCACACCAGACCAGTGCAACCAGCAACAGTTTTCCTGATCACTGCCACACCAGTCTCAGTGTCACCAGACCAGTGTATGCCAGCAACAGTGTTCCTGATCACCACACAATTCCCAGTGTCACCAGACTGGTGTAAGCCAGCAACAGTGTTCCTAATCACTAACACATCAGTCTTTTAGTGTCACCAGACCAGTATAAGCAGGCAATATTGTTCATGATCATCAGCACATCAGTACAGTGTCACTAGAGCCAATGTGGCAGCAACAGTGTTCCTAATCACCAAAAAATCAGTGCAGTGTTGCCAATGCCCGTCACTTGTACTGACCCTGGCCTGTGTATCGACCACACTTCTGCCTGCTGTCTGGATCAATCTTTTGCCTCTTTGCTAACCATGTGTCTACCTCAACTGACCCACTAACTACTGTAACATAAGGGATCATTAGTTGAGTGGTAGATGTGTTTTTAACAGTGAGTTCATGGCAGACAGAAACTATATTTAAGGGCCTGGTAACCCATGTTTATTAGAAAAAACAAAAATAAAACAGAAGTCCAAAACAAGCTTTCCCACACAGGGGTTCTTCTCCAGCAAAATACAAATGAAAATTACCAAGCCACCTGGCTCACTGGTCAGCAGTACCTTTGCTTGTTTTGTCTTCCAGACCACTGGCTACTTCATGCACACAGCCTTGGGCTTCTTGGACACACACGGCCTTGAGCTCTTTAACGCACACAGCCTCAAGCCCTTAAACGCACACAGCTTTGAGCATTGAGCTTCTTAAAGGGTTTGTAACCCTACACTATGATTCACTGCCAACCCCCCTATTTTAAGCAGCCATAATGCACTGTGTAATTGTTTGTTAAAAATGATGCCTCTAAATACCTTTTTTGTCATGTATCTTCAGGATGGTCACGGGACTCCTGGATGCTCTAATACTCTATTTCAGGGCTACAGCAGGAGGGGCCGAGATCTCCCTCTAACGTCAGCCTGGAGGTCACGTGACTGCCATGCTGGCTGCTCAGCCCCTCCCACAGCAAATTTTTAAAAAGTTTTGTTTTCTACTAACAGCAGCAGGGAGGGCTTCAGCTCACACAGACTCCCGAGCTGACAGGCAGGGAGGGGGGAGGAGGATAGAGCAGGGCTGAAGATGACGGAGGCAAGTAAACAGACCACGGCGTCAGGGCTCAGCAGCCATGATAAACCATGGTCAGTTTACAGAGGGGAGGGCAGAAACTGTCAGGATCAGCCAGGTTTTTTACAGCTTCCAGAGGAACAGGTTAGACAGCACAAGCACTGTGCTGTTTAATCTGCTATAAGGGTTACAACCACTTTAACTTACACAGTGCTTGTGGATGTGCCTCTGTGTTTCTCTCCACATGTGGGCTGCAAAGATGTTTCTGAAACTGCATTTGTGGAGACCCTTGGCTATGCTGCCTTTACCGTTTGATGCTGATTTTTCACATAATACATTAATCAAGGGTGTTCAAAATGTAGAGGACTTATGTACATTTTCCTTCAAAGCAGCTCATGTCTAGTTGTCAATAAAGGACAACTGATGAAGTTCATTTAACCACTTCAATACAATGCACATTCACCTCTTTCCTGCTCAGGCCAATTTTTAGCTCTTCATCGCTTTTTGTGTGTTTCCCAGAGGGTTGTTTTAGATATTTCTGCCGTGTCGTTAATCTCAAAAAAGGCCTCAAGTTCCTGCTCTATCCTTTTGATTGATTTTGGATCCTGTATAAGGGAGTCATTCAATTTCCATTTTTTCCCTGTCAAAGCATCTCCCAATATTTCTAGTTGGATTTTCACTGGGGCATGTTCGGATAAAGTAATTGTTTTAATTTCTGCTCCCTTAAGGGATGAGGCTAATTGATGTTCTATTAGAATATAATCAATCCTTGAAAATGACTAATGGAAGGGAAAGTAATAAGTATAATCTCGTTTGCTTGGGTGGCTAATCCTCCATGCATCCAACAACTGAAAATCCAACAATATTTTTTTTAATGCCTTCTGCCTTTGAGCTGTGGATCTAAGAACACCCCCTGAAGTGTCTACTTTTGGGTCGATACTCCAGTTTAAGTCACCTGCGATAATTAGTTTACCTTCCTTAAAAACTTCAAGTTTTTTCAGTACTCTCTTTAAAAATGTATCAGGGTCTTTATTCGGGGAGTATATGTTCGCTGTTGTACACATCATATTGAACAGTTTCCCTTTTATAAAGAGGTACCTTCCCTCTGAATCGGCCAGACGCTCCTTATCTTTAAACATCATCGTCCTATCAAATCCAATAGCAAAGCCCCTTGAGTGCGGTGATGTTGTGCCTCCATAAAACCGCTTGGGGAACTGGTGTGACGACAATCCACCCCCCGAAGCATGCATAATATATGTCTCCTGGAGACACACCACATTTGCACCCAGGAACTGCAGCTCGTTGTTTACTTTATACCTTTTTTTTGCAGTATTTAATCCCCTTACATTATACGTGACCTAATTAACCACCACCATATTTCATCACGTAAGGAGCATCTGGTCGGGCGGAGGGAGCACCCAAGGAGGAGAGAGAGAAACCCCCCATCTCACCCCTTCCTTCTGGAACAGAACACCTAGAAAGGCTGGACAGATCCTTTTTTCTGTTTAGTTTATGGGACTGGCTAACATCATCCTGATGTCACCTCGTCTCCATATCTCCCAATGGGCTCCCGCCTCCAACCCCTCAAGGACCCCTCCAGTCCCCCCAACCTCTCCTCCCGCCTCCTCCCTCTCCCCACCGCTCCTGCTCTTAATTTACTTTCCATCGTCCCTTTTTCCTCTCTCTTTCCCTTTAACACTAAGTAATACTGCTATTTAGGATCTCTTCCCCCTCTCGCACCCCCTCCACCCCCTTTATTCCATCTCAGATTTCTTTGAGGGAGTAACACTCTTTCCTTCTCTCCCCATCCTGGTATGGAAGGAGGTGGAATGTCCAGTTTACTACAAAAGTCCACCAAATCTTCTGGGAATCTCAGCACTGAAGTTCGACCATCTTTTTTTCCTATCAAGCAGGCTGGGAACCCCCATTGATAAGATATCTCTGATGCCCTCATTAGCTCAGTTAAGGGTTTAGGAAGTCTCCTTCTCATTAAAGTCTCGGCAGACAAGTCTGAGTAAACCTGCAGTTCCTCCCTCTAAGGACATTCCCGGTGAGTGCCGCATTTTTTCCAAAATTTTGGATTTTTCTTCCTCATAGTGAAACCTCACTATCACATCTCTCGGGCTCTGCGACCTTTGGGCGGGGTATCGTGTAATCCTATGGACTCTGTCTACTTTCAGGGCCTCTGTCACTTCTCTCTCCAATAGGGGGTTAAATAGCAGCTGCATTACTTTTATCAGTTCCTCATTACCATGTTTCTCTGGGAGACCTTTAATTCGCAAATTTTTACGTAGGCTCCGATTCTCTTGGTCTTCCAATTTATAAAGGAGACTTCTATTTGCTCTTTGGAGGGAAATAATTTGTTCCGTTATGTCCTCAAATCTTTGGTCGTGGTCATCCAATCTGCCCTCAATCTCTTCCACCCTTCCTAGGACTTGCTCAATGTCTGCCCTTAATACGGCAATGTCCGCTTTCAGTGACACTTCCTTTTTTGTCAGCACCTCTGCTAACATCTCTTTAATTTCCGGGGCTCCCTCCAGAGTTGGTGATTGCATGAAAATTTCCCTCGATGGGTCGACCTCCCCCCTCTTTTCTTCTGTGCCCCATCTAGGGCCTTAAGGCTTCCCTGGAGGATGTTCCCATCGCTTCTTGGCCTCATTGTCTTAGCATCATTTACTTTCCCTATTATATTCTCCTCTTCCACCACCTTATGTCTATTCGTCCCTGAGCACATAGGGACCCCCAACCTGGGACTGCCACTTCTTCTGCTATGCTGGTGTCGACAGACATGTAACGCTAAATACCTCCGGGGCTTGGAGAAGGTGGGGCACTTTTACGAGCTTTATTTGTTTTCCCCCTCATTTCCGTTAATTTATTCACTTGCTGAAAGTATTGTTTTTATTCAGCTCAGATTAACAACCAAGAACGCTCAGGTATTGTGGGTAAAGATATTCATAGACAAATCATAGTTCATATAATATAAAAAAAACTTCCTCTGGGTCACCACACAATGTTCCGTATCTGTCCCCCAACCTCTGAGTCCCTTTTTTATACCACAGAGATGGAATAAAGGTCAGTTAGTTCACTAGGCTAAGCATATTATGATGGGTATAGATTAAGTAAGATGGTCCCAGATTACACTTCAGATCTCCTCAGATCTCCTGCTATTCCATTAGATCACCAGAGGAGGGGGCATAGACTCCTTATCAGTCTTTTTACCAGCATTGAGTAGATACTTTTAATTATTTGCAAATATATTTCTCTGTCACTTTCTGGATGGTCTCCAGCCCCTTCTCTTCAGAGATCTAAGGCAGTTTTTTCTCCCATAGAAACAATCACTCTCACCTCCTCCAGGTTTAGCCGTGAAATCCTGCAGCAGACTTCCCCTTCCAGCCACAACATCTCCTCTGCTGCCTGAAACACCAGGCTGCACCCGCTAGGAGGTCAGAGAGCATCCAGGGTCACAGAGCGGTGGAGGGGGCCCAAGCAAGTCCCCCATGTTTATCCAGAGCCGAGGTTCATAATCCACCGAGCAGAGCGGAGCGGGTGCCGTCATTCAGCTCCAAAGACCCGGCGTCTCAACATGCCGGCCTCGGGCAGAGCGGGGATCCAGGCGGCGCTGAGGCTTCTGGCACGTGCCTACGTGTCGGCGCTCCACCCCCTACTCGTCATGACTCCTCTCATTTTTATTTCATGATGCAGAGACAGTTTGTTGTGAATATATGCTTTTAATGGTGTTTTTAAAAGTAAAATGAATAAAAATGTAATACATTTTTTTCGTTTTGTAATAATTTATAATTTTGTAATAATTTCTTTTGAGTTTTGTTTTCCGCACCTTTAAAATCCCAGATTCTTTTGTTTCTCTTGTTACTTATCTTTAATGTTGTCCTCTGCTGTCATGACTGCTAAACCCCTGTGCTTGTCCTTTCTTCAAATAGCAGAGGGCAACACTTTCAGAATAGCCTGACATCAGGACTGGAAGTGAGGGACGGTGGAGGGGATGACCTGTATGTCCCTGCCAGTATTGCAGTCATAAGACTGATATCAGGACCAGAAAGTGATGAAGCAAGGAGTGGAAGAGTTGTATGTCCATGTCTGTGTTGTCAGAGCTGGACACTACACATGTGCACTAGAAACCTCTGGAAGTACCCAAAGATAATGCAATGGTTGGCTGGAGCCAGACAGCCATGCATGTGCACTGGAATCCTATTGTTGTGCCCAGAGATAACACTTAAGCTGCACAGTTTTTGAGTGCCAACAACACTATGGGGTTTAGACATTTCAGTAAGAAGTTGAACAGCACTGTCAACCCTGCACCATAATTTGGGTTATTAATATGGAAATGGCAGTATCACTACAGGGCCGATCCTAGGGTCACCGGCGCCTGGGTGCAGAAATATTTCTGGCGCCCCCACATGGGCCTGGTCATCTTACCAACTCCACCCCTTTACAAATGATTCTATGGCAACGACTCAAATACAGAGCTGCTCCCCTAAGAAGTCTTTGTTACCCTGAAATCCTCCCATGATCTCTTAACAATAAAGAAAATACAGGAAGAGAGAACACTAATGAGACCTGGAGGGGAACCTCTCTGATGCACACAGAGAGGGCTTCTGTTAGAAAGAGTCCCCAGACATAATACAGGATACGGTCAAAGACTGCAGACATGGTACAGGAGATGATCAGAGACTGCAGACATGATACAGGAGATGGTCAGAGACTGCAGACATAGTACAGGAGATGGTCAGAGACTGCAGACATGATACAGGAGATGATCAGAGACTGCAGACATGGTACAGGAGATGATCAGAGACTGCAGACATGGTACAGGAGATGATCAGAGACTGCAGACATGGTACAGGAGATGATCAGAGACTGCAGACATAATACAGGAGATGATCAGAGACTGCAGACATAATAAAGGAGATGATCAGAGACTGCAGACGTGGTACGGGAGATGATCAGAGACTGTAGACATAGTACAGGAGACGATCAGAGACTGCAGACATGGTACAGGAGATGATCAGAGACTGCAGACATAGTACAGGAGACGATCAGAGACTGCAGACATGGTACAGGAGATGATCAGAGACTGCAGACATAGTACAGGAGATGATCAGAGACTGCAGACATAGTACAGGAGATGATCAGAGACTGCAGACGTGGTACGGGAGATGATCAGAGACTGTAGACATAGTACAGGAGACGATCAGAGACTGCAGACATGGTACAGGAGATGATCAGAGACTGCAGACATAGTACAGGAGACGATCAGAGACTGCAGACATGGTACAGGAGATGATCAGAGACTGCAGACATAGTACAGGAGATGATCAGAGACTGCAGACATAGTACAGGAGATGGTCAGAGACTGCAGACATAGTACAGGAGATCATCAGAGACTGTAGACATGATACAAGAGACAGTCAGAGACTGCAGACATAGTACAGGAGATGATCAGAGACTGCAGACATGGTACAGGAGATGATCAGAGACTGCAGACATAGTACAGGAGATGGTCAGAGACTGCAGACATGGTACAGGAGATGATCAGAGACTGTAGACATAGTACAGGAGATGATCAGAGACTGCAGACATAGTACAGGAGATGATCAGAGACTGCAGACATGGTACAGGAGATGATCAGAGACTGTAGACATGGTACAGGAGATGATCAGAGACTGCAGACATGGTACAGGAGATGATCAGAGACTGCAGACATGGTACAGGAGATGATCAGAGACTGTAGACATAGTACAGGAGATGATCAGAGACTGCAGACATGGTACAGGAGATGATCAGAGACTGCAGACATAGTAGAGGACATGGTCAGAGACTGTAGACATGATACAAGAGACAGTCAGAGACTGCAGACATGGTACAGGAGATGATCAGAGACTGCAGATATGATACAAGAGAAGGTCAGAGACTGCAGACATGGTACAAGAGAAGGTCAGAGACTGCAGATATAATACAGGAGATGGTCAGAGACTGCAGACATAGTACAGGAGATGATCAGAGACTGCAGACATAGTACAGGAGATGATCAGAGACTGCAGACATAGTACAGGAGATGGTCAGAGACTGCAGACATGATACAAGAGAAGGTCAGAGACTGCAGATATAATACAGGAGATGGTCAGAGACTGCAGTTCCTATGGACATTAGTAGATAATGGCCGATTGGCCCTCTCACCTGACCCAGCGATGGTTCCTCTGATCAGGAGTAAGCTCACTCTGAATTGCCCGTGGTGACTCCGCTGGGTAGCACCCAGATCTGTATTCTGACAATGACTCCATTCCTTTCTCCGCCAGGGATGGCACCAGGCTGTGTGGCTTTCCCTCTGGTGGCGCAGGGCAGCGGGGTTTCCTCTCTGATGGTGTTCCCTGAGCACTGCCCTCTCCCTCTGGAGTCCTGGGTGCACTTCCCTGAAAGCTTTCCCAGGCTCCTGTATCTCTCTCTCTCCCATTCAGCTGAGCATGCTGTGTGGACTGCAGTTTCCGTGTTACAGTGGGGCTGCCAGTCCTCGGGACTACATGTCCCACAGTCCTCTTCTCCTTTTTCTATTCTATTTTTCCCTGGCTGATATGAAGGCGGGGGAAGAAACATAGTGGGAGGCTGTGCTGGCCAGCGCCGCTCACTAGTATAGCAGTGCACCTGCGGAGGAGAGGGAGAGGGAGGGGAAGGGGCGAAAGAAGAGCCTGCAGCTGCAGTGACGTCACTAGGGTTGGTGTCACCAGGTGCGGTATAACATGGTGTCACCCTCCTTCCACCAACTTTAGTCGCCCCTCAGTACAGACCTCCTCCACTAAGTATAGACCCCCACTAAGTATAAACCCCTCTCTCAGTACAGACCCCCCTTCATCAGTATAGACCCCCCCAGGACAAACCACCCCCCCTCCATTAGTAGACCCCCACCAGGACAACCCCCCCTCCATTAGTACAGATCCCCCCAGGACAAAGCCCCCCTTCATTAGTACAGACCCCCCCAGGACAACCCCCCTCCATTAGTACAGACCCCCAGGACAAACCCCCCCTCTATTAGTACAGACCCCCAGGACAAACCCCCTCCATTAGTACAGACCCCCTAGGAGAACCCCCCTCCACTAGTACAGACCCCCACAGGACAAATCCCCCCTTCATTAGTACAGACCCCCCAGGACAAACCCCCCCTCCATTAGTACAAACCCCCCCAGGACAAACCCCCCCTCCATTAGTACAGACCCCCCAGGATAAACCCCCTCCATTACTACAGACCGCCCAGGAGAACCCCCCCTCCACTAGTACAGACCCCCACAGGACAAATCCCCCCTTCATTAGTACAGACCCCCCACCAGGACAAACCCCCCTCCATTAGTACAGACCCCCCACCAGGACAAACCCCCCTCCATTAGTACAGACCCCCCCCCAGGACCCCCCCTCCATTAGTACAGACCCCCCGGACAAACACCCCCCCTCCATTAGTACAGACCCCCCAGAACAACCCCCCTCCATTAGTACAGACCCCCAGGACAAATCCCTCCATTAGTACAGACCCCCCAGGACAAATCCCCCCTCCATTAGCACAGACCCCCCCAAGACAACTCCCCCCCATTAGTACAGACCCCCAGGACAACCCCCCCATTAGTACAGACCCCCCAGGACAACCCCCCCATTAGTACAGACCCCCCAGGACAACCCCCCCATTAGTACAGACCCCCCAGGACAACCCCCCCATTAGTACAGACCCCCAGGACAACCCCCCCATTAGTACAGACCCCCCAGGACAACCCCCCCATTAGTACAGACCCCCCAGGACAACCCCCCCATTAGTACAGACCCCCCAGGACAATCCCCCCATTAGTACAGACCCCCCAGGACAACCCCCCATTAGTACAGACCGCCCCCCCAGGACAACCCCCCCATTAGTACAGACCGCCCCCCCAGGACAACCCCACATTAGTACAGACCGCCCCAGGGACAAACCTCCCTCTATCAGTACAGACAGGCACATTAACACCCGGGCAGCAGCTAGAGAGGACAGTGTGCAGCCGCGCCGCCCGGGTGAAGAACAGATCGAGCGGGAGTGAGAGACAGCGGAGGAGAGAGAGAACCTGTGTCAGGCTGCAGGCACGGGCCGCCCCCCCTCCCCCCAGCGAAGTCACTGCGCGGCTGGTCTCTCTCAACACAGAGACCAGCCGCTCCGATCTCCGGCGGCTGCTCTCCTCTGACAGGAGGAGGAGGGAGGGGGGACAGGCTCGCTCTAGCAATGTAAAGCACAGCGGCGCCGGCGCGGCCGCTCCGCGGCGGTGAGCTGCTGCGGACAGAGCTATTTCTGGACACGGAGGGGAGGAGGAGGAGGGAGGGGAGCACTCTGGCGCTTCAGCGCCCCCACCTCTCTGGCGCCTGGGTGCACTGCACCCCGTGCACCCGCCTGGGACCGGCCCTGTATCACTACTTATTTAGGCTTTGAAAAATGGACAAATAATTAAGATAACTTGCAGAGGAGGTTTTTTGAATTTTTGAAAGAGACACTTTAAGTTAATGCATTTTTAAAAAAAATGTTTTATACATTTTTTAATTTTAATATGGGGGAAAACATAACATAAATGTATTGCTCCAATTGTGTCTCTCTAGCTAAAGCTCCATAAGGCTCCATATACAGAGAGAAGGCAGGGAGCATGAATAAGTGAGGGATGTAAGTCACAACCTTGACACATTCAATTGTTTTTGTAAATCTAAACTTGAACTATTGAGCTTTGTAAACACCATTTTTTACAAAGCGAGGCTCAGGTGCAAGGCTTTGCCAATTAGGGCACAGAGTACCGTCAGAGCCCTGATTTGGACAAAGTGATGATGACTTTGTCCAATCACGGCTCAGTGCTCATAGTCCCACCCCACACTATAAAAGGTTCCTGCCCATAGGAAGCTTTTGCAGTGTGTTGTTGGAGTGGAGCTAGAGCAAGGCTCAGTTTGCTACTAGTGAGTTAGTGTGTTCACTTATTGTGACGGTGAGTGTAGAGTGTTAGTGTAGTGTTAGTATAGTGTGAGTATAGTGTGTCAGTATAATGTAGTGTGAGTATAGTGTGAGGGTGGTGTCATTATAGTGTGGTGTCAGTATAGTGTGTCAATATAGTGTAGTGTCAGTTTAGTGTGTTATTGTAGTGTAGTGTTTAACCACTTACCCACTGGGCACTCAAACCCCCTTCCTAACCAGACCAATTTTTAGCTTTCGGTGCTCTCAAATTTTGAATGACAATTACTCAGTCAGGCAACACTGTACCTATATGACATTTTTCCTTTTTTTTACACAAATAGAGCTTTCTTTTGGTGGTATTTAATCACTGCTGGGTTTTTTATTTTTTGCGCTATAAAAGAAAAACCGCTGAAAATTCTGTAAAAAAAATGCATTTTTTTTGTTTCTGTTATAAAATTTTGCAAATTCATAATTTTTCTTCATACATTTTGGCCAAAATTTATACTGCTACATATCTTTGGTAAAAATAACCCAAATCAGTGTATATTATTTGGTCTTTGTGAAAGTTATAGAGTCCACAAGCTATGGTGCCAATCTCTGAAAATTGATTACGCCTGATGTACTGACGGCCTATCTCATTTCTTGAGACCCTAACAAGCCAAGGAAAGTACAAATACCCCCCAAATGACCCCTTTTTGGAAAGTAGACATTACAAGGTATTTAGAAAGAGGCATGGTGGGTTTTTTGAAGTTGTAATTTTTTCCACAATTCTTTGCAAAATCAAGATTTTTTTTTCACAAAATTGTTACATTAGCGGGTTATTTCTTTTTTTTTTAAATACAAACGATTTTATTGAAAAATAAAGAGCCGTAACAGTAAGCATCAGTTACAGAGTACATTGAGTAATGAATGTAACATTTTGTGGATGCAGGTACATTAAGAAAAGTTTAACATGTGTTCATATGAAAAGAAGGCCAACGTGTTTCACTGTCAGTTGAGCAGTCACATAAATTGGTCTAGCTAGAAAGACCACCCAATGAGAAGAGCCAAAGGATTTACTAGGGGCCAAGTGGGCGTCTTTACAACAGCCTGACTCTACTGCTGTGAACATAACACAAAACATAGTGATATACCATAAGACTATCACTTAAACCAAAAAGCAACATAGAAAAATAGGTGACAGGAAACTAGTCTGAATACTAATACCCTTTAGGCAATTTAATTGAGGGGGGTTGCCCGTTGCTAGCATCTGGGGCCAGGATGAGCTAAGGGGACCATGACTTCCACTTCAAATCTTAAATTGGCATGGTGTCCATGATGGTGTGGAAAATTTTCTCCATGAGTCGTATAGCTGCCATACGATTAAGAACCTGTTCCCTTGGTACCCCCGGGGTTCACCAGAACAGAGCGATAGTCCAGTGGACAGCAGAACGTAGTGAATGGGCAAGCTTTTGTTCTGGGGGAAGAGGAGCCAGAAATGTCTGCAAAAAATAAGCACATTTGGTGTGTCAAAGTTGTCAATACTTTGCCACTTTGGAGGTTACCTTCTGCCATATATGAGTTAGTGCCTTGCAGCTCCAAAATATATGTATTGTCGGGGCACCCTCTGAAGCATTTTTCCAAAACAGCGGGGAAAAGTTTGTGAAGTTTGGAAGGTGTTTCTCGTATGTAATTTCACCACTGTTTCCTTTACCGCTATTGATTTTGTGCATTTATGCATATTGGTGATCCTGTCACCCCACTCCTCCAGGGAGGCAACCTGACCGGTCTCCGTCTCCCAGCCGAGCATAGCTGCAGACTTTTCTGGAAGGCCGAGACCACCCAGGTAGTTATAAAGTAGTGAGATTGTCCCCCTGTCTCTAGACGAGGGGCCGGAGAGACTTTCAAATATTGTGATTTCATCAGGCACCTTCCAGGGATAGTGGGTATTAAAGAAATGTCTGATTTGTAAATATTTGTTGAATTCTGTCATGGGTAGGGAGTGGGAGGTTTGTAAGGATGAAAAAGAGCAGATTACCCCATCCTTTTGTAAGGAATCTAGGGTAACAAGGTCCTTTAAGATCCACTGGGAGAAAGCCCTAGGAGAGGGGAATGCAGATTTAAATAAGGGGTCCCCAAGAAAGGATGCTAGCCTGGGATTGGATGGGAGTAAAGAGAACCTTTTCTTATACAAAGCCCATAGATGTAGTGATTGACCTACTACCGCATTTAGGGTGGAAACCTCTTTGGGGCGAACTAACGAGGCCCACAGTAGTCCCTGTAGAAAATATGGAGCTATTGAGGCTCAAAGCGGAGCCAGGGGATAACTTGTGGGGGGTGTGCCATTGTGCCAGCTGCAGCAATCTGGCAGCAAGGTAGTATAGCCACAGGTTTGGCAAACCCAGTCTGCCTCTATCCCGTGGTCTATAAATCATTTTCCTGCCCAGACGGGGTTTTTTGTTTTGCCAAACGAAGTTGTTCATATCTCTTTGAATTAAATCTATCGTCTGATTGGACACATAATTGGGGAGGGCCCTGCAAAAAAAATAAAAGCTTAGGAAGAATGGACATTTTCACAGCTTGGATTCTACCTAGGAATGTAATGTGGTATGGGCTCCATGTGTGTAGTAGTTGTCTGATGCGGGTAAATGCCAGACTGTAGTTAGCCTGGTGTAGCTTATGAAGCGTTGGGGCTAATTTGATGCCCAAGTAAGATAAGGTTTGTCCTTCCATTGAAAACCCAAAATTAGATTGGATAGATGAGATGATGTCTGGGGGGAAGTCTATAAGTTTGTTGGAAACCAGTCTGATGTTGTCTGTAATTTGTCTAGTCAGTATAAATCCAGTTTGGTCTGGGGAGATTAAAGAGGTGATAATTTTGGAAAGTCTGTCAGCTAGTAAGACCAAAAATCTTTAGGTCAGTGTTGATGACCAAAATTGGTCTGTAGTTTTGGGGTAGGGAGTGATCCTCATTGGGTTTAGGGATTAGGGACATATTAGCCAGAAGCATATCGTCTGGGAAAATGTACATTAAGAATGTAGTTGAAGAAGGATTTCAGGTATGGGATTAGGATGCCTTGAAATTTTTTGTAATATGCGGCTGAGTATCCGTCTGGGCCCAGGGTCTTAGAGGGTTTTCAGGATTTAATGATATTATTAAATTCAGAATCAGAGCATGGGGCATTCAATTCCTCAAGGTGTTCTTGTGTGAGAGCAGGGAGGGGTAAGTCGTCTAGCCAAGATTTGAGGGCAGGATCCGGAGGTGAAGAGGGTGGGGAGAGCAAGTCCGAATAAAATTTAGAAAAAGCCTGCAGGACCTCTGTAGGGTGGGAGACCAAGTTGCCGTTGGGAGTTTTAAGTTTGTATGTGTGGGGGGGTTGGAAAGACTCATTGAGCTTCCTTGCAAACATGGCCGAGGCTGAATTGCTGTGCAGCAGAAATTTAGCTCTAGACCATCTAAGGGATTTCTCAGTCTGATCAGAAAGGATTTTATCCAGTTCTTATCTTTTGGCATTTATTTGGTGGAGTAACTCAGGGGTGTGACTTTGAGTGTGTAGGTGGTACAACTTGTCAAGATCAGCAGTAAGTCTAGTGATATCTGCTAATCTCTCCTTTCTTCTGTTAGCCGTTATTTGGATCAGGTGACCTCGAATTACCACCTTATGGGCAGCTCATAAGATAGTGGGGGGGATCTCGTTTGTATTGTTAGTGGCAAAATATTCCTCCATGAATTTAGAAATTTGGGAGGTCAGGATTGGGTCTGTGAGGAGGCACTCATTAAGTCTCAAAACTGCCACAGAAGGCTTAAGGCCTATGTGGGAGATGTTCAGAGAGACCACCTGATGGTCAGACCATGGGCAGGGGGTGTATAGCTGCATCCGTAGAATTTGCTAAGAGTATAGGGGTGCAGAAGAGATAGTCCAGTCTGGAGTAGCTATTGTGGGGGTGGGAGTATACTCCCTGGCCCCCACGTTGTGCGCTCTCCAAGTGTCACCCAAGTTGTGCAAGTGTAGCAATGATTTCAGGGTTTTGGGGAAAGCATTGGTAGCACCGCTAGTCCTGCTTCTGTCTAGGGCAGAGTGGGCAACCAGGTTAAAATCCCCTCCGAGCAATAAGTGTGGGGAGGAATAATTGTCCAGTATCTGAAAAAATGCCCTAAAGAAAGTTGCTTGGGAATCATTAGGGGCGTAAACATTAGCTACCGTTTAGCAGGTTATTTCTAACACACAGCATATGCATGGCACAAATTACACCCCAAAACACATACTACTATTCCTCCTGAGTATGGCGATACCACATGTGTGAGACTTTTACACAGCATGGCCACATACAGAGGCCAACATGCAGGGAGCACCATCAGGTGTTCTAGGAGCATAAATTACACGCATAATTTCTTGACTACCTCTTGCACTTTTGAAGGCCCTGGAGCAACAGGACAATGGAAACACCCCAAAAATGGCCCCATTTTGGAAAGAAAACACCCCAACTTATAATCTATCAGGCATAATGAGTCTTTTGAACATGTCATTTTTTTTCTACAAGTTTTTGGAAAATGTGTAAAGAAAATGAAAAAGTATTTTTTTTTTACACAAAGTTGTCCATTTATACTATATTTCTAACACATAGCAAAAAATAGATTCTCTTACTCCTCCTGGTCGATACCACATGTGGGAGACTTTAACACAGCCTGGTCACATAGAGAGGCCCAACATGCAGGGAGTACCATCAGGTGTTCTAGGGGCATAAATTTCAAATCTATTTTGACTACCTATTACACTTTTGTGAGGCACTGTAGTGGCATGGATGTGGCATGGATGAGAACTGATGTGGCATAGATGAGCATGAATGGGGATAGATGAGCCGTGGATGTTGATGACTGAGCATGAATGAGTATGGCTGAGTATGGCTAAGTACGGCTGGGCATGGTTGAGCACGGCTGAGTAGGGCTGAGTACGGCTGGGTATGGCTGGGTATGGCTGGGTAAGGCTGGGTATGGCTAGGTATGGCTGGGTATTGCTGGGCATGGTTGTGTATGGCTGGGTATGGCTGAGTATGGCTGGGTATGGCTGAGTATGGCTGGGTATGGATGAGTATGACTGGGTATAGCTGAGTATGGCTGGGTATGGCTGGGTATGGCTGGGTATGGCTGAGTATGGCTGGGTATGGCTGGGTATGGCTGAGT
The DNA here is from genome assembly GCF_042186555.1 of Aquarana catesbeiana. Lineage (NCBI taxonomy): Eukaryota > Metazoa > Chordata > Amphibia > Anura > Ranidae > Aquarana > Aquarana catesbeiana. The sequence continues at coordinate 648,374,603 of NC_133324.1, forward strand.
ATGGATGGATGGATGGATGAGGCTGCAATGGGCACAAATCAGCGCTGTGGGCACTACACATCCAGCCCACAGCGCTGCTGCACCCGATCTCTCCCCTCTCTGCTCACACTGTAGCGATCGGTACACAGAGGGGGGAGAGGAACCAGACATGACACCGGTTTGTTTATAAGTGATCGCTCCGTCATTTGACGGAGCATTCACGTGGTAAACAGCCGCGGTCACAGATACTCACGTGTGTGCGCCCCAAGGTGCACGCGGGAGCGCAATTCTGGGAGGACGTCATAGTACACTCTCCCAGAGTTATCAAGCAACGCTTTGGCTATGGCATGGTCGTTAAGTGGTTAACACAGCATTACATAACATTTATTGCTGTTTACAGTGCTGTACACTATGCTTTTTTTTTTAATTTACTTTTTTTTGTCCTCTGCCTGCCCCCCCCTTTTTTTTTAAATTGTCAGCCATAGTTTTTCTGACTGTGACGCTGGTGCGCCCTTTTTAAAAAATTTTTTATAGATTTTACATTTCTGTCAGCGTCGATCCTCAATTTAAAGAGCACCAAACACCACTTTTGATTTAATACAGTGCATCCAATCACACATTTCCCAGTTGCCAATATAATTTGGGTAATAAGCCCCCCATCGTGTCTGGGAGGCCAACAAGGAGAGGCAGACATTTCCATGCCCATGTGAGGGGGCCAGCAGCATCTCTGTCCGCAAAGGTGGACATGGTCCATCCTCAGGCAGGGCATATTTGTCTCTGTTTATTAATGTTGCCCGTGCCATCCAGCCACAGCATGCAGAGGAGGTGGTGGACTGGCTTACTAAACCATCCTCATCCCCCTCATCCTCTAGGACCCAAGCTGACTCTAGTGCGCAGTCCACCGCAGCTGCCAGAGTGGCTTATTCTGCCTCCCTGTCCACATCTGCTCCTGTCATAGCCCCAGCATCGTGCATGGAGGAGTAAGCTGAATTGTTTGAACACTTTGTTAGCCACTTACTTCTTGGAGATGCACAGAGATTACTTGATTCTGATGTTGGTTCTGAGGTAGAGGAAGGGAGTAACATGAGCCTACAGAGAGTGGTGAACACTGATAAACAACAAATTGGCAGTCATGTTCTCCCAGCCGCAGTGTATTGCCAAGTTGGCTCCAATAATGATGAAGATGGAGGTGATGATGATTATAAGGTTGGTTACTGACACGACATGGGTGCCGGATAGAGCAGAGGGGGAAGCTGAGGGGGAGAAACAACCCCATTGAGGCAAGATTTCCTCCAGAGGCAGCGAGCAAGGAAGATTTAAGAGCAGCCACCCTATTCCATCAGATTGTAGAGCTGTTATCTCCCAGCCCACCTCCCACAGCTCAGCTACCTGGGATTTTTAAGCACATGTGCAGCCGATCCCACTGTTGTAATTTGCAATCTCTGCTGCAAGCAGATCAAGCGTGGCAAAAACACAGACCATTTGGGTACCACATGTCTGACAATGCTTTTAACCTCCCACTACTCAGGCTGTTGGCAAGAGCACCTGAAAACAACACACAAGGGACACAATTCTTGTCCTCCTCACTCCTCACCTTTCACATCTACCCCCATTATATCTCATGACCTCTCAGCAGCCTCCGCTGACAGGGATGATGGTATAGCAAAGGGTGTCACAGGTCCTTGCAACACATCTGCCAGCAAGCAGCACACCACCAGCTGTAGAGTATAGCAGGCAAATTTCTCTGCCCCAGCTGTTGCATCGAAAAAAAAAATTCACTCCCTGCCACCTACATGCCCAGCGTCTAAATTCCAACTTGTCAAAATTGCTCCAAACTGCTGGCTTTACAACTCCTGCCTTTCAGTCTGGTGGATTCTGGCCCCTTCTGTGAATTAGCAGAATGTGCTGTACCACAATGGCAGGTTCCTAGGCGCTATTTATTTGCACGTAGCTCTGTACCATCACATGGAAGGCAATGTTTTGGCATCATTGGGCAAGGCAGTCAGCAGCAAGGTCCCCATTACTGCTGACACATGGTCCAGCAAGCACGATCAGGGATTATATATTTTGTTTACAGCACAATGGGTAACTCTGCTTGCAACTAGGAAGGATGCAGGACAGGACTCAGTGCTGGAGCTTGTTTTGTCATCACATCTCCATACAGCTGGTGGTGATGATGCAAGATCTGTCTGCTCCCCCCCTTTCTCCTCCATGCCCTCCTCTGCTGAATTGTCCTATGAACCACCAATACCCCCTAAGCGTTCAAGGGTCCATTCAATGAGTCAGGCTATGAAATGCCATGCAGTGCTTCAGCTGGTCTGTGTAGGGGACAAGAGCCACACCGGAGCAGAGGCTCTGCAGGGGCAGGCCCAGAGGTGGTTTACGCCACGGAAGCTTGAGCTAGGAATGGTGGTGCGTGATAATGGCACTAACCTTCTGTCCACCCTGACACAGAAAGTTGACACATGTGCCATGCCTGGTTCACTCAATTTGGTGGTGCAGCATTTCTTAAACAGGTACCCAGGCTTGTAAGATTTTCTAAGGCAGGCCAGAAGAGTCTGTAGCCATTTCAGGTGGTCATACACAGCCAGTGTTCGGTTAAGTGAAATTTAAGCATGGGCAAACACCCCCCTCTTTGGTTCGCAGCAGAACTACCGAACAGGGAAAATGTTCTAACCAGAATGGCAAACCGAATGGGAAAAGACAAAAGTGACAATTTTGAAGGCTTATATGCAAGAAATTGGCCATAAAAGGGGTATGGGGGTCTGGGTACTGCCCAGTACCTGGGGGACATGCATATACATTTTTTTTTAAACAATCTTTTTTTTAAAAGTAGTGATTTTAATTATGCTTAACCGCTTCCTGACCAACCGCCGCAGTTATGCTGCAGCAGGTTGGCTCCCCTGCATGAGCCGTCGTAACTATACGTCGGCTCGCGGGGTCGGGATAGCAGGCGTGTGCGCCCGCTGCACAGCGGGGGTGCTGATGCACGTGGCCGATGGTCGCAATGACTGCTGGCCATGAGCGATCGTGACCAGGAGAAACAGAACAGGGACGAGTGTGTGTAAACACACACTTCCCTGTTCTGTTCTGGCAGATGTGACAGATCATGTGTTCCTATTAGCTAGAAACCACAATCCGTCACTTCCTCTAGTCAGTCCCCTCCTCCCTCAGTTAGAATCACCTCCCCGGGAACAAAGTTAACCCCTAGATCGCTCCCTGGTGTTAACCCCTTCATTGCCAGTGACATTTTTACAGTAATCAATGCATTTTTATAGCATTGATCGCTGTATTAAAGCCAATGGTCCCAAAAATGTGTCAAAATTGTCTGATGTGTCCGCCATAACGTCACAGTCATGATAAAAATCGCAGATCGCCACCATTACTAGTAAAAAAAAAAATAATAATAATAAAAATGCTATAAATCTATCCCCTTTTTTTAAAAAAATGGGCATATTTATTATAGGAAAAAGTACAAAATAATGCAGAGACAATCAAATACTACCAAAAGAAAGCTCTATTTGTGGGAAAAAAAGGACGTCAATTTTGTTTGGGTGCAGCGTCGCACAACCGCGCAATTGTCAGTTAAAGCGACGCAGTGCCAAATCACAAAAAGTGCTCTGGTCAGGAAGGGGGTAAATTCTTCCGGGACTGAAATGGTTAAAGTGCAACAACAAAAATCAAAAAATCCTTTAAATATAGTGCCTGGGGGATCTGCTAATGTGAGTGTAAAGTGCTGCATCTGTAGCATGCATAAAACATGCTGCAGCAAAAATGAAATATCTAAAGTAAAAAAAACGAGTCAAATTCCATGTAACCACTTCAGCCTCAAAAGGATTTGCCCCCTTAATGACCAGGCCATTTTTTTGCAATACTGCACTGCGTTACTTTAGCTGACAATTGCACGGTCATGCTGTACCCAAAACGGAAAATTGTATACTCACCTTTCCGTAATTTTCCTTTCCTGACGCATCTTCATGGCAGCACACACTGGGGTTGTGACTCCGCCCCCACAACCTGACAGGATTGGTCTATCTATAAAAGTTGAAGAGAGATGACCCCCACCATTCTCTGTATATATCATCAAGACAGGGTGGGAATCTGTGTGCTGCCATGAAGATGCGTCAGGAAAGGAAAATTACGGAAAGGTGAGTATACAATTTTCCGTTTTCCTGACGCCTTCATGGCAGCACACACTGGGAAATAACTCGCCAGTCGGGAGGGTGCAAATTAAAGTTTATTATTCTAAAGAGCTGTGGAATTGGCTGTAATAATGGATCTGCCAAAGTCCGCTGTAGTTAGTTGTGCAGAGTCAATTTTATAGTGAGAAGTAAATGTATGTCTTGACGACCAGGTAGCTGCCTTACAGATTGTTTCCGGTGAAACTCTGCAGTATGCTGCCCATGAAGTTGCCACTGCCCTGGTTGAGTGTGCCTTGATGCCTTCTGGGATGGCTAGCTGCTGAGATGAATATGTCTTTTTAATGGTGTTGACTAGCCAGGATGCGATTGTTCGGGAAGTTTCTGGATGACCCTTCCTAGGACCGTGAGGAATTATGAGAAGAGTATCTGATTTTCTGAAAGAGGCTGTAGCTTCCAAATAGCTGGTAATGATAGTTTTAACGTCCAATGCATGAGGTTCACCCTGGTTATTAGTAAAGGATGGAAGATTGATATCTTGATTATAATGAAAAGAAGATGATACCTTGGGAGTGAAACGTTCTGAGGGCCTCAATACCACTCTATCGGAATAGAAGACTAGGTAAGGTTCTGTTATCAGTAATGCTTTTAGTTCTGAAACTCTTCTCGCAGATGTAATGGCGATAAGGAAGGTTACCTTCAGAGTCAGGTTCCAAAGTGAAATTGTCTCAGTCGTCCAAAAAGGAGGTTTAGATAATGCATCGAGTACTGTAGAGAGATTCCATGCTGGAAATGTGGGTTTTTTTGGAGGTCTGATTTTTAAGCAAGCTCTCATGAACTGAATCACTAGAGGATGTAGTGCCCATCTAATGCCTGTTTTAGCTGAAAGAGCCGAAATCTGGACTTTAAGTGTACTAGAGCTTAAGCCTTTGGTAATACCTAACTGAAGGAATTCCAGAACTTGTGGTGGTTCTGGTGATACTGGGTTCCATTTTTTTTGCTGAGCCAGAGAACAAAACCTATTCCATACTTGCGAGTAGGTCTTGTTGGTGGTGCTTCTTCTAGCTTGAAGAAGAGTGGAAATGACCTCCTGTGAGCATTCCTGCTCTAACAGCCGAGTCCTTTCAATTTCCATGCTGTCAAGTGTAACTTCTCTGGAGCTGGGTGTAGAAATTGACCCTGGGACAGGAGGTCCGATGTTACTGGGAGAGGAAGAGGTTGTTGTAGGCTGAGTTGTAGTAGGGTTGTAAACCACGGCCTCCTCGGCCAGAAAGGAATAATGGCTATTACTGTTGCTGATGATTTCCGAACCTGGATAGGAACCTCGCAATTAAGGGTACTGGGGGAAAAATGTAACCCAGCTTGAAATTCCACGGATGGGTTAGACAATCCGTCCCTTCGGCTGATGGGAAGGCTGCTCTTGACAGGAATCTCCGACATTTGGCGTTCGCAGGTGTGGCTGCTAGGTCGATTTCTGGTGTTCCCCAAGTTGTTGCAAGAAGATAAAAGGCCCGTTGGCTCAATGACCACTCGTTGTTGGAGAGAAGCTCCCTGCTCAAATAGTCGGCCAGCATGTTCTGAGCTGCTGGAACATATACCGCTTTCAGGTCTATTAGGTGTACTTGAGCCCACTCCATGATAGGGCGTACCTCCTGCATCAGAGTGTGACTCCTCTTACCCCCTTGCCTCTGGATATATGCCACAGCGACTCTATTGTCCATCCTTATCACCACGTTCTTCCCTACCAGGTATGGAGTGAAGGCTAGAAGTGCCTGAAAAGCCGCTCTGAGCTCTAGTATATTGGATACTATCCCCTGGGCTTGAAATTTCCACTGCCCTTGTGCTGCTAGATTTTGGTAATGAGCTCCCCATCCTAGCTGGCTGGCATCTGAAGTGACCACCTCTGGCTGTGGAGAAACTAGAGGTTTGTATCTCTTGAGATTCCTGGATCGTGTCCACCACTACATCGATTGTTTCACACCCCTGTGTATGTAGATTCTCTGAAGCATTGATACTCCATTCCACTGCCTCAGAAAAGAATTCTGCAATATTCTTGTGTGCCATTGGGACCACTGGATCATGGGCAGAGTCGCAGACATGGAGCCCAGGACACTCATACATACTCTGGCTGGCAAGTGTGTAACCAAGATTAGCCTCTGAACTTTCTGAATCAGAGGCATGATTTTTTCCTGAGGAAGCTGTACTCTGTTCAGGACGGTGTCTAGCTCCGCACCAAGAAAAATCATCTTCTGAGTGGGCTGAAGCTTGCTCTTCTGCCAGTTTACCAGCCAACCAAAGTTTTGCAGAGTTGATAGTAGGATCTCTCGGTGTTGTATCAAGACCTGGCGACTTTCTGCTAGAAGAAGTATATCGTCCAGATAATGATGTACTCTCAGACCTCTTTCTCTGAGGTATGCGATGAGAGGCAGAAGAACCTTGGTGAAGGTTCTGGGAGCTGATGAGATGCCGAAGGGTAGGCATTGGAACTGGAAGTGGTGTTGATTGATTGAAAAGCGGAGAAATCTTTGAAAAGCAGGATGTATTGGGATGTGAAGATAGGCGTCTGATAAGTCTATGGACAGCATCCAATCTTCTAGATTCACCGCTAATAGTATGGACTGTAGGCTCTCCATCTTGAAGGTTTCTAACTTGATATTTTTGTTTAGTCTCTTTAAGTCCAGCACTGGCCGCAAATCCCCCGTTTTCTTTTTTACTAAAAACAGAGGGGAGTAGAAACCTCTGCCTTTTTGACATAGTGGAACCTCCAAAATTGCCTCCTTTTGTTTTAGCTCCATTATGTATTGCAGAAGGATTCTTCTCTTTTGTTGAGAAGCCGGGAGATTGGTTGGCAAAAAATGGTTTCTGGGGATCTTGTTCAGGAATCTCCACCTGTGACCGTACTTGATCGTAGAAATGGTCCAATGATCCCTGATGTTTTCTGACCATATTTGTGTGAATCTTTTTAGTCTGGCGCCCACCCTCGGAGGATGGGCGGGCGTACCTTCAAAAGGACTTCTGTTGTTCGATAGAAGGGGTGGCCTTGGTTTTTTGCATCCTCAGGAAAGAAGACTGTGTGTTCTTCCAGTTTCTTTTAAACTCTCTGCCTGGTCTGTATGTTTTTGCTTCTCTGTACCTTTCTGGAAGGTTACCTTTGTAAACGGGACCTCTTGGTCTCTTAGGTCTCCTGTCAGAGGGAATGAGCCCAGATTTTTCCCCTGTCACCTTAGAAATTGCTGTATCTAATTTGGAGCCGAAGAGGTTGGAACCATCGTAGGGAATTCTGCACCAATTTGTTTTTGATGCTGCGTCTGCTACCCAGGGTTTTAGCCACAGAGCTCGTCTTGCCATAACCGAGGCTAACATTGCCCGGGCAGAGCACCTAATAATGTCCACGGAGGCTTCTGCGATAAAATCGCCTGCTAATTTAAGTTCCTGTAGAGACGTAATTACTTTCTCCAAGTCTATCTCTCCCTGAAGAGATTTTTCAATATTGACAGTCCAGCCTGAAATGGCTCTACCAACTGCTGCTGTGGTGACTGCTGGTCTGCAAGCGCCCCCTGCTGTGGAGTAGGCTTTTTTGAGTTCTAGGTCTATTTTTCCAATCCAGGACGTCACGGAAGGAGACGGCATCTTCAATGGGTAGGGTGACATGCCTTGCCAAACGCATCAAAGAGGCATCCACAACCGGGGCATTAATTAAGGAGGTGACCTTAGGTTCTCTTAAAGGGTACATTTTTGCAAGTCTATTGTTTAGGTTAGGCCTCTTGTCGGCTCTCTCCCATTCATCTTTGATCAAATCATTTAATTCTTCAATGAAAGGGAAGGTTTCTGGATCCCTCTTCAGGTTCGGAAAATATTTCCGCGTTTTTTGCGGTGTTTCCTCAGATTCTTCCCAACCTATGGCCTCTTTGACAGATTTTGCAAACGGTTCGACCAAGGTGAAGTCAAAACCTGTTGGCACTTCCGAGTCTTCGTTCTCTGAAGGGGATTCTGGATCTGCCCTTACTTCGATTGCTGAGCGAGGAGGAACCATGGAGGTACCTGGTTCTGACCTGGCCGGCAGGGGTGCAGTTGACTCCATTATAGATTCTCTGACTGATTCCCGAATCAGGTCAGTTACTTCTCTGACGTCCGATTCTCTATCCTTCGTAGCTTCATTGAAGCACGAGCGACATGCTAATTTATCTGGCAAAGCAGTGGCGCCACATACCCAGCAGCAATTGGCTGTGGGACGGGTGTGCTGGGTTTGCTTGCGACGTGATGAAGGTGATCTTCTATGATGAGATCGGCTACGTCGAGAACGACTGTGGCGTGAGTGACCACGACGAGAATGGCTACGGTGTGAGTGCCTGTGACGAGATGAGGAGCGTGATCGGCTTCTGCGGGATCTTCTGCTTGAGGCACGGCTTGATCTCTCCCTGCGTCTTGATTTAGACCTGGAAGGACTGATAGAAGAAGTTTTGTCAGAAGATGTGCGCTCTTTTTTTTTCTCTCTTCAATACCTACCATACGGACAGCCCCTTACCTTACAGGACGTGGGTGGTCTGCTTGGGCAGTGGTCTCCATGAGCAGAGAGGAAGAATGTAGGCAGGAAAAAAGGTCTGGAATGGGTTAAAGAGGAAAACAAAAATATACATATATATCTATGCCAAGATAATAATAATAATAGCATATTTCCTTTTTTTTTTTTTTTTTTTTAAAGTTGTTACTTTTTTTTTTTTTTAAATAAAAATACCCTTGTAACGATGGATCAGGAGGGATCATAAGGACTTACCAGTTTCCAGAGGGAAATTCAGTTCCAGGATGCCAAGAAGAGTCAGCAAAAACGAGCAGAATAGCAAACTGCTGTATTTAAAAGTCAGAGCCCTTTTTTAAATAATACCGCCGCCGTCGCGCCAAAAATGACGCTCCGCGCATGCGCAGAAGCGTCGCGACGGCTCCGGCGCCATGTTGGGAGCTGGCAAACGTGTAGGCCGTCCCTATTCGATTCTCCCGCGCATGCGCAATGCGGGGCGAGATGCGCCGGCGGCCATCCTGCAAGCCTAGAGCGCTGTGGGACTACAGGTACCAGAGGAGAATAGATTATAGAAGAAAAAGAAAAAGAAGTGGAGACCACTGCAATACTTCAGCTTCTTTAAAGCTTACTATGTGCCAGATGATCCACGATGCTGCCCCTGAGACCACCAGAGTGGGGGCTCCCTCCATAGAAGCTCCTTTAGAGACTGTACAAGAGGGACTTCCAAACAGGAGAGGCTTGAACCTGCTGGGGTGATGCGGTAAGAGGCTCTTGCGATGTCCAACCATCTTGTCAGGTGAGGATAAAAAAGAGAATGGTGGGGGTCATCTCTCTTCAACTTTTATAGATAGACCAATCCTGTCAGGTTGTGGGGGCGGAGTCACAACCCCAGTGTGTGCTGCCATGAAGGCGTCAGGAAATAAAGTTATGTCCTTTTTTCCCCACAAATAAAGCTCTCTTTTGGTGGTATTTGATCACCTCTGCGTTTTTTATTTTCTGCGCTATAAACAAAAAACATAGACAATTCTGGAAAAAAAAAAAAAAAAATTATTATTTTCTGCTATAAAACACACCCAATAATTAAAAAAAAAATCCAATTTCTTCATCAATTTAGGCAAATTTGTATTATGCTACATATTTTTGTTTAAAAAAGTGTTGATTAGTTTGCGCAAAAATTATAGCGTTTACAAAATAGGGGATAGATTTATGGCATTTTTATTATTATTATTTTTTACTAGTAATGGCGTGATCAGCGATTTTTAGCAGGACTGTGACATTGCAGCAGACAGATCAGACACTTTTTTGGGAACCATTGACATTATTACAGTGATCAGTGCTAAAAATATGCACGTACATTGTACTAATGACACTGGTAGGTAAGGGGTTAAGATCAGGAGCGATCAAGGGGTGAACTGTGTTCCCTCAGGGTGTTTCTAACTGTGTGGGGGAATGGGCTGCCTAGGACAATCTGCCTTGTTTACTATGGCAGATCCCCATTCTGTCACTGTGGGGAATGATCTGCCAGAACCGCTGATTGGCTCCCCTGCTGTACATCTACAGCGATTTGCGGTGGCTGGTTGGCAAGAGGTTAAAATGACTTGCAATTAAAATTGCCAACACCCAGTTATTGAAAAAAATAAATAAAAAAATAGCGTGGGGTGTCCACCCCCCCCCCCCCCCAGTTCATACCAGGCCATTTTTTGCGCTATAAACAATATAATGAAAAAGAGGGGGGGAGTTTGGGACTTTGAATGAGGTGCGCATGATGCAGCCCAATCACACTCACAGAGGTGGAAACATATGTATGTTTATTAAGGACCAATGATCAACATGGCATAAAAACGCATTGCAAACATTAGACATGAAATAATCGCATGGCCCATTATGCCCAATTTCCCCCTTTTCTGCTGATTTTGTTAGACCCATGCATCCGGCTCCTGAAGAGGGGATTGAAGTCCATGAAACGCAGTGTCGGGCCTACCTTTGATGCATCAAACACACATTGACCAATTTTCAGATGTTTTTTTACTTCACATGACTTTTATCTTGCTTGGGGGATTAAGATGCATAATTGTACCTACCCATGTCCCATGGTTGTATATACATAGATTTATTGTCTATATCTGATTATTTTATGTCTAATGTTTGCAATGCGTTTTTATGCCATGTTGATCATTGGTCCTTAATAAACATACATATGTTTGCACCTCTGTGTGATTGGGCTGCATCATGCGCACCTCATTCAAAGTCCCAACCTCCCCCCCTCTTTTTCATGATATTAAGGATGGGGGTGCAAACTTTCCCTTGCGTCCAAATTAAAGTCCTAAGTTCGCTTTTCCCCCCATTGCTTGTATAAACAAAAAAAGAGCGACAATTTTGAAAAAAACACAATATCTTTTACTTTTTGCTATAATAGATATCCTACTTTTTTTTCCTCAGTTTAGGCCGACGTGTATTTTACATATTTTTGGTAAAAAAAATCGCAATAAGCGTATATTGATTGGTTTGTGCAAAAGTTATAGAGTCTACAAAATAGGGGATAGATTTATGGCATTTTTATTATTTTTTTTACTAGTAATGGCGGTGATCTGCGATTTTTATCGGGACTGCAATATTGCGGCGGACAAATTGGACACTTTTAACACATTTTTGGGACCATTGACAATTATACAGTGATTAGTGCTATAAAATGCACTGATTGCTGTATAAATGTCACTGGTAGGGAAGGGGTTAACACTAGGGGGCAATCAAAGGGTTAACTGTGTTCCCTCACTGTCTTCTAACTGTAGGGGGGATGGGACTATCTAGGAGGAGAGAGACATTTGTTTTCGTATCTAGTATGAACACACAATCTCTCTCTACTCCCCTGAAAGAACCGGGATCTGTGTGTTTACACACAAAGATCCTGGTTCTCGCTCTGTCACGAGCGATCACGGGAGCCTGGCAGTCATCGCACACACGGGGCACTTGCATCGGCTGCGGGCATGCACGCCTCCGGTGGCGCGAGCATGCACGCCTCCGGTGGCGCGAGCATGCACGCCTCCGGTGGCGCGAGCGCCCCTATTGGCCAAAAAGAAGAGTGATGTAAGTTAATGTCGATTTTCTCAGCCGAGCAAACCTGCCGCAGTAAAACTGCAGCGGCTGGTCCGGAAGTGGTTAAAACTACTCACGGCTATAATTTATTGTCAGCTCCTGGCAATATAGATGAAAATCATTGAAAAAAAACGGCATAGGCCCCCCCCCCCAGTCCATTACCAGGCCCTTTGGGTCTGGTATAGATATTAAGGGGAACCCCGCACCCAAATTTAAAAAAAAAATGACGTGGGGTCCCCCAGGCACTATATACTCTGAACAGCAGTATATATACTAAAATTGGGCCTTAGGTGTTGATGCCAGAACACTGTAAGCCCTCACAGTTACTCTTGGTGAGCGCAGGAATGGGCCCTGCTGTGAAATACTATTTCAAAAATTCTCATTACATGCCCCTGTTAAACAGGGGCAGAAAAATTGGGCCTTTGGTGGTGGTTGTGCCACAACACTGTAAGCCCTCACAGTTACTCTTGGTGGGCACAGGAACGGGCCTTGGTGTGAAATATTATATCAAGAATTGTAATTACATGTCCCTGTTAAACAGGGGCAGAAAAATTGGGCCTTTGGTGGCGGTGGTGGTGGTGCCACTACACTGTAAGCCCTCACAGTTATGGTTGTTGGGCGCAGGAAAAGGCCCTGCTATGAAATATTATATCAAGAGTTGTAATTACATGCTCCTGTTAAACAGGGGCAGACAAATTGGGCCTTGGGTGGTGGTGGTGCCACAACACACATTAAGATTAAGGAGGAATAGGATAGTCAGCATAGGCATCAAGGGATCCCACATTCATAGAAAATTCAATCAGTTACATCAGCATCAGGTGCTTGATAGCTGCTGATCCAAGACTGATTCATTTTTATGAATGTGAGCCTATCAACGGAGTCTGTGGACAGGCGCACGCTATGATCCATTAAAAACCCTCCAGCAGTACTGAACGTGCGTTCAGAAAGAACGCTGGATGCAGGACAGGCCAGTAGCTCAATTGCATATTGAACAAGTTCTGACCAGTGGTTCATCCTCAAGACCCAGTAACCCAGTGGATGCTCTGTTGGAAGGGTCTCCAAGTCTGTTCTTGCCCCTAGATATTCCTGCACCATGTAATGCAGATGCTGGTGATGGTTGCTTGAACCGATCAGACCTTGGCGCTGAGGACTGAAAAATAGTTTGAAGGCATCGTTTAGCCACCCACCTTCTCCACCACTCTTCCTCTGACTGAACAAAGCCTCAGCAACACGTTGTTCAGCACCAGGAAATTGTAACCTCCCAGGGTCTGGAAATGCATTGCACAAACCTTTCTTCAAGGCCTCCTGAATGAATGAATGATTTGTAAAGCGCTGCAAATGCGAACTGAATCGCCTCAAGGCGTTAGATGTGTGCTGTGTTGTCAGCTTCTTAGAAGAAGTAGGTCTTGAGTTTTTTCCTGAAGGCCTGATGGTTTTCTTCCATGCAGATGTAAGTCGGAAAGCATTCCATAGCCGTGGTCCTTGGACTCCGAATCTTCGTTCTCCTTTTGATTTGTAGTGGTATTTGGGAATGAGAAGGAGGTTTTTGTTAGATGATCGAAGACTGTGATTGGGTGTGTAGTGTTTTATTTTCTCTCGAAGGTATTGAGGAGCGTTTTCTTGTATGCATTTGTGGGTGAGGCAGAGGGTCTTGAATTTGATCCGATTCTTTATGGTTAGCCAATGTAGGCTCCTCAGGGATGGGGAAATGGATTCCCATGGTTTTTTTCTGTTAGCAGTCTTGCCGCCGTGTTTTGGATGAGTTGTAAGCGCGCAAGCTGATATTGGGGTAATCCTTTGTAGAGGGAGTTTGCTTAGTCGAGTCGAGAATTGAAGATTGTTCCAACTACTGCTGCTTTGTCCTCTTCTGGGATGAAGGGGATGAGTCTATGTAGCAGGCGGAGGAGATGGTGAGAACCGCTAACTACTGATCCTATTTGTGCATCCATTGACATTTCTGAGTCAAAGATGACTCTGAGACTCTTGGCTTTGGTGCTTGGAGAGATGGTCTGTTCAAAGATGGTGGGAGGTGTCCACAGGGTCTTAGTTTTGGAATTTTGGTTAGCGTGTAGGAGAAGAAGTTCTGTTTTTGAACCGTTGAGTTTGAGGGAGCTAATGGTCATCCAGTCATCTTTCAAAGTGAGGCATTTCTCTAATTGCTGATGATGGTCTTTTTGTCCAGTGATGCGAAAGTAGAGTTGGGTGTCATGAGCATATGAGTGGAAGCAGAGGTCCGTTTTTCTGATGATTTTGAGGAGTGGGCGGATGTAGATGTTAAATAGCACTGGTGACAAGGGTGAACCCTGAAGGACTCCACAGGAGATTGCACAGGTTTCAGAGGTGAATGCTCCTAGTTTCACTGTCTGGGAACGATTCTCTAAGAAGGATGCAAACCATTTTAGACTAGAATCTGTGTCTGCTGCTACTTCTGTAAGGCGGACAAGTATTGTGGTCATCTGTATCAAATGCTGCACTGAGGTCTAACAGTACCAGGAGACATGATTCTCGTCATCTGCTGCTTCAAGGGCGTCATCCCATATTTTGAGAAGTGCCGTTTCTGTGCCATGGCCTGGGTGGAAGCCTGATTGCAGAGGGTCCAGGAGTTGGTGAGTGTCCAGGAGGCGTTGTAGCTGTTGTACTACTGCTTTCTCCATAATCTTGGAGATGGTGTTGAGGCTTGTTATCGGTCTGCGGTAGTTAGGGTCCTTAGGGTCGAGGTTGGGTTTCTTTAGCAGGGGTTTAATGATGCCTTGCTTGAGGGTGGTTGGAACAATCCCTTCTTTGAAAGACTGATTTATGAGGTGTGTTATAGTAGGGGCCAAGATGTCGGAACATTCTTTCAGGAGTTTTGTGGGAATTATGTTGTTTGGTGATGTCTTGTCTCGAAGGCTTCTGATGATGTTTTTGGTGGTGTCAGTGGTGATTGGGGTCAAAGAGAAATTCAGTGATTGTGTGATGTTCGTGTCGATATCCTCTTTTTGCTTTGGTTGAGTGAGGTTCATTGTTTTGTTCTGTTGAATTGTTTTCTGAATGTTGTCGATTTTGTCGATGAAGAAATTTGATAACTCATTGCAGAATGCTTGAGTTTAATTTGCTAGGGGCTCTAAGCAGGTTGGGTTCATTGACTGGGCGACTATTTTGAAAAGTTCCCGTGGCTGGTTTAAGGCAGTTGAGATGGTGTTCAAGAAATGTTCTTTTTTGGTTTAGAAGATTGCTTTGTGGTATTTCACAGTGAGTTCTTTGTAGTTAGTATGGTTTTCCTTGGTAGGATTTCTTCTCTATGCTCTTTCAGCTTTTCTACATTCTTGCTTGAGTAGGGTGAGAGTGCCATTAAACCACCTTGAGTTTTTTTTGCGGATGAGTGTCCTGCGTTTTGGCGCCACTGAGTCTGTTGTTTGTAGTAATGCCTTGTTTAGGGAGTTGAGTGTTTGTTCCATTGAGAGGTTTAAGTTTAGCAATGGTATTTTGTTTGATAATGTGGTTTTGAAGAGTTCAGAGTGTAGTTTCTTCTGAGATCTGTTCCAGTGTGTTGTTGCGTGTTTCTGTTTTTGAAGGGTGGTGTTAATGGTGATTTTAAATTTTATAGCGTGGTGGTCCGTCCATGGTAGTGGTGTGTTGTCGAATATGTTGATGTCCATATTTTGTTTGAAGATGAGGTCTAGAGTGTGTCCTGAACCGTGCGTGGGAGCATTTATCAGCTGCTGAAGACCTAGTTCTTCCAGTTGGTTAATGCAGGCGGTCGCGATAGGGTCTTGGGTAGAGTTTGCCCAGAGGTTAAAGTCTCCAAGTACCAGAAAGTTTTTGATTTTCAGGGTGTGTATTAAAATGAATTCAGTGAGTGGTGTAAGGAGATTGGTCTTTGGTCCTGGTGGTCTGTAGCATAGTAGTATGTGAGTGGTGTCTTGGGGTGTTGTTTGAAGATGCAGGGAGAGTGTCTCCATAAAAGGCACTGAGTTCTGTAAAGTTGGTTTGGTGAATACAAGATGCTATTTGAAGATCACTGCTAGGCCTCCTCCTTTTTTCCTATTCTATGCTCAGTTAGGATCCTGTAGTTCTCAGGCACCAATTCAGTTAGGATGGTGTTGCAGTTGGGTGTTAGCCAGCTTTCCGTAATGAAGAGGCAATCTATGTTGTTTTCGATGATGAAGTCATGGATTTCCAGTCTGTGCTTGACTGCAGATCTGGTGTTGATCAGGGCGCATGCTAGTTGTTGTGGTTGGATTGGTGTCTCCCTGTATTTGATGGTTGATTGTGGGTTGGTCCTTAGTAATTGTTCTTTTTTTAGTCTTTTTTGAGTGGCGGTTGGTAAAGTTGAGGCGGTGTTTCTTAGCCTCCGCTGTGTATTTGAAATTGCACATGGTGAGAAAGACAAAGTTGCTGAAGTAAGGATGATTAGATGATGGTACTGATGTAGCGATGATGAGGTTGTTGGGGGATGGAGGGATCAGATGGCTGCCACTGCTACGGGAGTAGTGTAGTTGACGTGCTGGATGATGGTGCGGAAAGTTCAGGAGGGGGGTGATGAAGGAGCTATCTACCACCCTCCTGTTGATCCAGAGGAAGGCGAAAAAACCCTAGCTGAGCTAGCCAATTGCTGCAGCAGAGGAAAAAATTCCTTCCTGATCCCCCGAGGGGCGATCGAACTCAAGGACCCTGGATCAACAGCTGGGGTACCCCGGTGGGCTTACCTGTACAGAATGGTCCAGAGAAAAAGACGGGAGAGAGGGGGAAGGGGGGGCTGCGGAGGGGGTGAAGGGGGACCTGGCCTCTACTTACTGGTTATGGACTGGTGCTGCGGCTGCATCTAGGAGGATCTGAGATGGGCGCTGGGCAGGGCCAGAGTCATGGATATCCTGGCCTCCGGTGTCAACCTGTGCCCCTGCAGTGAGGTCCAGTAGCAAGGAGGGGGTGTTCCAGGTGTAGAGGGACACGGGGGCCTGCTGGACAGTGTGGGAGGGGTATGAGGTGGCCGGCTGGCTGGAGCTAGGCCACAGCCTCGGTCTGTCCCCCGAGTCTAGCGGCTAGAGAACGGGGCGATTGGACGGCGGCTGCGGTGGTGCCCCGGTGGAGGTATAGTGGGTGGTTCAGGACCGTGAACAGTGAGGGGGGTCCATGGGATGGTGGGTCCTACCTGGAGGTGACAGGATGATGTGGCCTCAGGAGGGAGGACCAAGATGGCCACCGGCTAGGCCCGAGCCGCGGGCTGTCCGAATGCTAGGGAATTCCAAGATGGCCGCCAGCTAGGCCCGATCCGTGGGCTATCCGAGCGCTATGTTCCCGGTCCGGCTATGATGGATGTGAGAGGATAAGAGGATGGATCCGGTAGGAGGGGGCGCGGGCCAGCCGGTCAGGCTGCCGATCGGCTGTGGGAGGTGTGGGAGGTGAGGCGGCGATTCGGCGCTGGCTGGAGCTAGGCCGGAGCCACGGAGTTTCCTGCAGGATGAGCCTTTGCGGCCGGCGGGATGAACGCGGCGTCCGGATGGTGTGGACGGCATGATGGATAGGTAGGGGGATCCTGGTGCAGTTCTGCTAGGGGAGTCCGGGATGAGTCCTAGGTGGCTGGGTGGCCAGATGGCCGGATGGCTGGAGCTGCTGCACAGAGGTCTGCTCTCTACAGCGTCAGCACTCAGACTGACACAGTGTGCCCTTGGATCCTGGATCCAGGCAATAAACAGGTCTTTGACTGCTGTAAATGTCAAGATTAAAGCAGGCCTTGCAGTAAAAAACAGGGTCTGGGTATCTTCAGGGTCTCCTGAAGATGTTTCATCCTCCCTCTGCGAAGGCAGGATGAGTTCTGCAACCTTACCTTTGTAACAAGGTTCAAGAAGGGTTGCCAGCCAGTAATGATCCCTCTCCTTAATACCACGAATCCTAGGGTCCTTTTGCAGGCTTTGCAGAATCAGGGAGGCCATGCAGCGTAAGAGGCAGATGCATTTGATTCTGAGTCCTCTGGGTCACGAAGGATCACATGATCCGTAACTATCTCCTCCCAACCATGTACAACTCCTTGGGTTTCTGGGGACTGAAAACCATCCCTTGAAGACTGCTGCTGATTGTTATCCTCTACATCCATGCTGACACAATCCTCCCCCTCCTCATCTTCTTCTTGTGTGTTTGGTGGGCCCGCAGAAATGCTATCGGGATAAAGGGGTCCTTGAGAGGTAAGGAAGTCCTTCTCTTCCTCCCGCTGTTCTGCCTCAAGTGCCCTGTCCATTATTCCACGAAGCATGTGCTCCAACAGGAAGACTAGAGGTGACAGCATCACCATCCTTGTGGCCTCCTCAAATGGTAACAGGACAGCGAATGCCTCACTGAACAGTAGCCACTGGCGTGACAAAAAGAAGCCAAGCTCCCCTGACCCTGTCCTGGTGCCATACTCAAACAAGTACTCTTTGATGGCCCTCTGCTGCATGTGCAGCTGCTGCAGCATTGCCAACGTTGAGTTCCAACTGGTGGGAAGGTCACAAATGAGGCGGTTGGTGGGCAGGTTTCATTCCCTTTGAATGTCAGCCAGCCAAGCACTGGCATTGTATGACTGGCGGAAATGACCACAGACTTTTATGGCCTGCCTCAGGAGATACTGTAAGCCTGGGTACCTGCTCAAGAACCGCTGCACCACCAAATTCAGGACGTGTGCCAAACATGGAACATGGTTCAGATGTCCCTGTCGGAGGGCGGAGAGAAGGTTGGTGCCATTGTCGCATACAACCATTCCTGGCTGAAGCCGGTGTGGCGTCAACCACCTCTGAGCCTGCTCCTGCAGAGCTGACAGAATCTCTGCCCCAGTGTGGCTCCTGTCCCCTAAGCAAACCAACTCAAGCACCGTAGCCCCTTGTACACTTATGGAGCACCACTGGTTCAGAGGACAAATCTGCAGAAGAGGCCATAGAGGAGGAAGAAGATGAGGGGGTGGAGAGAGCTGTGGCAGAATCACCACTACAATTTTGGAGGCGTGGTGGCAGAACAAGCTCCAACAATACTGAACCCTGTCCTGCATCCTTCCCAGCTGCCAGCAGAGTTACCCAGTGTGCTGTGAAGAAAAGGTAACGTCCCTGCCCATGCCTGCTGGACCATGAAGCAGCGGTAATATGCACCGTACTGCTGATTGCCCTATCCAGCGAGGCCAAAACATTGCCTTCCACATGCCGGTAGAGAGCCGAAATGGCCTTTCGTGAAAAGAAATGGCATTTTGGAACCTACAGCACATTTCACAAATTCACGAAAGGGCGCAGACTGTACCAGCTGAAAAGGCAGTAGTTGCAGCGCTAGCAATTTGGCCAAGCTAGCATTTAGACAGTGAGCGTGTGGATGGCTGGGACTGAATTTCTTTTTACGGTTCAGCAACTGGGGTAGGGAAATTTGCTTGCTAAAATCAGATGGAGGTGTACTGCTAGCAGATTGTCTGCAAGTACTTGGGACACCTATTGCTATACTTTCATTCCTCTCAGTGCAGGTTTTGAGAGGAATGGAGGTATAGTGGGGTTGGAGATCCTAGATAAGGATCAAGGAGATGTCTGCCTTTTTCTTTGATGTGGGTCTTTCAAGTGCTGTTGCCAACGGACTGCATGGCAGGTCGTCATATGTCCGGTCAAACATGTGGTGCCCAAGCGGCTGCTGTTCTGGCCACGCTTGATCCGCTTCAGATATAGGTTGCAAACAGCAATGGTGCCATCTGCTGCACATGTGTCCAAAAAGGCCCACACCAAGGAACTTTTAAAAGTCAGCGGGGAGTCAGCAGCACCCTGCACCTGCAGAGCTCTGTGGTGTGATGCAATAGGGTGGCTGCCCTTAAGCTGCCCCCTAGAGGACATCTTGCCTCGTTGGAGTTGTGCCTCCTCCTTTTCCTCTCTTCTCTCAGGCACCCAAGTACAGTCAGTGACCTCATCATCCTCTCCCTCCTCGTCACTGGAGCAAACTTGGCAGTATGCTGCAGCTGGGGGAACATGACTGGCAGTTTCTTGTCCTTCTTGGGCACCCCCTCTGTCTAGGCTCACGTTACTCCCTTCCAGAACCTGGGAACCAACATCAGAGCCTTCAAATCGCTGCACATCCTCCAGCAGCATGTACCCAACACTGTGGTCAAATAAACCTGGGGACACCTCCGTGCTGTCAGGGCTGGGTTCAGCCCTTCCTTCTCTGAGCTAGCCGCTCAGCTGTTGGCTAATTTCCAGTTCCTATCTCTCCACAGGTACTAAGCTGTTGATCCTGCTCATCAGTCCTGCCTACTTAAGGCGTCCAGCCCAGAAGATCTCTGCCTTCACCTTAGTCAACATCACAGAGACGCTCTCCTGCATTCCTGTTGAAAGACTTGCTTGGCTGACATCCCTTCCAGTTCCAGATCCTGCTTGCTCTTTTACTACGCTCATCTCTGGCTCCCTGACGTTTGGCTTTTCTGACTATCCATTCTGGTTCCTGAACTCTGGCTATGTTTTGACTATGTTTGTTCTATTTACTTTTATTATTAAACAAGTGTGATTTAACTGTACTTTTGTCTTGGGCTGATTTCATGGTTTCTGACACGTGCATGATGGTGGGGCTACGGAAGTAGTGACTGTGGGCAAGGAGCCGGTGGAATAGGCCACTTTGGCAGCTGTGTTGGAAGGCAAACTACTCTGAGCCTGGGTGACAGAGGATGAGGAGGATGAGGACGGCTTTGTCATGCACTCCACCAACTCTTCTGCATGTTCTGGCTCAATAACATGGCCAGCAGCAGAAAAAAAGGACAAGCGTGCCCCACGGCCACCTGCAAGAGGATGCACCATGTCCATGACCAGCACTGTTGACTGTGGACACAGAGGCTGGTTGCCCCCTTTATAGTGGCCTGTGAGCGTCTGGCTCTCCTTGGTGGCCTTCCGGACATGATGTATATTTTGTTTTGCAACACCACACTACACTATATTAGATACTGTGTACACCACCAGAAGTGTAGTAGACACTGTACACATTGTATTAGATACTGTGTACACCACCAGAAAAGTAGTAGAAAATGTACTACGGCTAAACTGTACTGTGTACTGTGTA
Source organism: Aquarana catesbeiana (assembly GCF_042186555.1). Taxonomy (NCBI): domain Eukaryota; kingdom Metazoa; phylum Chordata; class Amphibia; order Anura; family Ranidae; genus Aquarana; species Aquarana catesbeiana. Next base: position 648,395,351 of record NC_133324.1, read on the forward strand.
CACCACCAGAAGTGTAGTAGAAACTGTACACACTGTATTAGATACTGTGTACACCGCCTGCACTGTATTAGCAACTGCACTACGGCTGCACTGTATTCTGTATTGTGTACTGTGTACACCACCAGACGTGTAGTAGAAACTGTACACACTGTATTAGATACTGTGTATACCACCAGAAAAGTAGTAGAAATTGTACTACGGCTGCACTGTATTGTGTACTGTGTATACCACCAGAAGTATATTAGAAACTGTACACACTGTATTAGATACTGTGTACACAGCCTACACTGTATTAGCAACTGTACTATGGCTGCACTGTATTGTGTACTATGTACACCACCAGAAGTGTAGTACATAGTTACATAGTTACATAGTTGGTGAGGTTGAAAAAAGATATAAAACCATCAATTCCAACCTATGTGTTTGATTATATGTCAGTATTACATTGTATATCCCTGTATGTTGCAGTCGTTCAGGTGAAACTATCAATGCCCCCCCGCTGAGACCACCGCCTGTGGAAGGGAGTTCCACATCCCTGCCGCTCTTACAGTAAAGAACCCTCTACGTAGTTTAAGGTTAAACCCCTTTTCTTCTAATTTTAATGAGGGGCCACAAGTCTTGTTAAACTCCCTTCCGCAAAAAAGTTTTATCCCTATTGTGGGGTCACCAGTATGGTATTTGTATATTGAAATCATATCCCCTCTCAAGCGTCTCTTCTCCAGAGAGAATAAGTTCAGTGCTCGCAACCTTTCCTCATAACTAATATCCTCCAGACCCTTTATTAGCTTTGTTGCCCTTCTTTGTACTCGCTCCATTTCCAGTACATCCTTCCTGAGGACTGGTGCCCAGAACTGGACAGCATACTTCAGGTGCGGCCAGACCAGAGTCTTGTAGAGCGGGAGAATTATCGTTTTATCTCTGGAGTTGATCCCCTTTTTAATGCATGCCAATATTCTGTTTGCTTTGTTAGCAGCAGCTTGGCATTGCATGCCATTGCTGAGCCTATCATCTACTAGGACCCCCTGGTCCTTTTCCATCCTAGATTCCCCCCAGAGGTTCTCCCCCCCAGTGTATAGATTGCATTCATATTTTTGCCACCCAAATGCATTATATTACATTTTTCTACATTGAACCTCATTTGCCATGTAGTTGCCCACCCCATTAATTTTGTTCAGATCTTTTTGCAAGGTTTCCACATCCTGCAGAGAAGTTATTCCCCTGCTTAGCTTAGTATCGTCCACAAATACAGAGATTGAACTGTTTACCCCATCCTCCAGGTCGTTTATGAACAAATTAAATAGGATTGGTCCCAGCACAGAACCCTGGGGCACCCCACTACCCACCCCTGACCATTCCGAGTACTCCCCATTTATCACCACCCTCTGAACTTGCCCTTGTAGCCAGTTTTCAATCCATGTACTTACCCTATGGTCCATGCCAATAGACCTTATTTTGTACAGTAAACGTTTATGGGGAACTGTGTCAAATGCTTTTGCAAAATCCAGATATACCACGTCTACGGGCCTTCCTTTATCTAGATGGCAACTCACCAACTCATAGAAGGTTAATAGATTGCTTTGGCAAGAATGAATCTTCATGAATCCATGCTGATTACTGCTAATGATACCGTTCTCATTATTAAAATTTTGTATATAGTCCCTTATCATCCCCTCCAAGAGTTTACATACTATTGATGTTAGGCTAACTGGTCTGTAATTCCCAGGGATGTATTTTGGGCCCTTTTTAAATATTGGTGCTATATTGGCTTTTCTCAAATCAGCTGGTACCATTCCAGTCAGTAGACTGTCAGTAAAAATTAGGAAGAATGGTCTGGCAATTACTTGACTGAGTTCCCTAAGTACCCTCGGGTGCAAGCCATCTGGTCCCGATGATTTATTAATGTTAAGTTAACCAAGTCTAAATTTAATTCTGTCCTCTGTTAACCATGGAGGTGCTTCCTGTGATGTGTCATGAGGATAAACACTGCAGTTTTGGTTAATGAAGTCCCCCAATTCCCTCATGAAGACTGAGGAGAAATTCAATACCTTAGCCATCTCCCCGTCCTTTGTAACCAGATTTCCTTCCTCATTCTTTATGGGGTCAATATGGTCTGTCCTCCCTTTTTTATTGTTTACATACTTAAAGAGTTTCTTGGGATTTTTTTTGCTCTCCTCCGCTATGTGTCTTTCATGTTCTATCTTAGCCGTCCTTATTGCACCCTTACATTTCTTGTTGCATTCTTTATAAAGTCTGAATGCTGATGATGATCTCTCAACCTAGTATTTTTTGAAGGCTTTCTCCTTTGCTTTTATATGCATTTTTACATTGGAGTTAAGCCATCCAGTAATTTTGTCCCCCTCTAAATTTATTACCCAATGGGATGTATTGGCTAATGCCCTTATTTAATATGCTCTTAAAGCAAACCCATCTCTCCTCCGTGCTCTTTGTTCCTAATATTTTATCCCAATTTATGTCTTTTAGCAAGGTTCGTAGTTTAGGGTATTAGATGCTGTGTACACCGCCTGCACTGTATTAGCAACTGTACTACGGCTGCACTGTATTTTATACCGTGTACACCACCAAAAGTGTAGTAGACACTGTACACACTGTATTAGATACTGTCTACACCGCCTGAAGTGTATCTATCTATCTATATATATATATATATATATATATATATATATATACATACACAAGACTGTATATATATATATATATATATATATATATATATATATTAATACTCTGCCTGCACTGATTGAATATAGAGTAAACACTGAATTTATAGGCTATGCTAAATGCAGAATATATATATATATATATATATATATATATATATATATATATATATATATATACACACACACTAGACTGACTGTATATATATATATATATATATATATATATATATATATATATATATACTGCCACTAACTGAATAACCTGCCTGCTTAATCTCAACTCAAGCTATCTCTCTGTCCACGCCAACAACACTACACAGGGCCGCAGTGTAAGCTGCCTTATATAGTGTGGGGCGTGGTCTTAGTCCCCTTGAGCCATGATTGGTCAAAGGCACCCTGCCTTTGGCCAATTATGGCTCTCTTAGCAGAGGGCGCTGTGATTGGCCAAAGCGTGCAGGTCAGGTGCATGCTTTGGCTAATTATCATACAGCAATGCACTGTGATCTTGTAGTGCATTATGGGGTGTTCCGCAGCACTCAAATTTGCCGCAAACGCCCATAATGTTCGCTGTTCTGTGAACAGGCGAACACCTGATGTTCCAGTCAAACTTATGTTTGACCCGAACATCAAGCTCATCCCTATTGTTTACTAAATAAAGAAAGCTTGAAGGAAAAATCAATTTAAATATGTCACTTTACAGACAGATTAAGCACTAAATTTAAAGAAATGTTTCATTTTTACTGTTTCACTTTAAGCATCATTAAAATCACTGCTCCTTTAAAAACAAAATGTTGCATTGGTACATGTCCCTCAGGGCAGTATCCACGCCCCATATCCTTTTTTATGCCCAATAACTTGCATATACCGTAAGCCTTTAAAATGGTGGGCACTTTTGATTTTTCAAGCTCGGGTCCCATAGACTTTAATAGGGTTCGCGGTTTGGGTCCGAACTTTTGCAATTTGCAAGAGTTTTGACACAAACCAAACCGGGGGGGTTCGGTCCACTCTACTTAGAAGTTTGTTTATGGTTAGTTTGTAAATTGGTTAGTTAACTGGCCACCTTTATTATTTATAGTTATTTTCTAAAAACATGTTTGAGGTGCTAATTTTGTGGTGCAACTTAGAGGATCAGGAGCAAACAAGCTTGATTTGTTTGTTCAAAATATTCTGCAAAGAAGGATTGCACCATTTTCTTTGAATGTTGGTGTACGATTAGCTAGATTGGATCTTAGATCACAAGCATTTATTCACACATGCAGAAGTGAGTTTCAGTGGTATGTTTTTTCATACTTTGGTCCTGAAGTATAACTCCAGGACTTCTTTTTTAATTTCCACTGGAAACCTTTGGTGGGATATAACAAAGCTAAGCTGCTAGAAATAACTCTTATTTAATGAACCCAGAAGCATATAATTAATCAGGAAGATTAACATTTATTAAAATTATTTTTATTGGAAGCCAGAAATTTGATAACATATAGTTATACAGTACATGTAAAATTAGATAATCATACAGCAATTTTGGCAACAATATTCCTTTCCTTGTAATTTTTTGAGTTTAAGCAGACAGTCTAGTGTATAATATATAGGTATTTCATAAGAATGATGACGAAGATCTGTAGTGTTGCTGGTTTCAGCCTAGGGAGGCTTAGCTGTAGCAAAACAAAATCATTATGAAAATTATATACAATATATTCACTAATCTGGGTACAATTTTAATAATATTGCATAAACACATATTATTTTTTTACTATTTGTGTCATCTTCTAGCTAATTTAACTGGATGCTGGCCAATAATGCAAAGATGCAGGTAGGTACAGCCACTTACACATACAGCATACAATACTTCTAAACAACAAGGCAACACACACCACATTCAGTACCTACCTTAAATACTGAATTTAGCCACTACTTCTATATTGCCAGACACCCCACACTTCTGACAGTGGTAGTCAATCACCTCTCTAGCAAAAGTGATTTAACTAACCAAAGACTCCAATAGTTAGTGCAAACACACTCCTTGGGCTTGTCAGAATGTCAGAATCAAATGATTGAATACTGACTACCAGGTCCAAAAATATTGGTTTGGAGTCTCTGGAACTCTAACAATTAGATCAATTAACATGAATACACACCCTGTATAACATAGTCTACAAACTAAAAAAATGAAAATATTCCATACACTTGTAGTTAAAATAATTCAAGAAATTGCTTCTCATTCTCAATATCCATTTTTTTGTAAAAAAAGAAAACACAAAGTTTAAAAAACAAGGTACATCCCCATAACCCCCCCACCCCCCCACCCACCACACTCCCGGAAAACCAGCATATAGGTAACATTTGCAATGTATTAAATTATATAAATTCATAGTTATTTATGACGAGGTGGGACAAACAAAGAACACAAATCAAATACCTCCAAGTAATTTCCTAATAAATCAAATGATATTTGAAAATTGTATGCATTTTACTAAAGAATTGAGATACAAGTTGGAATACAAGTTTATTTGGTCAATTTACTGACATCAGGTCACCACAAGTAAAAGTTTTTAACATACGCACCAGGTCACCTGTAGAAATTTTTGCTTGATGGTTACCAAGCTGAGATAAATCTCAAAATTTTAGAAGCCACTTGTGACTTATATTGGAGTCCCTTTTGTTTCAATGTAAGTCACAAGTGGCTCTTGGCTGAGGGGAAGATAAAATAACAACATTCTACACAATCTTGTGAAGCAGGTAAATAACTGCTGCAATCATGGGGATTTTCCTCTATTGTACTGAGCTAGCTGCCTGGTCCATACATCTCATAGGCACTCAGATGGAAGTCATGGGAAATCCAAAATATTAAAATCATTATTTGCACAAAAAAATCAGTTCACAAGAAAAACAGAACAGTTTACAGTGACCTTCCACCACTTTCTATATAATGTGATACCATTAAAACTGTTGGTGGGATCTGTTTTGCATGTTGGTGGTAGGTCATCTTGATCTGTTTTACAAATAAAAGCTGGTTAAGGTCCATATACAGTACAAGGCCGTATGCTATAAAATGTGAGTAAATACTGCATAAATCCATGTTCAGCTGTATCTGATCTTTGATTTCTATGGGTGGCTGTACCTGGGTATACATTGGTGCTTGCATAATCACACATATACATATGCATGTGGTTACACAAGTACCAGTGTATACCTGTGTATAGCCAATTCCTGTAATTGATTTATATGGGTAGTACGCAGCAGCTGCATCTTCCAGGCAGGGAAATACACCCAGAGTTTACAACATACACCCCAGACGTCACATGCATGAGGCCTAAAAGTGGATGAAACTTCTAAAAAGAATGTCTATCATATGACCATTATTGAAGTAACTGAGATTCCAATGTTCTGGTTTCTGCGTGCTTACCAGATCAAGAACCAGTAGATTTGTGTGTTTTTGCAGATTATCAACTCCCTGTGCTCTTAGGAAACAAAGGGAATGCATGTTTTTGAATGGTCATAGTTACCTGATTCAAGGTAGGAGGAGCATCTATATCAAAGTTTGGTGTAGTATGTAGTCTATATGCCTTTTGGCAATGCTAGAATTTCCAACATAGTTTAGGGAGGAGGATGGGGTTGCTTCCTATTTGTATGGGTTAAGAGCATTAAGAATTTCCAAGTAAGGTGACCCAAAGCATGTTGTTTGTTTAAGTATGCAGTTAGTTTTCAGTCAGCGCAATTATCTGATGTTGACTACCTAAAGGCTAAAAACAAAATTACCCATTTTACTTATAATTTTATGTCTAAATTAAGAAAAAGTAAGATAAAAAGTAAGTAAAATCAGTAAAAATGAGTTGTGGGGCAATTTCAAACAAAATAATCTTATACAAGTATACCTTTGTTTAACAAGTATATTTTATGTTTTAAATAGCACAATGTGTATTACATGCATAAAATAGTCTTTGCTTTCTGTGTTTGATGCAAAAACCTGCCATCTATTCCTCAACATCTGTGATAAATTCCCCATCCATATTCTGAATTAGGCAAGAGAGCCTTTGTTGGATACAAACCAACAGTTCTGATATGGTTCTGTCAATTCCACAGATGTCCAGCAGTTACATTTTAAATCAGCAATGGAGTCGCAAAATAAAATGTTATGTTTCAGAAACTTATTTCCTTACAGGTGATTTAATAATGTTGTAGGCTTTCAATCTGCAGGGAAAACTTAAGTAGCAGACACTTACTTTTATCTTATTAACAATTCATTTATTATTGTGCACAACAGATTCAAATAATTACATATACTGTTTGGTAAAAGAATGTTGAGCTTACAGATGTCACAAAGCATTTGCTAGAAATAATGTATAAACACAGTATAAATAAACAATGCTCTTAATGTGTGCCAAATTAAAAAACAACTGAATTTCACTTATGTTCCTTTCACAAGAATGGTCCGATCACATCTACTTGACATTTTTTGGGTGGATCAGAAGCTCAATGTCAGTCTACAGGCATGCGGGTATAAATAGACATGCATACAATTACATTTGATTACCTCCAAGTCTATCTAGTTCTGAAAAAAGGTTGCCTCCTTTATCATTTTTCAGACCTAATGTGATGGATCAGAGGTTAAAGCATGTAAACGGATGAAAGTCCATTTACATCTGTATGCCCATAGGCCTAAAACGGGTCAATTTGCCTCTACTCAAAAGCTGGATAAAAGCTGGAGAGGTGAAGACAGTTCTGAGACAGCTTTTTGGAAAGCCCAACAAGTTCTATAACACATCAAATATGAGGATAGAAGAAAGCTGCACTGCACTGCAAAAGCTGAAGTTAAGTTTATTCAGCCAAAAGGTGCTTTTACAGTGGAGTGTGGCCTCCTTCCATGTTCATTTTTGATGCATTAGTCAAGAAGATAGTGGATTGTTGGTAGGCAGCAGAGCAGATCAGTGGATTGTCATTGCCAGTCATTTGATTAAATCAAAATTTATATTGATGCAATAATTTAACATATTTTTTGTTTTGTGGCCTCTCTTTGTTTAGTGACTCTGAAGCTCTTTGCATGTGCATTTCTTTGGCATGTTTTAAAAATCTAGCAATGGTCTTTTTCAATCTTCTTTAAATATCTGCATTTATACTCTTTGTTTATTGTTGCTCCAGAAGAATTTTCACACAAATTATGCCACTAGGTATTGTTTTCCTTGCCTAGTTGTTCAGGTCAGTGAAAGAAACTTGCTTATTGAACTGACTTTTACAGATGAAATGTTTTTTGTTTTCATCACATTTTCCTACTTTTTTAGTGTAGTCCATTACCTTGTTTACATATTTTTCTCTCCGTATAGCACATCTTACTTAAAGAAATATCAAATGTTGCACCAGTAGTTTTAAAGGGGATGTGGGGAGCATACATTTTAGAGTGCTGTAGAGGCAGTAATCTATAGCAATCTTAAATAACATCTCCTTAATCTTTGCCTGTCTTCTACAGGATATATGCAGTCTCCAACCACTCCTATAGCGTTACCGCATTTTTTTATCATCTCACAGGGTATGTCCACAGTATAACAGGTATCTGTAGCATTACACACACTGAAAATCATGTGCTGTCTTCTGTATCAGGTAAATAGACCATCATGGCATTAAGGTTTGAGTAAATCAATAGAAATTATATGTAAAAAATGATGTCTTATACCCCATGACTAGAACACTTGTCTCTTCTACTGAATGACACTGTGGGGGAGATTTACTAAAACTGGAGAGTGCAAAATCTGGTGCAGCTTTGCATAGAAATGAATCAGCTTCCAGTTTTTTTTTGGCAAAGCTTATTTGAACAAGCTGAAGTTAGAAGCTTATTGGCTATCATGCACAGCTGCACCAGATTTTGAGTACACCAGTTTTCAAAAAATCTCCCATCTCTGTGTTTGCAAAAATGAGTCATTACTTCTGAAATGTACCAGTTGTATTGGTTAGCTTGTAGCTTGTGGCATTGTTTATTACACTTTGCATTATGAACATTTAATCTAAACGTGGTCAACTTTTTCTTACCTGTGATTTAAACAGTATCAAACACTTAGAGAAAATGGCTGTTTATCTGCCATGTCCTTCCGTGAAGGGCCTTCCACTTGATTCAGCAATGGATTAGGTAGAGTTGCATTAAATGTCCCTTTAAGAACCGTGTCTTTAAATACTGGGCTCAGCTAAAAACACAAATAATAAAAACATTTTATTTTAGTATGTAGTCAAGCATGATTTTATGCACCTAAAGTGCTTGTTAACCCCCAACAACAAAAAAATGCTGCTCCTATCCCTTTAATGTGCAATTAGCAGCATGGTGCTTTTGCTTTTTAAATTATCCCTCTGTATCTTCTACAATAGCTGTTTGATAATGTCATGTCTTGACTCCCCCTCTGAGTTCTGACTACGATTACTATGTCTGCTAAGCCGAGAGATTGTAGTCTGTGCATGTCTGCATCACACGCAGCTCTCCTATTCTCCTCTGTGCCTGTCTTCAGCTCCCCCTTCCTCCCCCTCCCTCTTCCTGTCAATACATACTCTCTCTCCTCTCTGATTGTCTGCTCGGCTCTCATACTTAACCTGAAAAGCTCCTATCCCCTGTGTATTAGGACAAGAAGTTCCCCTGTGTCTGTGTTTTATCATAAATATGCTTATCTGTACAGATGACACATCAGCTCCCTGCGATCACATGACTCCTTGGCTCTGTCTCTCCTCTCTCCTCTCCTCCCCAGCTGACGTCAGTGGCAGTGCTCGCCCCCCCCCCCCCCCCCCCGGAACTCTCAGCTGGCAGGGCAGAGAAGAGGAGAGAAAAGGCAACTGATCGTAATAAGGTGTGTTATCAGTACAGATAAGCATATTTATGATGCAACGCAGGTACAGGAGAACTTATTGTTCTAATACAGAGGGGATGAGAGCATTTTATAGAAGTGGCTTAACAACCACTTTATACTAAATGAATATTTATTTAGTTTATTTATATTGTGGTATGAAATGCTAAAGCACTTTAAAAGTGACAGAGTTCATTCTTATCAGTCTTTCTCCAAAATGTATAAACTGTAATGTCCCTTCCAGAATCATAGAGATTATCACAAAAAGAGGTCCAGTGTTTGCTGGAAATAACCCACCAGATAGTTTGTGTTGGTGTTTTGAAACCAGAACATTCAAAACAAACTTAAAGTGATTGTAAAGGCTCTTTTTTTAAAATAACAAACATGTTATACTTACCTCCTCTGTGCAGTTGGTTTTGCACAGAGCAGCCCGGATCCTCCTCTTCTCGGGTCCCTCTTTGCTGCTCCTAGCCCCTCCTTCCTTTGAGTGCCCCTCAGCCAGCAGCTTGCTACAGTGAGCACCCAAGCCGAGTCAGAGCTCCGTGTATCCATTCAGACACAGAGCCCTGACCTGACCCCGCCCCCTCTCCCCTGATTGGCTGCCTGACTTTGATGGACAGCTGCAGGAGCCAATAGCGCTGCTGCTCTGTCTCAGCCAATCAGGAGGAGTGTACTGGATGGCTGAGGGGATCGTGGACATCGTTGGAGAAAGAAGGGGCTCAGGTAGGTAATTGGGGGGGGGTGCTGGGGGGGCTGCTACACACAGAAGGTTTTTTTATCTTAATGCATAGAATGCATTAAGATAAAAAATCTTCTGCCTTTACAACTCCTTTAAGGTAACATGAAAAGAAGAGATTTCATACAGATAGTGCCCCTGGAAAACAAACACATAATCCCCCTATTCCACAACTACGAAATCTACAAAAGTTTTTTTTTTTTTTAATTAAATTCATATGACATAACAAGACCCACAGAATAGCTAGCTCAGTCCTGTTATCCTTAAAGTGGAAGTCCATGCAAAAACTAAAACCCCTGCATCTATAGACACCACCGACTTAACTAGCCACTCTGAACCAATCCAACCAGATCCCACGCTGAGCTGTTAGCCACGACTTTGCTGTGTAGGCGGTGCAGAGGACACAGACAACAACGGAAGCCCCATAGTAAGTCTATGGGTGACGTCACTTCCCATTCATTTCACAGCTGTTGTCGGACGTGTCCTCTGCAGAGCTTCCACCGTTGGCCAGATCGGGTTCAAGAAAGGTATGCATACTATATTTTTCTTTACAGGGCTAGATAAGTTAGCGTTAGATTGGTGGTGTCTATAGGAATTTTAGTTTTTGCATGGACTTCCACTTTAAGATCAAGGGTGAGGGGTCTAGGAGCCCCAAATCTGATGAAATACTCTTATGCTTCACACTTACGTTATATTCTCTACTGGCCCTCCCAACATGCCCCCAGTCACTGGTCAGAAATTGATTCATGGCAAATATACCCAGTGCACTTATGTTCGCTAATATGGCTATACATAAAATTTGCCTATAAGTCAATGAAACATTTACTTTTAGGTCCAATGCTTTTTACTATGCAGATTTGGAATGTGTGTTTTAGGAAATATTCCCTAGTCTCCTGCTGCTCACCGAAAAACAAAAGGAAAGAGAAGAGCCCAAAAATGCAGAAAGCATTTATTAAATGGATGAAATTGGACTCATAAAAAAATGGCATGTGCTAGGAATAATAGTCTGGGTCGCCTGGAAGCCAGGATGAAGTGTGAATGGAATAAAGTTGTTGTCACTGAAGGACCACTGTCACACAACCCCGGAAGTGGTGGCCGCTCGACGTAGCTAATGTTCACATGCGCAGAAGGACACTTTTCCAAGATTCAAGCTTCTTTCTCAGCCTGTTTTGTATTCCTGTATTTCCTTTTGTTTTTCAGTGATTCAAGAGAGTACCCACTCTGGTCCAAGAGCAGCACTCTCATAGTTAGATCATTGCAGGTTTGTTTTTTGGGCTACGCACATTATTATCTTTCATGTTAGTGCTAGATCCTCACTTAATCAATCTATTAACCTCAGGATCCTATGTAGCATATGGCTGTTATTGTTTTCTTTTATCATATTTAATAATCTTATTGTTTTAATTAAATGTTCTTTTATCTATTTTAAGTTTGTTGGTTTGATCAATTGCTATGAGCATTTTAAAGCATTGGGAGCACGGTAAATTAGACTTGTGTTGAACGCTGTGGTTTATTGCTTTGGGTCCTCCATAGCTCAATTACTTAACAGTTTATCTTTTATATATATATATATATATATATATATATATATATATATATATATATATACATATACACTATCTTGGTTCCAAGCCACAGTGTTCCAGTTGAGACATTTGGTTAATCCCGTTACCCGCAAACTGCATTCCTTTGAGGTGCTTTAGACTGTTACAAAAGGGCTGCTTAAATGGCTTTTTTATTAATTTCTTCAATTTAAACATTATTTTCTATTCTTTTACACTCAGTAACCTTGGATCGCCCCGCTAACTTTGAATCTGTATATACATCCAAGTCCTTCCTCAGTTACACCTAATTTCCTCAATTTATATATTTCTTCATGATAACCTTCATGAGTCTTCAATGACTGAAGATTATCATTTATAGATGAGAAAATAGGAATTTGTCAAGTCCTCCCTTTGTGTGGTATGCAAAGAAAATATCTATAAAATATTGACGTTTTGGTATAAAACCCCAGATGTACTTCATGTGCTAGACACATGCTGGAGGTGTCAGCAGGAAAAATGGACCTTGTCTCATGTTTTTTTGCAATGCTCCTTGATATAACTCGTCTGGCTATATGTTATGCAACTCCTAACCCACTGGTCATGTGGTTGATGAGAGTGTTAACTTGGTTAAGTGTATATGTGAATACACTCCAAACACTATAGGAGTATTTACATATACACAGATAGATCTGAGGATTTTTGAACAAAAGAGGTAGTTCTGCAATATACATTTATTGATACGGTTACATAATATATACTAAACAGTATTTACAACACAATGGGGTTGATTTACTAAAGGCAAATCCACTTTGCACTACAAGTACACTTTCAAGTGCAGTCACTGTAGATCTGGGGGAAGACCTAAAATGAGGGGAAGCTCTGCTGATTTTATCATCCAATCATGCGCAAGCTAAAATGCTGTTTTTTATTTATTTTGTATGTCCCCCTCAGATCTACAGCGACTACACTTACAAGTGCACTTTCAGTGTACTTTCAAGTGTATTTGCAGTGCACTTGTAGCACAAAGTGGATTTGCCTTTTGTAAATAACCCCCATTGCACACTATAAGTACCCTGGGTTACCTGATGTATACAACTTACACACATAACCATATTTACAATACAATGTACAGTACAAGTATGAAATTAGTTTACCTCTCTGCTCCAGGTGTGGTCATGCTAACACCCCTTTCTCACTGGAGCGTTTTGCAGGCGCTATAGCGTTAAAAATAGCGCCTGCAAACCACCCTAAAACAGCTGCCCCATGCACTCCAGTGTGAAAGCCCAAGGGCTAAGGAGAAGTTTGAACACACCTGACCTGTGTGTCCAATGTCTTTGGACAGTTTAACCCACCCTCTTTTCCAAGGGTGGGGGGGTAAGAGTCTCTGAGTTATTTTATCTGTTGTGTCCATGTGATAATAAAAACAGTTAGCATCTAAGCAAGTCTCGCCTTGTTTTGTGCTTATGAGCAGTTGGAATATCTGATATCTGTATCCAGACTGGGAGGAAGTGGTATATGACGGAAGCACTCAAGCAGAGTGTGTGTGACATTCCGTGACATTGGTGGCAAGCAGCGGGACGCTTCCTGCAGTCTGGGACATCCAAACCTCCACCTGGATCCAAGATCAGGATAGCAGACTTCAGTCACCCAAGCGGAGATATGGACCTGGCATCAGAGTTCCCGGGCCTGCTGCGGATCGTCCTTTCAACATATACCAGGACTGTGTCTGAGGATGAATACCTGGAGCTTAGGCAGCAAATTCGGGTGGAGCACTGGATTGGAGCCCTCCAGCTCGCTGGTATAAAACAGGGCAAGTGCTTTCCAACCCAAGAGCAACGGGCCAGTGACCAACGGGCATTGTGGATGGCATTCCTGGGAGAGCGGCCCCAGGAGCAATGGGTGACTGAGTTGAACAGGCTGGTCCAGAAGGAGATAGAGCTGGACAATCATTATCGGGCTCTGCAATGGCACTTAGAGCAGGGATATTTAGGGGAGACAACAGAATGCTCTCCAGAGGGATATGACTTTGGAGGCCCTGGATTGCTGTGGGAGAGCCTTACAGATCATTTTGTGCCTGGCGATGAAGGGGAACCTGCCCTTGAGGACCTGCGAGAATATAGAGAGGCTATGCTCGGTCTTGCAGGGGTCTCAGAGCTCAAACCTGATCTGGACCATTTGCTAAGGAAGGAACAGCATCTGGAAAAAGGCATACAGGAAACTGCTAGAACACATTTAGCAGCATGCCAGAGAATCGGCAGTGGAAAATCTGGAGATTGCCGTCCTCAAACCTGAAGTGCTGACAACAGGGCAGAGCTCTGCTAACCTCTGCCCAGCACTGATAGCATCTTCTGGGTTCCATGGACAGGAGATGGTGAACCTCTATCCCCAGACATCAGTTGCAGAGATAGGGGATTTGATAAACTTTTCTGCTGAGGAAGAACAACCTGATGAGCCTCCAGCAGAAGAGCTGCTATCAGGGCCAAAGTTCACTGTGCTCTGCCCAGCACCAACAGTGGCTTCGGCCTTCTTGAGAGAAGAGGTAGTCGGACTTTCTCCCACAACACTGACAGGGACATGTGATTTTCTGCCAGCAGCATCTATGGAGTTACAACAAACTTCTCCAGCTAAAGATCTGGTATCTGAACAGAGGTTCCAAGACCTCTGTCCCACACTTTTAGCAATTCCAGACTGGGGATTTAATAGACGTTTCTGTAGAGGAGGAACCAACTAGCAAACCCCCAGCAGAAGTAGTGGCAACCGGACAGAGGGTCCAAGACCTCTGCCCCACACCTGCAGCAATTGTGGAGGCCCAGGGTGAGGAGGTGGCAGTCTATCGCGAGCTACAGATCAGGATCCAAGTAGAGAATGCAGTCGTCACCTCACAACTGCAGCTTGATCTGGTGTCGGTGGATGGGACTTCAGTCCCCACCTGTATACCCCAGGGATGCTGGGCAGTCGGCCCAGATCCCCAACAGCATGACGGCGTGAGCCCAGTCCCCCTGTCTTCTCTCCAGCGGCAGAAAGGACTCTAGGGAGAAGGGCCAGTCCAGGCCTGTCCCCAGTGGCACTCATGTTCTCTGAGAGAGGCAGAGATTGGCTGGGTGAGTAATACTCTGTTTGGAGCAATTTGGGGTACTGTGTGGATACCAGCATTATAGGACTGGAACCACTGACTAACTTTGGAGTCAACCCATCTGGGGTCTCCTCCTGTGTGTCTCCTGCCGAAAGGGGAGAAATGTGACAGACCTAGCCGGGACAGAGGCTTTTGGAGAGGACTGAATGCAAGCCCTTGCCTTATGATTATGGGCCCTGGATTTTCAAGGGAACAATACTCTTTATGAGGTGTATGAGAAATCCAGTCTGATGTGTACTAATCAGACTCAATCTTGTATATATGTATATATTGTATATTGTCTCATTCTGTTGTGGACTCTTTGCTGTGATCATTTGGGAAGTGTATCTCTATGAAGGGAGGGGGGGATTCCTCCAGCAGCCCCCCTGCTGATAAGACTGTTTACTAAGGAGAAGTTTGAACACACCTGACCTGTATGTCCATTGTCTTTGGACAGTTTAACCCACCCTCTTTTCATAGAGATACACTTCCCAAATGATCACAGCAAAGAGTCCACAACAGAATGAGACAATATACAATATACATATATACAAGATTGAGTCTGATTAGTACAGATCAGACTGGATTTCTCATACACCTCACAAAGAGTATTGTTCCCTTGAAAATCAAGGGCCCATAATCAATAGGCAAGAGGCTTGCATTCAGTCCTCCCCAGCAGCCTCTGTCCCGGCTAAGTCTGTCACACATTACAACTACATTTCAAATGATAATCTGTATGTGTGGCAAATATGAATTATATACATGTATGCCAGCAAACCAAGCTTAATGCAACAATGCAAAGCAAACAACAGGAGAAGTCATGCCGGTGCTTCTAAACCTGAAATAGCCCATTGTTGTTGCAATAATATAGCGTGCTGTCATAACTCTAGACCTCCTTTGCTCGAATTCTTCTACATTTCCCTTGTAAACCAGCAATTTTTCTGAAGGTTGTTGAACCATATCACTGAAATGACCAATTATCTGCAATCGAATCTTCTTTAAAGTAGTTCACAAAATAGTCATATGTCATAGTTTATAAAAGAATGTTTTGCACCGCTCCACCACTATCCTAATATGAGGAATTTCATCATCGATTTTTCCTTAGTTCTAGTCTACTTGTTAATCAGAATGATCATAAAGTTTGTAAACATATCAAAAAGTTTGTAAACGTACTTTGTGAAGAATCCCACACATTTAATTCCTTTACTTCAGAAGCACATTTCCACTATTCCATGTAAATATGTACTTCTGTGTGACACAGGGCTGCAGAAGAGGAGTTTCAGGAGACACAGGGGTTGATTTACTAAAGGCAAGTAGATTCTGCAAGTGCAGTTGCTCCAGGGCTTAGTAAATGAGGTAAAGCTTCACTTTGCAAAGAATACCCAATCACACGCAAGAAAAATTATAAAAACAGCATTTTTGCTTGCATGTGATTGGATGATGGAAGTCAACAGAGCTTCTGCTCATTTAGTAAGCTCTGGTGCAACTGCACTTGAAGAATGCAACTGCACTTTACAAAGTGCACAGTCTATTTGCCTTTAGTAAATTAACCCCTCAGTCAGCACAGGGAAGAGCTCCACATGTGACATCATTACTTCTTTCAGGCAATAATGTAATATGGGATATTCAGTCCTTCAGAAATTGAAAACAAACCAATGAAGCATCCCAGGGTCAAGAAGGAATATAGGAGGTCATAGAAAGAGATGGCTAGCAGTTAGGCAGTGCTCACAACATTTTGTATGCAGATTTTTCAAGTAAGCTTATATTGGTTTATCAAAAATAACTACTATTTTTTTACTGCTATTACACTGTTGATGTTATACACTTATACACTTTAAGGGAAACTATATGCTGCAATTTTTGATCTCCATTAAAGTATATTAATAGCCAATTTGTTTTTACAGTTTAGGAAGAGTGTGGAAGGATTAGAACCCCTGCCACATTTACATATTGATTTTCCCCACCATGTAGATTCATCCTCTCTATTTGTTCTGGTGACTATTGTAACTGGGACAGAAAAAGGGGTGAAAATTCTAAATATGTACCTATTACCATAAGAGGAATAGATGAGAACCAGTCACCTGTTCTAGTGACATCTGTCTTCTTCTTGGTGATTATTCTCACTTCCTGTTACATTTCTGGGACAGAAATTAAAGGAAAAAATTCCCAATGGAACATAGTAAAAGCAGAGTGGCAGGGGTTTTAAGTCTTTGCTACTCTCTCCAAAACATAAATTAAAAGGTTTGGATGTGCATGTATTTTAAAATTCCTATGTATAGGATTTGTAATGAAAATCAAAAATCCAAATACCTTCTGTTTTAAGATGGTTCTATTGTGTGTATGGGACCCAACCTTGGCGTCCTGTACCTAGTTTAGCTGGAGGGGGAGAGGACTGACTTTCCTTATTAGGAACCTGGCATTTCAGAACTTCATAGAGTTTTATATGAAAAGAACCTCCAAACCATGATTACAGTGGCTGGAAGGAGTTAACACAGATGCCTCAGAGGTGAGAAAAGAAAGAGGAAACAGTGGCTGGCTGTAGCAGAGTGAGCTTGACAGCTGTGTGAGGAGGGTGAACTGAGCTTCAGAGCCACAGTTGCTGAGCTGAGAAAACCACCTCCTTAAGACACCTGAATGGGACTGGTATGGTGGAAGTGCACCATTATCTTGTTTTGCAATTTAATCCAGAGTATTAACTACTTTGTGTTTTCTGTTTGGAAAAGACAAGCTGGTTTTTCCTTTTCCCTGTTTTTTGGGGATAAAAAAAAGACTATTTGCTTTTACCAACATGTTTGGCTGATGATCTCAGGTTCTACAGGTGACATTTGGTGCTTGGATGCAGGCAAAGCATGCCGTGTAAGCCGTTGGATCGGAAATTGATATTTAAAGGGCCAATGCCCATTTTTGCAAGTCCTGTGTCAGAGCCACACAGATGCTGAAAACTGCTGAGGGCAGCATGGAGGAACTTATAAATGCTCTGGTACAGAACACCCAAGCCATACAGGCAGCCATTGCAGAAGCAAACCCTTGCTATGCAGAGGCTCAAGCCAATTAG
This sequence comes from Aquarana catesbeiana, assembly GCF_042186555.1. NCBI lineage: Eukaryota > Metazoa > Chordata > Amphibia > Anura > Ranidae > Aquarana > Aquarana catesbeiana. Next base: position 648,413,291 of record NC_133324.1, read on the forward strand.
GAACAGACCTTGGCCTTACTGATACAGGCTCAGCAGACCCAGGCAGTGCAGCTAGACGAGCAAAAGAAGTCTGCACAGGCCCAGTTGGATGCGCTAGTGAATTGTCTGAAAGGGTTTGTTGCCCCTAACAACCCTGTGACAGTGACAGCTAGCTGTTAACTGCAATAGCTCAATCTCTACAATGATGTGAAAGTGTTCCTGACAACATATGAATGCACAGCTGAGAGAGAGGGTTAGCCTCAGGACCAGTGGACTAGTGTCAGAAAATGGTTCACAGAAGAACAAGCACATCTGCTAATAATGAGCAAGTTCGCAGATTACAGTGTGTGCCAATGGGAATGTGCATGCGAATATTGCACGCCATGCATGACAGATCCTTGGTGCCCTATTTAAAGCCAGTAGTTTCATCCACAAGTTACTGGATAATTTTTATCTCCCCCATGTGTTCCTGTTCCTGCTATTATAGAATTTTCTGTTACCGACCAGGCTTGCCTTTGACCTGTCTTGTCTCCATTCCTGCCTTTGATCCTTAGCTTGCTCAGTTGACTCCGCTTCTGCCTGCTGATCCATGTATGACCTTTGGCTTGCTGTTCTGACTCCACTGCTGCTTAATTCCCAGTTAGGGTTACCACATCATCCCCTTAATCCAGGACACATATTAATTGCACAGGTTCTGAGGCTGATTTAATGCAGATAAGGCACCAAGTGAGTTTAATTACCATCTTAATCAGCCACAGAGCCTGTGTAATTATTGTGTGTCCTGGATTAAAGGGATGATGTGGCAAGCCTATTCCTAGTGTACCCAGGCCGACTCCTGACTCTGCTTGCTGCCTTACCGCTGGCTGATATTATGTGTATGAGTACTGGCCTGGCTCCTGACACTGTTCCTGGCTATCCCTTCTGCCAAGTCTCATCTGGTACATATGAGGGACTCCTGCCCAGCAGTGCATCCTGCTCATCCAGCCGCCATCTAGTGGACATCTCCTCATCACTTCAGCCTGTCGCAGCTGGCATCCCCTGCTTCTTTGGACATAGCACTCCCTTTCACCACCTTCAGGGGTGCCCTGCACTCATCCGCAAGGGTAGTACTCTCAGCACTTCGGCCTCTGACCAGGTAGGTGACAACTAGCCTATGGCCTCATTCCTTTTAGAGAAACTGCAGAAGGCCTACTATGACCTACTGGTGGCTGACGCCCTGGACTATACAAGATTTAAAGGGGCATCTTAGCCCACATTGGGGTGACTGTGGCTGTCCAGGTACACTGGATGCACTGCTGGAGGTATCATGTTGGCCAGTCACCACATTCCTAAATGCGTTATGTATTGTAACTGATAACCAAATACTGTAGGTACCCCAGTGGAGACTCCAGTATTTCAACGATCTGCTCCAGCATGAAGAAGCAGGAACATGCTGTGCTCCTGCAGAAGGACCCCATGGAGTATAGAACTGTATGAAGGATATCCTTCTTTGCCCCGAGGGTCTGTGCTGCCAACCTGGATCTGATCGAGGGGCAGTTTGAAAGTGACCTCTGGGTGAACCAACTGCACACCTAAGCACTGCTGGATACTGGGATCATGGTAGCACTTGTTCATACTGTGTTTGCCACAGAGTTGGACCTTGTAACAAGAACCCTGAGGGTGGTACTCATACATGGTGATACCAAGGAGTGCCCATTGGTGGTAGTGACAAAAGCCAGTGTATAGCACAGTTATCCAGGAGGTCAGGGTGGTACCAAACCTCATACGTGAAGTTATTGTAGGAAGGGACTGCCCTTTATTCATTGAACTTTGGGGCTATATGAACAAAGGATTGCCGTGACAGTTCGACCGTCCTACTCCCATTAACATAAAGGAAACCTCCTTGTTGCAGATTATGCCCAAGGAGGATGAGGGGTAAGGCTCCTCTAATCCTGCCCACCCTAACCTGGAAATGTCAGAAGGTGCATTTGGTCCTGCCCAAATTGGGGACCCCACATTAAAAAATGCCTGGGAACAGATTAATGGGGTGTCACAAGTGCCTGAGGCTGAGAAACGGTTATCCAGCTTTCCGTTTCTGGTTAGCTGCTATACCAAGATACTAAGGCAGGGGGAGAGTGGGTTGACCAATTACTGGTTCCCCAGCCTTTCAGGCACACGGTACTTGACCTGACCAACAATGACACATTGGTAGTACACCTGGGGACTTAAAAGACCAAGGTATTGATTGCACACTTGCCAGGAGTGATGGCAGAGATATAATAATATTAAAGTTCATGTTCCACCTAACAGTCAACTTCAACAATAGCACATTTTAACCCTTTGGTGCCTCTGCCCTTTATTGAGACATCATTCAAGCGTATTGCGATGGACTTGGTGGACCCTTTAGTGAAATCAGCTCAGGGTCACCAATACATCCTCATGGCTCTCAATTATGCCACCAGGTATTCAGAGGCAGTCCCTATGAGGAAGACCTCCTCACGAGCAATTGTCAGGTGATTGTTTAACATGTTCTCTAGGACCAGGTTCCCAAAATAAATTTTGACAGACCAGGGCACTCCATTCATGTCTAGGGTAATGATAGATCTGTGTAAGTTATTTCATATCAAACAATTATATACCTCTGTCTACCACCCACAGATGGTCAGGCTGGTTAAGCAGTATAATAAAATCTGTGTCAGCACCTAAAAAGGTTGTGTAAAGATTGAGTAAAGATTGGGACTGCTCCCAGCACTAATGTGCCATTAGAGAAGTACCTTCCTTCCACGAGTTTTCCCTTTTATGAGTTTATGAAACATGGGAAAGTGAATTCTCTCCCCATAAGGCGGTGATAGAGCATATAACTAGATGAGAAAAAGGATCACTAAGGTGATGTCCCTAGTAAAGGAGCATATGAAAAAAGTACAGGTAGCACAAAGAAGAGTGTACAACCGGTCTGCCAAGCTTAGAGAGTTCCAGATTTGGGATCGGGTGGCGGTATCTGTGTGCCAACCTCCTGAAGATGGCATTATATCCCAATTTTCTAGGATTATGTACAATCCCTGTGTCCATCAAAGGGTGATAAAGAAAAGGTTTTACTATTTCTGTCCTAATGTCCATATCTTGTGTATACCAGTACTGCAATTGTTGCAACACCTACAGTGTTCTCTCTTCCTTCAATACAATTCAAACTGATCATTGCAAATGATTCATGTCTTTTTGTATAAGGATCTATTTCTTCCCAACTGCCCCTTTTTTGGTTTGACAGTCCTGATATTTGTTTCTATTTTTCAACAATTTGAATTAAAATACTAGTTGACTAAACAAATCGTGGAGCTTTAATGCACTGATTTTTAATTATTAGATTTCAAATTATATTAAATTGACACTTCCAAAGTGAATTCAACTGTCACTTGTATGTAAAACATGTTGGAAAGGCAGTCCCACTTAAAGGGGAATTTGTTAAGGAATAAATAAGGAAGTTGTCCTGGCTGAGTTCACTAACACACCAGCTATAGCCGGTAATAATTATGCTTGTTTCCTTTCTTAGTAAGTAACTGATCTGAAACAAGCAAGCAGGCCAGGTTTTCTAAAACTCCTTATTTTGCACAGTTATTCAGGAACTCATTAACTAGCATAGCAAGGATAGGGATGTTGGTCCCAGAGCTTTCACCTTTAAAGTGGTTGTAAACCTTGTTATGCCACTTTTACCTACAAGTAAGCCTATAATAAGGCTTACCTGTAGGTACCGTGAATATCTCCTAAACCTGCATGGTTTAGGAGATATTCCCTGTATCCGCACGGAAGAAACGTCCCACTTGAGCCATTTCTTCAGTAGCTGTGCCGTGGCCAGGGGCTCCCATGCAAATGTGCGGGAGTGACGTCATCGTGGCTCCGGCCAGTCACAGTGCCGGAGCCCGCAAACACGGAAATAACTCCAGGAGACATGTCGCCGGTCACAGCGGTGTGTGGGGATCACTGCAACAGCTTTGATCTAAGGTAAGTATTTCATAATGAGCTAGTATGCGATGCACACTAGCTCATTATGCCTTTGTCTTGCAGGGTTTTTTTTTTTTCTGAGTTTACAACCACTTTATTAACAAGCAGCAGCCATGGCAGTTTACTTATGTCTATCCTATCTATCCTAACATAATTTTTAAAAGCCAAACATACCCTGCAGACACAACGTGCATAGCAACTAAATACCACACTTCATGCAGACTGATGTTTTCATCTGAATAAATATGAGGAGAATTTGCCATTAGACACAATGTTTTGAAAACCTCTGCTCTCGGCTGTGATTTGGTGTTGATATTAATTTCCCTGCAGTCTCTGTATCAGTGTGAGCTGTCACAGATAAGATAATCACATATGTAAGAGATGGTAACGGTAATGATTCACCTTTAGCATGAAGGTTGTGATCTCCATTCCCTGGGCTAGATAAAGGAGTGTTTATATTAAAGTGTATAAAAAACAACTTGACAACTGGCACATCTATTAAAGAGATTGCTTATGCAACTAAAGGCTGGAAAGATTTTGTACTGCAATAAGTGCAGCTGTTACTAAGCTACATCTTTACTACTGAACAATGGAATAACACATCAGAATACAAGAACTTAGGAACAGCACATTCGCTAATTGGAAAGTAGGATTCCGGTAATAAAAAGTGACTAGTGACAGAGAAAAAGGTTCTTTGGCACTTGATGTACAGGTAATGATACTGGAATGTTTAAAGTTAATGAGATGCAAGAAAAACACACCACCTTGCATTATAATTAGGTCTCTGTCTTGTGACTAATAACTTTAAACTGTGTATATTTTCAGTACTTTATAGTAATATATTTGTTTTACCAGCAAATGAAAACACACATAACACAATATACACTAATTGTTATTAAAGTGTGGGTAGTTTTAAAACATAGGCCTGAGCTCTGTATGACTATATTGTATTTAAAGTAGTTCTAAAAGCTCAAGGTTTTTTCCTTCATGCATTCTATGAGACAGCAGCAGGGGCCATTGGCTCCTGCTGCTATAAATCACAGTCAGAGAGCTAGTGAGGAGAGAGGGGGGGTAGGACTGAGCGGCGGCCTGGGGTTGAGCCTGCTTGAGGGCCCCCATAGCAAGCTGCTTGCTCTAGGGGTACTTGGCAGGAGGCAGGGGCCAAGAATGCCTGCAGGGGACCCGAGAAGAGTAGGGTTGGGGCTGCTCTGTGCAAATCTACTGCACAGAGTGGGTAAGTATGACATGTTTGTTATTTTCTTTTTAAAAGTGATTGTAAAGGTTAGTTTAAAAAACAAAAAAAAACAAACATGTTATACTTACCTCCTCTGTGCAAGGGTTTTGCACAGAGCGGCCCTGATCCTCCTCTTATGGGGTTCCCCTGTGGTGCTTCTGGCTCCTCCTCTGCATCGAGTGCCCCCATGAAGAGCCACTTTCCATGGGGGCACTTGTGCAGGCGCACTCTCCAGGGTCCTGCTGCTGTGTCCATTGACAAAGACAGCAGGACTTGGCCCCGCCCCAGCTCCCGTGTCATTGGATTTGACAGAAGCTGGAGCCAATGGCAGACCTAACAGGGCCTCCATCAGAGGAGGCTGTGCGGCCCTGGGTAATCAACCTAGGGGCCTAGAGTGAGAGAGAGAAGCTGAACCCAGAGGTCCTGCAGAGCTGACTGGAAGGGAGACACCAGGAAGGATCTGATTCTGCCTACTGTGAGTACAGATCTGTACCTTCAGCTAGAAGAGTCAGTGGGCGGGTGTCAGTAAAGGGGATGCTAGAGAGTGTCCTGAAGATAATCTAGTGCATCAAGTCTGCTGCTAGTGAGAGAAAGAAGACTTAACCATTCCATACATGTGGCTGTATGGTTCAAGCAGTGTGTTTTCTTCCACAGATAATCCAGTGAGGCCATGTGAGAGTTGCCCTCATCTATTGTGAATAGTTCTAGTTAGAGTATCCCACTCATCCCTTCTCCCATCCAAGTTCCAAATAAAATACAAAAAACCCAAATACCTTGGACTGGTCTTTGAATAAAGAGCAAAGGATTGAGGGAGTAAAGGAGTAAGGGTGGAACAAGTAGGAGCTCTCAGCAACTAAGTGGGAACCCCCTTAGCAACACAGCGGGAACCCTCAGCAACCAAGTGGGAAACCCTCTGCACCTAAGTGGGAACCCTCAGCACCTACATGGGAATCCTCAGCATCTAAGTGGGAACCCTCTGCACCTAAGTGGGAACCATTGGCAACCAGCTGTAGGTAACCAGGAGGAAACCTATGAAGTCAACACTCAGCAAGCCCTAAGGCAGAGGTAGGCAACCTGGGGCCCTCCAGCTGTTGCAGAACTACAAGTACCATCATGCCTCTGGGAGTAATTGTAACTGTCCTACGGGGACAGTGTTACAATTGATTTTCTGCACTCTCTACATTCTAGCATTCATGTCAATCCAGTTTCTCTAGGAGTTCTTTAGAAATTTTATTGATGTATCTGTGTCCATCCACGAAAGTCATAAGATTTCTACAAATCGTTATTCCAAACTTACAGATAGAAACACCATTCTCCATTTTCAAGCACTCAACCAAAGCATTTGAGGAAGAAACTCCCCATCCCCCAGTATGCCTTTATCTTTAAAAGGTGTTCTGATATGGATGAGAGGAACACCCAAATCGAACTGAAATCGAAAAATATGATCTTGGAAAAAAGGTATCCCCTACACTTTCTTGATGGCCTTAATAGGGGGTCAATCGTGTGCGACACACAGACTCTACCACAGGTATTGCCTTTCTACAAACTTACAAATTTCTCTCAGAACACTTTAAAAAAAAATCACCAGCCTAAATGGGTACATCTTGTAAGGTGATAAAGAACTATGTACAGGGATTGAGAAACCTCCTCCACACACCTACAGATATAGCAAAAAATGCACATTACTTCTTTATTAGGGTGGAACACAGAGCAAAATACCACAAAATGTTTTTAAAACTTCAGAGCAAAAAGGGTGCTACAGGTGTTATAATTCTAACATCTGAAATGTCATGATTTGTGGACTATTCTTCACTCATCAACACACAGGATCAAAATATTTCATCAATAAGCATTGTAATAGTGGATTCTACATATATTTAAGAAACTGCCCCTGTTCATTGGTATATGTTGGCAAAACCTTAGGCTCTTTTAAATGATCCAGAAAAACTGCATGCAGTGACATACATGTGGCCTTCAACCTTCACAGTCTATATAAAACTATTAGTAGTGATAAAGTGGTTTCTGTGCAATCTGTAAAAACACAGCACCAAATACATGAACTGCTGAATATGGCAACAAATCATATCACCAAACCCCATTGAGGTAATGATAGAGATACATTTCTGCTCCAAAGAGAGTCTTTTTGTAGTCATACTTAAAGTGGAGCTCCAGTCTCTGAACTGAAAAACAAAAATTGTAGCTGCTGACTCTTAATAAACAGCCACTCACCTGTCCCATGATCCAGCGGTGTGCTCACTCCAGTCACGTTCTCTCTGTGTTCTCTCTCACCGGTATCTTCACTATGGGCACCCGGTTGTGACAGCTTGTATCTTCACTATGGGCACTTGCAGCTTCACAGTGGGGTGCCCACTGAGCATGCGTGAGCGGCACTGCGCTCTGTGACGGGTCTTCTGGGACCTCTCATGTGTCCTAGAAGACTTTGGGAAGGAGGGGGGAGGGGAACCTCCACTTCCCATTGCCTAAGGCAATCAAAGCGGAAGTGGGAGCGGGTACCTGTCAAAATCGGGTACCCACTCCCCCCTCCTTCTTCAAACAGGGCACACCAGTGGGCGTCTGGCCCTTTAAATGCTTGTGACACTGCTGCACTTGTGAGTAGCTGTTTTTTTATCCAAAGACAAATAATGGAGCAGACTCAAAGGACCACTTGGTCTTTTTTTCTGCCTCGCTCTTCTATGTTTCTATTCAGAGCAAGGCTTGGAACATGTACAAGTGGTGTGTGCAGGGAGGCAGAAGGTGAATGTGAGCCAAATACAGTACTGTACACAGGACAAACTTTGCAGGTGGTAAATTATGTAAGAATAGCTCTACACGGTGTCCTGCAGAGGATGAACTTGGAATGTACTGCACTGTTTAACCTGTTGGTGCCGACGGCATGCAAATATGCGTCCTTTCAGCACTCGGACCTTGGCACTGAGCAGCCGAATATTTGTGTCGAACATTGCAAAACCAACTGTGCTGAGAGTGGGGACCCTGCTCACTCCCGGCACAGTTGCCGGCAGCTAACGGAAAGCTCCAGATTGCTGCTTGCAATCGGGAGCTTTCTGATTATGTGACCGCCATGACAGCCAATCACTGTGATCACATGATCATAGACCTTGCCCCACCATCTGAAAACCTTTAAAGGGCTGGGAGGTGCTGACTCAGAAGAGTTAACAAGAGACAAATTGTCTGGACTGGGGAGGGAGCTAGATGAGGGACATGTCCTATTTATATAGTGGATATAGAGTTATTAGGTATGAAATTATGATTAAGAATGACCTGTTTGTAAGTGTCTGTGTGTAAGTGAGTACTATCACTGAAGTAATTTTTCAAAAAAAAAAGGTGGAAAGGAATTTTTATCTCCATAAAAGGTCCTCTAGTTTAGCCCAAAAGCACTGGCATTCAGTATATTATTCATTTTCTGAACTTCAAAGGGTCCAGAGTCTTTCTAAAAATTCAAGGAAGGTTAACTTTGCTCAGTAACATCATTCTAACAGGTGATAATATCAGGGCCGTCTTTAACGCAGGGCAAAAGGGGCAGCTGTCCCGGGCCCAGTCATTGTTGTGGGGCCCAAAGCAGCTGCCCCTTGAGCCCACACTGCTCAGAAATAGTTGATAAGTGGATTCAGGAGGGTTCAAGAAAACATTTGCCCGGGCCCAATCAATATTTAAGACAGCCCTGGATAATATGCATGTTATTTAGAAGTGTGGGATAGATTGGGGCTAATTAGTTGAGTATATATTGTGCTGCTTATTGCATAGTTACATAGTAGGTGAAGTTGAAAAAAGACACAAGTCCATCAAGTCCACCCTATGTGTGTGATTATATGTCAGTATTCCCTTGTATATCCCTGTATGTTGTGGTCACTCAGGTGCTTATCTAATAGTTTTTTGAAACTATTGATATTCCCCGCTGAGACTACCGCCTGTGGAAGGGAATTCCACATCCTTGCCGCTCTTACAGTAAAGAACCCTCTACGTAGTTTAAGGTTAAACCTCTTTTCTTCTATTTTTAATGAGTGGCCACGTGTTTTGTTAAACTTCCTTCCGCAAAAAAGTTTTATCCCTATTGTCGGGTCACCAGTATGGAAATCATATCCCCTCTCAAGCGTCTCTTCTCCAGAGAGAATAAGTTCAGTGCTCACAACCTTACTTCATAACTAATATCCGCCAGACCCTTTATTAGCTTTGTTGCCCTTCTTTGTACTCGCTCCATTTCCAGTACATCCTTCCTGTGGATTGGTGCCCAGAACTGGACAGCATACTCCAGGTGCGGCCGGACCAGAGTCTTGTAGAATGGGAGAATTATCGCTTTATCCCTGGAGTTAATCCCCTTTTTAATGCATGCCAATATTCTGTTTGCTTTGTTAGCAGCAGCTTGGAATTGCATGCCATTGCTGAGCCTATCATCCTCTAGGACCCCCAGGTCCTTTTCCATCCTAGATTCCCCTGGAGGTTCTCCCCCCAGTGTATAGATTGCATTCATATTTTTGCCACCCAAAAATTGCAGACACCTAGATGACAACAGCGCATAATGCTAAGCAGTTAAAATGGCGTTAAGAGAAAGTCTTTTACTTTTTGTTACATTAGCTTACTATAGGGCTATGTTCATTTATTTATATTTGTCATTAACATGTTTACATTAAAATGTGCTTAAGTCAACAGCGAATAAACAAACTTCAGTGCTCCTCTGTGAACTTTCATGACAAGCTATTTTACCTTCAAAGGATGTGTTGCTTTCATCTGCTGGCTTCTGCCTTTCTTTATGGTTGACAACTAAGAATTCAAAGTCATACTCAGATCGTGTTGCTCATAAATATGTAAATATAGAGCGGATCACTTCACCTTGTATTACATGTGTATTTACAGAATGTAAGTAATAAACTTTAATAAGTTCCAAACTTTGAAACATAAATTATCAGTTATGTAAATTTTCAACAAGCAAAGAACAAAAATATACATAGTAGAAAGGGACTGCAGCATGTTAGTTTGTATGACTGCCTTGCAGCACCCAGGTCTTCAGATTAGTCTACATGAAGTCTTCGTATTTTTCTGGTGTTTGTGAGGCTTTCCTCTGCTCTAATTAAATTGTGTGAAAATATAAATGAGGCCAACCTAAAACATATACAGTATATACTGTGAAAAGAAAAAATTACAGCTGCCCCTTTAAATGTGAAACACACTAATGATCAAAACCTTAAAAAATAAAGTAGGAGCTAATATCCTCAAATACAGATTGGTGACCCGTGTTTCAGAAAACGTGTATCTTGCCCATTATATGGATGCATTGATTCATTTCCCCAAAAAAACACATATGTCACTATATTTTAACATACGAATCAAAAACGTGTGGCATAAAAATAATTGGATCAACATAAACACTTGTGAAAATGTGTGAAAAAAAGGGGTAAGTCCTTTGTAAAATTCAACAACAAAATCCAATATTTTTGCCCTTGATAAACTTCATCCCATCCACAGTGCTTCTATATAAGTGATCCTAAAAATGTAACAAAAAAGTGTTCCATCGACAGTGATGCTATAAATGCACTCACCAGAGCCCTAAGGCTCTGGTGAGTGCCAGAGCCTTAGGGCTCATGCCTTGGTATTTAGCCAAAAAGACCAGACGAAAACTTCACTCCCTTCTAAAGCAATTGGTGTTTCTTCCACTAGTAAGAGTATTTTCCCCTCAATGGATGAACACCAATAATCAAAAAAGGGAAATAATAGAGTGATCGTGCAACACAGTTTTATTAAAATTATCCCATTAAAGACTCATCCCACAATCCATGAATTTACATGTTAGTGTGCCCAGTCTGGCACCAGCTTGATCAGCATGTCTAAATTAAAATACAGCTCATAAATCCATCAGATTGTTTGACAAGCACCTCCGTTCCTCTTACCAAGCTGCAGCGTGTGTTCCAATAGCGAATGGATGTGACGTCACTTGCGGTCCACGGGTGAATAAGCAATCCGACCTCTATGCATGCGTTACCAATGAATTGTTTTCTGCTTACTCCAACACTTCATATTCCTGATATGTGCCTGCTGTACCACATACTTGTATGAGAAAGTATCCTGTTCTCTTTGTATTGCTTTCTTTATGTGAAATCCCTGGTGTTCCTGCTAGTCCCCTTGCTCTCCTATTAAAAACTGACCACACTAAGCAGGAGAACAAACACTGTGGTCAGTTCTCTAGCTGTGCTGGGAACTCAGTGTGCTCAGACTTGTCCTTGATATGCTTCTCCGCCCCCCAGCTCTTATGCAGCTGAGAACAGAGGGAATGTAATAATTCACAAAAAAAGTACATATACTATTTTTTTTAATCGATACAAAAATGTTTTGCCTTTCATTTCTATTTTAAGCTGAATGGGTTGTTTTACAAGGTGATCATTTACAATTATGTTAATCTGATAATGTGTGTCTATGTGACTGTAGTATTATGTCATATGTTGTCCTTCTATAAATATGGGCAAAAAAAATTGCCATAGTGTAAAAGTGATCCACTTTTTGTATGACAACTGGACAAGTTATGTTGCAATCACAAAGATGAAAGAGATGCCTTCAAAGAAAAATGAATTTAAGTCATGGTAAAATTATATTTGTTTCATTTATCCTTCAGGAACATTTCTAACTTGTGGATACTGAGTATGCGTATAGAGGATTTCCCCTATAATAGCTGCTCTGTTACATCAAAGGCTTTGAAAAGGAATCAGATTTAGAGAGAACATTCTGACTGTTATCGGTAGTATGTTGTGGTAAAGTATAGCTTGTAATACAATTTTTGTATTTTTTAAATTATAGATGGAAACCTTAATTTACTTTTGCAACATCCACGTTCTCCTACTTTTTTTTTTTTCAATATTGCTTTGAAAAACTTGAGAAATCTGAATACTGCTCCTTTACAGACTGACACCTGGCTCTGCTCTTCAAATAATGCTAGTTTTCAGACCATGACTTGTACAATGAATTTGGAGGATTCATGTGTTGTCCTGGTTCCCAAGAAGTTATCCTACAGAAATCACTCTCACCCAAAGGTCAATTCGGTAATGTTATTGCATACGGTGTCACACAAGTATTTTGTAATACATTTTTCAAGCAATAATTAAAAAGCCAATTCAATGAATCATAATATCAAATGTGCAGTAAATATCAAAAGATCTGTACATAGGTGTGGTAAATATTGCACACAAATCGCAACGTAACTGTAAAGTAAATTCAGTTAAAAAAAAAAAAAGTTATTTTTCACATGGTATAGGCACTTAATATTTTAGAAAAAAGAAAAAAATAAAGAGAACTCTGCACTTGCCAGTTAGTGAAAAGAAAACAATGTTTCGATATGAGACAGCATAAAATGTAATGCCCTCAGCTCAAGAATGTAAAAAAAGTTGTAACATTGCACCAGAGAGAGTTCATTCTGTGAATGAAAGCATGGTATAAATGTTTTCATAGTTTCACAATGATTCTGTGTGCCTTCATTTACAGTCTCCCTCTGGGAGCCAGAAGACAGTAAGGATCACTGTAGTAGCAGTGCTTGCTCCACAGGGCCAGATACGAAATATGTTTAATATTGGGCCAAGCTGGACTAATGCAAATATGCAAAAAAATAAATAAATAAATAAAAATGCATTCAATAAATAGGGCATGTTTTTAGTGAAATAATAATATAATATATATAAAAATCAGCATGAGTTCAAAATTGTCCAAAACGAATGGAAAATAAAAGTCCACAGTCCCAAATTTGTAGTAATTTAAAGTAATTTTAAACAAAATGCAAACTGATCCACCATAAAGAAACCACACCTCTGTCTACCTTCACCATACGTTTCATAAACACACATACCAAAATGTTTTGACTCTTTTTTCCAGAAGTCAAAATATGCTTGCATAGATGAGATTCCACTCAGCACCATGTATTCATCCTCCTGTCTGGACTTCCTGTTATTCAGAATGCCAAAACTCCACCATATCCATAAAAGAGAATCGGGGCAAGCTACATAGTGTAAAACCGCAAACTTACAATTTTATCAAAAATATCAAAATACCCACAGTAATAAAAACCAATAGTGAATATTTTCTTACACAGCCAGTTCCAGCATTCAGGTGTACCACTTCCGGGTATCGGGATGTGTGATGACGTCACCGACATACGCTCTCCCTACGCGTTTTGTCAAATGACGTTTGGGGGCATGGAGGCCATGTCCAATCATCACGCTTTATATACAGGAAAAAACTGAAGGAAACTGTGAACCTGTTGATTCTTAGGTCGATATGTTAAAAGCAAAAAAAAATGGGCAAGCATAAAGGTTTGCACAACCTTTATGGCCAAGGTTTGTAATGGCTTGGCTAGATAACTGGGTCAGAGCAATTTCAAAACTGCAGCTACTGTTGGATGTTCCTGATCTCCAGTGATCAAGACCTACCAAAAGTGGTCCAAGGAAGAAGAACCAGCAATAGGGTCATTGGTAGCCAAGGCTCAATCATGCACATGGGAAGCAAAGGCTGGTCTGTGTAGTCTGCTCCAATAGAAATGTAGCTGATATTGCTGAAAAATGTAATGCTTGTTCTCATGTCAGAAAACACGGTGCATCACAGTTTGTTGCATAGGGAGCTGCATAGCTGAAGATGGGCCAGGGTGCCTATATTGACCTGTGTCCACAGCCAGAAGTACCAACAACGGGTATGTGAGCATTATAACTAATCCACAATGCACAACACTTAGTTCAAGGTGTTGAAATGGCCTCCAAATTCTTCAGATCTCAATAAAATCAAGCAGCTGTGGGATGTGAAAAACAAGTCAGATCCACGGAGGCCCCAGCTTGCAACTTACAGGACTTAAAGGATCTGTTCTCCATCACCTCAAACTTGGTTGGAGAGCCATTAAGTTAACCAACCTCAAACTCTGTTGGAGAGCTAGGAAGTACACTGATTGTGATAGGAGTCTGCCAATAACGGATTGCTGTGCATTTACTAGCAATATAACAACTATAAGGGCAGCTTTATTTAAATGTTTTTCATAAAATAAATGTTTAGGGTTAGATGAATAATCTAACTTTATGAAGAAATTGATGAGCTAAAGAGTTTGGGAACCCCTGCATTTCTATCAGTAAACTAAATGGTAACGCAGATCTCAGATGCAGAGCAAACCCTGGTTGAACTGCTTTGACATACACTGCTCTGGGCACTGTTACCATCATCACTGGAGCCAAGTGCCTCTATTGTAGTGTTCAGTCACAGAGATAAAAAGAAGACACATGTACCTGCTGAGTAGTCACTGTTAAATCAATTCAGGCATATTTAAATATAAGTTTTCAATTCCTTATATGTCCTTCAAGTCTCGAAAATACTTTACAATTAGATTGGTAAGTACAGTCTGTATCTAGAAGAGGTTATCATTGTGTGAAGGCTCTCACAATAAGACATTCAGTGAAAAGAGCTCTAAAACTGAATACACTAAAAGTCAAGAGGATTATTTAAAATAAAATAATCCATCGTATTAGGTTTTTAGTTAATAATTCTGTTAATAAGTGCTGATAGCTAAAGCTTTGGTTTAGGCAATAAGAGTAATGATAAACTCTTTACATGATCCTATGTGAGACACTTAATCAGTTTATAAATAATTAAGGTTATTAAGCTGCTATTAAAATAATTATATACTTGAAGAGCTACTACATGTTACAGTAACAGCTGCGTCCATCGTGCTGAAGTTTAATTGCACTTTTTTTTTTTTTTATAACTTTCACACTTTTTTACATTTAGAATTCTAATTTTACTCAACATCACACAATACAAAAATTATGTTTATTCATTTTACTTAAGTTAACCTAAGAAATTAACTGAGATTGTTCCACATATCCTCCACAGCGGCATTCACAAAGAAGAATGTCAGTGAATGCAGAGCCAGTCATTATCTATCTGACTACACCAAACAATGAAAGCTACCCTATCAGCACAGGTTTGCATGTGTACAAAAACACAACAGTTGAAAGAAGAGTGAATATAATTACCTTTCCAGTGGCTTGTGTCTTGAAACACCACTGCTTTGCTGCTCTCTAGCTACTGCCCGTGTTCTGCACTTAGGATATGTCGAATATTTGCTCCCTCACCACATACTCTGTTTTCTGCTGCTGTGTTGTGCACCACTACAGGATGTATGTGTTGGCAGAATAAACCATAGTGTGGTAGGTAACCATTGGTAGGGAAAACAAGTATTATGACCCACCTGAAAGGTCGATTATTGGCAGCAGTCAGTAAGCAGAAAAGCAGTGGTGTTTCCAGATAGGGCTGCCAGGAAGTGGAAAATCAATGTTGGTAACCTGATAGATGATGAATGGGAGATACGTAGCACTGCAGACCATGCCTGTATGTTTACTTAACCACCAACAGAGGCTCTCCCAACTTTATATCCTACTTGCATGTACAGTATACCCCCTTAAAACTCTTACAGATTGGAGTGCTCCAGGAACCCATGTGCCGCAGATGTCAGAGAGAACATGGGGACCTCATACATTTGCTATGGCGCTATCCCAAATTGCATTTATTTTGGATGGAAGTAGTAAATATCTTGAATAGTAGTCAAAATACCAATAGACCTGAAATATTGTATTTTAAGCATACTGGATTCTTTAGAGTTGCAAGCACCCACTAAGGAGGTTATTTCAAGGGCCCTATTTCAAGGAAGCAAGCTTATTCTAAACCATTGGAAGTCTGATAACCCACCCACTGTGGGTGAGTGGCTTAAACAATTTGGTAATATCCTCCAACTCGAAGGCTCAATACAGGGGATTCTCACTCAAATTAAAAAAACTCTGGTCAGCTTGGCTGCACATACCAAGTTTGATCTCACTGGTTCTAGTGACAGGCTGGATAGGTATTCTACTATGATCCAATGCTTATGTTACAGTTTTGATAGCTTTTCAAGAGGCTTGTCCAATGTAACCCCATTTGTTTCTTGCTATGTATGTCATATATGCCTAAGCGTTTTACCAGTATGCTGTTGGTTCATGCATGTACTGATCAATTTTGTACTCCAGTATAACGTGATATGCTAAGACTCTTTAACCACTTTCGATGGTGCAGCTGCAGGCATCATCCCAGCATCATTTTTTAGAGCTGACGGTCGTCTCTCTTGTAATAGAAATCAGAGCGGCTCACCAGCAGCTTGATTGCTATTACAAGCAGCTGGAGGGGACAGTTTCCGCAGCTCAGGCTCTCCTGTCTCACCAGGTGACCCAAGTAACCAGCCAGTGCTCCGACTGGCCAGACAGCTGAACAAATCTGGGATCGGCTTTAACCACTTTAAGACTGGGCCTCTTTTTTAGATGTGGTGTTTACAAGTTAAAAACTTTTTTTTGCTAGAAAATTACTTTGAACCCCCAAACATTATACATTCTTTTTTTTTAACACCCTACAGAATAAAATGGCGGTCATTGCAATACTTTCTGTTACACCGTATTTGAGCAGCGGTCTTACAAGCGCACTTTTTTTTTTTTAAATACACTTTTTTGAATTAAAAAATAAGACAACAGTAAAGTTAGCCCAATTTTTTTTTATATTGTGAAAGATAATGTTACGCCGAGTAAATTGATACCCAACATGTCATGCTTCAAAATTGCACCTGCTTGTGGAATGGCAACAAACTTTTACCCTTAAAAATCTCCATAGGCGACATTTAAAAAATTCTACCGGTTGCATGTTTTTCGTTACAGTGGAGGTCTAGGGCTAGAATTATTGCTCTCGCTCTACTAATCACTGTGATACCTCACATGTGTGGTTTGAACACTGTTTTCATATGCGGGCGCTACTCACGTATGTGTTAGCTTCTGCACGGAAGCTCGGCAAGACGGGGCGCGTTTACATTTTTTTTTTTTCTTATTTATTTTACCTTTTATTTTTTATTTTTACACGGTTTAAAAAAAATTGTGTCACTTTATTCCTATTAAAAGGAATGTAAACATCCCTTGTAATAGAAAAAAGACCTCAGATCTCATATTTACACTAAAATGCAATAAAAAAAAATTGTCATTTAAAAAAATTAAAATAATAAAATGGCCCTTAAAGAGCTATGGGCGGAAGTGACGTTTTGACGTCGCTTCCACCCTGCAGTGTCATGGAGATGGGTGGGGGCCATCTTCCCCTTACTCGTCTCCATGCACAGCTAGGGAACGGACCCGATCGCCTCCACCGCTGCTGACGGCTCTGGTAAGCGGTGGAGGGTGCCGGATCACGGCGGGAAGGGGGGCCGATAAAAGTGAATCCACCGCAGAGGCCGCTTTTATCTTGTAGCAGACCGCCGGCCGAACACGGGGATACTGGGGTTATGGCAGCTAGCTGCTGCCATAACAACGATATCCTCCTTCAAAATAGGGACGTACATCGGCGTGCGGCAGTCAGGCAGTGATTAATGGCTATTTGTAATAGTAGTCCAGAAGCAATGACATGACATCACGTCTGGTTTACTTGGAAACCATGTGTGCTATTTTTGGAAAATCTAAACCATTCTGAAAAACCGATCTTGTTGATTTTGAATGCTTTTAAGTGTAGAGGAGGGATCTGGGGTCTTATAGACCCCAGATCTCTCCATAAAGATTACCTGTCACATGCCTATTGCTGTCACAAGGATGTTTACATTGCTTGTGCGAGCAATAAAAGTGATAAAAAAAATGAAAGCAACAGTGTAAAACTAAAAATAAGTAAAATAAATGAATAATGAAACAAAAAAATTAAAGTGTCCCTGTCCTCCTGTGTTTGCGTGCAAAGGTGAATGTGTGCTTTGGTCCCACACTCACGCAAAAAGTTATTATCCCCCACATGTGAGGTAGCAGTAATTCTAGCACTAGACTTCCTCTGTAGGGATGGGCCGAACACCCCCCGGTTCGGTTCGCATCCAGAACATGCGAACAGGCAAAAAATTTGTTCAAACACACGAACACCGTTAAAGTCTATGGGACTTGAACGTGAAAAATCAAAAGTGATAATTTTAAAGGCTAATATGCAAGTTATTGTCATAAAAAGTGTTTGGGGACCTGGGTCCTGCCCCAGGGGATATGTATCAATGCAAAAAAAAAGTTTTAAAAACGCACGTTTTTTCGGGAGCAGTGATTTTAATAATGCTTAAAGTGAAACAATAAAAGTGTAATATCCCTTTAAATTTTGTACCTGGGGGTGTCTATAGTATGCCTGTAAAGTAGCGCATGTTTCCCGTGCTTATAACAGTCCGAGAGCAAAATGACATTTCTAAAGGAAAAAAAAAAGACATGAAAAAGTGCTAGCGCTAGTGCCGGCTATTAATGAATTGTCGGTCCCGACAATACACATAAAAGTCATTAAAAGTCATTGAAAAATGTTTAAAAAATGCGTGGGGGTCCCCCAAAATTCCATTACCAGGCCCTTCGGGTCTGGTATGGATATTAGGTGAACTCCGCGCCAAAATAAAAAAAAAAATGGTGTGGGGTTCCCCCCAAAAATCCATACCAGACCCTTCAGGTCTGGTATGGATTTTAAGGGGAACTCTGCACCAAAATTTAAAAAAAAAATGTCGTGGGGTTCCCCCAAAAATCCACACCAGACCCTTATCCGAGCACACAACCTGGCAGGCAGCAGGAAAAGAGGGGGGATGAGAGAGCACCCCCCTTCCTGAACCGTACCAGGCCACATGCCCTCAACATTGGGAGGGTGCTTTGGGGTAGCTCCCCAAAAGCACCTTGTCCCCATGTTGATGTGGAGAAGGGCCTCATCCCCACAAGCCTTGCCCGGTGGTTGTGGGGGTCTGCGGGCAGGGGGCGTATCGGAATCTGGAAGCCCCCTTTAACAAAGGGGACTCCCAGATCCCACCCCCCCTGTGTGAAATGGAAATGGGGTACATTGTACTCCTACCATTTCACCCAAAAAAGTGACAAAAAAGGTAAAAAAACACACACAGCTTGGCACAAGTCCTTTAAAATAAATAAATAAATAAATTCCAGTGATATAATCCTTCCAGGATCCACGAAAGATACAGCCTCCTCCATAGAAGGCGCCCGGCAGAATGACGTGCGACTCGGATGACAGTTCTTAAATAACCGAGGGCGGGGCACCCGTAACGTGGACGGGTGACCCCACCCCCCTCTGACGCAAGGGGAAATGCCGGGGTTACCCAGTGACATGTACGGGTGACCCCGCCCCCTCTGACGCAAGGGGTATTCTGGGGTTACCCAGTGACATGTACAGGTGACTCCGCCCCCTCTGACGCGACGGGGGTTCTCGTGATGCATCAGAGGGAGCGGGGTCACCCATACATGTCACTGGGTAATCCCGGCATTTTCCCTTGTGTCAGAGGGGGCGGGGTCACCCGTCCACATCACAGATGGCCCCACCCTCAGTTATTTAATAACTGCCATCCAAGTCACGCGTCATTCTGCCGGGCGCCTCCTATGGAGGAGGTTGTATCGTTCGTGGATCGTAGAAGGATTACATCGCTGGAATTTTTTTTTTTTTTATATATAAAAGTGCCAAGCTGTGTGTATGTTTTTTTGTCACTTTTTTGGTGAAATGGTAGGAGTACAACGTACCCCATTACCATTTCACACGGGGGGTGCCGGGATCTGGGAGTCCCCTTTGTTAAAGGGAACTTCCAGATTCCGATAAGCCCCCCGCCCGCAGACTCCACAACCACTGGGCAAGGCTTGTGGGGATGAGACCCTTCTCCCCATCAACATGGGGACAAGGTGCTTTGGGGGGCTACCCCAAAGCACCCTCCCAATGTTGAGGGCATGTGGCCTGGTACGGTTTGGGGGGGCGCTCTCTCATTCCCCCCACTTTTCCTGCGACCTGCCAGGTTGTGTGCTCAGATAAGGGTCTGGTGTGGATTTTTGGGGGAACCCCACGCCATTTTTTTTAATTCTGGTGTGGAGTTCCCCTTAATATTCATACCAGACCTGAAGGGCCTGGTAATGGAATTTTGGGGACCCCCACGCATTTTTTTTTTAAATTTTTCAATGACTTTCAATGACTTTTATGTATATTGTCGGGACCGACAATTCATTAATAGCCGTCACTAGCGCTAGCACTTTTAAATTACTTTTTTTTCCTTTAGAAATGTCATTTTGCTCTCGGACTGTTACAAACACAGGACACATGTGCTACTTTACAGGTATACTATAGACACCCCTCAGGAACGAAATTTAAAGGAATATTTCACTTTCATTGTTTCAGTTTAAGCATTATTTAAATCACTGCTCCCTAAAAAACGGCAGTTTTTAAAACTTTTTTTGCATTGATAAATGGACCCAGGTCCCCAAACACTTTTTATGACAATAACTTGCATATTAGCCTTTAAAATTAGCACTTTTGATTTCTCCCATAGACTTTTAAAGGGTGTTCCGCGGCTTTCGAACACCCCAAATTGTTTGTTATTTAGCAAACGGGCGAACAGCCAATGTTCGAGTCCAACTCATGTTCGACTCGAACAGACAGCCCAACCCTACTCCTCTGTAAATCTTAAGAGATAACCTGTAAAAGGTTTCTGGAAAGGACAGACACATAATATTGTTTTTTGTTTCTGCATTTGCATAGTTTTTTTTTGGGCTCGTTTGAGCTCCTGTGAAATGTTTACCATTAAATCTCATTTTATTAAAGCTCACAGCAAACAATATTACCTGTAATCAATATACATTGTGTGATGCAATGATGCAGCATCTAGATTTTTGTGCGCTTCTAGTCATGCCAAAAGTTGGGTTGTGTGAGTAACAGGCGTTCGTTATACTTACAGTCTTTTTTTGTCGTAAGATTTTTTTTGTCGTAAGATTTTTTTTGTTTACAAACGTTTTTTTTTTAAAAGATCAATAGACATACAAAAAAGAATTCTAAAAAGGAAAATTTTGGGACTTTAAATGAGGCTAGCACCAAAGGGATGCTCGCCTCCATCCCGGTCATTGTTTAAAAAAAGGGAGAGAGAAGTGGGACTTTAAATGAAGCACACAGCAGCACAACGCAGGTCAAGTAACCAAAATTCATTTATTTGGTATAATCCATGGTATGTAAAAAACATTATGGTCATCCAACCTCTAAAATGCTGTGGGTATCAAGCCTCTATATAATAAACCATGGATTGATTGTACATAAAATACACATAAATTGCACAATAAGTAATGATCCATTGTCACACAGAGAGCAAAGATAACAATCAATATGCATGTGTACATTTGTTACTATGATAAGAGACCCACATGAAACACCGCAGCTAACGGAGGCGAGCAAATGCAGACAGATCAGCAATGTCAAAAACACTGCCCAGGGATCGCAGATGCAGACCCAGCAGGACACATCAACCAAACAACAGTATGAAGGGTTGATTGTGGAACCACTGATAGGCAAATAAAATGCATACATACATAGTAGGTAAAAGCTTAGACAAAATTCTGTGTAAAAGGGGAGTTGTTGAGAGGAAAGTTCTGTTAGACCTGGATGTAACGTGGTGCGATATACAAGAAGAGATCACTGAAACTTGTTAGACGTGGAACAGGAAGAGAAAAGGAACAAAAAATTGATAAACTTGGTAGCACTTTCATAGCATATCTGTCATTTCAACATCTGGAGTAAAAATAATTTTCAAACTGGGAAGTTCCAGTGTTCCCATTTCCTGTAAAAAGGTGCATCGTATCATACAGCGTGTGATGTATTCGTTCAGATAATTTGATCATCTCCATCCTGGCCAAAACTTGTGACCAGGATACAGAAGAGGAGCCCCAATTCAGGGCTGTTACTCAGTGAATGGCCACGTATATAAAGTGTGAATCAATTTCTGACATGGAGCGGGAACATCAGGGATAGAAGTGAAAAAGATGCACATCTGCACTGTCAGCGTAAGGAGGTGACCAGCTATTGTGGAAGCTCTAGTACCTGCCTGTTGACAAATGGGCTGAAGGTATTTACAGCTCCAAAAAATATGGAGCAAAGAGCCTGTTTCGGGACAGCTATGAAAGCAATGGGGAGATACAGCCGGAAATATAGTGTGAAGCTTGGCAGGGGTCAAATACCATCTGGTATGAAGTTTAATTGCAGTTTCATGGCTAGACAAGGATCTCGTGTTTTTATACATATTTTCCAGCATCTCTTCCCATTCCGGAGGTGAAAAAAAGAGAGCTACCTTAGTTTCCCAGCTTGTCATTGGTTTAGTCTTCTGGTCAAGGTAGGCCTCGTTAATGTACCTATATATGCGTGAGATTACTACTCTAACCCTAGAGGTGTGTTCGCAAATAAGTTCAAATTGGGTGCTACGAATACGGGACGATAATGTACTTCTGTTTTGATAAAAGTGCCGAATTTGGAGATATCTTAAATGTTCAGAGGAAGGTAAATTGTGGTGTGTCCTGAGTTGGGCAAAAGATTTAAATTGTGAGCCAGACTTAAGAGATGCAAAGGTTGTTAGACCATTGGAGCTTCATCTAAGAACACTGCCTCTCTGTTGAAAAGCCGAGGTGAAATCGGGGTCTCCTATAAATGAATATAAATGAATATAATATGGTTGAGGGGATCTATATTACACACCTGTATAGATTTGGCTCACAGTAGACCTGGGAGGTGGTATGGAAATACAGCATGCGTTTCAAATTGGATGTCCAATATCGGAGCATGCCATTGGGCAGTCTGGGTGAGTCTGGCCGCCAGATAATATCGCCATAAATTTGGGAGGCCTAAACCTCCAAGAGGTTGGGGCCTGTGTAGCAGTGATTTGTTAAATCTAGTGTGTTTTGAATGACATATAAATGTATTAATATGCCTTTGGAGTGATTCAATATAAGATTTAGAGACATAAACGGGTAAGGTCCTAAAAAAAAAAAAAAAAAAAAGAGTATTTTAGGCAAGATCGCCATTTTAATGGCCGTTACTCTGCCCAAGAAGGAGATGCGGTACGTTGTCCAAGTTTTCAGTAGGGTCTTTACATGAGCAACTATTGGGTGGTAATTGAGAAGAAAAAGATCTGAAAATGAGGGTGGGAGTTACATACCTAAATAACTAAATGAGTGAGTGCCCCATGTGAAAGCAAAGTGCTGTTGCAAGGTAGTGGCCAAATCATCGGATATATTGAAAGGCATAACAGTGCATTTGGATAAATTTACTTCCAAGCCTAAAAAAAAGATTGGAAAGGGTCTAACAGTGATGTTAAATTTGGAACTGTAATTAGGGGGTTCGTCAAAAATAGGAAAACATCATCGACATATATGCTCAGTTTATTTTCTGCAGGTCCCCTACTATAATCCTTGATGTCCAAATTGTTTGCAATGGCTCTATACAAAGGTTCTTGTAACAAGCCCCTTGCTCGCTCAGTTCCACTCTCCCGACACTCCTCTGCAGCTATTGAATCAGATTGCAACGTCTGATGGTTTGGTCATCCGATGCTCCGGCACTAGAACTACAGCTCTGTGCCATTCTAGTCCAGTTGTGTAGCTCAGAACAAACACCAGGCAGGCTGTATGTAAGTTCAACCAGGAATCTGTCTTTATTGACAAAATACAGGCTTTTATACACTAAAAGTGGAGGTGCAGACCTCCGGCTCATATTACTCTAACAATACAGCTGTAACCTAATTAACCTAATTAACATGAGCTAATGAACTAATCCCTTTAGACAGCCTAGATGACTCAGACATGACTTTTAGGCCAGACTGGCCGTCTTGTAGTTCAGAAAATCCAATCAACATTATCACAATCAACATAGACTCTTCTTCACACAATAGCAGAGTTAATTAACACAAACAACAATGGGGATCTAATGACTCTTAGATCCCATACTATAGACTTATTTACAATACACATTTTGGCAGACAACAGACAGACAGGTGCTGGAATTTACATCAGCATCTCCTAACAGTATCTGTCCCAGCATTATGAATCAGCCACTATTCCAATATGGCAAATCCAGTGTCCCCAGAGTCTGTGTGTCCTGGGGGACCAGGACCCGAATCCACAGTAATACCACCTCAAGGGCCCCCAGGCATACAGCTCACAAAGAGCACCGTTCCCCCAAATGCAAGGGCCCCTGATCGTTTGGCAAGAGGCTAGCATACAGTCTCCTCCAAAAGTCTCTCTCCCGGCTAGGTCTGTCACATTTCTCCCCTTTCGGCAGGAGACTAACACAGGAGGAGACCCCAGACGGGTTGACTCCAAAGTTAGTCAGTAGTTCCAGTCCTCTAATGCCTGTACCCACACAGTACCCCAAACAAATTGTTCCAAACAAAATATTACTCACCCAGCCAACCTCTGCCTCTCTCAGAGAACATATCTGCCGCTGGGGAGAGGCCTGGACTGGCCCTTCTCCCTGGAGTCCTTTCTGCTGCTGGAGAGAAGACAGGGTGTCTGGGCTCACTCCGTCATGCTGTTGGGGATCTGGGCCGACTGCCCAGCATCCCTGGGGTATACAGGTGGAGACTGAAGTCCCATACACCTTCACAGGACATCCATCCTCTGTTAGTTGAGGGCAGAGTCCAGCAGTACTCGGCCCTGTTGCCAGCCCTTCTGCTGGAAACCCCACACCATCTGCTCCGGCTAACTGTTGGGGAGGGACGACGAACACCTCCTCTCCCTTCTCCCCCTGTATCCTGATCTGCTGCTGGGAAGTGACCACCTCCTTTTCACCCTGAGCCTCCGGAACCGCCGCAGGTGTAGGGCAGAGATCTTGGACCCTCTGTCCGGCTGCCAGCGCTTCAGCTGGGGAAGTTCCTTGTAACTTCACAGATACTTCTGTTGGTGCTGGGCAGAGCATAGTGAAGTTTGGCCCTAATAACAGCTCCTCTTCTGCTGGAGGCTCACCAGGTTGTTCTTCCTCAGCAGAAAAGTCTATCAAATCCCCTGTCTCTGCAACTGGTGTCTGGGGATAAAGGTTCACCATCTCCTCTCCGTGGAACCCAGAAGATGCTATCAGTGCTGGGCAGAGGTTAGCAGAGCTCTGCCCTGTTGTCAGCACTTCAGGTTTGGGAACGGCAATCTTCAGATTTTCCGCTGCCGATTCTCTGGCATTCTGCTGGACAGGCACATTCCTCCATCCAAGATCATCCAATGCAGAAACAGGTTCAGCAAGGTCAGTCAGCACTTGCTGCATCCGCCATAAGACCTCCCCCTCCATAGCTGCGGGTGCAGGTTGGCAAAGCACATCGTTACTCTGCCACATTGTCAACTCTTCAGCCAGGATTTCAGAGTTGTCAACTGGTATTTCATGATAGTCCCAGGCAAAGGGAGCACCACCCTGCTGCTGAGCAGAGTCCAACAGCTGTTTGTAGGCGATCTCCAACTCCCATTCCTGAACGGCCAGAAACTCCAAATCTTCCAGTGCCCAGTGCACTTCTGAGACATTCAGTCTCTGCTCTCTATGCTCCATTATTTCCTCCAAACGCCACTCCCGATCACTTCCAAAGTCAGGGTCCCTGGACAGCCTCCAGTATAACAATCCCAGGCCATCGTAGTCAAAGCCTTCCGTGGGGCTGTCATCCGCTGTCCATGGGCACACTTGGGCTACATACCACTGGAGAGCTCTGTAGCTCTCGTCCAACCGCATTTCTGCCCAGATCAGCCTGCTTAACTCTGCTGTCCACTTCTGGTTCGGCTGTTCCCCCAAAAACAGCATTCGCACTTCATACTGCGACCAATACCTCACATGGATGGAGGGGAGAACTTTTCCCTGGTGTCGCTGCTCACGGGCTAGCGCTTCCTTCCAGAGTTCACAGCGGATAGAATCAAACCATCCTAGCAGGACCTGCTCTGATACTGGTCCTCTGTGCTGTATCTCCTCTCACAACCTCCTTCTGAATTCCTCATCCATGGTGGCTGGTATTTCTCCTCTCCTGCTATCCTGCTACCTTGGATCCAGGTGATGGTTTGGATGTGTTCACGGCAAGGAAGCACGATCCTACCATTCCCTCCATGGCTCTCAAGTAAGTCTTTCAGTGTGGCTCTCCTGCAGGCTGGTTTGGAGTGTCCCAGTAACTGGAGAGCAAATCCCACTGCTGCCACCAATGTAACGAGGCCCTTGCTCACTCGGTTCCACTCTCCCGACACTCCTCTGCAGCTATTGAATCAGATTGCAACGTCTGATGGTTCGGTCATCCGATGCTCCGGGACTAGAACTACAGCTCTGTGCCATTCTAGTCCAGTTGTGTAGCTCAGAACAAACACCAGGCAGGCTGTATGTAAGTTCAACCAGGAATCTGTCTTTATTGACAAAATACAGGCTTTTATACACTAAATGTGGAGGTGCAGACCTCCGGCTCATATTTCTCTAACAATACAGCTGTAACCTAATTAACCTAATTAACATGAGCTAATTAACTAATCCCTTCAAACAGCCTAGATGACTCAGACATGACTTTTAGGCCAGACTGGCCGTCTTGTAGTTCAGAAAATCCAATCAACATTATCACAATCAACATAGACTCTTCTTCACACAATAGCAGAGTTAATTAACACAAACAACAATGGGGATCTAATGACTCTTAGATCCCATACTATAGACTATACTATATTTACAATACACATTTTAGCAGACAACAGACAGGTGCTGGAATTTACATCAGCATCTCCTAACAGTATCTGTCCCCGCATTATGAATCAGCCACTATTCCAATATGGCAAATCCAGTGTCCCCAGAGTCTGTGTGTCCTGGGGGACCAGGACCCGAATCCACAGTAATACCACCTCAAGGATCCCCAGGCATACAGCTCACAAAGAGCACCATTCCCCCAAATGCAAGGGCCCCCGATCGATCGGCAAGAGGCTAGCATACAGTCCCCTCCAAAAGTCTCTCTCCCGGCTAGGTCTGTCACAGTTCTATTGCCAAGGCAAATAGAAGAGGGGATAGGGGGCAGCCCTGTCTCGTACCTCTCTGAAGTGGGAAAAATTGCCACTTTCCCAGTAATTTGACATGTGTTTAAAGCGGAAGTAAACTCATCCATAAAACAGCTTCATTTCCGGCACGTGCCGGAAATGTAACACTCCCATTGGTTGTGCTCTCAACCAAACTGTCAAACCATCCAATGGCTGGTGTCATAACTGATCACATGTGCAGCATCATGGCAGTTTTAGATTAAACAGAGGCAAAGATGGCAGCTTCCTTGGCTGAAAACGATAGGAGGGTTTACTTTAAGGGGCTTGATAAAGTGCATGAAAATCTTTTATAAAAGCTCCCGTGATACCAAGTTTCAGCAGTAAGTGATCTAGGTATGACCAGCTCACGCTGTCAAATGCCTTGTGTATACTAAGGCTAAGAAGCATTACCTGGGTGGAGTGCAGATTAGCAGCCTGGATAATGTTTGTCACCAAATGTATGTTATCGGTGATCTGTCTGCCTGGTATAAAACCAGTCTGGTTTGGAGAGATAATCACCGAGGCCAGTCTGTCTGCCAGCAACTAACCAAATGTTTTTAAATCTTTATTGATTACTGAGATCGGATGGAAATTTTGGGGGGATAGAATGATCTTTGTGTGGTTTCTAGTTGCTGATCAGATAGAGTGGGTAGAGCTAAATCTGCAATCCATGCTTGGGAGGTTGGGTCAGAGGCCCCTGCTGGCTTGGAAAATAGTTTTGGTACTACGGGCCTGACGTGGCCTCCACTCCTCCAATGCTGCCTTGATTGCCAGAAGCTCCCTTTCTCCCACGTCATAATTCCTTTCTGGTTGGGTAAGTTTCCAAAGAATGCGACTGGATGGATCACATCCTTGGGGCCCTGTCACTGCAACTTCTAAGATGTAGGATAGGGCGGAATCCGGATGACTTAGAACAGGATCAGTGATAAATCGTTCCTTCAAGGTTTTGAATGCAGTTTGTACTTCAGCAGACCAGTGAAAATGGATGCCTTGTTTGGAAATTTGGGTGATAGAGGAAATAATAGCTGATGAATTTACAAAATAAATTGGCGAAGCCTACAAAGCGTTGGATTCCTTTTTTATCGGTGGGAGCTGGCCAACCCAAGATTGCAGATACTTTTTGGGGATCCATCCTGATTCCCTCAGTGGAGATAATTAACCCAAGGAATTGAATGCTCTGCTGTTCAAAGTCACGCTTCTAAGCTTTGGCGTAGAGACCATGCTGGAGGAGTCGGAGAAGTACACTCTTGACATGCCCTCGGTGTATCTCTAATGAGATGGAAAATATCAAAATGTCATCCAAGTATACCACAAAAAAGATATCAAGAAAGTCTCTGAAGATATCATTGGCAAAGTGTTGAAAAGTGGCTGGTGCGTTGCATAGGCCGAATGGCATGACTAGATACTCATAGTGACCAAAGCGGGTACGAAAGGCAGTCTTCCACTCATCGTCTTCCCTGATCCGGACTAGGTTATAGGCTTCTCGTAAGCCAAGTTTGGTAAATATCTTGGCAGACTTGAGTCTCTGAAAGAGTTCAGGAACTAAGGGCAGGGGGTAGCGGTTCTTTACTGTGATCTTATTTATATCAATAATCCATACATGGCCTCAGGGACTGGTCCCTTTTCTCCACAAAAAGTATACCTGCTCCTGCCGGTGAAGTTGAGGGGTGAATGAACCCTTTCCATAGGTTCTCTTCAATATAGTCCTTCAGAACCTCTAACTCATGCTCAGACAGGGGAAAGATACGTCTGAAGGGAATTTTTGCCCCCGGAAGAAGTTCAGTGGGACAGTCATATGGTCTGTGCGGAGTAAGGGTATCTGCGCTCCATTTACTGAACGCATCCAGGAATTCATGGTAGCATTTGAGGACTACCTGACACAGTTCGGCATGCAATTCCAAGCATAGGAGCAGGGAAATGGTAAATCCCATCTTTGTAGCCTCTAGAGAAAATGTCCTTGGTTGAAGAGCAAAGTCGAGCTGACAGGCATTGCAAAAGGCTCTAAACTTGCTTCGGTCACCAGAGAACCTCTCGTGGGCTGGAACTTGAGGTTCGGGGTGGCATCATTACTGGAGAGCTGGCAGAGACCCCAGTGGATGTAGCAGGCACAGATGTAGTGGAGGAAGCAGCAGAAGTCGCAGCAGGTGTAGTCAGTGCCTGAACGTGGCCCTCCAGCTGAGTATAGCCTTCCTGCAGGTATGTCACTGCCTGGGAGAGTGAAGTAAGATGCTGGCAGATTTCTTTCAAGGGAGAGGATCCTCCTGCAGGCTCAGTCATGGCTGTTTGGTACTGTTACGTACCTGGTTTTGTGAGCCTGACGTGTAGAGGAGAGCCTCTTGTATCACACCGGCTTGTGGGCCACTGAGGCTGAGACAGCAGCCACAGAAGCACGGTGACGTAGGAGTGCTTAGGATCAGTCCAGTATTCTGTATGGCTTGTTGTCCATGGCTGAATATGCAGCAGGCAGACCGGTAAAGGCTAAGCAGACCAGAACTGTGGCAGGCTGAGATCGCAGCAGGAGCAGGAACCAGATGCAATTCGCAGAGCAGAGCCGTAGCAGGCTGGAAGAGCAGATGCAGGGTCAGGCAGCCCAGGTTGGTAACGTTCAGGCAGATGAGCAGAGCAGCAGGCAGAAGTCCACAACAAGCCGGGGTCAAGGTATCAAGCAGACAGCATTAGTGGGAACAAGCCGATCAAGATCAGAGGTCAGCACAGATAACAGATCAGAACAAACAGAAGCTGCAGACCAAAAAGCAAGGAGTCTTGGTAAACTAACTTTAAATAGCCCCTTTGGCGCCAACGCTGGTGACAGGCGCACGTGTGCGTGCGTCCCCTGACGCACCGTGAATGTGCATGCCTGCCGTGCAATTCCTGCTGCATGGTTATGCCTTTCCTGACAGAGATCTGTGGAACCTAGTGGTTGTGAAAAGAGAAAAAGTCCTCTACAGGGATCTATGGGATACCCAGTAAATCAAGTGAACGGCACAACTGTGCAAAGCCGACTGCATCATGAAATAAGAACTGGTTCAGGTGTTTCTGGAGTGGCCAAGGGGCGGTAAAGCCTGGCACAGGCTTGTCAGGCTGGGAGGTCTGAAAATGCTTGGCGCCATCTTCTTCAGTCTCGACGAGGGGAGGGTGTTGCCCAAAGAGGGTTATTTCGAGGAGTCGAGGGCTGGCAGGGAATAGCATCCTATTCCATCAGTCCAAGCTTGACCAAGAGTTGCTTGCCTTCAGTGGTGTTATAGATTGTGTACGTGGTACCGTTGTGTGGCACTGTGAGATTAAAGGGGAAACCCCAACGGTATCTTATATGGGCTACTTGAAGTACTGATGTGACTTCCTTCATCTTGCGTCTGCGGTCTAGATTAGCTTGGGAAATATCGGGGTAGATCTGGATTTTAACTCCATCAAATTCAATGTGATTGGTGTTCCTCGAGGCCCTTAAGATTTCCTTCTTAGCCAAATAATCTTTCAAGCAGAGTATCACATCACGTGGGGGTTTATCCACTGGGGGTTTTGTGCATAGCGCCCTGTGCAGCCTATCACATGCAAAGGCTTTAGTGGGGGCATCTGGTAGAAGGGATTGGAACTACCTGGAGGTGGCTGACACCAGACCTGTGACCGACTCAGGGATACCTCTCAGCCTCAGGTTGTTCCTGCAATTGCGATTATCCAAGTCCTCGACTTGGGTCTGCATGAAGGAATAGCTTTCTGCTAGGGATTCAAAATCCTTGCGGAGATCTGTATGAGCAAGGGCTAGCTCATCATGCTTTGTTTCTAACAGATCTGTGCGGGCGCCCAACGCTGCGATTTCCTGTGACAGCATGCTAGTGGTTTTGTGTAATTCAGACTAGAACTTCTCAGCCAGTCTATCATACATTGCTGACAGGCTATCTTCCAGATCCGATTTAGTGAGCTGGGTGGAGTACTCATGGTTTTCTGATTGCTGGCTGGAGGCAGTAGGACAGGAAGCCGGAGACTCAGCGCCACGCTGGGTCCGGGCACCACCTTTGGCCATTCTGGCCTGCTCTGAGGCCCGTAGAAGATAGGTGGTGAGGGATCGTTGCGGCTTGCTTTTCCATTTGGATTCCTTGCTGGATGACATGCACCTTGTAGTCCCACAGGTGTGCAAGAGGTTTTGAGCAAAAAAGAGTGGCTGTATAGCCCTGTGGGAGTCTTCCTAATCCTGCTGTCTGCCAGAGCTCTCACAGGAAGCGTCTGTCTTCCATCGTGCTGCGTATGTGCCCCTAGAGTAAGATGTTTTTCTTAGTCACAATTCTTGATGCAACCCACTCCCCCAAAATAAAATGTTAAATTTAAATATTGTAAATTTACATTTAGATCCTAAATAAATGAAATAAAATGAAAGCCCATCTAAAGCATCTTTTTTCTCATTCATTCATTCTTAATGTAAATAAGCATGTTAAATGTCTTAAATAAAATATTTTTTTTTTTAAGAAAATGTCTTTCTTTAAAGATAAATAAATCTGAGAAGTTGGATTTCTACTGCATCCTGGTAGACAAAGCTGGAAATGTAGTGTGGGGACTGAGCAGTGCTTTTTCAATATAAAGGGCTGTGGGCAGAGCTAGGCATTGGTATTTACTGAATCAATGGTGATAACTAAGGATGAGCTGAATATACAGTGGGCCAAAAAAGTATTTAGTTCGCCAGAATTGTGCAAGTTCTCCCACTTAAAAAGATGAGAGAGGCCTGTAATTGTCATCATAGGTATACCTCAACTATGAGATACAAAATGTGGAAACAAATCCAGACAATCACATTGTCTGATTTTTGAAAGAATTTATTTGCAAATTATGGTGGAAAATACGTATTTGGTCACCTACAAACAAGCAAGATTTCTGGCTCTCACAGACCTGTATCTTCTTCTTTAAGAGGCTCCTCTGTCCTCCACTCATTACCTGTATTAATGGCACCTGTTTGAACTTGTTATCAGTATAAAAGACACCTGTCCACAACCTCAAACAGCCACACTCCAACTCCACTATGGTGAAGACCAAAAAGCTGTTGAAGGACACCAGAAACAAAATTGTAGACCTGCACCAGGCTGGGAAGACTGAATCTGCAATAGGCAAGCAGCTTGGTGTGAAGAAATCAACTGTGGGAGCAATAATTAGAAAATGAAAGATATACAAGACCACTGATAATCTACCTCAATCTGGGGCTCCACGCAAGATCATACCCGTGGGGTCAAAATGATCACAAGAACGGTGAGCAAAAATCCCAGAACCACACAGGGGGACCTAGTGAATGACCTGTAGAGAGCTGGGACCAACGTAACAAAGGCTACCATCAGTAACACACTACACCACCAGGGACTCAGATCCTGCAGTGCCAGACATTAAGATGCTTAAGCCAGTACATGTCCGGGCCCATCTGAGGTTTGCTAGAGAGCATTTGGATGATCCAGAAGAGGATTTGGAGAATGTCATATGGTCAGATGAAACCAAAGTAGAACTGTCTGGTAGAAACACAACTCGTCGTGTGTGGACTAGAGAGAATGCTGAGTTGCAACCAAAGAACACCGTACCTACTGTGAAGCATGAGGGTGGCAACATCATGCTTTGGGGCTGTTTCTCTGCAAAGGGAACAGGACGACTTATCCATGTACATGAAAGAATGAATGGGGCAATGTATCGTGAGATTTTGAGTGCAAACCTCCTCCCATCAGCAAGGGCATTGAAGATGAAACGTGGCTGGGTCTTTCAGCATGATAATAATCCCAAACACACCGCCCGGGCAATGAAGTGGCTTCGTAAGAAGCATTTAAAGGTCCTGGAGTGGCCTAGCCTGTCTCCAGATCTCAACCCCATAGAAAACCTTTGGAGGGAGTTGAAAGTCCGTGTTGCCCAGCGACAGCCCCAAAACATCACTGCTCTAGAGGAGGTCTCCATGGAGGAATGGTCATACCAGCAATATTGTGTGACAACCTAGAAAACATTTGACCTCTGTCATTGCCAACAAAGGATATATAACAAAGTATTGAAAACTTTTTATATTGACCAAATACTTATTTTCCACCATAATTTGCAAATAAATTCTTTCAAAAATCAGACAATGTGATTGTCTGGATTTGTTTCCACATTTTGTCTCTCATAGTTGAGGTATACCTATGATGACAATTACAGGCCTCTCTCGTCTTTTTAATTGGGAGAACTTGCACAATTGGTGGCTGACTAAATACTTTTTTGCCCCAGTGTGTTCAGTTTGGGCAGGCCAGTGGGAGACGAATAATAAGCTGCTCTGGGGGACATATACCAAAGAGAATAAAAGTTTAAACATTTTTTTTTTGTTGTTGCCAGGGAGCAATGATTTTAGTAATGCTTTAACCACTACACACCCAGCCTATAGACAAATGATGGCTGGGTGGTGGCTTTCCCATCCTAACTGGACATCATAAGACATCCTGTCAGGGTGCGTCAATCACAGGGCTGCATAGCGGCGCTATCTGTTACCAGCCATGTCCACGGGACACAGTCGATGACTGAACAGAGTACCGGCTCGCTGCTGGTACCAAGTGATCGATGTGACGAAGCACAGCAGGTCAGATGACAGTGGTAAACAATGGGTGGCTTCCTTCAAGCCATGTAATGTGTACAATTGTGTTGCTAGCTGTGATTGGCTGATTCGATTACATGGTACAGACAGGGCCAATAACAGCCCATCTGTACTGTGTGATTAACTTTGACCAATCACAGCTAATCACAACAAAACAAATTAAATTACTCAGTTTCATGCAGTACAATTCTTGCTTATAGCAATGTAATACACTGTTGTTAGAAAACATTGTGGGTAAAAAAAAAGAAAAAAAAATCCTGATCAGTTCCCCAGAGTAGTACAATGTTACAACGGTAAAATTATTTTGCTCTGGTCACATTGTGTTTAGAAAACAAACAAACAAGAAAACAAACATTGTACCGTTGTACAATGTTACAACGGTAAAATTATTTTGCTCTGGTCACATTGTGTTTAGAAAACAAACAAAAAAATCATAAAAAGAAAAAGAAAAAAAATAAGGAAAAAAAAAGAAAAGAAAAATTATGACATTTTTTTTTTTCCGTACTGTCACCAGTCAGTGTCCCTGATCACCGCTACACCAGTTATATGATTAATGATGAAAATTACAGCTTCAAAAAACCCACCATGCCTCTTACTAAATACCTTGGACTGTCTGCTTTCCAAAAGGGGCCATTTAGAGGATATTTCTACTGTTCTGGCATTTTAGGGCCTCCAGAAATGAAATAAATTTTCAAATATATACAGTGCCATAGTTTGTGGACTCAATAACTCTCACACAGACTAATATACACTGATTTTGGTTATTTTCACCAAAGAAATGTAGCAAAATACATTTTGAACTAAATTTATAAAGAACAATTTTTTTATTTGCAAAATTTTATAACAGAAAAAAAGAAAAACATGTTTTTTTTTTTTTTTTTTAAATGTTCAGTCTTTTTTTGTTTATTTAGCAAGAAATTAAAAAACTCAGTGGTGATTGAATACCACCAAAAGAAAGCTCTATTTGTGTAAACAAAATGATAAAAATATTGTTTGGGTACAGTGTTGCATGAGCGCGCAATTGTCATTCAAAGTGCAAAAGCGCTGAAAGCTGAAAATTGGCCTGGGCAGGAAGAGCGTAAAAGTGCCCTGTATGGAAGTGGTTAAGGTCCTCTTTATCCCCTGAATCATACCAGGCCACATTTCCTCTACATTAGGGGTGCACCCTGGCAAAACACTGCAAAATATCTTGTATACATGTTAATGAGGACAAGTGCCTCTTCCACACAACCCTGGACGTAGTTGTTGAGGGCCTGCGAGCAGGGTCTTATCAGAATCTGGAAGCCCCCTTTACCATAATGTGAATGAGTAAGGCCGACCACACATGAATCAAAATTTGTCCGGTTCAGCAGGGAACAACCATATTTCGATCCATGTATGGGCAAAATGGTCTGTTAAAACCAGCCTGTTGGAAACACTTTCTCTCAGTCAGCACCACCGACTATAGCTGGTGGTGCTGTTGATTGTATTCTGACAGCAGGGAAACAGGTGGGCTGAAAGCAAGAAAATGACTTGTGTATAGCCAGTTTAAGGGGTATATAGTAGTACACGGGGCTTTTTTTCTCAGAGAATAGGTGCAGGAACTCCCCCCTTCTGAGTTCCCCCTTGTCTATGCACCCTACACTCCTCTGAGCACCTGCCCTTGGTTCCACCCCCTACCCACCTCCCAGTACTGCCCCAAGTATCATTTTGTGGTGCTAAATAATTTGTATGGAATTTGCTCTTATCTAATAACAAGAAAAGCAGTAAAACAGATCCCCTGGAGCCAGCAACAATAGAACCCACCCCAGCAACAATATATCCTTCACACAATAATAGACACCCCTAGCAACAATGGACCCCACCCCAGCAACAATAGACCCCCCACACACACACACGCACAGCAACAATGGACCCCACCCCAGCAACAATAGACCCCCCACACACACACACACACAGCAACAATGGACCACCCACAACAAAATACAACCCCCAGCAACAAAAGATCCACCCAGCAACATTAGACCTCCCAGCAGCTACAACAGATCACCCAGCAGCCAGCATCAATAGACCCATCAGCATACAGCAACAACAGACCTCTCCCTCAATAGTAGATTCCTACTAGCAACATAAGACACCCCCCCAGCAACAATAAATCCCCCACACAAAAACAGAACCCCACCAGTGCGTTCCCCCACGTTCCCCCCACGTTCCCCCACGTTCCCGCTGAAAAAAAGCCCTGGTAGTACATACAGTAGTACCCCTACTCATTTACAAAAAAAATGTAAACAGTAAATATTGACATTATGCTTTTTGACAAGTCTATTAAGAAACAATAAAAAGCTCCAAAAAAGTTCCAGTGTATATCCCTCATCAATCATGTCACCCAGTGATACAGATTGAGATCATCCTGATGAGCGATGCCCGACGCTCGCCAAAAGAACAATCACACCGACAAATATGTTCAGTCCTGCAGCTGACTAGCATGAGATTGCATCTCATGGGACCATCCACTAATAGTAAACGAGGGGCAGGTGGGTCTTCCACGTGATGTCATTGACCAAATATGGTCACAACCTTATATGTTGGATGTTATTGCCCAAATATTGCCATGTGGCCATATTTAGTCAGTTATGTCATGCTATCCCCAGCCCTTTGTTTACATGCACGGAGATTCTGTGCCAGTAAATTAATGGGGCTGGGTGATGTCACTGGTAGCTAAGGGCACAGCCGGTTCTGGCATTCACTGCTTCCTTAGCACCTATGGACTCGTAGGAAGCTGTCATAGATGGTATCAGTAGAAATAAAGCTACTAAATATGATGTTTGCCTCTGCCAAACAGACTAGAAGTCTGACATTCAGACAGGTACCTGGACAACCCTAAGCTTATCCCTAGGGCTAACACCAAAGGTGCTAATGCAGCAGCAAGGTTAACAGGGCTGTAGTGATTTAATTGCAGAAGTACATGCCTTGCCTATTAAACGTAGTTCCTATCCTACGGTACAGATATTTACAAAATGTTCCAGGAAATAAGAGAAAAACAGAGGGCCCAGTCTTCCTGGAATGGGCAGCCTTCATAACATATGTGCTTTTATAGATTGATCATAGTTCTACTTTAATAAAATACCTAATAATCATGTTTATAAAATCAATGATAGTTTTCTGTTCTTATGAAATCATTTTCACAAATGCATGTTTATTTGTCCTCAACTTAGGGATTTACTTAGTAAATATTTATGTTTTCTTCAAATTTAATTTAGACAAAACTAAATGATCAGTAAATATGTTTAATAGCACTTGAGGGGACATTATGCTTTATAATGCATTTTTAAATAAAGTGAACGCTATTCTTAAAGTAATCTGCTCAATTAATGCAGCTAAATAAAATCAATTTAGCTTCTTAACAAAAACGGAAAAGAGCTTTGCAGCTTCCAAACAAATACCATGTATTTTTAATTGATTTATTTATTGTGTAATACTACCAAGCTGTTCTGCATTTCTGAAAAGCAACAAGTGTCCTTTTGGTAACCATTAATGTACAAAGCCTTTTCAATTTTACAGTAAGTCATTCAGGACAAAGAACATCTATAAATTAAACTTGACTGCACGGTTTCAGACCGGACCACAATACTTAGGAATGTGAGTTCTGTTAATCTAATTGTGTGTTTGCAATGCCAGCCAGAACAAGTTCAGCTTTGACATTGTATAACATTAGGATTAGATGGTTTGCCCTTAAATATCCTTCACTTTTCAATACTGGTTCTGACATAATAAGTTGCCATATGGATAGTCCTTGTCCTGATTTCAGCTTTATGAGTATTTTTTTAATTCATAATAAAAGCTGATTCAGTTCCTTATGAAAAAAAAAATGAGAAAATGATTCAGAAAGTTTTATAATCAAATTACATCACAAACATGGCCATACAGCACATTGCCTATTTAGGTACAGATACGGTATATGTGCTATTCTAACCTCAGCTCAATTTATTCACCTGTCATACTTTCTTCAAACACCCACTTATACCCAATAACTTCCATTATATGGATGGCAATCCTACTATGAAGAAATGTGAGAAGCTAAGGGTTTTGTTACCCAATGATTGCAGAGAAGGCACAAAGTGATAGACCGACATCATCTAAAAGAGAAAGCAACCATCAGTAACCACGTTTGAGTAACCAGCAAATTTATTAATGGAAAGGACAAGACATGCATATGGAGAAAGGGTGGTGCCAATATTCCAATGTAAAACAAATTTGAGTTTAAGGATTCATGAAACCACATGCCTTTTATCACCGCATTTTTACAGCAATCCGCTGTTCCAGGTGACTTATATTTATTTTACAGATGAATAGAGAAATACTGAAGCCCTACTTTAGGGGAAGTGGCATGTAGCTTTTTACCAGATCTCCTAACTCTGTCATGTGATATTTACATGGAGCTCAATGAACATATATTTTTTATGAGGTTTGTGTGATATTACTTTAGAGAAAATAGCTGAAATGATATTCAAATCCTTCTTCGACCATCCTAGCCTCTTAAGATGAACTTTAATGAGATAGGTAGTGTAAGCTACCATCTTTACTGCACTCACCTCCTTGTTCCCCCTTGTTCTTAGTTATCTTCAGTCCATCATACAGTAGCTCCTGCACATTCCCACCTGTGTCATGTTTCCAGTCAATCTATTACTATTTAAAGGAGTTGTAAACCCTCAGGGGTTTTCACCTTAATGCATTTTATGCATTAAGGTGAAAAACCTTCTGTGGTGCAGCTGCCCCCCAGAGCCCCCCTTTTTCTTACCTGAGCCTGATCGTTCCAGCATCGAGAACAAGCAGAGCAGCTCATGTCAGTGTCCCTGGTCTTCATTGGATAGATTGATAGCAAATAAAATCCAGTGACACGGGAGCCGGGGGAGGGGCTATGTCCTGCTGTCTGTATCAATGGATGCAGCAGCAGGATTTGGGAGCACGCCCGCACGTGTACCCCCATGGAATATGGCTCTCCGTGGGGGCACTCAATGAGGAGGAGGAGCCAGGAGTGCCACCTGGGGACGCTGGAAAAGGAAGATAGGAGCCGCTCTGTGCAAAACCCTTGCACAGAGCAGGTAAGTATAGGCATGTTTATTATTAAAAAAAAAAAAAACAATCCTTTACAATCACTTTAAGTGTGTTTGCATTTGACTCATGCTTGGAATCTATGTATCTGATTTTTGACCAATTACTATGTCCTTAACTCATGGTTTGCGATTCATGTGTCCTGTCTTGTGTGTCCTGCTTCTCAACTCAGTTCGTTGTCAGCTCTGCATGGTGTAACTGCCATTGCACTCCTGCTCTGCTACAGCTCTTTCTATTAACCCTTGGTGTTCTTTTTTTTTTGCCTAGCTTAACTGTGTATTTTAGTTGCACATCCTTATGTGTCAATCTTTGTGTTTGTGGCTGTTTTTTAACCATCAAGGGCCAGCACCCCAACTCTACTATCAGAAGCTCTGGCAGTGTCCAAGCATTCTCGGGTCCCAGTCTCTCACAATAAACCATCACCAAAATATGGCACAATATCCTCTAGTTGCTTGTTCTTTGAGTTTTTTGTTGTGTATCACAATTGCTTAGAGATTTTTTCACCTTCAGCACCTTTACATATTGTTCCTTTGGCTTACAGTTATGAATATGTCTACTCTTGATGTTATTTTAACAGTGTAAAACTTTAAACCCTTGCCCATATAAACATGGAAGAAAATACAAACTGGATCTAGTGTCCCTGGGGGGAGGGACAACGACGACTCAATCAATGCCTATTTTTTATTTGTTTAGTTATGCCACAGTATGTTATACTATTTTACAAAACTCTGGTCCAGCCACATCTTGAGTATGCCACCCAGTTCTAGTCATCAGTCCTCAGGAAGGATGTGCTATAACTGAAGAAAGTCAAGAGAAGGGCATCAAAGCTTATAAGGTGACTGGAGGACCTAATGTCACGGAACGCCCCACACTCCGCTTGAGTGCTTCCGTCATATACCGCTTCCTAAGTTCTGGAACACGAGTCCAATGGATCTGGCTATAGGAACCCCAAGAACTAGACAACACCAGTCTTGGAGTACATCAGAACTGCCTTTTATTTTGAGATTTCACAGACCTTTATACAGCAGGGATGTCTCAAAGCTAACCTAATTAACATGAGCTAATTTACTACAAGATGTACCCAGACCAGATGACAGACTTGTAGGCACCGAGCTCTCTCAATTAACATAAACAACAATGGGTGAAAAGACTCTTAGAGCCACACTAAACACATTATAGCAGAATTGATGACATTAGCATTTAACAGTGCGAGTCACCATTCTAATATGGCATATAAAGGGTTCCAGAGTCTGTGTGTTTTGGGGGGACATGGAGCTGAATCCATAGTAACATCAACCCCAGGGTCCCCAGGTATACAGCTCACAGAGAGCACCATTCCTCCAAATGCTAGGGCCCATAATCGGTGGGCAACAGGCTTGCATACAGTCCTCTCCAACAGCCTCTGTTCTGGCTCTGTCTATGACATTTCTCCCCTTTCGGCAGGAGACTAACACAGGAGGAGACCCCAGACGGGTTGACTCCGAAGTTAGTCCATAGTTCCAGTCCTCTACTGCCTGTACCCACACCGTACCCCAAATAAATTATTCCAAACAGAGTATCACTCACCCAGCCAACCTCTCTGTCATGCTGTTGGGGATCGGGGCCCACTGCCCAGCATCCCTGGGGTATACAGGTGGAGACTGAAGTCCCATCCACCTTCACAGGAAATCCATCCTCTGTTAGTTGAGGGCAGAGTCCAGCAGTCCTCGGCCCTGTTGCCAGCCCTTCTGCTGGAAACTCCACACCATCTGTTCCGGCTAACTGTTGGAGAGGGAAGCCGACTGCCCCGCCTCCCTGGAACTCTGTAGTTGTTGCTGGTGCTGGGCAGAGGTTGGTAGCACTCTGCCCTGTTGCCAGCACTTCTGCGGGGGACTCCGCATCCTCTGCTCCAGCTAACTGTTGGGGCAGGCAGCTGGCTTCCTCCCCTCCCAAACTGTGTAGCTGCCATTGGGGAGGTGAGCCGGCTGCTTCCTTTTCCATTCCCTCATCTGGCTGCTGGGACGACATGTCGATGGTACTGTCTCCCAGGTACACGGATCTTTGCTGGGGAGGAAAGCCCTTTCCAGATGCTGTTCCTTCCTTAGCAAATGGTCCAGATCAGGTTTGAGCTCTGAGACCCCTGCAAGACCGAGCATAGACTCTCTATAGTCTCATGTCCTCAAGGTCAGGTTCCCCCTCATCGCCAATCATAAAAAGATCTGTAAGGTTCTCCCACAGCAATCCAGGGCCGCCAAAGTCATATCCCTCCGGAGAGCATTCTGTTGTCTCCCCTAAATATCCCTCCTCTGCGTGCCATTGCAGAGCCCGATAACGATTGTCCAGCTCTATCTCCTGCTGGACCAACCTGTCCAACTCAGTCACCCATTGCTCCTGGGGCTGCTCTCCCAGGAATGCCATCCGCAATGCCCGTTGGTCACTGGCCCGTTGCTCTTGGGTTGGAAAGCACTTGCCCTGTTTTATACCAGCGAGACGGAGGGCTGCATTCCAGAGCTCCACCCGAATCAGCTGCCTGAGCTCCAGGTATTCA
This sequence comes from Aquarana catesbeiana, assembly GCF_042186555.1. Lineage (NCBI taxonomy): Eukaryota > Metazoa > Chordata > Amphibia > Anura > Ranidae > Aquarana > Aquarana catesbeiana. The sequence goes on from NC_133324.1 coordinate 648,454,504, forward strand.
TCCTCAGACACAGTCCTGGTATACGTTGAAAGGATGATCCGCAGCAGCCCCGGGAATTCTGATGCCAGGCCCATATCTCCGCTGGGGTGACTGAAGTCTGCTATGCTGATCTTGGATCCAGTTGGAGGTTTGGATGTCCCAGACTTCAGACTTCAGGAAGCTTTCCCGCTGCTTGCCACCAATGTCACGGAACGCCCCACACTCCGCTTGAGTGCTTCCGTCATATACCGCTTCCTAAGTTCTGGAACACGAGTCCAATGGATCTGGCTATAGGAACCCCAAGAACTAGACAACACCAGTCTTGGAGTACATCAGAACTGCCTTTTATTTTGAGATTTCACAGACCTTTATACAGCAGGGATGTCTCAAAGCTAACCTAATTAACATGAGCTAATTTACTACAAGATGTACCCAGACCAGATGACAGACTTGTAGGCACCGAGCTCTCTCAATTAACATAAACAACAATGGGTGAAAAGACTCTTAGAGCCACACTAAACACATTATAGCAGAATTGATGACATTAGCATTTAACAGTACGAGTCACCATTCTAATATGGCATATAAAGGGTTCCAGAGTCTGTGTGTTTTGGGGGGACATGGAGCTGAATCCATAGTAACATCAACCCCAGGGTCCCCAGGTATACAGCTCACAGAGAGCACCATTCCTCCAAATGCTAGGGCCCATAATCGGTGGGCAACAGGCTTGCATACAGTCCTCTCCAACAGCCTCTGTTCTGGCTCTGTCTATGACACCTAAGTTATGAGGAACGACTACACACATTAAACCTATTCTCCCTGGAGAAGAGACACTTAGGAAGATGTACAAATATCTAAATGGTGATTCCAGAAAAGGGAGAAAACTATTCAGTCTAAGGTTGCTTACGATGACACATGGTCACCCAAGTTATAAAAAAATTTAATCTTAAACTGCATAAGGGGTTCTTCAGTTGGTGGAGTCTGCAGGGAGTATTGATCATTTTAAAAAAAATAATTTAAAAAAACTAATAATTGAATGCAATATACAGTATCTCACAAAAGTCAGTACACCCCTCACATTTTTGTAAATATTTTATTATATCTTTTCATGTGACAACACTGAAGAAATGACACTTTGCTACAATGTAAAGTAGTGAGTGTACAGCTTGTATAACAGTGTCAATTTGCTGTCCCCTCAAAATAACTCAACACACCGCCATTAATGTCTAAACAGCTGGCAACAAAAGTTTAGCCTGGATTACTGTCACAGTACAGTAACCCATGTCCTTAGTCTGCTAACAGCAAACTGTTTGTGGGCTTCCTTGTGCATCATCTTTAGAAGAGGTTTCCTTCTGTGACGACAGCCATGCAGACCAATTTAATGCAGTGTTCTGCATATGGTCTGAGCACTGACAGGCTGACCCCCCACCCCTTCAATCTCTGCAGCAATGCTGGAAGCACTCATATGTCTATTTCCCAAAGACAACCTCTGGATATGACATTGAGCATGTGCACTCAACTTCTTTGGTCAACCATGGTGAGGCCTGTTCTGAGTGGAACCTGTCCTGTTAAACTGCTGTATGGTCTTGGCCACCATGCTGCAGCTCAGTTACAGGGTCTTGGCAATCTTCTTATAGCCTATGCCATCTTTATGTAGAGCAATAATTCTTTTTTTCAGATCCTCAGAGAGTTTTTTGCCATGAGGTGCCATGCTGAACTTCCAGTTACCAGTTTGAGAGATTGAGAGTGATACACCAAATTTAACATACCTGCTCCCCATTCACACCTGACACAACACAGTCACATGACACTGGGGAGGCAAAATGGCTAATTGGGCCCAATTTGGACATTTTCACTTAGGGGTGTACTCACTTTTGTTGCCAGTGGTTTAGACATTAATGGCTGTGTGTTGAGTTATTTTGAGGGGACAGCAAACTTACACTGTTATACAAGCTGTAAACTCACTACTTTGCATTGTAGCAAAGTGTCATTTCTTCAGTGTTGTCACATGAAAATATACAATAAAATATTTACAAAAATGTGAGGGACGTGCTCACTTTTTTGAGATACTGTACAGGCATATAGGAAATTGTATTGATATAAACACACAGACACACACACAGAGGTTGAACTGGACGGGCTGTTGTCTTTATTCAAACGTACCAGCTTTGTAACTATGATATACAACAATATAAAAATACATGATTACTTTCAGAAAATAGCATACTCCTAAAATAAGTAGAAATTGTGACAGAAATTGTGACAGTGAGGTTCACTGTCACAGTGTGAAAAGGCAGCCAGGAACAGGTTTTGCAGAGAACTGGCACACTGATGGTGCAGGTATGTGCTGAAGTCTTAGGGTCTGGGCTCCACCCTCCCGAAAAGTCTATGTGTGGTTGCAAGGGAGCAGTCAGAGGTGTGCATGTCTGCACGGTGCTGTCTGGGACAGGACAGAGAGAGGCCGGAGCATGAGAGACAGAGCAGCAGGGAGCTGCAAGAAAAAGACAGAGAGCTGACAGAGGTACAGCATTTGTGCACGAGCACTGGGATGTTGTTAGGTGGGCAGAAAAACAGGGGCATGAGGCCTGAGCAACAGTGCTGTTAAAGAAAGCCAGAAGGGCTGAACATTGATGTATTTTGTGTTGATGGTGGAAACCCATGCAAGGGATACTGACTGATGTGAACTTTTTCCTTTGTGTTTAATAAAAGTGGCCAGAATAAGAAAAGGCATATCTGGCGTGGACTGGACATTTGAGTTAAACAACCCCCCAGGTTGTCACAAAATACATTACACAAGAACCGTTGGCTGCCTATACAAAGCTACAATCAATTTAAAATCCAGGACTGAGAAGCTGCATAACAAGAGTTCCAACCACTAAGCCATAATGCTGCTGATCTGCAATCATAAAAATAAAATAACAATATGATAATGGAATATTTAGAGTCAGCATTCCATCACATCCACAGCTCTAAAGAGTACAACATCCCATTTCACATTTCTGAATCACAAAGTATCAGATTTTCTAGATAGATGCACAGAAATTAATTTTCAAATTTCCAAATCAATACTGTCTCTTTAAATACATAATGTTGGTTTGTATTTTACACTTTTTACTGAGCAGCATAATGCTTTGTTAAAAATATATTTAATATGAATTGTTTTAATAATGGATTTTCTAAATGACAGTTATTTAATGGTTAGTAGGCTGATAAAATATGTACAATTATTTTTTTGTTTACAAAAGAAATACAATACTTTTACTCATTGGTGTGGTCATTCTGCAAGCAGATGACAAGTAGCTCAAAGAGCTTTTCTTGTGGTATATGGTTACAACATAATACATTAATCATTCATCGTGACCTTTTCACTACCAGGATATTTGAATGAAGATTAGCATTCAGAAATATATGCAGCTTACCCTTTTCACGGCAGAAGGCACATTGCCTTACAGGTATTCGGTGAAATAAATAGAACTTGTGCCACCCACAGTTCCGCTTAAGTAAAATAGCATGTAGAAGCTACCTATTGCTACATCTGGTAAAATAATAAAATCAACGGTGGCAAAATATTTGCTGACTAACAAGGGTCAACATTAAATCTATACACACATAGGTCACCTATCGTTGGCAGTTTTCCAGCAGTGAAGCATAGGTCAATTCCTTTATAAAATTGTTACCATTCTTTATATGCATTGTGTGGTCAGCAGGACAAACGTTAATCCAAATTATGCTATTTTCTTTTCATAATTTCAGGTTTCTACAACCTCAATTCCAAAAAAGTTGGGACGCTGTGTAAAAGATACATAAAAAAAGAATGAAATGATTTGCAAATCTCAAAAACCCATATTTTATTCACAATAGAAAACATATCAAATGTTTAAACAGAAGATGTAAAATTTTAAGAAAAAAAAGGCAATTTTGAAATTGATGGCAGTAACACACCTCAAAAAAGTTGGAACAGGGCAACAAAAAGCTGGCAACGTAAGTGGTACTACTAAAGAAGAGCCAGAAGAACATTTTGCAATGAATTAGGTAAATTGGCAACAGGTTATTAACATGACTGGGTATAAAAAAGAGCATCTTAGAGAGTCAGAGTGTCTCAGAAGTAAAGCTTGGCGTAGATTCACCTGTGAAAAGCTGCATCTAAAATTGTTGAACAATATCAGAATATTGTTCCTCAAAATAAAGTTGCAAACAATTTAAATATATCATCATCTACAGTACATAATATCATCAAAAAATTCTGAGAATCCAAAGAAATCTCTGTGCCCAAGGAACAAAGCTGGAACACAATATTGAATGCTCATGATCTTCTGGACCTCAGGTAACACTGCATTGAAAACAGTCATGATTCTGTGATGGACATCACAAAGCATGGACTCAGGAATACTTCCAAAAATCACTGTCTGTGAACACAGTTCATAGTGCCATATAAAAATGCAAGTTAAAGCAACATCATACAGAAGCCATATCTGAATATGATCTAGAAATGCAGCCTTCTTCTCTGGGTCAAAACTAATATAAAATGGTCTGTTGCAAAGTGGAAAACTGTTCTGTGGTCAGACAAATTGAAATTTGACATTCTTTTTGGCAACCATGGACACCACATCCTCTTGACTAAAGTATTAAGGGATTTTCCAGCTTGTTATCAGCACTCAAAAGCTTGCATCGCTGATGGTATAGGGGTGCATTAGTGCATATGGAATGAGCTTGCACATCACCATCAATGCTGAAAGATATATCCAGCTTTTAGAGCAGCAGATGCTCCCATCCAGATGACATCTTTTTCCGGGAAGGCCTTGCATACTTCAGCAAGACAATGTCAAACCACAAACTGCAACTCTGACAACAGCATGGCTTTGTAGTGGAAGAGTCCTAGTGCTTAACTGACCTGTCTGCAGTCTAGAACTTTCACCAATTGAAAATATTCGGCACATCTTGAAAGCAAAAATGCAACACAGAAGACCCAAGACTGTTGAGTAGTTAGAATCCTATATCAGGCCACAACATTCCTCTCCCAAAACTCCAGCAACTGGTCTCAGTTCCCAGACATTTACAAAGTGTTGTTAAAAGAAGAGGGGAAGGCTCTGTGGTAAACATGGCCCTGCCCCAACTTTTTTGAGATGTGTTGCTGCCATCAATTTCAAGAGTGCCTTATTTTTCTTAAAATGGTACATTTTCCAGTTTAAACATTTCATATGTTTTTTTATTTTCTATTGTGAATAAACTGGGTATATGAGATTTTCCAAACATTGCCTTCTGTTTTTGTAGATTTACACATCGTCCCAACTTTTTGGGAAAGAATAAAAAACAATTAATGGCGTCCTGTAAAATCAGTGAACAAACATAGTATAAGCTGCCCCTTTAAGAGTGAGCAAGTTACCGAAATCTGCAAACACTATTTAAAGGTTGAGGCACTAGTGATGTTCAGTAAATCATATAAAATGGCAAGCTAGAAAGTGCATATGTGATGAATCCCAACACCAAAATGTGAAGCTCACAAAATAAACTTCTAGTTCTTCACCATGAGTGCTCAATAGATGGGTGGCCACTCACCAGAAAATCATGACCCCTTTTTACGGGAAGATCAAACAGAGCTTCTGGAATACCAATTGATTCCACTGACAGCACAGTTACACTCCACTGGCCCCTCAAGATGAAATTAGGATGGGAAAAATGACTCCACAAGAGACATAGAGGACTGTCTCATAGTGTAGTAATTTTATTAAGGTAAAAATTGACAACAACAAGTGGTAATTACACTCACATGTTACAGTGCCAATCCAGGCACCAGGTGTAATCCACGTGTGCAAGTCGGCTAGTCCATGAAGGATGGCATGTAGTCCACTTCTCTCCTAAGGGCAAAGCCTGAGTGGGATGTAGGATCAGGACCTGGAATGGCGGATCCTCTACTCCGACATATGTTTTGTTGCGTTGGCGTCTTCAGGAAGTGATTTCACACCGCTCCTAGCTTGCTTAGAAGTGAGCAAAACTCCAGAAACTGGTCTCCTCAGTTCCCAGACATTTAAAGTTTTGTTAAAAGAAGAAGGGAAGTGGTAAACATGGCCCTGACCCAACTTTTTTGAGATGTGTTGCTACCATCAATTTCAAGAGTGCCTTATTTTTCTTAAAATGGTACATTTTCCAGTTTAAACATTTCATATGTTTTTTTTATTTTCTATTGTGAATAAACTGGGTTTATGAAATTTTCAAATCATTGCATTCTGTTTTTTGTAGATTTTACACATCGTCCCAACTTTTTGGGAGTTGGGGTTGTATATATCTTATAATTTAAATTGACTAACATTTTTTAGCTGTGCCTAGATAGGAAATAACAGATAAACAATTGTTCATCATGTAATTCATGCTGTGGTATTGTGCGGTATGGCATGACATTGCATGGCATTATGAAAGATAGGAGTCCACAATGTTGCAATATGTACTGCATAAAGCGTACCTGTATTCAAGTCTTAATATCTAAACTGAGTACATTAACTTGAAGTAAACTATGGCCAATTCTCTTTTTTTTTTTTTTTTTTTTTTAAAGAAACCCTGCAAAGTAAAGGCATAATGTACTAGTATGCATCACATAACAGCACATGAAATACTTACCTTAGAATGAAGCCCTGCAGCACCACGCTGTCAGCTCTGACAGATGCTTCCATCTCCACCAGGTCTTCCTTTCGGGTTCGCATCCTCCGACTGTCTGAGTGGCCACATGCGCACAGGAGTCATGGACCGCGGCATGGATCACTGAAGGGACGGCACGGGTATACCGTCCTTTCAGAGCGAATGCGCCGGTGACATCACCGGCTGCATAAAGTGCGAATATCTCCTAAACCGTGAAGGTTTAGGAGATATGTATAGTACCTACAGGTGAGCCTTATTATAGGCTTACCTGTAGGTACAAGCCTGCAGAGTGCGTTTACACTCTCTTTAAATGCTGGCCTGCAAATACACTGAGTTAACTGCAGAGCACCCCAATCCTGGGAATTGCCAAACAGCAAATATTATTATCATCTCATGTAGTTGGTTCTTTACCCTGCCCCCTGTAAGTTCCTTTAAATATTGAGCTCATCCATTACACACACTGACCTATAACAATGTGCAGGAGGTGTGTATGTGTGTGTGTATGGGTTTAGATTAATAGTGCATTTCTGGGGCTCCTGTGGCCATGTTGAGACCAATGACAGAAAACATGGAAGATAAAAGAGGAACCTCCAAGGTTATATTTTCTGTAATATTTCCTTTGCCATTTACAACACAAAAATGGCAGGGGAATCTTAGAGAACTGATTGCATTGCAAAAGACATGGTATAAGAGGGAAGTACTTGGGTTTTGAGAGGACTGCGCTGACTTTTCATTGGAATACAACCTACAGTATACGCTAAAGATTGCACCTAAATGGTAGAGGGTCTGCTATGCTGGGAAAGAGGTTATTGGCAAGGCTGGAAGAATATTTAAACTTGGTTTGTGGTGGAGGAAGAATTAGAATATAATGGGTATTTAAGTCATTCAGGGGTTAGACACTAATGAAAAGTGGGAATGGGAAAAGTTGAGGGGAGGGTAATGGCAGGTGATAAGGATTTTCCCATGTTACAAACAAACAATGTAATTACAGTACTGTTTGCACTACTAAAAAATATATGCAAAAAAACAAGTGCAAAATGTGACAATGAATTAAAGTGTTTGTTTACCAATGCCAGATGTTTGCCACGAAAAATAGGAGAACTAGAAGCTTTGGTGCATGAAGAAAATTTTGGCTTTGTTCTCCACATGATTGGGCTATTATTATTTCTAGGAGGTAAAACAAAATGATAGGGAAGGTGGTTCACCGCTCAGGTAGACTTGCTCCCAGGTGTGTGTTTAGTGGATTCTTCAGAGGAGGGATAAAATCATTTGGGTACAGTTTGGCTGAGTTATTGTCAGTCCAAATATCACAGATCTGAAAACTAAAAAGTGGCCTGGTAATTATGGAGTTTATACAGACAAGTACCAGTACTGAACTGGTTAGATCACAACTTTATCAGATTAGGTGTTCCTATTACATAATTTAAATAAAAATTATATTTAGTCAAAGACTGCACAAACATAAATTAATTCTCTCTGTTCTATTTTAATGTGCAGTATGTAAAGATAATATAAAGATTAAGACTGGAAGAAAAGGCAATGATACAAACCCTATACATTTAAAAAAAAACCTTTTATTTAATTTGGTTTTGCTTTTCTTTATCTATTGTTCGCTGTGTCTCAGTCACTCAGTTTTCTACTATTGACATATCAGAAAGAAACGGGCCAATATTCCCACAGTTTTTATAAAAATGCAGAGTCTTTCTTAAAGTTGTAATTTCTTCTCCAGTAATTGGTTTCTGTGAACAACAAGTGCTCCTTTCAACTGGTACATAGCAATTCTCTTTTTCAAACACTCATTTATTGTCCAACAGAATTAGCTGTGTCCCATGTAATGGAACCATAATTACTTCCTATACTCAGGAAGAGGTACTTCTCTCAAATAGTATATTTGAGTAAAAAAAGACTTAGGAAAGAAGACTAAAAATAAAACAATACATAGAAATGGAAATGGTAGAGAATATTTTCCACTGAAAAGATCCAATTGATCATTGTATTATATAACAATATTAACCAGTTGCCGACCGCCGTACGCCGATGTACGTCGGCACAATAGCACGGGCAGGCATAAGGGCTTACCTGTACGTCCCTGCCTGGCCACGGGCGGACCGAACGGACCCCTCCGGTGCCTGCGATGGTCGGATTCATGTGAGGAGCGATCCGAGGTGAGGGGGAGGCCACTGATTCATGGCCACCCCCTCGCGATCGCTCCTGGCGAATGACAGGCTTCCTCTGCTGCTGTAATGTAAACAGTGGCAGAGGAAGTGATGTCATCGCTCCTTGGGAAGCCTTTTCGTTCTGGCTCCCAAGGAGGGAAGACATCCAAGTAAGTGCACCAAACACAACACTTACAGTAGAACACTCTAGGCACACATTTCACCCCCAAACACCCCCTGATCACTACCCCATCACCCCCCTGTACACCCTGTCACAGTGACACCAATAGCAGTTTTTTTTTTCTGATTATTGCATTGGTGTCATTTGTGACCGTTATAAGTGGTAGGGCAGTTAGTGTTAGGCCCCTTTAGGTCTAGGGCACCCCCTTAACCCCCCCTAATAAAGTTTTAACCCCGTGATCACCCCCCGTCGCCAGTGTCACTAAGCAATCTTTTTTCTGATCACTGTATTAGTGTCACAGGTGACGCTAGTTAGGGAGGTAAATATTTAGGTTCGCCGTCAGCTTTTTATAGCGCCAAGGACCCCCATATACTACCTGGTAAAGGTTTTAACCCCCTGATTGCCCCCTAGTTAACCCTTTCACGAGTGATCACCGTATAACTGTTACAGGTGACGCTGGTTAATTAGTTTGTTTATTACAGTTTCAGGGCACCCGCCGTTTATTACCTAATAAAAGTTTAACCCCCTAATCGTCCAGCGGTGATATAAGTTAAGTTTTAGGGTCAGATAGGGTCTGCATCGCCCCAGGCAGTGTCAGGTTAGTGCCAGTACCGCTAACACCCACGCACGCAGCATACACCTCCCTTAGTGGTATAGTATCTGAACGGATCAATATCTGATCAGATCTATACTAGCGTCCCCAGCAGTTTAGGGTTCCCAAAAACGCAGTGTTAGCGGGATCAGCCCAGATACCTGCTAGCACCAGCGTTTTGCCCCTCCGCCCAGCCCAGCCCACCCAAGTGCAGTATTGATCGATCACTGTCACTTACAAAACACTAAACACATAACTGCAGCATTCGCTGAGTCAGGCCTGATCCCTGCGATCGCTAACAGTTTTTTGGTAGCATTTTGATACAGTCGCTAACAGTCAGGAGCTTTTTTTGCCTGTGAGTCTCACTAGTGTACCACTAAATTTAGAGCCCAAAATGGCAAATCGAAGGTACACTAGTGAAGAGGCCTACACATTTCTGAGCATGACAGATAGTGAAGAGGAAGTCACTCATCTGTCAGATTCAGGTTCAGAATAAGAACCTGTAGACCGCAGTGGCTCCATGACAGATAGCTCTGACAACGGAGTTGTGGTCCCTGCCAAGGTCAGGCGTACCAGACCCCAATCTTCTTCTTCTGCTGTTGAGGTGCAAGAACCGCAGGGCTCTCGTATGGAGCAGGGAAGTACTAGCGCCGCTATTCCTTCTGGTGAACTGGCAAGCACCAGCGGCCTAGTACACCCTGGTCATACATCCAGCACTGCAGTAACACTTGGTGAGTTGGCGAGTTCCATAAGTGCAGTTCAAGCTGGCGAGGTGGCAAGCACAAGTAGTGTCCCGCTGCCACCAAGAAGACAAACACAGGTCCGTCGTGCCCATAATGCCCTTCCTGCTGCATTCGTCAATCCTAATTGGGAACCCACCACTTCTGCAGCACCTGTACTTCCCCCATTCACTGGCCAACCCGGCATTCAGGTGGAAACAGTTGATTTTATGCCACTTGATTTTTATTCGCTGTTTTTCACTGAGGATCTCTATAGATCTATTGTGGACGAAAGCAATTTGTATGCCGGTCAACACATCGCCACTATTCCCCAGTCCTCCCTTGCCAGAGATTGGAGACCAATTACGGTTTCCGAATTTAAGCTCTTTCTGGGCCTTTCCCTCAACATGGGCATAACTAAAAAGAGTGAGTTGCAGTCATATTGGTCCACTGACCCAATTCACCATATACCCTTGTTCTCTGCCTCCATGACCAGGGCACGATACGAGCAGATCTTGCGGTTCATGCACTTCAACAACAATGAACTCTGTCGTCCTTGTAGAGACCCTGGATACAATCGACTCTACAAAATTCGGCCTCTCGTAAACCACTTCAACCAACGTTTTGCAGACTTGTTTACTCCCCATCAAGTTGTCTGCATTGATGAGTCCCTGATTAAGTTTTCTGGCCGCTTGTCATTCAAACAGTACCTTCCCAGCAAGCGTGCCAGATACGGGGTCAAGATGTATAAGCTCTGTGACAGGGCCACAGGCTATACATGTAGTTTTATGGTTTATGAGGGAAAAGATAGCCATGTAGAGCCGACAAACTGCCCTGACTCCATAGGAAGCGCTGGCAAGATTGTGTGGGACTTGGTGTCACCCTTATTCGGAAAGGGGTACCACTTATATGTGGATAATTATTACATGAGCGTGCCACTTTTTAGTCACCTTTTTGATCATCAGATTGGAGCATGTGGCACCGTGCGACCTAATCGCCGGGGCTTGTAGATTCCCGTCTTAGGCTGGGGGAGAGAGCCTGCTTGCAGTGTAAAAATTTGCTCGCTATGAAGTGGAGGGATAATAAGAATGTTTTCGTTCTTACCTCCCTTCATGCAGACATGACGGTCCAAACTACTACGGCGACTGGTGTTGTGGAGAAACCCCTCTGTGTCCACAAATATAACCAAAATATGGGAGGTGTGGACCTCAATGAGCAGTTGTTGGTGCCGTACCTAGTTGCCCGTAAGGCCAGACACTGGTATAAAAAAGTGTCTGTATACTTATTTCAATTGGCTTTGCTGAACGCTCATGTGCTATACAGAGCTTTAGGACGGACTGGATCCTTCCTTAAATTCCAGGAAGAGATCGTCGGAGCCCTTCTGTTTCCAGACGGTGCTCCACCTCACCTTCCCAATCCAAATGCAGTAAGCCGGCTGCATGAGAGGCATTTTCCTTATATCCTCCCACGTACCCCTACCCAACGAGCCCCCAAAAGAAAATGTTGTGTCTGCAGAAAACGCGGATATAGGCGTGACACCCGCTATTATTGTCCCTCCTGTCAGAGGCATAACTAGAACCTTCAGGGCCCCGGTGCAAGAAACAATGATGGGCCCCCCTTCCATCCGAGCTCCAGGCTTCCAATTTTGGGAGGGTATCCATGGACATCCTCCCAAAACCGTGCTTCCCGCATGCCCCTTGGGACATGCATCCAGAGCAATCACAGTGGCCCTTTACCATGTGATGTCAGCTGATCACATGTAAACAGACTTGCCGGTTATCCGCAGCCCTTTCCTCCAGCGCTGTGTCTGTGTGAGGAAAGGACTGACATTAACTGTCAAGAATGTCAGTAAATTGTTTACACTGATAATCAGTGCCCCAATCATCAGTGCCATGTATCAGTGCCCATCAATGCCGCCTATCAGTGCCCATCAATGCCGCCTACAAGTGTTACCTATCAGTGCTCATTAATGCTGCCTATTAGTGCCCATCAAATCTGCCTATCAGCACCACCTATCAGTGCTCATTATTGCAGCGTTCATCCGTGCCATTGGTACTCTTCAATACTGCCCATCAGTGCCCATCAATACTGCCTTAGTTCTGCCTATCAGTGTTCCTCAGTGCCCATCCGTGCAGCCTATGAGTTATGCCTATCAGTGCTCATCAATGCCCATCAATGCCTCCTATCAATGCAGCCCATCAGTGTCCCCTATCAATGCCCCCCTTCAGTGCTCATCAGTGCCCCCTATCAGTGCCTTCTCAGTGCCCCCTATCAGTGCCTTCCTTCAGTGCTCATCAGTAAATCCCATTGGTGCCTCCCATCGGTGCCCCCTATCAGTGCTCATCAGTAAATCCTATCAGTGCCTCCCATCGGTGCCCCCTATCAGTGCCCCCTAGTGCCTTCTCAGTGCCCCCATCAGTGCCTCCTATCATTGCCCACCAGTGCCTCCCATCAGTGCCCCCTATCAGTGCCCCCTAGTGCCTTCTCAGTGCCCCCTATCAGTGCCTCCCTTCAGTGCCCATCAGTAAATCCTATCAGCGCCTCCCATCTGTGTCCCCTATCAGTGCCTCCCATCGGTGTCCCCTATCAGTGCCTCTCATTGGTGTCCCCTATCAGTGCCTCCCCTTCAGTGCTCATCGGTAAATCTTATCAGTGCCCCCTATCAGTGCCCATCAGAGTCCTCTGTCTTCTCAGGACAGCACGGCTCTGAGCGGAGAGCGTGTCTCTCCAGTGGCATCACTAGGGTTGGTGTCACCCGGTGAGGAAAAAATTGGTGTCACCCCCCTCCACCAACTATAGCCCCCCTCAGTACAGACCCCCCTCCACTAACTGCAGACCCCCCTCTCAGTATAGACCCCCCACTAAGTACAGACCCCCCTTTTGAAGTATAGATCCTCCTCACTAAGTACAGACCCCATCCATCAGTATAGCCCCCCTCATTGAAGACCCCCCATCTATCAGTATAGTCCCCCTCTATCAGCATAGACCCCCATCTATCTGTGTAGACCCCCTTAATGCAGACCCTCATCTATCAGTATAGACCCCCCTCTATCACTATAGACACCAGTGTAGACCCCCCTCCATCAGTGCAGACCTCCCCTCCCTCATTGCAGACCCCCCTCCATCAGTTCACCCCCCCTCAGTACAGACCCCCTCTCCATCAGTGCAGACCCCCCTCCATCAGTTCACACTCCCCCTCCATCAGTGCAGGCCCCCCCACAATGCAGACCACCCCCCATCAGTGCAGACCCCCCTCATTGCAGACCACCCCCCTCATCAGCACACACTCCCCCTCAGTGCAGACCCCCCATGGTGCAGACCCCCCTATCAATGCAGACCCCACTCAGTGCAGACCCCCCTCCCTCCCTCAATGCAGACCCCACTCAGTGCAGACCCCCCTCCCTCCATCAATGCAGACCCAACTCAATGCAGACCCCCCTCAGTGCAGACCCCCACCTCATAAATGCAGACCCCCCTCAGTGCAGACCCCCCTCCCATAGCGTTCCCCCAGCACATGTCTATTTGAGTAAAAACTTTACAGACCTCAGAACAGCGCGGGATAGGCACAGTGACATGTGTCCCTCGGACTCCTCCTCCTCCCCCTCCATAAACAGAGAGGAGGGGGAGGCGGCTTTGGTCCACTCCACTGTGCGCAGCGCTGTGTAGTCGTGAGGACTGTGCGGTGTCTGGCGGGTGTCACCCGGTGCAGCCCACCCCCCCATCCCCCCCGCAACGCTTGTGTGTCTCTCATCTAACAGCAGCACAGAGACACCGGCATCGTTTGTTTTATTTCCCTCTCCGTGTGTCCTCTCTCGCACGGGATGACAGAGGACACACAGCTGATCTCACGGCTCCCCCTTCTCTCCCTCCCCTCTCCTGTGTGCTCCGTGGGCACTCAAGTGTGAAGCTAAGGAGCTCACATTTCCCGCGGAGCACACAGGAGAGGGGAGGGAGAGAAGGGGGAGCCATGAGATCAGCTGTGTGTCCTCTGTCATCCCGTGCGAGAGAGGACACAGGGAGAGGGAAATAAAACAAACAATGCCGGTGTCTCTGTGCTGCTGTTAGATGAGAGACACAATCTCTGCTCAGAGCCTTGTGAAGAGCAACCCCGCTGGCCCCCCCCACAGTGGTGGAATGCCGGGCCCCGTTGCAAGTGCCACTGTTGTGACCCTGGTAATTCCGCCACTGCCTCCTGTCCTGACAATCCTGGTCTTTGCATTGGTGAATGTTTTGAGCGCTACCATACACTAGTTGAGTTTTAGCGTAGGGTACAGCATTGCACAGACTATGCACACTTTCACAGGGTCTTCCAAGATGCCATCGCATTTTGAGACCCAACCCTGGAACCAGTTACAGTTACAAAAGTTACAGTTATAAAAAAAATGTAAAAAAAAAAGTGAAAAAAATACACAAAAACAAAAATAAAAAAACAAAAATAGTTTTCATTTTATTGTTCTCTCTCTCTCTAGTCTCTCTCTATTGTTCTGCTCTTTTTTACTGTATTCTGTTCTGCAATGTTTTATTGTTGTTATGTTTTATCATGTTTGCTTTTCAGGCATGTAATTTTTTTATACTTTACTGTTTACTGTGTTTTATTGTTAACCATTTTTTTGTTTTCAGGTATGCCATTCAGCTGCAGCGTGGATTTATTTATCTTGACAGCAACAGCGTTTGCTCCCACGATACATAAAGCCGTGACACCAGCACTGTCGGAGGTGATTTCACCACCACAGTTACATACTTCAGCATATATGCCGAAGCATGGGGGCAGGAGGGGTGGAGGAGCGATTTGCTCCTACCTTTTGCGGGTGGATGCCCCCATGCTTCAGCATATATATATTTTAGGCACAGGTTGCGTTAAAAAATGTTTTATTTTTTACTATTTTTTTTTGTATTTGCTTTGCAGGTATGGTAAGTCTTACTGTTATACTGTAATGTTACTTTGTTTTATTGTTAACCATCATTTGCTTAGCAGGTACACCATTCAGTTGCAGCAGGGATTTATTTATCTTGACAGCAACAGCGTTTGCTCCCACGATACATAAAGCTGTGACTCCAGCGCTGTCGGAGGTGATTTCACCACCACAGTTTAAAAAAAGAGCATATATGCCAAAGCATGGGGGCAGCAGGGGCGGAGGAGCGATTTGCTCCTAACTTTTGGGGCGGATGCCCCCATGCTTCGGCATATATAAATGGTGCATGTATGCCCATCATTAGAAGTGGGTGGATGAAGGGAGGTATTGTAATGATGGGCATACCCACCGATCAATCTCTTTTTTTTGTTCAACCCACAGGCTGCATGAAAAAAAAGATTACAATATATGCCCAACAAGGACCAGCAACGTACTGGTATGTTGCTGAATTTTGAGTGGTTATACCAGAATGATGCCTGCAGGTTTAGGTATCATCTTGGTATCATTCTTTTTAGCCAGTGGTCAGCTTTCATGTAAAAGCAATCCCAGCGGCTAATTAGCCTCCAGACTGCTTTTACAAGCAGCGGGAGGGAAGCCCCCCCACCGTCTTCCATGGTTTTCTCTGGCTCTCCTGTCCCAACAGGGAACCCGAGAATGCAGACAGTGATTCGTCCAGCTGACCATAGAGCTGATTAGAGACCAGAATGGCTCCAATCATCTCTATGGCCTAAGAAACCGGAAGCTACAAGCATTTCATGACTTAGATTTCGCTGGATGTAAACAGCGCCATTGGGAAATTGGAAAGGCATTTTATCACAACGATGTTGGTGTGGTCAGATGCTTTGAGGACAGAGAAGAGATATAGGGTCTAATAGACCCCAATTTTTTCAAAAAAGAGTACCTGTCATTACCTATTGCTATCATAGGGGATATTTACATTCCCTGAGATAACAATAAAAATGATTTTAAAAAAATGAAAGGAACAGTTTAAAAATAAGACAAAAAAGCAAAAAAAATTATAAAGAAAAAAAAATTAAAAAAAAAAAGCACCCCTGTTCCCCCCTGCTCTCGCGCAAAGGGGAACGTAAGCGTTGGTCTGGCGTCAAATGTAAACAGCAATTGCACCATGCATGTGAGGTATCACCACGAAGGTTAGATCGAGGGAAGTCATTTTAGCAGTAGACCTCCTCTGTAAATCTAAAGTGGTAACCTGTAAAGGCTTTTAAAGGCTTTTAAAAATGTATGTAGTTTGTCGCCACTGCACGTTTGTGCGCAATTTTAAAGCATGTCGTGTTTGGTATCCATGTACTCGGCCTAAGATCATTTTTTTTTTATTTCATCAAACATTTGTGTTTTAGTGCATTAAAATTAAAAAAAAGTGTGTTTTTTCCCCCAAAAAATGCATTTGAAAAATCGCTGCGCAAATACTGTGTGAAAAAAATGAAACACCCACCATTTTAAACTGTAGGGCCTTTACTTTAAAAAAAAATATATAATGTTTGGGGGTTCAAAGTAATTTTCTTGCAAAAAAAAATATTTTTTCAAGTAAACAAAAAGTGTCAGAAAGGTCTTTGTCTAAGTGGGTAGAAGAGTGGGTGATGTGTGACATAAGCTTCTAAATATTGTGCATAAAATGCCAGGACAGTTCAAACCCCCCTAAAATGACCCCAATTTGGAAAGTTGACACCCCAAGCTATTTGCTGAGAGGCATGTCGAGTCTATGGTATATTTTACATTGTGACACAAGTTGCGGGAAAAAGACACATTTTTTTTTTTTGCACAAAGTTGTCACTAAATGATATATTGCTCAAACATGCCATGGGCATATGTGAAATTACACCCCAAAATACATTCTGTTGCTTCTCCTGAGTACAGGGATACCACATATGTGAGACTTTTTGGGAGCCTAGCAGCGTACAGGATCCCGAAAACCAAGCACCGCCTTCAGGGTTTCTAAGGGTGTAAATTTTTGATTTCACTCCTCACTGCTTATCACAGTTTCGGAGGCCATGGAATGCCCAGATGGCACAACCCCCCCCCAAATGACCCCATTTTGGAAAGTAGACACCCCAAGCTATTTGCTGAGAGGTATGGTGAGTATTTTGCAGACCTCACTTTTTGTCACAAAGTTTTGAAAATTGAAAAAAGAAAAAAAAAACATTTTTTTATTTTCTTTCTTCATTTTCAAAAACAAATGAGAGCTGCAAAATACTCACCATGCCTCTCAGCAAATAGCTTGGGGTGTCTACTTTCCAAAATGGGGTCATTTGGGGGGTTTGTGCCATCTTAGCATTTTATGGCCTTCAAAACTGTGATAGGTAGTGAGGAGTGAAATCAAAAATTTATGCCCTTAGAAATCCTGAAGGCGGTGCTTGGTTTTTGGGGCCCCGTACATGGCTAGGCTCCCAAGAAGTCCCACACATGTGGTATCCCCATACTCAAGGTAAGCAGCAGAATGTATTTTGGGGTGCAATTACGCATATGCCCATGGCATGTTTGAACAATATATCATTTAGTGAAAACTTTGTGCAAAAAAAAAAAAAAGTTTGTCATTTTCCTGCAACTTGTGGCAAAATATAAAATATTTCATGGACTCAACATGCCTCTCAGCAAATAGCTTGGTGTGTCTACTTTCCAAAATGGGGTCATTTGGGGGGGGTTGTGCCATCTTAGCATTTTATGGCCTTCAAAACTGTGGTAGGTAGTGAGGCTTGAAATCAAACTTTTACGCCCTTAGAAATCCTAAAGGCAGTGATTGGTTTTCGGGGGCCCCGTACGCGGCTAGGCTCCCAAAAAGTCCCACGCATGTGGTATCCCCGTACTCAGGAGAAGCAGCAAAATGTATTTTGGGGTGCAATTCCGCATATAATCATGGCATGTGTGAGCAATATATAATTTAGTGACAACTTTTTGTAAAATATTTTTTTTTTGTCATTATTCAATCACTTGGGACAAAAAATAAAATATTCAATGGGCTCAACATGCCTCTCAGCAATTTCCTTGGGGTGTCTACTTTCCAAAATGGGGTAATTTGGAAGGGGGTTGTACTGCCCTGCCTTTTTAGCACCTCAAGAAATGAGATAGGCAGTCATAAACTAAAAGCTGTGTAAATTCCAGAAAATGTACCCTAGTTTGTAGACGCTATAACTTTTGCGCAAACCAATAAATATACGCTTATTGACTTTTTTTTTTACCAAAGACATGTGGACGAATACATTTTGGCCTAAATGTATGACTAAAATTGAGTTTATTGGATTTTTTTATAACAAAAAGTTGAAAATATCATTTTTTTTCAAAATTTTCGGTCTTTTCCCGTTTATAAAGAAAAAAATAAAAACCGCAGAGGTGATCAAATACCATCAAAAGAAAGCTCTATTTGTGGGAAGAAAAGGACGCAAATTTAGTTAGGGAACAACATTGCATGACCGCGCAATTAGCAGTTAAAGCGACACAGTGCCAAATTGTAAAAAGTGCTCTGGTCAGGAAGGGGGGCTGCCCAGGACTCCCCTCCTCATTGGCTGAGACAGCAGCGTGGCGCCATTTTTTTTTGTTTGTTTGTTTTGGCTAGAGAAAGGGTTACTGTTTTTGCAGTTGGTGAGGTTTCTCAAACAGAAATTAATTAAACATTTCCAGAAGTTTTAATCCTTCCTCACACAAAATTGCATTTGTTGTGATCAGTGTTCTGTTTGGAGAGATTCACCTCATGTCGTGTTCTGGTGACACAACAGGAAGTAAAAGGGAATCTCTCCAACAGAGACATGGCCAGAAAGAATATGTGTCAGAGTTTCTATCTCTTCCCCATTCTACTTAAAATAATTGTTTACTGGGGAAACCTAAAGTGACACTGTTTGCAAAGGTTCACTTCCATACCAATATTGAGAGTGGAAGAGTTGATGGAAATGGAAGATCTTGTCCATGCTTCACAAAACAAACATGAGATCCACTCCAAGTTTTTTTTTTTTATGCATTCCTATATTCTAATGAAGGCAAATCTCTGTTGCTTCCTTGAGTAGAAGTGCCTTCTTACCTCTTTGTCCTGTCCAACCAAAATTATTTTTTTGTCTCCCTTCTAATCTTTTATTGTGTTTCTATAGTCTATATCCCCCAGACATTCTCTTTCATGCTCCTTACTCTGGAAGTCATTCCCTCCCCTTCTGGCCACCCTAAATTACTCTACACCGAATTTCTTAGGTTATCTTTTCTGTTCATGAACCTATATTTTCCGGTTTCCTTGGTTCATATCTAAAAACTAGATTCAATATCTTGCATGCACAATTGTTATCAGAATTACACCATAAACTGTATCCCTTTCTTTACATCAATTAATATATCTATGATGTATCATACTAATTACAGTCACTGATTCTGACTTGATGCTAGTCGACTTAAGAAAAACTTTATTATACATCATAGATTATATGCTGCATTTTATATTCTATTATCTCTTTTTTTAATGGAAATCATGTCTATTTCTCTTTGACTTGTGAATGCAAGAGATAGAATTTATAAATAAAGAATAAAATAAAGAAATAAGAAATAGAAAAAAAGAAAAAAAAGAAAGAGTGAATGTACTTACTTTCTGACAGCTCTATCCTTTTTTTTAATCAGTAAAAACTTTATTAACTACTTCCAGTCCGGGCCTATTCTTGCACTTTTTGTTCACATATAACAATCAGTATTTTTTGCTAGAAAATGACTTAGAACCCCAAAACATTGATTATTTATTTTAAAGCAGAGGCCCTACAGAATAAATTGGTGGGTGTTGCAATCTTTCTTATGTCACACGGTATTTGAAAAGCATTTTTTTTAAAGCGAATTTTTGGGGAAAAATACATTTTTTTGAATTTTAATGCAACAAAACACAATACATAACCCGATTTTTTAATAAAATATAAAAGATGAAGTTATGTTGAGTAAATAGATACCACGTACAATGGTGACAAATGACATACATTTTACTATTCATAGATGCTTTAAAAGCCTTTCTACGGTTCACTTATATGACGAATCTGTGAGCACTGGTTCTGTGCAACTGAATACATAGTACAAGAATTTGAATACTGAATTAAAGTGAACCTATAAGCCCATTAAAAATGTATATAAAGTCTTGGAGCATCCTATTTAGCCACTGAGGCATTCTCATTAGACAAAATGAGACAAGCAAGAAGGTTTTAGTTCTAGAAGCATCCTTAGACCAGAGACTGAGCAAGTTTATTTCTTAATAAAGTAAAATAAAGAATTTGCTTTACCAAAGAGGTCATAATAGGATAAGATTTAAATCTACATAATTCCAAAGCATTTAACTACTTCAGCAGGTAAATTCCTATGAAATTTGGTTACAAATTACAAGGTTTAAAGTAAACACCAGTTCACTTTAGAGAGACACTGTCACCTTCCCCATTTAGGGCAAAATGAGTGTCTTTACAAAGGGGCTCTTCCCCTAAAACACTGATACTCAGCTTGCTGGCACTCCCACCACCACTTCCATTGCAGGGATGATATCACTCCCTCTCTCTGTCATGTGGAAGAGTTCAGAACTAGCAATTAGCTGCTATACCCGTACTCTCTCACATTGGAGGAGGTCACAAGGGAGGCCTTTTTGCCAAGTCACTTTAAATGGGAAATGTGACAGTATTTTTTTTTCCCCGTGGGACTTTTTTGAGTTATCATCTTTATTGATTTTATCATGAGAATACAAATAGTAAGCACATAATGCAAGTGTTGCAGAAAATACTTTTTTCCATCATATGCATGTCAAGTAGTGCATAGTGGCTTACAATATGACATTATGGTAAAGAAAAGAATGCATTTGGTGAGCATCATTGGTACAGTAAGTTGAAAACAGAAAACAACAAATGACAGTGTCTTTTTAACTAAAATGTAGGTATGATATGTGTGTTTCATTGTCAGATCTACTACAATTCTGTACAGAATCTAGGGAGAATAAACAGTTTGAAGTAAACTGGTAGTAAATATACATTAAATATGATAGTTACATTTTTAGAAAACATGCCAAATTCAAATATAATATGCTGCTTCTGCCATTTTTATTTTATTTTACAGAATGTGTTATCAGGTAATTTTTGGTGCTGTATAGATTAAAAGTAGTCACATTTGAACTCAGCAGGACACATTTTCAAAGCTTGTAGGGCACACAGACACAAATCCTCTTACTTTTTTAACTGGATTTTTTATTTTTTTTGCCATGGCCTGCTTTGAAAATGTACTTAGCTCAGCAAAAGTATGCTTGAAAACTCAGGCGGATATTTTTAAGATGTAAGGACGCTGCGTACCTAGGATTGCTGATGTGGTTTAGCATTTCAAACTTGTATTTCAGTAGCTTGATGCTTTTGTTTATAATGTGTTTTGACTTGTATAATGCATTTTAAATATTGAAAACTGAACATGCAAAAATGGGGAACAGAAATGCACTCTAACTAAATAGTAATTAAGACTGTAGGATCTTTAACTTAAAATCTTATGCCCGCTATGGCCACAACATTGAATGGGATTTAAATAGTTTCATTATATGCATGAATTTTGCATTATACTGTCATTTTATATTTATATTTGTATGAAATGTGCATTCTTATATGTATTTAATGTTGAAGAATGGAAACTATATCTTTTCTTTAGCTTTGGCAGTAAATACACAAGTGAATATTAACTTCCCCGGTAGTTAATTGGGTATAATAGGGAATACATTAAATATATATATATCTATATATATATATATATCTATATATATATATATATATAGATATATATATATATGTATATATATATCTATATATATCTATATATCTATATAGATATATAGATATATATATATATATATCTATATATCTATATAGATATATAGATATATATCTATATAGATATATATATTATCTTTTTAATTAATATTTTGAGCTACTTATGAACTTATTTAAAATATTTTTATATGAGTGAGTATGAATTCATTTTCAGAATTTGGTTGTTAGAATGAATTTATTTCCTGCCATGGAGATAGCGGGGGATCCCATTTATTCACCTTTGGTCTATTTTTACCATTGCTATATGTCAGTGCAACAAACTGATCCCCTTGACAACATCTGTTCAGACTAAACGTATGTCAGGTCTGGATTGAGCCTGTGCTGATGTCACCCACGCTTTGCTGGAGCCAGCACCAGCGGCATTTTCTGATAGTTTTAATCTTCACTCAATACATTTTTAAACGGTAATATACTATCGAAGATCTTTCTTCTTGATTGAGCCATCATGGAGAAACAGGAGGAAAATTATATATGGGTTACGACTAAGGCCTTATAGGCTGAAACGCGTCAACTGTTTTTATCTGCGTTTGTGCACTATGGCTTTTCAAAAAAATGAAGTTTTTTTAAGAGGAGCAACTGGTGTGCGGCTCATCTTTTCTACAGGAAAAATATACAGTCCCATCCCGATGTGGAGTGCAGCTTGATGTCCTTTGATCGGATAACCCATTGTTTCATCTTCATGCCATGTCAGATCTTTTATAATTTGGGGTCTATCTTTCTGGCAAGAACTGGATGCACATAGGTGGTGGGCTCACTAATCACAATTTCTTGCAGTCACATTTATGAATGACAGACACTAATGTGGTCTCAAGATACATCCGAGGATTTGATTTACTGTTTCACAACTTTGGACTTCACAATTAAATTTATGCAATTATATGAATATAATATATGTTTTTTAAATGTTATTTACACAGCACAACTATGTGTCTAGATGTTACACTAGTGATTTGGTATTTTAAGTTATAGAGTGCAGCTGTGTTGATTCACTGAGTGATATTTATCACTTCACTCCATTGAGAACACTGAGCGCAGTTTATTCATTCAGTTTAGCAATTGGTCTAACCAGAAAGTCTCCATAATTTTAAAGTATATGTACATGGCTCAGGGTTCAATAACCATTTTATCAGACATGTAATAGAACAAAATTATAGGGCTTTCAAGGTACATAGACTCCTATGTCCTAAAATCAATAATTTATAAAGTGATTGTAAAGCCTTGTTGTTGTTTTTTTCTTAAAATAACAAACATGTTATACTTACCTGCTCTGTGTAATGGTTTTGCACAGAGCAACCTCGATCCTCTTCTTTTGAGGTCCCCCATCGACGCTCCTGGCTCCACTCACCCCCCCAAGTGCACCCATAGCAACCTGCTTGTTATGGGGGCACTTGTGAATGCTCACTCTGGAGCCATGCAGTGTGTCAATAAGACACACAGAGCAAGGTTCATCCCCACCCCCTGCTTCCTCATTACTGGCTCTGATTGACATTAGCAGGAGCCAAAGACTTCTGCTGCTGTATTTGAGCCAATGAGGAGCGAGATCGAGCTCAGGTAAGTATTTAGGGGAGTTGCTGGGGTAGCTGCATGCAGAAGGTTTATTACCTTACTGCATAGAATGAAGTGAGGTGAAAAAACCTTCTGCCTTTATTACAGTAAGATAAAATCATCTACATACCAAAACATAAAATAACTATAATATAAGGTTCATTGCATCTTTTGCACAAGCTTATCATGCTAAAGCCTAATTCCATACATATTACAAGTTTTTCTGATAGATGTATTACAACTTTCAGAAATAAATGACAATTCTCTAAGCATTTCATGAACAATGTTTTTTGAATGCTTCCTCCTGCCTGCAGAATGATGATATCATCTCAGCCTAGGAATGGTCACTGAACTAGAGCTTGAGTACTGATTTTTAAATAAGAAAAAAATACAGATAATAAAGTATATAAAGATTTGGTGCAGTGCTTATAAAATTAAAGAGTCCATAAGAAATCAATCAAAAGATGGTGTTCATTACACTTTACATCAAGAAGTGGTTAACAGAAGGTGAAAGAGGAGAAAACGATGGCTGGCACCAGATAATACTGCTGCTTACCCTCCTTAGTGGACCCTCATCACAAAGGTCACACAAGCGTTTGATAAAACAAACGCCCTTTAATAACCATACATCTCAGACAGGGCCAGCAAACAGGAACACAGGTATAACTACTCCGATCTCTACTTTCCTTCTCCTGATACTTCAGCAATGAGCACCATAGATTATTTCATCCCATGCAAAGAGATAGACCTCATGGTGCAGTATATCAAAATACGTTTACTTAGGATAAAGAGATAAACTCACATGCTCCACATAAAAACACGCTTGGTTTGTTAAAACATCTGGAGTTCCCCACCGACAAGATGGCCACCATACACCTGTGTCACGTCGCTGACTCCTCCCTATGCTTTTCGTCATAGAATGACGTAGTCAGGGGCGTGGCTTGACAGGCGCTCAAATGCTTTATACATGCAGGACAAAATGAGCGGACAACGGAAATGAGCTGTGTTCCAATCCCCGGAAGACGTAGAATCAATCACGCATATGGGGAAGCAGCTAAAATTCATTAAAGATGCATTTCACAACAAAATGTAAAAACAAATTAAATACTTTTATCCATCGCAAAAAGCTATTGAATAGTAACTAATCAATTGCTGACGGAAGCTTACATCTAAAAATAGATTGACAGCTAATACATAAAGAGTATTTCTCATACTACAATAATACCTGGACGTAGCGTCATCTTGTGGTCCTGGGGAATAATACATATCAATAGAGCAATATAACATAATTCAAACTAATTTAGAAAGCAACAATTTTGCACAATCCTACGTCAATTAATTCAATCATAATAAAACAGATAAAATCATAATGACAAATTTCATATTTTAAATCCACAAAGAGATAAATCAGGAAAAGGCTAAAATAAATAATCAGCATATCCTATGCATTGCTAATAAATAATTTACATCCCACTCAATGTTCATACCATAGGGGTTATATGTTTTGGCCTTATAAATCCATTGAGTTTCCAGTTTGGAGACCTCTCTAATCCTATGACTCCACCTCCAACTCCCAACAAACTTATCTATACTCAAAAATACAGTCCCCTTTGGATTCCGATTGTGGTGAGTAGCATAATGTTTAGAAAAGCTATGTTTTGGATAATCATTTTTGATATTAGTCACATGCTCCTTTACCTCGCCTGGAGTTTTCGAATAGTATGACCTACATACTCCAACCCATATGGACACTGAATAGGATAGACTACATTCTTTGAAGTACATGTTATAAAAGGTTTGATTTGAAAATGTTCATGGGTGAAGCTGGACTCAAAAGAGTCCACCTTCCTACGTCTTTCTGTGTTAATCTGACAAATAGAGCATTTCCTTCATGGAAAATAACCTCCCATATTATGGAAAAAAGATATTCTATTGGGAGGATCTATTGGGTTTGGAGCAGCCTGTAGTCTAAGCGGTGGAGCTCCTCTGAAAACAACTGCCGGTACCTCTGGAAGAAGAGGTCCCAAGACCCTATCAATTCGTAATACACTCCAGTGACTATGTAGGAACTTATTTATTGCATATTGCTGGTTGGAATAGGTAGTAAAACAAGCAAATTTAAAGTTGTCAGTGGGCACAACATCCTTCGGAACCAACAACTCATCTTTATTCCTCCCAGCAGCATGCTCAAATGCTTGATTCAGTTCCATCAGGTCATAACCCTTCTCCAAGAACCTTAACCTGAGAGTAGAGGCCTCCTTCAGGAAATCCTCATAATTCGTACAATTCCTCGAACATTCGCAGACATTGACTAACAGGAACAGACCTCAGCCAAGCGGGATGATTGCGACTCTTGGTACTGATAAATCCATTCCTATCAGTCTCCTTAAAGAAGGTGGACGTTACAATAGCTCCCTCTACCACCTTAAGCGGTAGTTCCAAAAAATGTATCTCAGTCCTACTAAATTCATGCTGAAGGGATATACCTCTATCATTGGCATTCAGTGTAACCATAAATTCATCCAATGAGCACTGCTCACCGTCTCATATAAGGAGGAAGTCATCTATATACCTTTTCCAGAGAATCAACTTAATTCAAATTGATCAACTTGATCAAATTGTTGATTCTCTGGAAAAGGTATGTGATGGTATGTGATGTGCCATGAGGATAAACACTGCAGTTTTGGTTACTGAAGCTCCCCCGATTCCCTTGAGAAGACTGAGAAGAATAAATTTGATACCTTCGCCATCTCACCATCCTTTGTAACCAGATTCCTTTCCTCATTCTTTATGGGGCCAATATGGTCTGTCCTCCCTCTTTTACTGTTTATATACTTAAAGAATTTCTTGGGATTCCTTTGCTCTCCTCCGCTATGTGTCTTTCATATTCTATCTTAGTCGCTCTAATTGCACCCTTAAATTTTTTCTGCATTCTTTGTAAACTCTGAATGCTGATGATGATCCATCAGCCTTGTATTTTTTGAAGGCCTTCTCCTTTGCTTTTATATAATTTTTACATTGGAGTTAAGTCATCCAAGACTTCTGTTCACACTTTTACATTTATTTCCTAATGGGATGCACTGGCTAATGCCCTTATTAAATATGCTCTTAAAGCAAACCCATCTCTCCTCCGTGTTTCTTTATTCCTAAGATTTTATCCCAATTTGTATCTTCTAGCAAGGTTTGTAGTTTAGGGAAGTTGGCTCTTTTGAAATTCAGTGTCCTTGTATTCCCCTTATGTTTCCTCTTTGTGTGATTTATACTGAAGCTAATTGACCTGTAATTGTTGTTTCCTAAATTGCCCCTTATTTCCACATCCTTGATCAGGTCTGTATTGTTGGTAATCAGTAGGTCTAGTAACACTTTGTTTCTAGTTTGTGCATCTACCATCTGACCCATAAAATTGTCCTGCAAGACATTTAGGAACAGGCGAGCCTTAGACCAATGTGTGGTTCCTTCCACCTAATCTATCTCTGGATAATTCAAATTCCCCATTATGATGACACCTCCCATCCTTCGCCGCTAATCCAATTTGTGATAGGAGGTTTGTCTCTCCTTCCTCCCTCAGGTTAGTAGGCCTATAGCATACTCCCAGTATTACTATGCCCTTAGTTTAATCCCTTTGGAGCTCTACCCATAAGGATTCCACTTCCTCCCTAACTTCTCTAGTGATATCATCTCTCACATTCACTTGTACATTATTATTGATATACAGGCATACCCCTCCCCCTTTTTTACCCTCCCTATCCCTGTGATAAAGGGAGTACCCTTGAATGGTTGCCAGTCAATAATGAGAGTTGTTGAACCAAGTCTCTGAAATTCCCACAAAATCGATATCCTCCTCACACAACAGTATCTCTACTTCTCTACTTCTCCCATCTTGTCCACCAGACTCCTGGCACTGGTGAACATGCCACGTAGTTTAGACCGGTTGCATACTGTCTTCTTATTGGGTGTTCTGAGGTTGAAAAAAGAACTTGTTACTATACTTACCTTGGGTTTATGTGCTTTAGTCAACCTACCACTAATGCCCCCAATACTAACCTCTGGATTATGTTCCGTGCTGACTATCCCTACCTCTGGACCCTCCCCCCCGTCGCCTAGTTAAAAAACCCCTCTAACTTTTCGGCCATCTTCACTCTCAGCAGATCTGCACGCTCCTCATTTAGGTGCAGTCTGTCCCTTCTAAACCTCTCCCTACTACACCAGCTACTCAGCCACTTGTTTATTTCCCTAATCTCCCTCTGCCTATCTGTTGTGGCTCGAGGTACGAGTAGTATTTCTGAGAATACTACCTTGGAGGTCCTTTTCCTCAATTTAGCTCCCAAGTCCCTAAAATGGTTCTTTAGGACACTCCATCTGTCTCTGACTTTGTCATTGGTGCCAACATGCACCATTACAGCCGGGTCTTTCCCAGCCCCTCCCAGTAATCTGTCCACCAAATCCATGATTTGCCAAACCCAAGCGCCCAGTAGACAGCATACAGTTCGGCATTTCAAGTCTTTGTGACAGACTGCCCTCTCTGTCCTTCTAAGAACTGAGTCCCCTACCCCAAGAATCTGTCTTTCCTTTCCCTTGACTTCCCCCCACTCTCACTGGAGGAGTTCTTCCCCTGGCAGCTAGGGGAGTCCTTCAGCTCCAGCAGTGCTGGTCTTTGGCTGGTTTAACCAATGTCACTCATTGGGGTGTACTTATTGGGATGTTCCAGCCCAGAATTGGCCTCCCTGGCACATTCCCCTCTGCAACTCCTGACTGTCACCCATCTATTCTTTTCTAGTGCCTGCACCTCTTTGTCTCCACCCGCCTCTGTGCTGGCCCTGTGGATATAAGCGCAGTAATCATTTACTTTTAATAAAAAAAAATATATATACCGTATTTATCAGCGTATAACACGCGCCGGCGTATAACACGCACCCAAGTTAAGGAGGGAATTTTAAGGAAAAAAACTTTTAGGAGTAAAGTTTAAGGAAGAAAAACTTACATTAAAATGCCCATCAATGCAGCGTTATCGGTGTCCATCTGCAGCCTTGTCAGTGTCAGTGCAGCCTTGCCCCAGTGTCCATTGCAGCCTTGTCAGTGCAGCCTTGTCAGTGCAGAATTGTCAGTGCAGCCTTGCCCCAGTGTCCATTGCAGCCTTGTCAGTGCAGCTTTGCCCCAGTGCAGATATGTCAGTGCAGCCATGTCTGTGCAGCCTTGTCAGTGCAGCTTTTCTCCAGTGCAGCCTTGCCCCAGTGCAGCTTTGCCCCCATGCAGCCTTGCCCCAGTGCAGCCTTACCCCCCCGTGCAGCCTTGCCCCCGTGCAGCTTTGTGGGATCGCCGCGATCCCTGCCGTCATACACAGCCCTGTGTAAATTTAAATATGGCGCCGAGACTGCAGGGACTCGGCAGAGCGCTGATACACATAGCCGAGAGTCCTCGGGTTTTCTCGGCGCCGCTTACAGTCCCGCCCAGTTCCGCCCTATGGGCGGGACTGTAAGCGGCGCCGAGAAAACCCGAGGACTCTCGGCTATGTGTAGCTCCGCTCCGCCGAGTCCCTGCACTCTCGGCGCCGTATTTGAATTTCCACACGGCTGTGTATGTCGGCGCCGATCGCGGCAATTGCCGCGATCGCTCCGATCACACACAATTGGGGGGGGGATCGGCCTATAACACGCACCCACGATTTTCCCCTGATTTTCAGGGGAAAAAAGTGCGTGTTATATGCCGATAAATACGATATATATATATATATATATATATATATATATATATATATATATATATATATATATATATACAGTATCTCACAAAATTTAGTACACCCCTCACATTTTTGTAAATATTTATTTATATCTTTTCATGTGACAACACTGAAGAAATGACACTTTGCTACAATGTAAAATAGTGAGTGTAAATTTTGTATAACAATGTAAATTTGCTGTCCCCTCAAAATAACTCAACACAACCATTAATGTCTAAATCACTGGCAACAAAAGTGAGTAAACCCCTAAGTGAAAATGTCCAAATTGGGCCCAATTAGCCATTTTCCCTCTTCGGTGTCATATGACTCAATAATATTACAAGGTCTCAGGTGTCAGCGGGGAGCAAGTGTGTTAAATTTGGTGTTATAGCAGACTAAGGACATGGATTACTGGAACCATGTCCTGTGGTCTGATGAGACCAAGATAAACTTATTTGGTTCAGATGGTGTCAAGCGTGTGTGGCGGCAACCAGGTTAGGAGTACAAAGGCAAGTGTGTCTTGCCTACAGTCAAGCATGGTGGTGGGAGTGTCATGGTCTGGAGCTGCATGAGTACTGCCAGCACTGGGGAGCTACAGTTCATTGAGGAACTATGAATGCCAACATGTACTATGACATACTGAAGCAGAGCATTATCCCTCCCTTCGTGGACTGGGCCACAGGGCAGTATTCCAACATGATAACGACCCCATACACACCTCCAAGGTGACCATCCCTTGCTAAAGAAGCTGGGGGTAAAGGTGATGGACTGGTCTAACGTGTCTCCAGACCTAAACCCCATTGAGCATCTGTGGGGCATCCTCAAACAGAAGGTGGTGGAGTGCAAGGTCTCTAACATCCACCAGCTCTGCGATGTCGTTATGGAGGAGTGGAGGAGGACTCCAGTGGCAACCTGTGAAGCTCTGGTGAACTTGATGCCCAAGAAGGTTAAGGCAGTGCTGGAAAATAATGGTGGCCACACAAAATATTGACAATTTGGGCCCAATTTGGACATTTTCACGTAGGGGTGTACTCACTTTTGTTGCCATTAATGGCTATGTGTTGAGTTATTTTGAGGGGACCGAAAATTTACATTGTTATACAAGCTGTACACTAGCTACTTTACATTGTAGCAAAGTGGCATACTTTCAATGTTGTCATATATTATCATATATGTTATATATATGTATCAGGCAGGAGGAAGTATGTTTCGGTGAGCCACAGTCTGACTTTCTCAAGAATCTCTTGCTGTAAGTCCTGTTGAGTGCACCTACTGCCTGTTGCATATTCTACATACATTTTTTCCATGGATTTAACCCAGGCAATTACCCCTACTAGCACGTGCTGTGGTCCATCTCTATTCAGATAGGTCCATCTCTATTCAGATAGACTTGTGAAGTTAATGAAAAATCCTCTTTACTGGTGTACTGTCAGAGAGGTTACCTGGTCGGGCATCGGTGCGCGCCGGGACGCGTTGGTTCACGCTTTCCTGTGTGTGCTGGGGCGCGTGCTTCTGGGGGCATTGGTGTGTCTGATCCAGCTGGCCATGGTGTGCGCGGTGGTGCCCAGGTGCACGCGCGCGTCCACCTATGGGCATTGGGATGTGTGTGCCTGGTCTTGCTGGTGTGCACGTCGGCGTCCGGGGGTGCGCTCGGCGCGTGCACGGGCGTCTGTGCGTATCAACCTGATCAACAGCTCTTGTGCCAAGTTCCGTTACCCTCTCTGTGTTCCTGAGTTCTGAATGAATGAATGAATGAATGATTTGTAAAGCGCTGCAAATGCGAACTGAATCGCCTCAAGGCGCTAATGCGTTTTGTGTCTGAGCAGCTTGTTAGAAGAGGAAGGTTTTTAGTTTTTTCCTAAAGGCCAGATGGTTTTCTTCCATGCGGATGTGAGTCGGAAGAGTATTCCATAGCCGAGGTCCCTGGACTGTGAATCTGCGTTCTCCCCTTGCTTTGTAGCGGTATTTGGGAACGAGGAGGAGGTTTTGGTTGGATGATCGCAGATTGCGATTGGGTGTGTAGTGTTTTATTTTCTCTCAGGGGTATTGAGGGGCATTTCCTTGTATGCATTTGTGGGTGAGGCAGAGGGTCTTGAATGTGATCCGATTCTTTATCGTTTGCCAGTGTAAGCTCCTCAGTGATGGGGAGATGGACTCCCAGGGTTTTTTTCCTGTTAGCAGTCTTGCCGCCGCGTTTTGAATGGCCTGTAGGCGCGCAAGCTGATATTGGGGTAAGCCTATGTAGAGTGAGTTTGCGTAGTCAGTTCTGATCTGTTATGACCCAGCTTGCCTATTGAACCTCCCTGACTGCTGCCTGAACCTGACCCCAGCTTGTTTGACCCCGCTTCTGCCTGCTCCTCTTGTACTTCTGCTGCCAGCCCATTGCCGACCTCTGCCTGTGTGTGACCAGTCTAACAGCTCCTGCTCAGCATCTGTTGAATACTACCTGCTGTTCGGAGGACCACCTCTCTTCCGGCATCTGGATCCCTACACCAGGCCCTCATACCACTCCGCACTCATGGGCTCCCTGTCTACTCTATCAGGGGTCCCGAGTCGGATACGTAAGGGAGCCTACCCTCTGCCCAAGCGGACTCACCGGTCTGGTAAGTGGGAGACCTGACAGTATCAGGCAGCCATGACCGAGTCCGGGCAGGGGGCCTCCCCCATGGATAAACTCTGTAGGCACTTAGCGGGCCTCACCCACGCAGTCAAAAGCCTACAAGAAGGCTATACCAGATTAGAGGGACAGGTCCAGGCTCTCTCAGCGTCTCCTCAGGGAACAGCGTCTGCCGGACCTTCCTCAGCACCCTCTGTAGTAATGCTCGCTCCGGAGCCCAGGGTGCCCACACCCGAAAAGTTCTCTGGTGAACATTGCAAATACTGGGCGTTCTGCAACGCGTGTGAGCTCTATTTTGCCTTACAACCCCGCACGTTTTCTCTGAATGCCACAAAAGTGGGTTTCGTCATATCACTACTGACCGGTGAGCCTCAAACTTGGGCTCACCGTCTACTGGAGCAAAAATCCAGATCCCTGGATTCCCTGGATGACTTCTTCCTAGCGATGTCTCAGATATATGAGGACCCCCAACTAACGGCCACTGCGGAGGCCACCTTGCATTCCCTGCAGCAAGGTCGCAGAGCGGCCGAAGATTACGCCGTAGAGTTCAGACGTTGGAGCTCTGATACAGAGTGGAATGACGCTGCCTGCGTCACCAATTTCAGATGGGGTTATCCGACTCCCTCAAAGATGAACTGGCACGTGTTGGGATACCCCAGACTCTGGATGAGCTCATCAACTTCTCTATCCAGATTGACCGCCGCCTGAGAGAGAGACGTTCAGAAAGGTCCATTAGCCACCCTCGTCCTACTTGGATGCTGCCCAGAGTTCCCAGTGCTCCAAATCAATTTCCTCCTGCCTCTTCTGCTCTGGCCACAGAAGCTCCAGAACCCATGCAGCTTGGTCTGCTCCATCCATCCCTTACCCCGGAAGAAAAGATGCGCAGACGTACCCACAATTTATGTCTGTACTGCGGAAATCAAGGACATTTTGTGAGGGCTTGCCCCAACAAGAAACGTAAGTGCCTGCTGTCCTCTTCTTTATGTGCACCTGTCTTACCCAGATCTGGTAATTATTTGACACTCTCTGTTATGTTACAGCTTCCTGGAAGGAACATCCCGGTGCCGGTCATTATTGATTCTGGAGCATGCAGTGGCTTCATTGACCGGACCTTCGTTGATAACCATGGTATTCCTCTCCAACCCAAGGCCCAGGGACTTGCAGTATTCCTAGCAGACGGTTCCACCCTCAGCTCCGGTCCAGTTACCCAGGAGACCGTTCCTTTACTGGCCACCATAGGCCCGGAACACCAGGAACTCTTACGCTTGGATGTCATCTCCTCTCCTCTCTTTTCAATCATCCTAGGAATGCCTTGGCTGCAGGCTCACAATCCCAGCATTGACTGGTCCACAAGAAAAATTAAATTTCTCTCCAATTACTGCAAACAGCACTGTCTACATGGAACACCCATAACACCATCCCAGTGTCTTTGCTTGGACTCTGACACCAAGCTTTGTCAATTCCTTCCCGAGCCCTACCTGGACTTCCTGGATGTTTTCAGCAAGAAGGGGGCAGAAACTCTCCCAGTACACAGGCCCTACGACTGCCCAATAGAACTCTTACCCGGAACTGAAGTTCCCTTCGGAAGGATTTTTCCATTAACTGAGTAGGAGCTGGGCACCTTGAAGAAGGGATTCATTCGCCCCTCCACATCTCCAGCAGGTGTAGGCATCTTCTTTGTTGAGAAGAAGGATCACTCCCTACGCCCCTGTATTGACTACCGGGAGTTGAATAAAATTACCATCAAAAACAGATACCCCCTACCCTTAGTACTTGAACTGTTTCAAAGATTAGGGACCGCTACAGTTTTCACCAAGTTGGATCTCCGCGGAGCCTACAATTTGATTCGCATAAGAGAGGGGGATGAGTGGAAGATGGCTTTTCGTACTCGATTCGGGCACTTCGAGTACCTCGTCATGCCCTTTGGCCTGTGTAACGCACCAGCAACCTTCCAACACTTCGTCAATGATGTTTTCTGCAACTTTCTGGACCTGTATGTCATAGTCTACTTGGACGATATTCTGGTTTTCTTCGCTTCCCTGATCGACCACCGCAGGCACGTACGAAATGTACTTACCCGACTCAGGCAACATGGGCTCTATGCCAAACTCGATAAATGCGAGTTTGAGCTCCAATCTATTCAGTTTCTGGGCCTGGTCATCTCTCCCGAGGGTATCAAGATGGACCCTCAAAAATTATCCGCTATCCTGGATTGGCCTGCACCTGCAGATAAGAAAGGAGTACAGCACTTTATTGGCTTCGCCAATTTTTACAGGAAGTTTATGAAAGGATTTTCTTCGATAATTACCCCCATCACTGAGCTCATCAGACAAGGAACCCGGTTTTGCTGGACTCCTAAGGCGCAGCTGGCCTTTGAAGAACTCAAGGCTTTGTTTACCTCAGCCACCATTCTTAAGCATCCGAATCCAGCCCTACCTTTCGTATTAGAAGTTAACGCATCTGAAATTGCGGTAGGAGCTGTGCTCTTGCAAAGGCAAGGCACCAAAGCTCTCCTGTACCCTGTGGAGTTTTTCTCACGTAAACGCTCATCTTCAGAGAGGAATTATGACGTGGGAGATCGGAAACTTCTGGCAGCTCTAGAGGAATGGCGTTATCTTCTGGAGGGTGCTGCTCACCCCATTCTGGTCTACACGGACCATAAGAATTTAGAATACCTGAGAATGGCTAAGAGACTAAAACCTCGGCAGGCCAGATGGGCACTTTTTTTCCCGATTCCAATTCCACATCACCTACAGACCCGGATCCAAGAATGTCAAGTCTGACGCACTCTCTCACAT
Source organism: Aquarana catesbeiana (assembly GCF_042186555.1). NCBI lineage: Eukaryota > Metazoa > Chordata > Amphibia > Anura > Ranidae > Aquarana > Aquarana catesbeiana. Next base: position 648,489,168 of record NC_133324.1, read on the forward strand.
GTTCCACGACTCAGAAAAAGCCCTACCTCCAGACACCATCCTCCCTTCTGGGAATTTCCTGCTTCTTCAAGAAGATCTTGTCTCCCAAATTAGACGGGCCTCTATGAGGATGACACCACCTGCTGAAGCTTGTGCCAAAGACGGGCTGTTTTGGCGTGAAAACAAAATTGTGGTCCCTGAGGAGCTATAGGTACAGGTGTTAGAACTTTGCCATGACCATAAGTTGGCCGGACACTTTGGTGCATGAAAAACAATCGACTTAGTACAATGTACCTTCTGGTGGCCTCACCTTATTAAGGATTGTAATGAGTACGTTGATTCTTGTAATACCTGCGCCAGAAGCAAGAACAGCCGGGCGAGGGCGTGGGGTCTATTAAAACCTTTACCGGTCCCAGAGAGGCCGTGGAGCATGATTTCAATGGACTTTATCGTTGAACTCCCCCCATCAGAAGGTTTTTCCTCCATCTTTGTTGTGGTAGATAGGCTGTCTAAGATGGCCCATTTCCTTCCCATGAAGGGTACCCCCTCGGCTATGGAAACAGCTAGTATCTTTATTAAAGAAATTATCAGATTACATGGAGTGCCAACGAACATAGTTTCTGACCGAGGTGTTCAGTTCACCTCCAGATTCTGGAAAGCCCTCTGCGGCTCCTTGGAAATCGAATTAGCATTCTCCTCGGCCTATCATCCCCAGTCAAATGGACAAACTGAAAGGACGAATCAGACTCTGGAGCAATATCTCCGCTGTTTTTCTGCATTCTCCCAGGACGATTGGGCTTCCCTGCTCCCTATCGCTGAGTTTTCATACAACAACTCCGAACAGTATCCGAAACCTTGGATTTCTTTTCAACAAACAATAAACTACTACAGGATACCATGGCCAAGGCTCAGGAATACTACAAGAGGATGTTTGACAGGAAGAGGCGTGGAGAGCTTGTTTTGGAACCTGGCAACCCAGTATGGTTATCCACCGCTAATCTGAAATTGGCCTGTCCGTCCAAAAAACTAGGCCCTAAGTTCTTGGGTCCTTTCTTGGTAAGGAGGAAAATTAACAACGAGGCCTAAGAACTTGACCTGCCTAACTCTCTGAAAGTACACCCAGTCTTCCATGTGTCTCTTTTGAAACTGGTTACTCCCAATTCTTTTGTTGGCCGTAGTGTCGGTCCTCCCAAGCCTATCCTAGTTAACAGCGAGGAGGAGTTTGAAGTGGAAGCAATTTTAGATTGCAGAAGAAGGTGCAACCAAACCCAATACCTCATAAAGTGGAAAGGCTATGGGCCTGAAGACAACTCGTGGGAGCCAGAAAGCAACTTGCACGCCAGAGAGCTCTTGCAAGCATTCAAAGACTCACATGCCTCCAAGTTGGCCCAACTGGGCATCCGGAGTCTGCCCTTGTGGAGGGGGCACTGTCAGAGAGGTTACCTGGTTGGGCGTTGGTGCGAAATGGGGCGCGTTGGTGCGTGCGTTCCTGTGTGTGCTGGGGCGCGTGCTTCTGGGGGCACTGGTGTGTCTGATCCAGCTGGCCATTGTGTGCGCGGTGGTGCCCGGGCACGCACGCGCGTTCACGTTAGCGCACGCCTGCCTATGGGCATTGGGATGTGTGTGTCTGGTGGTGCTGGTGTGCGCGCCGGTGTCCGAGGGCGCGATTGGGCGCGTGCGGGTGCACGGGCATCTGTGCGTATCGGCGTGCGCAAGTGCGCAGCGTTTGGCGTCAATCAGCCTATTTAGGCTTGCTGCAATTTCTGCTCAGTGCTGCCTGATCAACAGCTCTTGTGCCAAGTTCCGTTACCCTCTCTGGGTTCCTGTGTTCCTGAGTTCTGATCTGTTACGACCCGGCTTGCCTATTGGACCTCCCTGACTGCTGCCTGAACATGACCCCGGCTTGTTTGACCCCGCTTCTGCCTGCTCCTCTTGTACTTCTGCTGCCAGCCCGTTGCCAACCTCTGCCTGTGTGTGACCAGTCTAACAGCTCCTGCTCAGCATCTGTTTCCAGTGTTCCTGAATACTACCTGCTGTTCGGATGACCACCTCTCTTCCGGTATCCGGATCTCTACACCAGGCCCTCATACCACTCCGCACTCGTGGGCTCCCTGTCTACTCTATCAGGGGTCCCGAGTCGGACTCACCGGTCTGGTAAGTGGGAGACCTGACATGTACTTAAAAATGCATATTGTGTTTTTAATGCTTTTTTAATGTGTTACATTAAAATTTAATGCAACACATATGCATTTTAGATGCGTTTTTGCATGCCTTTTCATCCATGGTCACCTGAGAAAAATTGACACGTGACTCAAAAAACATTTTTGATGCGCTTCCATTGTTTGCAATAGTAGGTGCAATTTTGGTATGCTTTTAAAACAAGGCACCAAAGATGCAGAATGCAGGTCTTTTTGAAATGCAGCGCACCCACAGAGCAGTGATGTGAAGATATAAAGAGGATTTAAAGGGGCTAATTTTTCATGTGCTTTTTTTGCATTGGAAAGGTGCTTTGTAGCATGACAAAAGCACACCAATGTGAACAGGGCCCTAATTTGTACCCTCTAATCCATAAATGTGTATTACTCAATTTATAATAACATAAGAAGTGCATACAATAAAATGTAATGTTTAAATACATTCCAGAAAAAAAATGAAATCTATCATTTTAAAAAAGAAAACTTTTACTGGTTCCTGGTTACCCAGTAGCTAACACAGATATGACATTCAAACAGTCTCTTCCTCACGATCACAAAAAACCCTGTGCAAACATCTAATTATGCACACTAAGCTTTATAAAAGATCCTTGATATAATTTACCCAGTCTGTGAGCAAATAAAGCACTTTAAAATGCCAATTGGTAGAAAATCATATTAAATTGTACTAAACAGACAATGTTCTAAGATGTGTTCACCATCTGGTCAATCAAGGATTCTAATTTAAACTATTTATGATTGCCAACTTCTAATGAGAGGGACAAATATAATACAGTTAACATCTGTTTCTACATTAGCCAAGTAAGGTTGGCCTGTGCTGTCTATACAATCAACATATTTGAATTCCACAGTTGTTGAGTAAAATTCATTTCAGATGACATCAAAAAGGGCAGCAAGGCCCTGGAACAGTTCAGATAAATTGAGTCCACCTGCACCAGGCAATCATCTAAATGATGGGATGACTGTCTGAATGCAAAGAAAAATGTCTGAACCAGGGAAAACGAGCTCCGTGAAATTATCTGTACAATTACCAGGGAGGGAATGATAAACTCACAGAAGAATAACACAGATAAGAATGTACTTGTAAATGTTCACTGAACAGGCAAAATAGATTGACTATAATTTCAATGGAAAAGGACTGATGAAAATTGGCACAAAGTTTTGAGCCAAGTCAAAATAACTGAAACTACCCAAATACAGCATTTGATCTCTGTGTTTTCTTTTGTGATATGTAGAATACAGTTCTGTCCAATGTGAACTGTAATGCCCCGTACACACGATAGGATTTTCCGATGGAAAATGTTTGATAGGAGCTTGTTGTCAGAAATTCCGACCATGTGTAGGCTCCATCGGACATTTTCCATCGGAATTTCTGTCACACAAAATTTGAGAGCTGGTTCTCAAATTTTCCGACAACAAAATCCGTTGTCGGAAATTCCGATGGTGTGTACACAATTCCGACGCACAAAGTTCCACGCATGCTCCGAATCAACCATAAGAGCAGCACTGGCTATTGAACTTAATTTTTTTCGGCTCTTCGTACGTGTTGTTCGGAATTTCCGACCAACTTTGTGTGACCGTGTGTATGCAAGACAAGTTTGAGCGAACATCCGTCGGAAGAAAAACATGGATTTTGTTGTCGGAAAATCCTATTGTGTGTACAGGGCATTATGGTCTGGAGAAGAAAAGTATTAAACACAGAGTTGAGTTTTTGGGCTCTTTTCTTTAAATGACCTAACAAGAGTAGTAAGAGTGACAAGAATGAAATGATTAAATATGTCTGTTTGTATGTGTATATATACAGTATATAGTGTATAGTATATAGTGCGGTACGCCACCAGTGTATTGATCCTGTTGGCTTTGTTGGAAAAGGCCTCTGTTGGTAAAAGTGGAGCAGACATGATTTCTGCAGTGCTAGATGAAGGACCTGCAGAGCCACTTATATGCAAGGGTGCACTTGCTACTGCAGACGATGTTGCTCATGAGATTGAAACGCCAAGTAAGGGCGAATGCACAGAAGAGGTCATCTCTGTGATACACAAAGGGTCTAATGATGTGGTAATGGATAGTGCTGTGCCAAATGAGCTGGTGTTGGTGGAAGTGCCAGATGGCACAGCAATACATGAAGTGATTGTAGTCACAGGTCCAAATGTTGTTTTATGCGATGATGGTCAGGAATCAGGACAGTTGTTGGCAGAGGATCTCATGCCAGTGGAGTTGGTGTATAGTGAAGCTGCCGTAGACAACCCCTCCACTGGGTGCAGTTCCTCTTCAGACACTGCACTGCCGAAGATCAGTGAAATGAAATATGACAAATGCATTGATATTTCTGACCGTGATGAAAAGTGCAGCGCATTGACAATTTTTGATGGTTTGGTTACCATGGGTGACAACAAAAATAATTGCAGACCTGATGGTCTTGGTCAAGTCAATCTGGTTGTAGCAAACCCTGAAAAATGTAATGAGATAGGGAATGGTATGACTGACACTGAACAGGTAAAAGATGCAGCAGAATTAGGCCCCCTACAGGTTCAGGAGGGTAATTCTGGGGAAGATTTCCTGAGGTTTGAGAAATTTCTAATGTCTGAGAAGGATCGTGATAAACAATGGTCGCAGGAAAATGGCCCAAAGTTCAGCAAGGTGTCACCTGACTTTAACCACTTGCCGACCGCTGCACGCCGATGTACGTCCAAACTTTGGCGGTGGATATCGTTGTTATGGCAGCAGCTAGCTGCCATAACCCCGGTGTGCCTGTTTTCGTGCGGCGGCCGGCTTTCTGATAAAAGTGGTCCCTGCGGCGGATTCGCCGCGAGATCACTTTTATCGGTGGCGGGAGAGGGCCCCCCCTCCCGCCGCGATCTGGTGCCCTCCGCCGCTAACCGGAGCCGTCGTAGCGGCGGAGGCGATCGCGCCCTACTCCGTGCTGTGCCTGGAGTGAGGCTAAGATGGTACCCACTCATCTCCATGACACTGCTGGGCAGAAGCGACGTCAAAACGTCACTTCCGCCCATGCCTCTTAAAGGCATATTTTTTTCAATGTCATTTTTTTAAATGACTTTTTTTTTTTTTTTTTTTTTTTAAATTACATTTTAGTGTAAATATGAGATCTGCTTTTTTTCTATTACAAGGGATGTTTACATTCCTTGTAATAGGAATAAAAGTGACACAATTTTTTTTTTAAAAACAGTGTAAAAATAAAAAAAATAACGTAAAGTAAATAATAAAAATAAATTTTTTTTTTTAAAAAAAACCTCCGTCCCGACGAGCTTGTGCGCAGAAGCGAATGCATACGCGAGTAGTGCCCGCATATGAAAAGGGTGGTCAAACCACACATGTGAGGTATCACCGTGACCGGTAGAGCGAGAGCAATAATTCTAGCTCTAGACCTCCTCTGTAACGCAAAACATGCAATCTGTAGAATTTTTTAAACATCGCCTATGGAGATTTTTGAGGGTAAAAGTTTGACGCCATTCCAGGAGAGGACACAATTTTGAAGCATGACATGTTGGGTATCAATTTACTTGGCGTAACATTATATTTCACAATGTAAAAAAAAAAATTGGGCTAACTTTACTGCTGTCTTATTTTTTTATTCATAAAAATGAATTTTTTCCAAAAAAAGTGCGCTTATAAGACCGCTGCGCAAATACGGTGCAAAAAAAAGTATTGCAACAACCGCCATTTTATTCTCTAGGGTGTTAGAAAAAAAAGCTTATATAATGTTTGGGGGTTCTAAGTAATTTTCTAACAAAAAAAAACTGTTTTAAACATGTAAACACCTAAAATGCAAAATGAGGCTGGTCCTTAAGTGGTTAAACAAGACAGTCAGGATGTCCTTCAGAGGGAGACTAGGATGGGACTGCAGTCATATGCGGATGTTAGTGATGAAACTGACAAAAGGAGGCATGCAGTGTACAGGAAACAAGTGACGCTGAGTTTGGACGGTAATAGGGTGCCCGTACATAGAGCGCAGAGAGGGACCAGTGTCACCCCAATAAAAGAGCCCCTGCTTATCACTAACCAAGGGTTTAAAAATCGGATTCCTTTCAAATTAATTAAAGAGAAAAAGGGTGGTCTAGTGGAAATTAAGGGAGCACTTTATAACTTTACCAATATCCGACCCTTAAAGCTTAGATGTCCGCCTCAAGGGAAATAGATAGACATCGCTTTTGGAAGCATGGACACAAAAAGGCATGGGAGTGTCTTTGTAGAGCCTGAGGAAATGTAGCAGCAGGAAGTGGAGAAAGTCACCTGATGGGACAAGATTTGGCCCATGTGGGTGGTAGCTTGCATGGTCATGCCAAAGTGAGGAGGTTGTACTGGTGTGTTCCGCCCTCTGGGTCAAAACAAAGGGGAGGGATATGTGATAGTGTGGTACCCCACCAGTGTATTGGTCCAGGATTCTCAACCAGGCAGGTTGAGGGGCTCCAGGGTATTTGCTTGTTTGAGAGGAAACTGGCTTTTCAGTTTCCTCATTATTTAGTAAGGTCCATTTTTGGACCTGGAGCCTGGGGATTTCTTAGGGTTCTGGGTGGGATGAAATCCCTAGTCCTGGGTCCAGGTTTTGGGACTCACCGGCACACTGATTGTTCAAGTGTGTGTGGGCCTGATAACAGAGTCAGGACCATGATTCTGGGCTCCAGCCTCCTGAGGAGTGCAGGCTTGCAAGGGAGAACCCAGAGAGTGCAGGTGTGCACTGAAGTATCCAGAGAGTGCAGGTGTGCACTGAAGTATCCAGAGAGTGCAGGTGTGCACTGAAGTATCCAGAGAGTGCAGGTGTGCACTGAAGTATCCAGAGAGTGCAGGTGTGCACTGAAGTATCCAGAGAGTGCAGGTGTGCACTGAAGTATCCAGAGAGTGCAGGTGTGCACTGAAGTATCCAGAGAGTGCAGGTGTGCACTGAAGTATCCAAAGAGTGCAGGTGTGCACTGAAGTATCCAAAGAGTGCAGGTGTGCACTGAAGTATCCAAAGAGTGCAGGTGTGCACTGAAGTATCCAAAGAGTGCAGGTGTGCACTGAAGTATCCAAAGAGTGCAGGTGTGCACTGAAGTATCCAAAGAGTGCAGGCTGCAAGGTGAAAGCCAGAGACCTGAGTCTGAGGTAGCTGGCAGTAGTCAGGATTGCTCCATGTGGGAGTCTGAGCAGTGGTGTGTCTGCTGCTGAAGAGAGCAAGATGGCTCAGTATTTTTGTTTGCAACGCTGCATGTGTAAGCCAGGAAGCTAAATATCCTTTTATTTGTTGCTAGCGGTAAAACCCTCCTGCGAGGGAGACCTCTTTTGCTGGAACCTTGTTTGATTTTCTTTAATAAAAGTGGGCCAAAAAGCCCTGAAAAGGAATCATTTGTGTGGACTGTTCTCGCTAGCAGGTGCTACACTGAGCTAGACAACCCCCAAACCTAACAAGTGGTGTTCGAATGCGGGCAGACCTGGAGATCCCTGGAAAAGTAAGTTTGTCTGTTTTATATGAACTGTTTGTGTGCATGAGACAGCACAATCTGTGTGTGCAGGTGAGGAAAGCTTGCTTTAAAGTGACAGTGCTCCATTTTGTTGCTGGACTGCGCAAAAGTGTTGTGGAGTGACTGTGAAGATGAAGCAAGGGTTTGAGCCTGCTGGCGAGTATTGCAGACTGTTTTTTGCTTCACCCACTCCAGTTAAAGAGGATGTGCATGTTGCTGCCGCTGGCAACGCTGGTGCAAGCAGGCCTGCTATCGATGTGCAGAGGCCTATGTTTGAAAGAGGATGCAATTGGGGAAGCCCTGTTAAGGTTCTGAAGCAAGAGCGCTGTTTGCAGTGCAGAGATTGTGGTCAAGTTGTCTCCAAGTCCCCCTTGTCTCAGTCTCCAAGATAAGGTGACATGGCCAGACAAAGGTCTGCAACAATGCTTGGGAAGCCTGATTTGAATGCCAGGAGTGACCAACAGGCTGAGTGGAAGTTTGAGAGGTATGTGGTTGCCCATAGCAACGGCGGTGATGCCATGTCTGCGGCCCACGTGAGAAACATATTGCCGAAAGAGGATCAAGGCAAGTTGAAAGCAACAATGCTACAAGGAGCGCAAAGTCGCTGTGTTTGGGAGAGTCAGCAAAGTACAGCTGGAAGAGTGCCATCTCCCTTAGCAATGAGAGATCGAGTATTAACTGGAAGGAGGAGCTACATTGGAGATGTGGAGCAGTGACCCACTAAAGATATGTGCAGAAATGTACCATGCCTGGAATGTGGTCAACTGGGGCATGGAATCTTTTCTTGTCCCAGGTTGTGGAACATAGCTGATGATAGTGATACTGGTCAAAAGTCTCTTTCTACAAGCCCAGGTTCCTGTTTAAAAATTTATTCAGTCACCTCTGGCAACAGTGAGGAAGTACCTGTTGTGCCTGCGGGGGTGCTACGGAGTCAGAAATGGCTGCTGCAATTTCATCCCATGGCCACCAGGGAGAGTTGGCCAGTGAAAGTGCAACAAAGGATAGACCACGTACTCAAGTGAACATGGCAACCACTGTTGCAGTGATGGGTAAGACTGTTGCTGGTAAATGCATGAAGGAGACTGACTATGTGCCTGTGCACACTGGAGTGGAAGTGACCCCAAATGGGAGATCCACTGTCTGTGTGGAAAAGGACTTGCCTTGCTACAGTGCCCTGTCCAGTGGGGAGGCAAGTGATATACTTGAATGTGACAATGTTATTGGTAAAAATGCTAATATTGTGTTGGCTAAAGGGAATGGTCAAGTTGCTAATGGGCTAGTGCAGCTCACTAGAGATAAAAACATTGCTGTGATTGTGGTTAAAGATGTGCTATCTCCCCTAGCAATGGTGACAAATGCCACAGAGATGTCCCTAGAAACCCCCAGGGAGCTCTGCATTTTGGAGCCGGAGGTAGCCTGGGACAACTATGGTGCTGCTCTGAGGAATAAGAGGGTACCTGAACATGGTGATAACAATGTCAAATGTTAAAAGTGAAATGTTTGAAAACACTCATGGTGGAAATGGGTTAATGCAGTCTGGCAATGACAGATATGAAAGTTCATGTGTTTAATGAAGCGCCACCAGAGCAAGGTGGTGAAGGTGTGGTATTGCAGTCTGCTATGGTTAAAAATATAGTGCCACAATCTTATTTAAACCAAAGTGATATGTGCAATGTGTCAGTTGCTGAACCACTCTGTCCCTCTGGGTCTCCTTGTGCAGCAGGAGCGGTACTGCGTGGTACCTCTGGGAGTGCAGAGATAACAGACTGGGACAGGTGGGCAAAAAGCCTGTTGGCTTTGTTGGAAAAGGCCTCTGTTGGTAAAAGTGGAGCAGACATGATTTCTGCAGTACCAGATGAAGGACCTGCAGAGCCACTTATATGCAAGGGTGCACTTGCTACTGCAGATGATGTTGCTCATGAGACTGAAATGCCAAGTAAGGGCGAACGCACAGAAGAGGTCATGTCTGTGATACACAAAGGGCCTAATGATGTGGTAATGGATAATGCCGTGCCAAATGAGCTGGTGTTGGTGGAAGTGCCAGATGGCACAGCAATACATGAAGTGATTGTAGTCACAGGTCCAAATGTTGTTTTATGCGATGATGGTCAGGAGTCAGGACAGTTGTTGGCAGAGGATCTCATGCCAGTGGAGTTGGTGTATAGTGAAGCTGCCATAGACAACCTCTCTGCTGGGTGCAGTTCCTCTTCAGACACTGCCCTGCCGAACATGAGTGAAATGAAATATGACAAATGCATTGATATTTCTGACCGTGATGAAAAGTGCAGCGCATTGTCAATTTTTGATGGTTTGGTTACCATGGGTGACAACAAAAATAATGGCAGACCTGATGGTCTTGGTCAAGTCGATCTGGTTGTAGCAAACTCTGAAAAATGTAATGAGATAGGGAATGGTATGATTGACACTGAACAGGTAAAAGATGCAGCAGAATTAGGCCCCCTACAGGTTCAGGAGGGTAGTTCTGGGGAAGATTTCCTGAGGTTTGAGAAATTTCTAAGGTCTGAGAAGGATCATGATAAACAATGGTCGCAGGAAAATGGCCCAAAGTTCAGCAAGGTGTCACCTGACTTTAAACAAGACTGTCAGGTTGTCCTTCAGAGGGAGACTAGGATGGGACTGCAGTCATATGAGGATGTTAGTGATGAAACTGACAAAAGGAAGCATGCAGTGTACAGGAAACGCTGAGTTTGGACGGTAAGAGGGTGCCCGTACATAGAGCACAGAGAGGGACCAGTGTCACCCCAATAAAAGAGCCCCTGCTTATCACTAACCAAGGGTTTAAAAATCGGATTCCTTTCAAATTAATTAAAAAGAAAAAGGGTGGTCTAGTGGAAATTAAGGGAGCACTTTATAACTTTACCAATATCCGACCCTTAAAGCTTAGATGTCCGCCTCATGTTAAAAAAGGTACCAAGATTAGTAAACTCCCTACTGTCAAGGTGGTTAGTGTAGGCCCAAGGTAAATAGAAAGACATCGCTTTTGGAAGTGTGCATGCAAAAAGGCATGGGAGTGTCTTTGTAGAGCCCGAGGAAATGTAGCAGGAGGATGTGGAGAAAGTCACCTGATGGGACAAGATTTGGCCCATGTGGGTGGTAGCTTGCATGGTCATGCCAAAGTGAGGAGGTTGTACTGGTGTGTTCCGCCCTCTGGGTCGAAACAAGGGGGAGGGATATGTGATAGTGTGGTACCCCACCAGTGTATTGGTCCAGGATTCTCAACCAGGCAGGTTGAGGGGCTCCAGAGTATTTGCTTGTTTGAGAGGAAACTGGCTTTTCAGTTTCCTCATTATTTAGTAAGGTCCATTTTGGGACCTGGAGCCTGGGAAATTCTTAGAGATCCGGGTGGGATGAATGATTCTGGGCTCCACCCTCCTGAGGAGTCCAGGCTTGCAAGGGAGAACCCATAGAGTGCAGGTGTGCCCTGAAGTATCCAGAGAGTGCAGGCTGCAAGGTGAAAGCCAGAGACCTGAGTCTGGGGTCGCTGACAGTAGTCAGGAGAGCTCCATGTGGGAGTCTGAGCAGTGGTGTGTCTGCTGCTGAAGAGAGCCAGGTGGCTCGGTATTTTTGTTTGCAATGCTGCATGTGTAAGCCAGGAGGCTGAATATCCTTTTATTTGTTGCTGGCGGTAAAAACCCCCTGCGAGGGAAACCTCTTTTGCTGGAACCTTGTTTGATTTTCTTTAATAAAAGTGGGCCAAAAAGCCCTGAAAAGGAATCATTTGTGTGGACTGTTCTCGCTAGCAGGTGCTACACTGAGCTAGACAACCCCCAAACCTCACAATATATAAAATGTTCTTATTAACTTTGGATGGGATAGGAAAGGCTTAGTACCTTTGTCAGGTTGTATTGCTTTCTGTGTCCATGCTCAGTATATTTATCCATTCTATTTGTCCTGGTGACTATTGTCATGGAGACAGAAAGCGATGGAGTAATGTTACATTTTACAGTTTTCACCAGAACAAGAACAGAGGGGAAATCATATCTTCCCGTGGCATAGTGAAGATTTCCCTAACTTTGAAAAGATTTTCTCTTACTCTTGTTGTGTCTCCGTCTCTGGAAAATCCAATCTAAAGCAAAAAAAGGGGTTATCTATAAGAACACTTTGAAGTTGAACTCCAGACTTAAAAGCATACAACTATAAAGCAATTATTAATCTGCTATGGCTACATCCATGAGACAGGGCTTCAATCTTTAACCTGGCTTCACGTTATTCTCTGAGGATTTGGGACAACTCCAAGTACTCCGGGGGACTGCTGTCCCGACAACTCCCCTGTTGTCCTTTCTGCATAACCCAGTGTTCTCAACTGGCTTTAAATCACCCTTGACCTTCAGACATACAACCGCTCAGAAATTGACCTGCTTTCATGCTTTTATAACCGCCAATGAAGTTAAATCCTTCAAAGACCTACAAATCTCCTAAACAACTACCTCCATCTGAACTGTTTTGATACCTCCAGGTAAAACATTATATCTCCTTAACTTCTCCTATGTGCTTCTTGGGAGAGGGATTTGGAGATACGTCTGGAATCCCCGGAGTGGACCCAAATTTGGCATATCGCTGAATCCAGTTCTAGACGGCCTGCTGCAATCAAGACCAACTATAAGGCATTTAGTGCCAGCCAGATTAGCCAGAGCATTACCATCCAACCCCTCCTCTTGCTTCCGTGGCTTTTCAGATATGGAGTCATACTTTCCTATCTGGTGGTCGTTCCAGGTGGTACTTGCATTCTTGAATCAAGTCTACGTCATTTTATAAACTCTTCTGCAAAAAAACAAAACCCATGCTACCACAAAAAGCCCTTCTTAACTTAAAATCAGCAGAAATCACTCAGAAACATCATGCTTTGATGGTCCATGTTTTGACAGGCGTGAAGCAGACAATTGTGAAGGCACGGTTATCTGATACGATCCCTATAGCTGAAGTAAAATCTCAGATGCAATAGGTCCTGGTCAATGAGAAGCTTACAACCATATTACATGGCATTATATGGAAATTTAAGCTGGTTTAGGACCCCAGGATTTCACATTCCCTTCCAGAGAATTTTGATCACCATCAACTCAAACTTTGATTAATTGGTTCAACCTAGGCAAGGACTCTACATCTTCTCTTACCGTTCCCCCCCTCCTTTCCCATCCCCTCTCCCAATCCCTCTCCCCCATTCTCCTTACTTTATCTTTCTTTACTCTTCTTCAGTACCTCTATTATTTTATGATAGCCCGTTTTATCCCTCAAAATGTGACATGCCCATATCTTGGGCCACATAGTATCGATTTTTTTTCAATGGTATTTATCATTCTTGCATCTGTTAAAACTCTTTCATTTTTTTTTTTTTTTTTTTGTTTGCCAAGACTCTTTTAAAGTATTTGCTATAATGTATTCCAAAACTTCTTGTAATATCTTTCATTTCTTTGCAACGTTAGATTATTTCTGTATACTTTAATAAAATTATTAAAATATTGAACAAGAAACAAAGCAATTAATAATATTAATTAAAAAATCATTACAAGAATTGAAATGCAACCAATTTATGTACTTACATTTGTCTTGCTGTCATCCACTGTATAACAGCATTCAGACAGCAAAGGCCAGTACTAGGTGTCAATCAGGCTCTGCTAAAGTGCATGTTTTGATGGTGAATATGCTAACTCGAGGATATACTGAAGGGATAACCTAATCAGTGTGCTGCTGTTTCTTTGTTGCTCAATCAGTATGCTGGGGATATGTTCTTCACCAAGCTGAGCTGCTGCAGTGGAGGTTAAGGTTCTGGCTGTGCTGTCTCACAGGGATACCTTTACCACAAACCTTTTGTCACAGACTCTCTGATAATCTGTTATATAAAACCATTTTCATAAATGATTTTACACTGTGTATACAACTGTGTGTCTGATTTACTGTAGCTTTAAATCCCACGTACAACTAGCAAAAAATTAGAATTATACTGAGATGGAGTAGAGTAGAGCAAGTAAGCACTTTGCTGTGTTCTTCCACTGACTTTCAAACACATCCATTCTGCCAATACAGTTGATGTATTTTCTATACATTTATGTGCAATTTCTATGTAATTAACTTTAATTCAGAATGTGAATGAAGTTTGGCTTCCAGAATGCAGCATATTTTCCTACATTTAGCCATACATTTTTGGAAGCAACATGGAATATTTATATTTACACATAATTTAAGTATATTTTTAATGCCGGATCTGGATTTTGTTTAGTGCACATTAATGTCACATACACAAGAGTGGATTTTCCGTCAGAAAACTCTTGGATGGTTTTTCCAACGGAATTCCGCTCAAGCTTAGCTTGCATACACACGGTCACACAAAAGTTCGCTGAACTTTCGACCGTCAAGAACGCAGTGACGTACAACACTACGACGAGCCGAGAAAATGAAGTCTAATGCTTCCAAGCATGCGTCAAATTGTTTCTGAGCATGCGTAGGAATTTTGTGCGTCAGAATTGGTACAGACGATTGGAATTTCCGATCGAAACTTTTTCCGACCGAAAAATTGAGAACCTGCTCTCAATCTTTTGCTGGCTGGAATTCCACCAGCAAAAGTCCGATGGAGCATACACATGGTCGCATTTTCCGACCAAAAGCTCTCATCGGACTTTTGCTGGCGGAATTTCTGATCCTGTGTGCGCGGCATAACAGAAGGTTTCTGCCCACTTTTGTTTCTGAATTATTTGGTACTTCCTATCATGTCATGGAACTGACTGGAAATCTCTACAAAGAGTTGGGGCAATGCCCTTAGCAGAACAAATGTCCTCACTGGAGGATCCTGCCCAAAGTCCTGTTATGGTGACAACCAAAAATTTGGGATTTTTCATTACTTTAGTTACCAGTGATAATGGTCATTAGGATAAAGGTTCAATGTCTCCAACAGGGGTACAGAAAGCAAACACAAGTGTTTATTAGTCATTTTATCAAAAAAAGAATTTGGCTGCAGATCCACTTTGAATAAGACAATTTATTTACATGGAACTTTTTCACTTATATATTGCAGCAATCCATGTACAGCTTATAGCATTGTGTTGCTATCTCATTCTCTTTTACTACAAACCTAAACTAAGTTTTCACTTTATCTTTGGTGATTCAGTTATGCATGCCTTGAAATTCAATAAAAGAAGCAAGAAGAGAATAGATTCCTTCCTCCACAACACAAAATAAAGGAGGTTTAGTGAAACATTAAATGTCCCAAACTAGGTCTGTAGTACATTTAGAACTTAACAGCATGTATTCTGTCAAAAGATAAAATCTCAGGTTTGCCTTTCATTTATAAACTTCCTGCAGCTGGTGAAATGTAAGCTGTGCTTCATAAAAAGCTTCAGCCTGAGAATCATAGCTATGCCATAGTTACAAGAAAAAGATATACGGCACACTCCAGGGGCTGGAAATAAAAACATACTTTCTTAACAGGCAAAATGAATTCCTGTATTTGAATTTTCTTACATGACCTTATGCACTTGAACATGTTTTCATCTGCAATATTTAATATAGGCATGTCTACAGAGGTCTAGCCTACATGCAGTGCACTGTGTCGGTCCAACCCTTTGTGACATGTTACCGCAGTGAACTAAAGCCAGCTCTTATTGTGTTTAGGCTTTTATGAGATTCTTAAATGACTGGAGTCTTTCATTCAGTTCCGTATACTCAACAATAGCTATCAATACAAGAATTTAATGGTGACGCACAACTGATGGCTATAACAACTATGTAATGTTCCTTTCAGGCTTATAGAATAAAAGTCCATGATGCACCTTATGCTCTGACTCCATTTTATTATGTTACTTGAGTGGATGTATAACAAACCATTGCTAGCTGTTGTGTTTCCTATTATAATCTTTGTAATTTTTGTTTTTATGTCACCACTATCGCCAGAGTTACAGTACATTATGACAGTTGATATGGAACCATAAGTAGTTAGTCATAAAATCTGTTAATGAAGTTTCTTAATAATACCCCTGGCGAGGTATCATTTTTATGATACCATTATATTACCGCATATAACAATTTTGTGGGCTACAAATAAGTTATCCCATGCATTAGGAACACACTTGAAGTTATCTCACACAAGGGACTACTTTCAAATAATAAACATAATGTGACATAAATAATACAAGGTGACTCTTTGGTTAGGGATTGTACTGTTAAATGTGACAATATGTATTGTGTCTTCCAGCTAGCTAGACTAATTAGACTAAAATATATATATATATATATATATATATATAGTGTATATATACCACAAATGTATCAGGCAAAAGATCAGTCTGCTTGTGTTTAGCAAATCTGGATTCCATTGAAGCCAAAGTCAATATACTCAAATGATAACACAGACTAATTTACTGTAGGAAAATACTAATTGCTTATGACTGACATGGAGAAAAAGTCTTCTCAATAGAGCAATGAAGTTAGTGGTCCATAGCTGTCAAAGATATATGGGATCATAGATCAAACTAGACAGCACAGCTAATTTAATACTGCTAAGACCTAAATATAAAAAAGGTTAGAGGTCACAACAGTTCTACTTGCAATATATATATATATATATATATATATATATATATATATATATATATATATATATATATATATATACACAGTTATGCTCATAGGTTCACATACCCTGGCAGAATTTATGATCTCTTGGTCATTTTCAGAGAATATAAATGACATTTATAAATGACATTTATGGCTGAAGACATTTATTATCAATGAACTGTGTTTTAAATCATAATGACAGCAGAAACTACCCAAATGACCCTGATCAAAGTTTACATACCCTGGTGATTTTGGCCTGTTAACATGCACACAAGTTGACACAAAGGGGGTTGAATGGCTATTAAAGGTAACCATCCTCACCTGTGGCTATTTCAAGATGCACAATAAGGAGGCAGTTGAAGAATGATGGGCTGCATGGTCGAGTCGCCAGAGGAAAGCCATTACTACGCAAATGGCACAAAGTATCCCTCTTACAATACGCCAAAATGCACAGAGACAAGCCTCAAACAGTATGGCACAAAGTCATTTGGAGTGATGAGACCAAAATTGAGCTTTTTGGCCACAACCATAAACGCTACATTTGGAGAGGAGTCAACAAGGCCTATGATGAAAGGTACATCATTCCTACTGTGAAAAACAGAGGTGGATCACTGATGTTTTGGGGATGTGTGAGCTACAAAGGCACAGGAAATTTGGTCAAAATTGATGGAAAGATGAATGGAAAGGAAAAAAAGTCATTTAAAACTGCTTGCTGCTGTAATGTAATGTTGCACCCCCACCCCCCCAGCCCATTCCTAGGCCCTTTGGGTCTGGTATGGATATTAAGAGGAACCCCGCACCAAAATAAAAAACAAAAAAGGCATGGGGCCCCCAGGCCCTATATACTCTGAACAGCAGTATACAGGTGGTCCCCCGGTTACAAACAAGATAGGGACTGTAGGTTTGTTGTTAAGATGAATCTGTTTGCAATTTGGAACAGGTACATTTTGTAAGTGTAGCTCCAGCCCAAAAATCTATTTTTAAGCTTTTTGGATAATATAGGGAAGGGTTATCACCCCTGTAACATTTGTTTTGCTGTCTGTGCCCCTGTTCAGAAGATTTCACCTCACTTTCTGTCCCAATGACAATTTGAAAATTTTGGGTTATTAGGGAAACAAGGATTGGTGATAAATCAGTGGAGACACCTTTTTCCCATATTAACTCTTACAGGAGAGAATTTCCCTTCCTAGGGGTAGATTTCCTCTCAAGTCCTGTTGTCTCCCTCCGTTTGTAAGTAGGAGTCGTTTGTAAGTCGGATGTTTGAAAATAGGGGACCGCCTGTATATATACTATACGGCCTGCCCTATACACTCTGTGGAAAATTGGGCCTTAGGTGTCGGTGGTACCAGAACACTGTAAGCCCTCACAGTTACTATTGGTGGGCTCTGGAACAGGCCCTGCTGTGAAATATTATATCAAGAATTGTAATTACATGCCCCTGTTAAACAGGGGCAGAAGAATCGGGCCTTAGGCAGTGGTGGTGGTGGTGGCACAACACTGTAAAGCCTCACAGATACTCTTGTTGAGCGCAGGAATGGGCCCTGTTGTGAAATATTAGAGCAAAAATGGTAATTACATGCCCCTGTTAAACGGGGGCATAAAATTGGGCCTTAGGCAGTGGTGGTGGTGCCACAACACTGTAACCCATCACAGATACTCTTGGTGGGCGCAGGAATGGGCCCTGCTGTGAAATATTAGATCAAAAATTGTAATTACAATACAGTGCAGTCGTAGTGAAGTTGCTACTACTTTTCTGGTGGTGTACACAATACAGTGTAAAGTTGTAAAACAAAATATACATCATGTCCGGAAGGCCACCAAGGAGAGGCAGACTCTCACAGGCCACTAAAAGAGGGCAAGCAGGCTCTGTGTCTACAGTCAACAGTGCTGGTCATGGACATGGTGCATCCTCTGCCAGTGGCCGTGGGGCACACTTGTCCTTTTTTTCTGCTGCTGGCCATGTTATTGAGCCAGAACATGCAGAAGAGTTGGTGAAGTGGATAACAAAGCCGACCTCATCCTCCTCATCCTCTGTCACCCAGACTCAGAGTAGTTTTCCTTCCTATGCAACGGCCAAAGCGGCCTATTCCACCGGCTCCTTGTCCACAGTCACTCCTTCCGTAACCCCACCATCATGCACAGAGGAGTCCCCTGAACTATTCGACCACAGTGTCGGGTACATGCTGCTGGAGGATGCGCAGCGATTTAAAGGCTCTGATGTTGGCTCCCAGGTTGAGGAAGGGAGTAATGTGAGCCTAGAGAGAGGGGGTGCCCAAGAAGGACAGAAACTGGCAGTCGTGTTTCCCCAGATGCAGCATAGTGCCAAGTTAGTTTGCTCCGGTGACGAGGAGGGAGGGGATGATGAGGTCACTGACTCTACTTGGGTGTCTGATAGAATAGAGGAGGAGGCACAACTCCAATGAGGCAGGATGTCCTCTAGGGGGCAGCTTAAGGGCAGCCACCCTACTGCATCACACCACAGAGCTCTGCAGGTGCAGGGCGCTGCTGACTCCCCACTGATTTTGAAAAGTTCATTGGTGTGGGCCTTTTTGGACATATGTGCAGCTGATCGCACCATTGCTGTTTGCAACCTATGTCTGAAGCGGATCAAGCGTGGCCACAACAGCAGCTGCTTGGGCACCACATGCTTGACCAGACATATTACGACCTCCCATGCAGTCTTTTTCCCGTATACTAAATTTGAGATTTAATATCTCTCAGATATGACTTGGGTTAAATGAGAGTTCTTTGACCATGAGTGAAAGCTTTAACACAATAACAACATTTATTGGTGAGTAGTTGAAAGTCTATCTAATACACAGCCATCTATCTATAGTCTACACCAAGGAAGAGAATATTAGGTTAAAATAAGAGAATTACATGAAGGAATACAGAGTATATTCCTGAAAACATTAATCTACAAACATATTTAGTTACAAGTAAAATGCAGACCTTTCCCATAATTATCCTTTGCACCAAGGTTCCATTCTGATGGCTGCTCTCCCATAACTTAAGTGTGTGTTTCCCTCCCATCTAGTCTGTTTATATCATTACATGCTGATACCCCATTGGTTGGCATAGCGTGGTACTGATTGGTGAGCTTCCCTTTTTCCCCCTATTCCTGGTTAAGGACTGGTTACATCGCCAATCCCTATACTTTGCATAAGTCAGCCCCCTTTAATGCAAATCCTTGTGACTATTCTGAGCAGGAGCTTAACTTGAATTTTCCCGGGAAGTTAAGTATTGATTACGGGTTGGCCTCCCCTTCATTGCATATCCCAGCATGGGATCCTTTGAAGTGAGTATGTGTAAAACAATGAGGTTTGGATCCCATTGTTTGTATACACAAGCCTAGACACTGATTTGTCTGGTCTACCAAAGATTTCTGTGAAGATAATATGTTCTGACCAACATAGATAAAAGCTAAATTAAATATATTCATATTTCCAATATTTTACAGCTATTAATGTAGATTTGTAACACAAGTAATCTGCACTAACCCCGACTTACTATCATATTTAGACAGTGATGTAAATGTGAAAGTGAACAATGAAATGTGACCACAAAATCTAAAAAAATAAAAAATAAATTGAAAAAAAAAATTGAAAAAATGACTAATAGTGCTGAAACCCTAACAAAACCGGAATTTTCAGTTTTAGCAATATTAATGTAGATTTCACATAAGCTCATAAGGCAACAAGTTCGTTGGCAACAGCATTTGAAAGACCCACATCAAAGAAAAAGGTGGACTTCTCCTTGCTCCTCGTCTGGGATCTCAACCCTACTATACCTCCAATGCTTTTGAAAACCTGCACTGAGAGGAATGAAGGTATAGCAATAGGTGTCCCAAGTACTTGCAGCCAATCTGCTAGCAGTACACCACTGTGATTTTAGCAGGCAATTTTCCCTACCCCAGTTGCTAAACCGTAAAAAGAAATTTGGTCCAAGCCATCCACATGCTCAGCGTCTGAATGCTAGCTTGGCCAAATTGCTAGCACTGCAACTACTGCTTTTTCAGCTAGTAATCTCTGCCCTCTTTTGTGAATTTGTGGAATGTGCTGTACCTCAGTTGCAGGTTCCAAAACGCCCTTTCTTTTCATGGAAGGCCATTCCAGCTCTCTCCCGGAATGTGGAAGGCAATGTTTTTGTCTTGTTGGACAGGACGGTCAGCAGTAAGGTGTATATTACCACAGACTCATGGTCTAGCAGGCATCGGCAGGGATGTTACCTTTCCTTCATGGCGCTCTGGGTAACTCTGCTGGCAGCTGGGAAGGATGCAGGACAGGGTTCAGTATTGTTGGAGCTTGTTCCGCCACCACGCCTCCAAAATGCTAGCGGTGATTCTGCCACAGCTCTCTCCTCCACCCCCTCCTCTTTTTCTTCCTCTATGGCCTTTTCTGCAGATTTGTTCTCTGAACCAGGCAAAAAGATGTCATGCGGTGCATGAGTTACATAGTAGGTGAGGTTGAAAAGAGACATAAGTCCATCAAGTCTAACCTATGTGTGTGTGATTATATGTCAGTATTACATTGTATATATGTTGTAGTCATTCAGGTGCTTATCTAATAGTTTCTTGAAACTATTGATGCCCCCTGCTGAAACCACCGCCTGTGGAAGGGAATTCCACATCCTTGCCGCTCTTACAGTAAACAACCCTCTACGTAGTTTAAGGTTAAACCACTGCTTAGGGGACAGGAGCCACACTTGGGCAGAGATTCTGGCAGCTCTGCAGGGGCAGGCTCAGAGGTGGTTGACGCCATGGCAGCTTCAGCCAGGAATAGTTGTATGTGACAATGGCACCAACCTTCTCTTCGCCCTCCGACAGGGACCCATGTTCCACGTTTGGCACACATCCTGAATTTGGTGGGGCAGCGGTTCTTGAGCAGGTACCCAGGCTTACAAGATCTCCTGAGGCAGGCCAGAAAAGTCTGTGGTCATTTTCAATGGTCATACAATGCCAGTGCTCGGCTAGCTAACATTGAAAGGGAATGCAACCTGCCCACCAACCGCCTCATTTGTGACATGTCCACCAGGTGGAACTCAACGTTGGCAATGCTTCAGTGGCTGCACACGCAGCAGAGGGCCATCAATGAGTACCTGTGTGAGTATGGCACCAGGAAAGGGTCAGGGAAGCTTGGCCACACCAGTGGCTACTGATCAAGGCTGCATGCACTGTCCTGTCACCATTTGATGAGGCCACGAGGATGGTGAGCAGGGACAATGCATGCATCAGTGATACTGTCCCTCTTGTCTTCCCGTTGGAGCACACACTTCATGGAATAATGGACAGGGCACTTGAGGCAGAACAGCGGGAGGAAGAGGAGGACTTCCTTACCTCTCAAGGCTCCCTTTATCCTGATATTATTCCTGCAGGCCTGCCAAACACGCAGGAAGAAGAGGAGGAGAAGGAGGATTGTGTCAGCATGGACGTAGAGGATAACACTCAGCAGCAGTGCTCAAGGGATTGTTTTCAGTCCCTAGAAACCCAAGGAGTTTGTGGCTGGGAGGAGGTTGTTAGGGATCATGTGATCCTTAGTGACCCAGAGGACTCAGAATTGAATGCCTCTGCAAACTTTCACAGGCTTTGCAGAATCGGGGAGGCCCTGCAGCATAAGGACCCTAGGATTCGTGGTATCAAAGAGAGGGATCATTACTGGCTGGCAACTCTTCTTGATCCACATTACAAGGGTAAGGTTGCAGAACTCATCCTGCCTTCGCAGAGGGAGCAGAAAATGAAACATCTTCAGGAAGCCTTGAAGAAAGGTTTGTGCAATGAATTTCCAGACCCTGTGAGGTTACAATTTCCTGGTGCTGCACAACGTGTTGCTGAGGCTTCGTTCAGTCAGAGGAAGAGCAGTGGAGAAGGTGGCCAGCTGACCAATGCCTTTAGAGAATTTTTCAGTCCTCGGCGCCAAGGTCTGATCGGTTCAAGCAACCATCGCCAGCATCTGCATTACATGGTGCAAGAATATCTGTGGGGCAAGAGCAGACTTGGAGACCTTTCCAACAGAGCATCCACTGGGTTACTGGGTCTTGAGGATGGATCACTGGCCAGAACTAGCTCAATATCCAATTGAGCTACTGGCCTGTCCTGCATCCAGCATTCTTTCTGAACGCACATTCAGTGCTGCTGGAGGGTTTGTAACGGATCATAGAGTGCGCCTGTCCACAGACTCCATTGATAGGCTCACATTCATAAAAATGAATCAGTCTTGAATCAGCAGCAGCTATCAAGCACCTGATGCTAATGTAACTGATTGATTTTTCTATGGATGTGGGATCCCTTGAAGACTGCCTATGCTGAGTAACTATCCTATTCCTCCTCAATCTTGATGATGCTAGCTTCCAACAATATTTTTGGTTTAGGGCACCACCACCACTGCCTAAGGCCCAATTTTTCTGTCCCTGTTTAACAGAGGCTTGTAATTACAATTTTTGATCTAATATTTCACAGCAGGGCCCATTCCTATGCCCAACAAGAGTATATGTGAGGGGTTACAGTGTTGTGGCACCACCACCAAAGGCCCAATTTTTCTGCCCCTGTCCCAGCAGCAGGAAAAAAGGACAAGCGTGTCCCAAGGCCACCTGCAGAAGATGCACCATGTCCATGACCAGCACTGTGGACTGTAGACACAGAGCCTGCTTTTAGTGGCCTGTGAGCATCTGCCTCTCCTTGGTGGCCTTCCGGACATGATGGGGATTTTGCTTTGCAACACCACACTACACTGTATTGTGTACTGTGTACACCACCAGAAAAGTAGTAGCAACTGCACTATGGGTGCACGGTACTGTGTACACCAACAGAAGTGTAATAACATACATATATATGTTATATATGATATGTTTCTTCTGTAATTTCTCTCATGTTCGAGTGTTATGTGTCGGAGTATTTCCAATCAAAAAATTCCTTCGATCCAGATATCTGGAACATTATACGTGAGGCCTCCTCCTGTGTATATGAGAAGGTTGAACCGCTGGATTGCATCATATGGAAAGAAACTAACTCACGAGAAGTATTTAAATTCAAACTTGGGGTGGGTTACTGCCTTTTCTTTATCCTGGTTGTTAAGCTGGAACAGTGTCAGGGTGGACTCCCTATCCTCCACCAATATCCATCAAAACATAACGAAGGGACACGTTCTCTAATGCAAATATACTTTACTCAATCTTCAGGTCATCAAAATCGTCAGATCATATACATCAATAGCAGCTACTGTATACAGTTGCA
The DNA here is from genome assembly GCF_042186555.1 of Aquarana catesbeiana. Lineage (NCBI taxonomy): Eukaryota > Metazoa > Chordata > Amphibia > Anura > Ranidae > Aquarana > Aquarana catesbeiana. The sequence continues at coordinate 648,512,609 of NC_133324.1, forward strand.
AGCATCCCTGCTCAGAAGAAACACAAATCTTTAGAACTACATGGATTAACCCTTGCCAAATATCGGGTGGAGCGGATACCAAGGGTTCTACAGGAGAGGTTAACCCCCACGTTGTTTAATGATAATGATGAATACAAAAGCATCTTTATGCAGATTTTGAACAAATGTTCTTTCGATCTGATGACACTTACTATCTCTTATATACATTAAGAATTGGCTATACTAATCTGACCAATTAATCAAGGTTGAACAGGACTTGAAAGCCTCTGTGACATCTGATGAATTTGTTAAACTGAAAAATTCAGTGGATGAAATCATTAACAAACATAGAGCTGATTTGGAAATTAGAAAGAGAAACAAATTCGATCGAGATGTAGAGGACTATGAAAGAAATCAAGTATACTGTTGTCCCAGATCCTACAACTGACGTGGTCGTTCTGACTATGGAGGCACTAGGAGAGAGATGTTGGATAATTCATCAGCTAACACTGACACAGACTCCTCGTCCAATTTTTTATCACAAGGCCAGAGGGGGGGATATTCTCGTATGCAAACGAGGTCATGGATGAACAGAGAGGAGATACCCGGTCAGGATCACTACCGTCAACCACGAGGCAATTGAGGTCGATCCCGGGATCCCTAGTCCACAACATCTCACGGTGTGTTCTATCATCGGACGAGGTAGGATATATCGTGGTCTCTCTTTCTGTCCTGAAAGCCATCTTGACTCATTCTTACTTGATCAAGACTTATACTGTTTATTCAGTAATATCAATTGGAAGGTTAATTTTCTTCACAAACTTTTTTATGATGGGGATTTTATTGATAATGCTTTGAACTGTAAATCTTTGGGTTTAAGAGTTAGAAGTAAATCTGTACCACCCACTACCTATGCCCCTGTCTAACCTTTTGTGAAAAAGGTGACTCAGGAAATAAAGGAATTGGTCTCTCAAATTAACTATAGAGATCATGTGTCTAACAACCTGTCACACACAGAATGATCGGCGTTGAGGAGTCTCAGCTGACGGGAGGACATTATACTAAAGACGGCAGACAAAGGGAGCCAGGTAGTGGTGATGGACCCACAATTATAAGAGAATGAAATCCTACGTCAGTTAAATGACCAAACTCTTTACAAAAAGGTGCCGAATGATCCTACCTGGCAAATCAGGAAGCAACTTGAAAGTGTTTTAAAACATGCTCTTAAAGAGGGGATTATCACCCGTGACCTTTTTGATTTTTTGTTACCTACCCATACCCGGATTCCTGTTTTGTATACTTTACCAAAGATACACAAAGACAGTTGTTTTCCACCTGGTCGTCCCATAGTGTCAGGACGTGATTCTATTTTTGTTTCAATGGCACAGTTCTTAGACAAAATTTTGGCACCCCTTGTGAAGAACACCAAAGCACACATTAAGGACACCAATGACTTTTTGTGTAAAATCAAGGAAATTCCTCAATGTCTTGGGAATGAGATTTTAGTCACTTGGGATGTCACTAGTTTGTACACCTCCATCCCGCATCAACCTAGCATTCATGCGCCAATGGACTTGATTAGAGGATGTAACAACTATTCAGACATGCAAAATTCTCTTTTTGAGATATAATTTCAAATCATATTATCAAACAACAATTTCCTGTTTAAGGATCGGTTCTTTGTGCAGCTGAAAGGAGTTGCAATGGGTTTGAATGTTGCCCCGCCATATGCCTGTACATTTATGAATGACTTTGAACACAGGTACATATTTCAGAATGATTTATTTAAAAATCACCGCGCCACCTGGTGGCGCTATATAGATGATATTTTTGCCATATGGCTGGGCAACATTGAATCGCTACTTGCTTTTGATGCGATGCTGAACGATTTTTCACATGAGATTCAATTCAAAATCAATATTAGGGAGTAGGGATGAGCTTCGAGTTCGAGTCGAACTCATGTTCGACTCGAACATTGGCTGTTCGCAAGTTCACCGAACAGCGAACAATTTGGGGTGTTCGCGGCAAATTCGAATGCCGCGGAACACCCTTTAAAAGTCTATGGGAGAAATCAAAAGTGCTAATTTTAAAGGCTAATATGCAAGTTATTGTCATAAAAAGTGTTTGGGGACCTGGGTCCTGCCCCAGGGGACATGGATCAATGCAAAAAAAGTTTTAAAAACGGCCGTTTTTTCAGGAGCAGTGATTTTAATAATGCTTAAAGTCAATCAATAAAAGTGTAATATCCCTTTAAATTTCGTACCTGGGGGGTGTCTATAGTGTGCCTGTAAAGGGGCGCATGTTTCCTGTGTTTAGAACAGTCTGACAGCAAAATGACATTTTGAAGGAAAAAACTCATTTAAAACTACCCGCGGCTATTGCATTGCCGACAATACACATAGAAGTTCATTGATAAAAACGGCATGGGAATTCCCCAAAGGGGAACCCCGAACCAAAATTAAAAAAAAAAAAATGACGTGGGAGTCCCCCTAAATTCCATACCAGGCCCTTCAGGTCTGGTATGGATATTAAGGGGAACCCCGGCCAAAATTTAAAAAAAAAATGACGTGGGGTTCCCCCTAAATTCCATACCAGACCCTTCAGGTCTGGTATGGATTTTAAGGGGAACCCCGCGCCAAAAAAAAAAAAAAAAACGGCGTGGGGTCCCCCCAAGAATCCATACCAGACCCTTATCCGAGCACGCAACCTGGCAGGCCGCAGGAAAAGAGGGGGGGACGAGAGTGCGGCCCCCCCTCCCTCCTGAACCGTACCAGGCCACATGCCCTCAACATTGGGAGGGTGCTTTGGGGTAGCCCCCAAAACACCTTGTCCCCATGTTGATGAGGACAAGGGCCTCATCCCCACAACCCTGGCCGGTGGTTGTGGGGGTCTGCGGGCGGGGGGCTTATCGGAATCTGGAAGCCCCCTTTAACAAGGTGACCCCCAGATCCCGGCCCCCCCCTGTGTGAAATGGTAAGGGGGTACATAAGTACCCCTACCATTTCACGAAAAAAGTGTCAAAAATTTTAAAAATGACAAGAGACAGTTTTTGACAATTCCTTTATTTAAATGCTTCTTCTTTCTTCTATCTTCCTTCATCTTCTGGTTCTTCTGGTTCTTCTGGCTCTTCTGGTTCTTCCTCCGGCGTTCTCGTCCAGCATCTCCTCCGCGGCGTCTTCTATCTTCTTCTCCTCGGGCCGCTCCGCACCCATGGCATGGGGGGAGGCTCCCACTCTTCTCTTCTTCTTTTCTTCTCTTCTTCATTTTCTTCTCCGGGCCGCTCCGCAATCCATGCTGGCATGGAGGGAGGCTCCCGCTGTGTGACGGCGCTCCTCGTCTGACAGTTCTTAAATAACGGGGGGGCGGGGCCACCCGGTGACCCCGCCCCCCTCTGACGCACGGTGACTTGACGGGACTTCCCTGTGACGTCACGGGGAATGCCACAGGGAAGTCCCGTCAAGTCACTGTGCGTCAGAGGGGGGCGGGGTCACCGGGTGGCCCCGCCCCCCCGTTATTTAAGAACTGTCAGACGAGGAGCGCCGTCACACAGCGGGAGCCTCCCTCCATGCCAGCATGGATTGCGGAGCGGCCCGGAGAAGAAAATGAAGAAGAGAAGAAGAGAAGAAAAGAAGAAGAGAAGAGCGGGAGCCTCCCCCCCATGCCATGGGTGCGGAGCGGCCCGAGGAGAAGAAGACAGAAGACGCCGCGGAGGAGATGCTGGACGAGAACGCCGGAGGAAGAACCAGAAGAGCCAGAAGAACCAGAAGATGAAGGAACATAGAAGAAAGAAGAAGCATTTAAATAAAGGAATTGTCAAAAACTGTCTCTTGTCATTTTTAACATTTTTGACACTTTTTTCGTGAAATGGTAGGGGTACTTATGTACCCCCTTACCATTTCACACAGGGGGAGGCCGGGATCTGGGGGTCACCTTGTTAAAGGGGGCTTCCAGATTCCGATAAGCCCCCCGCCCGCAGACCCCCACAACCACCGGCCAGGGTTGTGGGGATGAGGCCCTTGTCCTCATCAACATGGGGACAAGGTGTTTTGGGGGGCTACCCCAAAGCACCCTCCCAATGTTGAGGGCATGTGGCCTGGTACGGTTCAGGAGGGAGGGGGGGCCGCACTCTCGTCCCCCCCTCTTTTCCTGCGGCCTGCCAGGTTGCGTGCTCGGATAAGGGTCTGGTATGGATTTTTGGGGGGGACCCCACGCCGTTTTTTTTTTTTTGGCGCGGGGTTCCCCTTAAAATCCATACCAGACCTGAAGGGTCTGGTATGGAATTTAGGGGGAACCCCACGTCATTTTTTTTTTTAAATTTTGGCCGGGGTTCCCCTTAATATCCATACCAGACCTGAAGGGCCTGGTATGGAATTTAGGAGGACTCCCACGTCATTTTTTTTTTTTAATTTTGGTTCGGGGTTCCCCTTTGGGGAATTCCCATGCCGTTTTTATCAATGAACTTCTATGTGTATTGTCGGCAATGCAATAGCCGCGGGTAGTTTTAAATGAGTTTTTTCCTTCAAAATGTCATTTTGCTGTCAGACTGTTCTAAACACAGGAAACATGCGCCCCTTTACAGGCATACTATAGACACCCCCCAGGTACGAAATTTAAAGGGATATTACACTTTTATTGTTTGACTTTAAGCATTATTAAAATCACTGCTCCTGAAAAAACGGCCGTTTTTAAAACTTTTTTTTGCATTGATCCATGTCCCCTGGGGCAGGACCCAGGTCCCCAAACACTTTTTATGACAATAACTTGCATATAAGCCTTTAAAATTAGCACTTTTGATTATTCATGTTCGTGTCCCATAGACTTTAACGGTGTTCGCATGTTCGAACGAACTTTTTTCCTGTTCGCATGTTCTGGTGCGAACCGAACAGGGGGGTGTTCGGCTCATCCCTATTAGGGAGAAATCAGTTCTATTTCCATCTGAATAACCTGCCTCCCTGAAGTATATTAGAAACATTACACCAGGAACGGACTGCAGTCAGATATAGCTAAACTGGATACAGTATATATATATATATATATATATATATATATATACACACAAGACTGTCTGTGTATATATATATGTATGTATATGTGTATATATATATATATATATATATATATATATATATATATATATATATTTATTAAATACACTGCAGTTAACTGAATAACCTGCCTGCCTGCCTGCTCAATCTAAATGACACTCTCTCTCCATCAATGCCAACAACACACTACACAGGGCTGACATGCAGGCAGCCTTATATAGTGTGGGTAGTGTGGGCCCGTTTGCCAACTTACTCTAGACACAGAATGTACAGACTTGAGGTGCCAGGAGCAAAGTTCTTTGCAGGCCTGTAATTTGTGGGAAATGGCACGTGTGCATGTGTTATGTTATGTTGTTTATTAACTAGTTCCCGCCCGGCAGTAGTGGAAACGGAGCCTTAACAGAGCCTTAATGTTGTAGCAGATCAAAATCATTGTGTATCATGCACCGGTTTTTATGCTCAGGTGGTAGGCGTTTTTGTCGCCTTCCTTGTCGCATGTTGATTTTACTATACATGGGATAATTTTATACCATTATGGTATGTTTTGTTGCACTTGGTGTCTTTTTTCTAGCAAAGATTCTTTTATCTTTATATGCTTTGATATATAGTCTCTTCTGTGGGGGGCACTCTTTTGTTCAGTGGTGATTATGTAGATGACAGGGGGGGCACTCTTTTGTTCGCTGATGATTATGTAGATGACACTGTATGTAAAAAAAAAAAAAATTGTGAAAAATAAATTAATTCATTTCCTAATTATCAAAAAAAAAAAATGAAATAAATTACAACTTCAAAAAACTTGCTATGCTTCCTACTAAATACCGTAGACTGTCTATTTTCAAAAAAGGGACCATTTGACGGATATTTGTACTATCCTGGATTTTTCAGACATCAAGAAATGAGATAGACCTTCAGTAAAGATTCAGGATTGATCAACTTTCAGATATATACCATAGTTTGTGGACACTATAACTTCCCTACAGACTAAATAATATGCGCAGATTTGGGTTATTTTCTTCAAAGAAATGTGGCAGAATACAGTTTGGCCTAAATTTATGAAGAAAGATTTGTTTTTTGCAAAATATTATAACAGAAACTATTTTTTCGATTCATTTATTTAGCAAAAAAACAAAAAACCCAGTGTTGATTAAATACTATATATTGGTGTGAAAAAATATGGTAAAAATTTCATATGGGTAGTGTTACATGACTGCGCAATTGCCATTCAAAGTGCAACAGCACTGAAAGCTAAAAATTGGCCTGGGCAGGAAGGGGGTGAAAGTGTCCAGGACCGAAGTGGTTAACCAGTACCTGTATCTTGATTTAGGATCATTGGGGTTCCCATGATAGTTGGCCAGTGCTCTGGTCGACTTCTAGGAATGAGTGACAGACGGCATTACCTAACGCACTGTACGCCCTTTTTAATTCCTTTACTCCTCAGTACCCCAAAAATTAATCAACCTTGCTGGAAATTTAATTGTCTTGCATTAGGCTGGATTAACACCTATGCATTTTTAGTGCTTTTTGCATTTTGCAGATTTGCACTACAGAATGTATTCCATAGGAAACCATGGTGGATGGACTGTAGTGCAAATCTGCAAAATGCAAAAAGCACTAAAAATGCAAAGGTGTGAATCCAGCCTTAGATAGCTATTTGTAGTTTCTGTTTCAAATATGCTGCTGATATAAAAAAAAAACATTAAAATTTAAAAATAGGAGAGTGACAAAACCAGAACAAGTATATGCTACCAAAGATTGTCATCTAACATTTCCATGCATGTTCTTGGTCAATGTCTCACCAAGTATTGATGGAATGACAAAGTTAAAAGCCCAGGTGCTTGCATATGCAAGACCAGGGCTTTTTTTCTGCCGAAACTCGGCAGAACGCAGTTCCGGCACTTATGACAGCCAGCCCTCTCTGCTCTGACCTGTCATGTATCTCACACTAGCGCTGCGCACCCAGGGCTGCTGCCTTTTGAGATCTTTGGGTCCCAGCATGGCAACATACAGGTGCCTGTGTTGATTCAAGTGGCAGCTTTCGTCCCCGCCTCTGCTCACATTGTAGCATGAAGCAGAGAGCAGAGGAGCCCTGAAACTCTGCCCCAGCTACAGTTTTTCGATGGTCTGAAAAGCCCATGCATAACACATGGTCTGGAGCACTGGATCAGCAGTGGAAGAGGTGAGGGAGTTCTGAATGAAAAACGGGGGGGAGCCCTCCAGAGACTGAGTTCACAGTGAGAGGATAACTGTGAGAGAAGGGAAGGGGGGGGTGATTGTGCAGCGAGGAGGGGGGTGGAAATTTGTCCAGAGAGGAGAACTGGGAAGGGAGCTTTGTATAGAGGTAAGAGCTGCAGAGGGCAGAAGGCAGTTTGTGTAAAATGAGAGCTGTGGAGGGTGAGGGAGGTTGTGTAGAGGTGAGAGCTGTAGGGAAAGTTGGGGGAGCAGACATGGGTGGCAAAGGTGAGAGCTGTGGATTGGGGTGAGCTTTAGATGGGGGTCCAGAAGGGAGCAGAGATAATATGGATGGAGGTGCAGAGGTGAGTTGTGGAGTGGGGGTGTAAACTGTAGTTAGAGGGGTGCAGAGGTGAGATGTTGATGGGGGTGCAGAGTGGAGTTGTGGACAGGGAAAGAAGAGATGAGCTGTGGATAAGGGTTGCAGAGGTTAGGTGTGGATGGGAGACACAGAGGTAAGCAAAGAGATAAGCAGAAGTGAGGATTTGATGGTTACTTCTGGAGGGATACTTGAGGGGGAAGACCAGGGAAATTTGCTGGGGAACAGTAAGACCCCTTTCACACTGGGGCGTTAATGGTAAAGTGCTAAAACTAGTGGCACTTTACCGATGTTATAGCAGTGCTTTAGCGCCACTAGCTGGGCGCTTTTAACCCCCAAGAAGGGGTTACAAAGGGATTAAAAGCGACCACTTAGAGCTGCTTTCAAAACGCTTTTAAGGCGCTTTGAAAGTAGTGCTCATTCATTTCAATGGACAGGGGCGGTGGAGGAGCGGTGTATACACCGCCCCAAAGATGCTGCTTGCAGGACTTTTTTTTCCTGTCCTCCAAGGACACCGCTCCAGTGTGAAAGCACTCAGGCTTTCACACTGGGGCTGCAGAAGGCAGTTTACAGGCGCTATTTTTAGTGCAAAAACGCATGTAAAGTACCTCAGTGTGAATGGGGTCTAAAGCATACAGAGTTGGTGACCAAGAATACGTAATGTATGGCACAGCATGCAGGGTCCAGTGGTGTGAATTTTGTAACACCTTGCACATTACATACTCAGAACCGCTATACTCTGTGTGCTGTGCTGTATGTTACATATTAAAGGCCTCGGAATGGTACTCCTGAATGCTTTACAATGGGTTTTGCATTACAAACCCCTGAGTCCTGCACTCTGTATGCTGGACTGCATATTACATAGCTTTACCACTGTTCTCTGTGTGCTGGACTCTATGTTACATATTCTTGACCCCTGCACTCTGTACACAGGGCTTTATGCTCCATATTTCTGAGAATAAGGGACGCTTCGCATTGAATGTAAGTACTATCCTGTTTGCTGTTTTTTTTTTCTGCACCCTATGTGATATGCATTGCTCACAATTGCACAATACACACTCCTGAGCCCTGTGTTTTACTTATTACAGTTATTTGATGCCACTGTACCTTTCTCCTCTAAGGAAGGTGTGTCTGGGGATGGAGTTTGGGTGTGGTTGTGGGCGGGGATTTGGGCTCTGAGGGTGAGTTCCTGCACCTATTTTCTGAGAAAAAAGCCCTGCTCAAGACCAAAAGCTAGTAATGGCAACTCCTACATTTCAATCCACATGGGTTCTTTCAATATCTAAAGTACTCTGCCTTGCCTTTGTAATGCCTGCTATTCATTTAACAAATGCCCTGAGATCCCTGACACACACTGTTACACAGTCTCTATGGACTGAATTTTTTTATAAAAGGAATTGTGTGTAAAGGTTAGTTAACACAATACAAAAAACAATAGGCTATTAAAAAAAATTACTATTATGAAAAAAAACATATAGGTATGTAATTACAGTATAAGCAGCACATACTTTATAGAGATTGATACAACAGTGTGGTGGAATGTACCATAAATAGCAAATCAATGGCTATTTATTAGAAGAGAATGTGTTCAATCCAGTAGTTATCTCATTAGTACAATCAATAAGCTAATTACACATTTACAAGGCAGTTCCTCAGGCTGCTTTATTGGACACATTATCCAATTGTGTCTTATTTCAGAGGTTAACCTTAGATTGCATATAGTGATTTATAATAATTCCCTGGCTTCTATTTACAGTGTTTGATACATGCAGTTGTCAATAGGTTATATGATTCAAAATAAATATCTATATATGGTCCTTGCTTTATTATTGGTACACAGTGCAGCATGGCTTGTGTACCAATAATAAAGTCATGTAACTGTCACACACATTTCCAAATATATAATCAAGTGATGCATATATTGATACCCCTATCCTTCTGTATTCCAGGAAATTTCAGAAAAAATATTAATGGCAGCCATACTGTACATGCTGCCATATTTACTTTATTTCAAATTTTCAATATGTTTTTATTGAATTTTTAGTACAAAGATAGTAAAAAACAGTCCAATTGCAACAAAAACAGAGGCTCCGCCTAGCTTAAGTGAGTCTAGCTCATCCTGAACAAGCACCATATATGATTATGTTTGTTAATATATGTAATGATACATTTGCTTACATTTTTATATTTAACATAAAAAGCAGGCGGAGAGGGAATGGGAGGTAGGATGGGTAGGATAGGGGGTTAGGGTAGGGAAGGGAAGGGGAAGGGGGGTCATAGGAGGGGGAGGAGAACTAGGGAATGGGGGAAGTATGGGGGTAAATAAGGGGGGAGGATCACCAGCACATCAAGTGAGGAATTTTCAGAACAGCATAGAAAATATGGTTCACAACGGTCTATAACACAATTCACGTGTGAACTTTACATTTCGGATGTGTCAACCAATGGGACCATTGTACAGAAAATGTGTTTAGTTGCATATTTTTCCTAGCTATTATCTTTTCCAATTCACATTGTTGATTACAATCTGCAATTGTGCTAGATATGGAGGGTGTTTCTGCGTTTTTTCCATAACATAGTGATATTTAGCTCGGCTGATAGCAGAAGATGTGTAATGACAGTTCTGGTGTTTGAAGGGTATTTTTCTAACCCTACATGGAGCAGCGCTAGTGAAGGGGTAGGAGTAGAAGGCAAGCCAGAGATAGTAGAGATCAATTAGAATATTTGTCTCCAAAATTAGGTGAGGGATTTACAATATCATAGTACGTGGCCTATGCTGCCACAGTTCCTCCAACACCATGGTGGGCTTCCTGGGTATATCTTCGATAGCTAGTAGGGTGTTAGATGCCATCTATGTAGGGTTTTTTGGTAGGTCTCCCAATGGTTGGAACAGTGAGATGCAGTGAAGGTGAACCTAAAGGCTCGTTGCCACATATCAGGGGTAATGTGAACCCTCATCTCTCCGGCCCATTTGGTTAGGGTAGCAATTTACGAGTAAGGGCGATCATTGTTCAGTAAGGTGTAGAATAAGGTTATTGCTTTTTTTGGGGTATGGGGATCGTGTGTAAAATTGGAACATTGGTTCCGGCAGCGTGACTGTATAGGGCAGTTTCGAGGATTTGAGAAAGTGGATGATTCTCATATAGGTGTACAGTTCTGAATGTGGGAGATTAAATTCATGTTGGAGGTTTTCAAATGATTTTAACATATTGTGATTGGTAAGGTCGACAATATTTGTGATACCTTGATTGTTCCATGCAGAGAGTTTGAGGTCTGAGAGATGTTTGGTTAGGGCTCTAAGCAGGACAGGTATAGAGCCGGTAGGAGGGCTGGGGGTTTGTTTGGATAAGCTTTTTTTCCATGTTAGTATAGAAGCTGTATCTGACTGGGGTGTATTATGGAGAGGAGGAGGGCATCCTACTGCTGTTAGGAGAAGGGAGTCTAGGGGATGTTTGTTCTGGGGGATAAAATTTCCATGATTGACCAGATTTTTTCAGATGTTGGGTGCCACCAATAGTATATTTGGTCTAAAATGGAGGCATGGTAGTAACTACTGATGTAGGGAAGGCCAACCCCTCCCTTTTTGTACATTCTGGTTAAGATATAGTTGGTACATCTATGAGGTCTTTTTTCCCATATAAATTTCGATATTTGCCTTTGGATAGAAGTTAGGAAGGATTGGATGGGGTATTATCAGTGTGCAGAATAGGTACAGGAGTTTTGGTAGTATTATCATCTTAAGGGTAGCGATCCTACCTATTTTGGAGAGGCCAGTTGAGTGTAGTGAGTAGTTGAGAGAGTTGTTGGAGAAAGGTCTAGTAGTTAAGTGCAAATAATTGTTTTTAAAGTGGGTGCTATTTGTATTCCCAGATAGGGAATAGAGTTGTTTACACATGGGAATGGGGTGATATTTCTAAGGTGAGATTACAATTGTGTGGGGAGGCATAAGGGCATTAATACAGATTTTGACATTAAGCTTATAAAAGGAGACCTTGCTAAATTGGTGGATAGTTTCTTGTATCTTCTGAAGGGATTGTGATGAATTAGTAATCATTCGTATCACATCATCTGCGAATAAGCTTATTCTATGGTCTGCGGTATCACATTTAATTCCTGAGATTTGTGTATCAGTTCTAATTTTGGTCGTGAGGGGTTCCATTAGGGCAAAATAAGTGTAAACATCCTTGACATGTGCCGTTCGATATGGTGAATGGGGTGGATAGGGCTCCTTTCGTGAGTACTTTTGCTGAAGGGTTGGAGTACAGAGAAAGTATAGCATTTTGGAACCATCCGGTGATCCCAAATTTGGCAAGGACCTCTTTTAGAAAACCCCAATGGATTCTATCAAACGCCTTCTCTGTGTCAAGGGAAAGAAGCAGAGAAGGCATTTGTGTTTGGATAGCATGGTGTATGAGGTTCATTACCCTTCTTGTGGCATCTGGTGCCTGGCGGCCTGGGATAAACCCGACTTGGTCGGGGTGCATTAAAGATGGGAGGTATATCAGTAATCTTTTGGCAAGGACTTTAGCTAGTATTTTTATGTCTGTGTTCAGGAGAGATATTGGCCTATAATTTGCAGTTGATGAGGGATCTTTGGTTTCGATATAGTTATAATAGTTAAACGTAACATGTCTGTTGATAGGGAACCAGTGGCACTGACATGGTTGAAGAGGGTCATTAATTGGGGTGCTAGGATGTTTTTAAATTGCTTATAGAATTCACTTGAAAACCCATCCTCTCCGGGTGACTTATGTAGGGGTAATTCTTTGATGGTGCCGGTTATTTCCTCTATGGAGAAGGGCTGAGACAGAGACTCAAGTTGGGAGGCTGAGATAGTGGGTAGGGTTATAGATTATTACATTTTCATGAATAAGAGATTCTGATGGCTGATGCATCAAGTTGTATGGAGATGAGTAATTTTCGCTAAAGGCATTTACAATGTCTTGAGGGTCCGTTAGGAGTTGTCTGGAGGTGGGGTGAAGGAGAGAAGAGATTTTAGATTTCAAACGTTGCGATTTGACTGTTCGAGCCAATAGAGCTCCTGGTTTGTTACCAAGCGCGTAATGGTTGGCTTTAGTGTATTTAAGGTTGTTTTCATATTTGTGCAGGAGTAGTGATCTGAGTGACTGTCTCAGCTCTAGGAGTTCACTAGATAATTTGTGAGAAGGATGGGTTTTATTTTGCTTTTCTAATTTTTCAATTTGTAGCATGATCTCGTCAATCTGCCTCTTCCTCTGGTTCTTTAATCTCTTATTTAGCTTAATAAGTATTCCACGCATGTAGGCCTTGCATGCTGACCAAAGCATGCAGGTATTAGTGTTAGGAAGAGCATTCCGTTGAAAGAAGGAGCGATGCTCACGAATTAGTTCTTGACAAATTTCTTTGTCCGCTGGAAGGGTTGAGTTGAGTCTCCATATTCGTGGTGGTCCTCGTCGGTGATCGTCCAAGATTTTAGTTATTGGGGCATGGTCTGAGCAGGAAGTGGTGCCTATTTCAGAGCTCTTGATATTTTGCAAAGTCCATTTGTGGACCACAAACATGTCTATGCCTGATAAGGTCATCTGTGAAGGGGAGAAATATGTGTAGTCCTTTTCGGACCCATGCTGGCATCTCCATACATCAAAAAGGTCTGTTGTTCGAAGAAAGGGGTTTAATGCATCTCGCTGCCGTTGTTTGTGTGTAGAGGTGTCCATGGAGGGGTCCCCGATTATGTTGAAGTCACCCCCTAGGATAAGGCTTCCTCTTTGTAAATTTCCACTTTTTTTTTACATAAGAGTTTGTGGAAGCTGATTTGTTTAGTATTTGGTCCATATACATTGACCAGGGTGTAGGTGGACTGCCCTATATCACAGATCAAAATTAGATAGCGGCCTTGGGGGTCCTCATAAGATTGGTGAAGTTGGAACTGGAAACTGTCTCTAATAGCTGTTAGGACTCCGTTTTTCTTTTTTGGGCCTGAGGAAAGAAAGAGTTGGTCATATCCTTTAAGTTTGATTGTCAGGGTTTTGGTTGAAGCAAAGTGCATCTCTTGTACAAAGACTATATTGGCTTGTTGTTTTGTAGTTTCCTTTTACAGCATCGTTCTCTTCTGTGGGCTGTTTAAGCCTCTGATATTTAGTGAGACGATCTTGATGGGCATGTTGTGCTTCAGGCAGTTATACAAGTCTGAATCTTTGATGTACTAGGGTAATAGCCAGGAGTCGAGAGAGCAGTTTTAATAGTAAGTTCACTGATATTAGAGACTGCAACTGTGGTCTCAAGATGGGTCAGATACTTATACAATTCAGGTTATTGATAGTCTCAATAAGGGGCTGGTGAGCCCAGAGATACAGAACAAGTAAAAAATGGGAGCTATTAATCAAGTCAGCTCAATGTGCAGTAACTACTGCTGGTATTAACAGGGGAGAGCAGTGAATCTCAATGGTAGCCGTCACAGACGGGTCCGCGAGAATAGAAATTGGCTTCTGCAGAGTAACCCACTACTACCCAGCCAGATAGTAAGGTGGAAGGTGGAGGGCAATCAGGTTTTGTCAGGCATCCTGAAGGGACTAGTCTGTGTCCAGGGCCGGTCCCAGGCGGGTGCACGGGGTGCAGTGCACCCAGGCGCCAGAGAGGTGGGGGCGCTGAAGCGCCAGAGTGCTCCCCTCCCTCCTCCTTCTCCCCTCTGTGCTTCTGGACACTTCTGGATCTACTTCTGAATAGCTCTGTCCGCAGGTCACCGCCGCGGAGCGGCCGCTGTGCTTTTCACTGCTAGAGCCCATCCCCCCTCCCTCCTCCTCCTGTCAGAGGAGAGCAGCCGCCGGAGATCGGAGCGGCTGGTCTCTGTGTTGAGAGAGACCAGCCGCGCAGTGACTTCGCTGGGGGGAGGAGGGGGGGCGGCCCGTGCCTGCAGCCTGACACAGGTTCTCTCCTCTGTCTCTCACTCCCGCCTAAGCTGCTGCCTGTCTCGATCTGTTCTTCACCCAGGTGGCGCCGCGGCTTCACACTGTCCTCTCTAGCTGCCGCACGGGTGTTATGTGTTTGTACTGATAGAGGGAGGTTTGTCCCTGGGGCGGTCTGTACTAATGGGGGGTTGTCCTGGGGGGTCTGTACTAATGGGGGGGTTGTCCTGGGGGGGTCTGTACTAATGGGGGGGTTGTCCTGGGGGGTCTGTACTAATGGGGGGTTGTCCTGGGGGTCTGTACTAATGGGGGGGGTTGTCCTGGGGGTCTGTACTAATGGGGGGTTGTCCTGGGGGTCTGTACTAATGGGGGGTTGTCCTGGGGGTCTGTACTAATGGGGGGTTGTCCTGGGGGGTCTGTACTAATGGGGGGGTTGTCCTGGGGGTCTGTACTAATGGGGGGTTGTCCTGGGGGGTCTGTACTAATGGGGGGGTTGTCCTGGGGGGTCTGTACTAATGGGGGGTTGTCCTGGGGGGTCTGTACTAATGGGGGGGTTGTCCTGGGGGTCTGTACTAATGGGGGGTTGTCCTGGGGGGTCTGTACTAATGGAGGGGGGATGTCCTGGGGGGGTTTGTACTAATGGAGGGGGGTTTGTCCTGGTGGGGGGTCTGTACTATTGGAGGGGCGTTTGTCCTGGTGGGGGGGTCTGTACTAATGGAGGGGGGGTTTGTCCTGGGGGGTCTGTACTAATGAAGGGGGGATTTGTCCTGTGGGGGTCTGTACTAGTGGAGGGGGGGTTTTCCTAGGGGGTCTGTAGTAATGGTGGGGGTTTGTCCTGGGGGGGGTCTGTACTAATGGAGGGGGGGTTTGTCCTAGGGGGTCTGTACTAATGAAGGAGGGATTTGTCCTGTGGGGGTCTGTACTAGTGGAGGGGGGGTTCTCCTGGGGGGTCTGTACTAATGGGGGGTTGTCCTGGGGGTCTGTACTAATGAGGGGGTTGTCCTGGGGGTCTGTACTAATGGGGGGTTGTCCTGGGGGTCTGTACTAATGGGGGGTTGTCCTGGGGGTCTGTACTAATGGGGGGGTTGTCCTGGGGGGTCTGTACTAATGGGGGGGTTGTCCTGGGGGGTCTGTACTAATGGGGGGTTGTCCTGGGGGTCTGTACTAATGGGGGGTTTTCCTGGGGGTCTGCGCTAATGGGGGGGTTGTCCTGGGGGTCTGTACTAATGGGGGGTTGTCCTGGGGGTCTGTACTAATGGGGGGTTGTCCTGGGGGGTCTGTACTAATGGGGGGTTGTCCTGGGGGTCTGTACTAATGGGGGGGTTGTCCTTGGGGGTCTGTACTAATGGGGGGGGTTGTCCTGGGGGGTCTGTACTAATGGGGGGTTGTCTTGGGGGGTCTGTACTAATGGGGGGGTTGTCCTGGGGGTCTGTACTAATGGGGGGTTGTCCTGGGGGGTCTGTACTAAAGGAGGGGGGATGTCCTGGGGGGGTTGTACTAATGGAGGGGGGTTTGTCCTGGTGGGGGGTCTGTACTATTGGAGGGGGGTTTGTCCTGGTGGGGGGTCTGTACTAATGGAGGGGGGTTTGTCCTGGGGGGTCTGTACTAATGAAGGGGGGATTTGTCCTGTGGGGGTCTGTACTAGTGGAGGGGGGGTTTTCCTAGGGGGTCTGTAGTAATGGTGGGGGTTTGTCCTGGGGGGGTCTGTACTAATGGAGGGGGGGTTTGTCCTGGGGTCTGTACTAATGAAGGAGGGATTTGTCCTGTGGGGGTCTGTACTAGTGGAGGGGGGTTCTCCTGGGGGGTCTGTACTAATGGGGGTTGTCCTGGGGGTCTGTACTAATGAGGGGGTTGTCCTGGGGGTCTGTACTAATGGGGGGGTTGTCCTGGGGGTCTGTACTAATGGGGGGTTGTCCTGGGGGTCTGTACTAATGGGGGGTTGTCCTGGGGGTCTGTACTAATGGGGGGGTTGTCCTGGGGGGTCTGTACTAATGGGGGGGTTGTCCTGGGGGGTCTGTACTAATGGGGGGTTGTCCTGGGGGTCTGTACTAATGGGGGGTTTTCCTGGGGGTCTGCGCTAATGGGGGGGTTGTCCTGGGGGTCTGTACTAATGGGGGGTTGTCCTGGGGGTCTGTATTAATGGGGGGTTGTCCTGGGGGGTCTGTACTAATGGGGGGGTTGTCCTGGGGGTCTGTACTAATGGGGGGGTTGTCCTTGGGGGTCTGTACTAATGGGGGGTTGTCCTGGGGGGTCTGTACTAATGGGGGGTTGTCTTGGGGGGTCTGTACTAATGGGGGGTTGTCCTGGGGGTCTGTACTAATGGGGGGTTGTCCTGGGGGGTCTGTACTAAAGGAGGGGGGATGTCCTGGGGGGGTTGTACTAATGGAGGGGGGTTTGTCCTGGTGGGGGGTCTGTACTATTGGAGGGGGGTTTGTCCTGGTGGGGGGTCTGTACTAATGGAGGGGGGGTTTGTCCTGGGGGGTCTGTACTAATGAAGGGGGGATTTGTCCTGTGGGGGTCTGTACTAGTGGAGGGGGGGTTTTCCTAGGGGGTCTGTAGTAATGGTGGGGGTTTGTCCTGGGGGGGTCTGTACTAATGGAGGGGGGGTTTGTCCTGGGGGGTCTGTACTATTGAAGGGGGGATTTGTCCTGTGGGGGTCTGTACTAGTGAAGGGGGGTTCTCCTGGGGGGTCTGTACTAATGGGGGGTTGTCCTGGGGGTCTGTACTAATGAGGGGGTTGTCCTGGGGGTCTGTACTAATGGGGGGTTGTCCTGGGGGTCTGTACTAATGGGGGGTTGTCCTGGGGGTCTGTACTAATGGGGGGGTTGTCCTGGGGGGTCTGTACTAATGGGGGGGTTGTCCTGGGGGTCTGTACTAATGGGGGGGTTGTCCTGGGGGGTCTGTACTAATGGGGAGTTGTCCTGGGGGTCTGTACTAATGGGTGGGTTGTCCTGGGGGTCTGTACTAATGGGGGGTTGTCCTGGGGGGTCTGTACTAATGGGGGGGTTGTCCTGGGGGTCTGTACTAATGGGGGGGTTGTCCTGGGGGTCTGTACTAATGGGGGGTTGTCCTGGGGGTCTGTACTAATGGGGGGGTTGTCCTGGGGGGTCTGTACTAATGGAGGGGGAGTTGTCTTGGGGGGGTCTGTACTAATGAAGGGGGGTTGACCTGGGGGGTCTGTACTAATGAAGGGGGGGATTTGTCCTGGGGGGTCTGTACTAATGGAGGGATTTGTCCTGGGGGTCTGTACTAATGGAGGGGGGTGTTTGTCCTGGGGGTCTGTACTAATGGAGGGGGGTGTTTGTCCTGGGGGTCTGTACTAATGGAGGGGGGTTGTCCTGGGGGGGTCTGTACTAATGGAGGGGGGTTGTCCTGGGGGGGTCTGTACTAATGGAGGGGGGTTGTTCTGGGGGAGTCTGTACTAATGGAGGGGGGTGTTTGTCCGGGAGGGTCTGTACTAATGGAGGGGGGATGTCCTGGGGGGGTTTGTACTAATGGAGGGGGGTTTGTCCTGGTGGGGGGTCTGTACTATTGGAGGGGGGTTTGTCCTGGTGGGGGGTCTGTACTAATGGAGGGGGGGTTTGTCCTGGGGGGTCTGTACTAATGAAGGGGGGATTTGTCCTGTGGGGGTCTGTACTAGTGGAGGGGGGGTTTCCTGGGGGGTCTGTAGTAATGGTGGGGGTTTGTCCTGGGGGGGTCTGTACTAATGGAGGGGGGTTTGTCCTGGGGGGTCTGTACTAATGAAGGGGGGATTTGTCCTGTGGGGGTCTGTACTAGTGGAGGGGGGGTTCTCCTGGGGGGTCTGTACTAATGGAGGGGATTTGTCCTGGGGGTCTGTACTAATAGAGGGGGGGGGTTGTCCTGGGGGTCTGTACTAATGGAGGGGGGTTGTCCTGGGGGGTCTGTACTAATGAAGGGGGGCTTTGTCCTGGGGGGGATCTGTACTAATGGAGGGGGGGTTGTCCTGGTGGGGGTCTACTAATGGAGGGGGGGTGGTTTGTCCTGGGGGGGGTCTATACTGATAAAGGGGGGGATCTGTACTGAGAGAGGGGTTTATACTTAGTGGGGGGTCTGCACTGACGAAGGGGGGTCTATACTTAGTGGAGGGGGAGTCTGTACTGAGGGGTGACTAAAGTTGGTGGAAGGAGGGTGACACCATGTTATACCGCACCTGGTGACACCAACCCTAGTGACGTCACTGCAGCTGCGGGCTCTCCTTTCGCCCCTTCCCCTCCCTCTCCCTCGCATGTGCACTGCTATACTAGTGAGCGGCGCTGGCCAGCACAGCCTCCCACTATGTTTCTTCCCCCGCCTTTATATCAGCCAGGGAAAAATAGAATAGAAAAAGGAGAAGAGGATTGTGGGACATGTAGTCCCGAGGACTGGCAGCCCCACTGTAACACGGAAACTGCAGCCCACACAGCAGACTCAGCTGAATGGGAGAGAGAGAGAGATACAGGAGCCTGGGAAAGCTTTCAGGGAAGTACACCCAGGACTCCAGAGGGAGAGGGCAGTGCTGAGGGAACACCATCAGAGAGGAAACCCCACTGCCCTGCGCCACCAGAGGGAAAGACACACAGCCTGGTGCCATCCCTGGCAGAGAAAGGAATGCAGTCATTGCCAGAATACAGATCTGGGTTCTACCCAGCGGAGTCACCATGGGCAATTCAGAGTGAGCTGACTCCTGATCAGAGGAACCATCGCTGGGTCAGGTGAGAGGGCCGATCGGCCATTATCTACTAACGTCCATAGGAACTGCAGTCTCTGACCATCTCCTGTATCATGTCTTCAGTCTCTGACCATCTCCTGTATCATGTCTGCAGTCTCTGACCTTCTCTTGTATCATGTCTGCAGTCTCTGACCATCTCTTGTATCATGTCTGCAGTCTCTGACCATCTCCTGTATCATGTCTGCAGTCTCTGACCATCTCTTGTATCATGTCTGCAGTCTCTGACCATCTCTTGTATCATGTCTGCAGTCTCTGACCATCTCTTGTATCATGTCTGCAATCTCTGACCAGCTTCTGTACCATGTCTGCAGTGTCTGACTGTCTCTTGTATCATGTCTACAGTCTCTGACCATCTATTCTATCTTGTCTGTAGTCTCTGACCATCTCCTGTGTTATGTCTGCAGTCTCTGACCATCTCTTGTATCATGTCTGCAGTCTCTGACCATCTCCTGTACTATGTCTGCAGTCTCTGACTGTCTCTTTATCATGTCTACAGTCTCTGACCATCTCCTGTACTATGTCTGCTGTCTCTGATCATCTCCTGTACCATGTCTGCAGTCTCTGATCATCTCCTGTACCATGTCTGAAGTCTCTGATCATCTCCTGTACCATGTCTGAAGTCTCTGATCATCTCCTGTACTATGTCTGCAGTCTCTGACCATCTATTCTATCTTGTCTGTAGTCTCTGACCATCTCCTGTATTATGTCTGCAGTCTCTGATCATCTCCTGTACTATGTCTGCAGTCTCTGATCATCTCCTGTACCATGTCTGCAGTCTCTGATCATCTCCTGTACCATGTCTGCAGTCTCTGATCATCTCCTGTACTATGTCTGCAGTCTCTGATAATCTCCTGTATTATGTCTGCAGTCTCTGACCATCTCTTGTACTATGTCTGCAGTCTCTGACTGTCTCTTGTATCATGTCTACAGTCTCTGACTGTCTCTTGTATCATGTCTGCAGTCTCTGATCATCTCCTGTACTATGTCTGCAGTCTCTGATCATCTCCTGTACCATGTCTGCAGTCTCTGATCATCTCCTGTACCATGTCTGCAGTCTCTGATCATCTCCTGTACTATGTCTGCAGTCTCTGATAATCTCCTGTATTATGTCTGCAGTCTCTGACCATCTCCTGTACTATGTCTGCAGTCTCTGACCATCTCCTGTACTATGTCTGCAGTCTCTGACTGTCTCTTGTATCATGTCTACAATCTCTGACTGTCTCTTGTATCATGTCTGCAGTCTCTGATCATCTCATGTACTATGTCTGCAGTCTCTGACCATCTCTTGTATCATGTCTGCAATCTCTGACCAGCTTCTGTACCATGTCTGCAGTCTCTGACTGTCTCTTGTATCATGTCTACAGTCTCTGACTGTCTCTTGTATCATGTCTGCAGTCTCTGATCATCTCCTGTACTATGTCTGCAGTCTCTGATCATCTCCTGTACCATGTCTGCAGTCTCTGACCATCTCCTGTACTATGTCTGCAGTCTCTGACTGTCTCTTGTATCATGTCTGCAGTCTCTGATCATCTCCTGTACTAAGTCTGCAGTCTCTGACCATCTCTTGTATCATGTCTGCAGTCTCTGATCATCTCCTGTACCATGTCTGCAGTCTCTGACCATCTCCTGTATTATGTCTGCAGTCTCTGATCATCTCCTGTACTATGTCTGCAGTCTCTGATCATCTCCTGTACCATGTCTACAGTCTCTGATCATCTCCTGTACCATGTCTGCAGTCTCTGATCATCTCCTGTACTATGTCTGCAGTCTCTGATAATCTCCTGTATTATGTCTGCAGTCTCTGACCATCTCCTGTACTATGTCTGCAGTCTCTGACTGTCTCTTGTATCATGTCTACAGTCTCTGACTGTCTCTTGTATCATGTCTGCAGTCTGATAATCTGCTGTACTATGTCTGCAGTCTCTTACCATCTCTTGTATCATGTCTGCAATCTCTGACTGTCTCTTGTATCATGTCTGCAGTCTGATAATCTCCTGTACTATGTCTGCAGTCTCTGACCATCTCCTGTACCATGTCTGCAGTCTCTGACTGTCTCTTGTATCATGTCTACAGTCTCTGACTGTCTCTTGTATCATGTCTGCAGTCTCTGATCATCTCCTGTACTATGTCTGCAGTCTCTGATCATCTCCTGTACCATGTCTGCAGTCTCTGACCATCTCCTGTACTATGTCTGCAGTCTCTGACTGTCTCTTGTATCATGTCTGCAGTCTCTGATCATCTGTACTATGTCTGCAGTCTTTGACCATCTCTTGTATCATGTCTGCAGTCTCTGATCATCTCCTGTACCATGTCTGCAGTCTCTGACCATCTCCTGTACTATGTCTGCAGTCTCTGATCAGCTCCTGTACCATGTCTGCAGTCTCTGACTGTCTCTTGTATCATGTCTACAGTCTCTGACCATCTCCTGTACTATGTCTGCAGTCTCTGATCAGCTCCTGTACCATGTCTGCAGTCTCTGACTGTCTCTTGTATCATGTCTACAGTCTCTGACCATCTCCTGTACTATGTATGCAGTCTCTGACCATCTCCTGTACTATGTATGCAGTCTCTGACCATCTCCTGTACTATGTCTGCAGTCTCTGATCATCTCCTGTACCATGTCTGCGGTCTCTGATCATCTCCTGTACCATGTCTGCAGTCTCTGATCATCTCCTGTACCATGTCTACAGTCTCTGATCATCTCCTGTACCTCGTCTGCAGTCTCTGATCATCTCCTGTATCATGTCTGCAGTCTCTGATCATCTCCTGTACCATGTCTGCAGTCTCTGATCATCTCCTGTACTATTTCTGCAGTCTCTGATCATCTCCTGTACTATGTCTGCAGTCTCTGATCATCTCCTGTATTATGTCTGCAGTCTCTGATCATCTCCTGTACCATGTCTGCAGTCTCTGATCATCTCCTGTACCATGTCTGCAGTCTCTGATCATCTCCTGTACCATGTCTGCAGTCTCTGATCATCTCCTGTGCTATGTCTGCAGTCTCTGATCATCTCCTGTACTATGTCTGCAGTCTCTGATCATCTCCTGTATTATGTCTGCAGTCTCTGATCATCTTCTGTACTATGTCTGCAGTCTCTGACCATCTCTTGTATCATGTCTGCAGTCTTTGACCGTATCCTGTATTATGTCTGGGGACTCTTTCTAACAGACAGCCCTCTCTGTGTGCATCAGAGGGACTCCCCTCCAGGTCTCATTAGTGTTCTCTCTTCCTGTATTTTCTTTATTGTTAAGAGATCATGGGAGGATTTCAGGGTAACGAAGACTTCTTAGAGGAGCAGCTCTGTATTTGAGTCGTTGCCATAGAATCGTTTGTAAAGGGGAGGAGTTGGTAAAGATGACCACGCCCATGTGGGGGCGCCAGAAATATTTCTGCACCCAGGCGCCAGTGACCCTAGGATCGGCCCTGTCTGTGTCCATTTGTGAGGATGAGGGGTTGTCAGAGGATGTGGTTTCCTCAGGGTTGAGACACCAGTCTCTCAGGAGTTTGAGGCCCCCCGCAAGTGATTTCATGGTATATGTTTTGCTTTGGTTAGTTATTAGCAATTTGACAGGGAAGTCCCACTTGTAGGGTATTTGGTGGTTCTATAGTGGTTTTGTGATAGTGGACAATTGTCACCGGTATCCATTGTTGTTTTTGAGAGATTTGTATACAGTTTGATTGCGGCAAATGGTTCTGGAAGGGTAGATGAACACTTTGCAGTAAACGTCACTTTCTCTTTTGCAGTGAAAAAATGAATATGGGCAAGTACATCTCTGGGTTTTGATTCAGGAAGGTGAGGTGGTTTTGGAAGTCTATGTGCCCAGTCTATTTCCAAATCTCGGTCAGTCTAATCTGGTACTATGGACCTCATCAGTGCCTGTAAATATTGGACCAGGTCAGGTTGCTGTATTGTCTCTGGGATGTTGTGGAATTTTATATTGTTCTGACGGGACCGGTCCTCTAAATCTGCCAGTTTAAGTTTGATTAAGTGTAATTCATGATCATGTTCAGTATATACATCAATCAGCTCATTGTGTGCAGTGTACAGATCAGAAATTTTAGTTTCTACATGTAGTAAATGCTGGTTTTGTGCTTGTACTACAGTAGATAAGGAGGATACTGAGGCAGACAGATCTGTATACAGAGTGTGCTTCAGTGAAATGAGCATATTCTTCATTGTCACCTCAGAGATTGGTTGATCTGTGGCTGGGAATTAATCTACTGCTGAGGGTTGCTGAGGATCAGGAATTGGCAGAGTGAGGGAGTGATTGCTGGGCTGGCTGAGAGCTGTTTCGTCCCTACGAGAGTTTGATTTAGCTGGGCTGGCTATGGAGGGAGTAGCAGGGGGAGATGACTATACAATGCTCTTGTTTCCCTCCTCTAACCCCTTGGATTTCCATGGGCTAACTTTTGCTTTTAAAGGGAAACTCCACACTCCACTCTATTCTCCAAAGGCTGTGAGCTTCCTTCTCCAATCCAAACCACATCCTTTTTCAGAGCATACAACAGGGCCAGCTAGGAAAGGGGCGAGAAGAGCGATCGCCCAACCCCCTCCTGAACCATACAAGGCCACATGCACTCAACATAGCTGGCTGCCTTTGGGGCATGTTGAGCTCAGCCCAATACCAACCACAAAGCACCATGTACACACTAGTTTAAAGGGGTTATCCACATTCCGTAAAGCCTCCTGTCTGCAGCCCCCTACAACCCCAGCCTAGGGTTTTGTGGAAGTGGCCCTTCCCTCCCTGAATATGGGAACAAGTTGGTTGACTTTTGGGGTGTCCGAGCCCCTGCCCCCAAGCATCCACCCCCCTTTCATGGGCTGGCTTGCTTTGTGTTTGGCTATTGGTTTGTTGGTGTGTGGGAGGGGCCCAATATTATTTTAGTTTGAGGTGTTTTTTTTTTTCACGTGGGGGTTCTCATTTTAAGCCTTAACAGACCCAAATGGCCTAGTATATATTGGGGGCAGGCTATTTTTTGTTTTGGGTTAAAATCTTGCAGCTGCAATGTAGATTTGCAAGTTTTCTCTAAAGCCGTAGAACTTTGAAGCAGCATTTTGGATACATGTTACAGATGCACCACTTTACAGGCAGAGTAAGCCCCCTCCCCAAGTTACTAGCTTTTAAGCAATTTAGCATTTTAAAGGCACTTCTCCTTGTTTCTTTTTTGGGGTTGTCAAAATTGGTGACATTGATATATGTCCCTTGGGGTGGGACCTGGGCCCCCATATCCGATTTAAGGCCAATAACTAGAATATAAGCCAGCCAAGTGGGGACTCACACAATTAACAAGTCAGTTCCCAAGAGACTGCAATAGTATTTGTTCTATAACTTTTGCCATATTAGGCTCTTTGTTTGCCCCCTGGACCGGGTGGTGTTTGTCCCATCTGTAATTTTGTAGCATGCTGGATGATGTGCTTCATTTTAGACAGGGGATGGCTTATTTTGTGCTAGCTGCATTTGGGTTGTTCTGGGCATACTCAGGGACTTTGGTTTTTTGCTGTGGCTTTTGGTGTGTGAAATGCATTTGTGTTGGTCTGGGCATGCTCAGGGACTTTGGGTTTTTTTTGGGGGTTTTTTTCTGTGTGAACAGCACTTGGATTTTTCTGGGCGTGCTCAGAGAGTGTGTTTTTTTGGGTCAGTAATTTAAGAACATCCTTAACAGGTGTACCCACTTTAACCACTTGAGCCCCGGACCATTATGCTGCCTAAGGACCAGAGGTCTTTTTCCAATTTGGCACTGCGTCGCTTTAACTGCTAATTGCGCGGTCATGCAATGCTGTACCCAAACGAAATTTGCGTCCTTTTCTTCCCACAAATAGAGCTTTCTTTTGATGGTATTTGATCACCTCTGCAGTTTTTATTTTTTGCGCTATAAACGGAAAAAGACCGAAAATTTTGAAAAAAAATGATATTTTCTACTTTTTGTTATAAAAAAAATCCAATAAACTCAATTTTAGTCATACATTTAGGCCAAAATGTATTCGGCCACATGTCTTTGGTAAAAAAAATGTCAATAAGCGTATATTTATTGGTTTGCGCAAAAGTTATAGCGTCTACAAACTAGGGTACATTTTCTGGAATTTACACAGCTTTTAGTTTATGACTGCCTATGTCATTTCTTGAGGTGCTAAAATGGCAGGGCAGTACAAAACCCCCCCAAATGACCCCATTTTGGAAAGTAGACACCCCAAGGAAATTGCTGATAGGCATGTTGAACCCATTGAATATTTATTTTTTTTGTCCCAAGTGATTGAATAATGACAAAAAAAAAAAAAAAAAAAAATATTTACAAAAAGTTGTCACTAAATGATATATTGCTCACACAGGCCATGGGCCTATGTGAAATTGCACCCCAAAATATATTCAGCTACTTCTCCTGAGTACGGGGATACCACATGTGTGGGACTTTTTGGGAGCCTAGCCGCGTATGGGACCCCGAAAACCAATCACCGCCTTCAGGATTTCTAAGGGTGTAACTTTTTGATTTCACTCTTCACTGCCTATCACAGTTTCGGAGGCCATGGAATGCCCAGGTGGCACAACCCCCCCCCAAATGACCCCATTTTGGAAAGTAGACACCCCAAGCTATTTGCTGAGAGGCATATTGAGTCCATGGAATATTTTATATTTTGACACAAGTTGCGGGAAAGTGACACTTTTTTTTTTTTTTTTTTTTTTTTTTTGCACAAAGTTGTCACTAAATGATATATTGCTCACACAGGCCATGGGCCTATGTGGAATTGCACCCCAAAATACATTTAGCTGCTTCTCCTGAGTATAGGGATACCACATGTGTGAGACTTTTTGGGAGCCTAGCCGCGTACGGGACCCCGAAAACCAATCACCGCCTTCAGCGTTTTTAAGGGCGTGAATTTTTGATTTTACTCTTCACTGCCTAACACCGTTTCGGAGGCCATGGAATGCCCAGGTGGCACAAAACCCCCCCAAATGACCCCATTTTGGAAAGTAGACACCCCAAGCTATTTGCTGAGAGGCATGGTGAGTATTTTGCAGCTCTCATTTGTTTTTGAAAATGAAGAAAGACAAGAAAAAACTTTTTTTTTTTTTCTTTTTTCAAATTTCAAAACTTTGTGACAAAAAGTGAGGTCTGCAAAATACTCACTATACCTCTCAGCAAATAGCTTGGGGTGTCTACTTTCCAAAATGGGGTCATTTGGGGGGGTTTTGTGCCACCTGGGCATTCCATGGCCTCCGAAACTTTGATAGGCAGTGAAGAGTGAAATCAAAAATTCACGCCCTTAGAAAGCCTGAAGGCGGTGCTTGGTTTTCGGGGTCCCGTACACGGCTAGGCTCCCAAAAAGTCTCACACATGTGGTATCCCCGTACTCAGGAGAAGCAGCAGAATGTATTTTGGGGTGTAATTTCACATATTCCCATGGCATGTTTGAGCAATATATCATTTAGTGACAACTTTGTGCAAAAAAAAAAAAAAAAAAAAAAAATTTGTCTCTTTCCCGCAACTTGTGTCGCAATATAAAATATTCCATGGACTCGACATGCCTCTCAGCAAATAGCTTGGGGTGTCTACTTTCCAAAATGGGGTCATTTGGGGGGGGGTTTGAACTGTCCTGGCATTTTATGCACAACATTTAGAAGCTTATGTCACACATCACCCACTCTTCTAACCACTTGAAGACAAAGCCCTTTCTGACACTTATTTTTTACATGAAAAAGTTTTTTTTTTTTTGCAAGAAAATTACTTTGAACCCCCAAACATTATATATTTTTTTAAAGCAAATGCCCTACAGATTAAAATGGTGGGTGTTTCATTTTTTTTTTTTCACACAGTATTTGCGCAGCGATTTTTCAAACGCATTTTTTGGGGAAAAAACACACTTTTTTAAATTTTAATGCACTAAAACACACTATATTGCCCAAATGTTTGATGAAATAAAAAAGATGATCTTAGACCGAGTACATGGATACCAAACATGACATGCTTTACAATTGCGCACAAACGTGCAGTGGCAACAAAATAAATACATTTTTAAAAGCCTTTAAAAGCCTTTACAGGTTACCACTTTAGATTTGCAGAGGAGGTCTACTGCAAAAATTACTGCCCTCGATCTGACCTTCGCGGCGATACCTCACATGCATGGTGCAATTGCTGTTTACGTTTGACGACAGACCGCCGCTTGCGTTCGCCTTAGCGCAAGAGCAGGGGGCGACAGGGGTGCTTTTTTTTTTTTTTTTTTTTTTCTTTATTATTTTTTTGCTTTTTTATCTTATTTTTAAACTGTTCCTTTCATTTTTTTTTTTTTAAATCATTTTTATTGTTATCTCGGAGAATGTAAATATCCCCTATGATAGCAATAGGTAGTGACAGGTACTCTTTTTTGAAAAAATTGGGGTCTATTAGACCCTAGATCTCTCCTCTGCCTTCAAAGCATCTGACCACACCAAGATCGGTGTGATAAAATGCTTCCCCAATTTCCCAATGGCGCTATTTACATCCGGCGAAATCTAAGTCATAAAATGCTCGTAGCTTCCGGTTTCTTAGGCCATAGAGATGTTTGGAGCCACTCTTGTCTCTGATCAGCTCTATGGTCAGCTGGCTGAATCACCGGCTGCATTCTCAGGTTCCCTGTTGAGACAGGAGAGCCAGAGAAAAACACAGAAGACGGTGGGGGGGGGGCATTCCCTCCCACGGCTTGTAAAGGCAGTCTAGAGGCTAATTAGCCGCTAGGATTGCTTTTACATGAAAGCCGACCGCTGGCTGAAAAGAATGATACCAAGATGATACCTAAACCTGCAGGCATCATTCTGGTATAACCACTCAAAGTTGTGAATGGCGTACCTGAAGACAAAAAAATGGTTAACAATAAAGCACAGTAAACAGTAAAGTATAAATAATTACATACCTGAAAAACAAACATGATAAAACATAATAACAATAACAATAACAATAACAATAACAATAAAACACTGCAGAATAGAATACAGTAAAAAAAGAGCAGAACAATAGAGAGAGAGAATAGAGAGAGAGAACAATAAAACGACAACTATTTTTTTTTATTTTATATATATATATTTTTTTTTTTACACTTTTTTTGTAACTAACTTTTATAACGGTAACCGGTTCCAGGTTCGGGTCTCTCAAAATGCGATGGCATCTTGGGAGACCCTGTGAAAGTGCGCCTAGTCTGTGCAATGCTGTACCCTACGCTAATACTCAACTAGTGTATGGTAGCGTTCAAAACATTCACCAATGCAAAGACCAGGATTGTCAGGACAGGAGGGACAATAATAGCGGGTGTCACGCCTATATCCGCGTTTGCTGCAGACACAACATCTTTTTGGGGGGGTTCGTTGGGTAGGGGTACTCGGGAGCACATAAAAATGCCTCTCATGCAGCCGACTGCATTTGGTTGGGGATGTGAATGGGGGAAGTACGGGTGCTGCAGAAGCGGTGGGTTCCCAATTAGGATTGGCGAATGCAGCAGGAAGGGCACTATGGGCACGACGGGCCTGTGTTTGTCTTTTTGGTGGCAGCGGGACACTACTTGTGCTTGCCACCTCACCAGCTTGAACTGCACTTATGGGACTCGCCACGTCACCAAGTGTTACTGCAGCGCTGGTTTGACTACGACCGGGGTATACTAGGCCGCTGGTGCTTGCCAGTTCAATAAAAAGCTTCCAAAAAAACTGTTAGCGATCGCAGGGATCAGGTCTGACTCTGCGAACGCTGCAGTTATGCGTTTAGTGTTTTGTAAGTGTCAGTGATCGATCGATACTGCACTTGGGTGGGCTGGACTGGGCCGGGCGGAGGGGCAAAACGCAGGTGCTAGCAGGTATCTGGGCTGATCCCGCTAACACTGCGTTTTTGGGAACCCTAAACTGCTGGGGACGCTAGTATAGATCTGATCGGATCAGATATTGATCCGTTCAGATACTATACCACTAAAGGAGGCGTATGCTGCGTGCGTGGGTGTTAGTGGTACTGGCGCTAACCTGACGCTGCCTGGGGCCGGTGCTTGCTAGTTCACCAAAATGCTACCAAAAAAACTGTTAGCGATCGCAGGGATCAGGCCTGACTCTGCGAACGCTGCAGTTATGCGTTTAGTGCCTTGTAAGTGACAGTGATCGATCGATACTGCACTTGGGTGGGCTGGGCTGGGCCGGGCGGAGGGGCACAACGCAGGTGCTAGCAGGTATCTGGGCTGATCCCGCTAACACTGCGTTTTTGGGAACCCTAAACTGCTGGGGACGCTAGTATAGATCTGATCGGATCAGATATTGATCCGATCAGATACTATACCACTAAGGGAGGTGTACGGTGCGTGCGTGGGTGTTAGCGCTACTGGCGCTAACCTGACGCTGCCTGGTGCTTGCTTGCCAGTTCACCAAAATGCTACCAAAAAAACTGTTAGCGATCGTAGGGATCAGGCCTGACTCTGCGAACGCTGCAGTTATGCGTTTAGTGTTTTGTAAGTGACAGTGATCGATCGATACTGCACTTGGGTGGGCTGGGCGGAGGGGCAAAACGCAGGTGCTAGCGGGTATCTGGGCTGATCCCGCTAACACTGTGTTTTTGGGAACCCTAAACTGCTGGGGACGCCAGTATAGATCTGATCGGATCAGATATTGATCTGTACAGATACTATACCACTAAGGGAGGCGCATGCTGCGTGCGTGGGTGTTAGCGGTACTGGCGCTAATCTGACGCTGCCTGGGGCGACGCATATCACCGCGGGGCGATCAGGGGGCTAAACCTTTATTCGGTAATAAACGGCGGGTGCCCTGACACTATAAAAAATAAACGAACTAACCTGCGTCACCCGTAACGGTTATACGGTGATCAGTGGTGAAAGGGTTAACTAGGGGGCAATCAAGGGGTTAAAACATTTATTAGGTAGTATATGGGGGTCCCTGTCACTATAAAACGCTGACGGCGAACCTAAATATTTACCTCACTAACTAGCGTCACCAGTGACACTAATACAGCGATCAGAAAAATGATCGCTTAGCGACACTGGCGATGGGGGGTGATCAAGGGGTTAAAACTTTATTAGGGGGGGTTAGGGGGGTATCCTAGACCTAAAGGGGGGTAATACTCACTGTCCCAACACTGTAACTGTCACAAACTGACACTATGCAGTAATCAGAAAAAAAAAAAAAAAAACCTGCTGGTGTCAGTTTGTGACGGGGGGGGGTGATTGGGGGGGGATCGGGGGGGCGATCGGGGGGGGGATCGGGGTGTTTTGTATGCCTGGCATGTTCTACTGTGTGTGTGTGTGTTGTGCACTCACATTGATGTCTTCTCCCCTCGGCGCTGGAACGGAAACTACCGAGCCGAGGGGAGATGACATCATTTCCTTTGCTGCTGTTTAGCATACAGCAGCAAAGGAGTGTTCCCATTGGCCGGCGGCGATCGCGAGGGGGGGGCCACGAACGGATGGCCTCCCCCTCATCTCGGATCGCCGGGGAACAGAACGGGACCGCTTCGGGCACCGGGGGGGGTCCGATCGGACCCCCCACCCGCGAGAGGCAAATCACGTACATGTACGTGATTTTGCCTGCCCGTGCCGCCTTGCCGACGTAAATCGGCGTTAGGCGGTCCTTAAGTGGTTAAAGTTTTGTTTCCACATTGGGTGAACTTGTGTGTTTCATGGACTGTGCATGTGTTTTCAATTGCCTCATTAGCACACAAACGTATGTTATATAAAGCTTGCAGACCTTCACCTTTCCCTGAAAAGAGGCAAGATTGCTTGATGGGGTGTGTGTGTGTGTGTGTGTGTGTGTGTGTCAAGAGAGTACATTTGGGTGTCCTTAGAGAGTCTGTAACACATGTATTTTCTCTTTGTATTTTGTTTGTTATGTCTTTGCAAAACAGATGTGTTTTCGAGCAAGTATATTTTTATTTTGGGGGGGGATATTTTTCACTGAAATATATTTGATATTGTCAATCTGTGTTGTTTGTAGGTTGTTTGTTTCACTTTGATTTGATTCTCTGTGCTGCATTATTTTGCAAAATCGTCCTCAAGCTGTTATGACTACTAAATGTTTAAATGCTTAGGAGACTGTCCGTTTGTGGGCGCAATCCTTTTAACTCCTATTAATTTCCTCTGCAAAATGGTCAGACCTCCAAACCATATTCTGTTAGTGTCTCAAATTAGCATACATGTGTTTTTTGCTTTCCTTGCTCTTTTCCAAGTTCTGTTTTGTTGGAGAGCTGTTTTGTAGGAAGATGCACTTGAACAATTAATTCAAAATATAGGAAATAAAACAGGCTCTTGCACTAAATCTAATTTATTTGAGATCTAACTGATTGCACTGTATGTTCACCTTAAAAGTTCAAGATCTGAAAATATTAATTTATTGGGTTTAGAAATACTTCTCTGTTCTTTGTAATGTATTGAAAGATTTGGGTAAAAAAAGAAAAAAACACATTTCAAAGATATATTAGAAGTAATAGGAATGAGATTAGCATCAAAAGGGTTAATTAACTGAGTACACCTACTAATTGCCTAACAAGACACATCCAATGATATGAAATTAACCAATTGTATTGGGTGTGCGCTATTATTAATGAGAAAACTGCAGTTACCCTAGCGCCAGTTGCAGTTTACATATGCGGGTATTTATTATCATTATTTTCGCTTCAATGTGCACCGGTTCGCACGTTCAATTAACGGTGCACCAATTAATGTATGAACTAGTGCAGTGCCTTCCTCTTAGTAAATCACCCCAGTCTTTTATTTAGTTAGGTCTGATGTTAATAACCCATATTATGCAATGACTACTCCCTTTTATTGCCTTGTTTATTTCCCCACTCTTCTACAGGGATGGTGTTGTCATTTCCCATCCCTTGATATTTAGTCATCTGTTATGTCATGATCAGTGTGTCATATGATATGGTTCAGGAGCATTTGCTCCCATCTCTGCCAGAAGCTGTGATGCGTGCCGTGGAGCCTCCTCCTCCCCTCCTTCAGGGTGGGTGGATGCTCTTGTGCCTTGCATCGGCATCATACTCTCTGCCGAGATGCGGCGTCACGCTGTGGCGCTGCCTCATCGGCACTGTTGTTTCCATCCGGCCACTGATTGGAGGGTTTTTTGCGTGAATATTGGACGGCCTGTCTGTCCGATTGATGGCGCCTCCCTCCCAGGGTGCACGCCTGCGTGACGTTGGTGGGCCTGTGGCAGCTGTGCTCTTATAGGCTCCATTCATGAGAGACTGATTCACCTTGGTGGTTCTATGTGCTCTCCATGGCTCACTCATACATCATTTGATTGATTGATATTCAGACTTTATAAAGAATGCAACAAGAGATGTAAGGGTGCAATTAGGGCAGCTAAGATAAAACACAAAAGACACATAGCGGAGGAGAGCAAAAAAAAAAATCCCAAGAAATTCTTTAAGTATGTAAACAGTAAAAAAGGAAGGACAGACCATATTGGCCCCATAAAGAATGAGGAAGGACATCTGGTTACAAAGGATGGGGAGATGGCCAAGGTATTGAATTTATTCTTCTCCTCAGTCCTTACAATGGAATCGGGGGGCTTCAGTAACCAAAACTGCAGTGTTTATCCTTATGATACATCACAGGAAGTACCTCCATGGTTAACAGAGGACAGAATTAAAATTAGACTTGGGAAACGTAACATTAATAATTTCCCGGGACCAGATGGCTTGCATCCTAGGGTACTTAGGGAACTCAGTCAAGTAATTGCCAGACCATTGTTCCTAATTTTTATTGACAGTCTACTGACTGGAATGGTACCAGGTGATTGGAGAAAAGCCAGTGTAGCACCAATATTTAAAAATGGCCCAAAATACATTCCTGGGAATTACAGATCAGTTAGCCTAACATCAATAGTATGCAAGCTCTTGGAGGGGATGATTAGGGACTATATACAAGAGTTTAGTAACGAGAACGGTATCATTAGCAGTAATCAGCATGGATTCATGAAGAATCGTTTTTGCCAAACCAATCTGTTAACCTTCTATAAGGAGGTGAGTTGCCATCTAGATAAAGGAAGGCCCGTATCTGGATTTTGCAAAAGCATTTGACACAGTTCCCCATAAATGTTTACTGTACAAAATAAGGTCCGTTGGCATGGACCATAGGGTGAGTACATGGATTGAAAACTGAGTACTCGGAATGGTCAGAGATGTGTAGTGGGGTCCCCCAGGGTTCTGTGCTGGGACTAGTCCTATTTATTTTGTTTATAAACGACCTGGAGGTTGTGATAAACATGTTCAATCTCTGATTTGCAGATGATACTAAGCTAAGCAGGGTACAAATGAATGGTTTGGGCAACTACATGGCTAATGAGGTTTAATGAAGAAAAAATTAAACTTATGCATTTGGGTGTCAAAAATATGAATGCAATCTATACACTGGGGGGATAACCTCTGGGGGAATCTAGGATGGTAAAGGACCTGGGGGTCCTAATAGATGATAGGCTCAGCAATGGCATACAATGCCAAGCTGCTGCTAACAAAGCAAACAGAATATTGGCATGCATTAAAAAGGGAATGAACTCCAGAGATAAAACGATAATTCTCCCGCTCTAGAAGATTCTGGTCTGGCCGCACCTAGAGTATGCTGTCCAGTTCTGGGCACCAGTCCTCAGGAAGGATGTACTGGAAATGGAGCGAGTACAAAGAAGGGCAACAAAGCTAATAAAGGGTCTGGAGGATATTAGTTATGAGGAAAGGTTGCGAGCACTGAACTTATTCTCTCTGGAGAAGAGACGCTTGAGAAGGGATATGATTTCAATATACAAATACCATACTGGTGACCCCACAATAGGGATAAAACTTTTTTGCAGAAGGGAGTTTAATTAACAAGACTTGTGGCCACTCATTAAAATTAGAAGAAAAGAGGTTTAACCTTAAACTACATAGAGGGTTCTTTACTGTAAGAGCGGCAAGGATGTGGAATTCCCTTCCACAGGCGGTGGTCTCAGCGGAGGGCATTGATAGTTTCAAGAAACTATTAGATAAGCACCTGAATGACTGCAACATACAGGTATATACAATGTAATACTGACATATAATCCCACACATAGGTTGGAATTGATGGACTTGTGTCTTTTTTCAACCTTACCAACTATGTAACTATGAACTACACTTCTGGTGGTGTACACAGTACACAATACAGTGCAGCCATAGTACAGTTGCTAATACAGTGCAACTGTAACTATGTAACTATGTAACTTTGGACTACGAGTCTTTATGGTTCAGTTTCAGGTAACTTGTTTTCACTTTTCATTCACTACTATCCTCCCTTGGCACTTTATGGCATTGGTCTGTTCTAAACCTCATCTGATGAGTCTACTTTTCAAACCTTCACTATTTCTGTAATTTCTATGTGCACCTGCTTGGACTTCACTGACACCCCTTACAAATAATATTATCTGTCCTGCCCTTTAGTACAGGACACGTTATACACTATTTAAAGTAATATACTATTCTCACAGTAGTCCTTGTTTGGTTTCAGCACTCATGGTCCCCTATGTTTATTTTTTACCTCTTGGATATCTACCCCCCTTGGATGTCGCCCTATGCCACCTCAGCTCCCAGGGGGATGCCCTTAGGGGGTTTCCGATCCTTAATGCCACACCCTTATCATACAGTTACGTCTGTATTTTTCAGTGTGAGGGCTTCTATGGGTCTAGTATTTATTCTTATTTTTTATTATCATCCCTTTTCCTTGGCAGGGTCAGACCTTAAAGATATCTCTACTACCATATATCACATATTTCAAGTCACGTGCATGCTCCTGAAGTTTGGATAAATCTATGGAAAGCGTAAAGCTGTTAAATGTCATGTTTCAACCTATCATGTGTTTTGATAGATACTCTCAATATGTCAATTATGTGACTACAATGGCACACTTTTATGTGACAATTTGCCTTTATTACGTGTAAATTTGTGTGTATATATATGAACTGTATAGGAGATTCTATCATTTATCATAACTACCATTATGTATCAGGTTACTGATATAATTAATACATTTTATTGCTGTATACCTATGTGCTTCATTCACTGCCCTTTTCCCATTCTCAGTTAGATAGGGATGGAGGCACTGGACCTTACCAGGTCATCGCCTCACATAAAGTCCAAAATTGTCCTTTCTTTATAAATATGGTAAATGTTAACATGATGCTAAATGGCTTTGAATTTGAGAACAGTCATACCAAAATATCAGACAATGGGCTGAGTTACTAAAATAATAGTAGTGAATGTTGGTGAATAAGTTGAAGCTGTGTTCAATTTAAATACTCAATCATGTGCTATCAAAATCTTTTTTTTTTATTCATTATCACATGATTATGTTTTCAAACAGAAAACAGGTTCAGGTTAGTTAGCAAACTTCACTTTCCAAAGTGAATATTATTTTTATTCTATTCATATATTGATAAATCAACCCCAATGAGTTTGGAAAACCAACACTGCTGTTTCCCACTGGTGCATATGCACCGCGAAGTGGAGGTTTTCTTGCCTGTCCAACAAAGTAGCAGCAAAGTCATCCAAATGAAGCACTATTCCAGTAGATAATTGGAACATTTTTCATAAAGGGACACCTAAAGAGGTTGTAACCCTAAAAAAAGATCCTGTATCTTTAATACGTGTTATACTGCATAGTGCTTGTGCTGTGTTATTTGTCCCTTTGTATAATGTAAAAAATCTGGTTGATCCTGCTTGTTCCTGTGTTCCTCCTATGTAAACTGACCACGGTAATCATGGCTGCTGATCCACGATACCCTCTTCAGTTTACTTGCCTCCATCATCACTC
This sequence comes from Aquarana catesbeiana, assembly GCF_042186555.1. Classification (NCBI taxonomy): domain Eukaryota; kingdom Metazoa; phylum Chordata; class Amphibia; order Anura; family Ranidae; genus Aquarana; species Aquarana catesbeiana. Next base: position 648,548,563 of record NC_133324.1, read on the forward strand.
TGCTCTCCATTTCCCCTCTCCCCCTCCCTCCCTGCCTGTCAGCTTCTGTGTGTGAGATGAAAAAAAACACTCCTCCCCTCCTCTCCTGCCACTATCCCATGCGGCAGTAAAGTTACTAATCAAGATTCCTGCCGGCCCCTTAGTAATACTAAGGTATACTTCACAATGTGTTGTCTTTTTTTTAATTTGGAAGCTAAATACCTTTTTTACATCGCTGATGTGCGGACAAGTGACCACCCAGCTGATGTGAGAGGGAAATCTCAGCCCCTCCCACTGTAGTCCTTACACCGGGCGAGGAGAGCGGAGGGTGGTCAGGTGACCGCACTTCAGGGATGTGAAAAAAGGTATGTAGCTGCCGGATTTTCTAAAAACAAACTGTGAAGTACTGTAGCATTACAGAGGGGCTGGCAGGAATTCCGATAAGTGGCTTTACAACCATTTTAAGTATGTTGTATGTACCTTTTAATAAACGCAGTTTATACAACATTTTCCCCTGGTGTGGGTATCACTTTATATATTTGCAATTATAGTCAAAAAATTTTCTGTAATTATTTGTCTTATAGAATACTAAAATTTGTTTTAATATTTTCATACATGATTTGATTGTTGTATAACACTAAACTATTGTAATACAATTAGTTTAATGGAGCTTTAGCAAAATGACTCATAAGAATAAGATCTGCATTAATTTAGGATAAAAGCAAGACGATTAATATAATATGTTGTGCACCTCGAAAAGGAACAACAAAACGAAAAACATTTATTAAATATGATATAGCTATCCAAAACAATAAGATTTTTTTCAGCTTTCATTACCCAATGCAAGTTACAAAATAGAAGCCCTTGGCTTAATGGTTGCTTTGGGCAGCAAGCAGTCAATGGATGGCCACACAATTTGACTGGATTGAGCATTGCTTGTAAATGCCAATTATAGGAAAATTGGCACTTCCAAGCAACAAGCTGAGACATCTCTGCAGTCATTTAATAATTTTTCCTTTCTCCACAGTAGTTGAGTGTTTCTTTCACAACATATCTGCTACATCATTGGGCAGTGAGGATAGGACCTTATGATATGTGATTCAAGTGAGAAATGGTAGATTTCCCAATGATTATCATTATCACATGAAAAATAACAATGCGTATGATATTGTTTCTGGCAGACTATATTCTTAAACAGAAATACATATGTGTGTTACATTCCCATTACTTCTGAGGAAGACAGGTAGACTGGAAATGTGATCTCAATCTGGAAAGCCACTAGCGATTGCCCACATGCTGTCAATTTATTCACAGCAGAATCCCAGTGTTCACTCTCACAAGGAATCCATGCCCATGCCCGAGTGAACACAGAATCTCAGCGTTCGTTCTTACACAGAATCTATGCCCAAGCATCCAGGCTCTTTATTTTTTTTAATCTAAATTTGTTCTTGTATTTATACATCTGCTTTATTTTATAGACATATTCACTTATAGGCCTATCTAAAGCCAAAACGTTTTTCTCATTTTGGCTAGTCAGTGGCTAGAGAACGTTAGGTTAAGATTACATTTTGGATAGGGGATGATTAAACCCCCCTTTCAGTTTTTTTGCCATCTGTGTTCCAGACACAACAGAAAGTCAGAGGAAATCTCTCCAAAGTGAGGTTGATCTAAGACAGATTTTTGCTCTATTCCTATTCTGGTGACATCTCTGAATTTTGGAATTTCCATCACTTTTAATTCCAGTGACAGTGGACCCCTGCTCAGACAGAAATAATGAATCTCATTTGTGAGAGCATAGACAGCAATAAAGACCTACCTGGGATTTAAAACATTCACCACTTTATTCAAAATTTTTAAAAAAGTATTTTTTTTCTTGTATATTCTCAGTATCGTAAATACAGTTAAATCTTTCCTAGCAGCACCCCTGAAGGGAACATCAATAAGATTAAGTCATGTTTTCTGAGGAAAGATCACTCTGATCCATCAGAGTTAGACAAGGGATTCAATCACTGAGCCTTTTACTTCTTTATTACTGAAACCGAGGTATTCTTTTGACAACTATCTCTTCATTGTTCTGAGATTTGACAGTATTCACAGTAGACAGTCATTATCCTGAAACTTTTCTATCTTGTTAATTATGCTCTGTCACTGAAATAGGTATGTAAAAAATATTTGAGTATTTACGTGTTCTTTGTCACCTTTTAACTTTAAGTGTCTCACGTTAAAGTCCCAGTAATTACTGTTTAGTACTTTAGTGGAGTTATGTCAGCCTACAGATACCATTAATGCATTAACGTGTCAAAACAGTACAGAATGACACAGTTCGAATCAGACTAAAAAGCTGTTAATGGTAGACCAACTCCACTGAGCTTTTTTGCAAGCTGGAGTGACGGTATAAAGCTATTTTATATATAGCCCTCGAAAGGTTCCTTCTGTTATCAGTTTTATTTGTAGCAAAAAAAATAAAAGCATTTACATAATGGAAAAATACTGCTATAGGTATTTAAAATAAAGCTGCTGAGCACAAGTGTAAAAGAGAAGTATAGGATTTTTTTTTTTTTTAAGAATCATACTTACCTAGGTGGATATAGCATTGGTCCGATGCTGTATCTGTCCCACACCAGCTCTAAGACTGAGAACCAAGCGATTAAACACAGCTGATCGCTTGGTTCTCAGAGCTTTGTGTTGCTGTTTGCTCTGCCCCCCACGTGCTCATTGAAATGCTGAGTTGTGGAGGGGGTGGCTCGCTGAGAGGCTGGTCCAGGGTTCTGGGTGGATCCCGACCATATTGTCATGATCTTACCCCAGCCTGGAACAGCTCTGTGACATCAGCCAACAGCGGGCTTCAGCCTGCTGTCTGCTGAAAACGGGTCACAGAAGTGCATAACGATCTGCTCAACTGTGATCCACGGGAGAAGTACAGCCAAATGAGCTTTGGATGTACTTCTCCTTTAATCATTTAAGAGCAATTGCATTGTTAGGTTACACGATCCTAGTCATATATTGATGGATACTGAATGAACCAGAAAAGTCATAAGTATTGGGTATTTTTAATGCAAGTCTACCTGAAAGGAATTATTTTTTTGTTCATATTTTGTTTATGTATAATGTTTAGGATTTAAAAGTAAAAAAAATATGAAATACTGCATACAATAGCATTTTTCCTACTGATATCATATTTAACCCTTTGCTGCAATTACCGTAATAGTTATGACTACAGCGGTACCAGCATGTAAAAAAACTCCCAGCTGCTGTAGCAGTCAACAGTTTGTTTATTTCTTCAGCTGGCATAGCGCTTTTACACAGAAGTGGCTCCGCCTGTCATTACTATATGCTGGTATTGATAACACTCACTCCCCACTATGTGTTTCCATATTATCTGACTCTCCTGGGTGCCGAGGACCTCCATGGTTGGTAGCAGGATGGAGAATGGTGGGACACCAGAAAATTTCCATTTGCTGCTCTCCCCTGTGCTGAATATTTCTGGAAGCTCTCACCTATAAGCACATTCCACTTCAGAGTTGTTGTAGCTGGGATCAAGCACAGTTCAAGCTGGATTTGCCTAGGGAGAGTTCAGGGGTGACAGTAGGGGTTTAATAGACCTTTAATGTCTCTTTAAATGTTCTGACTATTGCATCCCTCTTTGAGAACTATGTGTTTTCTGTTTTGAGCTAACCGCTGATGCTTGGAGCAAGGAAGATAATTTTTTAGGAGAAGTGAGCTCCCTCCAGGCATACCTGCACTTAATCTATCCATTATTGTATATGTGCTGCTACTATGGAGGCTCTCAAAATTTATAGAGGTAGGACTGCAGATAACACTGAGGTGCCGTGACGTGGCCTCTGCAGCTTACACATGTATTTGCAAATGTGTGCAAACTACACCCCTGTTTTTAACATGTTAGACAGGACAATTAGGTTTGTTGCACGCTGGCTGGTAAGTTGAACTGGGAATTGTTCTTTCTTGTTGTTTGACATGCATCACCCTTCCCTGTGCTCCTTGCTGCTAAGGCCAGTTATAGGTTGGGGCATTTGCCGTTTGTTTTTTCTGAAGGAAGAGAATAAAGTGAAAACTATTACTACTACCCCTTAAAAGGGAAAGGCTCCTGTTGACCTTCATATGTATATGACGTTTACATATCAGAAGTGAGGGCATAGCTGGAATGGTGCTTACATATGGTGGAGCACTGATTTGCAGTGAAACACAGTGATTGGTGTGGAACACATATTGGATAAATTTTAAAGGACACTTGTTATAGATTTTTCAGCATAATGGACACTTATTTAATTTATTTCAAATAATAGTAGAGGAGGTGGATATGTTTTGAATACACAGTATATGTGTTAATAACAGCACAGTTCAAAGCATAATAATTGATGTATTGTAGATTTGGATGTTTATGAGTAGTGCTGTACTGCGTTAGTTATTTATTTAGTGCATAGGCGTGGGAACACATTAACGTGCAAGTTAGCTGCTCAAATAGGTTGTTTAAATTACAGTAGGTAGGTGCAGGGGCATTGCTAGGGCGTGGCTATTGGGGCTATAGCCCCGAATCTGGGGCCCATAGCCCCGAGTCTCTTGCTGCAGGGCCCCTGCCTAACCAGCGGGTTGCGGCTGCTGCAGCGGGCATGCTGACAGCATGAGAGTGGTGGGGGAGAAGAGAGAAGTGAGCAGGCAGACGAGCAGAGATGACATCTCTCTCTGCCCGCTCCACATCAGCGCTCTTCGCAGCCAGGCCTCTTCAATTTGGGAGTGAGGTGCGGCCAGCAGCAGAGAGATGAGATCATCTCTCACTTCCAGCCACACATCAGTGCTCTTCCGCCCTAACAGCATGGTAGAGTTGAGGCCATGTGCTTCCTGTCATCAGAGAGCTCCACTTTGCAGCCAGACCCCCTTGCTTGAATGTCGGAGGTGCTTGTCAGCCTGCCACCAATGCAGCGTCAATGCACATTTAGTGGCACTGACTGGCATGGCAAGTGACAATCCACATCAGTTGGCAAGTGACAACCCACATCTGGTAGCCGGTGACGTGGCAAGTGACAATCTGCAAATGGTGGCAGGAGATGTGGAAATCTGCAAATGGTGCCAGGAGACGTGGCAAGTGACAATCTGCAAATAGTGGCAGGTGATGTGGCAAGTGACAATCTGCAAATGGTGGCAAAAGATGTGGCAAGTGACAATCTGCAAATGGTGGCAGGAGACGTAGCAAGTGATAGTCCACATTTGCTGCCAGGTGAAAGTGGCAAGTAACACGCTGCATCTGGTGACAGGTGACAGTGGCAAGTGACACGCTGCATCTGGTGGCAGGAGATGTGGCAAGTGACACGCCCAGGGCTCCCACTGATTCTGCAGTATAGTGAGTTGAACCACTTCATTATATATTAGAATTTAACAAGATGTAAGAAATAATGTACTTCTTCAATCTCCCTGACACCATATCAACCATGGTGCCATGGTGATTGAAGCGCCAAAACGAGCCATCGCCCGTGAAAAATTGCTTACCACCGGTCTCTTCCCCCCCCCCGGGCATGCAAAAAGGTTGGTGACCGCTGCTATGGGCTCTAGCCCCAGATCTTTTGCAGACCTAGCAACGCCCCTGGGTAGGTGGAAGGGTGAGAAACCATAAATTACTTAATCACAGTCTTAACACTCTGGCATGGTAAATACCTAGAATAGCATGGTCAATGGAAAGCGTATGTGTTTCAAACAAACAATTGTAATGGCTATTTCTAAAATAAACCAAAATTTATTCAAAGAAGTATTACACAAAAAGAAAGAAACTCACAAAAGACCGTGTTAACCACTTTAAGACCGGGCCTCTTTTTTAGTTGTGTTTACAAATTAAAAACTTTTTTTTGCTAGAAAATTACTTAGAACCCCCAAACATTATACTTTTCTTTCTAACATCCTAGAGAATAAAATGGCGGCCATTGCAATACTTTCTGTCACACCGTATTTGCGCAGTGGTCTTACAACCGCACTTTTTTTTTTTTAAATCAACTTTTTTTAATTAAAAAATAAGACAACAGTAAAGTTAGCCCATTTTTTTTTATATTGTGAAAGATAATGTTATGCCGAGTAAATTGATACCTAACATGTCACGCTTCAAAATTGCGCCCGCTCGTGGAATGGCGACAAACTTTTACCCTTAAAAATCTCCATAGGCAATTCTACCGGTTGCATATTTTGTGTTACAGAGGAGGTCTAGGGCTAAAATTATTGCTCTTGCTCTACTGATCGTGGCGATACCTCACATGTGTGGATTGAACACTGTTTTCATATGCGGGCGCTACTCACGTATGCATTCACTTCTGCATGCGAGCTCGGCGGGACGGGGCGCGTTTAAAAAATTTTTTCCTTATTTATTTTACCTTTTAATTTTTATTTTTACACTGTTTTTAAAAAAAATGTGTCATTTTTATTCCTATTACAAGGGATGTAAACATCCCTTGTAATAGAAAAAAAGCATGACAGGACCTCTTAAATATGAGATCTGGAGTCAAAAAACCTCAGCTCTCATATTTACACTAAAATGCGATTAAAAAAAAAAATTTTGTCATTTAAAAAAATAAAAAAAATAATTGGCCCTTTGAGAGCTATAGGCGTAAGTGACGTTTTGTTTGACGTCGCTTCCTCCCTGCAGTGTCATGGAGACGGGTGGGGGCCATCTTCCCCTCACTTGTCTCCATGTCAGCCCAGGAGACAGACGCGATTGCCTCCGCTGCTGCCGACAGCTTTGGTAAGCAGTGGAGGGCACCGGATTGCGGTGGGAGGGGGCCCCTCTCCCGCCACCGATAAAAGTGATCTCGCAGCAAATCCGCTGCAGAGACCACTTTTATCTTGTAGCCGACCGCCGGCTGAACACGAAAATACTGGGGTTATGGCAGCTAGCTGCTGCCATAACAACGATATCCATCCCCAAAGTAGAGACGTACATCGGCGTGTGGCGGTTGGCAAGTGGTTAAAATATAGAAAAAAAAGACTACAAACTACTGAACAAAATCAAACATGCAAAAAAATAAATAATAAAAAAAAATTCTCAAAAAAAAAAAAAAAAATCCTCAAAAGAAATACTCCTCCCCTGGAAGTGTAAATGGATTACACAGCTAAACATGTATATACAAGTACAGTATAGATCTGTATGAATATGAATGAATGAATATATATCACAGTTACTTCATGCAAAAATAATGACAGCTTTATAGGAGTTCAGCTTACTACTTAAAGTGGTTGTAAAGGTAGAGGGTTTTTACCTTAGCATATTTTCAGCATTAAGATAAAAGACTTTCAAGGGTCAGCTTCCCCCCAACACCACCCCCCCCTCCGAGCCTGATCTCTATACAGCGCTGTGCCCGAGAGCAGTGGTACTGCTTTTTCTTTCTCCTCACTTGACATAGGCAGCAGCAAGAGCCATTGGCTCCTGGTGCCGTCAATCAAATCCAGTGAAAAGGGATGGAAGGTGGGTGCTGTCTGTGTCAATAAACACACATAACCAAAACTGGAATCAGGCGTTCATTTGTGCCACCATAGAATGTGATATTTGAATACTTGGTCTGGTTTGCTTAAAAAACTAGAGAAATGGGAAAACAGTGGTTAGTTTGGATACAATAATTTTAAAATAAAAAGATTACAATAACATTAAAACCAATAGATGTAAAAGTACATTTTCCATTATATGAATTAGGATTTTTTTCATTGCTGGTATGTTCTCTGTTATAGAATTATAATCACAGTAAAAATTATCATCATCCTGGTTGTTTTGTCAGTACCATGGACAGGGCTTAAGTCTGTATAGACTTACAATTATGTATTTACTGAAACACTATTTATAAAAATTATGATTTACGAATGCCTCAGCATTCGTGCAAAAGTAATGAATAATACCGGTAATGTTTTTAATATGTAATATATGTCCATTTCTATTTGTTGCCTTTCACACAGCATTGTAATATTCCCTAAAATTCAAAAGAAAATTCTCAAAAACATTCGATCAATAGAGAATATAGTCCAATACTATAGGCTAAAATCATTTGACCAAAACAGGAACTATGAGGGAAACCTCTGCACTGTGTACAAAGTGTATCCATAGAGATTCCTGTTTTCTCCACAGTGTAACAAATCAATTTTGCAAAGAGGAACTCTGTTGTTTGATAGGTTTAACCACTTCAATACCAGGCACTTAGACACCTTCCCGCCCAGGCCAATTTTCAGCTTTCAGCGCTGTCACACTTTGAATGACAATTGCGCGGTCATGCAACACTGTGCCCAAACAAATTTTTTATCATTTTGTTCCCACAAATAGAGCTTTCTTTTGGTGGTATTTGATCACCTCTGTGGTTTTTATTTTTTGCGTAACAAATAAAAAGGACCGAAAATTTTGAAAAAAAAACAAGTTTTTCTTTGTTTCTGTTAAAAATGTTTGTAAATAAGTACGTTTTCTTCTTCAATGATGGGCACTGATATGGCTGCACTGACGGGCACTGATACGGTGGCACTGATGGGCACCGATGAGGTGGCACCAATGAGGTGGCACTGATGAGGTGACACTGATGGGCACTGATGATGGGCACTGATAGGTGGCACTGGTATGCGGCACCGATGGGCACTCATAGGTGGCACCGATGGGCACTCATAGGCGGCACTGATGGGCATTCGTAGGTGGCATTGATGGGTACTTATGGGTGGCACTGATGGGCACGTATGGGTGGCACTGATAGGTAGCATGGATGGGCACTGATAGGTGGGCACTGATGGGCATGGATGGGCACTGACAGGTGGCACCGATGGACACTGATGTATGGCACTGATGACACTGGTGGCACTAATGACACTAATGGGTGGCATTGCTGGGCATCACTTAAATATAATTGTGCCAATCAGTGCCCATTTGTGGGCACTGATTGGCACAGATTGGGCACATGTGGATGGCCATGGGGTACATACCTGGCCATCCACATGTTGCCCGCTTCATATGACGCCCAATCAGGATAACTGTACCACCGCCCGGCCGTCAATCTGCTATAGGCCGGGCGGGAAGTGGTTAAAGGACAGAAACTTTATACAGATGAGCAAGACATCACCTAAGCTAAACAACAGAATCATCTCTCATCTCTTTGTCACCCTCTTTTCTTTTCCCTATCAGCAGGCTTCTTGTCAGCACATAAACTGATTATCCCCTTGTGCTGCTTGTTCCTTTGTAGGTGTGGCCGCCGGCCCTGTGCACTATAATGACAGGTTGCTATTTGCTGTTGTCCACACAGCCAGCAAATACCTGCAGTGATTGCTGCTGGATGCATATAAAGTCTATCCAGCAATGACCACCGCAGCTAAACGCTGGTTGTGAAGAGAGCCCCGTATAGCTGAGGTCACTGACAACCTGTCATTATAATGGATGGGGGCCGGCTGACGCACCTAGCTGCTCAAAACCACAGCAAGAATTCCTGATTCCTGCCGCTACGATTTCACTCTGGCCTAGATCACTGGTGTGAATGTAACCTAAGTACCTGAATTGGACCTGGTATCAGCTGTTTGCAGTCCCCTGTATAGTAGAGCTGGAGTGTGAAAGGAACATTGAACTGGGCTGTCAGCCATACCTACCTGCTCAGAGCAGCATCTTTGATTCCTGCTGTTACAATTCGCACTGACCTAAATTGCTGGTGTGATTGTAGCCCCATGCTGTGTACACACGGGCGGACTTTTCAGCATCAAAGGTCCGACGGTCTTTCCGATGGACTTTCAATGGACTTCCAACAGACTTCCAACGGACTTTCGAACGAACGGACTTGCCTACACACGATCACACCAAAGTCTGACGGATTCGTACGTGATGACGTACGACCGGACTAAAATAAGGAAGTTGATAGTCAGTAACCAATAGCTGCCCTAGCATCGGTTTTCATCCGTCGGACTAGCATACAGACAAGCGGATTTTTCGACCGGACTCGAGTCCGTCAGTAAGATTTGAAACATGTTTCAAATCTAAAGTCTGTCTGATTTTCACCCGAAAAAGTCCACTGCAGGTCCGATGAAGCCCACACATGGTCGGATTGTCCGACGGATTCGTCCCGTCGGACCAGTCCGATGGAAAAGTCCGCCCGTGTGTACACGTCATAACACTGTTCACATTTTTTTCATTATTTAAGAGTTGCATTAATTGGTGTCTTTTATATCTTTCTAGATTTCAGCTTTAAGTCTAAAGATTTCAAAAAGTCACTGTATTAGTTCTGCAACACTGGTAAATGCGGAGGATAACATATTGTAAATTGTAAACTATGGTGGTATGTATACATCAAAAAGTTTGTATATTTACACCTTTAAAAAAAACTTCCCTAAACAACTTAGAATATATCTAAAATACCAATTTAAAGCAGAATTATATTTCAGGATATGCCTGAATTCTTTCATCTCTCATCATTATCACTATCAGATGCTTTTCAGAATTACTTACTTGTTGGTTTGAACTTCAAACATCAAGGAAACAAACGCTTTACATTTACCAATAAAATTGTGTGACAGCCACAGATCTAATAAAACACAGAGCTTTATAAAATTTATACCTTGGACTCCAGCCAAGCTGTAATGACCATGGTATTAAAAATGTACTTTGCATTTGATTTGCAAATAAGCAGGGCGGGAATTCACTTAATGTAAGGACAAGAACCCAAGGACGGTGCGAATTAGGAAATTAAACACAAGAACTAAATATTAAAAAAGGTTACAAAAATGTGAAAGTCTTTGATTTTTTTGAAGTTGCTAAAGCCTAAAGTGTATAAATTGAATCAAGAATCCCAGTTAACTAAATCAGACTGAGAGTTGGGGTTACTAAAGCTTACTCCAAATAACACTTACCAATTTCCCAGAATGCTTATACAGTCTCTTGTGAATTAAAATGAAATGTAATTTATGCAGTTGAATAATTATACAGCTTAGCCAAATCAAAGTAAACATGATGTTTAAAAAAATGTATGTAATGAATTTTGAAAAATGTTAGTCTAAATATTTGATATTAGTTCATGATATATCTTTAGGAGTTACTATGTTCAACATTTACTTGTTTAAAAAAAAAAAAGTCACCAAGATGCATTACTTGGATCTAAAATAATGATATCCAGTAACTATATTTATACTTAGTCAAAAAAACTTTGCAAGGAGCTAAGTGCAAAGTGTAGTACCATACCAAACAACCAGAATTCATCTTGGTTTGGTCTGGCCCCTTTGAAGTGAATTGTGCCTGATTGCTATGGGTTATTGCACATTATAATTTTTTTCTAAAATCTAAATAGAACCAGGATAATTAAGCACATCATGCTTCTCTATATAATCTGCATGGGTCAGGCAGGCCACAGACATATAGTTTGTTAGAATGTTAAATATTGCCCTATTTGTTAGTTGTTCCCCCATTCAGTAAAATTTGCTTTAAAACATTGTGCTTTTTTGTATTTAAAGGGTGTTTTACTTTTGACCAGGACATATTTTGCTAGTCAGCACCGTGCCCATTTAATTGGCAATTGCTTGGTCATGCAACACTGTATGCAAATTATATCTGTATCATTTAGAGCTATCTTTTGGTGATATTTAATCACCACTGTTTTTTTTTTTTTTTTTTTTTTTTGTATTTTTTGTATTTTTTTTTTTTTGCTATTTAAAGGAAAAAGACCAAAAGTTTTATTAAAAAAAAAATATTTTCCACTTTCTGTTATGAAACATATCCAATAATATCAAATTTCTTCATAAGTTTAGGCCAAAATGTATTCTGCTACATGTCTTTGGTAAAAAAAAATCCAATAGGTGTATATTAATTGGTTTGTGTGAAAGTCATAGCATCTTCAAACTACGGTATATATATATATATATTTGAAAATTGATTGATGGACTCATCTCATTTCTTGAGACCCTAAAATGCCAGGACAGTACAAATAACCCCCAAATGACCCATTTTCGGGAAGTAGACAGTCAACAGTATTGAGTAAGAGGCATTTTTAAATTGTAATTTTTTGTCACAATTTTTTGTAAAATTAAGAAATGATATGACTACCTCAGTCAGGTAGCGGTGATCAGAGATACTGACTGGTGACAGCACATAAAAAAATAAATATTTAGATTTTTTTTTAGAAATTTTCTAAACATTTTTTTTCTTTTAAAGATGTTTTCTTTTTTGAAGATCTTTTTTTTTTTTTTTTTACATCCTGTTATCAGAGTACTTCCGTGTCACAATAGTGACATTGTACATCTCTGGGGGTGATCAGGGATTTTTGTACACTATTATTGCTTATAACAGTAATGATCACTGTTATAAGCATTTTATTTTAGCTGTCATAAATAGTTTTCATTCATGACAGCTTGCGACCTGTGATTAGCTGGATATATTCACATGGTACAGGGTGCTGTGATTGGCCCAAGTACCATGTGATAGCTGTGGGATAATCACAGCATCACAATAGTAAGCAAAACAGTCATGAATAGAAGCCATTCATAATTGTTTTATTTACATTATAATCATGTGTTTGCTATAACCAATCATAGTGATCACATGATACCCCAAGCCACGGACAGGGTGGTCATGGGATCACCACGAATGCGCGCGTGCCCTGCGATGTACCAGTTCATCACTGAGCCTACAGCAGCCGCCCTGCCGCAGTAAATGTACTGTGGTGGGCAGTAAGTGATTACATTTGTTCACTTTTTTAATGTCTGTTTATTTTTTGCAAAGTAATGAGAAGCCATTTTTTGACACAAGAACAGTTTTAAAATAGTTGCAACTATACACCTCAGAATCCATTTAAAACTCACATCCTTAAAACTACCCTAATTTTGCCTTGTCCATTGACTGCAATGCATTTAGACAATTTGAAATTCTACTGATTTGTATTGAATTTTCAGGAAAGTAAAAACTCTAAATTTTGCTTATCCACAATAATGTATAATAAGCATGATTATTATACATATTAAGCATCACTGTAAACTAGAAAAATTATTTTGTTGCATATTGCCAAATAAATCACGCTAAAATATAGGTCTGATGTGTTGGAAAAAAGTGCCCCATCCCTAATAATAACTAAAACAGATGTGCTTTAAGTTCTCTTTTATTCTACATCTTAATGTTTTTGTTTTTGATCATTCCCACTTCCTCCAGGTGCAGGGCATAGTGATTGGGACATGTTGTGGCCCATCCTATGACAATCTGGACCCGAGGGAGTGGGAATGTTCATTATTACTTTCTGTGATTGGGGAGGGTGAAGATGTGGGGGTAGTTGCCGAAGCTATCCCATACACATAGATACCCAAAAGGAATTGAATGGACTTTCTCGGTACTGGTATAACCACAAATTTGATTAATAAAATACAAAATTTTATTCTGTAACAATGTATAAACATTATCTTAAAAACACAGAAATGTATACAGAAACAGTTTATAAAATATACTACAGTATACACCACACAGAACTAACTCATAGCAGGTTTCCCCGGTACAGTTTCTCTTAAGGTGGGGTATAAATATTCCTATAACGGTTTTGCGGTAAAACTGCTTCTTCAGGAGGATGAAAGGTCTATGAAAAAACAATGTATTAAAAGAAAATATACAAAAAAATATACAAAATATACAAAAAACCCATTTGCAAGGAATAACAGTAGAAACATGAATACGGAAAGATCTGCTCAACCAAATAGACCAGGTACGGCTAGCAGCAGAATCCCACAGATCCCCCCCCCGGCGGACAAGGGGGAGTGCAAAAAGCCATCTCTAATTAAAATAGATATATCAGGTGTAAAAGGTGGATGTTTATTCATTTTTATCAAAGGTTATAAGGATACTGATAGGTGAAAAATTATGGTGGTAGAAGACCGAAGAAAGGTGCATGTGTGGTTTAAAAGAAAAAGATTGACACGAGAATAAGGAAGGAAAGAAGGGGAGGGGGGAGGAAGGGAGGAGAGGGAAAAAGGGGGGAAGGAAGAGGGGGTTGGAAGGGGGGGAGGGGGGAAAAGGAATTGGGAAAAGAGAAAGGAAGAAAGGGAAAGGGGAAGGGGAGGATCATTCTAGAACATTAGAAATCACCACAACGCATGCTGGATAGGAATCTCACCAAATTGCAGTTATACTGGTAATAAGAATTGCTCAGGCTGAGTTGTTAAAAGGGCTGAAGGGCTTGGATGTAAGTATACATCATCCTGGATAGTTATCCAGTAAAAACCGAGCGCCACTGGGTACTGTAGATCTGAGTAACTAATAGAAGTAACAAGTCCCTTGAGTAGAGACACTGGCTGCAGGGGAACAAAACACATACAAATGGCTCTGTAAACAAGCAGTTGCAAGATACAGGAAGGACAAGAAAGGAAGCGGGTAGCAAAGTAACAAGTCCAGATATTACTGGAGGGGGATGCATACATAGTGAGCTTACCAATATAGCCTTATGCCCGTGTATCAGCCCGGCATGGATGGAGGTTGCTGCTGGTCTAGCAGTCCACTCCCCAACCCCACAAATGTGACGAGCAGCAACCTCCATCCACGCCGGGCTGATACACGGGCATAAGGCTACATTGGTAAGCTCACTATGACACTGACCCAAATAGGTCAACATATTACTAAAATTCAACATAAAAGAATGCATGATATCAAATTCTGGGCTCTCGATAGAGTACATCCAGATCCCAGAGGAGTAGACTGGAATAAGGTCCTCTTCCAAAAGGAAATGAGATGGATATATACACTAAAAGCTGTAAAATCTCCTGGCCTCACTGACATGATCAGCTACAGACCATTTTTTGATGGTTTTGCATCCAGTGGTCCTGAAAACGCTATCTAAGCTCTTCCTTGTTTTTCAAGTTTTTGGATCGGTTCACATATATGCGAATCATAATGCTTTTTGAACTTCATTCGATTTGCATAGCGTGAACTGGACTGGCTTTCAATGGAGCCAGTTCACACATGTCTGGGGCAGCCACAGTCCATTTTTGAAAAGAGTAATGTGCTATTTTAGGTCCAGTTCAGGTGCAAATTCAAGTCTGGACTGTAAACTGTAGCTGGACATGTGTGAACATAGCTTTTGGCTTTAATTAAATATGGAATATTCTGTGACATATACATACAAACAAATTCTTATCAGCTTAAGACTGGTTTCTGCTTATTGTATTATTTTTCATGGTGAGTTATGTTTTGCTTGTTTTGTGTTTTATGCACAGGCCTTCCCCTCTTTATCTACAGGATAGTTCTGTTATGGTGTGCACTTGGCACATGCAGCCCCTTTACACACATACACTTGTGTGGCGTGTAACAGGGGATTTTTTACCTGTCTGGTTGTCAGCTTTTTTCCATCTGGGCTGGATATGGGCAGTGTTTTGCAGCCTGATAACTGCTGAGACATTCTGTGCACATCAGTGGCATCTCCCCATTCTGGACATGAGGTCATGATGGCGCCATGCCTCAAGTGATGTGACTTCCGCGGGGGAACAGTGGAGGGCAGTGCTAGAGGTAGTTTCGCGGCTCCAGCGTTTGAAGAGACCAGGCAATATAACCGTGCAAAAGGCATGAAGAATGAAAAGAGAGAGGAAAAAAAGGGGAGGGGAAGGTTTAAAGTGAAGAAACGGAAATGATCCTCTCTTCCAGATGAACGGTCTACATTCCTTCCCAAATTTAAGTGCTATTGTGTGTCTATTATGAGTGTTTCATTTTATGTGTATGTGTTTATCCATGTGTACTTCATATAGGGGGTGGTTAAGGGGAAAGAAAAAAAATAAAAAAAATAAAAAATTGAATCGAAGTGAGCAAATGGGAAGGGTCCTCTTTCCCAAATAAAGGATCTACATTCCCTTCCTAGCTTGCGTGCTAACATGCATCTATTATAAATGTGTTATTTTGTGTGTATGTGTTTATCCATATGTGCGTCATATAGAGGATAGTGAAACAATCCCAATAAGGAAAAAAAAACCATGCAAAATTATATAACCTATATTTACGTTAAATACATTTACTAAATATCTGATGCACCTATACGGGGGGGTGAGACTCTACGGCACTGTTACATCCTATTACATGCAATACCTGCCTATATCCATTATCTAGTGCATTTTAGTCTTTCCCAATCTCCAGACAGTATTGTATCTATTCTGTCCATATACTCTCAAATTTATCTTGTTGGTTTCTAACTTTATGCACCCATCTCTCCACCTCCATTATCACCACTACCTCCCTTTTCCATGCCAGAAGCGTGGGACATGTGATTTGTTTCCAATACCTGGGTTTCAATGTTTTAGCTGCATTCAGCAGATGTGGGATAACACTTTTAATAAGATTTAATTGATACTGGCATTCCGTGGTATAGAAAATATAGAGGTGATACTTCTAAAGGTTTATTAGATAACTTCACCACCCATGGGGCTAACTCCTCCCAAAAAAGGTCTAATTTTTGGGCAAGACCACCATATATGGAGAAATGTACCCCTTTGTTTACAGCCCCTCCAGCAACTTTAATTTGATGTCAGGTATATTTGTGCCAATCGTGTTGGTGTTCTATACCATCTAGCCATAAACGTATACGACAACTTATATTATTTCTTGTGTCAAGGAGTTTATTGAAGTATAATGTGTTGCCTCAACAATTTCTTAACCTGTGATGAAGAAAATGTATAGTTTGGTTCTCTTTCCCGTTCCTTGATAAAATAGGGGATTGAGCTATTTTGGCCGCTGAGTACTATCCTATACATTCTAGATAACAGATGATTAGTCTCTGAAATTTTCATATACAAATTCTCTAAATATGGTAAGAGAGCTCAGAGGCCTTAATTGGGGCTTTATTTTTATTTATTTTTTAAATTGACATTTGGGCATATCTCCACCTTGCCATAGGTATACTTCCCAGAGATAACACCACCTCCACAAAGGGAGATAGGGTTCCCCGTGGAGCATACCTGCCACATGTTGTATTCCCCTCCGATCCCCACAGGCCCAACACCCCTGCCTCCTCTCCTGGGGGAACCAGGGGTACCCTTCCAATGGTGTTAATGGTGATACCCAGGGGGCATATTTGCCCGTTTTGTTCATTCTATCCCACACCAGTAAGCATCCCCATGTTATCGGTATCCAGGGTGCCCCTGCTAGATTTCTACCCGCCATTGTTTTCTCCAGTGAGACCCATGCCTTACTTGCATTGTTGTGGCACCAATTCAGAATACGAACTAAAGACATCGCTCTGTAATAGAGGGCCATGTCTTGAAGCCCAATTCCTCCGTCTCCTTTGCTTCTACGTAGTACATCATATGCTATTCTAGGGCTTTTATCCTTTCAAACAAAGGATACAAAAGCTTTACGTATCTGTCTGAAAAAATTCTGAGGAAGTGGGATAGGGATAGTATACAACACATATATTATTCTAGGTATTATGTTCATTTTTAATGTATTAACTCTACCAAGCCATGTTAAGGAGTGGCTTCTCCATCTCTAAAAATCCATCATTATCCTTACCAACAAGGAGCCATAATTAAGTTTGTATAAAAATTTTCTGTTTGGTGTTATATGTACTCCTAAATAATATAGAGTCTGCATTCGATATTAAAGGATATGTGTATTGCAGAGATGTTGACACTGCTAATGGTACATGGCTTGGTAGTATCACTGACTTCTCATAGTTTATTTTGAAATGAGATAATATACTATATTTCTGTACTTCATCCATCAGGGCAGGTATTGATTCCAGGGGTTTTGAAAGATAGAATAAGTCATCCGCATACGTTGAGACTTTGTTCCCCATCGCCAATGCCTACCCTGACTATTTCCTTATTTTCCCTAACTTTACAAAGGAAGGGCTCCAAGATCAAAGCGAATAGTAATAGGGAGAGGGGGCACCCCTGCCTGGTACCATCATGTATTTTAAAGTGATTTGCGAGGGTGCCATTCACCTTAACTCTAGCCTTTGGGCTCACATATAAGGCTGATATCCATCCCCTCATCCTCTACCCCAAACCTATTCTCTTCAATACCTCCATCATAAACCCCCAGCTCACTCTGTCAAATGCTTTTTCTGCATCCATCGAAAGAGCTACTCTCGGGGTTTTATCAGGTCCATTTTCCATCCAATGGAAGACATCAAGGGCCCGAATTGTGTTATCTCTTGTTTCGCGACCCTTCATAAACCCCGTCTGATCAAAATGGACTCATTGAACTATATGATCCTGTAGTCGGAGGGCTAAAATCTTTGCCAATGTCTGAATTAAGGAGTGAAATTGATCTATTAGCACAATATTGAGGGTCTTTCCCAGGTTTTGGAAGGACTGATGATAGGGGGTTAAAGCCGAAATTTTATTGAAATAATTACACAGATGGGGTGCCAGGATTGTATTAAATTTCTATGACCGCGGTTGGCAAAGTTGGTTAAGCGAAGGTCCTGAGATATTCTCTAATGTCCTCCAACTGACTCCCTTCCTCTTTCTTATAGAGGTTGGCTGTATATTGTAAAGGTCTGTATAAAATTGGTGGAATTCCCCAGCTATGAACTTCGTGTCCATTATCTGTTTGTCATTACTTATTATATTATGCACATGGCCTAGATCCTGTTGTTTTTTTAATTGTTTGGCCAAC
Organism: Aquarana catesbeiana; assembly: GCF_042186555.1. Taxonomy (NCBI): domain Eukaryota; kingdom Metazoa; phylum Chordata; class Amphibia; order Anura; family Ranidae; genus Aquarana; species Aquarana catesbeiana. The sequence continues at coordinate 648,567,110 of NC_133324.1, forward strand.
GGTCGGCCACATTTGTTAACTTGCTCATAGAAGCGGTGAGCAAAATATCTATGCTTTTCTTTGACTCTTTGGTCCAGGCATCTGGAGAGTTCTATCCTTAGTGTCTCCAGCTGTCTGGCTACGTCTTGGTCATGATTAACTTTGTTTTCTCTCCAGCTCCTGTATTTCTTTCAACAGATCCTCAATTTCTATCCGTTTTTCTTTCCTTATACGTGATCTATGTGCTATTACTTCTCCTCTTATGACCACCTTATGGGCTTCCCAGACTGTCTGTTCTGAAACTGCGTTTATTTCAAAATATTCCACCAATTTTTTTGTAGATCCTCTGATATCTGTCTATCATCCAGCAAAGTTTAATTCAATTTCCACGTCCTCTCCCGGTGCTCTATGGTTACTGGAGAAAAAGTTATTGTAATAGGGGCATAATCTGAGATTGTTATCGGTTCAATGGTAGCCGATCTCAAGAGATTCAGATAATATTGATCCAATAAAATTAAATCAAGCCGGGAGTAGACCTTGTGGGCTTTAGAGTAATAGCTATAGTCTTTCTTCTCTGCATGTGTTATCTGCCAATTGTCTACTAAATGCAGGGATCTAAAAAGTTGTTTCACATTTTTAATTGCTCTAAAAGATAATGGACCTTTCCCCGTTGAAGTATCTAATCTGGGGTCTAACATCACATTAAAATCCCCCCCAACACCACAAATCCTTCCCTAAATTTCTCTAGAAGCCCAATGGTCTTAGACATAATGGGGTTGATTTACTAAAGGCCAATAGACTGTGCACCTTGGAAAGTGCAATTGCACTCTGCAAGTGCAGTTGCTCCAAAGCTTAGTAAATGAGGTAAAGTTTCACTTTGCAAAGAATACCCAATCACATGCAAGGAAAATAAAAAAAAACAGCATTTTTGCTTGCACATGATTGGTTGATGAAAGTCAGCAGAGCTTCTGCTCATTTACTAAACTCTGGAGCAACTGCTCTTGCCATGTGCAACTGCACTTTCCAAAGTGCACAGTCTTTTTGCCTTTAGTAAATCAACCCCAAAGTCTCACTGTGTGAACATTCGGTGCATATATGGAAGCAAATGTATACCAGTGTCCATTCATCATACCCTTAACAAATAAGAATCGCCCTTCCGGGTCCTCTTGTGCTAATATAGAGGTCATGGGGCATGTTTTCCCAAAGGCTATCATCACTCCCCTTGCCCTTGAAATAGGGGATACTGAATAGAACCACTGGTTTTATGGCAGTAAGGGCATTCAAGGTATCGATCACACTGTAAAATGCGTAAAAAGACCACGTCTGCTGCAAGATGATGTAGTTCCTGCCACAGGCACCTCTTTTTATGGGATGAACAAGCCCCTCACATTATAGGATATCATTTTCAATGAGCTGGTCATTGTTTATGTCTTAGGTGGACATATATCGCTCCTAAATCATTGCCAAGTATCTCAATTTTTCCCTTTCTAGGCGCATCTGCAAAGTATACCAAACATCCAAAAAAATATAAAAGCAACTTCACACTACACCAAAACATTCTACCTAGTAGAATACACCAACTAAAGGAAAGGACGATCCGTGTGGGTTCCATAGCCCCCACTCCAGAGCCACCTTTCCATCTGTCACCATGCAGATTATTTAGCATACCTAATGGAAAAATAACTTGTCCTATAGACAAAAATGAAAAAATACAGAAAAAGAAAAAACAAACTAAAAAACAACACATACTGTATATCTAGTACATATGGGGAACTTATAGCCCCTGGGCTTGATTTAATTTCTTCTTCTATGGCTGCATCTATGTATAAAAGAAGAAAGAAGAATTGGGGACCCTTGACCTGCAACCCCCCAAAAAAAAGAAAAAAAAGGGGGGGTTGCAAATGTTAACAAAGGAGAATGAAAACGAGAGAGAATGAACCCACCCCCCAAGATAAAAAAAGGGTGGGTGGTTGCAAATATTAACAAAGGAGAATGAAAATGAAAGAGAAAGAACCCACCCCCCAAGAAAAAAAAAAAATTCTTTTTTTAACCCCCCAAAAAAGGGGGGGTGAAAATTGAAGGGGGGGTTGTCGCTTTCTTCATCTGCTTCTTAGTATTGCATAATATTTTCGATTCCTTAAACTGGTTCCCTGCACTGAAAATCTATCCCTCTCCAAATAAGCCCTACGTTGCGCCTTAATAGGGACCTGAGACCAGGGTTCAGGGTGCTGAAGAAAGGGTTTGTTATTTGTCATTCTCCAGTCCGGGAAATCAACTTGGGGTAATTCCAGTGTTTCCAGTGTTTCTAAAAACACTTTTAAGTCATCCTTAGTTCTAAGCACTGCCAAACGGAAAGGGAACCCCCAGCGATATTTGATGACCGCTGATCTCAAGGCCTCCAGCAGTGGCCATACTGTTCGGCGCTGCATCAACGTGCGGCATGATATATCGGTTGTGATGAGGAGCAGACGTGTAGATTGAGTGTGTCTCACACCCCTGGGCTATCACACAGCAGATGCAGGGGCTGGCAATTAGCTAAATGATCGGTAGCATCAGGAGGAGAAGCAGAGGAGATGTGTTAGCTGCAAACTAAGGGAGATGACAACGCACAGACGAGCTGCGCTTCAGCCAGGTGGAGGCGGCATTAGAAACTCAGCAGGCGGACTGAGAGCTTACCTTACCCCGCAGAGAGGGAATCATGGGCATTCAATCAAATGCAGAGCCAGGAGAAGAGGAAGCATGGGAGCATGGAGACAGGCGGAGGTCAAGTATCGCCGGGTCGTGAGTCCATGATGTCCAGCCATGGCTCACAGGCAGAGGCCCGGAGATCATCGCACGAACGTGGTTACCATTTACCGGGTAGTGAGATGTCAGAAGCTGGTGGAAGACCCTCAACTCCTGGCCATAGCCATGGCTCACAGGCAGAGGCCCGGAGATCATCGCACGAACGTGGTTACCATTTACCGGGTAGTGAGATGTCAGAAGCTGGTGGAAGACACTCAACTCCTGGCCATAGCCATAACCCTCACCAGACCCCCGAGGATAGGGGAAGTATGCTGGATGAAACTAGGGGGGGTGACTCAGCGGCATGCGGAGAGACCCCCACAGGGCATGGTGATGGAGCTCCAGTGTCCTCTGAGGAGGGAGATGGTGCATTAAGGCACAATAGCCATGAGCAGATGGAAGGAGAGACATTTGGATGGGACATGGGGAGCAATGAGTTAAATCACCCAACCACAAAACCTGAAAGTAATATATTATCTGTAAAGGAGCAAGGTGCATTTGGCACCCATGGAACAGACACACTGATAACTAACTGGGATTGGGACAATAAAGAGCACATAAGAGCTCTCACCACAAAGGCAGACATTCAACAACTGATAGCGGCAGTGGAACAGTCATGCAAACAAGCAGTAGATGAGCTAAGGGAAGACACAGTGGTCATTAGGATATAGAGTGGAAGGAGCCAAGAAGAAATCACACACACTGTGGCGGATGACACTAAATATCAGGAAGAGACTCTGAATTCTTATATGGATCAGTTGGATGAGTTTGAAAATAGGGAACGTAGACAAAACATACGCATACGAGGTCTCCCTGAAACATATCACACCGCAATTAAAGGGGTTGTAAAGTTATTTTTTTTTTTTTTTTAAATAACAAACATGTTATACTTACCTTCACTGTGCAGCTCGTTCTGCACAGAGTGGCCCCGAACCTGGTCTTCTGGGGTCCCTCGGCGGCTGTTTCAGCTCCTCCCCGCAAGCATTTACCACCTTCATGCGAGCTCCCTCGCACGGTGGTGAGTGCTTGCGGGCACGCTCCCGTGATACAGCCGGCGGCTATAGCCGCTCGCTGTATCACTCGGCCCCGCCCCCCGGCGCGCCGCGTCATCGGATGTGATTGACAGCAGCGCGAGCCAATGGCTGCGCTGCTTTCAATCCATCCACTGCAGCCAATCAGCGACCAGGCTGAGCTGCAATGAAGCTGACGAGGACGAGGAGCGAAGATTCGAGGCGTCAGGTAAGTAAAACGGGGGGCCTGGGGGCGGCGGTACTGTCAAAAGTTTTTTCACCTTAATGCATAGAATGCATTAAGGTGAAAAAATTTTTACCTTTACAACCCTTTTAAGTAGCTACTGTACAATGTTTATTTTATCAATATTTGGGGGAAACAGTGCAAGAAGCCTTGGAGGTGGACAGAGTCCACCGTGTTACACCCTATGCTCATGCCCACCATAACAAGGACAGATCGAGAGATGTGATTTGTAAGATGCATAAATATTCGGTAAAAGAGGCGATTATAAAAAATGCATGGGACATACCAATGATTGAATCTGAGGGGGCCCAAATATCTCTGTTCCCCACTTCATTTTTGTTTACACTTGGTGAATCTGCCTGGCCATGTTTGGCTTACCTATTTTATCTTGCTTTTCAGTGTTTTTACTGTCAGCCTGGAATATATAATCATCATACGTCTTGTGGCCTACCATATCTTATTTCCTCATTCTTTTTCTTCTACATACAGTATGTAAACATTGGCTCTTAGATGGCCAATTTTGGATCAGATTATGAATAACTTTTATTAGCCAACTCTCTTTATTTTTTCTTGTTTCTTTTTTCTAGCAACCGTATCTCCCCTTATATTATATTTTGGGTCTGGCACTTTCTCCAAACTGATAATCTGTGCTTTCTCTTCATTTAGGGATAATATATATATATATATATATATATATATATATATATATATATATATATATATATATAATGTGTGTATATAATAAAATTAGCAGTCTCTTTTCTTTTTTTATTGATCCAGATTGATTGCGGTCAGGTATCTTTTGCCCTTCATGTCTCAACATTTCAGTCTCCTGTAGATCTATGTGATGGGATGGGCCATGTTGATATATAATTAATGGATGATCACCATGCCTGTGTGATATATTTATTGCATGTTATATGTGTAGGCCTTGAGATCATACCCCTGATGAAGATTCTGGATGAACTGAAACATGTCGGGGTTCAGAAATGTGTCCTAGTAGCTCAGTGCTTCTCTTTACTATGGTGTCAATGTGATTTTGTCATTTTATATGCCACTTTATTGGATATGTTTTTAATATTTTTACAATAAACTTTATGAACTTGTATGATTTGTTGTGTGCCATCAAAGTCCCAACCAGTTATCAAACAACATCTGCTTTAATTGCCAAGTAAATGTTGGTGAGTGTTTTTGAATACTTGTATTATTGCGTTGATATGTTAAAAGAGAGCTTAATTTATATTTGCTCTGAACAATAAATCACTTGAATATCATATGTTACCATAATTGTCCCCAAATTTCCCCTGTAAATGATTGGAACGTTAAACCAAACTCAGGTGAGTGAGGCCAGAGTAAAATAGCACCTAGTAAATCTACATCAATTAAACTGGACTATAAGGTTTGAGTGGATCCTAATAATTTTTTTCATAGTGTAAGTCGGTACAGTGCTTATACTGTTATGCCCATACAAAAGGGAAACCATCTGTTGTTTCTAAAAACTGAGGACTTAGCAGTAATAAATATCACTTACTCTATCTAATTCACTAATATTTTTGTTTCAATAAAAAGGCTACAGGGTATCATCCAACCCTGCACATAACAGTACGTATCACTGTAGTCACTTGGTTGCTGGTAACAGTTATGCTTCTAAAATGAAGTGAGCTCAGGCATCTAAAGTGCAGTAATTGTATGCTGTCAGTATCCAATCAGGGCACTGTGGAGAGAGCAGGGATATAATTCTCTTCTAGCCTATTCTAAACCTTGCACTGTGCTACAATCTGGAGGAGAAAGAGTTGTTTAGCAGAAGTCACTGTAGGGACTAACTGTTACTCTGGCATTGCTGGCCGATGCTAGTTCAGATATCAATAAATCAGAAAGCAAGAATTAGGATGCTTTGTTGTTTTTTGTTAAGTCTGTATTTTTTTTTTTGTAGCACTACCATAGTGTTCAAGTTAAAGTGTATGTTAACCCAACATTTTTTTTTAATTCTAATATGTGTCTGTCACCATGCATTTGTATTAAAATGTATACTGTTCTCTTTGCATTTCTCCCTTTGTGTGAAATACCTGGTGATCCTGCCAGTCCCCCTGCTTTTCTATTTCAAACTGACCATGTCAAGACATGGAAGCACATCCATCCCAGCGTAGTCAGTTTGCTTCTTTGCATTTTATTTAAGAGCACAGCCTCCCTGTACTTAAGGGCTCAGACCTCTAATAACATGCCCCCCCCCCGCCTAGCTCTTTACTGGAAAGATTAGTCTCCTGCTGTTTCTCTGCTGACATGCCCTCCTGCCCAGCTTTTCACTAATAAGATCAGTGTACTGCTGTTTCTCTGTCTCCTACTGACATGTTCCCCCTGCTAAACTCCTTACCAGAAACATCAGTGCACGGCTGTTATTCTGCCTCCTGCTGACCATCCCCTCACAGTGTATTTTTGCCTCTGCATTTTACAGTGGACTATGTCTGTGCTCTGTTCAAGCTGTATTTAAAATGTTATATTTACTGAATGGGTTGTTTTACAAGGTAAAACATTTAACATTAGTAGGTGAATGGACTGGAGCAGTGACACAACTGTTCATCATTATCAACATTTCCATATTAAAAAAAGGTTAACTCTGTCTACCAAAATCTTTTTAGTGAAATAAGATAATGTTGGTTAGCACCAATCATAAAGAATAGGCTTATAGTGATACTGTTGATTGATAACAGGTCCACTTTTCGTGCCCAGTAAGAAATAGTCATAATTTATTGGTTATTAAAACTTTGCTGCAAAAAATGTATTTATTCTCTATTGGTGGGATCCTACTATTCCACCTTTTATAGTATCAGTGTGAGAGAACTGTTGTTTTGTTGTAGTAAGGCCAAGTTTTTCTTTATGGCCATTGGACATTTGGTTATAGTTATCAAAAGAAGTTATGATGTCTCAGGAATAGGGCTTTGCTCACTATGCAGAAATTGTGAATCAGCAAGCTCGATGATTTCTTTGTTTGCTTAGCCATGGCGATTTTCTCAGGAGCTTAGTATCACTGCATACTGCTGTTATAATAATTATATTCACTGTATTGATTGATAACAAATGTCCTTGAACTGAGAAGGGCATTAGTGTAAGATTTTCCTAGACATCAATATGCAGATTTTTTAGAAATGTGGATTATTCTGTATGTAATAACGTAGACTGTAAAATAACACTTGACATGGAGCAACATGATCCGACTTCTTGACTGAACTCACTGTGAAAATATCTAGAACTAAGGCTAAAATGTTCAGTGTGATCAAAAAGGAAAAAGCCAAATGTCAATATTCAGTATTGATTTTAAGCTTACATGTGTGAAACACTTCTAGCTTTTGCAAATTAATTATACAGTATTTGAAAATGAGATTATTATTAGTCCGTCAGCTCTTATTACCTGTTTCCCTCTAGATCTTTTTAATAGCTGCACTTTAAAGTTTTATTTTCAATATTATTTTTCATCCAAACATTGTTAAATACCTAAAAAAAAAATATATATATATATATATATATATATATATATATATGTATCCCCCCCCCTCCGCATTGTATGTCCCAATGCTTCCAAATGGATGTTCAAGGAGTGAAGAATGTTCACATCACATACAGTATCTCACAAAAGTGAGTACACATCTCACATTTTTGTAAATATTTTATTATATCTTTTCATGTGACAACACTGAAGAAATTACACTTTGCTACAATGTAAAAGAAGTGAGTTTTATAGCTTGTATAACAGTGTAAATTTGCTGTCTCCTCAAAATAACTCAACACACAGCCATTAATGTCTAAATCTCTGGCAACAAAACTGAGTACACCCCTAAGTGAAGTCTCACTCTCTCGTACTGGTCACTGGAAGTTCAACATGGCACCTCATAGCAAAGAACTCTCTGAGGATCTGAAAAAATGAATTGTTGCTCTACATAAAGATTACCTAGGCTATAGGAAGACTGCCAAGACCCTGAAACTGAGCTGCACCATGGTGGCCAAGACCATACAGCGGTTTAACAGGACAGGTTAGACTCAGAACAGGCCTTGCCATGGTCAATCAAACAAGTTGAGTGCACATGCTCAGCATCATATCCAGAGGTTGTCTTTAGGAAATAGACGTATGAGTGCTGCCAGCATTGCTGCAGAGGTTGAAGGGGTGGGGGGTCAGCCTGTCAGTGTTCAGACAATATGTCATGCACTGCATCAAATTGGTCTGCACGGCTGTCATCCCAGAAGAAAGCCTCTTCTAAAGATCTAAACTTATTTCATTCAGATAGTGTCAAGCGTGTGTGTTGCAACCAGGTGAGGAGTACAAAGACAAGTGTGTCCTGCCTACAGTCAAGCATGGTGGTGGGAGTGTCATGGTCTGGGGCTGCATGAGTGCTGCCGGCACTGAGGTTATACAGTTCATTGAGGGAACCATGAATGCCAACATGTACAGTGACATACTAAAGCAGAGTATGATCCCCTCCCTTCAGAGACTGGGCGGCAGGGCAGTATTCCAACATGATAATGACACCAAACACACCTCCAAGATGACCACTGCCTTGTTAAAGAAGCAGAGGGTAAAGGTGATGGACTGGCCAAGCATGTCTCCAGACCTAAACCCTATTGAGCATCTGTGGGGCATCCTCAAACAGAAGGTGGCGGAGCGCAAGGTCTCTAACATCTACCAGCTCTGTGATGTTGTGTCACGGAGGAGTGGAGGAGGACTCCAGTGGCAACCTGTGAAGTTCTGGTGAACTCCATGACCACGAGGGTTAAGGCTGTGCTGGAAAATAATGGTGGCCACACAAAATATTGACACTTTTGGCTCAATTTGGACATTTTCACTTTTAGAGGTGTACTTTTGTTGCCAGTGGTTTAGAAATTAGTGGCTGTGTGTTGAGTTATTTAGAGGGGACAGCACATTTACACTGTTATACAAGCTGTACACTCACTACTTTACATTGTAGCAAAGTGTCATTTGTTCAGTGTTGTAACATGAAAAGATATAATAAAATATTTACAAAAATGTGAGGGGTGTACTCACTTTTGTGAGATACTGTATATAGAAGTGAAACCATTACTATAGTTTACAGAGGAACCTATCAAGCAAGTGAATGGTGCTTCTACAATTCATAATCATTCTTTTCCTGTAACAGATTGGGAAGAGTGTACCAATCCCAAAAAGTAATTATGGAAATTCCTCTTCAGTGCTTGCCTATGGCAACTTTAGGCTATTGGTCAGACTGTTTCTCCCTGATTACACAGATAATTCTTTCCTTCCTGCCTGAAGACAAAGCCCAGGGAGAAGGAGGCTGAAGAGGAAAGCTTGCCACTGAAGCCTAGGTTGCAGGTTCACAGCGCAGTATTCACAGTATTAAAGTACTTTAACTTTACTTCATGTTATTGTAAATTGAATTGATATTCATATAGGAATATTTTGATGATAGGCCTTTAATAGACAATCCAACATGGAAGTCTTGGGCACATCCTGGTCAGGCTTCATGACTCAAATTCAAACTGCCTGTCTCACCAGCAGCACTAAATCTGATGAAGAGATTAAAACTTTTCTTGACATATGTTCAACCTTCTCAAACGCATAGCACACCTACATTGGCATACTGAGTATTTTAAACAATATATTAAGGAAGGAGTGTGTCCTCTGGGATTAAGAATCCAGCTTTTTCCCACTGTCAAAGACCCTTCATCCTCCTTTAAAACTTCTTGGGAAAAAATATTGACCCATTGTAGCTTAGAACTTATGAGAACACTGATTACTCAATACGAGTCTGATATGATCTCACTTGACAGTGAAATTGACAGACTCAATACACACTATCAGCATCTCCTAGACACTCCCTCCTTCTCCAATCGTTGGAGGGAGGTTAGGGAATGCCTGGAAGAATTAACTCAAGAAATCATCAAGAATAAACCGTCTAAATTTGTCAAAGACAAATTAGCCTTTTCTGAGGGGTTTGCATATAAATGGTCTGGCAGAATGAAAAGGAGAAGAGAAGTCCAGCGTGATACCTCTTTATCTAATGCAACTATGGAACAACTAGAATCTGATTCTTCTCTTTCATCATCTACCTCTCATCCAACAGGTCCTCGCTCTAGAAGTTCTTCCATCTCCAATTCTATACGCAAGCGATCTCGCCATAGTGGTGGTACCTCCCCCGCAGCACCCAGTAAAGGTAAAAGAACCTCCTCCAAACACAAATCGGTACACCTACCATGGGGTCCATCCCCGCCACCATCTCAAGTGGCAGGCGGTGCTGGCCCCTCTACACTACACAATGTTATCCCCAAGGTCCTTGAGACAACTTCTGGTAACTCCAGAAAATCACCCACTGATGGTGATTTTTTATATCCAGCATCACTGGATCTGAGAAAACATCAACAAACCAAAATAGACACGTTTGTTCGGAAACCCCCATCTACACCCCTAGCACTCCCACTCATCACAACTGAACGTGATTAATTTGGCCTCATGTCCTTTTTCCTCAGACGAAATATCTGTTTTACATCTTGGCCTAGGGTTCTGTCCACTTGACCCCATACGTATCACTGAAACTATCAAAGATTTATATGTATTTGCAAGGAATTTAACGTATAATTGTATAATTGTATTTGACCCTGACCGTCAAAATGCCAACTTAGAGCGTGAACTCAATGGACGCACTAAACATTTCTCAATGGAGGAATTTCGCGCTTTGCGAGATTTAATGCTCCTTTATGATGAGAGTACTACATCTGATACATCAGATTTACAATCTGAATCGCTTGCCTCCCTTTCTGACACCACTGCCATAATGGTTTCCCCTCTACTTACATCTTCCAACTAAATTTAAACCCAAGTCCTGCAAGTTTCTGATGACTTGTCCAGCGATTTGGGCGTTTTTGCACCAATCAATCAATCATCTTAAGGACAAAAAGTGGCAGGAATTTCCATCTAACCTGACCCTCAATCAACAGCGAACCCTTCGACACCTACAGACATGTTGTGACATTATCATTAAGCCATCAGATAAAGGTGGCAAAATTGTGATATTGTCACATACTCAATACCAGACAATGTGCCTTGAGGTACTGGACAATTCCACCTGGTACCAACCTATTCCACTCACGAACATCATGGGGTTTGTTAACGAGTTTAGAGAACTTTGCACTGGGGCCTTTTGGCAAAGTCTGATTGACAAAGATACTCTTAACTACCTGGTCCCCAAACATCCACGCACCCCTACCTTTTATACATTACCAAAAACACACAAAAATCTCTCCCAGCCTCCGGGCAGACCCAATGTTTCGGGCACTGGGTCATTGACGGATAATGCCAGCAAATTTGTAGACAGTTTTTTACGTCCTCATGTATCGCGTTCACCATCATATATCCATGATACATCTGATTTCCTCAGGCACATTGAGGGGATCTAGGTCCTTTGCGACTCCCTCCTCGTGGCTACTGATGTTGAGTCTTTGGACTCGAGCATCCCCCACGAAAAGGGAGTGGCGATGGCCAGATTATTTCTTATGGAACAAGAACATCCATCTTGGCCCCTTAATGAGTTTATCTTACAATTGTTTGATCCTTACACGTAACTTTTTTATATTTGAGGACCAACACTACCTAAAAACACAAGGCGTGGCAACGGGCACATCATTCATCATCACATCATCATTATGCAAACTTGTTTCTAGGAGCTTGGGAGAGACACATCTTTTCTGACGACCGATTTTCACCTTTTTTAGAATCGATACTCTGTTGGTTCAGATTTATCGATGATTTGTTCATGGTCTGGACAGGTTCACTACCTCTACTGAATCAATTTACTGACGCCATCAATACCAATACTATAAATCTACGTTTCACAGTCAGTTCAGACAATACACAGATCCCATTTCTGGATCTGTTGATTGTCAAGAACCTTGATGGTACACTTGGGACCAATTTATATCATAAACCTTCAGCTGGCAACACTTTGTTGCACGCCACCAGTGCCCATCCAAAACCTCTTGTGCGCAGTATTCCATATGCGCCGGAACTGCGCATGTGATGAGGACTTTTATATACAAATCAGCAGCCCTACGTGAACTTCTCCTTTCGAGGTGTTACTCCAAGACTAACCTCAGAAAAGCCTTTAATAAGGCGTGTGACTGTACAAGAACTTCCTTGCTTTACCCCTCTCCACGTAATTCCAATACTAATACTGTTAAAATCATCACCCAGTATTCAGCACACCACGAGCAACTTAGGAAAATTATTTCAAAACATTGGCATCTTCTCACTGATCACCACATTCTCAAACATCATGTACGTGAAACACCTGAATTGGTCTTTCGCAGAGCTAAATCCCTTAGAGACCGTTTAACTAGTAGCCACTATAAATCTGATAGTAGTGGCCCTCCTCAACCCTTTGGTACTTCTCCGTGTGGCCAATGTTCTTTATGCACATGGATACTCCCATGTTCCTCCTTTGAGCTCCCTAATGGTGAGACTTTCATTCCACATACATTGGCCCAGTGTGGCGCTACTGGTATCATTTATCTTATGCTTTGCACGTGCAAAGCGTTTTATGTAGGTAAAACAATTAGGGAGTTCAGACAGAGAGTTGGTGACCATGTATATTATTCTACTAACGGCAAATTCACCACTGTTGGATGCCATATTGCTTTGTACCACAAATATAACCCCAAAGCTGTGGGGTTCATTGCACTTGAAGTAATACCCCCTGATGTCAGAGGCGGTGATCGTGATAAAACGTTACTACAAAAGGAAGCCCTTTGGATAGAAAGGCTTAATGCCACTATTCCACCCGGCTTGAACGAGGTTAATTCCTTTAATCCTTTCCTCTGACCGATTGGTACACTGACTCCCTGGTCATACACACCCCTCTTGTTTCGTACTTATTGATCTTTGCATTATTTATACTGCCCTGTCTTCATCATTGATTTATATACAATCTCCATTCGTGTTGGTGCTGTTTACAGGTCTTTCACTTAGGTATTCATTTTTTTTTTGTTTATGTATGATTTAATTTATGACAACTATCTATTGCTTGTGATTGTGTCTCGGACATGCTCACATTTATATTGTGATTTCTTTTCTGTACTTATACTTCATATTGTATGTATATTTGCATTACACTATTTTATGTATTCTATTGGGCTTTGCCCCGTGGCTGCTTGGGTGCTATATTTCTGCCATGACCTCCCGGCCCTGTCCTTGTGCGGTGACTGGTAGGCTCCCTGGCGTCCCAATGGGTCTCCCTTTTCTTCTTGGGTGGACCCCATTGGCCGCTTGTACACATCTCAGTCTGGGTCCCTCACTGAGACCTTTGAGCCTCTGTGCAGGCTTGTGTACCTTACCTGCACGCGCACACCGCCGAGGCTCTGCCTGGTGGTGCTAAGATGCAAGCGATGTATGCGCGGGCATCCGGTGCCACTGGCCTCGAGATGTTGTGCGTGCGCGCCCTGCGGGACCCTTGACCCTTGGCGTTGTGACATTATGGGTTGAAGGATTTATAGCAGGCTCACCCCGCTGACTTCCTAGGCTAGCGTGGGACTGTTCTCCAGTAAGTCTTTTCATTTCACCAACCTCACCTCTACCCGCAGACCGCACTCATTTTATCCTTATGTGTGGTCTGGGAGGTATTACTACTATTTGAAATAGTTATATCTCGTTCCCATTAACTTTACAGACACTGGATTCTGTTTTGGCACCTTAAAATGTGCACTCGTTGTATAGCTAGTGCTACGTTATTTTGACCCGCTTTTGGTCCAGTCAAGTAGAATTTACCTCCGGGCCCTCTACACTAATACCCATCTTGTCCAGGTATCAATTCATCTTTGCTGTTTGTGCACATTGTGTAATTGCACTCCTGCTGGTCCACGGTTTGGTTTCTCCACCTACCCTGAAGGGTTTCACTTTCTACTATTCACACTTTTAAAATACCTCACCTTTTGTGTCTCATCACTATTAACACTTTTAATATACCACACCTTCCTATGTCCCATCACTACTGTTTTTTTTTTTCATCCCATGGCTATTTTGGTGGCACTGCTTATGGTGTTTTCTTTCTTTATTGTGATTTATTTTCTGTTCACTTACTTTCTTTACCATTTCCCCCACACCTGCACTCCCTTCCCTCACCTTGGACAATTACCTAATATATTTTATATCATTTCATCTAGACGCTAGGTCTCTGCTGGTCCTTCCCTATATATGTCCTTCCCAGTCGCCGTGGGAGGCTTTGCCAGAAAGGTTTTAGGCGTTGTCTGCACTGGAGCATGGGTAAGCAGCCCCATAGCATTGTTAAAATTCCCCATTTTCTTCTACTATATGGTTTTGTAACAAACCCCTTGATGAACATATGCACATTTTATTGCATTGTATTGTATTTTATTCACAGATGCATTTCCTGAAGAAGCAGAAACCCCGCAAAACTAGTCGAATTTCCATGTCATCTGTGCACGCCTTTTAACTTACTCTATATATTTTTTTGTATTGTATTAATAAATTTTGCTATTTTTTTACATATATATTCCCTTTTTTTGTCTATTTTTGTATATGTCCTTTTCACATGTACCGTGATAGTCCGCTTGCATTCCTCCTCTGTGGTGAGTTTGGGGTTTGGGGCCCATACTCCCAAATATCTATTCCAATGTAAAGGGTAAAGGCTGGTAGAGAAGGGAAAGAAGGATGCATGTCATGTAATGGGCCAGGAGGATGCATGGTATTTAAAGGGCTGATGGAGCAGTGAAAGGGTTCTTTATGTTATTTAAAGGGCAGGGAAGATGCATGACATCTAAAGTCTGGTGGAGCTGGGTACAAAGGATGTATGTCATATATAGGGAAACAAGGATACATGCCATGTAAATGGTAAGGAAGATAGATGCAATTTAATGGGTAAGGACTAATGGTGCAGGCTCAGGAGGATATGTCATGTGAAGGGCAGGAAAAGCTGGGTAAGGAGGACCCATGTCATGCATAAGAAAAGATGCAGATGCATTGCATTTAAAGGGTCTGATGAAGCAGGGTAAGGAGGATATGCTGCGTTAAGGGTGAGGAGAATAGCTGCCATGTAATGGGCTGGAGGAGCAGGGTAAGGAGGATTAGCACCATTCAATTGCCAATATGACAGATTAGGGATCAGGAATTTATACAAGCAAAAGGCACAGGACTCTAGTACCTCAGTATGAACATATATAGTCCATAATAGTCCAAATAGGTGTGTAAAGGAGTAGGTCTGTATGTCAGGGCTGCCACCAGTGGAGACCAGATGCCAATTCCAGTGAGGTTGAGAAAAAACAAGGGCAGGGGCGCCTCTGAATGTATAAATCAAACACTTCAATAGTAAAAACAATATCCACTCACATAAGAGAAGATAAAGTTGAGTTTATCTCTGGGCTAAGTAGTTTCCAGGAGCAGGATGGGTGACCAGGTCACAGAATATCCACTGTGACTTGGTCACCCATCCAGGAAGGATAGACTGGGTGGTGAACTGTTAAAGCCTGTAGGTTCTTATAAGGCAGCCTCCTGGAGTCCTTGCTTGTAACCGCTATGAAGGATGGCTGTGCAGTGGGTAATCCAGAGCAAGGCTTGGAGAGCAAGAGACAGCATGGCACAGGGCAGTGACGTCATGTGTAATGCATCCACTCTCCTCTATGAGGTAATAGGATGAAAACAGACAGCCTGTCCGTTTCCATCCGATCTGTTCCGCTGGACGGATAGAAAATAGAACCACAATCCATCTGTTTTTGGTGGACAGGAATGGATCTGCCTCTCCAGAGAGGAAAATGTAGTGTCCGATCAGGTCCGCCTGTAAAAATTGACCTGATTGGACAACCCGTGTGAAAGGGCCCTATATCCTGTGTATAGAGGAGGCAGAAAAATCAGCACCTACCTGTTGCTCTCTCCTTCTCTTGGTACTATTGCTGGAAAAACAGAAAGTATACAGTGCCTTGAAAAAGTATTCACACCCCTTGATACTTTCCACATTTTGTCATGTTACAACCAAAAATATAAATGTATTTTATTGGGATTTTATGTGATAGAGCAACACAAAGTGGCACATAATTGTAAAGTGGAAGAAAAATAATAAATGGTTTTCAATTTTTTTTACAAATAAATATCTTAAAAGTGTAGTGTGCATTTGTATACAGCTCCCTTTACTCTGATACCCCTAACTAAAATCTAGTGGAACTAATTGCCTTCATTAATCACCTAATTAGTAAAAAGAGTCCACTTATGTGTAATTTAATCTCAGTATAAATGCAGCTGTTGTGTGAAGCCCTCTGAGGTTTGTTAGAGAACCTTAGTGAACAAACAGCATCAGGAAGGCCAAAGAACACACCAGACAGGTCAGGGATAAAGTTGTGGAGAAGTTTAAAGCAGGTTAGGTTGTAAAAAAAAATCCTAAGCTTTGAACATCTCACGGAGCACTGTTCAATCCATCATCCAAAAATGGAAGTAGTATGGCACAACTGCAAACCTACCAAGACGTGGACATCCACCTAAACTGACAGGCTGGGCAAGGAGAGCAATAATCAGAGAAGCATCCAAGAGGCCCATGGTAACTCTGGAGGAACTGCAGAGATCCACAGCTCAGGTGGGAGAATCTGTCCACAGGACAACTATTAGTTGTGCACACCACAAATCTGGCCTTTATTTAAGAGTGGCAAGAAGAAAGCCATTGTTCAAAGAAAGCCATTAGAAGTCCGTTTGCAGTTTGTGAGAAGCCATGTGGGGGACACAGCAAACATGTGGAAGAAGGTGTTCTGGTCAGATGAGACCAAAATTCAACTTTTTGGCCTAAAAGCAAATTGCTATGTGTGGTAGAAAACTAACAATGAACATCACCCTGAACACACCATCCCCACAGGGAAACATGGTGGTGACAGCATCATGTTGCGGGGATGCTTTTCTTCAGCAGGGACAGGGAAGCTGGTCAGAGTTGATGGGAAGATGGATGGGGCCAAAACAGGGAGATCTTAGAAGAAAACCTGTGACCTAGAAGGTGTGTATGACTGCCACTCAGGCTCAGTAAGGAGGGGGTATGTAGATGGTGTATCCGCAGCTGCTGTTAGAGTGCTGACAGGATTTGGAGCCCCTCTTGACTCCTGCAGGATTCAACAGAGAGAAAAGGGTGTCCCCTGGAAGTCGCACATCTAAGGTGTCCTAGAGAGATGAGTGGAGTGGCAACCTCAGCCTGGACTCCAACTAGGCCACTTCCCCAACGCATTTCACCCAGCCCCCTGAAGCTTAGTCATGGGAATCAGTTGATGGGAAAATGGATGGGGCCAAATACAGGGCAATCTTAGAAGAAAACCAATTAGAGTCTGCAAAAGACTTGAGACTGGGGCGGAGGTTCACTTTCCAGCAGGACAACAACTCTAAACATTCAGCCAGAGCTACAATGGAATGTTTTAGGTCAAAGCATATTCAAGCGTTAGAATTGCTCAGACAAAGTCCAGACTCAAATCCAATTGAGAACCAAGAATTGTAAATTGCTGTTCAGAGATGCTCTCCATCCAATCTGACAGAGCTTGAGCTATTTTGCAAAGAAAAATGGCCAAAAATGTTACTCTCTAGATGTACAAAGCTGGTAGAGACATACTCAAAAATACTTGCAGCTGTAATTGCAGTGAAAGGGGGTTCTACAAAGTATTGACTCGGGGGGAGCTGAATACAAATGCATGCCACACTTTTCAGATACTTATTTGTAAAAAATTGTGAAAAACATTTATAATTTTCCTTCCACATCACAATTATGTGCCACTTTGTGTTGGTCTATCACATAAAACCCCAATAAAGTACATTTACGGTTGTAACATGACAAAATGTGGAAAAATGTCAAGGGGTATGAATACTTTTTCAAGGAACTGTACATCAGATGCTGTGAAAAAAATCACATGAAAGGTTTTCTTTTTCTAATAAAGATAATAATTATGCAGGCAGTGCTATAATGGTCATGTGTGCATAATTCCCGAGTCAGCTAAACCTTCCTGCAGGTCCTGTACAGTGGTAAACTACTTCTCATCTCCTGAACAGTCTTTGTTTTTCATAACTTGATCTTTAAAAACATGCCACAATTGCCAATCGAGGAGTGAACACATTTAATTGAATGTATACAAATAGACAGGCTGCACGTAGAGCAATCCCTCATCCCCACCTCAATCTCAGGTTTCCATCATGTTGGTTGATGTCTACCTCCCTTGCTGAATGTCAGTAAACCAACTACAAAGACTATTATGGTGTGACCTATTGACGCTGACTCAATATTACAGGACTGTTTTGAATATACCAACTGGCAGATCTTTAAAGAGGCAGCTAAAGGTGTCAAGTATATGGGCCTGGAAGAATATGTATCATCTGTTATGGGCTTTACCAGCCAGTGTGTAGAGAATGTTACTACAGCTAGAACTGCTCACCTCCACCAGAATCCATGGATGAATACAGAGTTTTGCTCTCTACTGAAAGCCTGTGTTTCTGCATTCAAGTCTGGTGATGCATTTGAACCCAGATCAGCAAGGAGAACCCTCATTGTGAGTATAAGGAGGGACAAGGCTACCTAAGCTCTCAAAATTCAGAGTCACTTTTCCACTAATGACCCATAGAGCATGTGAAGGGGAGCATCACTGATTACACCAGCAATGATGCAGAGTGTCCAAGGGATTCTTCTCTTCATGATGTTCTGAACATTTTTTATTTTCATTTTGAGGATTTCATCACTTCCCCTGAATCCAGGCCTACATTTGCACCAAGTGAGCAGCCCCTGGGTGACCATAGCAGAGGTGAGGAGGTCCTGGTAGAAAGTTAAAGGCTGCTGGCCTGGATAGTATTCCAGGCTGGGTCCTTAGTGACTGTGCACACCAGCTTTAATAACTCCCTTTCTCAGGTGGCTGTCCCTACATGCCTTAAGAATATTAAAATCGCACCTGTCCCAAACAGCAAAACAGTGTTATGCCTGAATGGCTATCACCAAATAGCACTATCCCCATTAGTTATGAATTGTTTCAAAAGGCTGATCATGGCACAAAAAAAGCCCATCGACCCATCAGGATGCATACAGACAACAATGATTAATTATAGATGCTATCCCATCAGTACTTCACCTGTCCCTTAATCACTTTGAAAATAAGAATTCTTAAGTTAAATTGCTTCTTACAGATTTTAGTTCCATTTTCAATACTTTCCACAATCGTTGATAGATAGACTGACTTTGTTGGCCTGAACTAAATTTTGTTAAAATTCACAATATATCATATCATTCCTCCACCGGGGATGTGTCTGTACACTCTGCTGATCTATAAGTGCTTAGCTAAGTATATTGTTATTGATATGGCAGTAGTAATACTCTTCACTCATTATGATGAGTCCATGTTCGGGCAGGAAGTGAAGAATCATGAAGTCTGGTGCAAAGTTAACAATCTCTCTATTTACATAACAAGGAAAAAGTTGATGATTGTGAACTTAAGGAAGACTAACACTATTCTCTACCTCTGTACATCAGAGGTGAAGTTGTTTAGATGGTCCCATGCTTTAAAAATCTGAGAGTGCACATCCCTGATAAACGCACCAATACAGTCAGCATAGTGAAGAAGGCCTATCAATGCCTATGAGGAGATTGAAGTGTGTTGGACTTGATACTTCAGTCCTCATCTCATTTTATACAGTAGATGTGTGGAGAAGAATGTCCTTACTGTACTGCCGTTGGGTATGGAAGATGTGTTGTTGCAGACAGACAGGTACTGCAGCTGGTGGTAAAAACAGCCCAAAATAGTTATATAAGCAGGTGTAGGAAGAATACCCTAATAATATCAGGAACGCTTCCCTTCCCGCTTATGCACTGTTTGTCCCTGTCTTTTCAGGTCACAGCATCAGAGCTAGAACCACCAGGTTACGGAACTGCTTTTTTTTTAATGCTGTGAGAGTGATACATTCTTAAAAACCATGAATTATTGCTGCTATATACTAGTGTTGGTATTTTCAGAGCATTGCTGCAAATTGAGATGGATAACATTGCATTTTATGGCTGCATTTTATGGCTGTTAATAACCGCAATAATAGTTTATGTATGTTTGTGTATGTTTACATACTTATTTAATTTTCTTTATTTGTTTGTCTTGACTTTACTATTGTTCACTGAAACCCGAGGACATTATTTCTTTCTTTTCATGTATGACATGTTTTTGGAATGACAATAAAAAAAAATATCCATATCCTTATATTATCCTCCTAGAAGCAGCATGACTTACAGTAATGATAACATTCAACACATTTCATCCTTCCCAAAGCAGCAGCACTTCTCGCACAAGAAAGAACACTGAAGGCTAAAATGTTAAGCAGGTGAAAGGATGCAAGCTGTTTAAAACAAGGTGATTGAAAAATCAGCCAGTGTCATCATCAAGAAAGCAAACTTTTGATTTATCTAAACCAAAGGACAGGCTGTTAATGTAGGTATGCTATAAGTGACCTGCAACAGCTAAATCATCTATTGTTTCTTTTTTATGGCTAATTTTAATTTAAATTGTTTTATTAATTTAGAAATGAACATGAAAAAAACAACTCTGACAAAGCTGACAAAGAGTTGTACATATTCAGTCAAAGGAATAGAGAAGACAAGGTCTCTGCAATAAAGCATGCACAGAAGAAATAAAGCATACACAGATGACAAATTCCTTTAAAGAAGAAAAATGAAATGAAAGCCCTAATCAGACAATTGCAGACAAATAATATAATTATAAGATATAATAAGTTAAAAGCCAATGAAAACCAAAACAAAAGGGGTATTGTTCCATGTCAAATATAGGGAGTACACTGGACTTACAAGCATGAGAGCCACTGTTCAAAACTATGTCGGAGCTGTGACCAATGAACAGCGAGTAGAGGAATCTATCTGCCACATACTCTAAATTTCCTCAGATTTTTTTGGGCAACCTCTTTGGATTTATAGACCTTCTACTAATTTAAAAAGGCAACCTCAGACAGGAGGTGGGTGCTGATGTGTTTTTTTTTTTTGCTTTGTTTGCTGTCTAAGACAGGTGCACTGTGCTACAGAAAGGCCCAAGTCTGGGGCCTGAAGCTTTCTACTATACTTTTGAAGTGCAACAGGAAGGTGATTATCTGATTGGAGCACCATGGGTGAAACTTCATATGCTGAAGAGTGGCCTGGAGAGCTGGGTGGAAGCTACTGCCAGGTAATATTGCAGAAGTTCTGGTGATCTATCAAAGGACAGTGCATGCTGTATAGATGTTGCTCTACAGTCTGAATAGTACAGAGTGACAGTCTGGCTTAAAGTGCCACTAAACCCACATCATACAAAACTATCAATAAAAGCTGTATTACATGCTGTTCCTTCCCACTCTCACTCAGTCACTAGGAGATTCATTTTCTGTATTCTGCCAAAAACCTGGTTGATCCTGCTGCTCTCTATCTCTGCCTTCTGCCCATGTCCCCAATTCAGCTAGGGATTTTGCAGCTGTAGTGGCTGCTCTGCTCAGTTTTCAGTGAGTTTCTCTGCTGAGCATTTTCTCCCTATCGCATGTGGGAGTATACACAGTGGTAAACGACAGCCCACTCCCCCGCCCCCCAAAGCCCACTAACCAGCTAAACACAATTCGTGTGGAATATTACATGTACATTAAAGTGGAACTTTACTCTCCCAATCAACATAAATTATTCACACCCCCTGAAATCTTCCACATTTTGTCATGTTACAACCAAAAATGTAATGTATTTTATTGGGATTTTATGTGATCGACCAACACAAAGTAGCACATAATTGTGAAGTAGAAGGAAAATTTTAAAAGGTTTTCAAATAAATATAATAAAGTGTGGCGTGCATTTGTATTCAGCCCCCCTGAGTCAATACTTTGTAGAACCACCTTTCACTTTAAGTTACAGCTGCAAGTTTTTTTGGGTATGTCTCTACCAGCTTTGCACATCTAGAGAGTGAAACAGCAATTTTTAAGTCTTGCTACAGATTCTCCATTGGATTTAGGTCTGGACTTTGGCTGGGCCCTTCTAACACATGAATATGCTTTGATCTAAACCATTCCATTGTAGCTCTGGCTGTATGTTTAGGGTCGTTGTCTTGCTGGAAGTCGAACCTCTGCCCGTCTCAAGTCTTTAGCAGACTCTAACAGATTTTCTTCTAAGATCGCCCTGTTTTGGCTCCATCCATCTTCCCATCAATTCTGACCAGCTTCCCTGTCCCTGCTGAAGAAAAGCATCCCCATAACATGATGCTGCCACCACCATGTTTCACAGTGGCGATGGTGTTCTCAGGGTGATGTGCAGTGTTAGTTTTCTGCCATACATAGCGTTTTGCTTTTAGGCCAAAAGGCCTAAATTTTGGTATCATCTGACCAGAGCACCTTCTTCCACATGTTTGCTGTGTCCCCCACATTGCTTCTCGCAAACTGCAAACGGGACTTCTTATGACTTTCTTTCAACAATGGCTTTCTTCTTCTTTTCCATAAAGTTCAGATTTGTGGAGTACACAACTAATAGTTGTCCTGTATACAGATTCTCCCACCTGAGCTGTGGATCACTGCATGTCCTCCAGAGCTACCAACCTCCCGGCTGCTTCTCTGATTAATGCTCCCCCTTGCCCGGCCTGTCAGTTTAAGTGGACGTAAATGTCTTGGTAGGTTTGCAGTTGTGCCATACTCTTTCCATTTTTGAATGATGGATTGGACAGTGCTCTGTGAGCTGTTCAAAGCTTGGGATATTTTTTATAACCTAACTCTGCTTTAAACTTCTCCATAACTTTTTTCCTGACCTGTCTGGTGTGTTTCTTGGCCTTCATAATGCTGTTTGTTCACTAAGGTTCTCTAACAAACCTCTGAGGGCTTCACAGAATGGCTGTATTTATACTGAGACTAAATTACACGCAGGTGAACTCTATTTACCAATTAGGTGACTTCTGAAGACAATTGGTTCCACTGGATTTTAGTTAGTGGTATCAGAGTAAAGGGAGCTGAATACAAATGCACGCCACACTTTTCAGATATTTATTTGTAAAAAAAATGTGAAAACCATTTATTATTTTCCTTTTACTTCACAATTATGTACCATGTTATGTTGGTCTATCACATAAAATCCCAATAAAATACATTTACATTTTTGGTTGTAACATGACAAAATGTGGACAATTTCAAGGGGTATGAATACTTTTTCAAGGCACTGTAGATTATTTTTTTATAATCCTTATGCTGATAGCATTAGTAAATAAATAGGAAAGTATATCATATTTACTTCTTTTAAACCATTTTTTTACATTTCTTCAGTTACTTCCTGGTTTCTTGCCTAGGCAAATTATGTCATGCTTCCCAGGAGTCTTCAGGAGGAGAGGAGAGGAGGAGGGGTTTTCTAAGCCAAGCACACTCCCTCCTATTCTAAGACACAGGCTGGAGGGGCGTGACACAGCCTGTGTCTGGCAGAAGTCCGCCCATACCATGTTGTTGCCAAAAAATCATAAAGATTTGATTTTAAATATATATTTGTATGACAATTTAAAACAGTTTATTGATCTTAATTATTTATTTTTACTCTGTATTCCAAAGGCTGATTTTTTTGTGACCAGCAGCAGATGACTAGAAGCTCCTCCTTCTTATGTTTGCTTGCAGACATGCTGGGAAATATCTGGGTCATGTGACAGCTGTATATTGATTAGGAAAATGGTTCTATTTTTTAAATCAAAATAATCACAGTGCCATCATCCATAAGGGACCATGTCAATTAAAAGTGTGGTGTTGATTTACTAAAACTGGAGAGTTCAAAATCTGGTGCAGCTTCACATGGTAGCCAATAAGCTTCTAACTTCAGCTTGTTCAATTAAGCTTGGCAAAGAAACCTGGAAGCTGATTAGTTTCTGTGCAGAGCTGCACCAGAATTTGCATGCTCCCGTTTTAGTAAATCAGCCTCTGTGTATTTAGTATCACTAAGGTCCTTTTTATGTACTGACTTTGAGTAGAGTCCAATTCTAGTATTTTTGGGTGTTCTGTGTCCTAAACTCTCTCTCCTTAACTTTATTGGTCCCCAGGGGTAGAGCTAACATTGTTACATCAGCACGCCGGCCGATTGAGTAGTGTTACGGCCGTGTCTGTGGGGTGTTCATTTACCGTGAATATTTACTCAGTCTGTAAGTGCAATACTTTATGTATTTTTAATAAAATAAAATACAGTAATGCTTTATGAGCTCTCCTCCTTACTTTTGATATATACATTGGTCAGGGCCAGAAGGTTGAACTTTTCAGGACACCTAGGAACCACTTGGGAATGAGCTTGGGCTCTCCTTAAAGAGATGTTCCAATACTGTAACTGCTGACTTTTAATATGAAGACACTTACCTAATCCAGTGTCCTAATGTCCAGGGTTACCTGTCCGGGATTCCCGCGATGTCGGCACGCCAGCCGATTTTCGGATCGGCGGTCTGGTGCTGCCGCCGCCATTTCTGTTGAGAGAAACCAGCAGTGAAGCCTTTCAGCTTCACAGCCGGCACCCTATTGCGTATGCGCAAAGTGCACTTTCTAATTGGCCTGGCGGCGGAGGAAGGAGGAGGGGGCCGAACTTTTCGAAGGACTGCGCTGTGGTGCCGTCTCCGGAAGTGGGGAAAAGGGACCTGTCAAAAACCGGTACCTCTTCCCCTCTCCCCCCTGAAAGGTGCCAAATGTGGCACGGGGGGGGGGGGGGGGAGAGATAAGCTGAAGTTCCACTTTTGAGTGGAACTCCACTTTAAGAGGACATCTCTAAGCACTTTTGATTCCCTTTGTGGGATCATATGTTCTGGTAAGTAGCCTGTCTGTCAGAACGAGCACAGGGATGGAAGTGAAGTGACATTAATTGAACTGTTATTTTAAATATTTTTTCAATTGAGGCTTCAATTTAATTTACAGCCACCAGTGAATTTGTAAAGAACAAAATCCTATCAGCGCAAATAAATGGTGAGTAAAAAAAAAAATATATATATATATATATATATATATATATATATATATATATATATATACACACAAAAAAAAAAAATATATATATATATATATATATATATATATATATATATATATATATATATATATATACACAAAAATATATATATAGAAATAAACAATAAATAGCAGTGGGTGATATCACAAAATACTCCCCACCTGGCTGCTGCTAACACAGATACCATGTTCACTTCACATAAATGATGTAAATAACAAAACAGTGCTGCGCTGCCTAAATAACAAACTGAAATTGCTGAATGTTAATGCTCACAAGAATAAGTGATCAACTTGCAAAAAATAGCAAGATACAAGGTGCACAATCAATTATTTAGATAAAGGGGATTAAAAACCCTCCCCCCTAAAAGTGG
The DNA here is from genome assembly GCF_042186555.1 of Aquarana catesbeiana. Lineage (NCBI taxonomy): Eukaryota > Metazoa > Chordata > Amphibia > Anura > Ranidae > Aquarana > Aquarana catesbeiana. The sequence goes on from NC_133324.1 coordinate 648,592,475, forward strand.
TCCCTATGTTGGGATAATAGAAAACATTGAAATAATAACACAAATAAAGTGACATAAAAGTTCAATGCAATATAAAGTCCATAGCAGTCCTTAATATCTTCCAAATGAAAATACACCAATCGGTGCAAATAATTCTAAAGTGCTGGTGCCTCCCTCCACCTCAGTGTCCAAGCGGCTCACCTCAAATTCTGATGGATATTGAGGACTGCAATGGACTTTATATCACATTGAATTTTATTTGTGTTATTATTTGAATGTTTTCTATTGAGTATTATCCCAACATAGGGAACACTTTTAGGGGGGAGGGTTTTTAATCCCCTTTATCTGAATAATACTTCTCTACCTCTTCTACTGTCAATTTGTCTTGTTTGATCTTTGCCTCTCTTCAGTCTAGCAAATAAAGTTAGAATCTTTTATTGCATTAAATTATTTAAAGCATAAACATGTCTGTTATGGGAGATGTATGGAGGCTTTCATTGCACACCCCTTCCTCTTAAAATGCCGGCTGTTTGACTTGCATGCTGGCTTTCTTGTTTCATTCCTCTAAGTTCTGACCTTTATCCAGCTTTATCCAGCTTACTGGGTCAGTAACTTAAAATGTCTTGAAGCCGAATACCATTTTCAAAAGCTATTTCAGACCTCAATGCACTGTTTAATTGGGCAACTATGCAGTAAACAAGGTTTAATGTTAATAAATGTAAAGTTATGCACTTGGTGGCTAAGAATATGCATGCATCATGCATACTAGGGGGAGTACAACTGGGAACATCAGTGGTGGAGAAGGATCTGGGTGTTTTGGTAGATCATAAGCTTAATAATAGCATTCAATGCCAAGCTTTGGTTCTCAAGAGCTGGTTCTGGCTAGCTCAGTAGCTTGCTTTTGATCTTGCAAATTGGATCATGCTTTGCTGGGGTTTATTGCCTTCCTCAGGATCAACTGTGGGTATATGATTGAATATATAGAATTGTATTTTTTTTTCCTTGTTTGAACTAGATGGTCTTTTTTCAGCCTGGCTAACTATGTAACTATGTATGGTGAGCAATGGCAGCCTCCATAGTTTCCTTGTGATAAATGTATTCAGACTTTAACTGCTCCAACCATGTAGGGAATAAAGGAGTTGCAATTTAGTAGGATTTTGTAGGTGCAGTACCAATTGTGAATATTGCATATCTTCTCAAACAAGTAATACCCAGGACACATATAAGCTGTAACAAGACAGCTACTAACCTTTACATTCGACCATAAAATAAAAGAGCCTTCATTAAGATGGCAAAGCAGATGCTACCAGCTAAACAGCATTTTTATTTAATAGCCTACTTCGTTGGCTATTTTTGTCCAAATCAAATAATTATGTAAATATATGTTATTTTCTACCAATAAAAATCAATATTTCCTACGCTTTCTGGGCATGGAAGTCAAGTAATATCCTACTGATATAGACCATGAATCCCTATTTTCTTTATGTGTACTTTGTGAAAGCAAAATAAGCACAAAATGAGGCTATGGTTGAAAGTTTAGCTGATGGTACACATGTTGTGCTAATTTATTCTGTTCTTTTTCATTAATCTAGAAGAACCAATAAACGTGAAATCAATATTCTCCAGTGTTCTAAAAACAAAGACCCAACACAAGCCTTTCATCCAGCTAGGAAAAAAATAATCAAGTGAGTTGCTAAAAGACATCTAATCTTACTGATGATCCTATGGAGAGGAAGATATGTAAGTGCAATGGACATAGTAGATTTTACTTTGCATACATTAGATGTTAGATAATGCTTGTTTGAGATGAAGACAAGAATGCACTGTACTTTGTGCTGATCTGTGCATTCTTAATGCAGAGTTGTATTACTGGGTGTTTTTTTTTTTTTTTACTGAAGACATGACCGTAAGTATGTAACATTGTTTAATAAACTCAATGTATTCAATAAAGCATTGCACAGTGCAAAACTGAAATAAATGATATAGTAATCCTGAAAATTGGTAAGATATATATATATATATATATATATATATATATATATATATATATATATATATATATATATATATATATATATATATATATATATATTTTTTTTTTTTTTTTTTTTTTTTTTTTAATGAAACAGAAATTACTGACCACTACTTCGGTGCAAATATAGTCTGTCCACTCCCTCTCAGCTTGTGGCTACTCAGGGCTCCTCCCAAGTCACACACTACACAGTATACAAAGATGCAATAAAAAATAAATAGTGCAGCGCTGAAAATACCAATAAATGAGCATAAATGTCCATAAATGGAAAACACAAAGGGTGTCAGCGGTGATGCAGGGTGCTTCATGCAAGTCCAAAGTGCTCTTAAAATCTGTTCTCCCCCTCTTGCCAGTCAAACCGCTCACCTTATTGCAGGGACCCCTGAACTAACAGGAAGGTCTCATAAGCGTTCACCACTAATTAGTGGTCAGGGTGGTATCTTGACTGGAACAAACGGAAACCTCTTCCTTATTTAGGGCTCAACAATTTTCATCCAAATATGCATGAAATAAATAAAGAAAATACATAGTGCTTTCTGCATAGCTAAAAAAACTAATCCTTTTATTAAAAGACAGGTACTCACAAATATAGCACTATAACCAGTGCTAGGAGTTAAAGCGCATATTAGTTACAGATGACAATGATAAGGTGGCTGCAGCGACGTCTAAACCGGGATAAAACCAATCCGCACGCGTATCGTCCAGCAGGACTTCCTCAGTGGTCTTAGGGTCCCCTAGGTCTAGTCTGTAATTTATATAAACCCCCTTAATTTAATCATCTGTTGCTAATTAGCTCCCGAGTGGTGATCGTCCAATCAGAACGCACCGCTCGGGAATAGGAAGTGAAGAGAGCTCAATTTTGTTTACAGGTTACCATAGTGATCAGCGTCATGATGACACGACGCCGGATCACATAACTTCTTGTATGGTACAGCCCCCTCCCTCCTGAGTGTGCAGGCAGGGCATAAAGCCGCTGTTATAGGCTGACACTCAGGGATGGGGCGTAGTTAAATAGAGATATGGGAAGCGATCGCGTCATCACAATGACGCCGCGTCCGGTCATGTGACCGGCTCCGTCTGTGTGTACCTCCTTCATTCAGTCAAACAGAGATTAGATGAGCTGTAATAGGGTGACGCTAGGTCACATGATACTGCTAGCCTCCCATCTGCTGAAAAAAGTGTAAACAGAGGAGGAAAAAACGAGCCCATAGCACCTGCTCCTCTGCTTACACTTTTTTCAGCAGATGGGAGGCTAGCAGTATCATGTGACCTAGCGTCACCCTATTACAGCTCATCTAATCTCTGTTTGACTGAATGAAGGAGGTAAACACAGACGGAGCCGGTCACATGACCGGACGTGGCGTCACTGTGATGACACGATCGCTTCCCATATCTCTATTTAACTACGCCCCATCCCTGAGTGTCAGCCTATAACAGCGGCTTTATGCCCTGCCTGCACACTCAGGAGGGAGGGGGCTGTACCATACAAGAAGTCATGTGATCCGGCATTGTGTCATCATGACGCCGATCACTATGGTAACCTGTAAACAAAATTGAGCTCTCTTCACTTCCTATTCCTGAGTGGTGCGTTCTGATTGGACGATCACCCCTCGGGAGCTAATTAGCAACAGATGATTAAATTAAGGGGGTTTATATAAATTACAGACTAGACCTAGGGGACCCTAAGACCGCTGAGGAAGTCCTGCTGGACGATACGCGTGCGGATTGGTTTTATCCCGGTTTAGACGTCGCTGCAGCTGCCTTATCATTGTCATCTGTAACTAATATGCGCTTTAACTCCTAGCACTGGTTATAGTGCTATATTTGTGAGTACCTGTCTTTTAATAAAAGGATTTGTTTTTTTAGCTATGCAGAGAGCACTATGTATTTTCTTTATTTATTTCATGCATATTTGGATGAAAATTGTTGAGCCCTAAATAAGGAAGAGGTTTCCGGTTTTTCCAGTTAAGATACCACCCTGACCACTAATTAGTGGTGAACGCTTATGAGACCTTCCTGTTGGTTCAGGGGTCCCTGCAATAAGGTGAGCGGTTTGACTGGCAAGAGGGGGGGGCACAGATTTTAAGAGCACTTTGGACTTGCATGAAGCACCCTGCATCACCACTGACACCCTTTGTGTTTTTCCATTTATGGACATTTATGCTTATTGATTGGTATTTTCAGCGCTGCACTATTTATTTTTTATTGCATTACGTGAAAGGACTTATATATTTGCCTTTAGTGTTCAGCAGCTTTGCTTTTTTGATTTTGAGTTTTTGCGCTGACTGTTTGTTTTTGATTAGTATACAAAGATGGTAGCTGCACATGGAATACAGGTCTTAGTTTTATTGACCTGAACACAGACCACACAAGCTATTTTCTCTAATTCAGTTCACCCCCTAAGGCCTTACCCACACAGTCAAGTTACTGAAAAATAAAATTGAATTCAGTCATTTGGGTTACTGTACTTAGCCTTTGTCACATGCCTTATCTTTGTCACATGATTATCTTAGTCGTGTGTGAGCTACTTATTCTTTTTGAACAATGGCTCATCTACTATTTACACTCTTAAAAGGTAATCACCAATCAGACAACACCAATTAAACAAGTGATTGTACTGGTTACCTACTGCCAGAGGCTTTTTTTTCCCTTTTCACTCCTTATTTTATAAGTCAGCCCAAGAGCATTAAACAAGAACACAGAAAGAAGAGGAAGTTTTTTAAGCATGCTTCAAAATCTCCTTACATTTTGGTCTGATACTGCCTATCGGAAAGGCATTCTATGCAGAAAAAAACAAGTGTACATACATATTTGAACTAAGATTAAATTGCTTTAATATGAACTCAAAAAGTCAATATGAGAAGAAAACTCAAATATAAAACAAACAAAACATAAAAAATGATAGTTTCAGGCTACCAGCAAAATTAATTGTGTTTCCACGTTGTACAGAACATTAAAATAGGACAAGCTCACAAATGTGATGCCAAAATAATAATTTCATAAACAATCTCATACAAATTGCCTGTAAGGCATGCATATCAGTTTTTCTACAAGCCTGTAGAGTAGACTAAAAGTAATATGTACAGTATGCTCTTTCTAAAAATGTCGCATACCATCCACAGCCCTCAAATTTTCCACTCGCCTACTCACATTTTGTGAGTGGAACATGAGGGCTGGCGAGTGTGGGCTGCCTCGGAGTGGAGGGGGGAAGCATTGCCAGTAGCCATTCTCCCAGCGATCGCCCCAGGGAAGAGAGAGGAGAGCAGGCGGCCGGATCATAAGAGCACCGAGGAACATCGCTGTAACAGCTTTCATTAGAATTGCCCGCACTCGCTGTCACACACAGCCCCGCCTCCTGACCCTGGTACTTTGATAGACAGATCACCTGACCAATGCTGGGATGTGTGATGTGTGTCAAAGTACCGGGGCCAGGAGGCGCGGTTGTATATGATGGAGAGCTGTGGGAACACTGACACTCGGCAATTCAAATGAAAGCTGTTACAGCAATGTTCCTCGGCTCTTTGATGATCTGGCCGGCAATCCTCTTCCTCTCCTCCTTCTTCCCCTGCACAGGTAGGCTGCATTGATGGACACAGGTAGGCTGCATTGGTGGACACAGGTAGGCTGCATTGTTGGGTACAGGTGAGGCTGCATTGATGGACACAGGTAGGCTGCATTGTTGGGCACAGATAGGCTGCATTGATGGACACAGGTACAGTGGATATGAAAAGTCTATACACCCCTGTTAAAATGTCAGGTTTCTTTGATGTAAAAAAATGAGACAAAGATAAATTGTTTCAGAACATTTTCCACCTTTAATGTGACCTATAAACTGTACAACTCAGTTGAACAGCAAACTGAAATCTTTTAGGTGGAGGGAAGTAAAAAAATAAACAAAATAAATAATATGGTTGTATAAGTGTGCACACCCTTAAACTAATACTTTATTAAAGCACCTTTTGATTTTTTTAAAGCACTCCGTCTTTTTGGGTGTGAGTCTATCAGCATGGCACATCTTGACTTGGTAATATTTGCCCACTCTTCTTTGCAAAAACACTCCAAATCTGTCAGATTGCGAGGGCATCTCCCATGCACAGTCCTCATCAGATCACTCCACAGACTTTCAATTGGATTCAGGTCTGGGCTCTGGCTGGGCAACTCCAAACCTTTAATCTTTTTCTGGTGAAGCCATTCCTTTCTTGATTTGGATGCATGCTTTAGGTCGTTGTCATGCTGAAAGATGAAGTTCCTCTTCATGTTCAACTTTCTAGCAGAAGCCTGAAGGTTTTGTGTCAATATTGAATGGTATTTGGAACTGTTCATGATTCCTTCTTGACTAAGGCCCCTGTTCCAGCTGAAGAAAAACAGCCCCAGAGCATGATGCTGCCATCACCATGCTTCACTGTGGGTATGGTTTTCTTTTGGTGATGTGCAGTGTTGTTTTTGTGCCAAAAATATCTTTTGGAATTATCCCAAAAAAGTTCAACCTTGGTTTCATAACACATTAACCCACATGCTTTTGGGAGACTTCAAATGTGTCTTTGCAAAATTTAGCTGGGCTTGGATGTTTTTCTTCATAAGAAAAGGCTTCTGTCTTGCAACTCTACCCCATAGCCCAGACATATGAAGAATACAGGAGATTGTTGTCACATGTACTACACAGCCAGTACTTGCCAGATATTCCCGCAGCTCCTTTAATGTTGCTATAGGCCTCGTGGCAGCCTCCCTGACCAGGTTTCTCCTCGTCTTTTCACCAATTTTGGAGGGACGTCCAGTTCTTGGTAATGTCATTGTTGTGCCATATTTTCTCCACTTTATGATCACTGTCTTCAGTGTGTTCCATGGTATATCTAATGCCTTGGAAGTTCTTTTGTACCCTTCTCCTGACTGATACCTTTTAACAATGAGATCCCTCTGATGCTTTGGAAGCTCTCTGTGGACTATGACTTTTGCTATAGGGTGCGACTAAGAAAATGTCAGGAAAGACCTACTAGAACAGCTGAACTTTATTTGGGGCTAATCAGGGCTTTAAATGATGGCAGGTGTGTACTGACTCCTATTTAACATGAGTTTGAATGTGATTGCTTTATTCTGAACACAGCTACATCCCCAGTTATAAGAGGGTGTGCACACTTATGCAACCACCTTATTTTATTTTTTTGATTTTTACTCCCCCCTTAAAATATTTCAGCTGTTTTTTTCAATTGAATTGTACAGTTTATAGGTCACATTCAAGGTGGAAAAGATTCTGAGATGATTTATCTTTGTCTCATTTTTTTACATCACAGAAACCTGATATTTTAACAGTGGTGTGTAGACTTTTTATATCCACTGTAGGCTGCATTGATGGACACAGGTAGGCTGCATTGATGGACACAAGTAGGCTGCATTGATGGACACAGGTAAGTTGCATTGTTGGGCACAGGTAGGCTGCATTGTTGGGCACAGGTGGAGCGGCATTGATGGCCACAGGTGGAGCGGCATTGATGGCCACAGGTAGGCTGCATTGTTGGGCACAGCTGAAGTGGCATTGATGGACACAGGTAGGCTGTATTGTTGGGCACAGATGAGGCTGCATTGATGAGCACAGGTGAGGTTGCACTGATGGACACTGATACAGTTGTTGTTAATATTTATTTTTGTAACTTAATTCTGCATAAAACATTTAAGTGTCATTTCAGCAGACAATTTATAAGGGCGTGTTTAGGGGCGGGCAGGGTAGGTGTTGGGTGGGGAAACTGGTGGCGAGTAACCCTTAAGGCCTGGCTATTAGCTCAGGACTTGACATTTTGAGCCCTGCCATCCAGAAGACATTTATTAAAAATTATAAAGAAGAAGACAATGGGGGTGGGGGGGGTAGGATTGGTGACTGTGGAGCAGGGGAGGTTGGGGGTAGCTAGAATTGGGCTTCAACATCGTGTAGTGTACAGCAAGAACCTTTGTAACACCTCATGCAGGTTTTTTTTAGGACATCTTGTGATGCAGATTCTGGTTAGTCACAGCAAGACACATTGAAACTATGATTTGAAATAAAGTCTCCTACATATAGCATAACTGAATAAATGAAAAAAACAAAACAAATATATTATTAAGCAGCCCTAAGTGGTATTGTGAATTAGTAAATAATTGGCAGCCTAAGATCCATTTTTCTGCAGAAGTCTTGACAGTCATGATCGGGGTCTGCAATGTGCTAACCCATAAAGAATGATGACCAGCACAATCAAGACCTTGCCCATGTGTCTACAGTTTTTGGACACAGTCCAGCACTGGCTATAGGATCGTTACAAAATACAATTTTGGACAGGAATTTACTCCTTACAAGGCAGCCCATAGCTACCCATTGCTGGCCTAATTTCTTAGTCAGATTTCTTCTAGTTTGCCTTCAGCTTTCCCTGTGAATTGCCTTGTACATCAACCTAGTAATAGCAATATAAATTATATCACTTGTATTCCGTATTTGTAATTCTGGAAAAACTGAAATTTCCACGGGGTAATTGTGGCCCCATCATTCTCTCTTGGCAAAGTTCCAGCTACTGGGTAGGTTTACATTTTACAGTAAAAATTCTAAGGTACCCCCCCCCCAAAAAAAAACAACACCAACCATATCTACCGATCATGCTGCTTGACACTGACAGTATAACATAATGTAAACATTTTTTTTAATTAGCATCTTCATTATACACGTACTAGATTCATGCTGTATAATATACCTTATATAAAGTAATGTGTCTTTGTAACTGACACTTCCCTTTTTTCAAAAAATCTAAAAAAAATTTAAAATCAAAAAGATCATATTGTATGAACGCGTATGTCTGTAAGATAAAAATATTATGGATGGTTATGTAGCACCCTCTAGTGTACTGTATAGTGAGATAAATTCATGCTGACCCATAGTAGTTTGTGTGAGTCTAAATTTGCTGCCAGTTAAGCTTAAGGTTAGGCTGCAAGGCTCTATCACCTCCCCAAGGCCTCTATCGCCTCCCCCGGTTCTGGAGGTCTATGGAAACTTCTAGAAACTAGTGGGCAGAGGTAAGGAGGCAGGGTCTGAATTTTGATGGATGTTTGAATCAATCCCAGGGCAGGAGGCCTGGCAGGGTGGTAAGCCTGGCCCATAAATATTAAAGAGCCTGGCCAGTTGGGTTGGTTGTTGCAGAAGATGGAGTGCTGAGGTTGATGTTGCAAGGCCTGGGAAGGGACCCCGAGGTTAGGGGGCTCTGCCTTCAGGCTGGAGCTGGGGAAGGAAGGAAGCTGAAGAGAGGGATCTTCACTACCCTTCAGTCTCATCCAGGAGATGCTTGTCTAGCATAGGAAGATCTGTCCAGCAGGAGGCCTGAGCAGCAGTCTTATCTACCTATACCTAAATCTCTTGCTATGGGAGACTTTTCAGGGCAGTTCTATTAAGGGGACATAGTGCTCCTGCAAGTTTGGGTGCTATTTCTACCACGGGAAAACAGTGCTCCTGCATACAGTTGATAAATTTGTTGGTTTCACCAAAAAGACATAGAGCTCCCGAAGAGCGGAAACTTTGCTTCTGATCCATCAGAGATTGATATCACTCTGGAGGGAGTACAATCCAGGATCTGCATTTTTGAGTAGATAGTAAAGGAAGTTTACTTTACCAAGTTTAAGTTGGGCATCCCTTAATTCCTCTTCCCCATTCACGTTTTTTCTCAATAAAACAACAAAAACATGTCCATGCACTGGAAAACATTTATAACTGTCAGTTTAGCTTGTTGTTTAGTTTTATGATTACGGTAACACTTTATTAATGTTGAAAGGAAACATCAAGGACCTCATGAACACTGTATGAGAGTGTATGAAAGCAAACCTGTCTGTGTTGTGGCACAGAAACCAGTCACCATCTTCTTTCACTCTACTCATATTAAAAATAAAAAAATGTAACTTAACTGATATCTATAAAACAAAAGAAAAAAAATGCTGTTAAGCATTTTCATATATAGGGGCCTACAGGAAGACAGGAAAAACATATTATATTATAGGTGGTGTGTGCCAAACTATTGGAGAAAACTTTTCAAAATTGGCATAAAAGTTTCAATGTATATATATATATATATATATATATATATATATATATATATATATACACATTTATTTTTACATTATGTGTTACTGGTATCAGTTCACAAACAAACTTTCGATCTGAATAAGCCTTTAATAATGCAAAATGTTTCAGAGTAATTTCTCAGCAAAAATACTAAACACTTTTTTAAATTCAAATGGCAGATTTCTGTTTTTATATTTATACAGCTTTCATTGTTATCAGCACTGTGCAGTCACACAGATTTATGCATATTGAAGTCAGTTCAAATTGAGAAAACACAATTTTGCTCTCGCTTCTTAGCATACACCTCACAAAACTGACTGTATTCTTTGAGCAATTTTCTATTGTGAGAAGTGTACTCTCTAAATTAAAACTGTGGGTCAGAAACAATGGGGCCAGACAGCTGTAAAATGCATGTATGTTGTAAGTTAATATAGAACAAACAACCTTTGTTGCTTACATTTTGAAGTGCTATGAACATTAAACAAATGTATAGTGCATAATAGATTTTTTACTAATATGTATTGTATTTTACTCTTAAAATATAAAGGTATTTTTTCCCTGTTGCCCTCTAACAATGCAAGATGCAGCCCCAGATGTCTTTAATGCCAATATCTTTGGAAAGTAGTCCCCATTAACCGTTAAAGATTTACTAAAATCTTCTCAAGGAAATTTGTTACTGAGAAATGAAGGGGCTTATACTTAATTTCATAGAGTCACTCTTGGAAATTGGAAATAAATCCTGGCATTGTTTGCCAAGTTGGTGAAATTAATATAGCATATGTCTATACAGTTGCAGTGGACATAGGAGAGGTATGACTGTAGCTTTCAAAAGAACATGCTAAGTACAGATATCTGCAAATGGCAGAACAATGAAGTTACAAAGAACTTGGAATCCCATTTAAAAGAACCTCCCTCTGCTAGTAAATCAGTATTCTATATACAGTATATTGACTTAGCTGACATAAAAGTGAACTGACAGATCTGTCCACCCTCACTGACAAGAGATGAATTGGTCATTAAGGATTAGTTATTAAGATATAGTGATGTGATGGTATATGGGTTGAACTGGACTGTACCTGGTTCTCAGTTACAATTAGTTTAAAAAATGCCCATTTTAATATTTTATATATATATATATATATATATATATATATATATATATATATATATATTAACATGGGGGATCATTATCTCTAATAGTAGATGCATTTTCAGGTGATTCATGGTGGAAGTCAGGAACTATAACTATATTTTAAGGGCCTGGTAGCCCATTTTTATTAAAAGGCAAATAAAAAGTCTAAAACATGTAGGGTTCTTCTCCAGGAAAAATACAACAAACAAAGATGCTAGCCCACCTGGCTCATTTATCAGTATCTCTGCTCTTTTCACTGGTCACACACACCACAGGTTCTTCAGTGTGGAAGGCCTTACTCTAGCGCCCACAGTCCGCTCTCCCCATAGTCCTGAGGCCATTTACTGCATCTTGCTAAGTTATGCTTGGCTGCCACCTGCAACCTCTGACTCCTAGAGACTTCCTGTCTCTCTCTTTGGGTGGAGCAGTCTCCAACTGGGAGCCCCGAGGTATTCCTATAGCTTCATTATAAGGGCTGTGCTCAACCTGGGCGCACACCCTGCTGGTCCTCCACAAAACCTGGACACAGGGTTGGAGATTCCGTCCCACACGACACTATGGAACCTCCAAACTATAGAGCCCCATGCAGGAATACCAAAACCCAGAGAAAGCTGCGAAAGCTGTCTTGCACTGAGCCAATGTGCACACCATGTGTCCCCCAGACAACCAACTTCACAGTGACAGAATCTCATACTGTCACAATATGTACGACAAATCCATTGGGATCCAGTGAGACACTGGAAACCTAAAGCAGAGTTTTCTCAATTTTCTCAATGGATGCAAAGTGTTCCCTGACTGGACGAGGCAGAGAGGTGGGGAAGTGACACCGTACTCACCACCTCATCCAATCAGAGAATGCTCTCCATTCAATGAGAAGATGCAAAGCATTCTCTGAATGGCGCCCATGCCAAGTGGCAGGCCTTCAGTGTACACAATGCAGCTGGGCAGCCGCTCGACAAAGAGTCTGGAAGCTAGTTATAGTACCTACTAAAGTGATTTCCAGCTTCCAAGAAGGACCAATGTACAATAACTATGTAAAAAAAGAGCACACAACATGCAACATAGGAGCTAAGTTATGCCAAACTGAGAGGGGCGTGACCGGATGCAGGTGTGAGCGGTGGAGTGTGTGCTCTCTCCTGGTCCCAGCCCTGATGCTGCACTAATGTTGTTATCCCGGATAGGCTTTGTGAAATCCCCATGACTTCACCATACCTACCTACGGGTTCCTGCTGTCTGCCCGCTGTCTGTTGCTGTCGGTGGCATGAGGGGAGGCGTGTTTTGCCCGGCAGTTGAGTCGAGCGAGAGCGCCCAGACGCTCAGGAGGATCCACTGTGTCACGGAAAAAATCCCGGAAGAATCAATGCTGTAGCGTCTGATTGCTCGGCGACGCTTGCAAGTGTCGCGAGAGGTCGAGTGGAGAGAGCCCGTGACAGGCGGAGGGGAGTCCGGCATTGGCTGTGCCAGGCACGCCTCGCTGCGAGCAACGAGTGGCGAGAGCGGAGAGATCCCAGGCGGAGGTTCTCAGGTTCGGATTTGTCCTCTGCGCAGTCCCCAGGAGGGAACCGGAGCGAGGTAAAAAGGCGGAACTTTAATTATATCTGAAATATAGTGATTGTGGTCATTTGCTATAGGGTGCTTCGGGGTCCACTTTCATTTTTGTAAAGACTGAATACTCTAATTGAGGTGGAGACTTTCTGATACCTTTTTCTTATTAGCTCAATTTAGCTTGCTATATAGCTCCTATCTTGCCATGACTAGGAAGAAGGGTGATGATCAGCAGCAGCAGCCACAGGAGAACCCATCCACACAAGCCACCCGTTCAGCTAAAGAGAAAGGGAATCAAAATGTATCTGCAATGGCAGCCGCAGCAAAATTAGAAAAATTCGCACACACGCCCTCGCAGTCCCCAGCTAAGAGCAATCAGTTGCCCCCAGGGAAAACGCTAATGGGAGGTCTTGGGGACAGAAAGAGCCTGGGGAAAGGGACTGATATTCCATCGGCCAATACGAGAGTAGCGAATAGGAAAAAGCCCTGAGAGGGAGCACCGGGGAAAGGCTACGGATATTACCCCCAACCTAAAGTGAACAGGAGCCTACGCAAAAGGAGGTACTGTGTGCACTAAATGCTTGCAGGAGCTCGCTGAGCGAGATGTGTGAGAAGCTAAGAGACCTTAAGGAAGAATTCTGCAGTATTAGACAACAGTTTCAGAAAACAGTGGAGAGAATCAATGGCTTGGATGAAAGGATTGATAGTTAGTATAAATGATTCACATTCAGAGTGGGGGGGTAGGGGTGCGGATGGATTGGGTCGAGGGGGTCAGAAAGGTCACAAGGAATGCTCCTAGGGCAGGCCATGACAGGCATTGGGGTGGGAACAAGGGTTCACTTAAGGGAATGGGTACCAAAGCAGTATTAATAATGGCAAAAAATTATAGAGCACTGTTATTAAGTATTGGGAGGGCGAAGGAAACTAAATTTAAACACTTAAATCACACAAAAATAAGAAAGAATAGGAAAGAAACTTTAGATAGTGGTGGGAGAGGGGGGAGGGGAGGCGGGGGCATTCTCCGTCCGAACTTTCCCTGTTCCCTCCTTACAATATTAGCACTGATTGTAGTATTTGGGGTTATTGCTGATTCAATGCAAAAGGCCAAGTGGCTGTTGGGAAGAAGGGTACATGTGTTAGTTTGGTGTTGTCAAAATAGAGGCTGGTGTTTTCTTTTTTTATTTTCATATAATAGCACTGTTTTAGAGCAGCCTCTGCCTTCGGCCCTGATTTTCGTCTCATTAAGTTGGGAGTTAATTCCTCCCCTGCTTTTAAGTTACTGGTATTTTTTTTTTTGTTATTTACTTAATGCAGCCCAGGTCATTTGGTATAAGTTCCTGGAACATTAGGGGTATGAGTGATCCCATTAAAAAAGCTACTGTATTTTTGGAATTGGAATCTTGTGGTACTGAATTGATATGCCTGCAGGAAACACATTTGACCAACGAGACTAAATTACAAAATTAGAAATAAGAAATTTCAGACACAATACCACTCAGTGTACTCCTCTTATTCAAGGGGAGTGAGTATTTTGGTCAAGAAAGGGTTGACATTTTCCTGCAGGGAAATCAGTATTGATAGGTTGGGTTGTTTTATTTTTATGTATTGTTTAATTGAGGGTAGGCCACTTGTTGTAGCAAACCTGTATATCCCTCCCCCATTTAGGATGGAGATTCTGTTTCAGCTACTGGGGTACTTGGAGGACAAAAAAGATGTCCCGGTCATAGCAGTGGGGGACTTTAATGCCGTACTGGATAACAGGTTGGACAGGTTTCCGCCTAGGCCCAGTGGGGGTAGAGTGTCGGAGGGCCGTTTGGCACAGTTCCTTGAGGAGATTGGGTGGTGTGACTTATGGAGAGCTCGTAACCCTAATGACCAGCAATATTCCTGTTTTTCGGGGTCTCACCACACTCTCTCCCGCATCGACTTGGCCATCGGTAACCAAGAAGTCCAACCCTTAATAAGCAAAATCGAATACCGGCCAAGAGGGGTGTCAGATCACTCACCACTGATAGTAACGATAACTGCGTGGGATAGTAACAGTCAGAGAATGTGGTCACTAAACCCAATATGGCTGGAGATAATAGGGAACAGAGATGAAATAAATGTAAGATTAAGAGAGTTTATTGAACACAACATAGGTTCTGCATCAGAGGGCGTGATCTGGGACTCCTTAAAAGCATATCTCAGAGGACTTCTAATTTAACAGATATCAAAAGTAAAGAAGCAAACAAGGGCAAGGGGAGAGTTTATTAGAGAGGAGGTTTTGGTGTCAGAGAGAAACTATGTGAGAGATCCAACCCCGGAAAATCGAGAAAGTTGGGTAAGGAAGCAACAGGAATATAAAATGTAAAAAGTTAGAATTGCTAAAAATAGGAAACTCTTCCAGAGACAAAAGAATTTTGAAGAGGGGGAAAGAGTGGGCCGGATGTTGGCCTTACTGGCCAGAACTAATTCTCCCTCTTCAACAATCCCTATGATTAAGACAACAGATGAGGAAATCTCGTCCAATCCTTTGGTAGTCAGGGAAATGTTTTTTGAATTTTATAGTGTTATATAAGTCACAACACTGCCCAGAACAGGGAGAGATGGAGAAATTTTTGGAAGGAGTGAAACTGCCGGCTTTGTCGGCCATAGACAAGAATAGTCTGGATGCTCCTATAACACTGGAGGAACTGAGGCAAGCCATAGCAGATATGCCTAATCAGAAGTCTCCAGGCCCAGACGGACTGCCCTCTGAAATTTACAAACAATATGGGGAGGTGTTGGTCCCAGAGCTTTTGAAGACACTGAACTGGATGGCTGCAGTCGGTAGATTGCCATCCTCGATGTCTGACGCTATTATAGTATTAATCCAGAAGGAGGGGAAGGACCAACTTGACACATCCTCATATAGGCCAATCTCTTTGTTAGGCTCTGATGTCAAGATCTTGGCAAAGGTCTTGGCAACCAGGCTATACAAGTGTATCTCTAGTCTGATTCACCCAGATCAATCTGGGTTTATACATAATAGGTCTACTAGCAAAAATATTAGAAGGACTTACCTGAACCTTCAGACCCCGGTAGAGAACAAGGGCTCCAGAGTTGTCCTGTCCTTGGATATTGCCAAGGCAATTGACACTCTGGAATGGGGGTATTTATGGTGGGTAATGGAGAAATACGGGTTTGGCCCCCTATTTATTAAATGGCTTAAAATACTATATCAACACCCTAACGCCAGACAAAAAATAAACAACATATATTCAGAAAGGTTATCCCTTGAGAGGGGTACAAGACAGGGGTGTCCGCTATCACCCTTGTTGTTCGCCCTAGCAATGGAGCCTTTTGCATAGGTAGTAAGAAACTCACCTGGTTTGCAGGGATACAAAAGGAAAGAATAGCGTTATATGCTGACGACGTTTTACTATTCCTGGGTGATATGGGGCCATCATTAGTAAAAGCAATGCAGTTGGTGGAAGGATTTGGGAGGGTCTCGGGGCTGACAGTTAACTGGGAGAAGTCTACGCTTCTCCCGGTTGACTCGACTACTGGCTTTCTCCCTCAGGGGATACCTTGTTTTAAGATAGTGGAGAAATTTAAATATCTGGGTAGTCTTATGTACTAACCCATACCACTATATTAGAGATAACTTGGCTCCACTTCTAGAAAAATTTAAAAGGAAGAGGGACATTTGGTGTTGACTCCCCTTATCTGTAGCAGGCCAAGCTAATCTGCTCAAAATGATTTGGATGCCACAGCTAATGTATATACTCCATAATTCTCCGGTTTGGATCGGAAGAGACTGGTTTGTAAAAATAAACTCTCTCTTTCGATAGTTAATTTGGAGGAAGGGTCAGGCCAGGATTAGCCTACAAACATTGCAGCGACCTACTAGGGAGGCGGATTGGCGGTTCCCCACCCATATAGGTACTTCCTGGCTGCCCAGTTGCAGCATCTGGGAGGTTGCGAGCACATAGGAGAGGTGAATACTAGTGTAAAAATTATGTTATCAGGCAACCCGCACAAATGTTTAGCAGGGGCATTGGAGGCCGGGTCTCTTCGATGTGCGCTTCCAACATATAAGATGGTTACAAAAATTTGGCAGTTAGTTAAGATTGAGATGGGATATAGGGGCTTTTTGGAGTTTTCACCTATATGGCACAATAGGCAGTTGCAGGAGCTACAATCTATAGAAAAAAACAGGTTGTGGGAAGGGTATGGTATATATAGGCTGGCCCAACTGTTTGATGGTAATATTTTAAAGTCTTTTACGGACTTGGGATGGGAGTTTGGAATCCCAAAGGAAACATTTTATTGCTATCTCCAGATTAGGCATGCTTTGGATAAACAATTTAAGACTAAGGCATTGGAATGGTGCAATGCACCACTTCTCAACAAAGTAGTACAGATAACTAGCTTCAAGAGCTTAATATCAGGGATTTATGGACAATTGATGGCCAGAACGACAAGATTACAAGTGCTTTCACGCACCAGGGAGGGGAGGGAGGCTGATGTGGGGGAGATGGCGGATGATCAGTGGGATAGGATCTTGGAACTAGGCCCACTGGTGTCTGTCTCTCCGTCGCAGCGGGCTTCACACCTCTTTCTAGTGCACAGAGCCTACTACACTCCCAAGAAGTTGCATAGATTTGGTCGAAGAGCAGACGACAAATGCCCCAGATGTTTAGAGACAGGTGATCTTATCCATATAATGTGGAGATGCCTGAAATTAATCAGATACTGGACCGAGATCCTAAACATTATTGAAACCAGGCTTGGGATTAGATTGGAATTTGAGGCCAAGACATGTGTGCTGGGTTTAATTAGCCAGAACATCGGGAATGGTTATATAGTTACAGCAGTGGTAAGATGTCTATATAAAGCGAGGAAGTTGATAGCGCAATCCTGATTGTCTGCGGTGCCTCCTACCCCAGAAGAATGGGTTAGAACAATGGATGCATTGGTGAGAACAGAAAGGACAATCTACACTAGAAGGGGAAGCTACAGGAAGTACATAAAGATATGGGAATTATGGCTTCAGGGAATGAGTAATGCGCTATGAAATCCTTAAAGAAGGCTTGTAGGAACTATCTGGCTTTGAGTGTATGAAAGCGGGAATAGATGAGTTATGATTTAAGAACTATACATCAATTTCCTAACAGGATAACACTGTATGCTAGGCTCAAGGATAGGTTACTTTAAGTGAGACTAATGGATTAGGGTGGGGGGTGGGATATAGGGATTCAGGGGAGGGGGGAGGGGAGGGTTCTGGATAGGGGTAAGTTAAAACCTATTGTAACGATAATATGTTTGTGATGATGCATGTTGGTCTATGGGTTATTAAATGTATTAAGCGATATTTTCATACTGGAAATTGTATAACTTGAAAAAGTAATAAAAAGGATTTGAACCAAAAAAAAAAGGAAACGGAAAAGGAACTATGTAAAAAAATATGAGCCAAAAAAAAAAAAAAACCCCTGTGTGAAATATTTGCTAATCATTGTAAATATTTATGTCAGAGGCAACATAGGGAGGCAAATCAGGCAAAGTCTTTATTGAAGAAAAATGAGGACCCCCTTTTCTAAACCCTACATTTTGAGGGATGGTGTTGTGAACTACAGTTTAATAAGGATGTTTTATCAAATTTTATCTTAGCAAAACCTGAATTATTAGGAGTATTTTGGAAATGAGACATTTAAGTGAAAGCAAATGTCAACAACTTTCCAGGTGCTCTTTTACAGATAATGTCAATGAACAGGGTTGTAAAGCAGTTTAAACCAGAATTAGCATCTTTCTGGGTATTTCTTTTAATGAAGTCTTGTCCCAGTAAGAAATTTATTTTCTGCTTCTTAAAACATATTTTCAAAAATTTTAATTCCTGGTGAGTTGTGGCAGATTTATTTACAAGGAATTTAGTGTAGATATGTACAATTTTGATATGGGAAAATACAATTTTGAATATTATTGTGACTACTTAATTTTTTTATTCCTGAGACTTGCATACTTCACATATTATTACATTCCATTTATTGCAAACAGCACAAACTTTATAGTATAACATAATGTCGCCAGGATATTGGTTTCTCCTATGCCACTCCATATCGTTTTTCTTGTTATGTACCACCTAATAGACAATCCCAAATCCTTAAAGAAACAAGAACAATTGCAGGTATTTTAGAATGTTGTAGGTCTTGGCACTGGCAACTAAAAGGTAGGGTAAATAAATCTATTGCCTGTAGTCACAATCCTCCTCGGGCCTGAAAAAGGAGTACTTTTGGAACTGCTATCTCACATCATTTTATGTATCTTCTTCAGTCTCCTTGCTTTGGCTTAGTTCTTCAGATTTTTTTGGTTCTATTACACTCCTCACTCTCTATTTTGCTTATTCTTTTAACCAGTTTAGCTCCACCCTATAGCAGTTTTACGTATATATACGCGATCCGATACTTCCAGGTAGGGGGTGCGCATGCTGCCGGTGGCTCGATCCTGCTGTGATTGCACACAGCAGAAGCCAATCGGTGGGTACCGTGGACTCAATGTCCGCCGGCACCCTGCTATTGTGAAGAAAAGACACAGAACTGCGATCTGCCTATGTAGACAAGGCAGATCGCTGTTCTGACAGGTGGGAAGGGATGGAAATTCCATCTTTTCCCCGAGTAAAAGCACCTCACACAGTACAGTAAAACACCGGCTAGGCACACAGTTAACCCTTTGATCGCCCCTGATGTTTAACCCCTTCCCAGCCAAAGTCATTAGTACAGTGACAGTGCATATTTTTAGTACTGATCACTGTATTAATGTCACTGGTCTCCAAAAAGTGTCAAAAGTGTCAGTTATTGTCAGAATGTCAGCCGTAGTATTCCAGCCCCACTATAGAAACATGAAAAAGTAATGGCAGAAAAAGACAGAGTAGTCCATCCAGTCTGCCCAGTTTTTTTTTGTTTTTGTTTTTTGTTTTGTTTTTTGTTAACTTTTTTTGTCTGAATATAGATCTAAGTTTGTCACAAGCATGTTTGAAGCTATTTGCTGTTGACTGTCTCACTACCTCTGTTGGTAGTTTATTCCAAGCATCAACTGATCGCTGCCATAAGTAGCAAAAAAATAAACAAACAAATAAAAATATCCCATAGTTTGTAGATGCTATAACTTTTTTGCAAAATCAATATACGCTTATTGGGATTTTTTTTACCAAAATTATGTAGCAGAATACATATTGGCCTAAATTGATGAAGACATTTGATTTTTTCAATTTTTTTTTATTCGCTTATTGCGTAAAAAAAAAAAAAAAAAAAATCTGCTGGAGGTCAAGTGGTTAATCCACCCTTCTTCCTACATGGTCTTTTCCTAGCATATCTTGATTGCCCCCTTTTTCACTTCTATCATTTATCAACAACTGTGTATGCTGGATTCTGTTTAATTACATGTCTAATTGTTTTACTTTACATGACTACATTCTACTCCAATATCTTTATTTTACTGATGCTATGCTGCGCAGCACCTCTGTATACTTCAGTACAACACTAGCAGGTATTCTATAGCAATGACCCCCTCCCCCTTTCACTGGAAAATTAGGTCACAGTGACCATGCATACTGGGACTTCAGCCATGTCATTTGCTGCTGGTGAGTTATCAGCTTTCTTACCTTGCAGATAGTCTTTTTGTTTATATTTTGTGATCATAGCCGCTGCTTTCTCTTTGGCATCTTATTGGGAAGGCCCATAGTAACTACCCATCAGCTGCTACTAGTTGCTTTGTAGTTATACTTGTTAATGTCTACTTGTTATAATGTTTATACTTGCTTAAGTGCCAATTTCTGTATCTCAGCAAAGGAAGGATTATTGCTCCCCCAAAATGCTGCATGTCGCCTCTTCCACTTCAGTTTGCTGAAAAAAATAAAAACTAAATTCTACCCTTCCTTCTCTTTTGTGCTCATGGAACTGTAGATGTCTAGGACAAATTTATCAACATCAGTATGCCTTGTTTAACTTGACATTTTAACTTTCTTTAAGGAAATATAAGGCTTTTGAATTGATGCATTGCTTTAATAAAAACCTGGCTGCGTTTTTCATTATAAGTTGACAAATAGGGAACACAAATATTCATTAAATGAATGTATTATTATTGAAAAAAAATGAAGGAGCTGTGCATTAAAGTATATTTCTTTCTTTCTGATCAGTATATACAGTTTAAATATAATGTTTTGGTTTTTTTTTTTTCGTTTTTTTACATATCTTGTTCTTTTATACGTGTATAAACATGTAAAGTGCTCTGTGCATCCCTATGCTAGAACTGTAAGCATAATTGAGTACAATTATCAACAAAATGCAAGTACAGACAGAGCATCACAGATGTGTAAGGTTCCACCAAGATTGATAATGTTTGTAGTTTGTTTTGAGCATTGGTCTGCAATAGGGATGGGCTATCTGTTCGAGTCGAACATGAGTTCGACTCGAACATTTGCTGTTCGCCCGTTCGCTGAACAACGAACAATTTGGGGTGTTCGCGGCAAATTCGAAAAGCCACAGAACACCCTTGAAAATTCTATGGGAGACATCTAAAGTGCTAATTTTAAAGGTTAATATGCAAGTTATTGTCATAAAAAGTGTTTGGGGACCTGGGTCCTGCCCCAGGGGACATGTATCAATGCAAAAAAAAGTTTTAAAAACGGCCGTTTTTTCGGGAGCAGTAGTTTTAATAATGCTTAAAGTGAAACAATAAAAGTGAAATATTCCTTTAAATTTCATACCTGGGGGGTGTCTATAGTATGCCTGTAAAGTAGCATATGTTTCCCGTGTTTATAACAGTCCGAGAGCAAAATGACATTTCTAAAGGAAAAAAAAGTAATTTAAAAGTGCTAGCTCTAGTGCCGGCTATTAATGAATTGTCGGTCCTGACAATACACATTAAAGTCATTGAAAGTAATTGAAAAGTAAAAAAAAAATGCATGGGGGTCCCCCAAAATTCAATTACCAGGCTGTTCAGGTCATATGGATATGGAATCAAGTGCATGTGTGTATTGGGCTGGATCTGAGGTCTGAAGGGTATGTGTGCATTGGGGCTGATCTGAGATTTACACTGCAAGCATACATTAAGGCTGGTCTGAGGTTACATGTGTGCATTGGGGTTGATCTGAGGTCTGAAGGACATGCATTTGGCTGATTTGAGGTCTATAGGTCAAGAAATTGGGGCTGAGCTGTGATCAAAAGGGCTTGCATTCAGCTGATCTGGGGTCTAAAGTTGGAGAAACTAGGGCTGATCTGTGATCAGGGGGGTGTGTTTTGGGCTGATCTGAGGTCTAAAGATGCAGAAAGTGGGGCTAATCAGTGATCAGAAGGTACATGCATTTGGACCAATCTGAGGCCTGAAGCTGCAGAAATTAGGGCTAATCTGAGATTTTTATGGGATGCTGTAGGGTTGCTTACAATAACTACAAGTTTAGCTTGCTGTTAGCAGTACAGCTATGGGGTTTGTTAACTAAAGGCAAATAGACAGTGCACTTTGCAAGGGAATTTTCTCCAGAGTTTAGTGAATGATGTTAAGCTCTGTGTACTTCCATCATTTAATGATGTGCAGGCAAAATAGCTTTTTTCTATTTTCCTTGCATGTGAAACTTTTCCATATTCACTAAGCTCTAGACCAAAATACCTTGCAAAGTGAACAGCCTATTTGTCTTAATAAAACAACCCCAGAGTGTAAAATGGTAAAACTAGCTAAGACTACAGCTTGTCTGACGCTTGTAAAAATGAAACCGACATGAAAAAGATTGCTGACCCCCTGTTTTAGAGTGTGACTCAGTGCCGATCCTGACCTCCCTGGGGCCCTAAGCAAAATTCTGCTAAGGGGCCGTCTACCTGACCCGTGATGCCTGACACTTCAGTGCTCTCAATCCAATCCTCCCTCCTTTAAACAAAACAGTCAAATAATTAGTCCCCAAACCATCCTTACATCAGGATCCCTAGAGAGCCCACCCTTACGTCAGGGTCCCCAGAGAGCCCCCCTTACATCAAGGTCCCCAGAGAGCCTCCCCTTACATCACGGTCCCCAGAAAGCCCCTCCTTACGTCAGGGTCCCCAGAGAGCCCCCCTTACATCAGGGTCCCCAGAGAGCCTCCACTTACACCAGGGTCCCCAGAGAGCCTCCCCTTACACCAGGGTCCCCAGAGAGCCCCTCCTTACATCAGGGTCCTCAGAAAGCCCCCCCTTACACCAGTGTCCCCAGAGAGCCTCCCCTTACATTAGGGTCCCCAGAGAGCCTTCCCCCTTACATTAGTGTCCCCAGAGAGCCCCTCCTTACACAGGGTCCCCAGAGAGCCCCTCCTTACGCAGGGTCCCCAGAGAACCCCCCTCTTACATTAGTGTCCCCAGAGGGCCCCCTCTTACATCAGTGTCCCCAGAGAGACCCCTCTTACATCAGTGTCTCCAGAGGGCCCTGTCCTTACATTAGTGTCCCCAGAGAGCCCCCCCTCTTACATTAGTGTCTCCAGAGGCTCCCCTCTTACATCAGTGTCCCCAGAGGGCCCCGTCCTTACATTAGTATCCCCAGAGGCCCCCCTCTTACATCAGTGTCCCCAGAGGGGCTCTTCCTTACATTAGTGTCCCCAGAAAGCCCCCCCTCTTACATCAGGGTCCCCAAACAGCTGACTCCCCCCCTTGCAGAGGTTCCCCTATTACTGGCTGGTGGAGGTGGGAGGCGGCGATCGGCAGCTCTATGGTGTCCACAGGCAGGGGGATCTCCCTGGGGCTAGTAGTTCTATCTCTGAATGTATACAGCGGAGAGGGGAGGGGCCTCTGACCCGGGCATCAGCAACATTGTTCAAGCAGAGTGAAAGTGAAACTGATACCTGCCCGGGTCAGAGGCCCCTCCCTTCTCCTCTCCACTGTATACACTGACACTCGAGAGTAGAGGTGCAGGGGGGGATGCTGGGTCTTGGGGGCCCCTCCACAGCGGTATAACGGAAGAGCCCAGTCGCAATTGCGACAGCAGCAACCCCTAAATTCCGCCACTGGATGTTGTAAACATTAATTGACGCGCTATGACACGAGGGGGAGGCGGGGCCTCGAGTAATTTGCGGGGCCCTACGCAGCTTGCGCAGTGAGCGTATAGGGCGGATCGGCTCTGATGTGACTTTCTCTGTTAATTCCTGCTAAACTTTTAATATGTTCTGATGCAGCAAGTACATCTCCCTAGTTCTTCAATGCCGGCACTGAGAAACTTACAATAGAACATTACATGGTACCAGAGGCTGATGAACTGTATTTAAACTGTATTTAAAAGCAATTTGACTCTCTGCTTTTGCACCTCCAGCTTTATATGTATGCTATTTGTATGCTGCTATGCTGTAAGGGTATGTGTAATCCGTTTATTTTTTAGATTTGCAAGTCAGCAACCAGCATATAAATATCGTACAATTTATATATTGGAATCTTTTACATTTTGTAACTAGTGCAGAACTAGCCAAAAGGAGACCAGTTTGGCATGGTTGGTTAGTTTATCATGTATTGCAATATGTGGAAATACAGTGCTAATTATGCATGAATATATGGTGTGCAGAGCCTGACCCCGATAATGTCTGTTACATATGCTGACTCCTCTCCACAGTACATTAGACTTAAACTTCTGAAAATTAGCTTGATTGCTTTTGAAGAAATATGAATACCAGAAATTAAAGAAATATTCAGTACAAATAATTTTCACCTGATTCATAATGAATGTTCACACTAGCAACAGACATGAAGGGGTCATTCACACCAGCCAGGCCTGTTAGCATGCAATGAATTAAGGTGGCCCGTTTAAATGAACCAAAATCCTGCATGCCCCCCTATTTGGCATCACCAATCAGTGCAATGCATATTGCAAAGGTGCATTGTGGTTCCATTCAGAATGAGTGCACCAAAACATATAACATGCATTTCTGTGGTTTGTGGTAATGTGCGCTTTATCACATAGTGGTGTGAATAGTGGCGGCCGCTCATAAGGGGCGCCTAATCCATGTGCTCAGCCTCTTATCTTCATGCATGTTTTCACAGTTTTTTTTTTTTAAGCTCATGATTAGAGCCTGTGGCTCTAATTGGCTTCAAAAAAGGTGCACTGCGTCCAGAGCCCCCCCCCCCCCCCACACACACACACACACACACACACTTGTGTGACATTAACTAATAGATATTCACTAATGTCCTCCTGCTTCTCCTCCCATCTTAAGACCTGATTGGCCAGGAGTCCTAAAATCTGTTTGGCCGGGAGGAGAAGCGACCACCTGGATTCAGAAGGAGATGCAGGGGGGAAGCCGTCGAAGCTGTGACATGGGGGGGTAAGTGATTGGGCCAGGGTTGTTTGCCACCCCCCCCAAAAAAAAAATTTGAGCACCAGCTGCCACTTGGTGTGAATGGGCTATCACTGTACTCCTACCCTTAGAGTAACCTTTATCACTTACCCCTTAAACTTAAAACGAATCCCTAAACACAATACTGGAATCTAACCACTATCACCTTTTTTAAATCTCAAGGGGAATTTCACAAGTGAAATACTAATTTCATGATGAATACAAGGACAATTAGATCTGAAATGTCATGAAATTAAAATTTTGGGGTGTGGTTTTATTTTTAAAACCCGTGTTTTGGAAATAAGTAGGCTGGTGGTAGTAGACCAAAATTAGAGACTGGTATGACACAAAACATTTCAATGTAAGAACAATTCTGAAAAGTAGGCAGGTTTTTGTGGCTTTGAATACTCATGTTAGTCTTCACATAGTCCTCTGTATAGCCCAAACCATGTGTCTTGCCACAGCAGCCTGTCTTTGTCTTGTTCATTGTACTTGGTGTATTCCACTGTTTCCCCCTTCTTTTATGGGTTAAACTAGTCCCCTATTAGACATGCCCTGCTTTCTCATGCTCTCTGTTAGTTAGACTTTAGCCCTTGAGGTGTTCAGTGTTCCCCTATACAGTTAAAAAAATTATTGCTCCGAGATGTTCTTTCACTTGCAAAAAACACATGGAAAACATTCTTTTCAACTGCAAAGTCTGCAATAAACTACATTGGATTTCACTCTGTGTCTTCTTGGTGAGTTGACGCTGCCTGTGAATTGTACAATCTCAGCAAATTGCCATATTGTCCACACAGTCCACACAGGCTTAAAGGCATAAAGGAATATTTGAAAAAGAACACCCAGGCTGTACAGGGTGCTATCTTTATCCAAGCTAGGATAAAGCCACACCACCTCCCAACACTAATCCCATTGCCGACCATGCAAATTTCACATGCCAGAACATCAGTGGGTAGTGAAGTCCCAACTACTTGACAGTTGAATGATAGGGGTGATGCTTCATCTTGACAGGGACAGAAACTGAGGCTGCATGGACATTCTGGACCTGGGATGCAAGGGGTATGCACAAGTACATAGGGACTGATCCAAATACTAACACAAATAAAGGCAGGCATGGACACCACATGGGCCTGCATTTTAGTACCATTGCTAAAATAATTAAGCGACAGGTCAGGTTCCTTTTAATAAGGAATACCTACTTGAAATAATTAAAAGAGAAGTATGGAGTCGGAAAAAAAAAATTATACTCACTTAGGTAAATGCAGCATTGATCCAAAGCAGCATCTGTACCCTGCCAGCTCTGCACTGCAGAATGAGCAATCAAACGCTGCTGATTGTTCCATTCTCCCCTCTGCTCTGAATAGAGAGCAGTGACTGTCAGTCCCCGCCTCTCTGCTCTGCTCCTCCAGGGCTCATTGAAGCGCTGGGCTGTGGAGGGGGGCGGGAGCGGCTGGCTCAGTCTCCCAGTGGCTTGCTAAGAGGCTGAGCCAGCTGCCAGTCGAAGCATCTGAGTGTATCCTGACTCTGAAGTTGGGATCGATCCAGCACCAGTGGCAAACTGTCAACCGGAAATGGGTCACAGAAGTGCAGAGCTAACTGCAATCCTGTGATCTATAGAAGTAGGGCCAAAATAGCTTTGGCCATACTTCCCCTTTAACACTACTAGCCATAAAAACAACCTAGTTATAAGATAGCACCATGCTATACGCATCTAGCATTATAGAAATGCAGCAATTAGATAATATCTTCCAGGCAGGTTTAATAAATAAGGACTGTGGGGATGTCTATGTGACATGTCAGTGTGTGACACTGGTTATCACAGGGGCATCTCTGATATGGAGCTCTAGCTGAGGATCATATTCCACCGTATAAAACTTTGCTTTTTTTAAGTGCCATTAAACAACTCAGCCAGAGGTCAGACAGCATCCTGGATGGTAACATTTTATTACTTTTCACTGAAAATCGTATCCTCTTTATTGCGCTGTTACCACGATCCATCAAATTTCATATTCTGTTCATATGGCATTTCATTAAAATAAAACAGAAAGAAAAATCTTTAACATCCATTATGTTGACAACCAGTGACATTTTTGTTAAATACATTTAATCTCCTCGAAGGAAAATTATATAAAACAAAGTCGACCTTAAGAGCTATGAGCCTATGGCCAACTCAGATTTAAAGATGGAAAAAAAATATATAATATATTGCCAAAACAAGAAACTGGATTTCAGTATGTTTGATTATGCTAGCAGCAAATCAAAGAAAGTTGGCTAGGTTTAATAGTTTTCATTCTTTGCAGCAATACAATTACCTATAATTAAGGCATTGTGGGGTTTTTTTTTTCATCGTTAAATTTCATCAGCTTCATCTACACTAATGAGATATTGTAAAAATAGATCTTTTTTTTGTGTAAATAGAACAATAAGAACTTAATGCATGAGGTTACTTGGTAAAGTGTCAGTCACCTTTTTATCACATACGTGTTTCTTTTTAAAGAACTGTCAAGGTCCAAGCCTAAGCGCTCAGCTAATTATGCTGGAAGTAGTTCACATTTTGACAGTTGGTACTTGTGGTGCTTTGAAACTTCTCTCGAATGCCATG
This sequence comes from Aquarana catesbeiana, assembly GCF_042186555.1. Taxonomy (NCBI): domain Eukaryota; kingdom Metazoa; phylum Chordata; class Amphibia; order Anura; family Ranidae; genus Aquarana; species Aquarana catesbeiana. Next base: position 648,620,128 of record NC_133324.1, read on the forward strand.
GTATTTGATAACTTGTTCCTTGGTTTGTTCAACCACCGGTAAAGATTCATGTCTACCGTGTTTCCTGTCACAGCAAAAGTCTAATACAAGGACGTTACATTTCACTGGTTGAATCATACCCAGCATACAATTCAAGTGGATAATTATTTGCAGGGTTGACATCCTGCCACCTGGCCTCATTTACATTGCAGTAAAAAGAGTTCTGCTAGTAAAAGGAAGAGACTAAGGGGAAATATTTTAAAGAGAAGAGACAAGAGCTACATTTTTCCTCTAAATATCAGTGTCATATGGCAAACTTAAACAACGCTGCTTAATGTAGTTTATAATTTTATGCAGAAAAGAAAGATATATAATGAAATTACTTTATAGGCTTTCTTGCAATTAGCTATACCATCTAAATCTCACAGGCCCAGGTTTTTTAAAGCGGTAGTAAACCGCATTACAGGAAAAAAAATGGGCCCCGGGCAGTTTAAGCCATAATGTGGTAGGATGCATCGCATCCTACTACATTAGGTAGTATTTGATATGGATAGGTGACAATGTCTAAGAAATGGCACCAACATCCCTGAGAAATATGTAGACAAGAAGGGGGATTTGGTGGGATTTTAAGGGTGCCCAGCAGAAAAGTTACTGACGATACATCAATTTATTAAAAATATCAAAGTTTATTAACAAAGATTTAAAATATATATATATTGGCTGAACATATATTGCGCAGACATAGATACACATCTAATTGAAGGATGGAACAAAAGGTCACTCAACGCTAGCTTGGGGGCTTCTTCAGGGGAAGTTTGTTAAGGGGTAGATATGATACTGCATAGGACGAGGTACAATTAGAAGACAGTACAAAAGATATATATATATATATATACACAACAAAAAAAGTATATAATCAACAACAACAATAATTATGCTACTGACCGCCTAGCCCAAAACCCATTAGCCAACCAACATTGATGTTTTACCTGCGACTTGATGCTAAGCCAAATGGAGAAAAAGGACACAAGGCTGCACACAGAGGCTGGCTACGGGGAGCCCAGGCAAGGGCCATAAAGGGCGATCTCTGTCTAGTGAATAAAAGTGTAAGTATGAATACTAACAAACGTGGAAATAATTCCCCATTACCCCTCCACCCTTCTATCACCCCTTTATTTCCCCTTTCCCTCCTTCTCATCACCATTATTTCCATGTTTGTCAGTATTCATCCTACCACATTATGACAGACTTACCTGAAAAAAAAGCCCTCCAACGGCGCACTGTCACTTGCTGAAGGTGCTTCCATCTTCACCCAGTCTCCTTTCTAGGTTCGCAGGCTTGAGCTATCTGATTGGCCGAACCGGCGATGACATCACATACATGTGCATGAGTTGCTGTTTACGGCGTGGCTCTGAAGGAATGGCACGGGTATGCCATTCCTTCAGAGTGCATGCGCCGGTAAGGTTATCGGCTACATCTAAAATAATGATCTCCTAAACGGTGCACGTTTAGGGCTAGTTTACACTTGCTTCAAAACATGGCTTCGGACACGCTTTGTTAAGGCTCTCTGAACGCCAATCAAAGCTCCTGTCACTAAATAAAATAGTTAGCTTACAGTGCTGTTTACACTTTGCTTTTGCTTGATGCTTCGATGAGGCTTCAGTGGGGCTACGATGAGGCTTTGGTGGAATATGAATGGGGCTTCAATGAGCCATTGGTGGGGCTTTGAGGAGGCTTTAGTGGGGCTTTAGTGGGGTTTCAAGCAAGCTTTGTCATAGACTTCTGTGCAGGCTTTGAAGATGCTTTGAAGCACCACTAAAGCTACATGGGGTATAATTTTTGAAGCAAAGCCGAAGCAAAGCAAAACAAAAGCAAGGTGTAAACAGGACTGTAAGCTAACCATTTTATTCAGTGACAGGAGCTTTGACTGGCATTCAGAGAGCTATAACAAAGCCTGTCCAAAGCCTTGTTTTAAAGCAAGTGGAAACTAGCCGTTAATATGTGTTGAAGCCAAAGCAAGTCTAAATGGAGATATTTACAGTACCTATAGGTAAGCCTTATTCTAGGAAGGCGCAGTTCATAGCTTCCTGGAAACATCACAGCACCCTGCCTTTGTATTTGGTTGGGTGGATTGTGGTCTGGAGGAGTGGTCTTTCCTAAGCAGGCTGCATTTAATTGCAGACTGCCATAGGTAGTGTACACATATGGTACTGTGCTTAAGTAAAAGAAAAGAAATCTAAGGAATGAAAGGGGCAGGTCAGGCTTGAGCAAAGGGTTAGATGAATCTGGATGTCCCCCAGCAAGGCAGGCTTTACCTTACTTGCTGCAAATATTAATGTACACTGTGTCACAGTGTTCTGAGAAATTAAAATAAGCTTTTTCAGTACAGAAGAGGAGCCTGAACAAATGTGCAAGACTGTGCAAGCTTTATGAGCTGCATGCATTTCTGAAAGATCAACATGTGTTTTTCTGTACTTGCAGGGTCTTAGGTGTAAAACATAGAAAAATGTGCATGTATTGCAGATATGTACAGCATTTTTTATCTTTAATTTTCCCTTGACATAACTTAACTACTTCCACCCCAGAAAATCTTACCCCCTTCCTGACCATAGCACTTTTTGCGATTCAGCACTGCGTCGCTTTAACTGACAATTTAACTGACAATTGCGCGGTCGTGCGACGTTGTACCCAAACAAAACTGACGTCTTTTTTTTCCCACAAATAGAGCTTTCTTTTGGTGGTATTTGATCATCTCTGCGTATTTTTTATTTGTTGTGCTATAAACAAAAAAAGCACCAATTTTGAAAAAAACACAATATTTTGTACTTTTTGCTATAATAAACATCCCCATTTAAAAAAAAAAAAAAAATTCTCAGTTTAGGCCGATATGTATTTTTCTACATATTTTTGGTAAAAAAAAATTGCAATGAGCGTATATTGATTGGTTTGCGCAAAAGTTATAGTGTCTACAAAATAGATAGATTTATAGCATTTTTATTATTATTTTTTTTTTTTACTAGTAATGGCGGTGATCTGCGATTTTTATCCTGACTGCGACATTATGGCGGACACATCGGACGATTTTGACACATTTTTGGGACCATTGGCATTAATACAGCGATCAGTGCAATAAAAATGCATTGATTACTGTAAAAATGTCACTGGCAGGGAATGGGTTAACCACTAGGGGGCGATGAAGGGGTTAATGTGTTCCCTAGTGTGTGTTCTAACTAAAGGGGGAGGGGACTGACTAGGGGAGATGACAGATCGCTGTACTTTGTATGAACAGACGATCTGTCACTTCTCCCCTCAGAGAACCGGGAGCTCTGTGTTTACACACAGAGCTCCCGATTCTCGCCGTATTACTAGCGATCGCGGGAGCCCGGCAGTCATCGAGACTGCTGGGAACTCGCATCGGTCCTGGGGGCGAGCAGCGGCCCCTAGTGGCCGCCTTTTGAGCCGACGTAACATGACAGCGATTCACCTGCCCGTGCCATTCTGCCGCAGTATAACTGCGGCTGCTGGTCGGCAAGCAGTTAAAGAGGAAGAAAAACCCTGATGGTTTTACTTCCTTTCTTTTACCCTGCAAAGTAAAAGCATAATGTGCTAAAATGCATTGCATACTAGCACATTATGTGACACTTACCTGCAAACAAAGCCCATTCTGTCCCTGCAGCAGGCCGCATCCATCTTTGCCCATCTTCCTTCCGGGGCGGCGGCTCTGTGACTGGCCAGAGCCATGTGACATCACTCCCGCGTATGCGCGTGGGAGCCGCCGGTCATGGCACTTGAAGAAATAGTGTTTCTTCACATCGCATGCCCCAATGACATTATCAGTGCATTATACAGTAAATATGTCCTAAACAGCGCACGTTTTGGAGCTATTTACAGTACCTATAGGTACAAGTTTGCAAAGGGAGGTTTACAACCTCTTTAAGCTTACTAGATAACCAAACAGAATAGATAAATGATTATGAGGAAGAGATGAATATTGCATGAGTTAAGCTTGAAATCTTTTATGCCCAGTTGCAGATGTATCTTTTCAAACCAATATACCTAATCTGTGGCTTTCAATATCTTTACAAAGCAATATCAATAATGTTATCCTCTGAAGGAATGAGAAGCAAAAATAGATCATTAGGGAGAAAAAATGCTCTATTCATTCATTTGGACCCCAGTTGTTCATGAGAACTGTAACTTTGAATGTCACCCAATACTGCTGCATCTTAAATAATATTTATCATCTTGGCATTTTGGTTCCCCCTGCTATAGACAGTAACAGAAAGGATACGTAAATCAGTACTAACCATTCCTGTATGAGTAAAGACTCCATAGGGTTGATTTATGTCCCCCTCAGATCTACAGCGACTCCCCCATCCAGTGCACTTGTAGTGCAAAGTGGATTTGCCGTTAGTAAATCAAACCCAATGCATCTAAGATGAAGACTCATAGGGTACTGAAGTGTACATTTGAAAGTGCATTTGAAAGTGCAGTTGCTTTAGACCCGAGGAGAAGATCTGAAATGAGGGGAAGCTCTGCTGATTTTATCATCCAATCATATGCAAGCTAAAATGCTGTTTATTTTCCTTGCATGTCACCCCTCAGATCTACAGCAACTGCACTTCCAAGTGCACTTTCAGTGCGCGTGCAGTGAACTTGTAGTGCAAAGTGGATTTGCCTTCAGTAAATAACCCCCATTGTCCTGAATGTCTAATTACATTGTGGGTCTCTTGTCACTCACCCTATTTATTTCACTGACAGCTGCATCCTTTACTTAACCCCCCTGGCGGTATTCCCGAGTCTGGCTCGGGGTGAGATTTTAGTACCAGAAGCGGTAACCCCGAGCCAGACTCGAGATCGCATCGCTGGATCCTGGAAGACGTGACTTACCTTGTCTCTGGGATCCCGCGATGTTCTCCCGCTGTGTTCGGCGGCCAGATCTTCGGCCCGATGCACTGTGTGCTCTGTGTGCCCTGGCTTCCGTTCCCTGCGAGCGTAGCGACGCAGGGGGTGGAACCGGCGGCAAATTCAAAATGTATAAAGCACAAACACACTGACACATTGTAATCCTATTGGATTACATTACTAAATAAAATAAAATAAAATTGACCTCAATTGCCCCCCAGTGCTTTGTCCAGTGCCCCTGCCTGCAGTTTTACTGTACTTTGTGTCTGGAAACTGCAGAGCGACCATGGCATCAAAAAAGCACGCTTCAACCTCAAAAGCGGCATATGACCTGCTGGAAAACAGCGACAGCGAGACAGAATCGCTTGCAGAAGTGAGTGATAGCGATTCATGGGGAAGTTCGTCATCAGGCACGGAAAGCGATTTCAGCGATGATCCTGCGACTGTGCCCAGCGATGTGCGGACTTGGTGCTCGATTGATTGCGGTACGGAGCACACAGCGCCCCCAAGGTTCCCGTTTACCGGAGCGCCTAGTATCAAAGTGGAGGTTGAAGATGACAGCCCCTTGGGATACCTCCAACTCTTTTTGACTGATGAAGTCATAGAAAGAATTGTTACGGAGACAAACCGATACCAGGAGCAACAAGCTGCTATACCTCAGAGGTTTTCAAGGAGCAGAAAATGGGAACCAGTAACCAAGGAGGACATCTGGAAGTTTCTGGGCCTAATTATTCTCCAGGGAGTGGTGGGGAAACCCCTGCAAAAGTGGTACTGGACAACCAACAAAATATTAGCCACTCCTTTTTTTGGCACCATCATGTCGGAATACAAATTTTCTCTCATAATAAAATATCTGCATTTTTAAAATAATGAAGAATTTGATGAGACTTCTCATCCAGCTCCAAAACTGAAAAAGATTTGGGACCTATATCAAATTATTCAGAAAAATTTCCAGCAGACCTATGTACCAGACAGAGACATCAGTATCGACTAAAGTCTAATGGCCTACAAAGGAAGACTTAGCTGGATACAGTACATCGCATCTAAGAGAGCACGATTCGGCATAAAATCATTCATGCTCTGTGAAGCCAGCACTGGTTACATATGGAATTCGGTCCTTTACACCAGAAAAGGGACCAAATTCAACGACAGATTCAGTCAATATGGAATGGCAACCGCTTCTGTTCTCACTTTGATTGAGCCATTGCTGAATTAGGGGTACTGTGTAACAACAGATAATTTTTATACTTCTCCAGAACTCTATGAGTTCCTTCTACAACACAAGACGGATGCATACGGGACTGTTAGAGCTAACCGGCGTGACTTGCCGCCAACCTTTAGCAATAAAAAGCTCAAGGCAGGAGAAATAGTTGCCTGGCAAAAAGGCAAAATGATGGCACTAAGATGGCGCGATAAAAAAGATGTGTGCCTAATGAGTGCCATTCACAACACCTCTACTGTCATGGTACATACAAAAGGTGGAAAAGACTTAATGAAACCTCAAGTCGTAATGGACTACAACAACACCATGGGAGGTGTTGACAGAGCTGACCAGACCATGACTTTTTAACCTGCTATGAGAAAGCAACAAAAAAAATATTACAAAAAAATCTTCAGGCATCTTCTTGAACAGTGCCTGTGGAATGCGTTCATTCTTCTAAAAAAAAAGAGTGACAGGCCTGTGATTCATGCAGACTTCGTTTGGAAAGTTGCCAAACTCATTTTTCTCAAGTACCAAACACCAACCACTGTAAATAGATCTGGACGTCGTGCTGCTGGTGTTGTGAACCCGGAACGCCTGACAGGTCGACACTTTATGGACCACATTCCACCAACAGAAAAGAAGTCAGCACCCACAAGGATGTTGCTGCTCTAAACGTGACGACACAGGAAGAAAAATCAGAAAAGAAACCCGGTTCTACTGTCCTGACTGTGACGTCGGACTTTGTGCTGTACCATGTTTTAAAATTTTCCATACCCGAGATGTTTACTAAAGCAATATGACTACTATATTGCACTCTTGTTTGGCCAAAAAAAGTCAGTGTTTTTGATTTATATTATTTATTAAATTTTATTGAATAAAAAGTATTATTACTATTATATTATTATTTGTTATTATTTATACTTATTTATTATATTATAATTTATGATTTTGTGTTTCAAACTTTATCATACCCAGGATGTCTACTAGACTCTTGTTTGGATAGATTTCAGTGAGTTATTCCTAAGAATTACAGGCCTACAATATAAAACGCCACATTTCCATGCAAAAATAATCGTACCGCTTTCAGCACCTAAAATCCGAAATAATCATACCGCCAGGGAGGTTAAGCCCCATACACGCAGTCAGAAAATCATGGGTAAAAAAAATTATTTCGGAGCAATTGTACGATAATCTGATCGTTAGTACAGAGCTTTGGAGAGCCGATCAGGACAGTTCACCCAACTTTATTTGATCGGATATGCAGGAAAAAAAATTTGTGCGATGCCAGATCGTACAATTTTCATTTAATCAGTACAGATGTAATTTGAAAATGCAATACAAATGCACTACAACACATGACATCACTTCAGAATTTTTATTCTGTTGTACGAGAATTTTCATGACTTTAGTAAACTCTTCAGGTTCGATCTGAAATTAGCATGCAAAAAAAAAAAACGGACGATCATTCGTCCGATAATCTCATTGTGTGTACCAGGCATTAGTCTGTTCCTTCTTCATTAAAGGAAATTATAAAGTAAACCTGTGTAAAAAAAGGGCATAGGCTAGTCTAGCGCAACATGCATTTCTCCTTCCCTACAGTCCCTAGATCTATCTTTCACACCCTTTAATCCCTTCATACCCCTCCCCCTTCCCCTCTCTGCTACCATTTCCATAGCTATATAGCTTATATACAGCATAGTCACCTATGACTTGAACACTGATATGGTAATAACATGCTATCCCTCTAATACGGTATAGCCAAACAGGAAATTAATCAAGTTACTCATAGATATTGCTATTAAATAACATATGTAGCATCCTCAGTGTCCCTTTATTCCTCTATGACAGTCAATCGTCCCTGTTTTCTGTGCTATTGTCAGTAACAAGATTTATGGCATTATAAGTTACATATTGCATGTAATGTTCCTACTCAATACTGGAAGCTATATACTTGGTTACCCATGTAATGTTGCCATGTTCCATCTCTTTGTAAAATTATTTGAAAAATATGCTCAATAACTAACTCTCTGAAACAATTATTTCTCAAATCTCACAATAGAAATGCTGATGTGATTCAAGCCATTCTGTTAGCTGTTCAGCTCACCCTTCCAGCCCAAGATTTGCATTTACATTCAGAGCTTCTGCTGTGAAGTTTGAGGATGATTTCATCCACATTGGCTTTAGCCACAGAGATCAGTGAGAACCTGTATTAACCACTTGCCTACTGGATACTTATACCCACTTCCTAATCAGGCCAATTTTCAGCTTTCAGCACACTCACACTTTGAATGACAATGACTCAGTCATGCAACACTGTACCCATATGAAATGTGTGTCCTTTTTTCACACAAATAGAGCTTTCCTTTGGTGGTATTTAATCACCACTTTTTTTTTTTGCGCTATAAATAAAAAAATACAAAAAATCTTGTAAAAAAAAAAAAAAAAAGTATTTTTCTTCATTTCTGTTATATAATTTAGCAAACTAGTAATTTTTCTTCATACATTTCGAACAAAATGTATACTGCTATATTTCTTTGGTAAAAAAAAACCCTAAATCAGTGTATTTTTATTTGGTCTTTGTGAAGGTTATAGAGTCTACAAGCTATGGTGCCAGTCATTGAAAATTGATCACACCTGATCACATCTGATGTACTGATGGATCTAATTTCTTTAGACCCTAAGGCTCGGTTCACACTAGGACGACTTGTCAGGCGACCTAGGTCGCCTGACAAGTAGCGTCCCGTTCAGTACAATGGAACCGTTCTAATCGGAGTGACGCAAGTCGCTCCGACTTAGAAAAAGGTTCCTGTACGACTTTGGGGGCGACTTGGGGCGACTTGCATAGACTTCTATACAGAAGTCGTTTTGCAAGTCGCCCAGGCAGTCGTGTGCAGGTCGCCTCGGTGAGGCGACCTGCAAGTCGTGCCGCCTCTGGTGTGAACCGAGGCTAACAAGCCAGGAAAGTATAAATACCCCCCAAATGACTCCTTTATGTAAAGTAGACATTCCAAGTTATTTAGTAAGAGGCACTGTGAGTGTTTTGAAATTGTAATTTGTTCCCACAAATGTTTCTAAGACCATAAATTACACATCTAATTTCCAGACTACTTATTACACTTTTGAGGGCCCTGGAGCACCAGGACAATGCACACACAATGAACCCATTTTGGAAAGCAAACACCCCGACGTATAATCTATGAGACATGATGAGTCTTTTGAATATGTCCTTTTTTTCCACAAGTTTTTGGAAAATGTGGAAAGAAAATGAAAACGCATTTGTTTTACACAAAGTTGTCAATTTATAAGATATTTCTAACACATACCATGTACATAGCAAAAATTACACCCCAAAATACATTCTGCTACTCCTCCTGTATGGCTATACCACATGTGTGAGACTTTTTCACAGCCTAGCCCAGTGCTTCTCAACTTTTTTCCAGTCTGGGCACCCTTGAAAAGTATTTTTAGTCTTGAGGCACCCCAATCCAAGGCTTAGTTCACATCACGGAATGCGTGCAAAATTGCATGCAACAGACAAACACACTGCTCTTTACCAGATATGCAGGGATGTCATTAATTCTTAATGGTATGCATTGGCAAAAGTGGTGCATTTTCCATGCAGTGCAATTAAAAAAATTTTTTTTTATAGGGGATTCTTTCCCTGTGTTTCTGTGGGGCAACCCACTGAAATGAATTTGCTGCCCTATCAGCATGCAGCTGCACAGATGTGAACCAAGGGCTTGTTTACATGTGGGGTTGAGGGCCAGTAAAACCACACACTTTAGCTGTGTTTTTACAACCCCCAACTGCTTCCCGTTTAGCTGAAAAAAAGCAGCTGGGGGGTACACATGTTGTGGCTGGAAGTATACCTCCAGGTGAATGGGGCTGTGCTGCAACCACCCCGCAACTGTGTGCACTGCACAGAGTTGCAGCATAGTAATGATGCATTTACAGGGTTAAAACATGAGGTGAGGAGGCAACATATTGGCTCTTTACTGCCTGTTAAATGTCTCTGAAAAGCGATCTGAGCATGGATTGATTTTCAGAGGAACTGCCTTTTCTTGCTGGTATTATGAACAAGCCATAAAAAAATCAGTTCTGGTCGTAAAGAAATAGGGGTTCAGGATTAAAAGTAATGTGAATACATACAAAGGCATGTAAACACACATGTACACACATACACACACATATAAAGAAACACACATACATGCAGGCACATATATAAACACACACCATACATGTGCACACACACATAAACACACACACATACAAATAATGCGCACACACGCATATAAATACATGCACACACACATAAATACATGCACATACACACATAAATACATGCACACACACACATACACACATGCACACACACATACATACATGCACACACACACACAGGCATATACACACATGCACACACACATACATATATATGCACACACGCACATATAAACACACATGCACATATACACACACACATACATGAACTCACATACACATATAAGCACACACACACATACATGCACACGTATATACATCCATACATGCACACACGCACACATACATGCACACACGCACACATGCGCACGCACACACATACATGCGATACCATCCGATACATGCGATACATAAACACACATACAAATAGCCTTTTGAAAAATCGGCATTACTTATTTTCACACTCCCTGCCGGGTACTGCACTGTAGGTGGAGGCAGAGAGCACATCACCCTTGCTTTCATTTTAGAACGTGTAAACACAGTCTGGCCGAGCTCCCAAAGTGCCGATTGACAGAGAGGCTGAGGATCAGGGAGCTCGGTCTCATGCGACAGCCTTTCTCTGCAAAGATGCCACGGCACCCCTGGTGACCTCAGGTGGCACACTGGGATGCTGGGTCACCCTGGTTGAGAAAGGCTGGCCTAGCCACATAGAGAGGCCTAACATGCAGGGAGCACTGTCAGGTGTTCTAGGAGCATAAATTACACATATCATTTCCTGACTACCTATTACACTTTTGAAGGCCCTGGAGCACCAAGACAATGAAAACGCCCACAAAATGACCCCATTTTGGAAAGCACCCCAACGTATATTCTATGTGGCATTATGAGTGTTTTGAACATGTCATTTTTTTTTTCACAAGTTTTGGAAAATGTGGAAAGAAAATGAAAATCACATTTATTTTTTAACGCATTTTTTGCACATTTTTACACCACTGATGAGGATCCACTGATAGGGTGGCACTGATGAGCACTCACTGATGGGCACTGATGTGCACTATTGGGCACTGATAAGCACTAATAGGCACTGATAAGCACTAATAGGGCACTTTAGTGGCACTGATGTGCACTGTAGGGCACTGATAAGCACTCACTGATGTGCATTGATAAGCACATACTGATGAGCACTGTAGGGCACTGATGAGCACTGTAGTGGCACCATAGGACACTGATGAGCACTGTAGTGGCACCATAGGGCACTAATTAGCACTGTAGTGGCACCGTGGAGCACTCATGAGCACCGTAGTGGCACTGATGAGCAGTATAGTGGCACTGATAAGCACTGTAGTGGCACCGTAGGCCACTGATGAGCACTCTAGTGGCATCATAGGGCACTGAGGAGCACTCTAGTGGCACTGTAGGTCACTGTAGTGGCACTGAATAGCACTGTATTGGCACTGAATCACACTGATAAGCACTGATGTGGCACTGATGGCACTGTAGGGGCACTGATGAGCACTGTTGGCACGGATGTGGCACAGATGAGCACTGTTGGCACCTTAGGGGCACAGATGTGGCACTATTGAGCACTGTTGGCACCGTAGGGGCACTGATGTGGCACTGATGAGCACTGTTGGCACTGTAGGGGCAATGATGAGCATTGTTGGCACTGTAGGGGTAATGATGAGCACTGTTGTCACTGTATGGGCACTGATGAGCACTGTTGGAACTGTATGGGCACTGATGAGCACAGTATGGGCACTGAGATTCATGCCAGCTCACGCTGCTGCTGTGTTTCTATCTCCTCTTCTCAAACCAATAAAGTGTAAGAGAAGAGGAGAGAGAAACTCTGCAGCAGCATGAGCTAAACCAGCCTTGATGCTGGTTTGTTGACAAGTGATCACTCCATCATATTAAAGTACCAACAATGTTGGGTGTGGTAGTAAAGCCCCGTATACACGGGCGAATTATCGGCCGGTTTAACAAAACCTGAAACCAGTTGACATTTGACCTGAGTGTACACCAGCCTGTCCGATAGAAGCCAGCCTAACAGCCAGCTTCTGTTGAATGGGTATGCTGGAAAACCAGCATCTGATCAGCATCCGATCAGCGATTGGCAGCCAATGCCTGCAAGTGCTGACCGTTGTGTTCTGGTGGAGCGGGGGCACTCCCCCTGTCAGAACACAATAGCTCAGCAAAGAGAGCACTGAACTAATATCAGATAGTTAATACAATAAGCTCCTCCCAAGCTCTTCAGTTTTTTTTTTGTTCAGCCCACTGGGTTGAATGAAAAAAAAACTGATTGTGTGTAGCAGGCATTAGGTTGTGGTGGACCAGAGCTCATCTTTTTTATTTTGGCATTTGCATAAGAGATCTAACCACTTTTCAAAGCTTTTAGGGAACACAGAAAAAAATCTGAAACTACATAGAGCTACTTGCTTTACAGTTCTTTTTTTTCCCATAAAGTTGATTTACAGTTCTCTCACTAGTTCATTAACCCTACGGGCAAGCACAGATTTAGTTTACACAAAAAAAAAAAATGTAACCAATTGTTACATAAGGGTGGATAAGGTCTGGCTAGTCACAATCTAGAGAAGCAGGATTAATTGTGTAAGGTGGGAGTATAATTTTTGATTGTAGCACGACTACACACAAAGGCATTTCAAGGTTTATTTTGACTGCATTATCTAGTGATAAAGACTGCTGTGTTTATAGAAATTATTGCTCATGCTGCCATAATTGCTAAAACTTTAAGTTTACTGTTCTTTGCTTAGCCAATTTAAGACATTTGTACAACTAATGCATGTAAAACAGGTGTTCAATCAAACAAAAGAGTATGGCTTTGTTTGAACATCAAACACAAATTAACCACTTCAGCCCCGGACCATTTGGCTGGCAAAAGACCAGAGCACTTTTTGCGATTCGGCACTGCGTCGCTTTAACTGACAATTGCGCGGTCGTGCGACGTGGCTCGCAAACAAAATTGACGTCCTTTTTTCCCCACAAATAGAGCTTTCTTTTGGTAGTATTTGATTACCTCTGCGGTTTTTATTTTTTGCGCTATAAACAAAAAAATAGCGTCAATTTTGAAAAAAACGCATAATTTTTTACTTTTTGCTATAATAAATATTCCCCAAAAATATCTAAAAAAACATTTTTTTTCCTCAGTTTAGGCCGATACATATTCCTCTACATATTTTTGGTAAAAAAATCGCAATAAGCGTTTATAGATTGGTTTGCGCAAAAGTTATAATGTCTAAAAAATAGGGGATAGTTTTATGGCATTTTTATTAATATTTTTTTTTTTTTTTTACTAGTAATGGCGGCGATCAGCGATTTTTATCATGACTGCGACACTATGGCGGACAGATCAGACACTTTTGACGCTATTTTGTGACCAGTCACATTTATACAGCGATCTGTGCAATTAAAAATGCATTGATTATTGTGTAAATGTGACTGGCAGTGAAGGGCTTAACCACTAGGGGGCGCTGTAGGGGTTAATTGTGTCCTAGGGAGTGATTCTAACTGTTGGGGGAGGGGCTATGTGTGACACAACACTGATCACCGCTCTCGATTACAGGGAGCGGTGATCAGTGTCAGTGTCACTAGGCAGAACAGGGAAATGCTTGTTTACATCAGCATTTCCCCGTTCTACCTCTCCGTGAGACGATCGCGGGTATCCCCATGTACGTGCCCTTCTACCGACGTATATCGGTGTGAGCCGGTCGGCAAGCGGTTACAGTGTACCTCTAAGAAAAATACTTTTCTCTTTAGTTTTGGATAGTGGTGAAGGGATGGGACCGCTGTCAAGTTTTTATTGTGGTCTGTGTTGCCACTGGGCAAATTACCCCTATTACTAACCTCTCTGACTATTGTAACAAAGGAAGTGAAAGGATATCCAAAATTTTAGGGCAGAACAGGAGGGGAGGGGAAGTTTTCCAACAGGAACACATATCCTGGGAAACAACTGTATAAGAAACTAAGAGATTTGCCCTAACATTCTGCTGTCCTTCTAGGACAGGAAGTGAAGCGAAATATCCCTAATGATAGACAGACAACAAAAAACTAACAAGGCAGGGTTTTTAATCTATTCTATTCAAATGTAATTAAAAAATGTTGCTTATACTTATACCTTAAGCTTTATGCACCTGACTAATTTTGCCTGGACTCACTATATACAGTATCTCACAAAAGTGAGTACACCCTCACATTTTTGTAATATTTTATTATATCTTTTCATGTGACAACACTGAAGAAATTACACTTTGCTACAATGTAAAGTACATGTACTGTGACATACTGAAGCCGAGCATATTCCCCTCCCTTCAGAGACCGGGCCGCAGGACAGTATTCCAACATGACAACCCCAAACACACCTCCAAGACGACCACTGCATTGCTAAAGAAGGTGGAGTCTTATTATAATTAGGGGGGGGCATGCATTTGTAGGCGTGGCACAGGGAAAATGTGTTGCGCAAAGCGGCAAAAATGGGCGTGTTTTAGGCGCAAAAGGGGGCGTGGCTTAATGGGCGTGGCTCAAATGGGGTGTGGTTAGAGTCTGAGATGAATGAGGGATGGAGAGAGAACGGGGGAAAGGGTGAAAGGGGGGAGAGGGATAGAGGGACAGCAGCCCCAGATCCTACACAACAATAGAAATATGTGTATTCTAGAAAGTTTAACAATCAGCAGATAAAGATACTCCAAACACCTGGTATTAGCACTTCAGTCATCCCGACACCATGGTTGTTATGGTGTCAGGGTGATTGAAGTGCATTATTTCTATTATTACATTGTAATATAGAATTAAATCATTCAACTCGCCCTAATCCTGAATCAGTGGGATCCCTGAGCGTGTCACCTGCCACCAGCAGAGTCCGTCCTTGCATCAAGTGCCCCCCAGCAGAGTCCGTCCTTGCATCAGGTGTCCCCAGCAGAGTCTGTCCTTGCATCAGGTGTCCACAGCAGAGTCCGTCCTTGCATCAGGTGCCCCCAGCAGAGTCTGTCCTTGCATCAGGTGCCCCTATCAGAGTCTGTCCTTGCATCAGGTGCCCCCAGCAGAGTCCCTCCTTGCATCAGATGCCCCCAGCAGAGTCAGTTCCTACACCAGTGTTCCCAGCCTCAGTCCTTACATCAGTGTCCCAGGCAGAGCCATAGTTACCCCCCCGTACATAGTTACCCCCTTCCCCTGTACATAGTTACCCCTCCCCCCCAGGTACCCCCCTGTACATAGTTGCCCCCCTTTGCATAGTTACCCCCCTGTACATAGTAACCCCCGTGCATTGTTACCCCCCCTGTACATAGTATTCCCCCCTGTTCATAGTGCATAGTTTCCCCCCCTGTGCATAGTTACCCCCCTGTATATAGTAACCCCCTCTGTACATAGTAACCCCCTGTACATAGTTAACCCCCCTCCTGTACATAGTTACCCCCCTGTACATTACAGTTACATCGCTGCCTGGGCTTTACACTGAGAGGGACAAGAGAGAGCAGAAGAAACTCCACGAGCAGCCGGCGCCACGTGTTCAGTGGAGAGGGGAGGGGCCAATCCGTGCAGCTAACCCCGGCTTCAGTATTGTGAAGAGAGAAGCCGATTCATTGGCTGCACGGATCAAGCCCCCTCCCCTCTCCACTGAACACAAGGGGAACGATCTAGCGGCGGTGCCGGTGGCCATTTTGTTGGAGCCAGCTGCTGCAAAAGCAAACATTCCCAATTTCCCTGGACAAAAAAGGCAAAATCCCGAATCGGGGAGGCCTCCGATTAGGATGAGGATCCCAAAATGGGGATTGTCCCGGGAAAATCGGGACTGTTGGCAACTATGGTCTCCAGACCTAAACCCTATTGAGCATCTGTGGGGCATCCTCAAACGAAAGGTGGAGGAGCACCAGGTCTCTAACATCCACCAGCTCCGTGATGTCGTCATGGAGGAGTGGAAGTCCAGTGGTAAGCTGTGAAGCTCTGGTGAATTCCATGCCCAAGAGGGTTAAGGCAGTGCTGGAAAATAATGGTGGTCACACAAAATATTGGCACTTTGGGCCCAACTTGGACATTTTCACTTAGAGGTGTACCCACTTTTGTTGCCAGCGGTTTAGACATTAATGGCTATTTGTTGAGTTATTTTGAGGGGACAGCAAATTTACACTGTTATACAAGCTGTACACTCACTACTATACATTGTAGCAAAGTGTCATTTCTTCAGTGTTGTCACATGAAAAGATATAATAAAATATTTACAAAAATGTGAGGGGTGTACTCACTTGTCAGATAATGTATATACATTTTGTGGTAGAAGCTATAGAAAAAATTAAGAAGAAGATATGCAAAACAAAGTGGGCAGAACGTTCACATAAAACATAGAGCAGAGTTCTAGCATTTTCCAAAAGGGCTGATGTGGCAGAGAGTATATGTGAAGCCCAAGTTAAAAAATATTATTTATATTTAATATCCTAATTCACTATAATTTTCACATTTTTTAATGTGAGTCCAGTACTCAATCAATAACATTTGAACTACAATACTTGCTGGTACATAATGACACAGTTATCAAGTTAGAAATGCTACACCCATTTAGTTCATCCAACACACTTCCTGCCCCTGCGGTACACATGCTCGCTGTATTGGATCTATGGAAAAGTCATGTTGTCACCCTAAGCTCTTGATTTAGATTACAAACATGTCCTCTTCTCTTCTTTTCCATTACATGTGGAGGCAGAAGAATTTGTAGTGCACAGAAGACAACTTAAAAGTAGGATAACATTTTTTGATATATCAGTTCAGTGCACAGAAAGTTACAAGGAGAATGTATTTCTAGAAGGATTAAAGGCTATGGGGGAGATTTACTAAAAATGGAGCGTGCAAAATCTGGTGCAGCTCTGCATAGAAACCAATCCGCTTGCAGGTGTTATTGTCAAAGCTTCATTGAACAAGCTGAAGTTAGAAGCTGATTGGTTACCATGCACAGCTGCACCCGATTTTGCACTCTCCAGTTTTAGTAACCCCCCCCCCCCCCATGTTTACCTTGCTGAGCATGTTTGATGTTAAACCCATATTTAAGTTCCTGTCATTTCTTACGGTCTGTGAATGGAGAGACTACAAGTTTTATCTGCTAATGGGGCAGAGGGACTCATAGATCTCAATGAAGCACAAACATTGTGATGTCACCACCACACTTGCAGTCAATTGATACTTCTTCAAGCTCCATAACAAAGGTCTATACCTTGGAGAAATAGTTTGCAAAAATTAATAACTGCACACTTTTTTTTAAATCGATGTGGATGCATTTATTAATTTTTTGCAAAAGGTGGAATATGCCTTTAATGAGTATTTTCTGTACAAGCTGAATATGTTCTTAGCCTGAAGAAAAAAAGCTAATGCAGCCACCAAGGACTGCTAAGCTGCAATTAATTACAACTTTGTTCTCAAGTTTAGATATAATATAAACTGCATACAAATAAGGCTGGTGCCATTTGTATATCAAGGCTCATTTTTACTTAGTCTGGCCCTGAAATACACAATCTCTATGCAATAGTAAATTCTCTATATTAAAGCCCACTACACACAAATATACTGTATATTACAGCTAAGGAAGAACTTAGGACATGCAATATTATTTTTATCCCGATAGGGGATGTTTTAGTGTTGCCCTTATTGACAGTCACAGCACAATGCCACTGTTTTGTGTATAATGAATAGGTTTAGGCCCCCTTAAACAATCCAAAACCTTGCACAAGTATAACTTTTAACAGTGCCAGCAGTACTGATGCCTTTTTAAAAAAATAAAATAATAATATAATTACTGTTAGATCTGAAATCATCTGCAATCAAATACATACACAGTATATATGCATTGAATGTACGTCTACTAATTCCTAACTATACTTTCTTCACCTATAGCATTGCACATGACTTAAAAAAAATGCCATTTTCATGGATTAAAAGGTCTTTACTACAATCCTTAAATGTTTTAGTTTTTAATTTTTCAGCTCACAGGTACTGCTAATAACATTTCATAATGCTGCATTTTATGAAAGAGTTAATCAGAAGTTGATGTTCATTAATGTCTGTCCTAATCGAAAGCTTGAAGAAAAAACTTCCTGTTTCACTTGGCATATCATTTGCAAAGTTTAATTGGTATAACACATATCCAAAACAATTACTTTATTGCATTAGGGTAATTTACATGAAATGCACTAGAGAAAATTGGCTCATTTAATTTTCAAAATCATTTAGTAGTATGCACTAAGATAAAGTTGAACAGTAACAATACCAAAGTTTAAAGGAGAAAAGCAATTTTGTAGAGGGCAATAGCCTAGACATACCGTTTGTTCAAAGCGATTGCACTAGTTTCTTATCTGACTGCAATTTCTTTGGCATCTGCATAAAGACTAAAATGAGCAGATTAATATTACTCTTCCTCATTAAGCATGCAAATCTCTATAACTGTGATCCAAATATTTAGTCCTTGAGGACCAAATAAAACTAAGCTATTTCTTAATCATTTGTGATAGAGCTATGTAATTGCTGGCATATATTTAGGCATAGTTTTAATGTATAAATTCTTTATTTTTAATTTTAAGAATCCATTTAATTAATGCTACTGAACATTTTACTAAGCAACCCTGAAATCCACCATAAATGTAATTAGGTATTTATGTGTGCCATATAACTAATTTATATTAGCATAACACATAGTTGTACTTATTTAATCAAATCTACCTTTGCAATCCTGGTATCACTGTGCTGCACGCTAAAAGGTGGGGGTAGGAGAACTTTTATCACTTTGTAAAGTGTACATATTTTAGTTTTGCATAGCGCAATGAGAGGATAGAACCCCTGTTATGTTCATTATACTGCCTGTGTCTACGTTGATCAGATCCACCCTCTCTGTTTGTCCTGGTGACTATTGGAAGGAAAGCGATAGGCAAATTTATGATGTTGTCAAAAAAAGGGTGGTGGGTATCTGCGCTAACTATAGTAATAATAATATGTAAAAGCAGCCAGCACAGTTTGTTGATCGTCAAACAATAAAAATATAAAAGTCCAAAATGCAGCGCTTGAATTCACATGAAAGTTCTTTCAATAAATGGATAGAAGATACGAAGGACCCTTCACCAGCTTCTGTTTGTATGGAAAGGCACGCCACACCCAAGTAAATCCAATCTGCTTACCAGAAGGAAATGATCTATAGGCATGTAATCATCAATCACAGGAAATCATGGTGTCACTCTCCAAATAGTGCAGGTAAAACAAAAAAGGTCCAATCATCGAATAACATATGGCCACCAATTCATCGAACTCCAAAGCCAGAGAGTATGTGATAACCGTTCACCATTTTAGCATTACCCAAATGGAAAAAAAAGGGGAGCAATAGTGAAGCCCGTAAGGTAAAAAAACAGTAGTTTATTGTAGCTCACTTACAGGTAGTAGTAGAATACAGTCATCATGATGTCATGCACGCTGAGAGCCGCGGTTTTTACCTTACATCATGATGACTGTATTCTACTACTACCTGCAAGTGAACTACAATAAACTACTGCTTTTTTACCTTACGAGCTTCACTATTGCTGCCCTTTTTTTTCCATTTGGATAATGCTAAACTGGTGAACGGTTATCACATACTCTCTGGCTTTGGAGTTCGATGAATTGGTGGCCATATGTTATTCGATGATTGGACCTTTTTTTGTTTTACCTGCACTATTTGGAGAGTGACACCACGATTTCCTATGATTGATGATTACATGCCTATTGATCATTTACTTCTGGTAAGCAGATTGGATTCACTTGGGTGTGGTGTGCCTTTCCATACACACAGAAGCTGGTGAAGGGTCCTTCGTATCTTCTATCCGTTTATTGAAAGAACTTTCATGTGAATTCAAGCGCTGCATTTTGGACTTTTAAATTCATGATGTTACAGTTCTCACCAGAACAAAGACGTTAGTGGAAATGTTCTAGTGCAGACATCTTTTCCAGGGACATTAACCTGAGGGGAATTCCTCTTATTTTTAGAGATAGTCTCTCCTTGCTGTTGCATCTTCACTTGACTTGTTCGAAAAATATCCCCAATGAGTCACAAGCAAGAGAAATACATTGCCAGGGGTTCTAACCCTCTACCTAAAACTAAAAAGAAACATTTTGGCTATACATACACTTTAAAGCGTAGTTCCACCCACTTTTACAACTCTTCAGCATCCCTCACTAAACTGTGCACTGTAAACGAATTGGATATTATAGAAAAATTTTCTCAGCACCTACTGTATATCTGCTGTATTCATTTTTCACTTCCTCCTCCCTGGCCCATCGCATCATTTCCTGTTTGCAATGCCCTGTGGGAAGGGGTGGCAACTTCCTCTAATACTGCCGTTGCTATGGAAACCTGACCTGAAATCTATTACACTGCGTGTGCTGCACTGAGCATGTGCGAGATCTGCAAGGATGAGATCCAGGAAGAAATACAGTCTGGCTTCAGATGTCCACACTTAAGATGGCCACGGCCTGCTGTAAGTTTATAAAATAACAAACTACTGCTATAAACTAACAAAACAGACCTTAGTTTACAGACTAACTTTACTAGAATACATTAAGCTTGTGTATTATAGGGGTATTTTACAATTTCGGCCGGAACACCACTTTAAGCTGGCCATACACCATTCAATTTTCTTATTCAATTTCCTTTAGATTTACCTTCAAATATGTAGTGCAAGGACTGCCTGATTGCACACAAATTGAAAGTGTTTAGGTTTGACCTCCTATTATATGGTTTAGGTAAATCTAAAGGAAAGTTGTACAAGAAAATTGTATAATGTATGGCCAGCCTTAGATCTTTGGGCTATAAATGGGACCTCGAAGATTGATGCATGTGGATATAAAAAGGCAGAAGGTTGAATGGCTAGACTGCTAAAGGCTGAACAGCAGTATCAGAGCATGTGTTGGGTTGAGTAGCAATATCTTTGTGTGTGTGTGAGCACTGTATTTTACCTGATTGAGATTTTATTGGTATTATTAGCTCAAAATTAGGAAGTCCTCCATTGAATAATTACTTTTTTCCAACTTACATACAGAAGGACACTGCTTAGTGCTTTGCAACGTTCAGTGTAAAGCTTTTACCAATGAGTCAAGGGCTGTTTAACCACTTGACCACTGGGCACTTAAACCCCCTTCCTAACCAGACCAGTTTTCAGCTTTCGGTGCTCTCACATTTTGAATGACAATTACTCAGTCATGCAACACTGTACCCATATGAAATTTATGTCTTTTTTTTCACACAAATAGAGCTTTCTTTTGGTGGTATTTAATCACCGCTGGGTTTTTTATTTTTTGCGCTATAAATCAAAAAAGACTGAAAATACAATAAAAAAAAAAAAAAATTCTTTGTTTCTGTTAAAATTTATTGCAGAGTATTGGCTAGTATTGGCAGAATATTGGCTAGTATTGGCAGAGTATTGGCAGAGTATTGGCAGCGTATTGGCAGCGTTTTGCAGTGTTGCAGAGTATTGCACAATGTTGCAGAGTATTGCAGAGTATAGCACAGTGTTGCAGAGTATAGCACAGTGTTGCAGAGTATTGCACAGTGTTGCACAGTGTTGCAGTGTTGCACAGTGTTGCAGAGTGTTGCACAGTGTTGCAGTGTATAGCACAGTGTTGCAGAGTATTGCAGAGTGTTGCACAGTATTGCAGTATTGCAGTGTATTGCAGTGTTGCAGAGTATTGCCATTATTTATATTGAGCAGCGCTGTGGGCACTAAACATCCAGCCCACAGCGCTGCCATCTCTTCCCCTCTCCCCCTCTCCCCTCGCACTGTACCGATCGGTACAGAAAGGGGAGGGAGAAACCGGCGTCATGACGTGACGCCGGTTTGTTTACATGTGATCGCTCCGTCATTTGACGGAAAATGGCCGCAATCAGCAGCTATTTACCGTGATCTGTGATGCACCGGGTCCGGTCACGGATGTTCCCGAGTGCGCGCCCCAGGGGGCGCGTGGGAGCAACATTCTGGAATGATGTCCATGGACGTCCACCCAGAACTAGCCGACCGCGCTGTTGCCGTCTTTCGGCAATGGCCCGGTCGGCAAGTGGTTAACCCCTTGACCTCTGGAAGGTTTACCCCCCTTCATAATCAGGCCACTTTTTGCGATATGGCACTGTGTTACATTAACTGACAATTTTGCAGTTGCGCAATGCTGTGCACAAATAAAATTTATATAAATTTTTCCCCACAAATAGAGCTTTCTTTTGGTGGTATTTGATTACTACTGCCTTTTTTTTTTTTTTTTTTGCACTATAAACAAAAAAAGACTGACAGTTTTGAAAAAAAAAAAACAATATTTTTTTACTTTCTGCTATAAAACACATCCAATAAAATTTTTTTTAAAAATCGAATTTCTTCATAAATTTAGGCTGACCTGTATTCTGCTACATGTTTTTGGTAAAATAAAATAAAAAATGATAATAAGAGTATATTGATTGGTTTAAGCAAACGTTATAGCGTCCACAAACTATGGATTTTTTTTTTGTTTACAAATGTTTTATTGAGGTATATCAGGTAAATACAAATTGTACAGGCACCGAGAGGTAACCATTACTTTCAAGGAACAAGATAAAATAGTACACAAATACATCTCTTGTGTTACCTTTTAACAGAATAAACAGTACTATGGATTTTTTTTGATGGATTTTTTTTTATATACTAGTAATGGTGTCGATCAGTGTCTTATAGCGGGACTGCGATATTGCGGTGGACAATTGGACACTAACTGACACTTGACACTTTGCGGGAACCAGTGACACTATTATACAGTGATCAGTGTTAAAAATATTCATTGTCACTGTACTAATGACACTGGCTGGGAAGGGGTTAAATAGGGTGATTATAGTGTTAACTGTGTGCCTAGCCAGCATTTTTGTGTACTGTGTGTGCTGCACTGTGCGTGCTGCTTTTACTAAGACAATAGATGGATTTTGTTCCCTGCTTTCCAGGAACACAAAGTCAATTTCTTCCCTGCTGTCAGAACCGAGATCTGCCTTGTTTACATAGGCAGATCTAAGTTCTGTGTATATTACGGACGTTTGGTGGGTGGTGGACATCCAGTGCCCAGCACCCACAGCTTGGCTTCTGCCATGAATAATCACAGCAGAAGCACCCCAGCAGTGGCAGGCATGCACCCCCTGCAGGGGCAAGTGCAGAATCACGTATATATAGGTGATTCTGCAAAGGAGAGTTACCCTGTAGCAGTGAAACTGCTATGGGGCAGACGGCCAGTGGTTAAAATCCCAGTCTGTAGATGAGATCAGCCGTGCTAAGATGAAAAATTACTAGGAATAAGTGCTGCTATAAATGCTCAAGGAATTAAATTGATCCCTATAGCAGCACAGTCTACTACAACCAGTCTATTTCAGCAAATGTATTGTCAGATAAGGGCTAAGATTTCAAATAATCAATCAAAGGGTTTGCAGCAAAAACAGAGGCAGCTATATTTTTTGACAGTTTTTTTGACTATTTTTTTTTCAGTTATATATATCCTATCTGGTTTTTAAAAAATGCTCTAATGATTGATGCAAAAGTGAGGCACCTCTGCTTTATAGAAAATATTTTTTGTAAGCAGTGTTGAATTTTGTTAATACATGGGCAACACGTTGGTAAAACACTTCGAACTCAAGTTGAAAAAAAAAATTGACACAAAAAAACGAAATTTTCAATTAACCTTTAAAAGTTATTCACAAACCTTTTTTGCTCCTAAGCAACGACCAAACACCATTTTTTAAATAAGTAAGCATGAAATTGTGAAATTAGCTGCTTTTAACTGGTGAATATATAGTTGAAATGAAAAGAAATGTTATAGTTAGTGCACTGCAACGAACAAATGTGTGGGTGTTGCTTTGCGAGATACGACTGCATATTTGAAAAGCTGTGAATATGTAAACAAGGAAATGTCATAGAAGTGTACGCTTTTAATAAGTACAATCTCTTCTAAAACGATCCCAAGAAAAAATATTGTATATTCATAATCTCTAATTATCGCTGCATTTGTCATAATTAAAAAGGAATGTAGACAACACAATTACAAATTAGTACAAAATGTGAAGATTTTAAACTTTTTAGCTCTTTCAATTATTGTAACCTAAAATTCATATCAACATTTAGTGTACTTTAAAATGGGAAAATGTACAAAATTATCCATTATATACAGTATTGTATAAAAACAGTAAAGGAACATTTTCTTTGCCAGGAAGAGCCCTTTTAGCTCAATGCAAATGCAGTAATGGGCACATCTTTTTATACACATTAATGTGCACCTTTTATTTATTTCTCTGAGCATTTTAAAAGTATGTACTTGTTCATGAGTTACTGTATGTAGAGTGACAGGTGACATTACAATAGGCCAGCTTAATGTACATGAAAATTCTACTAAAGATGAGAGAATAATGGATAAATGCGCCCAGCCAGTAATTCATCTGAGCTACTCTTATTATTCACTCCACTTAGGCTAATATGTACTCTGTTCAAGGTAATAGTGAATTGGTTACAAATTAACTAATAAAAAGTGGTGCACCGTGTTAAAGGTGTTGTAAAGACAGAAGGTTTTTCATCTTCTGTGTGCCTCAGCTCCACCCTCCCAGTACTAACATGAGCCCTATCTCAATCTAGCGATGTTGCGCGAGGGGCTCAGCTGTTTTTGGCTTTTGCTGCTGTCAGTCAAAGTCAATGAGCCAATAGGAGAGATAGGGTACGGTGGCCGGGCCGAGGCTCTGTGTCTGAATGAACACACGGAGCTGCAGCTTGGCTTGGGTGCCCCCCATAGCAAGCTGCTGGCTGTGGGGGCACTGAACAGGAGGGAGGGGCCAGGAGCGCCAAAGAGAGACCCGAGAAGAGGAGGATCTGGCCTGCTCTGTGCCAAACCACTTCACAGAGCAGGTAAGTATAACATGTTTGTTATTTTTAACCGGTTCCGGACCAGCCGCCACAATTATACTGTGACAGGTTGGCTCTCCTGGGCGAGGCATCGTAGCTGTATGCTGGCACACCAACGGCGATCGGATTCGCTTCAGAACTGATCAGTCTCCAGGCCCAGGCCAGTGTTTTCTGGCCTGGACCTGGTGATCGGTTCTGGCGAATGGGGGACTGTCCCCTGAGAGTAATGCCCTGTACACATGGTCGGACATTGATCGGACATTCCGACAACAAAATCCATGGATTTTTTCCGACGGATGTTGGCTCAAACTTGTCTTGCATACACACGGTCACACAAAGTTGTCGGAAAATCCGATTGTTCTGAACGCAGTGACGTAAAACACGTATGTCAGGACTATAAATGGGGCAGTAGCCAATAGCTTTCATCTCTTAATTTATTCTGAGCATGCGTGGCACTTTGTGCATCGGATTTGTGTACACACGATCGGAATTTCCGACAACAGTTTTTGTTGTCGGAAAATTTTATGGCAAGCTCTCAAACTTTGTGTGTTGGAAATTCCTCTGGAAAATGTGTGATGGAGCCTACACACGGTCGGAATTTCCGACAACAAGGTCCTATCACACATTTTCCGTTGGAACATCCGACCATGTGTACAGGGCATAAGTGTAAACACAGGCAGGGGAAGTGCAATAAAATAACATTTTCCAAAAAAATTGCTTTTTAAAAATCACTGGTCAAATACAGTGTGAAAAAAAATTTGCAACACCCACCATTTTAATCTGTAGAGCCTTTGCTTTGAAAAAATATCTTATGTTTGGGAGTTCAAAGTAGTTTTCTAGCAAAAAATAACTGTGATAGCTAGTGAGGAGTGAAATCAAAATTTACGCCCTTAGAAAGCCTGAAGGCGGTGGTGATTGGTTTTCGGGTCCTGTAGGCAGTTGGACAGCCAAAATGTCCCACACATGTGGTATCTCCGTACTCAGGAGAAGCAGCAGAATGTATTTTGGGGTGTAATTCCACATATAACCATGCCATGTTTGAACAGTATACCATTTAATGACAACTTTGTGTAAAAAAAAAAAAAAAAAAAAATTATTTTCCCAAAACTTGTGGCAAAATATAAAATATTCCATGGACTCAACATGCCTCTCAGCAAATAGCTTGAAGTGTCTTCTTTCCAAAATGGGGTCATTTGGGGGGGAGGGGGGGTTGTGCTATCTTGACATTTCAGGGCCTCCAAAACTGTGATAGGTAGTGAGGAAGTGAAATCACTATTTTACGCCCTTAGAAAGCCTGAATGGGGTGATTGTTTTTCGGCAATGGCGGCCCATTCATAGGGGGCCGCCACCCCCCCAAGCTGTTCTTAAAAAAAAAAAAAAAAAAAAAAGTCACTTTAAGAGTGACCAGATGCCAGACACACAGAGGTCTATGGGAAGCTTCCCAGTTTGCAATCAGCTGATTGCAAGCTGGGAAGCTGATTTACCCACGTTCAGGGTGTGTTCGGGGGTGCAAGCTCTGCGCCCACCAAAAACTCCCACTAACCACTCTCTGGCTCCTGTCCTTTTATTTAATTGGCCGGGACCAGAGGACAACTAGGCGGTGCTTTTTTCGGCACCATGACGTCACTTTCAGTTTCCACAGTGTTCTGGAGTCGGAGTTGAGTGTGGAGACACCAGGACCCTGTGTCAGGCGGGGAGCGGATCACTGATGCAGCGGATGGGCGCGGATCTGACAGTGCTGAGCCAGAGCACAGTGAACAAGAGCCTCAAGGTGAGTGCGGGTCTGGGAGGTACTCTCTCTCTCTCCAGCTGAGAGAGAGTTCCTTCCTCCTGTCATTCTCTCGCAGTGTGGCTCTGCTGTGCTCAGTCTGACTCCACTTGTTCTGTTTCTCTAACTTTGTTTCTCACCCCACTCCCCCCCCCCCTCCAGATGCTTCTCCACTCGCTCTCCCTGTCATATATCTACCCTCTGTCTCTGCAAAGCTGCTCCGATCCTCTGCTCTTCTCTGTCCCACTGATACTGTACTGGGTTAGTCTCCCATTCCCTGCAGTCCTTCACTCCTGTACCCCCCCCTCGTATCACATCATCCTATCTCTCTGCCGATCCCAACGTTCCAATTGCTCAGCATATATATTATCTCCTCTCTCCCCCAACACAGGCACAGCTGATCAGCTAAATTCCAATGGGATGCACAATTTACTTCTACATTGTTCAGCAGCTGCCTTTTATCTTGTGCCCTATATAATGTGCTCTGCACCCCCCTCCCCCCCATGTAATGTGCCCTGCTGACTTCCTGTACACTGCCCTGTTGAGACACCCTTTCGATTTCGGTAAGAAATTAGCTTGAGATTTTTTTCTTTTAGAGCTTTTCCAGATCTGCCATGCTCCCTCTGAAAAGTGATCCACCAAGGTGGTATATCAGTGGCTCAGAAGGTGATACTGCACCCCTCTCCTACATGTACCACCCACCGCCATACACTCCGCACCCCTCTCCTACATGTACCACCCACCGCCATACACTCCGCATTCCCTCTCCTACATGTACCACCCACCGCCATACACTCCTCACCCCTCTCCTATATGTACCACCCACCACCATACACTCCGCACCCCTCTCCTACATGTACCACCCACCGCCATACACTCCGCACCCCTCTCCTACATGTACCACCCACTGCCATACACTCCGCACTCCTCTCCTATATGTACCACCCACCGCCATACACTCTGCACCCCTCTCCTACATGTACCACCCACCGCCATACACTCCGCACCCCTCTCCTACATGTACCACCCACTGCCATACACTCCGCACTCCTCTCCTATATGTACCACACACCGCCATACACTCCGCACCCCTCTCCTATATGTACCATCCACCGCCTTTTCCAGATCTGCCATAATCCCTCTGAAAAGTGATCCACCAAGGTGGTATAACAGTGGCTCAGAAGGTGATACTGCACCCCTCTCCTACATGTACCACCCACCGCCATACACTCCGCACCCCTCTCCTACATGTACCACCCACCGCCATACACTCCGCATTCCCTCTCCTACATGTACCACCCACCGCCATACACTCCTCACCCCTCTCCTATATGTACCACCCACCACCATACACTCCGCACCCCTCTCCTACATGTACCACCCACCGCCATACACTCCGCACCCCTCTCCTACATGTACCACCCACTGCCATACACTCCGCACTCCTCTCCTATATGTACCACACACCGCCATACACTCCGCACCCCTCTCCTATATGTACCATCCACCGCCTTTTCCAGATCTGCCATAATCCCTCTGAAAAGTGATCCACCAAGGTGGTATAACAGTGGCTCAGAAGGTGATACTGCACCCCTCTCCTACATGTACCACCCACCGCCATACACTCCGCACCCCTCTCCTACATGTACCACCCACCACCATACACTCTGCACCCCTCTCCTACATGTATCACCTACCGCCATACACTCCGCACCCCTCTCCTACATGTACCACCCACCGCCATACACTCCGCACCCCTCTCCTATATGTACCACCCACCGCCATACACTCCGCACCCCTCTCCTACATGTACCACCCACCACCATACACTCCGCACCCCTCTCCTACATGTACCACCCACCGCCATACACTCCTCACCCCTCTCCTACATGTACCACCCACCGCCATACACTCCTCACCCCTCTCCTACATGTACCACCCACCGCCATACACTCCGCACCCCTCTCCTATATGTACCACCCACCACCATACACTCCGCACCCCTCTCCTACATGTATCACCTACCGCCATACACTCCGCACCCCTCTCCTACATGTACCACCCACCGCCATACACTCCGCATTCCCTCTCCTACATGTACCACCCACCGCCATACACTCCGCACCCCTCTCCTATATGTATCACCTACCGCCATACACTCCGCACCCCTCTCCTACATGTACCACCCACCGCCATACACTCCGCACCCCTCTCCTACATGTACCACCCACCGCCATACACTCTGCACCCCTCTCCTACATGTACCACCCACCGCCATACACTCTGCACCCCTCTCCTACATGTACCACCCACTGCCATACACTCCGCACTCCTCTCCTATATGTACCACACACCGCCATACACTCCGCACCCCTCTCCTATATGTACCATCCACCGCCTTTTCCAGATCTGCCATAATCCCTCTGAAAAGTGATCCACCAAGGTGGTATAACTGGCTCAGAAGGTGATACTGCACCCCTCTCCTACATGTACCACCCACCGCCATACACTCCGCACCCCTCTCCTACATGTACCACCCACCGCCATACACTCCGCACCCCTCTCCTACATGTATCACCTACCGCCATACACTCCGCACCCCTCTCCTACATGTACCACCCACCGCCATACACTCCGCACCCCTCTCCTACATGTACCACCCACCGCCATACACTCTGCACCCCTCTCCTACATGTACCACCCACCGCCATACACTCCGCACCCCTCTCCTACATGTATCACCTACCGCCATACACTCCGCACCCCTCTCCTACATGTACCACCCACCGCCATACACTCCGCACCCCTCTCCTACATGTACCACCCACCGCCATACACTCTGCACCCCTCTCCTACATGTACAACCCACCGCCATACACTCCGCACTCCTCTCCTATATGTACCACACACCGCCATACACTCCGCACCCCTCTCCTACATGTACCACCCACCGCCATACACTCCGCACCCCTCTCCTACATGTACCACCCACCGCCATACACTCCGCACCCCTCTCCTACATGTACCACCCACCGCCATACATTCTGCACCCCTCTCCTACATGTATCACCTACCGCCATACACTCCGCACCCCTATCCTACATGTACCACCCACCGCCATACACTCTGCACCCCTCTCCCACATGTACCACCCACCGCCATACACTCTGCACCCCTCTCCTACATGTACCACCCACCGCCATACACTCCGCACTCCTCTCCTATATGTACCACACACCGCCATACACTCCGCACCCCTCTCCTACATGTACCACCCACCGCCATACACTCTGCACCCCTCTCCTACATGTACCACCCACCGCCATACACTCTGTACCCCTCTCCTGCATGTACCACCCACCTCCATACATTACTGTTACCAATGAATATATGGGCATTTAAAGGAGCACCTACAATATGTAATACAAAATTTGTACCAGAAAAATGAAAGGCGCTGCGCGTTGTGAATGGCCTAGAAGATTGGAGGGAGATGGGGGGAGAGGTGATTTTTCCTTCCGATGCCGCAAAATGGAGCCAGGGGAGGAAGTGGGAGCTGGGTGCCTCTAAAAACAGGGTACTCGCTCCTCCCCCAAAAAAATGGCATGCAAAAAATGTGGCATGTCAGGGGGTCACCAACACTTAAAGCGGAAGTTCCATTTTTGGGTCGAACTCCACTTTAAAGTGGATGTAAACCAGATTCATGAAATTTGAGCTGGGTACTAGGGACAAGCCCACAGTTCGAGTCGAACCTAAAACAAACTGAACATATGGGGCATTCGGGGGAAATTTGATGGCCACGGAACGCCCCATAATGCACTGCGAGTTTGCAGTGCATTGCTGTATGATGATTGGCCAAAGCATGCACCTGACCTGCATGCTTTTGCCAATCACAGCACACTCTGCTGAGAGAGCCATAACTAGCTAAAGGCTAGGTTCCTTTGGCCAATCATGGCTCAGGTTAATTAATGGCAGTTATTTGATATATATATATATTTACATATATATATTTCTAGTCTACGCATTTAGGGTAGACTAGATATTCAGTGTATATTCAGTGTAGACTCTATATTCAGTCAGTGCAGCTAGTGTATTTGATATATATGCAGTCTAGTCTCCATGGGAGGTGTCCTGCCATTGGCGATGGATTTACATCGTGGGACACTTTTTTCTTTTTTTTTTAATAAAGGAATTGTCAAAAACTGTCTCCTGTCATTTTTACTTTTTTGACACGTTTTTGGTGAATGGGTAGGGATACAATGTACCTGATACCCATTCACATGGGGGGCTCCTTATTAAAGGGAGCTTCCAGATTCTGATAAGCCCTCTTCTGCAGACCCCTACAACCACCGGGCAAGGGTTGTGGGGATGAGGCCCTTGTCCCCATAAACATAATTTTTATTGTTTCACTTTAAGCATTATTAAAATCACTGCTCCTGAAAAAACTGCCATTTTAAAAACGATATTTTTTTTTTGCATTGATACATGTCCCCTGGGGCAGTACCCGAGTCCCCATACACTTTTTATGGCAATAACTTGCATATGAGCCTTTAAAATGAACATTTTTGATTTTTCACATTCGTGTCCCATAGACTTTAATGCTGTTCGCATGTTGGCACAAATTTTTTGTCTGTTTGCAAGTTCTGGTGTGAACCAAACCAGGGGTGTTCGGCTCATCCCTACTAGGCAGATATATCTGCAGTGTTTTCTTATCTCTCTCCAAAGCACTATGTCCCGTGGCTTTCTCATGCTCGGTTCTTTTGTCATCAACGTGATAACTTCTGACAAGTTCTCCGACCATGATAAAAGTCAGAATTCTATGTCAGGGAGGGTGCTATAAATAGATTAGCAGAAAGCTGCTTTACTCACAGGATAGCTCTGAAATTCTCTGCCTATCTGGAGGGGGGTGTGCCTTTCTTCCAATCAGCTGTCTCCTAGTGTAATCCAACACTACACTGCTACTGCTGAATGAGGCAGTGAAAATTCTAACACAATGTGTCTAAACACTATATAAAGATGAAGAAAGCAGATATACATGTAAAACGTATGTAGGAGGATTTTTTTTCATCTCTGTGTATCATCTGAGGCTGTTCACTTCACTGGGTATATGTAAGGGTTTACATCCACTTTAACTCAAAAATAAAAGTTCTCATGTGCACACTATGCATACAACCCTTTAGGGGGCGCATGTTTGAATTCCTAACAAAGGGGTACACCTGGAGGAAGACTGTACAATGGATGACTAATGGGCTGCTAGGTATAACATTTATATATTATAGATATAAATATAGTTGGTTATACAAGCTTCATTTTACACATCAAAAGTATAGAGTAATGACTCTACCATTTTAATACTATGTAAGAGGTAATGCCTTACCTTTGTAGTTGTGGGCAAACCTGTTATTGGTTAAATATGTGGAAAGTCAGGGGGGATTTCAAAGGGTACTTGTTTATGGTGAAGAGAATTTCAAAGGGGGTAACTTGTTTACCCATGTACAAGAGTGTTAAGAATACAATTTTGCCATAAACAATACAAGAAATAGCCAAGTAACTTTAAATGAAATGTATGCATGCAGCTAGCTATTCTAGGCCAAGAAGCATTATTTGAAACACACATGGTAAAACCAACCAATCAGATTTCCCTTCATTTAAATCAATGGGAAGAAACTGTATATTAAGAAAAGATTTTGATTGCTGAAACAACACTGTTTTGCGTGCATGGACGCTACATAGATGCATAATATAGATTGGAAATTTATGCTGGATGGGTGGAGTGCCTCAATGCTTGCTATGACAGAAAACTGAGTATTTTAAACGGGACTCTGAAGGCTTCTGATACTTGTATTGTTTGCAAGTACTGTGGATTTTATCATCCGTTCTGTGATTCAATAAATGCTGCATAGATTCATTTGTATTAGTGGAGTGCATCGTATACACTCCTATTTCCATAGCAACACTAATAATTCTCTTGAATAATTGGCATCATCCATATATTTACAACATATTGGCGCAGCAAAAGTACCCAGAAAAGCATTAAGGGTTTATTACCAGAAGTTGGTGGTGACAACAGTCCTGTGAGGTGGACAGAAGGCTGGTGGGGACCCAGGAGCTGTGCTGTAAGTCCACAGTCTGGCGGTTACTTAGGAGTCTGAGCCACAAAATGAAAAAGTTTGGAACTCAAAAAAGTCTGTGTCCTGGACCAGAAGACCTGAACTGGACACTGCAGAAGCAACTTAAAGCGGAGTTCCAGGCACAGATTGAACTCCTTAGCAAACATAAAGACACCCCACTCCCCCCCGTTGTTTTTGGATGTTATTTATTTATTTATTTATTTTTCATACTTTTTTTATATTTTTTTGCGGACTTCCGTCCCACGGCACCGTGGCGACGAACGTCACTTCCGCTGGGCTTTTTTGCCCCCCCCCCCAGTCACCTTCTAGGACCTGTGTGTGTCCCAGAAGATGACGGGACTATTCAGAAAGCGATACTGAAATGTATAGTTATTCCTGCGCTACCATGTAAACGAAAGGCAATGAACGTTGAACTGCTGCAAGCACCGAATATAGGTCAAACTCAGCCCATACAGCAATAGAAATAAGGTATGAAAAAATTGGTGCCGCGCTGTTCTTTAAAAAAAAAAAAAAGAAAACAAAAAAAACTAAACAAAAAAAAAAAAAAAAAAAAACAATGCTGCTAGAGGTAGTAGTACAAAGGTAAATGATATAAACATATAAAAAACAGAAGCAATATAAGAATAAGTACAATCAATATAGAGCACTTCTATACCCAATAGGTGCAGTGTGATATTCCCCAATAATTGGTGGTAATAGCAAAGTGCAAAGTGCAAGAAAATCATTCAATAAAGACTTAAGGCCAGATGTGATAAGTATCTTACTGGAAACACTAAAATCAATATACAATCACTAAAAACCTCAATGGATCGTGCAAGTAGGCAAAAAACATTGTGCAAAAAACAGCAATTAGTAAATTAAATGTGCAACGTGCAATCAATATGGGCAAAAATCGCAAATGCAGTGTATAATAAACATATAACCAAAATAAGTCCACTGTAGAACTTGTAAAAAATTCAAACAAAGGCAAACATGTGCAAAATATATAATGGTTTTTGGAAATGTAGTCCAATGCAATTAAATCCTCTCTATGTGGCTAATCAGAAAATGTGCAAAAAAGTGCAATAAGGTGCTGAGAGCATGGGGGTGATCTCCTCTTCGTGCACAGGACACACAGTGGTGTGAAGTGGCCTCTTACCTTGCGGTAAAGAGGTAACTGCATAAAGTTGCTGGTAATGGCTGCTTCTCCCTTGTACTCCTAACTGCCTCTCACTTAGATTCCTGGGCTGGATGGAGCTGTTATATGTTATATATGTTTATATCATTTACCTTTGTACTACTACTACCTCTAGCAGCATAGGTTTTTTTTTTGAAGAACAGCGCAGCACCAATTTTTACATACCATTCAGAAAGCATCACGCAACTCGTGCATGCACAGTAGGAAACAGGCTGTGAAGCCGCAAGGCTTCACTTTCTGTGTCCCTTAGTAAGGATGATGGCCCCTGCACCCTGAGGCGATGGACGGATCAGCTTCGGTTGCTGACTTTTAATATTTTTTCACCCAGGCTGGAACTCCTCTTTAAAGACCAAATATCATGTCGTAAGTTAAAATTCCACATTGTTTCATGAGTAAAATACCTTAAATTTTGATGAAATAACTTTATTTTAGTAGTGTTTTTTGTGAACTGCATAAGAGTTTGAAAAAATCTATGCGTTATTTAACTATTAATTTTAAGAGTAAAATAACACTTTGTGAATTGAGCCCTAAGCCTCAAATTGCGGTGAGTAAACAATATTTTCTTTTTATCAGTATTACTTATTGTAGAATTTTATGACACATATAATATTTGTAGTGTCTTTTAGGCGATTATGTATAGTTCAATAGCCAAGCTGACTTAAATCAAAGTGTGTTTTTATTTGATCTGTTCTGTGTAGTAAAAACCAAAATTTAAGAAATAAAAGTAGCAGTTATAAAAATTTGCCAAGGTTAGAGTCATGGCTGTCTTACCATGTGCTTCTTGTCTGCTCAATGTAGCTTGAGTCTCAGAAGCAGTAGGAAGTGATGTGATTTTAGGCTTTAAAGAGAATGCACCTGCCTAAATGTCAAAGAGTACATGTATCTGTATGTGAGTGTGCTTCTCTATTCCCCAGTTATCCCATATTTATGTTGCATACAAAGGTTACGAATCCAATCTCTAAGTCCTTACTTGGAAGGCTTTAGTATCAAGGCTAAAGTATCGTCATTGCTTGCCAGTGGAGGTGCGTCCATTAAGGGCGCCGCCCCCTCTCTCCAGCCACTCCCCTCTGTGTATAATAGCAATGTATCATGCAATGCATGAATCTATCCATGGCCACCACCACCACCTCCTATTCAGGCGTATGGCTCCTTTTCAGGCGCCGGGCGCCTGAATTCCAGAGGCGGTGTGTATTTTTGAAGCACCTGATTAGAGCCATAGGTTCTAATAAACTTCAAAAAAGGTGAACTGCAAGCACCCAGGTGTGTTAGAAAAGCGAATGAATATTCACTTTCCTAACACTGAACCGCCTCTCAGCCAATCAGGTGCATGGGTCTGTTACCCATCACCTGACTGGCTAAAAGGACAGGCACTACGATTGGATGCCTATCAGGAGGAGGGGAGGAGATGCACGGAGGACACAGGAGCCACTGTCTGACCCGCTGCAAGGTCCCACCGGTCGCCGCCATCACCCGCATGCCTGACCCGCCACCTAGACAGGGTAAGTGCAGGGCAGATGGCGAGCAGGGTCACAGTGGCACTATTTGATGGGCACAGTGGCAGCATTTGATGGGCACAGTGACAGCGCTTGATGGGCACAATGGCTGCATGTGAGGGGCACAATGGCTGCATTTGATTGGCACAATGAGGCTGCAATTGATTTTTTTTCAGAATTTTTCATTTTGTTTGCGCCCCCCAAATATTTTGAGCACCAGCCACCACTGGTTTTCGGCGTCCTGTACACGGCTAGGCTCCCAAAAAGTCTCACACATGTGGTATCCCCATACTCAGGAGAAGCAGCAGAATGCTTTTTGGGGTGTAATTTCACATGTGCCCATGTCATCTTTTAATCTGTTACCATGGCAACAGGACAGAGTCATTGAAGTTTGACAGGAACTGTTGTTTTATCCAAGGATGCCAAAGTTTTTCAAATTTTGGAATTTGATTTTGATCGATGGCTACCATCTTAGCATGGGACATTGTATTATTCATTCTGTGAATTGTTTCTGCTAGTACCAATGTAGGAGATTTCCATGCCTTGGCCACTGTTTGTTTTGCAGCCGTTATTAGTTGGATCATAAGTTTGAATTGAGAGAGTGTTAACCATTCCGGTTTTAGATTAAGTAAAGTTAAATATGGATCTGGTTGTATTATTTTTTTAAATATTTTAGATGCAATCACGAAGACTTCCTTCCAGAAGGTTTGGATTACTGGGCACGTCCACCATATGTGTAAATATGTGCCTATTTCTGGGCATCCTCGAAAACAAAGAGTTGAGGTATTAGGTGAATATTTTGCCACTCTAGCGGGTACAAGGTACCAACGAGTTAGGACTTTATAATTTGTCTCCAGTGCTAAGATGTTGGGTGAAGATGACTTAGATGTGAGCCATATGTTAGACCAGTCCGTGTCTTCTAAAGTTCGTCCCAGGTCCTCCTCCCACCTCTGAACGTAAGAGGGTCTATTAAGATTTGCTACTCCATATAATTGATTATAAAGTGATGAAATTGTACCTTTAGCAAATGGATCTTTTGTACAGATTGATTCAAAAATGGATAATTGGGATAATGGTGTATCCCCCTTTAGGAATGGTGTATAGAAATTTTTGATTTGGAGATATCTAAATATCTCAGAGTTTGGTAGATCATATTTTTCTCTAAGGCTAAATGGATTTTCAATTCCATAAAAAAAAGTATTGCTTATGTTTTGTGCTCAAACATTAAGCAGACTTAAATTCTTTTAATGAAACATTGCTAGCAGGTAGTCTTTTATTGCAGAGCACACCCTGTCTGTCTTTTTTGCAAAAGCACCTTTTTTACCTGCCAGCTATTTTTTTTTTTTTTTGGATGTATACTAAACTGTGCATGCTATATAATCTTAGCATGCCTGGGTGCGGAGTGAATTAAATCTTGTGCATGCGTGTCAAAGGTATGGCATCCCAGGACAGCCAATTAAAAGGACCAAAGACACAGAACCCAGAAGAAAACTGGACAGAGATGTCAGCGAAGTGAAAGATTGCAGCCCTTGCGGTCTTAGGAAGAGAGTGCTTTGGCATAACCTCTGAGGCCTTAGCTAACAGGCTTTAGCTCCACTTCAAGCTGCAATAGCCTTAACAGCAGATCCCTATTGGATTTTGTTTATTTATTATTTATTTATTACAAGTACTTATATAGCGCTGTCAATTTACACAGCACTTTACCTATATATTTTACATTCACATCAGTCCCTGCCCTCAAGGAGCTTACAGTCTAAGGTCCCTAACTCCCATTTATACACAGTACATATACTAGGGCCAATTTAGACAGGAGCAAATTAACCTACCAGCATGTCTTTGGAGTGTGGGAGGAACCAGGAGCACTTGGAGGAAACCCACGTAGACACAGGGAGAACATGCAAATTCCAAGTAGGTAGTGTCACGGTTGGAATTTTAACCTATTACTGCTAGGCATAAGTGCTAACCACTTAGCCACTGTGCTGCCCCCGGGCCTTTTTTAGGGAGCCCACTGCTACTTTACAAGCTGGAAGTGAACTGGTTAGTAGTCTTTTGGTTGAATTCAGCCAATCAGGTCCTTGACAAAATGTTATTGCTAATGTCTCAGCAACTCCCGGCTTAGAGTAGCATGGCCGACTTGTTGTGACTTTCACAAATCAGTTGATTCACTTCTAACTGCTACATTTCCTTCTTAAAATAAAACAAACAATGCTGTAGCACATATGGTACTATGTGTGTTTTACCACATGGTAATGAATATGATTTTTTTCTTGAAACGCATTTTCAAGCAATGACACAGATGCACTTTATTGCAGGAAAATAGACAAGTGTCCTCCTTCCTAAATCATACTTTCCCTATGTAGAAGAATAATATCTTATTTATGAAATGCCAGGGTTTTAACTCCCTGTACAAATTGTTAGGAATAAGGATTATTCATACCTCACACATTTCTGTTTCCATAGCAATATTTATTTTCATGAGTTAGGTCTAAAGTTTGCCCCAAAATACCTAGAGAGCAATAGATAGAGTGGCAAAGGCACACATTAACTTTCTTGACCTTGAGAAAGCGTTTGACTTTACATATAGATATGCTCTTTGGTACAATGTAGATATATTCTTTGGTATAATGTTTTTAACAACATATGGACCAGAATATTAGAAATGTCAAACAGTAATAGGCTACAGAGATTTGCAGATTACTGTATAAAAGTATGATTGTGTGATGTTCACAGACCTTTTTAAACTTGTCATTAATTTGTTTATGCAGAAGACTACTAATTACCCAAAGGTATCAATGTGCTCTTTAAACAATATGAATAGATATAAACTTTGCAGATGCTGTATGTATACTGCTCCATATTTGCTGCCATATGCAAGAGAAAACAGACTGTACAGTACACTTTAGCCAGATGTGTAAGATTCATGGTCATCCAAGGGAAAACAGAGATTATAACTTAAAGTGTTTGTTAACCAAAAAGAAAAAAAATGCAGATCCTGGTCCCTTAATCACTTCAGACCCCCGGAGGATTTGGCTGCTAAATGACCAGGCCATTTTTTGCGATTCGACACTGTCGCTTTAACTGACAATTGCATGGTTGTGCGACGTTCTCCCCAAACAAAATTGACATCCTTTTTTTTCCCACAAATAGAGATTTCTTTTGGTGGTATTTGATCAACTCTGCGATTTTTATTTTTTGCGCTATAAACAAAAAAAGAGTGACAATTTTGAAAAAAAAAGTAAATGTAACAAAGGGGAGGGAGATAGGAGGGGGGGAAAGAAAAAAAAAAAAAAAAAACACAAAACACATGGAGACCCGGTTGGGGTAAATATCACCAAGGAGGGTGAGTACCACCCAGGGAGATTAGAAGTCTAAGTTTCAAACTCTTCCTCTAATCTCCTCGGGTGGTACTCACCCTCCTTGGTGATATTTACCCCAACCGGGTCTCCATGTGTTTTGAGTTTTTTTTTTGTTTTTTCTTTTTTTTTCTTTCCCCCCCTCTTATCTCCCTCCCCTTTGTTACATTTACTTTTTTTTCAAAATTGTCGCCCTTCCCCCCCTCCTATCTCCCTCCCCTTTGTTACATTTACTTTTCTATTTTTTTTTTACTTTATTATCAATTCTACTTTTAAATGTATGTATAAGGAATTATATATTGTTTTTTCCCCATTCTGTATCAATATGCTGTTTGTATAATGATCCTCTTTTTTGATGGTTTTACTTCACTCTATTGTGCATTCACTGATGGCCAGGTTTGTACTCTTCTCCGTGAACAATTTTGGGGGGGTCATTTGGTGGCTTGGCCCCCCCTTCTCCCCCTCTGGGCTCCTCCTCACCCCACATCTCCCCCGCTTGGCATGCTTATTGGTGTGATCTTTCCCTCTTTGTGTTTCCAGACTTGGGGGTTTCGGACTTGGTGGCCATACGGACACCCAGGGCGTGTTTTTTGATATTTCAAAAACACGGCATCTGCACACCGACTAGCGCCTCAGGTCCCTCACAGTGACAGAGCACTGTCACGATGTCCATCTTAAGTTTCCATCTGCTGCCCTCCCGGGGAGCGTGTGTGATGGAGGTGTGTCGGTGTTTGCGTCCATGCATTGGTTCAGCAGGACGCACCCGGCTCCTCCCCCCTCGCACAGCTCCCTGGGTAATGTAGTCGGGAGGTTCCTTTTGGCGCTTCGCGCATGCGTGCTGGCGTGGTTCATGTCCGCATTGAGCCGATTACGTCAGACGCCGGCTCGGTGGAGAGTAGATAAGACTGGCTTGTCTGGCTGTCCACTTCAGCCAGAGCCGGAGGACCGGGTTCCACCGAGCTGGAGTCCATATTACCACACATTATCAGGTATGCTGTATACTATATTTAAAACTCTCAATATATTCACCAACTTTTTGCACTGGCCAATCACATTCTCTCTATTTTTCAGAGTATGTAGCACTCTAAACACTTGTACTTGCACTCCTTGATTTTCTTTGAGACACAGTCTTTTGCATTAATTGCAATCACTGGTCCATCTATTTAATCACCTCTTGGTTTACTGCACCATTACTCCATTTGCTATTTTTTTCATTGAGGTCACTACCTATCTTTATATTAATCGAGTCATATCCTTTCTTTATTTATAGCATCATCCTTGGCACTCAATCCCATGCTGTGTCTGCAGATGTTCCAGAATTAGTCCTATCCTTACTAATTCCTACTCAATCAATTATAACCATACTAAGTAAGTAAACGTTATGAGACACATCAGTCCCCCCATAGTTTGTCAATTATAATCTAGTAAGAATTTCTCTTTTATATCAGCCACCATTTACCTCTTCTATATCATTCCCTAACATTCCATGTTTCACATTACAGCCCGATCTTTCTACCCTCTATGGCCACTACCTAGACGTCTCCGTCCTGTGCTGGGAAACCTCTGGGGGTGAGCTTTCGCATCCGGCTAGCGTGTTTATTGGTGGTGCTATTTGTGGGGTGAGTGGTTGTGTTCATATGATCTGCAGTGGAAACCTGGCCACCATATTATATTAATGAACATATCTTTATGCTACAAACAAATACTGAATGAGCATTTGATCTAAACTGTCTTTTCTCTTTTTCTACATTGTTTAGTTTGTCATACCAATTTGTCTCTGAATTGCACGTCCCCTGAAGAAGCAATCAGCGAAACATGTTAGGCTAATGTGCAATTTTTCTCAAATATGGTTTGAACCTACGTATCTCATAACCACCTTGTTTTTATGACCTTTGTAAGAAGAGATTAAACAGAGAAAGGATGACCAACTAGTTTAGGAGAAAGAGCCGTGCCACGTCCAATAATGTATAAACACAAAACAAAGGGTTCCCCTAGGTGGACTTTTCCGGCACTTGCATGGGCAAAGAAAGTTTATAAAAATAGAGAGCGTGTGTATATAGTAAAAAACATATGATTTAATTCGTGTTGAAAAATACAATTGTTAAAAACAAGCAATAGATATCTAAGGTAACATAGTCAAACTACATAGTAACCATGATGAACAACACATAGTGAGTCGTGATGAAATGCCGTCGGGCTTGAGAAGAGCTTTTCATCACGACTCACTATGTGTTGTTCATCATGGTTACTATGTAGTTTGACTATGTTACCTTAGATATCTATTGCTTGTTTTTAACAATTGTATTTTTCAACACGAATTAAATCATATGTTTTTTACTATATACACACGCTCTCTATTTTTATAAACTTTCTTTACCCATGCAAGTGCCGGAAAAGTCCACCTAGGGGAACCCTTTGTTTTGTGTTTGTAAGAAGAGATGTACCATGTGTAACTAATTTGCTTTAAACATTTTTTGTACCAATAAAATTTATACTTTTAATATAAAAGCATTTTCCAAGCTTTGTTGGCACCGTTAAACTCCCTGTTATCCTGTTCTTTCTTGTCCCTAAGCATTGCAAATACCGATTTTGAGCTGTCTTCAGGTCGGTCACATGACTCATGGCCGCTTTACAGCTATGAGACAGAGCTTCTGTGGGAGGAGACAAGCGGCCACGTGATCTCCCCGGCTGACGACAGAGGGAGATCGTGGCCCCTCCCGCAGAAGCCA
This sequence comes from Aquarana catesbeiana, assembly GCF_042186555.1. Taxonomy (NCBI): domain Eukaryota; kingdom Metazoa; phylum Chordata; class Amphibia; order Anura; family Ranidae; genus Aquarana; species Aquarana catesbeiana. The sequence continues at coordinate 648,661,988 of NC_133324.1, forward strand.
TCCATCGGAGCTGTAACGCGGCCGCGAGTCATGTGACCAGCTGAAGACAGCTCAAAATCGGTATTTACAAGCCTCGTGTTTTAAAACAACTTACATAGTGTGCTATGCCAGCCTCTAATAGAGGGGCTGGCAGTAACTTATAAAAATGGGTTAACAAATACTTTAAATCCTGATACACAAGAACCAGTGAAGAATAATAGTCAAGATCTGCCTCCTGAACTTACTTTGATCTACCATGGTAGAACTGTGCAAAACCATATTAAAAGTAAGCTTAGTACAGCAAAAATGTAATAGACACTTTGAACAATATTAAAGGGCAAAACAAAAAAAAATTCACACCAAACTACATCTATGGCAGAGCGGTATTGTAAACACTGCTATATAGCTCAGAAAGCAAGGCCATGGCAGAAATTGATTCAGTTGACTTTAAATGGTTGTATACTTTGGAGGTGGAATTTAAAAGCTTAAAGAGGAAGTAAAGTCTTCCTTTTTAATTGTACCTACAGGTAAGCCTATAATAAGGCTTACCTGTAGGTACTGTAAATATCTCCTAAACTTGCAAAGTTTAGGAGATACTTACTATATACGCTGCCGCCGACGTCATCAGCGCATGCACTCTGAAGAAACGGCTGCCGGTGCCGTTTCTTCAGGACCCTGTGCCATGACCGTGATGGAAGAAACTCCGGGAAAAATGTCAGCGGTCTCAGCAGTGTGCGGGTGCTCCTGAGAGAGCTTCACTCTAAGGCAGTGTTTCTCAACTGGGGTTCCAGGAGAGGTCCCCAGGGGATCTGCCATGATCTGCCGTTCATCACAAGCAGATGAACAGTGGATCACATCCCCACAGAGCTGACAGGCTGCATTGAAAGGATAACTGATATCACTGTCCCTCCCCTCCATCCCAGGTGCCTGCATGTGAATGTGTGACGTCACTCAGGAGGGACGAGAGAGGAGAGTGGGTGGGAATTGGGCATTCCAGCAGCATTCTGAACATTCCGTACATTCCAGCGGCATTCCAGGCATTGCAGTGACATTCCAGGCATTCCAGCAGCTTCCCTGAGATACTTTGCATGGGGAAAATTACTAAAGATGCGAGTATTGTGCCCACCAGTTCCCTCCTGGCCCCCCTATACTGTTTCCTCCCGGCCCCCTGAACTATACTGTTCCCTCCTGGCCCCCCTGAACTATACTGTTCCCTCCTGGCCCCCATATACTGTTCCCTCCTTGTCCCATATAGTATTCCCTCCTGGCCCCCATATACTGTTCCCCCCTGCCCCCCCCATACTGTTCCCTCCTGGCCCCTGAACTATGCTGTTCTCTCCTGGCCCCCCATACGGTTTCCTCCTGCCCCCCTGAACTATACTGTTCCCTCCTGGCCCCCTATACTGTTTCCTCCTGACCCCCCTGAACTATACCCTGAACTATACTGTTCCCTCCTGGCCCACCTATACTGTTCCCTCCTACCCCCTATACTATTCCCTGCTGGCCCCCCTGAACTATAGTGTTACCTCCTGGTCCCCCTATACTGTTCCCTCCTGGCCCCCTGTACTATGCTGTTCTCTCCGGGCCCCCATACGGTTTCCTTCTGCCCCCTGAACTATACTGTTCCCTCCTGGCCCCCCTGAACTATACTGTTCCCTCCTGCCCCCCTATACTGTTTCCTCCTGGCCCCCCTGAACTATACTGTTCCCTCCTGGCCACCTTATACTATTTCCTCCTGCCCCCCCTAAACTATACTGTTCCCTCCTGGCCCCCCTATACTGTTCCCTCCTGGCCCCCCTATACTATTATACCCCACACAACTGGATCCTGGGATAGGTGTGTGTCTGTCTATTAAAAGTCAGCAGCTACAGTTTTTGTAGCTGTTGACTTTTAATAAATGCCAATTTGACTGGAGCTCCTCTAAGTGTAGCACAGCCCCCAGACCAGGCTGGCTGTTTGATCCCAGGTTTCATTTCCTGTAAGGCACATGGCAGCCAAGCACACAGTAGTTCACAGTCACTCAAGTCAGAAAATAAGCCGTGTGTGTCTTTTTGCAGTTTATTTGATGGCTTAATTTGGGTGGGGTGTGGGTGAGCCTTGGGATACACCAAAACTAGCAAAAAAAAGAAACTTGTAACTAATATGCTTTTTCAGGGTACAACCACTCTCTTGAGTTCAGAATTTAAGAGAACTACAACGCAGAGGACACTTTGGCAGAGATATACCCTTAGTCAAAAGCTGTAATGAGCTTGCCCAAAGGTCGCAAGGAAAGTCTCTAGGATCCTTGAGGCTAGTACTCACTGTGTCCTGGGTACTGTAATGTTTCCTGTAATACCAGCCAGCCTCTGTACTGGAAGCTTACAGCCTGGATCCTCTGCAACACTTCCTGTACTGCTTCGGGGTGCTCTGGATGAGAGACCCGAGCTCTAGCTGGAGTTGGGACCCCAAAAAAAGAATTTCTTCTGACCTGTAACTGACAGCCTAGAAGGCCTTAGCCAGGAACAAGAGACTGCTGTTCTAGGTCCCAGACTATTTATACACCTATCAGTCCCCTGGTGGTCACTCTCCTAACCAGAGATTGGCCTAGGCTATATAAATATTCAGGTCAAGGTTTGCCTCTCCCATCCACTATATTCCACTACTCAGTGGAATACAGGAGGAAGTAGTGGAAGCTGCACCAGCAGGATCCAGAGCAGCCAAAAGCAATTGGATACTACTCCCTGCTACAGGCAAGCCAAAAGCTAAATTTACCTCAACTGTAGCAATCTAACTAGGAGGGTACTACATAATAAAAAACTGAATTCCATTTTAAAGTTGTAAAAGTAAAAGTTTTACCTAGGAGCTGTAGATCCTAAGACAGAAAATCCTCTTCAAAGACCTTTTCTGATTGACCTTTACTTCGTTAATGAGGCCTTACTTTTCCTAGCTAATAATGGTAATAGTGGGTTCTTGAGTTTTTCACTCTTAGGCATAGAAACACAGAAGAATGTTAGCAAAAAAAAAAAACAGGTGGTCTAGCGAGTTTGCCCTTTTTTATGTTTTGCACTCAACGCTTTGTCTGAATATAGATTTAGGTTTATCCCAAACATGTTTAAATTTGCTTAGGGCCTTTTCACATCTGATTCATTTTTGCTGCGTTTTCACCTTGCTAAAGATATACAAATGTGTCCCTTTAAATCCTATGGGACTTTTTACACCACTGTGCTGTGGGTGCAATTCATTTAGAAAAATCTGTCATGCTGCATCTTTGGTGGGCTTTTCAAAATCACACCAAACATGCAGTTTCCCACTGAAATAAATAGCAAAACACCTCAAAAACACATAAAAAACTGTTTAGGTGTCTGGTTCCCTTAAAGTAATGCAATTAGATGCTACATGTAGCAATCTTCAGTCAATTTTAACCACATGTGAGACACCAGAAATCGCCAATAGGATCTACCACTTGCTAGTTTGATCGACCACCAGAATTTGATCGATTGTAATTTTAAAAATGACCAATAAATTGATGGTTTTAATACTTCTTTTTTATATAGCAATGGATTTGAAACAGTGAAAATAAAGTTGAAATTTCATTAGGATTGTGTAGATTTTTCTGAATGCACTTAGCAACTAGCGGAAATCCTTAAGTCCCAGAGGAATTTATGAGACAAAGGGGGTTATTTACGAAAGTCAAGTCTACTTTGCACTACAGGTGCACTTGAAAGTGCAGTTGCTGTAGATCCGAGAGGGACATGCAAGGAAAATAAAAAACAGCATTTTAGCTTGCACATGATTGGATGATAAAATCAGCAGAGCTTCCCCTCATTTCAGATCTTCCCCTCAGATCTAAAGCGACTGCACTTCCAAGTGCACTTGTAGTGCAAAGTGCATTTGCCTTTCGTAAATAACCCCCACAATCTCTTCCTAAAGTGTTTTTTCTCACAAACCAACTAACCTAACATTTAGGTTCAGAAAGGAAGTAACGGCATACAGGGAAAACCCACTCAGAATTAGGGAAAAAAAAACAAATATGTTGTAGACAGAATCTCTGATGGGGAATAAACTCAGAACCCCCGATGTTGCAAGATCATAATGCTAACTACTCGATCACTGTACTGTCACTCCCAAAAACAGAAGACATTTCTTGCATTACATGTAAATCAGTTTTCAATTCACCTTTATAGTTCAATCTGCCTAATTATTAAAGCAATACTAAAAAAAAAGAAAAAAACATTCTTGCATAAATTAGCACACCTTTTAGATCTTACATTCATTTTGCCTTTTGTTATGGTTGCTATTTGTAAAGTACAAGTTCCTTTCAAAACACAAGAAAACATTAACTTAGAACAATTTTATCTTTGTGTAATAGAGCAATTTACAACTCTGACCTTAGACTCATGTTTTTTCAAATCCCCCATGTCATGACTTGACATAATTTTTAATTTGCCTTTTCTAATGAAGGTCATAATCCCTTCACTGGAAATAAAGGTCTCAAATTGAAGAAATGCTGCTAGTCAAATATATGCATTGAGGAAATGTTTTAATCATATAAGACTATGCTCAGTTTCACAGCCCGGAAATTAGCTTTCATTTTATTTTATTTTTCACTCCATTGTTTTTTATTTCTTCAGTTTGCTATTCCTAGTTTGATTACAACATTTACTCATACATACTTTAAAGACTTTGAGTGAAACAGCCTAACATTACAACTCATTTAAATAAATCTGCACCTCGTAAAATGAGTCAAGTGGTGCCGCACAGTAAGCTTTAAATGGAATTGGAATGTAACAACATGAAACTCTTTTGTTATGGCTGAATTCATATTATTATGGTACTAAATAATTTTGGCATGTATTTTAAAGAACTGCATACCTACAGTAAGCACTCACCCAACACACATTTGCATTAAATATAGTGAAAGTGTCTCTTGAGAGGATTCTGTTAGGAGTGATATATGGTCATTGCCAAACTATGTTGCTTTTGATTCCATGACTTCTTTACATTTTTTTACATTTCTTTACATTTTTTCTTTTTTTAATTTTGAATTTAACAAACTACTTCCAAAGTAATAAAAAGTTCTGATCTGAGATATAAAGAATACACGCAGCTATGACGTTAGTGCTTTAGTGAGAGCGACAATGTCACTTTTTCCATTAGAGGCAAAATGATAGCATGTGCTGATACCCAACTTCTCACTCACCCAGGAAAAGTAAACTCCCCCATCCACAAACCTTTGCCATCACCCTGTATGGCTAAGCATTGGTGTCATGTGGTGTTGAAGCTTACCAGGGTGTGACTGTGTCACTGCCCCTCTCCATATGACATTATTAAAGACTGTTGATTGGCTGATTAGGCCAGTGCATTCATTGTAGGTCACATGCTCCTCCATACTTGGGAGGTACTCACTTATTGAGAAATGGGGGTTGATTTATTAAGGGCAAATAGACCGTTCACTTTGCAAGGATAGTTGCACTTGGGAAGAGATTTTTCCCCAGAGCTTAGTGAATGAAGTAAAGCTCTGTTTACTTCCATCACCCAGTCATGTTCAAGCAAAATGCCTTTTTTTTTAATTTTACTTGCACCTTAGTGGGTATTCTTTGGAAAATTAAATTATACTGCATATTACATTTACTAAGCTTTGGGAAAAATTCCCTTGTGAAGTGCAACTTTCCTTGCAAAGTGAATAGCCTATTTGCCTTTAATAAATCAACCCCATAGAGTGAGGGTTCTGACTGAGTGAAGAGGTGGCTGGGGAACACAGACTGGTGAATATAGCTTCCTTGGAGGTGGACGAACAGTAGGCGCTGTGACTTTTCCAATTCAGGTGTCTCTTAAAGCCAATTATTACCTATCAAGGTAAGGATTTCTTATCAGGCTAGTCCAATCCAAATAGATTTTTTAGGTTTATGCAATTGGGTGAGCTGAGTCACAAAATGGCTATTATTTCTCGCAAACACAAGCAACAAAATCTCCACGCCATAGTTCTATATTCCTTGGAGTTCAATTTCCATGGCTAAAACAAAGAATGTTCCAATTCCTCTTTTTGCATTCTTCATAAAATATAAGGCATTGCAAAACTGACAGCGAGAGTGGAAGCCTAAGCTATATGCCACAGCGAGTGTTCAAACTGGGAAAGCACAGAAATTTCCCCAATAGAGTTCCTGGGTGATATAACAGAAACCACTCAGTGATTTAAACTTTCCACTTCCACCAAAAACTGAAATACCCGATTGCACTGATATTTTAAAAATGTATTCACAGTTCAGAGCACTTCATTTTAATAAGACATCCCTACTACACATGCGTGAAGTGCGCTGCGCTTTTTAATTGGCCTGGCGGCAGGGGAAAGAGGAAGCAGGTGCCAAACTTCCGGGAGATCAGGCCGCAGGCCATCTCCTAGAAGTGGGGAAGGGGACATGTCAAAAACAGATCCCCGTTCCCCCCTCCCCCCTGAAAGATGTCAAATGTGACACCGGAGGGAGGAGGAAGCGTATAAGCGGAAGCTTGAAATCAACACATAAGTTGCTGAGACGGTATAAAAATTACATACCCAAATCACCATGAGAATTGGCTCTGTAATAAACAAAAGGCAATTTTCACACATTTCATTTACCTACTGTACATACACAAAAAAAGTGTAAACCACCAACAATGTTCTCGATCTTCTTAAAGTAGGTCTCATCTGCTTTTAATCAGGCTTAAGGTAATAAAGCTAAATGTTATTTTGCAAATTTTTAGACTCTCAAATAATGAATCAGTTTTCACCCAAAATATTTATTTCAAAGGCTAAGCAAGGTCCCCTCAGATCTGTCCATCTGTGGTCAGTCTAAGGAGGGCATGTAGCCGTAATTTATTTAAAAGGGACTTTATACAATTCTTCAATTTTATTTAACACAATAGAGAAAAGCCTTTATGGTATGTTTAGGCTGGGTTAACATTTGTCTGCTTATATATGCATTTTTTGGGCACTTTTTATGCATTTTTTATGCTTTTCTCATGCATTTTTCATGCACTATTCAAGCACTCCCATTGAAATCTATGGGGACAAAACACACATAGCTTGCACCTAAAAAAGCTCCTTCGACTTTTTGCAAATTGCACAGAAGCATGTTACATAGGTGTGAGCCGGCCTCGTAAATAATAATGGGACTTCTCTTGTGCATTCTTGTGTGAAAGTGAAGCAAATCACACAGTTGTGAATGAGAACTTAGTGAACAGGCATTGATTTGTCAAGTTTTTTTGTAAAACACAGATTGTATATTCAAAGTGGAAAAAGCAAAAAAGAGGTTTAAAACTGTATAAACCTTTTAAAAAATGTACAATTAGAACATAGCTGATCAAAAACAACTAAAGTTTCCCTATTAGAGGGTCAAAAGTATCAGTTGTTGTTTGCAACTAATGTTGTGGTCATTCGCCTTTTATCTTGTGTATGCAAGACTTCATATACACAAAACACAGAGAGATCTATATCCAGCAGCCCCAGACTGCATTTAAAGGGTGTTATAATGGCCTTAAAGAAAAACTTTCAATGCTTGTTAAAGGGACACTGTCATGAAAATGTCATGGAGGCTGCCTTTGATGAACTACTCTGCTTTGAAAATGTTAGTTCCCTCAGCCCAAGTCTAAACTTTTTGATTTTTTTATCATGCCCTTTTTATATTACCAATGGAACCAGGCTGTACTTGCTGTATATTCAATCTTATAATGGAGCAGCTCAGAGAACATATTAGATCCCACAATTTAGTTTCCAGATTTCAATGTGGTGAAGAGGTCCAAAAAATTAATTTATTTGCGATCAATGTCATTCTTATGTTGACTGATAAAATGGTTTCCCGGGCTTCGCTACAAAATATCTTGAAGGAATTTTGCGCTGTCTCATATTATAAAGTCAAATACATCAACTCATATACTGTATATTTGACTTAGGCTTGGATAGTACGAACAAAATTCTATTATAATCTTCTTAGCCTTGAGCTTGGGCATAAACAAGTATCTCTTATTTAGGGATTCAGCTGACTAAGAATGTAATAAATCTTTACAAAGAAAATATAAAATGCAAGCTGATATGCACAAATTTGCTAAACACAACCTGTCCTGGTCCAGCAGACTAGCCGCTTTTAAAATGTTTCTCCTTCTCCAATTGCGCTATTTATTCAGGACTCTTCCCCTCCTCATACCTAATAAACACATCAAGGCCTTCCAGGCATCCTTGGCCCTTTTGTATGGCAGGGCAAAAGACCCAGAAGTGTGCATTATACATTAATCAAACAGATTAGCAATATCGGGGATTACTATAATGCTTCTATCCAAGCACAATTGAAATCATGGTTTTCCTCATCCCTAAATACAGCTTAGGGGAAGTTAGAGAACACCTGAAGCCAACTTATTTTTATGGCTTAGGAGTTCCACCACCCACAATTGCAGCTGTCTGTTATACTTATCACCTACTATCTCAGCCTACATTAAAGTGTGAAGGAAATTTTATTTAAACTGACCTCCTGAAGCGGTTGAAACTCTCCTCCAAATACCGATATCAGTCTTGAGAAATCTAATACCTGACTTGAATTTACACCAATGGTTACTGGGAGAAATCAAATACATTGGGGACCTTTACTCTAGTGCAGGGATATGCAATTAGTGGACCTCCAGCTGTTTCTGAACTACAAGACCCATGAGGCATAGCAAGACTCTGACAGCCACAAGCATGACACCCTGAGGCAGAGGCATGATGGGACTTGTAGTTTTGCAACAGCTGGAGGTCTGCTAATTGCATATCCCTGCTCTAGTGGGAAACTAAAATCCTTTGCTGGCTTTCGATTAGAATACCATCTTCCGCCCTCCAAATATTACAGATATATCCAAGTGGGCCACTATTTAGCTCAAAGCCCACATCTACCAGGCCCAATGCCTATTAAAGTCAGCTGATACCTTCATTCAGAGACAACTAATTTGAAAGGCATCGCCATATTTTACAATCTTATGCAAAGTAAATACATATTTACCGAATCCACTCTCTTTATAAAATGGGAAAATGATCTGGAATCCCCTTTTCAGAAACGCAGTGGACCGCAGCTTTTAGGTGTTTAAGGTCAAGTGCTCTTCTTCACTATGGGAACATACTCAAAAAAGTACTATACGATTGTACCTAAAGCAGATCTCTACCCAAAAGGGGAAGCTCCGCTGGTTCGTACCCTCCCCTTACACTGCCACATTTGGCACTGGTTTCGACTGGTTTGACCACTCCCACTTACTGGTACACTCCCACTACCCCACATGGCATATACCGCTCCTCCAGCACTCCTGCCCATTGAAATGAATGGGCAGCGCGACTATACCACCGGCAAAGCGCTGCTGCAGTGTGGTTTTAACCCTTTTTTGGCCGTTAAAAGTGCCCCGCTAGTGGCCGAATACCTCCGCAAATACGACGGTAAAGCACTGCTACTGCTGCCCCCGCCGACCCCGCCCCAGTGTGAAAGGGGTCTTAGGGTTTTTTTCCAGCTCACAAATGCTATAGTAGGAAGCTTGGTATCTGCTCTTTGGCAGGGTATATATTTTTTTAAAGTTCAAATGGCTACAGTTTAGACTTGGAGAGGAAGAAGCAGCACAAGGAGCCAGTGAGTTGCCTTCTATACTTTCCTATGGGACTATAAGGTCACATGTTATGGTGATGGGCTAACAGGAACATGTGGGAGGCAGTGATTCACACACCTCCTACACAGTGACCAGAAGTGATAGAAGGGGCTGTACAGGCCATTCAGTACCAGACATTATACAGCGGTACATAACAATGCTCCCTCTGGAACCATTTTCTTGTGTATAGATACATTTACTCCACATTGGCGGGGGAGAGCTATTGGAAGGGAAATTTCCAAACTAGTGACCAAATGGATTCATAAAACTAAGTCTTATACCCTGTATGGCCTTAATGTCGAGTGGGATGTGAATGCCTTTATTGAGAATGCTTAATTCATCCACAGCTTTCTCTCTTTAATCTTTTAAAGAAATTTTTATTAGATTTTAGCCAGTGGAGGTCACATTTTAGACTCATGCATCAATAGGGCCACTTTGGATAATGTGGGTCAGTAAAGTTATAATGTTGAGTAGGTTTTTAATTTTAATGTTAGTAATTTTTCATGACTAGGATTTTTAATACTTATTTTTGTAATTGTTTGCCTATATGTATTCATGATCAAGTGGACGTCTCCCTTCATCTTTGAATTGCTTTGCCTCTGAACAATTGGCATTAAATGGTTATTTTTATTGCTCTTTTAATCCACTAGATGGCGCTGGACTGATTCCTGTGACCTCTGGTATGATCAGACAATGGCCTTTTCTAATAGAAGTTTGGTTTTTGAAAGTGAGGCTTGGTGTATACTTTCAAACTGGGGCTTAGTTGTTAATGATATATTTTCTAATGTAAAATGAGGCTTGGTGGTCAATGATCCATAGGTATGATGCAGTCCAAATCGAGGTGTGGTTGCAGTCATTCGGGTATATATAGCGGGTATATATATATATATATATATATATATATATATATATAGTGATGACACAGCATGGCACCCATGCCCCTGAAGACATTACATATGATGAAACACACAGAGCGGAGTTAAGTACAGACATCATCATGTTCCCCGAAACGCAGGCGGATAGCTGTGTTTTCTGGCCGAGAATGTTTTGTATTACGCAAATCCTAAAGTATTGATGTAAGTGCATTTTTAACATTAATACATTGTTTAAAGAAGATTTTACGCTATGTTTAGTGTTTGCTCCCTTATCTCCTTATGAGTGTTATTGGATGGTGACAAGTGGAGGATCTTTTAAGGATTCATGTGACCTTGGGAGAGTGCCAGCAGACGTGTGACGATCTTGACACAGTTTTTTACCCATGGGCTCTTTTGATGTACGGAGTCCTAAAACGCATTGGCGGTGGACATATATTTTGGCGTTATGACTTCAATATAAATATCAAATAGAGGACTTTTTCTAATCACGTGGACTTTCACTAAATTTCTAATTATTTTCATGTATAATATATAAATAGGATTATTACTGTACACATATTTGGACATGCCTTTAGAATTTCTTAGTACAGCTCAAGGTATTAAAATTGAACAACTACTGTGACAAATATCTCATAGTATAGCTGCTGCTTCCTATCTATATTTTGATTTATAAAAAAATGTAATTTTAATTACTGCTATTGACAGCCATAACTACAAGTAAGCATATTCTGTCACAAAGTGGTGCTGCATATATATATACATAAATTGGAGTTCCACCCAATTTAAAGTCAGCAGCTACAAAAAGTGTAGCTGCTGACTTTTAATAATCAGACACTCACCTGTCCCATGGTCTAGCGATGCAGGTACAGTAAGTCTCGATCCTCTCCCCCCGCTCCGAGGCATCGGCATTCTAACTGTGGGCGCCTGGCTGTGGCTTCACAGCCAGGCGTGCACTGCGCATGAATGAGCCGGGTGCTGTGAATGACAGGGCAATCTTCTGGGACCTGTGACGTGTCCCAGAAGATTGCAGGGAAGGAGGTTGAGAGGTGATCTTCCTTATGGCGCTGCGGAACCAGGGGAGGAAGTGGGAGCTGGGTGCCTGTAAAAACAGGGTACCCGCTCCTCCTCCAAAAAAAATTACATGCCAAATGTGGCATATTAGGAGGTCACCTGCACTTAAAGCGGATGTTACATTTTTGCGTGGAACTCCGCTTTAAGCACCACCTAGGATGGGACTAAGTGCTACCAGTGCTAGTCATACTACATTAGGGAAACACTAAGTTAGGGGGGCACTGATGATTTCTGGTTCCATTCTCTCATGTTCATTTTCCATATATTCAGAAGAAACTGCTAGTAGGCAGAGACACTTTCTGGAGTGCAATACTTGAAGAATTCTACTGGGAATCAACTAGATGATCTGTCATATCACAATGTAAACTGGATTTAAGGAGAGGGGACATCTTCACAGACACTAAAAAAGAGCCTGTGGGAAATTCCTTTGCAATCAATATTTGTGTGAAATCAGAAGGCAATTAAAAACCTTCACCAATATATGTATGCTACATAAAAAAATCTGTTGAATCAGGGGGCAATGTTGGAGAGAATGCAAACAAGTCTGATTCATAAAAGGGCAGAGTTGGTCTCAGTTGTCATTCTTTGTGAGAGAACTATTCATCCTGATTAATATTCACATCTACTAGCGGCTAACACTCAAAAATATTTTGCATTATGAATAAATTAAAAGTATATCTTTAGAATTTAATACCAGAGCTGCTAGCATCACTACTCTACACATGGCCTGCATTATCTAGGAATAATCTGTAATGTAAAGCTGTCATATTTGGTTATTCTCAGATAACATCCGGGGACGTTACTTCCTTGTGTCACGTTTCTCTCATTGCTATTAATGATTTTTAACATTGACCTTTGGATGGGAAAAAAGAATTTGCAAATATCACTCATAACATGACCAGTATACGTAGATAAATAAAGTGCAGTGTTGCTACCTCAACAAAGAACAAAATATTTCAGTGTGGTTGCTATTTAGTGCAATCCTCCACTGTGATAATTCAAACCTCAAACTATTAAATTCAAAATATACGTGCACACACAGGGGGTGATTTACTAAAATTGGTGCACACAGAATCTGGTTCAGCTGTGCATAGTAACCAATCAGCTTCTAGGTTTTATACTCAAAGCTGAAGTTAGAAGCTAGTTGGTTGCTATGCACAGTTGCACCAGATTCTGTGTGCACCAGTCTTACTAAATCTCCCCCATAGTGTAAATACGAATAGAGTGGTACAATTCCAAATTGTGTGTTATATATAAAAACAACCATTAAAGCAGAACTCTGGGCAAAAACTTTTTTCTATTTTCTCGTTGCTCATCTCCTACCTTCACCAAATATGTCAGCCATTTTCTTCTTAGTCTGTAGTTCTTCTGTAATAGCCGGCTGAACTTGCTGAAAAACCATTAGTGCCTGGTGATTTCCTGTTTGTAAGACCGCTGGCTACTATCCCTCCAGTAACCTCAGCCATCGGTCTGGCACGTCCTCTTGTAGTCCTTTAAAAGCGAGCAGGGAGTTCTATTTCCACCTGGTCTGTGCCGCCCATAGAGGTGGTGTCCTCGTCTGCTCCCTCCTCCTCCTCCCTGCCAGCACCACCCCCATCCTCCCCACCGCCATCGCCGCCCCCCCCCCATCCCGCCATCTGTCTCCAGAGTGGGGATAGTTACAGATCATCGGGATGACAGAGCACATCTCGGGCTGAGAGGTCTGTATGTGAGAACACTGCTCATGGTACAGCCCTGCCTCCCTGTACATTGGAACAGTGCGCTCTGCACTGTCTATAACATTTCTGTGCAGGGAGGCGGGGCTGTACCATGAGTGGTGTTCTCACATACAGAACACTCAGCTCGAGATGCGCTCTGTCATCCCGATGACCTGTAACTATCCCCACTTTGCAATGATGGGCACTGATAAGCAGGGCAGGACTTAGGGTGGTGGGGGCCCCTGGGCTTGAGTCACTTTCGGGCCCTACCCTTCTATACATATGCACAGCTCTATAAAACAGAAATAGAAAAGGACAAGGTGCGCCAGACTCAGTGCAGTAATAAAGAACTTCTGTTTAATTGGACAAGACATAACAGCCAAATGGCTACTCACAAAAGTAGATAATATATAAGCGTATAAGTGGGTGATACTGTACTGGTATTTGCCCTGGGTCCATGATTAATAAAAGCAATAAAAATGGATAAAATGATAACGTAACAGCAGCGGGGAACAGATGCAATGTCATACACGTAGGTGAGTATAGGATTGTCTTTTTAAAAACCTATATTTCTCTTTAAAAAACATTCAACTAATAACACTACATATAGTTGTTAATAAGAATTATACTCTGCCATAGATGTAATATATATATTATATGTATATACATTGTAGCAGCTATAATAAAATATTTATAAAAATGTGAAGGGTGTACTCACTTTTGTGAGATGCTGTGTATATACAGTATAATATAGATCTATATCTAGATCTATATATATATATATATATATTTACACAGTATGTATAGCTCCATCCAGTGTTCATATAACATAAATACACCTTAAATGGAAAGGCACTGTTATGACCTATAATAAATACATGGGTCCACCAAGGGAGAATATAAAGAGTTTTTAAAAAAGTTTTTTTTTTCCTTTAATATAACATGACCAGTAAGGAACACTGTCACCACTGGGGAGTTTTATTACTCTTTCACCCCCAATGCACAACATTGGAGGTGGTACAGGACTCTAATTGAATCCCATAATAAGAGAATAATAAAGGCTGCCTTTGCTGACCGTTCCTTCTGAAAATACTAGTTTCTGGGCTATCATGCTGATACTACTTTCTTGGCTATCAATGCATTATCTGCAGTTTCCTAGTCTATGACTCAGAAAGTACTGATGCCAGACATAGACAGACAGCAAGCCTATTTAAAAAGAAGCCAGGAATGGCAGCCCCTGCACCTCTTTCAGAACAAAACACAAGTAATGTTTTGACCCATGTCATTAATTTTACAAAGCTCAGTGGGCAATGAAGATAAATATTCTGTTTTACATCCAACATTCATTTTAACCAATTTCAAATTGGTTAATCAGGTGCCAACTGTGAAGAAAGCAATGAGCATCGCTGATAAAGAGCACATAAAGATATTATATTTTCCCTACTGTCTTTTTTACTGCTCATTTGAATAATTTAATTTACTTTGACATAGTTTTTCAATCACTTCCAGCACTGCACTAAATCCATGTGCCAACTGGGACTGAACAAAATGAGCACAGTTTTAAGAACATTATTAAATGCTGTATATACACACAACTGGCCCACCCTGTTTGCTGGTTAGGAAGATGTACCGCAAAGCACCATGTGTCCTTATTCATTTATACTACTTAGCAAATATCAAAAGGCATAGATGCTTGTTTAAAAGATGAAAAGTAATTTTATAACTTTCAAAAGGCTGCAAAATAAAGGCATTTTGTTTTCTCCCTTGCCTTTGGCAATGTTTGACTGTAATCGGTACTTGCCAGGTCTTGATTGATGTGCAGAGATGCCCCTAACAGCTTCAACCCAGAGTGATTTATTAGTAGCATAGTTTGTACAGAACAAGGTTTGTGGCATCTGTACTTTAGCTGTGTGTTTTTTCTATCATAGTTATTTTCTATAATATTCTGTACTATATAGCTGATTTGCTCCAGCAGTCCCTAGCTTGAGCAATTTAGCACATCAACACATGACATGTTGTATTAATTTACTAATAAATGTGAGCAGATCTTTCAACTTGGTTATGTAGATTTGATATCTGAAAATATCCCTTTTCTTTGAGGAAAAACATAATTTTTCAACTATTTTGTTTTCCCTTGCACAAATCATGACACTATAGCTGAAATCATTCACTATAATGAAACTTGCTTGCTTTTGCAAGAGCTGGTTTATGAAGTGCCTTAAATATGTTTAACTGTTTTAATTAAGCAGTCTAGGCAAATTATGCAACATAATTTTGTGTACAGCACAATAAAAGCAAATTGTTGTAGAGGCCACAAGATGTAAATTGAACTAAACACCAACGTCTACCAGAAAAAAAATACTCTGTTCAGCATAAAACTGGTGCTCATTTCCCCAGCGTGTAGTCTCTATTGTAAAATGGAGTGCAGGCTAATGTATCATTCGTTCCCATAAAATTAATTTTGTCCTTCACCTTGACAATAGACAGCAAAGGAGTCTTCTAATTGGCCTACCTACTGTACAACATTTTTCTAGACTTTCAAAAACAAATACAATTTCATATTGCAAACTTGTTAACATGCTAGAAATGTCTTTATATAAACTTGACCCTGATCACTAAAATATATTTTAAGGCCCTCCCATACAAATCTAAACAAGGTCAGTGCTCCCATATCTAATACCCTACAATGTAAAACTATGGATACTGAGTCAAAACTTTATATGAGCTTCCAAATGGGTTTGTCTGAGAATGACATGAATTGCCACCTGCAGTGGTTTATTAACCTCAATAATGAGACAACTAAATAGGCTATTGAGGCCACCACAAGAGCACCATAGATTAAACCCCACAGGAATAAAGAAGAAATCTATTCCTGTTGTTTGATTTTTAGCCTGTCTTCCCTGTGCCACTTCCTCTTGGCCCCCCAGGGCCATGTATGCACAAAACCTTGTTTATGCGGCTCTGAGCTTGTATTTGTTAAGAGCAGTGTGTACAGCTTGGTTTAACAGGGCATGAACAAAGCCTTCAGCTAGCTTCAAGCAGCTTTCTTGAAGCAACAGATGCACCATTTTACACCAGGTTGGAAATGTTAGAGAGAGATCCTAATAGAAGTGCTGTCACTTTAACCACTTCCCGACCGGGCCAATTCTGGCATTTTTCTCCTACATGTAAAAATCCACATTATTTTGCTAGAAAATGACTCAGAACCCCCAACCATTATATATATTTTTTATCAGAGACCCTAGAGAATAAAATGGCGGTTGTTGCAATTTTTTATGTAACATGGTATTTGCACAGCAGTTTTTCAAATGCAATTTTTTGGGAAAAAATACACTTTAATGAATTCTAATGTAAGAGAAACACAATATATAACCCTGTTTTTGGTAGAGTATAAAAGATGATGTTACGCAGAGTATATAGATACCTAACATGTTATGTTTTAAAATTGTGCACACTTGTGGAATGGCGCCAAACTACAGTATTTAAACATCTCCTTAGGCGACGCTTAAAAACATTTTTACAGGTTACCAGTTTAGAGTTACAGAGGAAGTCTAGCACTAACGTTGGTGATACCTCACGTGTGTGGTACAAATGCCGTTTGCAGATGCAGGCGCAACCAACATATGGGTTCGCTTCTGTGTGTGAGAATGAGGGGACAGGGGGAGCTTTGATTTTTTTTTTTATTATTATTATTATTCATTTTATTTTTACATTGTCCATTTAATTGTATTTATTTTTTTATCACTTTTATTCCTATCACAAGAAATGTAAACATCCCTTGTAATAGGAATAAGGTATGACAGGCCTTCTTTATGGAGACATCTTGGGTTAATAAGACCCCAGATATCTCCTTTAACCTGGAACGCATGAGATAAAATAAATAAATAAACATTAATCTCTGCTCTCCAGTGTAAAAAAATGGCAGTGTTTAAATCTGCCAGAGCCAGCAGTGACGTCATGATATTGCTTCTGGCCTCCCAGGATCATACAGGTGGTCGTGGACCACAGCAGAGCCTAGAGAGATGCCATTAAGCGGCGGGAGCAATTCAGCTGCTAGGATGGCTTTTACAAGAGAGGGAGTTGCCGCCTGAAAACAAAGATATTTGGATGATGCCTGCAGGCATCATCCTATAGTCAGGACATGGTTAAATAAGTTGTAGCAAAAAGCTTCAGGTAGTACTAAGGCTTACTGAAACTTTCAAGCAGCTTGTTTAACCACTTCCCACCCGGCCTATAACAGAATGATGGCCGGGAAGTGGTTCTGTTATCCTGACTGGGCGTCATATTACATCCAGCAGGACAAAATGCCGGTGCGCGCCCACGGGGGGGCACATCTCTGATCGTTATAAAAAGCCTCTGACAGAGGCTTCTTACCACGTGATCAGCTGTGACCAATCACAGCTGATCATCGCAAGAACCAGGGAGTGCCGGTAAACGGCATTCCTCGGTTCGCGCTGACAGGGAGCCCCCATCAAATGCACCCATAAGCTGCCAGTCGGTGCCCAGTCAGTGCCCCATCATAACCCCCTGCCAGTGCCCAATAAAGTGCCAATCACTGCCCACCGCAGTGCAAATCAGTGCCCACCATAGTGCCAATCAGTGTCCATCACAGTGCCAATCAGTGCCCAGTATTAACACCTGTCAGTACATGCCCAATCAGTGCTGCCCATCAGTGCCATCTATTAGTGTCCATCAATGCCACCTGTCAGTGCCAATCAGTGCTGCCGGTCAGTGCCCATCAGTGCCGCCAGTCAGTGCCCATCAATGCCGCCTGTGAGTGCCCATCAGTGCCGCCTGTCAGTGCCCATCAATGCCGCCTGTCAGTGCCCATCAGTGCCGCCTGTCAGTGCCCATCAGTGCTGCATATCAGTGCAACCTATCGGTGCCCATCAGTGCTGCATATCAGTGTCGCCTATCAATGTCCATCAATTCTACATATCAGTGCCTCCTCATCAGTGCCCATCAGTGCCAACTCATCAGTGCCCATCATTGCTGCCTCTTCAGTGCCCATCAGTGCTGACTCATCAGTGCCTGTCAGTGAAAGGAGAAATCAACATTTTATAACAAAAATGAAACACTTTTTTTTTTTTCAAAAATGTTGGTCTTTTTTAGTTTGTTTAGCAAAAAATAAAAACCACAGAGGTGATCAAATACCACCAAAAGAAAGCTCTATTTGTGGGAAGAAAAAGATAAAAATTTTGTTTGGGTACAGTGTTGTATGACCGCACAATTGTCATTCAAAGTGCGACAGCGCTGAAAGCTCAAAATTGTCCTGGGCAGGAAGGGGCGAAAGTGACTGGTATTGAAGTGGTTAAAGTAACACTCAGCAATTGAGATGTAAAGTTCTGCTAGTGACAACTTATCAGTAGGAGAACCACAGTCATTGGAACAGATATTCTTAATTGTTCAGTTAACGGTTCCCTTGACAGTGACCAGCCAGCAGGATCTACAACACCACTAGGCATGAGATTGTAACTCAGCCATCTTGTTTGTATCATCCCCTATACCTTAGAAGCATAAAATAAATTTACCCATGTAAGGATGAGCATGGAAGATGGGCTCAACTTATAGAAGAGGGACACCATCAGAAAATGATCTATGGGGACATTTGCCAGCCTTTGTGGATAACATTTCCTGTAAATTAACAAACATACACAAAATTTTCCAGCACTGGTACCAGCTGGCCTGCAAACAAACAAACAAACCAAACTGACCCTGTCTAACAATTCATGTTAAAAACAGAGTGTTTCGTTGCACACATTTGCAAATATATGTAGAAGCCACACTGACCAAATCATCTGTACACTGCAGTCCTAACTTTGAATTTTTAGAGTCTCAAAGTTGGTGCATACATAGCAGGTTTGTCTGGATGGAACCCGCTCCTTCCTATAGCCATAGGAACACATTGAACAACCAGCAAAAGCATAATGGCAGCTGAAAGCATCCAATATGCCCCCACACCCGCTTGTCACAACTTATCAGTAGGAGAACAGTAGTGATTGGAACAGGTATTCTAAATTGTCCACTACGGTTACCCTTAAAGTGACCAGCCAATAGGATCTACAGCAACACAAGACATGGGATTGTAATCCAACCATCTTGTTTGTATCATCCCCTGTACATTAGAAGCATAAAAGAGATTTTGTAAGAATGACTTATCCAAGAGGAATACCATCAGAAGATGATCTATGAGGACATTTGCCAGCCTCTGTAGAAACCACTTATAATATATTTTTGTAAATTAAACCTGTTCTGTATGTAAATCATTTCTGAGGACAGGGAATTGATGGTCCTCCTTATATAAGTCTAAATATACACCAAACTACCGGCCTAAAATAATTGAGTAATTTTAACTCCAAACAAGTAAACAACCCTTGATTCTTCATGACAGTGCAATATTAGGGTAGAGGTGTATGTATAGGTTAATTGTGGTTTACCTAAATACATTACATTAGCATATTATTACTAATGACTAAGACTAAAAGACTAGAAGTTATTCATTTTGTGTTGTTACATAAATGTATCCTAAATGTATGGATTTCAGAAAAGGCAATATGTGTAAGTGCAACAAAATATCATTACTAAACCAATAGTAACCTCCATTAGCCTTCTCCCGTGTTATCTTGGCATTATCTTTTAAGTGTGCCCTTTACAACCCTTAGTTTGTCATAGTTTTCTCTTTTCCCTTTCTGTCACATCTTCTTAATCTAATCTCAAGATACAGTGGGATCACTAGGCTGCCAACATCTTTACACACCAGTGATTTGATTGATTGTTGCTACTTCTGTAGAGTTGTGAGGTTTTTTGTTTTCTTAAGAGAGAAATGTGAGAGAAATATACAGCAATGGAGCAATCCTGCCATCCTTTGAATTTTAGAAGTGTGTCTGTAAATCTCTACTGATTAAAGATTCTCATGTGATAAACATAAATCTTTAAAGTGCAGTAATTAAAGAAGCTGAGCCCTAAAAAAACATACACATAAACAGAGCTGAAGCAGAAAAAGTCAAAAATTGCACTAAACCGCAATTTGTTGATGATACATCTGACAAGTGTTTTACATTGCATCAGTTACATGTTATAGAAATCTATTGTAGATCTAATGATAGTAAATATTACTATCCTTTTTAAAGCATGCTTCATATTGTAAGCTACCTGTAGACACAATTGGCAGTGGAATACAACTGGTCTACCTATGGGTGGAGACATAACATCTACTCTTAATATATGAGTCACTGGATATCATTGGAGGATATTGGAATGTAACACATAATAACCTCAAATGACATCCAGTTCAACAGACCTCTTAGAACCAAAAAGACAGGTAATACTTTGCAAATCTTTTAGCCTCAGCCATTGATTATGGGACATTGCAGATATGCAACTCATCCTGAGAAAATCTGTTTCAGGAGTAATATCAAATGGCATAACATTGTTTGTCACATATTCTGAAGTTTTTGGAGCCATCTTAGTTGTGTTATTCATTAACATTGCAGAGAAAGGCAAGCTGCATTTAAAAAAGCCGATAAAGATATTTATAAATCCGCCTGGTGCAAATGGTAACATTACTGAACCTCCGCCCTCTAATACATTTCACTCTGCAATGAGCTTAATTGTAGAGTCTGTTAGATGTTGATTACAGAGTTTTAGAGTTTTGATGCAGCCAGTATGTCTCCTGGGTCATGTCAAACACCAGGACACACAACAAAATATTCACACAGTAATGTAATGTAATGTAACAGCAATGTCTAAAATGCACCTGCACACAATTATTTGACTCTTGAGAGCATTAGAGAAAAAAAGGTAATTTTTAGTAATCAGATCATTTCACATTTCAGATCTATCTATGGCTGCCAATTTAAAATAGAAGATATAACAAGAATTAGTGGGTAGTCTTGACATTTGTAGAGAACCATTGCACTTGAACGTGCTGATATTAATGCTTTTGAATTTGTTTTCCATATTTATTAAATTGTTATGGTTTCAATAAAGAACAATGTATTTTGTAAGTATAGCAAGGGGAAAGAGATTGGCCTTGGGTTAGTGGAGGCTAGCGTTGCCAGAATAGGATACGAGATATCTTAAAGTAATGCAAAAGTCTTGTTTTTTTTGTTTAAAAATAACAAGCATGTTATACTTACTCTACTTGCTCTGTGCCGTGGTTTTTCACAGAGCAGAAGGATCCTCCTCTTCTCGGGTACCTCGCTGGCACTCCTGGCACCCCCCACCCTCCTACCGAGTGTCCCCACAGCAAGCAGCATGCTATGGGTGCACCCGAGCTGAGCTGCTACTCTGTGTGTCCATTCAGACACTGAGCCGCAGCTCTGCCCCACCCCCTCTCTCTCCTCATTGACTTACTGTCTTTGATTGACAGCAGTGGGAGCCAATAGCTCCCGCTTTGCGTCTCAGCCAATCAGGAGGGAGAGTCCCAGACAGCCAAGTTTCTAGAGCAACATCGCTGGATTGAGATGGGGCTCGGGTAAGTATTAGCGGGGCTGAGGGGGGCTACTGCAGAGAGAACGTTATTTATCTTAATGCATAGAATGCATTAAGATAACAAAAACCTTTTGCCTTTAGAACCACTTAAGTATGTATATATTGCTCAAGTTCAATCTTTAGGCTGAAGGATTCTTGTTATAGTTACACAGACCTTTGGGAGTTTATGCAAGACCCGAAGGCAAAGAGAAAAATTACAAAATTTGGGAGAAGATATGAAAATTTTGAAAGTGTTCATATAATCGTCATCACGACAGAGTCTCTGAAAGATGGTTTCCGAAATGATCATACAAACATAAATAATCAAAGAGAAGGCAGAAAAATATTCAAACAAAGGAGTGGTTAACCATGCAATAAGTGTGTGATTTATCTAGACAAAACCTTCTCTGGGCATAGATATCTAACTTTATGCTGTGATTCTGTATTGGTTTGTGAATGAAAAAGATAAATGCAATTGTGTCATTCCTTCAGCATCTTGTTAATTCTGCTATCTTTTCTGTGTTTTCAAATTTTTATTCAAATGCATTTGAATGGAAAGCTCAGCATTTGAAAAGAAAAGGCTATATTTGACCCACTTTACCTAAAATTTAAATGTGCCTTAATAAGACATGACGTGTCCAAAGAAACACAAAGCAAAGCAGGTCAAAAGCAGCCTCTGAGCTGCCATGTGTAATGTGTTATCTTTACTTTACAAGCTTTAATAAACACATTAGTGAAGTTATGGTTCATAGGAGTTAAGAATTTCAAAAATACCCTCTACAGTCTATTCAGAACAGTTTGTGGTGGAATAGAACCAGGTTTTGACAAACAGCTTACCAGTTAAGAGTAGGGATGACCAAACTCAACTTGAAGCCAGGGGAACTGTCACATGATATCAGGCTGCTGGCCCAATCAGCTGTAACTGTGAAATTTCCAGCCTTACAGCCCAATTTAAGGCGTGGAGATGTTGTGACATCATTGGACCAATATGTCCACCTGGTCATATTTGAACAACGTAATTAAACTAATATGGTGATGTGGCCATATTAGGTTATTGTTGTCACCAGCATTCCTGCCCAGTTGTTACATGCAGCTGCAAGGAAGGAAATTCCACAGCCAGAGGTGATTGGGCTGTTATCTTGTAACAGTTTCTTGTGGAAACTCAGTTTAGCCCAAACCTTAGCTCACCCGCTGTTGAGAGCTGAGGTTATTTTACGTATGAGGAGTATGAAATGAAACTGGATATAAAGGAACTTATACAGAGAATGCAATCACCATCTTATCAAGAGTTCAAGACCAAAGTGCAAGCCAACATGGGCCAATCAGAATCCGAGATCATGGAGACTAAACATAATAAATATCCAAGAGAGCTCCAAGATTATGAGTATGGTATAGTGCATGAGTGGGGAGTGGTTCTAAGAACTGGAAGATACTCTGCTCTGATTTGAACAAATGGACTAAGCATACTAGTTTTTGTTATTAATATACAAGATTTATATAGTTCCAACAGTTTGTGCAACGTCTTATAAAGTAAAGAAAGACAGCACAGTTACAACACAGTTCAAGACAAGATGGTTAAGAGGGCCCTGCTTGAGAGAGCTTAGTTCTCCAAACACTTCAGCTGTTCATTCGGACATGTCAGAATAAGCTGAGTTGAGAAGTTCTGCCTCTTCTAGGAATTCTGTAAATAGTTTTTTTTCTTAGGTTTCATTACCACAAGGGGCTACAAAAACCAGAGGCAGGCCAACAAACTACAAAGATCACAAGGAGAAAGTATTAACAAGTGTAAGCTAAAAAAAAAATTTAAAAAAATTTAAAAAAGAGGACAACGGGGAGGCAAAAAATATAACACAAGATAAACAATATCCACAACGGAAAAAGCAGAACATTAAAAAAATGAATGAAAATAACATTTCTGCTCTTTTGAAAGGCTCATCTTTTTCCCAACATTTAACTTTGATATATTCATTACTATCTGTGAAATAATAAGCTTATTTGTAATATGGTTTCACATAAGCACCTTTTTAACATTTAGACTCCTGAACAGCGTATACTGTAAAAGTCTACAATTCAGTTACTAGCTTTGATTTTGGAGAGCTGCTGGCTCTCCTTACTCTCAACCAGCTGCACCGTGAGAATGTCACAGAATGTGGTGTGTTATCATTTCAGAAACTTAAGAAGAGGGATATATTTTTTGATCTAGGAGCACAGCAGTTGATGCGTTTCAGGATATTGTAGAAAAGGAGCTGCCGCATCTAAAATCTAAGTCTATCCCTCCTAAGTCTAATCTTACTAAAGCAAAGCATGTCCCCATGTATACACTCGAAAAAAAGAAAGGAGATTACAGTCAGTATTGTGGATAAAGGTCAATCAGTGGTCATCATAAATACTAATAAATAAAGCTGAAGCTGTCAGACAATTAAATGACCACATGAACTACAGCATGCCAGACTATGATCATACTGCACCTTTTAAGAATTTGTTACAGAACTTTGTACAGTGCATATAGGCAGCACAGTGGCTTAGCCAAACCCTATTCAGGACTGTGCGGAGTTTGCAGAGATTTGAAAGCTTTTTTATTCTTATATACCCCCATCATTTGGCTTTAAGAGCCTTACAACATCATCTAGATATATTTATTCCATATTAAAGCCTAAGTTAGGTCAAAAATTAAAAAACTAAAATTAGCATACTTTTAAGAGTGCCCAACTATGCCCATCCTTTCCTCCCAGCTCCTTCATTCATAGAACTCAGTGAAACAGGATCTATTACTAGAGGGAGAGCACCTTTTAATCTTCTACCCATCCTACAGTGTTTCATGTTTTCAGCTATGGTACAGCTTCTATGAATAGAGGAGCTGGGTGGAAAGGGCAAGCATAAAGGGGCACTATTAATGAGTGTCTGTCAATGCTCCTTTGGCTCTAAAATGGTGCATTCACAACTGTGAATGCACCTTGCCTCCAATTATATGCGAGAACCTCAACTGGGTTTCCAGTGATTAGCTGCAAGAGGTAGCCTCATTGAAAGCAATGGGAGGCTGCCAGCTGCCCACTCGCATGTAACTTCTCATGCAGAGTGATTGGCCCTGGACAGAGGCAGTCTTCCTCCAGGGCTGATCACTCACATGTGATCACTACAATAGAGATTACATGCACGTGGGTGTGATATGCTTTCAATGGGGCTGTCTCTTGCAGCTGTAGAACCCTCGAGTGTGCAGTTTGGGGTAGTACAGGCAAATGTATCTGACCTAGGCATAAACCTGAGGCATGGAATCTGGGTCAGGGTTATTAGAGGTCAGGACTGGATGACTTATCCTAGCAGATCTCTGGTGCCTCCCCCTGTTACTAGAATATTGGAGAACATCCTAGAAGATAGTGGGCAGAAGCTAGGGGGGGTTGCCTTGAATTCTTTAGGGGGCCTTAGCCAATCCTCAGATCCCCAGAAAGTGGGCCTGGCAGGGGACTAAGGAGCCCTTAAATAGGAATGAGTCATGCCAGTCAGGAAGTTGGGCGGAAGATGGAGAAGCAGTGCTGAGGGAAGTTTGTCGGTGGCCCTTGAGGACCCCTGCGGGAGGGTTTTTCCCTTGGGCTGGAGCTTCGGAGTCTGGCCTGGAAGGATCTCACCACAGGAGGCAGTTGGAGGGACCCTAACCAGAGAGGCAGCAGGCGCAAGGAGAGACAGTGAGTAGATCAGCATGGTGCAGTGACAGACAAGGGGAAAGACTGCCAGCTGTAGCAGGTCTCTCTAGAAGACAGTTTTCGCCCAACCTTGCCTTGGTGAGTCTCCATGTGTATGTTAGTCAGGAAGACTTGGAAGAGAAATAAGCCAGGTGGGCTGGTGGCAGCCAGGTGAGCTAGCATTTCTGCAAGCAGTAGAGCTGGGATCAGTGTCTACGGGGAAGCAGAAGGTGGTGCGAGATGCTGTCCACTCCATATGTACTACTTTTCCAAGGGCCTGAGAGTTCCTAGCCTGTAATGGGCTGTGGCTGAGCTAACAAGAGACTTTTAGTTCCTCTAGAAGTGAACCAGCAGAAGCTGTACAAAAAGGAACCAAGTCCGTGCAGGAGGAAGGAAGAAGAGGAACCTGTATATTGGGATGAAGTTGTCCCTGGTTTTGTTTGCTGGACAATTTCAAGTTGGGCATCCCATAATCCCTTACCCCATCCAAGTTATCATGCCCAAATAAAACAAAAAAACAAGCCAAAGGACTGATTTCTATGTCTGGCTGCAAGAAGGAATTGCTGTGTGACTGTCTGTGTAGCAGTGGGGAACCCTGACATCAGAAACTCCAAAGGGGGTAGTGCTACATAGCGAAACCCAGGAACCCCTGCTGGGGTTCTTGCATCTGATCGGAGGCAGGATGCCTTCGCAAGTGCGAAGGCACCCTTAACTCCCCCCACACCAGACGATCAAGGCAGTAGTGGTGGGGAAGGGATCGATGGAAGGAGTTTTAAAGAGGAGTCAGCAGTAAAAAGGGCACATCCTATTGGCTGTAAATAATAATCCCTTGTGTTTATTTTTGCTATTTTTTTCACTCTCTCTTATCAGCCTTTATACGGGTTGGTGGGAGGAGCTCTGTATCTTTGCCAGTAGGAATCCTTTATTTAGTTGATGTGTTATGGTTTGGTCACTATATAGATGTTTTTTTGGTTGTTTGGAAGGGTCCTCTTGAAAATCAAAAAAATGATGCATCTAATGTGTTAATGATATAAGTTGAGCATTTTATTTACAGGCAACTGGGATGCAGTAGCTATTCATTTTTCAGATCCAACTTTAAAGGGAGGTATTGAGACAGGTTCTAGCCTTACTACAACCTTGCAGAAATCTGCTGCAGGAAACTCCACTTTAAGGGCTACTAGTTACCACCTGGGGCATACAATTATGGCTATTACCAGTGGGGAATATGTTTGAGTGATACACCACCCTAAAGGGTTACTTGAAGAGGTTATTTTGTAACACGGTCATCACATTTCTGGGTTATATATTAGCCCTATTTCTCTTCTGTTGCATTATTTTATTGTTAACTGATGTCATGCATTAATGTTTTGATTAATGTCCTGCCTTGAATGTGAGGTAATTTTAAGTGTTTTTGTGTTGCTGGCTGGATCCCCAGATGAAAAAAGAAAAAAAAATATATAAGGAAGGAACATTTAAAGAGGAAATAAACTCTGCTTTTCTTTCTTTTTACTTACCTGCAAAGTAAAGGCATAATATGCTAAACTCTGATGCCGCCTACACACGAGCGGACTTTTCGACCGGATTGGTCCGACGGACCAAATCCGGCGGACAATCCAACCATGCGTGGGCTCCATCGGACCCGAATATGTTTCAAATTTGTCCGACTGACTCGAATCCGGTCGAAAAATCTGCTCGTCTGTATGCTAGTCCGACGTACGAAAACTGACGCTAGGGCAGCTATTGGCTTCTGGCTATCAACTTCCTTATTTTAGTCATCACGTACGAATCCGTTGGACTTTGGTGTGATCGTGTGTAGGCAAGTCCGTTCGTTCAAAAGTCCGTCAAAAGTCCGTCAAAAGTCAGTCGGAAAGACTGTCGAACCTTTGTTGCCGAAAAAGTCCGCCTGTGTGTACAGGGCATTACCTGCAAATGAAGCCCTCGTCGTCCCTGCTGGAGGCCGCACCCATTTTTGCCCGTCTTCCTTCCGGATCCGTTGACTCCTGCTGTGTGAGCTGCCAGTCACGGCACAGGGCTCAAAAGAAACGGCACGGACGGCCGTTACTTCAGACCGCATGCGCTGATAACGTTACTGGCGCAGTATACAGTACATTTCTCCTAAACGGTGCAAGTTTAGGAAACATTTACAGTACCTATATGTAAGCCTTATTATAGGCTTTCCTAAAGGGACAAACATAAGAGGGAAGTTTACTTCCTCTTTAAGGATCAGTAAGCTAAAATATAGTACATGTTTGTTTTGGGGTTTACTACCAATTTAATTCTACCAAGCATTGTAATTGGCATTTTGGGGGATCCACCATTTTTTACAACCAAATTATAACAGCTGAAAAAATATCCCAATCCGATGGAGGATTTCCACCTCTTCTGAAAAACACCTGTAAAGCTGACACAATAAAAGCTACTTAATGGCTGTCATTTTCCAGAAATCTTGGGCAAAAATACCCTTTAGTTGGGTGTATATATTTTCTCTGCAGTTTTTACTTACCAAAGAGATGAGATGCTCCTCATGTCCCACGTTGCCTGGTCATAATAGTGACATCAGGCACCTGGGCTCAAATAGTATCAACAGGCTGTTATTATCCACCCGACAGTGCAGAGGGAAAAATGAAGTTGCCATTGGATGAATATAAACCTTATATTTTGCAATGACAGCTAGCACTGGAACCCTAGTTAAGACTGCTTGGTATTAGCAGTATTTTAATGCTAAGCTGCCAATGTTACTTCTAACATTTTCAGTTGAGGAGAAACAAACAATGAGGATCTTGGAAATCAGGATCACCATTATCTAGACAGTGCTATGATGAAGAATCATCATACTTTATTTTCTACCTTATGGCTGCATTACAGATGATTAGCACCCAGCTTTTGCTTTACAACTCACCAACTAGTGAAAAGAAGGATAAAGTTTGCCGCTACCATGGGTTTGAGGCTAATCCTACAGGTTCAAAATTTCCGTTCCTGTTGAATTTATATGTAGATTTTGCAAACCATAATGCACTGCCTGGTCTTTGAGCTATGGACAGCGGGTTTAGGAAGATCAATAAGGGGGCTTTTGGATGAGCCCGTCCCCTTACTATAAAAGGGGTGGTCTTAGAGCAACCATAGTGTCAATGTACTGGAAGCTGCCGTAGGAAAATGATAGGGAAAGTGAAAAAAACTGGGAGAGGAGGGGAGAGATTAGGATTATTGGGTGTCTTTTTACCTATCATTTTATAGTGCCCTCTATTCTGCTTTTGCGGACTGACGTACAGGTACGTCAGTTTGTGCAGGAGTTCCATTCTGCCGACGTATATATATATCAGCGTGAGCCAGTCGGCAAGTGGTTAAGCTAGGTTGCTCAAAGTACAGCTTTCATTTTCTGTTAATTATCTTTTCTAGGAGCTGCCTTTTGTTCTCAGCCTGCTTCTGCATTGTTTGAAAGGAAAAAAAATGCAGTATCTTAATTCTTGTAGTAAAACCTAGCTTTTCCCCATCTCCTGTCCTCTGCTGGCCAATTTTACAAAGCTGTATTGCCTGTAGTAACTTAAAGGATAAGTTCCCCTTTTGGAAAATACATGCTCCACCCCTATTTATGGTGGAACATGTAACACGTTCCAGCAGCTGCAGCCATTCCCCCTTCCCCCCTAGTGACAGTGGGCAGGCATCTTTTCTGGGCACTGTCACTGTTTTAAAAAAAAAAACATGGCCGTGCAGGGCTCCACCCGCTGCCAACGTCATTCATTCACAGTCCTCTGTGAATGGGAAACTACATGTTCAAACATCCTATGCGGCTGTCAGCTTGTAGTTTCAATCTACCATGATGCTCTAGTAGTTCATTCAGTCTTCCTGTCAGAATGAATGGCACCTTCTGATCATGGGTGCAATGCTTTCTAGGCTTCAAGTAAAAAAAATAATAAATGCACATATATTTTACCTGCAAAAAGATGTGCATTTTTCTTTTTTTAAAGGTAAACTTATCCTTTAATTTTTGGAGCTAAATCCCTGCCTTTGCTTTCTGTCTTTGGTAAATTTGGGCCTTGTCTTACTCATTAAGATTCTACTCTTGGAGGTTGATTTACTAAATGCTAATAGATTGTTCACTTTGCAACAGAGGTTTGCACATTCCTTTGCACATTGCAAGGGAATTTTCCCCATAGACTTCCATCAGCAAATCATGTGCAAACAAAAATGCGGGTTTTTAGTAAATATTTCACACATCTTTGGGCAAAAATGAACATTCGCCACACTAAAGTTGAAAAAGTTACCACATTCAAAAAAGTGGTACATTTTCTCTCTATGCACAGCTCTTCATTGGGAAGATCAGTGTATTGCTCTTTCTCTGCATCCAGCTGACACACCCTCCTCCTGCGGTCTCCATTCCCATCTCTCCAAGATCTTTATGCAGCTGAGAACAGAGGTTATGTGATCACTTATAAACAACAAAAGATGTTTATCTTATATATTATATATACCGACAAATGTTAGTCTTGCATTTCTATTTTAATCTGAATGGGTTATTTTACAAGGTGAGGGTTCACATACACTTCGATGACAGTTTGGCAGAAATTGGCCAGAGACAGTTCTTGAGTCAGCGAGAACTGCAAAATCCTCAGTAAACTACTGGCCAATTGCTATCTGCCAGCAAAAGCAGTCCCATTACTGCTTGATGAAAAAGCATATGTGGCTGCTAAATGTACCTGTCACTGAGACTATCCATGAAAGCCATACTGTTCTGTAACACCAGGCTGGCCATACATGATATAATTTTCTTACCAAAACCATATAATATGAGGTCAAACCTAAACACTTTGAATTTGTATGCAATAAGACGAGCCCTTGCACTACATAGTTGAAAGTAAATCTAAAGGAAATTGAGCAAGAATATAATGTATGGCCAGCCTAAAGCTTTACAAATCCCACAAGCATGTTATTTAAGAGATTTGGTATTTTCAATGTTGCACTTAAAACAGCTAAAAAAGGCCCCCATTGTCAAGCTCCCGTGTCTATAATTTTTTAAAACAGTCACCATAAAAGAATGTAAGTAGAGAAGCCATGGAAGTTCATCTTTCCAGATTTCCCAGCTTTCTTATGATTGCTGCTGGAATGGGATTTCCCTCAATCCCCAGTCCAATATTATAATTATTATTAATATTACTATATTTATTGGCGTATAACACGCACTTTTTCGCCCTGAAAATCGGTGCAAATAGTGTGTGCGTGTTATACGCCGATACTGCAATTTGGGCTGCCTAGGAGGGAACGGGGAGGGGGACGGGACGAGCGCCATCAGATTACATACAGCGAGAATCTCCTGTTTACTCAGTGGCTTCTGTGATAGGAAGTCCTGTCTCCTGTGCCGGCATTGGACCAGTGTTCTGTCTATCATAGAAGCTGGTCTAGGAGGAGGACTTTGTATTAAAGAGGCCACCGAGTAAACAGGAGATTCTCGCTGTATGTAATCTGACGGCGCTCGTCCCGCCCCCCTCCCTGTCCCCACCAAGGCAGCAGTAATCTGAGGTGAGGCTGCAGATGGACATTCATCAGGCTGCATTCATGGCAATGGTGAGGCGGCAAATGGGCATTGACCAAGCTGCATTGATGGGCAATTTTGAGGCTGTAGATGGGCATTGATCAGCCTGCATTGATGGGCAATTGTGAGGCTGCAGAAGGGCAATGATCAAGCTGCATTGATGGGCAATTGTGAGACTGCAGATGGGCATTGATCAAGCTGCATTGATGGGCAATTGTGAAGCTGCAGATGGCACTGATCAGGCTGCAGATGGCATTGATTAGGCTGCAGATGGGCAATGGTGAGGCTGCAGAGTTCTTCATTTAAAATGTTCTTCATTTAAAATGTACTTTTTTTTCCTCAAAATGCCCTCCTAAAATGAAGGTGCATGTTATATGCCTGCGCGTGTTATATGCCGATAAATACGGTAATGTACCAAGTCCTGGTTTTGGGAGGACAGGATACACCTGCCAACACTTTTTAGCCAGCAATAAACAAAATATACTGCAAGAGATATGTAGTTCTGTTGGCTCATTTGTGTCCACATTTGTCCCTAAATCAAATATTGCATCAAAACATCAGTATCTAAATAAATAAGAATTTGGAATCCTCGGATGACTTGTTTGATGCAAATGTTTGGTTAACCAGCAAGTGGATCAGTTCTTGTGCAGTTACAGTAATTCCCTCTACTGCTCAGAGGTTGCAATAAATCTATCTGTACTATTGTCTACCTTTTCCACCAGCTGTTTCTTACATAAACTAGAGTACTCCCTTGTAAAAATTCTAAATAAAAGGAATATACAGAAAACAGCAGGATAGCATAGCATATCAATCCCTGTAGAGTTCTGTAATAGATAAATATTAGCAACAATGATAAATCTATATATTCTGGGTATTCTGGGAAAAGATGATACTGTTAATCATACGTGTATGAACAAGACAGTTGTGCCCGACCAGCTGTTGATATAGCCTCTTAGTCAATTAACATATCAACAAATGTCTTTAATTCAAGAGTCATGCTAGTCTCAATAGGTGGACATCTGTGAGGGAAAACAATCTCCCTTCTGTTTAAATGACTTGGTCATTCCTGCAAAGGAAAGTTCTTCTGAGAATAAAACAGTTTGAGAAAAACATCTGTTCTTGACGCAGCTCCTTGTTTACGGTTCTATTAAGTGTATTACAGTAAAGGAATTGCTTAAAGAAGAGCAAATAATCATCAAAAGAATTACTTTGTCTACAAAAAAAGCTATTTGCATAGAAGAGATCCAAGATAATTGAAGGTGGATTCTTGAGAAATTACTAGAGAGAAGAAACCTGAAACAGAGGGAATGGATAGAAGTTGGTGCTAAAGTAAATTGAGAAGAATGTAGAAATTCGGGAATATGTTTTGTGAGTAGCTATATTCTTTCTTTCTCATACACGGTAACTGTGTCTTTCACCATTGCATATTTATTGGGTTCTCTTTATAAAATATGTATAAACTTTCATATACAAATGTGTATTTCTCTTCTGCAGGTGATCACCTTGGACACTACAGGGGAACCTTTGTTCATATTTCATATATTAATATGAATGAATGTGTGCATATCAAGAATAATTCTCTAACATGATCTGCTACCATCAGTTTCCCAGGAAAAACACCATGATATGTGTTCCCAAAGCAATATGGGTTAGCTAAAGAGACAGAGGATGAAGGTTGCTTTGTAGTTTTCTTTATGTGCCTGAAACCTTGTAACAAGGCATCTGAAAATGAACGAGTTGCTGGTTTGATGATTCACAGACTGTCTTTGGAGATCATCCGAGTCTTTACTGGCCTCAGGGGGCACAGAGATGAAGTTACACTCTGCAGAGCTCAGTGAGGAGAGCTCTGAGAGCTGATTGGAGGGAAGAGATACACGCCTCTTCACACAGCACACAGGAACAGAGCTAAGGCTGTCAATATGCTGGAGCTCCATCTCCTCTCGCCATTTTTCTCCTGGTGTAAGAACATTTGACAGAAGTAACTCATGCTGATAGCAGAGGAATGAAGCAGCAGACAAAAATGAAACTTAGCGCTCTTATTTGAGACAAGTGCACACTATAGAGCTTTGTTCATATTTCATGTGTGAGGTTTACAACTACTTTAAACACAAAGCCTCTGAGTCTTAGGAGAAGGTGAAGAATAGCATCTCAACCCTTGCATTGTGCGTAGATTACCATAATATCCTAAATGTAATATGCCTTGGGTGGTGACAGGATCTTTTTAAGATGCTGCAACAAATGGATCTATATTCTGAGATGACACAATCAGACACAGTCCCATGAAACGTCTGTTAACTAAAACACATGCACATATACTTCTATGTTGGGTTAACAAATCCAAGATTATGTAGGACCAAAGACCAGGGTCAAAAAGGATGATGGCTGAAAGAAATATGATGCCATTAGCACTGAAGAAGAGAGCAAATGAGGACATTCCTTACTGAGGATTAATTTTAGGGCTACTTTTTTTTTAGTGGTCTGGATGTCAACTGGGCTTATTTTAAAGGACACTAGTTTGTTAGAGTTTCACTTTAAAGAGTCTGTAATCCCTAACAACAAACTTATCTTATTTGATAACTTTTGGTCTGTTAAATATACCAGTCATTGTAAAAAATTCAGGGCTATCCTCTGCACACTTTGTGTTAAATCAAAGAGCCCTCCCAGTTCTTATCTTGGACTACAGAATGATTTGCTCATGTGTTGTAGAGATCTGAGAGTGATAGTGACTGAGAAGTTTAGCAAATGCCACTGGGAAGGCCAACACCATTCAGGTCACAAAATTGCTATGTGTTGTCCGCCCACAACAGGGCATAGGAGCCGAGTGCATTCTGACAGATAAACACTTTGCATGGTCTTAAAAGGGATAATGCATGGGTAAAGTTGCATGTATTGCAGAGCTGTACTACAGAAGTGTTTTTTTTTTCAATTTTGGCTTGACATACTCTTTAAAGATCTAATCCATATACACAATACTATCTAAAACATTTTAATTTCAGTTTCCCATTCTTTACTAAAATTACAATTTTGTCTAATATTTTTCTGTATTTTATCCAAGCAGCTTTTACCTCCATTGCATGAAGTGATACTATATAACACTAATGGGCCAGTACGTAGAGAGGGGATAAGAAGGAGCAGCACAACAAACTATTGTTTTCTTTTTTTTACTGTGTATCAATATTTATGATCATAAATATTGTCACAAATTGTTTTATCCTAAATACATCTATAAAGTTGCAATAATGACAATATTCATGGCCATAAATATTGATACACACAATAAAAAAAAAAAAGGAAACAATAGTAACAATTTTACAATGGAACTTTTCTATGATGATGAAACATTTAAGGAAAGCCTTTTCTGACAAAAAATTAGGGGCTTCTATTCCAGAGTTCTTATTCTGCAACTGTTATGCCGCGTACACACGAGCGGACTTTACAGCAGACTTTGCCCGGCGGACTGGATTTTGTCAGACAATTCGATCGTGTGTGGGCTCCAGCGGACTTTGTTTTCTCAAAAGTTGGACGGACTTAGATTTGAAACATGTTTTAAATTAATCCGTCGAAATCGAGTCCGGCCGAAAAGTCCGCTCGTCTGTATGCTAGTTCGATGGACAAAAAGCCACGCTAGGGCAGCTATTGGCTATTGGCTATGAACTTCCTCGTTTTAGTCCGGCCGTACGTCATCACATACGAATTCGACAGACTTTGGTGGACTGTGTGTAGGCAAGTCCGTTCATTCAGAAATTCCGACGTAAAGTACGTCGAAAAGTCCGCCGGGCAAACTCTGCCGTAAAGTCCGACCGTGTGTACACGGCATTAGTTGTCTGATTGTAGTGCTTACTCTTTGGCACGCTGAGTCATTAACGTAGAAAAGGCAATAAAATAAGGACTCTTGACTTTACTTTTAACTTTAGGTAACACTTGTCATGAAAGAAATATGTAAGCTTTTCCTGATCTCCTCCTAAAAATGCTAGTGGCCTGGCTATTTTTGACGGCAGTAAAACTTGAAATCAGCATGCAGCAGATGAAAATCGTAAAAAGTCAGAAACCCTTATCCCTAGGTTTAATCCTGGTCACTAACTCAAAATGTATTGAAAGTATAGGGTCAGCATAATGGCCTGCAACTGGCATTTTCAGAAGGAGCTCATCATCGGCAGCAAACAAATTTTACTTTAGAAAGGTTTATTCTAAAATGTTGCCAAAAGCTTAGAGACATTTGAAATAGGATATCCATAGTAAATCTAATTCCCAGGTCCATTACATCCCTGAAATACATATTTAAAATATCCTTCCATCAACTGGAATAGATGAGATGCTGAATAAAACATTTTTTTCCTTTTCATATCTGTAATATGTAAAGTGATGATGTATTTGACCTTCCTTTCTCATTTACCTACAAATGATTCATGTACACCGACAGAGAAAAGCAGTGTAGAACAACTTTCTTTTTAAAGTGTACAATTCTGTTTCCATAACTCTGAAGCCCCCTTGTCTGTTGATAGAGTATTTGATGTTTTAGCTTCCATTAATGCTGAGCGATGCAATAGTGCTTATAACTGAATGTCAATCAGATTCGGGATTAAACCAAAACACTTCTTGAGCACATATAAAGAACAAGAGGAAAAGTAACATATTAAACCAGAGGACATTGTATTGCATATATGATTGTATGGCCAGCAAGCTAAAATGAAAGTTGGCTGTCAAGTGTAAAACACTAAATCTGTGCGGAAACACTGTAATTAAAACCAAATCAAACCTAAAAGATTGAAATTGCTTCGTAAGTAGCAATCATATTATGTCTATGCAAGAGAAGGTTTACGCCTCTCTAAAATCATTTGTACTGTTCCAAAAGAAAGCATGCAGGTTATTATTAAAAGAAGGAAATAGAAAAGGTTACAATGAGGTTAGGCTGATTTTAAGTAACACTTATGTACATAAAGTCTTACTATTTTGGCTTTACAGACTTCCACAGACTTAAGTGCTTGCTGTCTATCAGAATGCAGTATTACAGTGATGATCTCCACATGTTTGTGCATACTTATTGGAGCTTAGGCATAGTACAGTGAAGAAATTACACATTAATAAATGTATACATCTACACATACTGTATACACATACTGTATTGTTAAACAGTATACATTCAACATAGCAACAACAATTTCACAGAAATATTTCAGCCATGATATGCATAGGTAAAAGATAGATAGATAGATAGATAGATAGATAGATAGATAGATTTTTAAAAAACACAATATTACCCAAATTAAGCCCATTTATAATATATGCAACAAAAGAATTGTTCTCATTCTATGCAGAAAAGGAAATAGCATCTAAAGCCCTAATGAGGTATCTCATTTTCTCTTTGTCTCCCTGCACTGCTGTATGCTATTACTTTTATTTTGCTTAGATATGCCTTAAAGCCTAACTTCAGACACAGGTATCTACATTTTAATGAACCTTTAATATATTTTGTAACTCACATTAAAACTGGTAACTGTAAGATAGTGGGTGTGTTTAACAAGTTCTGTTTTTGAGTGCCAAGTTCTGGGTCCTATGTTGGTGCCTACTGGACTGCACTTTCATATTTGGACACCCTACATCAGGACCCCAAAGTGTTTAAGTATGAGGACCACATCATATATTTTACAAATATTCAGGGGCCAAAAAAATCAGTTTGATAAATAAATAAATGACAACCACCACATCAGGGAACCTAGCGGAGTCCACCAGAGTGTGGCTGTAGCAGTAGGACCAGAGCAGGTCTGGACGGAGAAATTTCTGTCCTTCTTTGAATGCTGGGGCAAGTAAGTAATTAGTTGCTAGAAAGCTGTAAATCCAAGCAACCAATGACCAGGATCATGACAGCACAGCAGGGGGAGGAACCTGTGCTGGAAACTGCGGACCTGAATTCTCAATCTATTCACACTGATGATGTGCCACTGGCCCTAGCTGCAAGAAGGACAAAATCTTGTAGCAGGCTAGGTCTGGCCTGTGGGCTGTAGTTTGGAGACCCCTTACCTACACAACAGGAATGTTAAAGTGGCTGTAAAGGTATAAATGTTTTTGCTTTCATACATTTTTCATACATTCCCTGCATTAAGATGGAAAAAAAAACCTTCTGTGTGCAGCTTTTCCCCAGCCCCTCTTTATACTTATCTAAGGCTAATTTCGATCCAGCACTGTGCCCATGAGCTGTGGCTATCTCCTCTCTCTTCCTCCTCACTGAACATGAAGGCAGCAGTCAGAGCTATTGGCTCCAGCTGCTGTCAATCACAGTCTGTGAGGAGAGAGCAGGTGGCAAAGCCAAGCCACACAATGTGTGTCTATGGAGAGACAGAGCATGGCTCAGGATTGAGCCCTCCCCTGTTCCCCCATAGCAGGAACTTGGCGGGGGGAGGAACCAGGAGCGCCGGCAGGGGACCCCAGAAGAGGAGGATCAGGGCAGCTCTATGCAAAACCATTGCATACAGCAAGTAAGTATAGCATGTTTGTTAGTTAAAAAAATTATATTTTTACAATAGCTATGGTAAGACTATTCTTAGTACAGCGTCAACCTGATGTGACCTCATCTAGGAGAGCTGTCTAAGGTGAGAGAGAACTATTTAAAGAGTCATTAATGAAACCCTTATTATAAACACTACTTAGTGAGTCATGAACCTTATAACAAGTGTGCTGGGAATTATGAATGGCAAAAACAGGCATTTCTCTCATGTCAGTTTTCCTATTTTTCTTTTTTCTTGGCTGATGAAGTAACTCCGAATCTGCATTATTGTACGAGGCCAGCAACTGACAAATCAGTGAAGCCAGAGGATCAGCATGGAATCTAGGGTTTCTAAAGAGGGTCATTAATAAAAATAAAGGTATTTACCTCATGAAAGGTTCTAGTTCCCTTTAATCAGAATCACATTTTGTAAAATAGCAACACCTGAAAATGCTTGTGTTATTAACATTTTTTTAAGGGGAGTTGCTAGAACACACAATTTAGCCCAGGCTTTACTACCTATTGACTTGCAGAACTGGAACAAGTATACAGGATAGGAGTGCATGACATTCTGACTGAGTTTATCCTTGTTCCAGGTGAGTAACACACCAAGTAGTAAAGTCAGGATGCTAGCTCTAGAGGTTGTACCTTTATAAACCCAATCAGCAAAGGCAGGTCCATATTTATGTCCTCACCTGTTCTCTTTAATCGCATGCAAACTCATATGCTACATTTGAAATACTGGCATTGCTTGCCAAAGAACAGTCTATATCTGTCTGTATGGAATGTCTTCATCAGTGTTACCAAACCTTTCAGAAAACACTGTAATCTCCTGTGTCAATGGTATTAATTTGACATCAGATCGTTCAGAATTCATTGACAGATGCACTTGACCCACAGTTGACCTCCTTCTGACCTGCATTTGGCTTGTTTTAACCACTTAAGCCCAAGACCATTTGGCTGCCCAAAGACCAGAGCACTTTATGCGATTTAGCACTGCATCGCTTTAACTGACAATTGCGCAGTCGTGCAACGTGGCTCCCAAACAAAATTAACGTCCATTTTTTTCCCACAAATAGAGCTT
Organism: Aquarana catesbeiana; assembly: GCF_042186555.1. Lineage (NCBI taxonomy): Eukaryota > Metazoa > Chordata > Amphibia > Anura > Ranidae > Aquarana > Aquarana catesbeiana. Next base: position 648,700,460 of record NC_133324.1, read on the forward strand.
TCTTTTGGTGGTATTTGATCACCTCTGCGGTTTTTATTTTTTGCGCTATAAACAAAAAAATAGACAATTTTGAAAAAAATGCATTATTTTTTACTTTTTGCTATAATAAATATCCACAAAAAAATATATAAAAAATAATCCTAGATTGTAAGCTCTAACGAGCAGGGCCCTCTGACTCCTCCTGTATTGAATTGTATTGTACTTGTACTGTCTGCCCTAATGTTGTAAAGCGCTGCGTAAACTGTCGGTGCTATATAAATCCTGTATAATAATAATAATAAAAAAACATTTTTTTTCCTCAGTTTAGGTCGATGCGTATTCTTCTACATATTTTTGGTTAAAAAAATCGCAATAAGCGTTTATTGATTGGTTTGCGTAAAAGTTATAGCATCTACAAAATAGGGGATAGTTTTATGGCATTTTTATTAATATTTTTTTTTAACTAGTAATGGCGGCGATCAGCGATTTTTATCGTGACTGCGACATTATGGCAGACAGATTACATTGTATGGCATTGATTACTGTGTAAATGTGACTGGCAGTGAAGGGGTTAACCACTAGGGGGCGCTGTAGGGGTTAAGTGTGTCCTAGGGAGTGATTCTAACTGTGGGGGGGGCTATGTGTGACATGACACTGATCACCGCTCCCGATTACAGGGAGCGGTGATCAGTGTCCTGTCACTTGGCAGAACGGGGAAATGCTTGTTTACAGCAGCATTTCCCCGTTCTTCCTCTCCATGAGACGATTGCGGGTATCCCCGATCACACTCACACTCACTGCTTTTAAATAATATCTAGTTTGTCACCACCTACAGGCAACTGGCTTCTGCATATGTTTCTCTACCTTTATTTTTGAAATGTTTGTTTGAATTTTGATTCAAGTCTTAATCTTTCCTGCTCTGTCTGTCTCTCTTTCTCAAGCCTCCACAAAAAATATTCATGGAAACAGTGGCAGTCTATCCATTAGGGGCGCCTGGGCGCCGCCCCCTCTCTTCAGGCCACCCCCTATATGTAATGGATAGATTCATGCATAGCATGGATCTATCCACGGCCGCCACGGCCACCCCCTATTCATGCGTCCGTCACCTTTCAGGGCACCGGGCACATGAATTACAGCTGTGGGTTGTTTTTTTTTAAGCACCTGATTAGTGCCAGAGGCTCTAATAGGCTTCAAAATAGGGTGGGCTTGGGTCGAAAAGGATGCCACCGGAGCCCACCTAGGTGTGTCACAACAGCAAATGAATATTAGCTGTTGAAACACTGATCCTCAATCCGGCCAAGAGAAGACTCCCGATCGGCCGCTGAGGAGGGAGGAAACAGAAGCTGCTGCCGCCGTCGCCTAGATGACCCATGGAGAGCAGGAGAACAGGAGGCCGCCGCCAGTGATAGGGCTAATGCGACCGACTGGGGGAGTGGCATACTGTTCCCGCCCCCCCAAAAAAATGTCCACAGGCTGCCACTGCATGGAAATGGTAGTATATCTTGAGTTCACTTAATACTTTAAATCAAACCAGATTAAAGACAAACAGGGCCATAGACAGGATATATACATTGGCCCCTCTTGCATAGATCTCTGGTTCTAATATTATGTTAGACAAAACCTATGACATTTACTTGATATATTTTGATCAGTATTTAACCAGACTACACCTAACTCATATTACGCTATACGTATTGATCTGCATTATCATAATCGTTACTGTTTTCTATGGCTCACAGCCACACTAAGTACTTTTTTTTTACAATGTTGATTACATTTGAACACTTGTACAGGTTATACCACAACTTATATCTTCCAAAACTTATAAAGACCTATTGAAAATAATTAATCTTATCTTTATGTATCTTTATAACATTGTATACTCAATAAACTTCTTTTGACAAGGAAAATAATTAACCAGAATACTGGAAGATTTGCATGACTAATATAGCATATCTATGGTGCTCAAAATTTTTGCGTAATCTCTAGCTGAAGTGCCAGTATTTTTGTAGGATAGGCCATACATAGGCCCATATTGTATGTGCATGAAGCTGTACAGGTGCAACCTCCTGAACAAGGGTCAGTACTGGTGATCACCAGAACAGCACTGATTACTGTGTGTAGATACTGTATCTGAAACATATTTGAACATTTTCTGATTAACAGCCATTCCATTTACTAAAGCTGGAGAGTGCAAAATCAGGCTCACTTCTGCATAGGCACCAATCAGCTTTTAAGTTTCATTCCAAAAACTTAACTGAACAAGCTAAGGTTAGAAGCTGATTGGCTATCATCCACAGCTGCACCCAATTCTGAGAGCACCAGCCTTAGTAAATCTACATGACACTCTTTTACCTGTACTACAAAGGTGATCTTGGGTTTCTGTTCTATTCAAAATGCCTGCAGTTAATCGCAAAAGATTGGCTGTTACTAACTGATAGATCACACAAGTCCCTGTAGAGTCAGCTACACAGCAGCATGTAATCTTGATTGAACATTTATGTGTGCAAACTGCTCTAATTGTGTATAAATAATCATGGCTATGTGTTATTTTACCCCATAGTTCCTGATCTCTTTTTTTATGATAATTTGCAGGCAATTTTATTACAGGAGATAAGCTGCTAAAGTTTCCACTGGGGAAGTGTAGCAGTACGAAACATGTGAGTGGATGCATCTCCAAGAGATTCCATCTAATATCCCCCATTAATTCTTTCCTCTGGTTCCCACAAGCTCTTCCCACTTTCTAGCACTAGTAACCCTGCCTCCACATACACTAATTTTTCACCCTGATCCACATACACTAATTTTTCACCTGATCTGCCAAGATGACTAAGTAGAACAAGGATGAAGCTGGCCACTCCAATAGGCTAGGCAAGATGGAACCACTATAAAGAAGCAGGGCAAATAGACCAAATATGTAGCACAACATTTGCAAAAGTTTGCTAGAACACTCAGGAAAATGTAGACCATGAACTGCAAACTTCTAAGCAATAGGTGCCCCAACACATATTCTCACAAAGAGGCAAAGGGGGTCATTTATTATAGAGATGTGGCGCTAATTATCGATAATTACCACAAATTAGTGCTAATTAGCCCTAATCATGCTAATTAGAGCTAAAACGGTATTCACTATAGTGCTGGCAAAAAAATACTCCCAAAATCAAATTTACTATAGTTCCCTGAAAATAAATAGCACCCAAACCCTTACTCTGCTAAAACCTGGAGTAGTGCACATGGAAATAATGTTTAGAGCATGATACAATTGCCTAAATGGTACTGAAATATGCAGTATATTGTTTAAAGATAATCTGCTTTTAAACTGTGTGAAAAAGTGATTTCTACACTGAAATATCTTTAAAAGTCTGAGAAGAGATAAATTCCCTGTCTCTGTACAACTATGTGCCAATACAACTGAGCATGCTCAGACCTGCAAATAGCTCTCATTTTAGCTCCAATGTTTTTTTTACAGAGCGCTATAGTAAATACCAGAATGAGTGCTGTGTTAAAGAGCATTTTTTGGGAGTGAAAATCTGCACTACTATAGTCCAATGCAAGTTTTAGCCATTGATTCTTATGGTACAATTGTAACTTCCCCAAATAAATCCCTTTAAATGTTGAGATGAAATGTATCTTTCTCTGAAATAAATTTTACCTTTGCAGCATTGTTGCTTCTACTTCAACTATTTTGTTTTTAAGAATGCTAGAATGTGGAATGTTTTGGTAAAATATATCACTTTCACTTGTTACTCTTTATCTCACAACAATCTTTACCCAAACTCACACAGGTGTCTTTACAATCCACAAACAATACCATTGCTGATGCAAATTTAAAATGAATCACAAATTTTTGTGCTTTTTATTATTTCCAAATAATCATAAGTTGAGCCCAAAAAATGTGATATGTGTACCAACATCAGAAATCAAAATGTAATTCCCAAAAATTTGAGGGTAATATTCTATTCTCACCCACAAAAAAACACCAAATATCACAGAATAAATCAAGAAGAATAACTCTTGAGTAATGTAATTCCAACACCCGTATGTCCAAAGAAATGCAGTATTTATGTGTTTTTATGTGTATTTATGTGTAGGAGGCTCTCACATGTGGCAGCTCTGTGGCTTAGAAGTTAGAACTTCTGCTTAGTATCTCTGAGGGTCTGGGTTCAAATTCCAACATGCTGCTTCATGTAGAGAAGTTGTCTCATCTCCCAGGTCCTACAACTATGTCTAAATGTAGTATTTATGTGTAGGAGGGTTCCACCACCATTGTAAGTCTTGTCATATACACTATCTAGCCAAAAGTATTGTGACGCCTACCTTTATATACACACACACATGAACTTTAATGGCAGCCCCAGTCTGTAGGGTTAAAAATTGATTTGGCCTACCCTTTGCAGCTAGACCACCTTCTAGGAAGGCTGTCTACAAGGTTTAATGTTTCTATGGGAATGTTTGACCATTCTTCCAGAAGTGCATTTGTGAGGCCAGGCACTGATGTTGGATGAGAAGGCCAGGCTCGCAGTCTCTGCTCTAATTCAGCCAAAAGGTGTTCTATCGGGTTTGGGTCAGGACTCTGTGCAGTCAAGTTCTTCTGCCCCAAACTCACTCATCCTTGTCTTTATAGACCTTGCTTTGTACACTGGTGTGCAGTCATGTTGGAACAGGAAGGGGCCATCCCCAAACTGTTCCCACAACATTGGGAGCATGAGATTGTCCAAAATGTCTTGGTATGCTGATGCCTTAAGAGTTCCCTTGACTGGAGGCCAAGCCCAACCCCTGAAAAACAACCCCGCATCATAATCCCCCCTCCACCAAATGATTTGGAGCAGTGCACAAAGCTAGGTCCATAAAGACATGGATGAGTGAGTTTGGGGTGGAGGAACTTGACTGGCCTTCACAGAGCCCTGACCTCAACACAACAGAACAGCTTGGGGATGAATTTGAGCGGAGACTGTAAGCCAGGCCTTCTCATCCAACATCAGTGCTTGACCTCACAAATGCACTTATGGAAGAATGGTCAAACATTCCCATAGACACACACCTAAACCTTGTGGACAGCATTCCCAGAAAAGTTGAAGCTGTTATAGCTGCAAAGGGTGGGCCAAATGAATTTTGAACCCTACGGACTAAGACTGGGATGACATTACAGTTCATTGGTGTATAAAGGCAGGCGCCCCAATACTTTGGACAATATATTGTATATTGCTTGTGACACTGAGCATGGCTATGGACTTAGGGCTGGTTCACACCACAGAGATGCAGAGAACATGTGTGAGGCTGTCTGCTGGCTAAATAGGTAGCAATTCCATCTAGCAGCCTTGGGATTGCTGGTTCAATTCCCCAACATCCTAATGCTTGTGTTGAAGTTTATATGTTCTGCCTGTGTGGGTTTCTCATCACAATCCTAAGACATGCTGGTATTTTATTTGCCTCCTGTCAAAATAGTCTCTAATGTAAGAAAGTTAGTTTTGAACTTTGGTCAGTTTTTTTAAAAAAATGTGCATGGATACATGTCCCCTGGGGCAGGACTTGGGTCTCCATACACTTTTTATGGCAATAACTTGCATATTATCCTTTAAAATGAGCACTTTTGAATTTTCATGTTCGTGTCCCATACAATGTAATGGTGTTCGCATCAATTTTTTGCCTGTTCGCAAGTTCTGGTGCGAACCAAACCGGGGGTGTTCGGCTCATCCCTACCCAATAGCCAATGGCACATGAGCATGGTTGGTACCATAATATTAATGCCTCAAATGCAAAACATTATTGTATAGAATGAAAAGAATCAAACATTAGTAATAGTATGCTCAGCTCAGCTCAGCTCCATAGTGTAGTGGTCTGCCCTGCTACCTTCAAAGGTTCAATCCATGGATTTGAATCCCACCAATGGTATCACCTCCTGAAAATGTACATTGTACTCAGAAGTATAGTTAGTTAATATACATCAGTTTCGTTTATTCCATAATTGAAACTCTTCAAATACATGCAATGGTATGTAATTATAAAAAAATATTATGGTGTGGTATTACAAAAATCAAGGTAAAAAACAGTGTGTGGCGTCCCCCCCCCCCTCCAGTGCATACCAGGCCCTTCGGATCTGGTATGGACTTTAAGGGGAACCCCACTGCAAAATTACAAAAATAAATTGACATGGGGTTCCTCCCAAAATCTATACCAGGGCCTTCAGGTCTGGTATGGATTTTAAGGGGAACCTTGCGCCAAAATTTAAAAAAATTACGTAGAAGCCCCCCAAAATCCATACCAGACCCTTATCCGAGCACGCAACCTGGCAGGTCAGGAAAGGGGGAGGATGAGTGAGAGCCCCCCCTCCTGAACCATACCAGGCCACATGCCCTCAACATGGGGAGGGTGCTTTGGAGTAGCCCCCTAAAGCACCTTGTCCCCATGTTGTTGGAGACAAGGGCCTCATCCCCACAACCCTTGCCCGAGGATATGTGGGGGGGGCTTATCGGAATCTGGAAACCCACTTTAACAAGGTGGCCCCCAGATCCTGCCCCCATTTGTGAATGGGTATCAGGTACATTGTACCCCTACCCATTCACCTAAAAAAGCAGTGAAATGTGACAAAAGACAATAGCTGGTTTTTGACAATTCCTTTATTAAAAATGTCTTCTTCTTTCCCCCCGCTTCTTCCTCCATCTTCCTCCGGTCTTCCTTCGGTTTTCTCCTTCTTCCTCCAGCTGCTTCTTCTCCCGCTTCTTCCTCCATCTCCCCCTGCCCGCAGACCCCCACAACCACCAGGCAAGAGTTGTGGGGATGAGGCCCTTGTCCCCATCAACATGGGAACAAGGTGTTTTGGGGGGACCCCAAAGCACCTTCCCCATGTTGAGGGCATGTGGCCTGGTACGGTTCAGGAGGGGAGGGGCGCTTGCTCGTCCCCCCCTTTTCTGACCTTTCAGGTTGCGTGCTCGGATATGGGTCAGGGATGGATTTTGGGGGGCCCTACACCATTTTTTTTTAAATTTTGGCATGGAGTTCCCCTTAATATCCATACCAGACTTGAAGGACCTGGTATGGACTGGTGGGGGGAACCTACGCCAATCTTTTCTTTGATTTTTACTCTACATTGCCGGGAACCAGCAATTCATTACAGCCGCAAGCAATTTTAATTTACATTTTTTTCCTTTAGAAATTTCATTTTGCAGTAATCAACACGGGAAAGATGCACTACTTTACAGACATACTAAGGACACCCCCCAAGCACAATATTTAAAGGAATTTTTAATTTTTCTTATTTCACTTTAAGCATTATTAAAATCACTGCTCCTGAAAAAACGGCTGTTTTAAAACATTTTTTACAATTGATACATGTCTCCTGGGGCAGGACCCAGGTCCCCATACACTTTTTATGGTAAAAAACTTGCATATAAGCCTTCAGTGAGAACTTTGGATTTTGACTTTCACTATTCACTATGTGTTCTGACAGGCATGTTTGCCGGCAATAGCGCTGCTTTCCATTTGCATTAGCACCAGTTTCTGAGAGTTGAAGTCTTAATTGGTGCTAATTGGGCGCTATTTTCCGGGACTGCAGGATCATTTATTGGCGCTATAGTAAATGATGCCCAAAGAATCCAGTAATGAGTATGAGGACACCATTATGTAGCAGTGAGTACTGATAACACAGATACATCTGATAAAGTACTGAAAGAGTTATCAACTGAATGCAGTGTTGATTCTATGAAGCCACAGCCTACTTTAATGAAAGTCATATCAGTCAGTGTGATTACTGCAACAGGAATTTCAGAAAATGAGAGAACAGTATCCCTAGAGGGTAGAATTAGCATGACTCTTTGTGGTGGATCACCTTCATAACAGCTTGAACATTTACCCAGCTTTGACAAGTGAATTTATTTGATTGTATGTCTGTTTCTTTTTCATTGTTGGACACTGTAATTCTCGGAAGATACGCCTTCATTTAATTCATATACAGGTAAAGGCAATCATTCTCTGTTTCTACTTACCTGCAGACAGATTTCTTTCCATATCACTTAGGGTAGATAAAGTTTACCAGCTTAAACATTGGTGTGAGTATCCACACCACATCTGATCGCTGCCGGTTTTACAATGTTATCTGCTGCCTATGGTTATAACTATTTATCTTGTCAATGACCACCTTTTACCTTAAAGCCTCAGACTCGTTCCTCTTTCACACATTTTTCAGGACTAAATAGGTCATCATATGAAGTGTCTTTCTTCCCTATGACAATTGGCTACTCTGGACGTCTCGTTTTATGCTTTTTATTGCACTATGGATACAGTTAACATTAAATCATGGAATGCAGGGCTGTGGGATCCTACAAAATGTTCTACTGGTTATGTAAATACCAACCAGCTATATGTTGCATGCAAGAAACTCACTTCCCAGGTAGAGGAAAAAAATCCCTGCGTTGGCCATGGGTTTAACATGACCTTCATTGCTGATATTCCTTCTATTCCAGAGGTGTGAGTGTTTTGAAGCTTAGGCAGTGGCTCTTCTGAAACATGCAACTGGCTCATTAAACTTGCATGGTATACTGGAGGCACAGACCTTTCCCAAAAACTGAAAGTTAGAGCAAACTTGTCACCTTAATAACTATATCTGTTTGAAGGTCACAAAACATTTAATGGGTACATCTATTATATGCCACTCTAGTCTAATGGTCTTTACTCTGAATTAACTCATTTACAAAATACCAATTTGTGCATTAATATGAAGTTGGGAGGGTACCCATCTCTTTGAGGGAGCTACCCTTAATTATTATCATTGTGCAATGTTTGATATGGCGGGTCTTTTCACACAAGGGCTTTATATCCAAGTCTTATTCATTACTACTAAATATGCAAAACAACCTCATTTTATGTAAAGTGAGACTGAGATTGGTGCTTTAGATGAGGATCAATGGTAGGATATTCTTCAGAACATAATTCACTCATCTCTCAATCTAACTCTAACATTTTTCACAACATTATATTGTTTTTAGAACACATTATAACACCTCATTGACTTTTAACTATGAAAATGCTTTCCAACCCCTTATAGTATAGATTCAAGAGATTTAGTTCACATTTGGCATTGTTTAAAGCTTGTCCATTACAGGGATGGAACAATATTGCCTCTAGAACAGATATTCCATGTTATTATTCCTAGAGGCCCTAAGAAGTGTATATTAGACTACCCATGTGATGTACCTTTAGAAAGTGCTGAGCTTCAGGCTATGACCAGAGTTCTATTTCAAGTTCAAAAACTAGTCCAACGCATTGAAAAGATCTTGCTACATCTATTATTGGGGAATGGACAACCCAAATGAACATAATGCTCCAAGTTGAAAAAAATATATATCCTTGCATAGAGGTAATACCAAAATGGAACACCAATTGCATATCTTATTAGAGATCTGTAAACTTTTCCAATACATTATTATTGTCCTGATATAAGCATTTTTTTGTAGGCCTGTTTTTTTTTTTTTTCCTTTTTTTTACCCATCAGATCTATTACAGCTCTTGGAAATCAGTTTAGATTATGTTCCAAAAACACTAATGTATTTAAAATTTTACTTCAATGTATTGTTTTTTTCTTGTCTGTTTATAATTGACCTTCTGAACACTAACTAAGACCCCACACACACTATTATATTTTCTGTAGATTTTTGTCTTCAGATTTACCAAAACCATATAATATGAGGTCAAACCTTAAGAGTTTCAATTTGTATGCAATCAGGCCAGGGCCATCTTTAATATGGATTGGACCCTGGGCAAAAAAAAATTTGGGGCCCCCCCTCCATGCAGTTTCGCTCTCCACCTGCTCTGAGACATACAATAAATAGCAGCTAGACTCAAAACCAGTTTACTGAATCAGATAAGACAGCAATTGCGATTGGTTGCCAGAGGTTACAGTGTATCATTACCACTTACTGACTGGTTGCTAAAGGTTACAGCACATAATTCTGCTTGTTGATTGGTTGCTAGAGATTACTGTATATCAATACTGCTCACTGATTGGTTGCTATAGGCTACTGCACATCCTTACTGCTTACTGATTGGTTGCTAGAGGTTAATGCACATTATTACTGATCACTGATTGGTTGCTAGAGGTTACAGCACATCATCTCCTCACTGCCTGCACACCATGGACTGTGGAGGTGAGGGAGCCCATTAATAGACAGAAAACTCCTAGGGATCCTAGGACTCCTGGGATCAGTGGCAGTGCTGGGGGGGAGAGGAGGGTGTGATCAATGGCAATGCTGATTTTTTTGATACTGACTACCAATTTAAAGAGGAGTTTCAACACTGGCCACTGGCAGCATTCAGTATAGGTGATAGTACCTCAGGGGGGCATAATATACAGATGAATACCGCCTCTATTTACATATGAATCCTGCCAGTCTGCCACTATTTACATATGAATGCCGTCACTATTTACATATCAATCTCGGTATTTACATGTAAACACAGGGTCTGCAGGTGAGTCATCTCTACACAACAATAGGGCAGAGCTGGGCAGCATTAGTAACAGAACTTCACACTGCGATATCAGGACACAGCATGGGACTAAAACCTCAAGGTACGAGGGAATTTAAACTGGGATAGTTGCCAATTATGAGGCAGCTGCTTTGGGCCCCACAACAATGACAGGGCCCAGGGCAGCTGCCCCTTTTGCCCTGCCTTAAAAACGGCCCTGAATCAGGCAGGCCCTTGCACTACATGGTTTTGGTAAATCTGAAGACAAAAATCTGCAGAAAATATAATAGTGTGTATGGGGTCTAAGGTGTGTCTGCCACCACATGTCAAATCCCAGATCAAACGCCAAACTCTGAGAAGATATACAGTTTTCTTGCCAGCATGGACCTGAACCACAGTTCAGATTATCACACTCATGAAACTCTGTTGAGTATCCATGTCTCTGTAAATAGTTTACAGCATATGTGTGCTTGGCTGGGAGACAATACCTTCGTGCTTCATGTGTCACCTCCTCAAAATCCAGCATCCATAATTCCCCTGGTGACCAGTGTTGTTTCAAGTTAGACTATGTAATTTAAACACAATGGCTTATCTGACATATGGTGCTATTTCAAATCATTGTAAATTAAATATGTGTAAAATGAGAACACACCCCTCCTCCCTGATGAATTCTTTGCTCGTTAAAAAAATGAAAATGAAATTATCCACATTTTCAGTCTGTTTATAAAGATGGGCAAAGTAAATGTGCAATTATCAGGAGCGGTGATTCCCCTAGTATCTGCTACACTTGCTTTCCTCCTTCTTCTTACCCTTCTACCACATGTCATTATGTATTGCATTCATGTCTCCATTTCTCTGTAGCCTGACAAGTGATTTATTGGACACCATGGTGAGCTCAGCCATGCATAAAGCCTCCCGATGTTTTAGTCTATCACACATTACAACTGCATATATTTAAATGATCTGAAACACATAAAATATCTACCACACCTAAATCCCAGCACCAAAAGATGTGCCCACAATATACTTTCAGAATAGATAGAAGTCCACTAATTCTCATTTCTTCCAAATGACCCTGGGAGGAATCCATTATGGTTAGTTTAACCTATGACCGATACAAATTGTGTTACAAATTAAATCAGCCTCTGAAATAAAACCAGGTGCCACAAACCAGTCTATTTAACTTTAATAAATAATTAATCTCATGTAATATAAAAAGTGCATGAATTAAAAACGCTAGCACAGCAAAGTCAAGCAGCCATATTTATGAGTCACTGACCCATTTAATGTTAAATGCTATATTGGATTCTCTTATGGCCTAAAGCTGCCGTGCCATTTACTCAGGAACAGTAAATTAATTTTCCAATTATGGAAGACTGCTGCAGGCACCTGAAACATAAGTATTTGTATTCCAGGATTATCCAGATTTAGAAAAAAATGCTATCTAACAATTTAAAATATGAGTGCATGAGATCACATCACCCACAGTTATTACCTCTTGTATCTCTTGACCTTCCCTCTTAGATTGTAAGCTCTAAGGAGCAGGGCCCTCTGATTCCTACTGTATCAAATTGTATTGTATTTGTACTGTCTACCCTCAAGTTGTAAAGCGCTACGTAAACTGTTGGCGCTATATAAATACTGTATAATAATAATAATAATAATGAGATCAACCTATTTTATTTTTCTTTCGCCGTGACAAAGGGGTATGGATAAGTACATATCTGTACCAATGGACCTTGCTGGCTCAGTCAACTTACCAAGCTTTTTGCTACACAAATTAGTTATGGTTTACACCAAGTTGCACATTAACAGCAAGGCCCTTTTTCCCCTACTAACCATATTACTATACAGTCTGAAAGACAGGGATATTTCTCTAAGGAGAGAAGATGGGGCTACATAAAGGTGTGTAATGTTTGTACAAACATAGGCATATCTACTTATAAACTAAATAGTATAGGTGAGCCTAGTTTATTGCATTAGGGTGTGCACTCCAAAACTCAAACACACGTGTGTGTATGGGTATAGTGGCAGAGGAATGAAGGGACGCTTCTCAATTCAATGTAAGTGGCAACCCTGACCCCGGCAGCCGGAACTAGGAAAGCACTATTGAATTCTGCGGCTCTGAGCTGCTGTATCTCTCTACAAATTAAAGGAAAAGTCCCCTGCCTTAAATATACCATGCTGATTATTTTGGACAAGTGATTAAAACATTTTTAGGCACTCAAACATGGACTGTGAATTTTAGGGTGCTGAAAGAGAACCTGCACACAGAGCCATATGCTTATGGGCACCAGTGATTAGGGTGTGCCCAGGCACACCCGGCACACCCCCTGTGCATGCCTATGACAATGTCTCCTTAATGTGTTACTAAACCCCCAACAGTAAAATCAGTCTGTATATGCAGCAAAGCATGCTTGTTATACTCATTGTAGAACCTAAGGGGTTAATCATGCGCATTGTGTAAAAAGGCTGTTTGATCCTGTCTTCTTTGATCCTCCCCTTCTTCCACAGTCCCCAATCCCCAATCTATCTTCTAATAGTACAGAGCCTTGGGGCCACTCTGCCCATGCTCAGTTTGGTGTGTATTGCTATTGACGTTTTTTTTTTCTTGGGAGGGTGTATGTGATTAGCACAGGACCAATCAGCACTGTGCAGACAGAGGGTCAGGGGTCCTGCAGCCTCATAGGACAATCAGGGGGGAAAGAAAACTCCTCCTACAAGCTTTAACCAGACACTGATAGAAGTCATAGGACTGCTATATACTGCTGGTGAGAAAACGTATTTAGCAGTTTATATTTACTAAAATAATTGCATATCCATGTTCTGTGTACTGTGGGAGACCAGATATAGTGAATACAGGGCGCTGGGTTTAGTAACACTTTAAGGGCCACTTCACACCTGAATCATACATGAATGCAGTCCGAATTCTTTTGCAATTTATGTGTGATTCAGTGTGGTGCGATTTTCAGCCCATACATTTGAGTGAGCTGAAATCGCACTGGATCACACACAATTAATACATGTAAGACATTTCAGAAATGCACTGCAGTACCATGCAATCCAGTGCAGGCAAACACAGTGCATTTGCGATCTGTATTTGCTCTGTGGTTAGGAATACATACACATCTGCAGCAGATCACAAACTTTGAGCGTTTTCAACAGGGTGCGGGAAACGCACACAGAATGCGAGTTTCCTGCACCATGCTCTGGTCTGAATGACTCCTAAAACAAGCCTTTCATGAATTGAATATGTATGCTACCGTGGCCAGTGACTGACCTCTAACAAATATAGAGGTAAGGAAAGTCAAGGAGAAGTTGTAAGGCCTTATCTGAGTTAGTAACCCAAAGGACTGAAGCAGCAGAGAATGCATTCTAGCCAGACAAGTAGTATTTCCATATTTATTATTTAACTTATTATTAATTAGATAATATAATAATGTAGGTAGCATTTATTTTCACTACTTTTTATGCATTTTGTATACCAAACACAAACTTTCAAAGCCATCAAAAAGTTTGCATTTTATAGTTTTAAAAAATCCAAGGTATTGTGTACTGTACGCTTGCACTGACATCCAAAACTATTTTTAATGTCTTTTGGGGCGAACAGTTTGCAGAGGAGAAGGGCCAGGACTGTCACCTGGTCCAGAAAAAAATGTTGTTACATTGTGTTAGGCTGGGTGAGCTGTCAGAATAAGATAAATGGAGCTGAGCCGTGCCATTAACCTGTGACACTTCTGACAGTTCAAGGCTGTGTTCTATGGGAAAAGCAGAATATTTACTCCCTGACTTTGCCTCTCCTTAACGGTGAGAAAGAGAGACCACACAAAACTTACTGCCACAATATGAAAGCTAGACAACTGATTTGCTGGCAAAACCATGCAGTGAATTATAATAAAAATTGAGTAAATTCATAATAAAATTCCTAACCTTCCTTAAATCATTATCTACTGTATTAGAAACAAAAACATTGACAATCCCATCAGTCAGCCATTGATTTATGGTCTTGTCATATTAGGTTAAGTAACTGGCAAGAGACTTTACCCTGAGCAATTGTTATTGGCAGACACACCGGCTGCAATATATAAGAAATTGTTTTTAACTGCATTTATAGTGCACTAATGCAAAACTTTAGTAGCTTCTCCAATGTGCCCTCCCAAATAATTACATTAAAGTAATGCTTATTTCATTTATATTTACCAAATATATAAATATTGCCAATATGCTACCAAAACAGTGGTGTTGATTTCTGGGCCGAATTAAGAACATCATGGGCCTGGTGCTGAGGATTTTGGTGCGGCTTTTTATCAAATAAATAAATAAATAAATATGCAAACAATTTTTTGTTATAACAAATTAAATTACATAGAGAGAGGGAGGATAAGAGAGAGGAAGAGAGAGAGAGAGAGAGAGAGAGAGAGAGAGAGAAAGGGGTTGAGAGAGAGGAGAGAGGTAAGGAAGGGAGGATGAGAGAGAGAGGGGGGATGAGAGAAAGAGGATGCGCATGAGCATACTGGGAGTGACAGCAACACAGCCTGGCCAAGGCAAGTGACCGAAGGCTCAGAACCCAGAAGGAAGACCGGGTGAAGATGGAAGCGCCCGGGACCTGCTGGATTGATCACAGCGCAGCACTGGAGGGCTCAGTCTGACAGGTAAGTGTACCCTAATGTGCTAATATGCTGTGCATTCTAGTACATTATGGCATAACTTACATCAGGACAGTGCCCAAGTGCATAGTTGCCAACATTTCAAAAATATTTTCAGGGACACTTTTTTACCAGTGATATGTTTAAAGTAGCTGACATCCCCTATAATCCTCTATACATCACAATAGTAATCACAAAAGTAAATGAGTACTAATAATGGGCAGAACAAATATGAGGACTGCGAAGATTTCCTTTAGTTGAACTAACAAAAGTGTGCCCATTCTAGAGCTGGTAACATTGAGGATATTCAATATAATTTTAAAGAACTGTTTTTGTGGGTAAGAGGCATAGGGAAGGAATATGGATGGTATAAAAGTGGGAAGTATGTGCAGGTGAGGGAGAGGAATGTGGAGGGTATAACAGTGGGCACCATGTACAGGAGAGGAGTGTGGAGGGTATGGCAGTGGGCAGTATGTACAGGAAATTAAAATTTAAATGTATCACCACAAGATGGCGTTGTGGCTACAGATAGGTATAAGTGTGCCAATGTCCTAAATATATTGCAAGATTTATTCAATAGAAGGAAACATGGACATTAGAGGCACATCTGTAGCGTTGAAGTACAAAATGAACTTTTATTTATCTTTAAAATTCACACTATTGACATAACATGTTAAAAACAAAACATGTTTTGTTTTTAACATGTTATGTTAATAATGTGAATTTTAAAGATAAATAAAAGTTAATTTTGTACTTCAACGCTACAGGTGTGCCTCTAAAGTCCATGTTTCCTTCTTTTGAATAAATCTTGCACTATGTACAGGAGATAAGTGTGCAGGGTATGACAGTGGGCAGTATGCACAGCAGAGGAGTGTGGAGGGTATTATGTGGGCAGTATGTACAGGAGAGGAATGTGGAGGGTATTATGGGGGCAGCATGTACAGGAGAGGAGTGTGGAGAGAAAGACAGTTGGCAGTATGTACAGGAGAGGAGTGTGGAGGGTATGATGGGGGCAGTATGTACAGGAGAGGAGTGTGGAGGGTATGATGGGGGCAGTATGTACAGGAGAGGAGTGTGGAGGGTATGACAGTGGATGGTATGTACAGGAGAGGAGAGTGGATGGTATGAGAGTGGGCAGTATGCACTGGAGAGAAGTGTGGAGAGTATGACAGTTGGTAGTATACACAGCAGAGGAGTGTGGAGGGTATGACAGTGGGCGGTATGTACCGGAGAGGAGTGTGGAGGGTATGCCAGTGGGCAGTATTTACAGGAGTTGAGTGCAGAGGGGATGACAGTGGGCAGTATGTACATTAGAGGAGTATGGGGGGTATGAGGGGGGCAGTATGTACAGGAGAAGAGTGTAGAAGGTATTATGGGGGCAGTATGTACAGGAGAGGAGTGTGGAGAGAAAGACAGTTGGCAGTATGCACAGGAGAGGAGTGTGGAGGGTATGACAGTTGGCAGTATGTACAGGACAGGAGTGTGGAGGGTATGACAGTGGGCAGTATGTACAGGAAAATAGTGTGGAGGGTATGAAAGCTGGCACTATGTACAGTAGAGGAGTTTATGAAAGTGGGCAGTATGTACAACAGAGCAGTGTGGATAGTATGACAGTGGTCATTATGTATAGGAGAGAAGTGTATGACAACAGGCACTATGTATAGAAGGGAAGTGTGTGGACGTTGGGCGGTATGTACAGGAGAGGAGTGTGGAGGGTATGACAAACGAGCAGTATATACAGGGGAGGAGTGTGGCGGATATAACAGCGGGCACTATGTACAGGTGAGGAGGATGAAGGCATCTGGGAAGGAAAATTTAAAGGTTTGTGGAAGGATGTTTAGGGACTGCGTAGTGGTTAAGCAGGCCATATATGGATTGAAATGAAGCCAATTAAGCAGAGACCAGCCACACTCAATCTATGTATGGGCTAGCTGGTTGTACACACTGAAGCATGCCCCCTCATATAAATCACATTCTCATATTACCTCACTTACTCTTCTGCTTCTCCTAACCTCTGGAGATATATTTAACTGTGCCCAACACCCATCACCCCACATCCTCTGGCAGTAGTCGCAATCTACGCAATTTAGTCTCCATTCCTCTTCTTCCCAAAACCAGCCTCCCCTTATCCTGTGCCCTCTGTCTGCAACAAACTCACTGCCATTTATGACCTCTTTGTCACTAACTCCTTTAATCCACTTGCTATTCCTGAAACCTGGCTCCATGAATCTGACACTCCTTCTCCTGCTTCCCTCTCCCACGGTGGCCTTCTCTGGACTCACTTCCCTAGACCTAATAGATGCAAGGGAGGTAGAGTGGGATTCCTCCTATTCCTACAGAGCACCTTCCAGGTTTCTCACTCTCCTCCCTCTCTGTCCCTCTCATCATTAGAAGTTCACTGTATACGCCTATTCTCTCCAACTTCCCTAAGAATTGCTGTAATATACCACCCCCCTGGACCATTAACAACTTTCATTGATGAGTTTTTTGGCCTGGCTACCCTACTTTCTCTCTTCGGAAATTCCCACAATCCTTCTCGGTGACTTCAACATCCCTGTTAATACAAACACTTCTGCTACTTCTAAACTTCTTAGTCTAACTTCCTCATTTGACCAAAAGCAATGGGTACAGGCTTCTACTCTGATTGCAACACCCTTGACCTTGTATTCTTCTACCTGTGCTCCATGCAACCTCTTCCACAATCCTTTTCCTCTCTCTGATCACCACCTTATTAGTTACTCTCTCTCCCTGTCTTCCACCACCTTTCCCTCCTATCACCCGTAGAAACCTTGGGCACTTCAACCCCTCTCTCCTCTATTCTGCTAATGACCACCTCTATGACAAAATCTCACCCCTCTCCTGCCCCAACCAAGCTACTTCTGTCTACAATAAATCCATGTCCTACTAGACGAGCTTGCTCCCTTCACTACACACAGAATCAGGCCTCGACCCCTACAACCCTGGCAAACAGATGACACCAGAAATCTCAAAAAATTTAGCTGTGTTCTTGAGCGTCTATGGCATAAGACTAATGCCCCGTACACACGGTCGGACATTGATCGGACATTCCGACAACAAAATCCTAGGATTTTTTCCGACGGATGTTGGCTCAAACTTGTCTTGCATACACACTATCACACAAAGTTGTCGGAAAATCCGATCGTTCTAAACGCGGTGACGTAAAACACGTACGTCGGGACTATAAACGGGGCAGTGGCCAATAGCTTTCATCTCTTTATTTATTCTGAGCATGCGTGGCACTTTGTCCGTCGGATTTGTGTACACACGAACGGAATTTCCGACAACAGATTTTGTTGTCGGAAAATTTTGTGTGTCGGAAAATCCGATGGAAAATGTGTGATGGAGCCTACACACGGTTGGAATTTCCGACAACAAGGTCCTATCACACATTTTCCGTCGGAAAATCCGACCGTGTGTACGGGGCATAAGTCTCTCAAAGACTTCAACCAATACAAATCTGCCGTCCAAAAATACAATTCTTGACTCCACACTGCCAAGCAGACCTATTTTACCACTCTCATTAACACCTTATCATCCAGTCCCCATCAACTCTTCTCTACCTTCAATTCTCTACTTCATCCTCCACTGCCTCCCCCCACATTGCTAATCACTTCAAAAATAAGATTGATACAATTTGTGATGAAATCTCCACTCTACAGGTATCTCCCCCAGTTAACACCCCAGTCAACAGGTACAATTGACACTCCCCTTATTTAAATCTGCTACTATAGATGAAGTTGCTAAACTCCTTTCTAACGCCCACCTAACCACCTGTCCCCTGGATCCTATTCCCTCTCAAATACTACTTTCACCCCCTGACTCTATCCTACAGTCTCTAACCCACAGCTTCAATCTCTCCCCTCTTCTGGCATCTTCCCCAATGCTCTAAAACATGCACTGGTCTCCCCCATACTTAAAAAGTTGTCCTTGGACCCTACCAATCTTAACAATCTATGCCCTATTTTCTTGCTCCCCCTTTCCTCTAAACTCCTTGAACGCCTGGTCTACAACCAACTGAGTGACCACCTCATAAAGAACAACCTTCTTGATCACCTTCAGTCTGGATTTCGCCCTCAACATTCCACAGAAACTGCTGTTCTAAAACTCACAAATACTTGCTAACCACAAAAACCAATGGACGCTATTCTGTACTCCTACTTCTGGACCTATCGGCGGCCTTTGATACAGCTGACCACCCCCTCCTCAAAAAAAACTTTACTTCCTCGGTCTCTGTGACTGCCCCCTTCGGGGGCTCTCATCCTACCTATCCCAATGCACCTTCAGTGTCACTTACAATTCTACTTCCTCCTCTCCTCTTCCCTTCTCTGTTGGGGTCCCCCAAAGTTCTGTTCTTGGACTTCTCTTATTTTCAATCTACACCTCTTCCCTGGGTCAGCTGATAGCTTCACATGGCTTTCAGTATCATTTCTATGCTGACGACACCCAAATCTATCTCTCCACCCCTCAACTCACTCCATCAGTCTCCTCACGCATCACTAACTTAGTAACAGACATATCTGTCTGGATGTCACACCACTTCCTCAAACTCAACTTGTCCAAAACCGAGCTCATAATATTTCCTCCCCCAAGTGCCTCTTCCCCTGACTTCTCTGTCAAAAGCAATGGCACAACCATCCACCCATCCCCACATGCCAGAGGGCTAGGTGTTATCCTGGACTCTGAACTCTCCTTTCAGCCCCACATCCAATCCCTGTCTAAAGCTTGCCGCCTCAGCCTCAGCGACATCTCCAAACTACATGCCTTCCTAACCAATTAAACCACAAAGCTCCTGATTCACTTATTGGTTATCTCTCGCCTTGACTACTGCAACTCTCTCCTCATTGGCTTACCCTTAAATAGACTACCCACCCTTCAGTCCATCATGAATGCTGCTGCCAGGCTCATCCACCTTACAAACATCAGCATCTGCTACCCCTCTCTGCCAATCCCTCCATTGGCTGCCACTCACCCAACAAATTAAATTCAAAATACTAACAATAAGTTACAAAGCCAGGCACAACTCTGCCCCCAGCTACATCACTAACCTAGTCTCAAAATACCAACCCAATTTTCCTCTTCGTTCCTCCCAAGACATCCTGCTCTCTAGCTCCCTCATCACCTCCTCCCATTTTAGCCTCCAGGACTTCTCCCGAGCCTAACCCATCCTTTGGAATACCCTACCCAAATCTGTCAGACTATCTCCAAATCTATCTACTTTTAGGCGATCCTTAAAAACTTTTCTCTTCAGAGAAGCCTTTCCTGCCTTCATGTAGCCACTGTTCGTTTATTTTCTTCATCAGCTCATTTCCCAGAGTTACTACCCTTTCGTAACACTTGACCCCCCCCCCCCCCGGATTGTAAGCTCTAACGAGCAAGGCCCTCTGATTCTTCCTGTATTGAGTTGTATTGTAATTGTAATGTATGCCCTAATGTTGTAAAGCGCTGCTCAAACTTTCGGCACTATATAAATTCTGAATAATAATAATAATACACAAGTCAATCTATTAATCGCTTTGAGTACAACCAGGTTTTTTTCCCAAAACAATCAGTGCTGCCAGCTATGGTTAGCAACATTGATCATGTATTCTGTGGGTAGGGAAGGCTCCCCACTGGCAGAACACAATAACACTGAGGGAGTGATTCCCCCATCTACAGGTCAGCAGGTGAGAGGGTGTGTGTGGAAAGGCTGGGGAGAGATGTCTGTCAGCAGGGGGGTGTGAGGTTGTCATGGAGGGATATCAATCAGCGGGTGGGGGGAGTAACTGGGTGTAATATCTTTTGGAGTAGGGTATGCCATCTGCAAGTTGGGAAATGGTCACCTATGATATAAGTTGAAGGGAGGTGGCTAACTTGGGAAGTGGCTGGGGAGTGACCTGGTTGGTGGTGAGTGTGAAATGGATGATGTGTTTCAAGTTTCTTTCACATTTGTGGTAATGCTTACTGCCCTCTGAAAAGTTATTTGTGGTGGATTGCTTTTCAACAAGTGATATAGCAGCAGCTGACAGGCGTTCATGAGGTGCTACTGCTGCCTCCTTGTTTTTTTTTCATTGCTGAATGGTATTTTTACATTGTTGGACTATGCTGCTACTGCAAGCGAGTTTGGCTTGTAGTTGCAGAGTGGCCCCATTGAAATCAATAGGCAAATTTGACAGGCGGTGCTGCCTATCAAACTCTGCAGGCTGAGTTAAAGATGCTGCAGCTAAAGAAATTACAAAAAAAAAAAAGTTGCAGCTGCGAAGTAAAGCATCACAGCTACGGCATTTGTGTAGCCCTGTCCGAATGTATTTTTAAGATTTGGGTCACGGACGTGCGATGAGGTCAGTGGCTGGTGAGGCACTGGCTAGTATCAGAGCCAGATACTCCTGTGATTCATAGAAGAAGCATCATCAAAATAGCTCTTGCTGTACTTCTCCTTTCAGTACAACCAGCCAGCCCATAGATGGATCAAAATCCACTCCGGTTCCTGCTGAACTGGCTGAATTTTGATCTGTCTATGGCCGGCCTTGCAGGCATAACATGCAAGTCTGAAAAAGAGACCAAACACATGACTGGGATACAAGAATACTCTTTATTTCCTAAAGCAGGGAAGTGCATGCCCTTATGCATTTCATGCTGCTCCCAGCCCTTACGCAAAGACTTTTTGAGAAAGTGCTGGGAAAAAGCACAAAAAGCTTAAAAACTTACACTCATGCCATATACAGTAATGAGAATTACTGTACCTGATTCCTTTACCATAATTGCATCCCTTTACCCTGTCTGGCTTCTTGAAGCCAATACAGATTTGCTGGTCTAGATGTGACTATCAACTCTAGGTTACTTACCTAGTTAGTGAAAACTAACATTTAACCTACTAAAATAGAGTTATAAACATGGACAAAAAAAGCAGTCATCAAGGGTAACCATATACATTATAATATGCTTAATTTAATGTTCCCATCTCTATTTGCTGGATAATTCAAGATTGCATACTGTATGTTTTGTGACAAAATGTATACACATTTGTTACTTCTTTTCTTTGCAAAATAGCTAAAGGATGATAGGACATTTCTGTTGTAAGATCCACATGCATGATGATAAAGCATCCTTTTCCAACCAGGGTGCCTACAGGTTTCCTCGGGGGTGCCTTGGAAAAAATCCAAAAAATTGCTGAAAAATTGTATGCAAGCCAGGGGTGAATCAAGCCTGCCTTTTAGTTACACAAAGCTACAGAATTTCATTGTACACCATTACAACCTTCTAGCCAGTGGCATTGCAACAACCAGTGACATCATTGGTTGACAAGGAGGAAATTGGACATCTTCACATCATCCTTATTTGGCCCTGTCAGCCCTGGGGTCACCTTAGTTGAGTGAGGGAGAGAAACTGAGGGCAAAAAGGAATACTAGTCTGCAACAGTGTGCAAAGGTGTCTTTGCTTTGGGAGAATAAAGTAGATATTTGCCAGCACACCATGGATCAACAAAAGTGGTGACCAAACGGATTATTTATTGCATGATCACAACATAAGGAGAGTGCAACGTTTTGGAGTCATGCAGGACACCTTTTCCATGCAGCCTGATGATGGGGTCATGCATGACTCGAAACATTGCACTCTCCTTGTGTTGTGATCATGCAATAAATAATCCGTTTGGACGACACTTTTGTTGATCCATGGTGTGCTGGCAAATGTCTACTTTGTGACTTGAACCAGTATCCAGCTGGTTGTTGCTGCAGTACCCAAACTTTGAGAGCTTATCCAGGAACGTGTGCGATGGGAATATGAAGTATTGCTTTGGAAGAATAAATCACCTCTAATGTTGGGTGTCCCACGTGTATGGATGTTGCTGCATTATATAAAATTAGTTTAGTTTTTTATATTTTAGAATTGGGTGACCCGAGCTTGTGCATGATTTTAAAGGGTGTCTTAACTGAGAAAAAGTTTGAGAAACACTGTGTTAAAGTATATCAGCCATTGCCACACAATCATATTACAAATAACACTTATATTCATAGTTTTACAAATCCTGCTTTTTACAGATCACAAAGATTGGTTTACAAATCACTAGTAGTTAGTACTTTCTGTGGTAAATATTTTTCTACATGTTTGTGCACACTTTTTTGAATTTATAATATATTTTTACTACATTCAGAACCTTCTGGAGATATGAGTTCTGCTCTACATCTCACTTCACCCATAGAGGCTGATTGATAGGATATTATCTTTATGTATAAGTCCTACTATCCCTGAGTGTTTTGCAGAGTAAATGTCTTCTTGTGCAAATTTGTTGGCACTTTCCCAATTTATTTTTGAAAAATTAAGGATTTTAATTCATGTTCTGGGAAGGGTGGGGAAATACCTGGTAATCCTTCCAGTCCCCCTGCTGGAAGCACGTCCATCCTAGCGTGGTCACAGCCTGCTTGGACTCCAATGGTCAGACTTGTGCTGGCACACGCTCCTCCACAGCTAATCACTAATCACAATACTGTATCCTATGGATCACTCTGGATTTTTTTTTGTGCATTTTGGAAATGTACCATTGTTGCACTTTCTTTAATGTACGTTTAGTTTTCTTTATTGTTTTAGCTTATTAAATGTTTATTTTGAACATAGTGTAGAGAAGTTCTGTGACAAACGCATGTAATGTGGGCAGTGCAATATGTAGGAGGGGCTTTGGGTGGGTGTGGCTTGAGTGTGGGAAGGTACACAAGGGGCCCCCTAACCTCTTATTGCCCCCATGAGTTGTTAGTCCACCCCTGCTCCCTACCATCACTAACTGCTGATGTCACTGCAAACTTTAGGGGCTGCAGCTGAGTAGTCAGTCAATACCATGAAGAGATTATCACATATTTGCACAGTTCTTCTTTGGTCCAGTTTTATTACAAGGCTGAGCACAATAGCTGGGTGATGTTGAACCACAAACATATTATCTACAGTTTTAAAAATCTGCACTAACATCATGCAGAAAATTAAGACTTCTAGAATTTTCCAAACATGCCAGCCTAGGCACCAACTAAGGTGTAACTAGAAGGTTAAATCACTTAACAGAAGAGGAATAATCCACTTGTCCAATATGGAGGCTGATACAGGATTCCCCTCACACATTCAAGGATAAAATGGGCTACAAATCATTGATAAATGTATGTTGTAGTGACTAGACCAGAGGTCTCCAAACTTTCTAAGCAAAGGGCCAGTTTACTGACCTTCAGGCTTTAGGGGGCCAGACTGTGTCCAGTGGGAGTAGAAAATGCCCTGGCATCCGTGCCCCTTCATTGGTTTTAATGGGGGGAATAGTACCCCATAGTTGATATCAATGAGCAGAATAGTGCCCAATTTTTGGTGTCAGTAGGGAGAATGGTGCTCCATCATTGGTGTCAGCTGGTGGAATAGCGCTACAAGGGCTAGATAAAGGCAAGCAAAGGGCCACATGCAGCCCCGGGCCGAAGTTTGGAGACCACTGGACTAGACTATACTCAAAGCATAATATAAGCAAGTACTGATATGTATATGCTTATAACATGCACAGACAGGAGTCAATTACAGCATCCATTAGACCAATCAGCGTGGATCTTAAAGGAGAGCAGATTAGTTATTCGAGGGAACACAGGGAAGAGGTTGGGAAGACAATGGTTGAGCCTTCAAACCTATAGGTTGTCTTCTATCATTATGCCAGTAAATATACTCATTAATTGTTATTATGGATGTTGTTTTTCAATGAAAATAAACTCTAAGATGAATTGAAATACAGTGGAGCTGATACAGTATATGAAATAGTTTTCAATAGGAAACATTTCCTGTTGCCCATAGGAACCAATGCTTTCTGCAGTTTATCTTTCAAATTAATAATAGATGCTTGCTTTGAACAACTGTGAATTTTTCCTTTAGCAATTCGGTCATAATCCTCAGTGTGTGCAAGAAGCATCATTTTCTGATTGCTAGCATGCTAAAGAGAGAAAAAAAATCAAATAAAAATGCAGGCACTTCACAAAGCCACTTGGTAAGCTAGAGTTAACACGCCATGGCTGATTTAATACTGGTTTGATATTATGAAGAAATATAGCAGGGGATTAAGTCAGATGATTAGGCACAAGAATGACAGAAAAAAACTAATAATGATCTTAATTTTCTCTTGATACAGATTTCCTGGCGGTGCGTAAATGAACAAGCTAGAAGTAAACCCTATAGTGGTTGCAAAGAAACTCTCCAGCCAACCAATCATTTCTACCGAGACATACTTTAGGAGAGCAATTAAGTAACCAATTTATTTTTTTAATGCCGCAGAATATTTCAGGACATGGCTGCTGACTTTCTGTCTTTTTAAAGCTGCTGGGAGTGAAAGATTTAAAAAAAAAAAAGCTGAAATTTAAAGCATATTGGATGCTTGGAAAGAACTGTATATTCAACAAGGGACTTATAACCATCACTGGCCAAAAATACTAATCTAAAACCTCAGAATTATGTGCATTTGTTTCAGATAGAATGGTTAGGACCCTGACAAATGTATAGAAGGATGAAAAATATATTTTTGTAAAATGTTACTTTAAAAATAAATTGATACAATAACTGGGGTTCTTATTTGTTATTTCAACTGAAACTATATTGTTTCAGGAAGGTCCATATTTCATAGGCATGCCACAATAGAGAATGCTTTCCCTATTGCAGTCCAGCAGGCTGCACTGTAAGCGGATTCCTTCATCTGAGCAGCAGGTGGAGTTGCAGTATAGTGATGAAAATCTGCACTGCTCTGCGTTAAAGGAGCATTCACACCTGCTTTTTTTTGCTATGTTTTTTTTCCTCAACAGTAGGGATGGGCCCGATGTCTACTTGAACATCGGTGGTTCGCCGAATAGCGAACACTATGGGGCGTTTGCAGCAAATTCAAGAACCGTGGAATGCCCCATAATGTACTGTGAGATCACAGTGCATTGACGTCTGATCATTGGCAAAAGCATGCACCTGACCTGCATGCTTTGGCCAATCACAGTGCACTCAGCTGCGAGAGCCATAATTTGCCTTTGGTCAATCATGGCTCAGGGAGCTAAGTCCACGCCCCACACTATATAAGGCTGCTTACACTGCGGTCGTGTGTTATATATAGTGTTATAATAACGTGGAGGGTCTGGTATAGATTTTAAGGGGTACTCCATGCCAAAATGTAAAAAATAAACAGGCCCCCCTGGCCTGGTGGTTGTGGGGGTCTGAAAAGTAAAAAAAAAAAAAGTAAAAACCACAAAAGATAGTTTTTGACAATTCATTTATTAAAAAAGAAAAAAAAAGTGTCCCGCGATGTCCATTCATCTTTAATCATGCCGCCCAACGAACCCGAAAAATTGAAAAAAAAAGATCCGCCTCGATGGGAGGCGTCCCGCTGACTGCTGTCTCTTGGCTGTGACAGCTGTTATATAGGCAAGGGCGGGGCCACACGGTGATGTAACCGAGTGACCCCATCCCTTCTGACATCATGTAACTTCAGATGGGGGCCCTCTCATAGAGTATTTTCTGTTTTTTTTTCTATTTTTCGGGGGCGTCAGGTGGCGTGATTGACAATGGATGGACATCACGGGACACTTTTTTCTTTTTTAATAAAGGAATTGTCAAAAACTGTCTTTTGTGGTTTTACTTTTTGACACTATTTTTTTGGTGAATGAGTAGGGTATTTTTTTTGGCACTGAGTCAAGTGCCTATTGCATTGCACATCTTGTAACAGGACTAAACTCATGAATACTACCCGGTTGGCACAACAAGAGCAATGCATGTTTTGCCTCATTTTTCACATTTCCTCAAATGCGGACTGAAACACACGTTTCTGCCTGCATTCCCAGAATGCTTAAGTGTAAATGCAGCCTTACAGTCCTTTACGCAGCAGGATGTACAGAGCAGGTGTTCTCCTGTCTAGCAGCACAGAGTGGAATGTCAAGAAAGCTAAAAAAAATTGGAAATACCTCCATAGTCCTCCTTGAGTGGACTGACCTTGGCGAGAGTCTCTATGCAGGTGTGGTGCGTGAAATGCTTACAGCTGAACTCCAGGTGGATATTTAAAAAAAAACATTTAATGCAGTTATACATGCATTTAGAACTCATTAGGTGTATTTTAAAGTAGTTAGTGTAAGTACCAGCATTTGAGTTGCAATTACGTTCTTGTAATCTCTTATACAGTTCAGTGGGGGATGTAGCACTAGGTGTTATTTAGGTATGTTGCAGTGCTTTGGTTCTGAGAAGAAACATGGTGACAGGAAGAGTGAGCAGAATAAGCATGAGATAATCTAATATGTCTTCTGCTTCTACATTGTCCAATCACAGGCTGAGGCAGGGAGAAGACCTAGTTGCATTACTTAACCACAGTAGAAAGTCTGGTCTCCAGGCTAGTGGTACTCTCTAGCACAACTGTGCAAACCTTGCTAGTGTAAATCTCAGGAATAAATGGAGAGAAATATAACTCATTTGGCAAGTACAATAGCTCCCATATATGGGTTTCAGCTGTGTAATTAGCTTTGCCCGGAGTTCAGCTTTAGGAAGCGGGAAGGGGGGGGGGGGGGGTGCAGCGTTACAGCAGGCATTTTTCCTATATCCTGAAATCATATTTACTTGCGCCCTTACTTGCCCTTATGACATTACACTACTATACTGTAGGTCACGTTTACTGAACCACACTGCTCTATATTCTTTAACAACATCATAACTTTTACGGACTTAAACCCAGTTCAAAACCAGACCTGATTGTAGTTTTTCTTTAATGGGCTCCATTACTATGATAATATTTTTTTTTTTTCTGAGGTATAATACGTTTCTTTTTTTTTTTTTTTTTCAATAAAATTTTTATTTTGAAAGAAAACAAGTACAGAAAACTCAAACATTACGGAAACTCATACAGGTGTTGTCATTGCAATATTACAGTGCATGCATTAATATCAACATTCAATAGTGGCCTTTCCTCGCTGTCGCCTGGTCTGGTAGAGTCTGTGTAGAAATATAACTTGCTCTGCCATACCTGGCCTAGTAATATTACCTGTGTAGTGTTGACCTATCTTCTGGGTTACGTGGTTATTGTCTGGAGGGGTTGGTTATTCTAAGTGGTTAAGGGAGTTGCATTTGAGCTTGGTTAATGGAGTTTGTGGATGTAAGTGAGGGCCGGTACGTTGTGTCTCCGACCTGGTCATGGAACTGGATGCGTTTGCCAGAAGAGTAGGTACGGTGGAAAGTGTTTAAGGAGATAATCTGTAATAGGTCTGGTTGGTATTTTCTTTGTGGGGGTAAGGGGGAGGAGGAGGAGGGGGATAATACGTTTCTGATCATTTTTATGCTATTGCTTGTATATCATGTAAAACCTCCACAGGTTACTCCCATTTATTGGGGGAGTCTTATAAGAACTGGAGTCACTGTTAGGGATGATCCAAACACACCTCGATTTAGTTTGTGGTGGTTCGGACAAAAAAAATCAAAGTTTGGATGTCAAATTTAAACCAAATTGAGTCTTTCAAAGCAATTTTCTAATTTTTTAAGGCTAATAGCCAAGAGACTGGCAAAAAGGTGGGTAGGGAGGCTGGGCACTGCCCCAGGGTCAGGGCCACCTTTATTATTGATTGGACCCTGGGCAAACATTTTCTTGGGCCCCCTGCATGCAATTTTGCTCTTCACCTGCTCTGAGACAATAATAGCAGCTAGACTCAAAATCAGTGTACTGCAGCAGATCAGACAGCAATTTCAATTGGTTGCCAGAGGTTACATCATTTCATTATTGCTCACTGACTGGTTGTTAGAGGTTACAGCACACATTACAGCTCACTGATTGGTTGCTAGCGGTCACTGCACATCTTTACCACTCACTGATCGGTTGCAGCCCACGGCACATGCTTTACATCTGTGTTCCTATTTACATCAGGGTCTGCTTGCCTGGCTGCAGGAAATTCTAGAACAAGCATACAGCCATTGAAGACAGTCCTCTGGATCAGCATGCTTGGTCTCTGGTTGACTTAGCTTGGCAGCCAGGCATCTTACATTTTTAGTAGAAGAGGCCTGCAGTAGCAGCCCCCAATATTAGTGAGCCCAGGTTGGGCTCTGTGGCACTTGCAGGGAGGGCCTGCTGCTGGTCCAAGATGCCCTCCATCCTCCTCTACATCTGACGAGCAATACATAGTGCTCCATACACTGTGACCCCGAGAGCCCACTTCCCTAAACCGGGAACCGGAACTGCCTCCTTTAGGTTACCAACACACAACAGAAAATCTGAGAAAATCTAAATCGCCACACCAGTGACTTACTTACGCCCAGCTGTCAGCAGCTAATACCTTTCCCCAGCAACACGTGTCTAGACAGAAAGCTCCTCCAACACCTTCAAAGCACTGCAATGTAGTCTACTGGGATTTCCTGGCCACCAAGCCAGTGCTCCCGGCTCCCCCTCCTTTCTATACATAATGCCACCATGCGACCGCCTCCCGACCGAGCCTGGAGCATCTGCTTTGGGGCCCACAACAATGACTCGACCCAGGGCAGCTGCCCTTCCCCCCCTGTGTTAAAGAAGGCCCTGCCCAGGTTACATGTACCAATGAAAAAAAGGTAAAAATATACCATGTTGCAGGAAGCAGAGAATTTAATATTGCTGAAAGTGCAACATTAAACATTTACTATTCCTCTACAAAACTTGCTTGGGGTGGGAGGGGGGGGGGTGGTAAACCTGCCTGTGAAGTGGTGCATTTCTATCATGTAAACAAAGTAGCAAAAAAGCAATGTAGCAAAGCAAAAGTGACATTTACAAAGGAAAGGAATGCTGTTTAAAATGCTGGCAATTCACATTTACCTGCCGTCTCCTTTATTTTGTAAATAATACAATGGGGACTCCCCAGGAATACATACCAGACCCTCATCAAGGGGGATGAGGGTCTGAAATGTATTTTGGGGGGGTCCCCATTGCATTATTTAGAAAAAAAGGAAGCTTGCAGGGAAAAGTGGATTAATACATTTTTTCTTTTACTGTTTATGTTAAAAAAACAAATGACATAGGGCCCCCCAAATTCCATACCAAATCCTTCAGATCTGGCATCAATTTTAAGGAGGAACTTAGTGCAAAAAATGGTGTGGAGGCAACCCAAATCTATACCAGACCCTAAAAACAAGCAGACAGCATGGCAGGCCAGAAAAAGTGGTGGGGGGATGGGGGGGGGGGTGAGGTGAAAAGCTGCACATACTAGGCCAAATGGGAGGTGGGGGATTGTGGATATCTTGATGAGGGCAAGGGCCTTTTCCCCACAACCCTGGCAGAGTGGTTGGGGGTGCTGGGGGGACTTATCAGAATCTGTAAAAGTCACTTTTATTAAAAAATCCAACTTTGTAAATCCAGTGTCACTCACGATGAACTTTGCCCAGCAATTTTCCAAAGAAAAAAAGACTATCGATACTCTGACCTGTCTGCTCACACTACACCTGACAATTCTCCGAAGCCATCATTAATAATTTTCACTTCCTCATTCAGCAGTAGCAGTGTCATTCTGACATACTTTGTGTGACAGCTGATTGGAGGAAAGGCACACACCCCCCTCCACATTGGCAGAAGAAGGAAAATGTTTTTTGAGCTGTGCTTTTACAAGTCAAGCTCTCTGCTAATCTATTTATAGCAATCTCCCATGACACAAATCTCAGGCTCCTTTTATCTCCCCTCTCGGAGAACTTGTCAGAAGTTATCATGCTGATAAGAGAAGAACGGAGCAGCACAAATATACTTGACTTAGTGCTTTGGAGACAGATACGAAAACTCTACAGATAGATGTGCCCAGCTTAAATTTCATGAATCGAGTTTACATCCACTTTAAGGAGTCAGCAGTGCATACATAGCCGACACCCTTAACAACTATTCAGAGTGGGAACCTGTCAGGTATAATAGCAGTAGTAATACGGCTATTGTAAATGAGGTTAAGCACCAAATGTTCAGGCGTTTGTCTGACTGCCTGATCAGTCAACGCTCCTTCCAAACTTGTGCTAAAATCAAGCCTTAAAGTAGAACTAAAACTTTTTTCATTTTGGATAGAGCAATTGAAGGTTATAACCCCTGTCAGATTTTTTTTTTTTTTGCCATCTGTGTCCTATTGTGGAAATTTCCCTTCACTTCCTGTCCCATAGACAAACAGAATGTGAGAGGAAATCCCTGCAAATTAAGGGAATTCCTTGGGGACCCCCAGGTCACCAGAACTCGTGACTATATTGGAAAATTTCCCCTCTATTTCTTTCCTGGGGACAACTCAAAGTTTGGGATTTTTATTTACTTTCACTTTCAATAATAATGGTAAACAGGACAAAAAGGGAGGGTGAATCTCCTTACCAGGGACACAGACAGCAATAAAAACAGGCAGGTGTTCTAATCCCTCTGCACTCTATCCAAAACTAAAAAATGCGGCCTGCCTTTAGGCTCCATTCACACCCATGCAGTTTGCTTTTGAGCGTTTCTGCAGTGCTGTTAACTGTACTTTTTGTTGAATTCTACTGCGATTTTGCAGCGATTTGTGTTTTTTTGGGCAAATTTGTTGATGGGCCGATTAAAAAATGCAAAACACAATCTGTGGCAAAATCATTGCAAAAACACACAACATGCTTTTCTGCAGCTTCTTCATTGAAATCTACTGAACCAAAAAAGCAAACAAAGTACCCGTTTTGCATTTAAAAAAAAGTCCCTGACCCTTTCCAAAAACGCAGAGGCACAAAAGTGCATGTGAACATCTCCCATGTTAAATATAATGTCCTGCATTCCTGCAAAAAGCATGAAGAAAACGCATTGGTGTGACCGAGCTTAAGTTATACTTTGACCTCATCCCTAGTCACTGATATCTTTCACAAGCATAGCAGCAATGTGCACAGATTACAATCCCTCAGGCTGTATGCAGCTACACTTTCTCAAACTTGCACTGTATATTTCCACTATTAGCATCTTAGTTTGGGGAGAACAGCCAAGAAATGTCAGATACATATTCATTTGTATGAGAATACCAATAAAGGATTCTATGCAAATTTTCATGTTGACCCAATGTCAGCATTTCAGCTTCTAGTGCAGGGGTCTTCAAACTTTTTAAGCAAAGGGGCAGTTTATTGTCCCTTAGGCTTTAGGTGGGGCCGGACTGTGGCCAGTGCGAGTAGAAAATGCCCCTGCACCAGTGCCCCATCATTGGTTGTAATGGGAAGAATAGTGCCCGTCCCATTGTTATTAATGAGAATAATAGTGCCCTGTCGGTGTTAGTAGGGGGAATGGTGCTCCATCATTGGTGTCAGTTGGCGGAATAGTGCCCCAAGGGCCAAATAAAGGCAAGCATAGGGCCATATCCGGCCAAAGTTTGGAGACTGCTGTTCTAGTGGACTTAAACAAGGAATGTACAATATGTAAGAGCATTGAATAAAAGAGCTACATATCTAACTATAGTTAAGCTTCCTCTGTGGTCTGGATTCAAAATGTCCCTTCTGAAATGAAGTTACAGGCTGTGGATAGAGATCTCCCTTAATAGAACATGTTCCCTGTTTTTAAACTGCAGTTTGAATGACAAAAAGCACAATATCACAGTAACACGTTTTTCTATTATGTAAATGTATAGTGTTGACGCCATATAGAAGGAGTCACATTCATATCTAGGAATATTGAGGCCATTATTTTTAGTTTAGAACTCTTTATTGATAATAATAGATGAGTTCTACACCTAGTATTACCATCTATAGAACTGCAGAGTTTGCAAATTCAGGTTTATACCTTTGAAATTCTTACATGCATAATGTTAGAATGCGATATCTGTTTTGCGGTTTAAGTGGAACATTAAAATAATAGTATATATAGGGTTTCTGTGACCTGATCTGTACATATTTTCAGCTTTACTGCTTTGTATTGGATTTCGCTGGTTCACAGTTATGCTAAATAATTATATTACATATGGTTGTATTTTATCCTAGATCACGCATATGGTTCTAGTTTATGTGGTTCCCTTTAGATTTGCATTTATTTTGGATATGCAGCTGTGAGTTTTACAAAAGATATCTTTGGCCTACACTAAATCCAAATGCCTCAGGATGTTGGCCTTCACTGTCACTTGTCAGTGGTAGCACCATATGCTGTACTGATTAGATACATTCTACAGCCAATAGAGGAGAGGGCCATCTGCAATATTAATCTGAATTTCCAATCAGCAAAGAAAGCTTTATGTCACACCTTAAATTAGAAAACCAATTTATTCATCGGTTTTATTTTAGACACATTACTGAACAGTATGCCATTTATTAGTGCTCTGCCAACAGTGTACGTGCACAAACCGCATTATATATTTCAGCTATTCTCTTAAATCCTAACACATGCAATATATTAAAATTATTAAAAGAAAGTTATGAATTAGGCATTGTTTATGCCTCAGGTATAACTGATGTGCATTGTGTAGGGTGGTGTGATGTAATGGTAAAACATTGCAACATTTACTATTTTTCTTCTTTTTTTTTACCTTAAAGTGGTTGTACACCCTGTACAACCACTTTTACCTACAGGTAAGCCTATATTAAGGCTTACCTGTAGGTGCTTAAAATATCTCCTAAACCTCCACGGTTTAGGAGATATTTACTAAAAAGATGATCGCCGATGACTATAGCACCTGCGCCAATGTCATTGGCGCATGCGCCCTTTAGAAAGGGCACATTGTGCCGTTTCCATTAGGGGTCATGCCGTGACTGGCGGCATCCGGGTGCACGCGCGGGAGTGACGTCATGCGACTCCGGCCGGAGTTCGTGGCCCCAGAAGGAAGAGGGGCGAAGATGGAAGCTTCCTGCTCGTGGGGACAACAGCGACAGCACAGGCTTCTGTGTCAGGTAAGTGACACATAATGGGCTACTATGCAATGCATAGTAGCCCTTATGCTTTAACTTTGCAGGGAAATAAAGAGGAAGTAAAACCCACCAGGGTTTACTTCCTCTTTAATGAAATGTCTAAAAATTACATTTAATGCAAGTCTATGCACAGCAGTTGGAAGTACTCCCTACATCAATATATTGCTTAAATGCAAAAAAGTTAGTAGCAGCCAGTTTGAACATGGACTGCTGTGTGGACTCTTAGGTCCCCCTGTACACTGAGGCTTCTAGCGGCTGTGCGTGCCTTCCAGTATTTTAGTGCACCCAGAATTTTCTGCCTTCAGCCTGTCAAAGCTTATACCTGAATGGAGCTGAATGTTGTACTGAGTGGTAATACATTTAGGGTCCTATGTGCTTCAGAATCAATGCCTGGAATGCTGCCTGTAGAGGAAGCTGCACTCCTCTACTATTGTATTGCCTGCATACAAACTGGGTGACTAGATGTGTCCAGTTTATATACAAGCAGAGACTCTGCAGCAACACTCTGCCGGGACACACACTGGGGGACATTTACTAAAACTGGTTCACTCAGAATCTGCTGCAGTTGTGCATGGTAACCAATCAGTATCTAACAGCTTGTTCAATTAGGCTTGGACAATAAAACCTGGAAGCTGATTGGTTTCTATGAAAAGCTGTGCAAGGTTTTTCACCATGCGATTTTAGTAAGTAACCCCCACAGTCTACGTCCAGGGCCAGTCAGAGGCTCTATTTGCATGTAACTACCCAGTCATTCATTTGTTCATACACAGCGTTTAGAACCACCGGCAAGAATCTACTGATTCTCACTGGTGGCTACCCTTGGTCTCCAGTTTGATTGTAGCCTTAGAAAGGGGTTTTCCATGGTCACTACTTGTTAATAAATGGGTTAACATCTACTTTAACCAAACATACACTATATTGCCAAACGTATTGGGACCCCTGCCTTTATGCACAAATTAACTTTAATGGCATCCCAGTCTTAGTCCGTAGGGTTCAATATTGAGTTGGCCCACCCTTTGCAGCTATAACAGCTTCAACTCTTCTGGGAAGGCTGTCCACAAGGTTTAGGAGAGTGTCTATGGGAATGTTTGAGCATTCTTCCAGAAGCGCATTTGTGAGGTCAGGAACTGATGAGGAGGAGAACACTTGTCTCGTAGTCTCCGTTTTGATTCATCCCAAAAGTGTTCTATCTGGTTGAGGTCAGGACTCTGTGCTGGCCAATCAAGTTCCTCCACCCCAAACTCACTCATCCATGTCTTTATGGACCTGGCTTTGTGCAATGGTCCAAATCATTTGGTGGAGGGGGGATAATGGTGTGGGGTTGTTTTTCAGGGGTTGGGCTTGGCCCCTTATTAACTCTTAAGGTGTCAGCATACCAAGGCATTTTGGACAATTTCATGTTTCCTACCTTGTGGTTACAGTTTGGGGGTGTCCCCTTCCTGTTCTAACATGACTGCGTACTACTGCACAAACAAGGTCCATAAAGACATGGATGAGCGAGTTTGGGGTGGAGGAACTTGACTGGCCTGCACAGACTCCTGACCTCAATCCGATAGAACACCTTTGGAGAGACTGTAAGCCAGGCCTTCTCGTCCACATCAGTGCCTGACCTTACAAATGCCCTTCTGGAAGAATGGTCAAACATCCCCATAAACACACTCCTAAACCTTGTGGACAGCCTTCCCAGAAGAGTTGAAGCTGTTATAGCTGTAAAGGGTGGGCCAACTCAATATTGAACCCATGGACTAAAGTCTTGTACACACGATGCGATTTTTGGCCAACCGAGCATCTGATTTTTGTCTTAAGGGCATATGCCAGGATCTTTTCTTGCATACTAACAGTACACAATTGTTGTGCAACAAACATGAACGTAGTGACGTACTACGAGGAATTTCAGCACTTGAGCGCCACCCTTTGGGCCCCTTCTGCTAATTTCGTGTTTGGTGAGCACTGATTCCAAGCATGCGTGTTTGTACTTTCGACTTTTGTGTATCGGATTTGTGTACTGACCATACGAATTTACTAGCCTGCCATCCAACATTTGTTGGCCGAAAGTTGGACAACAATTGTCAAAAGGAGCGTACTAACGGTCAGATTTTAGGCCAACAGTCTGTCAACAGACAATTCCTTGCTAACAATCGCATCGTGTGTGTGAGGCTTAAGACTGGGGTGCCATTAAAGTTCATGTGCGTGTAAAGGCAGGCATCCCAATACTTTTGGTAATAGTGTATACTCAATGATATTTCATAATATGGAAACTCTCATTTTTGGGTATTTTACTGAAGGTCCAGTAATCAGTATTACTTTTTGATCAGTGCAGCCAATCAGCTGGAGAGGAATTCAAACAAAATATCCTCATAAAAGAGTAGCACCAGCCATTATGGCGAAAACATTTGTCTAAGTTGAGGGGTGAAGAGATACATGAATGAACTTTTCCTTGGGTATTCTGCAAGTTTCCTGATCTTTTCATATTTTATTCAAGGTTCTGAGACTAAAATATTCTTTAATGTCCTTGAAATATGTTCTCCATCAATACTGTATGTACTAGCATGCTTTTTTCTGAAAAAAAAAACAAACATATACCTGCTAACAGCCATTCGTTCCTTTTGTCAAGCGGGCAAGATCACATTAGAAAATAATACACATTGAGGATTTAATTAGAGTTTGAAGCACATCCTTACTAGAAGTATAGAATTGCATCAATATGAATGTCAAGCTGTTGACAGAAAGTCAATGTCTTTGGTATGTCCAGAGGGTGATACTGTCTGCTAACGTTTGCTGGACCCTCTGTGCTGTTTGCCTGAGGTGTCTTCAGATACACAGAGTACACAGCTAAGTTTAAAGAAAAGAAATACAAAATGAAGCGGGAAGGAAAACACAGAGAAGAGTGGAAAATATATGCCGTTGTATGCTGGCCCCCTGATAGAATCTATTGTATAAGTCTAGCACAAGCAGTATGTTTGCTGTTCAGCATGTTAGGAGGAAGCATTTTCATAGACTACAATAAAAGAGAACTTTGGAACACATTTTTGGGGGGTATGATAGGACATCACGTAGACAAATAATTACTGAAAGCCAGATAGCTGAAGCCTGAATAACTATGTCTAGTCTGTATATTCCCTGTATACCCACTCAGGGGTTTTAAAAGCATTGTATGAGCTCCAAAAGAACAAGGTGAACTGTCAAGATCAAATACAGAGCACTTCTAGATTTGACCTACATAATAAAATAACACAACATAAATCCATGTCCAGAGAAAGTCTGAGCCTAAAAGTTTAAAACAAGGCATAAAGGTGTAGGGATGCTGCAGGACAATACTTAAAATGATACCATAGTTAAAGTGATATTAAAGGTTAGGTTTTTTTTTTTTCTTTTTAAATAACAAACATGTTATACTTACCTGCTCTGTGCAGTGTCTTTTTTCACAGAGCAGCCCCAATTCTCCTCTTCTCAGTTCCCCTGCCGGCGCTCTAGGCCCCTCCCTCCTGCCTAGTGCCTCCATTGAAGGCAGCTTGCTATGGGGGCGCCCAAGCAAGCTCACTCCTGAGCCGCTGCTTTGTGTGTCCATTCACACATGCAGTGTTGCTCAGCCCTGTCCCTGCTCTCTCCTCATTGGCTCACTAGCTGTGATTGATAGTAGCGGGAGGTAATGGCTACCGCTACTATCTCAGCCAATGAGGAGGGATCGAGATGGGGCCTAGGTAAGTTTTAAGGGGGGGCTGGGAGGCGCTGCTGCACATAGAAGGCTTTTTACCTTCATGCATACCTTCATGCATAGAATGCTTGAAGGTAAAACACCTTGAGCCTTTACAACGACTTTAAAGCAGTTTCAATGAGAAGACAGTTCACAGAACAAAATACAAAGTAGATATATCATGGGAGGCACAGTGGTGTAGTGGGTAGCACTTTCACCTAGCAGTAAGAAGGGTCGTTGGTTAGAATCCCAACCATGACACTACCTGCCTGGAGTTTGCATGTTCTCCCTGTGCCTGCGTGGGTTTCCTCCGGGTACTCTGGTTTCCTCCCACACTCCAAAGATATGCTGGTAGGTTAATTGGATCCCTTCTAAATTGTCCCTGGTAGGTATGAATGTGAGTTAGGGACCTTAGATTGTAAGCTCCTTAAGGGTAGGGACTGATGTGAATGTACAATGTATATGTAAAGCACTGCGTAAATTGACAGCACTATATAAGTGCCTGAAATAAAATTAAAGGAAAATTGCAGGTCATACGATTCTGTTTTCTGAAGATATTAATAAAATACAGCTTTAAGTTTATACATTGATACTGAGGACCTCTTTGAAACTCTTTATTGGAACACGGACTGATGAGTCATGTTCCTACTGGCTCCTATAAACTTTTAAAATGTTTTGTTATTGTAAAGGTCTCTCATTAGGCCAACCTGAACTTGAAGATTAAAGTGTACTAAGCCCAGGACCCTGCATTTACTTTATCTGGTCTCCCACAGTACACAGAACATGGAAATGCAATTATTTTAGTAAATATACATTGCTAAATACCATACTTTTTCTTATTAGCAGTATATAGCAGTCCTGGGACTTCTATCAGTGTCTGGTTATAGCTTGTAGGAGGAGTTTTCGTTCTACTGTGACTGTCCTATGAGGCTGCAGGACCCCTGACCTGTCTGGACAGTGCTGATTGGCTCTGTGCTGATCACATGCACTCTCCCAAGAAAAAAAAAAAAAAAACTGTCTAGCAATACACACCAAACTGAGAGCATGTGCAGAGTGCCTCCAAGGCTCTGTCTTATCAGGAGATGGATTGGGAACAGCGCAAGAAGGGGAGGATCAGAGAAGACAGAATCAAACAGACTTTTTACACAATGCAGAGAATAAACCCCTTAGGTTCTACAGTGAGTATAACAAGCATGCTTTACTGCATGTACAGACTGATTTTACGGTTGTGGGTTTAGTAACACTTCAGTTAAATACATTACAGGTACAAAAGTAGTATCAAAGATATCAAAACAAAGGGTTTCCAAAGTATTATAGTTTGTTTTCTGCAAAAGGCAGCCACAACCATAGTAGGAAAGCCTGTCCCCTACCAGCATGCTGTAGAGTGGGACTCTTGCTCTCACTGTAGAAGCTGTGGCCTATCTGCAGAGGTCCAACACACCCCTGCTAAGTTAGAGCTAAAGCTCTCCAATCAGCAGGAAGTACAAGCTTTCCTGATTGCAGTGTGATGAGCTTGGCTCAGAAAGGGGCACGTCAGACCTCTGCAGAGTGTCTACTGCATCTCTAGTAGTGCCTTTATTGGAGTCCACCAAAGACAGCATTGTTAGCTTCGCTTTTTTGAGTACAGGTACACTTTAACTTCTATTCTCACTCAGAATTAGAAACCTTTCTATGCTTAGAAAACGTTGCTGACTGTTTGTAGCTCTGTTTGAAGCACTATACAGGCACAGGTGTAACAATGTTATTATTTACTGGGCAGTGCGAAACATGTCATGAATCTGTCCTCCTCACCATGGCACCCTTAACTCATAATACATAGCTGCCAACTGTCCCGAATTTCCCGGGACATTCCCGGGACTTGGACTTCATTCCCGGATTTGTGGCGTCCCGGGAAATGTCCTGAAAAATTCGGTTCCGGTTTTTGAAACCGCCGCCGCCGCCGCCGCCGCCGCCGCCGCCGCTAGAGGTCGGCGGCCGGCGGAGACATTGTCTCCGCCGGCCGCCATTTTGTTGGAGTTCAGGAAGACGGCTGGGGGGGGCTAGACGAAGCTTCTGCGTCGCCGCCCACCCCCTGCCCCGCTCCGCCTCGGCCCGCCCCGCTCCGCCTCGGCCTGCCTCGGCCCGCCCCGCCTCGGCCCGCTCCGCTCCGCCTCGCCCCGCCTCGGCCCGCCCCGCCTCGGCCCGCCCCGCTCCGCCTCGCCCCGCCTACCCCCCGCCCCGCTGCCAGTCTGTTATGGAAAGGGGCGGGGGTTCTAGGTGGGGGGTGAGCGCGCGCACCGCTGTGGGACACGATGTGAGTGGGGGGGGGCACAGGGGACACCTGATGTGAGTGGGGGGGGATTGGGGACACCTGATGTGAGTGGGGGGGGCACAGGGGACACCTGATGTGAGTGGGGGGGCATTGGGGACACCTGATGTGAGTGGGGGGGGGCACTGGGGACACCTGATGTGAGGGGGGGGGCACTGGGGACACCTGATGTGAGGGGGGGACACCTGATGTGAGGGGGGGCACTGGGGACACCTGATGTGAGGGGGGACACCTGATGTGAGGGGGGGGGGCACTGGGGACACCTGATGTGAGGGGGGGACACCTGATGTGAGGGGGGGCACTGGGGACACCTGATGTGAGGGGGGGGCACTGGGTACACCTGATG
The DNA here is from genome assembly GCF_042186555.1 of Aquarana catesbeiana. Lineage (NCBI taxonomy): Eukaryota > Metazoa > Chordata > Amphibia > Anura > Ranidae > Aquarana > Aquarana catesbeiana. The sequence goes on from NC_133324.1 coordinate 648,740,722, forward strand.
TGAGTGGGGGGGCACTGGGGACACCTGATGTGAGGGGGGGACACCTGATGTGAGGGGGGGGCACTGGGGACACCTGATGTGAGGGGGGGACACCTGATGTGAGGGGGGGACACCTGATGTGAGGGGGGGGGCACTGGGGACACCTGATGTGAGGGGGGGGCACTGGGGACACCTGATGTGAGTGGGGGGGGCACTGGGGACACCTGATGTGAGGGGGGGAGGGCACTGGGGACACCTGATGTGAGGGGGGGGCACTGGGGACACCTGATGTGAGTGGGGGGGGCACTGGGGACACCTGATGTGAGTGGGGGGGGCACTGGGGACACCTGATGTGAGTGGGGGGGCACTGGGGACACCTGATGTGAGTGGGGGGGCACTGGGGACACCTGATGTGAGGGGGGGCACTGGGGACACCTGATGTGAGGCGGGGGCACTGGGGACACCTGATGTGAGTGGGGGGGCACTGGGGACACCTGATGTGAGGGGGGGGCACTGGGGACACCTGATGTGAGGCGGGGGCACTGGGGACACCTGATGTGAGGGGGAGCTCCGCCGGGGACTCCTGATGTGAGGGGGGGCTCCGCCGGGGACTCCTGATGTGAGGGGGGGCTCCGCCGGGGACTCCTGATGTGAGGGGGGGCTCCGCCGGGGACTCCTGGTGTGAGGGGGGCTCCGCTGGGGACTTCTGATGTGAGGGGGGCTCCGCTGGGGACTTCTGATGTGAGGGGGGCTCCACTGGGGACTTCTGATGTGAGGGGGGCTCCGCCGGGGACTCCTGGTGTGAGGGGGGCTCCGCCGGGGACTCCTGGTGTGAGGGGGGCTCCGCCGGGGACTCCTGGTGTGAGGGGGGGCTCCGCCGGGGACACCTGATGTGAGGGGGGCTCCGCCGGGGACTCCTGATGTGAGGGGGGCTCCGCCGGGGACTCTTGATGTGAGGGGGGCTCCGCTGGGGACTTCTGATGTGAGGGGGGCTCCGCCGGGGACTCCTGGTGTGAGGGGGGCTCCGCTGGGGGCACCTGATGCAAGGACGGACGGCTGGTGGCAGGCGACGTGGCAGGTGACACGCTCAGGGATCCCACTGATTCTGCATTATGGTGAGTTGAATGATTTCATTTTATATTACAATGTAATAATAGAAATAATGCGCTTCAATCATCCTGACACCATAACAACCATGGTGCCGGGATGATTGAAGCATTAACACCAGGTGTTTGGAGTATCTTTATCTGCTGATTGTTAAACTTTCTAGAATACACATATTTTTATTGTGTAGGATCTGGGGCTGCTGTCCCGTCATTTCCCTCTCTCTCCCCCTCTCCATCCCTCATTCGTTTCAGACTCTAACCACACCCTCTAGAGCCACGCCCATTTAAGCCACGCCCACAATTTCGCGTAAACCACGCCCATTTTTCGGCGGGCCGCGCTTCGCGCGCCGCACTTGTCTGTTTTTGATAGGCCACGCCTGTTGGTGAATGCCCCGCCCCCTAATTATTGGACAGCTCCGCCTACAGCCACAAAAGTGTCCCACATTTTTTTTTTACAATGTTGGCAACTATGATAATAATACAGAGAGCAGCACTGTCTCTTTGTCATTAGGTCAACTCCGCTCTCTTCATCTTCAAGAACCACCCACTGCTGGGAAATATCCAAACAGGATGAGGATCCTGTGTTCCATGTGACTGGCATTAAGACTCCTGAAAATGGGAATTTTAAATATTATACATCCGGGAAGCCTCCAGGAGATAAGGGGGGGGGGGGGGACTGGGGAGGCCAAGCTGAGAGTTGGGATTTAACACAACACTTCTCAATATGGTTAAAAATGTAACCATACAGTTTAATACAAAGCCTTTGCACTAAGCACCATAAAGAAGTTAAAGTGTGCAAGAAACCTATGGTAAGGGCTCTTATTTGCCCTACATGAACAAAATAAAAATTGCCAATTTCTCACAGATTTAGCACCTGGCAAAATAAAGTTTTTGAACTGAATAGCAGCTAGCAAGATCAGAAGTTTGGTTCTGATGCTAATTTCATACTAAAACATTCCTGCCAACTGTTAACTTATGACAAATTCAGAACACACTAAGCTTACTGAACTGTGATTTTTGCTAAATCAGTATAACTAAATTAGAACTGCTCACTCTGCTAAAATACATTAACTATTAATCCTTCCCATAATGTCCGTGGTCAAAAACAGCTGTACATACGCAGGTGATTTGTGACTATGGGACTGATGCATGAAAATAGTGCTCATAAGAAAGTTTCTTGTGCTCATAGCAACAGATCAGAATCCTTTTTCCTTTTCACGCTCAGATTACATAAATGACAAATTCAGGGTAGTTATTCACTATAGGCACCAAGAAATGTTCCTGCTAAAACACTTCTCATACATTAGCCCTTATGAGAACACAATTTAAGGGGTGCCCCTGTTTGACCCGGGGTAGGAAAACTCAATTCCTTAACTCACAGTTATTTAAGCATAAATGTAGGTATGCTTTAGCTTATGCTCCTTAACATCTGATGAATGACATTTAAAAACATAAGGTTAAGGGATACTAACCAACAGTATCAACTTCTGCAACTGAGCCTTGAATACATGTGGACATTTCAAGTTTATTTAAACTAAAAAATGTAATATATTATAGTTTTCTAGTCATTAGATATGGTAACTGCATTGGTTTTCTTTTTCTTTTTTTGTTCACCTTGTGATTTGCCAGTAATAGGCTTCCTGTCCTAGAATGCGTTCTCAACATAGTGCTATCTAATGAGAAGTAGCGTTGTCACCATTGGACTGGACTACAAACATCTCCCCTGATGACAAGTGTTCTGGCAGGATTAACATGTATTGTTTACACTTATTTCTCAAAACTTTCAATGTTATAGTTAATAGACCAATAAGGGACTGTATGAGAAATCCACAGGGTTTACATACCCTTTAAGTGCATTGTTGCATTGTAGTTTTAGGTGTAGTCAAATTGCGACTAAGAGGCATGTAGGCAGGTGCAATCTATTTTCTCCACTGTAGGTGGCTCTTGACCACAGCAGCATTGGAGTTGGAGGGGAAGTAAAGGAGAACCTGGTTCCTCCAAGGTTTCCTGGGTCACTTGCGAAACTATCTGATTGGATGCTGCCACCCCATGTGGCAGCCATCTTGGGTCAGACAGAGCCCTTTTAAAGGTCCAGGCTCCCAGGCTTGGCATGTATTTTGCATGTTGGTACTATAGGGATAGGTTACCCGTCTGGTAGACACAGTGACTAGCGGCTGCCCCCGACCTGGATGGAGTAAGTGTGGGGCTGGATGACCGACCGACCATCCACGCAAGGTGGGGGTGGGATGCAGGTGACCCGACCAACCAACAGCGTGGGGGGTGCCGCCAGCCGACCGGGGGGGGTCTTTGTTTGCCACCCCCCCAAAAAATAACCACCAGCCGCCACTAGTCAATACTGTAACCATAACTGTAACTTCTGTTGAGAAGTTTGTCTCTACATACAGTCTAATTACCTCATAAATGTCTAATGTTTCCTAATCCTTTCAAGGCTAGAGGTAATTGATGTTTAAATGCCAGATTTAAAAGTCAGATTTAGCAGCATCAGCATTTGGTTAACTTGACAATAACTTAAATAATTGTTATATTTTTAAGGACATATAAGACTTTTATTTGGAGTGCCATCTGCAAGCTGAATGCTTGCAAGGTCAATGAAGCCTCCATCTGCAAGCTGAATGCTTGCAAGGTCAGTGAAGCCTCCAGCCTGGCAGGGACTGCTCCCTCCCGGCTACTCAGGGACCGGGGCCTCCTGCTTTCGGGTCTAATTGCTTGCCTTTTTTTTTTCTAGCTCCCTCTTGTTGGTCTTTCTTCCCCTTTCTTGTTTCTTTTTTTCTTCCTTTCTATTTTCCTTTTTCTTTACCTGTGGCTCCTTCTCTGTTTCTATCCTTTTCTTTCTATTTTCCTATGCTGCATTACCCTCCACTCGACGCACAGGGGGCCACTTTGCGCCCCATTGGACGCATTCGACCCCCCCTTTCTCTGGCAGTCTGTTGGCAGGGTTTCCATGCTGACGGACACACCAGTTCTGCGCCGCGAGACTCCGGTGCGGGGCGGCTTCGCCTACGTCATGACGGCTTCGTCGAGTACAGAGCCTTGTGACGAAGACACGCCAATGAGCGTCCTGATAGGATGTTTTCCAGCAAGGGGCGTGCCTGGGGGGTGGCGATGCGCGACGGCATCTCCTACGTCTCGACGGCTTCGTTCAGTACGGATCCCCGTGACGGAGACACACCCATGAACGTCCTGATTGGACGTTGTCCAGTAAGGGGTGTGCCTGGGGGGGTGGCGCCACGGGACAGCATCGCCCACGTCACGATGGCTTTGTCTAGTACAGAGCCTCATGGTGGGGACACGCCCACGTACGTCCTGGGGGGACGTTTTTCCAGCAAGGGGCGTGCCTGGGAGGTGGCGCCACACGCCACTGTACTCGGGGGACATCCATCCGGATGCTGCACGTCTTCCCCTCTCCCCTTGCCTCTCCCTTTTGTGCCCCATACCTTCAGATAACCCTTCAGTGATAGAAATTGTGGAAACATTACAGTTGTCACAAGCAGTTGTGGGACTGACATTATTGGCCTGTCCTCTCCTCCCTGGCTTCAAGGTTTCCTAGTCTGTGATCTCACTCACCATAAGCTAAGCTTTTGAGGTATGCTTTCTGAAGCCTACATTTATCTATGCTCGGTACTACTTATTATGGAGCCTTTTAAAATGATCAAACGATATCCAGGCTCCTTTTTTAAAATCGTTTATTAAATGTCATTTTATTTATATTTCAGCTATCTTGGGTTTATGATCAGTTAGCCCTTCCTCCATGGGCCCTGACATATCCCATTCCTAAGGGGTGACTGTGTTCCTTTTCGGGGGTGCCCTTTGTGGAGCTACTGCAGCCTCTGGTGTCTTCTGCCCATTTTCTGGTATTAAGCCTCTGCGCCTTACGTCAATATCCTCGTTTTTTTTTTATACTTTCTCCTGTTGTCTGGTCTTGGGCCCCTGTGGAGCTGTGACGGGTTGAGCTGGTCTTGTTGGATGCTGAGAAGGTCCTGTAAACCTCCATGTGAACCTGAGTGGTCAGTATTTCCATACATGTGCTAAATTACATATGTTGTAATTATATTACTATGGATGATTCATGTGATGTAATACTTTATACTCACTGTTGATATTTATGAAGATGTTTTATCTTTTGTACACTTATTCCAGTTCTGTTTTGTAACTTTTTAGAAAAAACTTATCCTGACAAAATGTTGCTACCCCTGAAGAAAAGGCCAACCCCCCTGTTTACCTCAAAACGTTGGGTTAAGGTTTATTGTTGTTGAATCAACTTTACCATTACAGTTGGTCATTGTTCCATGTATATCAATTTTCCTTCTATCGTATGCATCCATTTTGTACTTATGTATTACTGTTAGGTCATAATGATCCTCTTTTAAGCATTTTCTTTAATATAATTTAAAAAAAAAATTAAAAAACCCCAACTACTTTTGTACTTATATTGGAAGTGACCCTTCTTAAAGTCCCATCAGAGGAGCTACACTCCTTGTGGGTGTGTTTCTGTTCCAGCCTGGAACGTGATTACTATATCATAGCCGACATACCTAATCACATAAAAAGGAACCACTCTGGCTCCTAATCGTTAGTAGAGAGCAAAGCTGTCAGAAAGATACAATTTTGAGACCTATTAACCATACAACGTTGCTTCTGGTTGCTCTCAAAGAAAGGATGTTTTTTAACTAGAGATGGGCTGAACACCATTGGTCCAGAACTTTCGATCATCGCACAGGTTTGGCGCCGAACAACGAACCCCATTGAAGTCTATAGGACCCGAACTGGAAAAATCAAAAGTGCCCACTTTGAACGCTTATATGCAAGTTATGGGCATACAAAGGGTATGGGGGTCTGGGTACTTCCCTGGGGGATGTGTATCAATGAAAAAAGTTTGTAAAGAAATATATATTTTAAATAAGCAGTGATTTACTGATACTTAAACTGAAACAATAAAAATGAAAAAAATCATTTAAATATAGTGCAAAAATCCTTTAAATATAGTGCCGGGGGGGTCCCCTTAGTCTGCCTGTAAAATGGCACATCTGCACCGTGTATAGACTTGCTGCAACAATAATTACATTTATCGCCTGTGCGTCGTCAAAGAGCAAGTAGCTGATGCTGTGTTCAAATAACTCTGCTGACTCCTCCATGCATTATGCTGGGGCTATGGCAGGAGTAGCTGTGGACAAGGAGGCAGAATAAGCCACTCTGGCAGCTGCCGTGGACTGTGCACTAGTCTCTGCTTGGGTGACAGAGGATGAGGAGGATGAGGATGGTTTAGTAAGCCAGTCCACCACCTCATCTGCATGCTGTGGCTGGATAGCATGGGCAACATCACTAAACAGAGGAAATGGTGCCCTGCCCAAGGGCGGACCATGTCCACCTTTGCCTGTGGACACAGACACTGCTGGCCCCCTCACAGTGCCATGGGAACATCTGCCTCTCCTTGTTGGCCTCCCAGACATGATGGGGGAGGGGGCTTATTACCAAATTGTAATAGAGATGGGGAAATGTGTACTTGGAAGTGCACTAACACACTTCAATATACTGCAGTAAAAGTGCCCTGACACTACACTGACACACTTCAACATATTGCAGTAAATCTGCCCTGACACATTAAAGCAACACACATTTCAATATACTGCAGTAAACCTACCCTGACACATTTAACTGACACTAATGTAAAAAAGGAAGTTTGCACTACACACACACTGCACTATCACTATATTCACGTTACACTGATACTTTACACTCACAATAGAATCACAATAGCACACTACAGCATACTAATTCACTTGTAGCAATGAGCAGAGCCAGCTACCTCAACTCCAATATAACACTGCAAATGGCTGCTCTGGGAAAGAACTTTTTATAGTGTGGGGTGGGTCTATAAGCAATGAGCCATTATTGGGCACAGTCATCATTACTTTCTCCAATTATGGCTCTGACAGTGTTCTGTGCCCTGATTGGGCAAAGCCTTCATTACTTCAGCCAATCAGGGCTTCCAATGCACTGTGTGGCGCGTAGTGCATTGTGGGGCATTCAGGGGGGCAAACAAACGGTCGAACGCCCCGACAGTTCGGGTTTTTACAGAACGGGCGAACAGCCAATTTTCTGGGCCGAACTTATGCTCGGCCCGAACCATTCACCCAACACTATTCTTAACATATTCTCAGCACAGGGCATTGTGCTGAGGAACGTTATCATAGGGATTTTGGGCTGGAAGGCATTTTATTGTCAGTCCACCCAAAACTGATGGTTCAAAACAATGGATAGTTAAACCATCTGACAGTCTCTTGCACCTGTTGTATACTGCTGGAGCATCTAAAATGCATAGGAAGCAAATACTCCACAGAAACTAATCAGAACATCATTACTCTTTGCACTGCATTACTCACAGAGACATACACTGATAAGCCAACTTTATGACCACCCACTTAATATAGAGTAGATCCTCCTTTTGCCACCAAAACAGCTCTGACCCATTGAGGCATGGAATCCACTATACCTCTAAAGGTATGCTGTGGAATCTGACACCAAGCTGAAAGAAACAGATCCTTTAAAGCCTGTAAGTTGTGAGATGGGGCCTCCATGGATGGGACTTGTTTTTCCAGCACAACCCACAGCTTATTGCTGTGTTCCTCAAGCCATTCTTGAACCATTTTTGCAGTGTGGCAGGCCACATTATCCTGCTGAAAGAGAGTACTGTCATCAGAGAATATAGTTTCTTTGAAGGGGTTACTTGATCAGCAACAATATTTAGGTAAGTGGTAAATGTCAAATAACATCCACATAACTGACAGAACCCAAGGTTTCCCAGCAGAACATTGCCCATAGCATCACACTGCCTCTGCCGACTTGCCTTTTTCCCATACTGCATTCAGTATGGGAAAAAGGCAAGGTAAGTGACGCACACACACACACACACACACAGTCATCATCCTGATGTAAAAGTAAACGTGATTCGTCAAACCAGGCTACCTCCCATTGCTCTGTGGTCCAGATCTGTTTACATGCCTATTGTAGGCCCTTGGCTATGGACATAGGTCAGCATGGGCACTCTGACTGTTCTGCAGCTATACAGCCCCATATACAGCAAACTGTTTGGCCCATTTTTTCTGCTTTCAACACATTAACTTTAAGGACAACATGTTTACTAGTTTTTTACTTGATGACTAATATCTACCACCAATTTTCAGATGCCATTGTAACAAAATAATCAGTGTTATTCAATTAACCTGTCAGTGGTCATAATGTTATGGTTGACCAGTGTATATAGAGAGACAGACAGAAATCTTGTAAAATAATTACCGTATATATCGGCATATAACACGCATAGGCGTATAACACACACATTCATTTTAAGAGGGAAGTTTCAGGAAAAAAGCTTACATTTTAAATAAGGAACTTTGAAGCAAAATAAGGGTCAGTACCCATCTGCAGCCTCAGAAATGTCATTAATGCAGCCTCATCAGTCCACATCAATGCAGCCTCACAAGTGCCATCAATGCAGCAGCCTCACCATTGCCATCAATGCAGCAGCCTCACCATTGCCATCAATGCAGCATCCTCACCATTGCCATCAATGCAGGAGCCTCACCATTGCCATCAATGCAGCAGCCTCACCAATGCCATCAATGCAGCAGCCTCACCATTGCCATCAATGCAGCATCCTCACCATTGCCATCAATGCAACAGCCTTGCCATTGCCATCAATGCAGCAGCCTCACCATTGCCATCAATGCAGCAGCCTCACCATTGCCATCAGCGCAGCCTGATCGATGCCCATCTGTAGCCTAGAGGGGACAGGGAGGGGGGCAGGACAAGCGCCGACAGATTACATACAGTGAGAATCTCCTATGATAGACATAACAGTGGTCCAATGGCTTCCTAGGAGATGGGACTTCCTATTACAGAGGCCGCCAAGTAAACAGGAGATTCTCACTGTATGTAATCTGATGGCGCTCGTCCTGCCCCCCCCCCCCCTCCGAGGCAGCTAAAATTGAAGTATTGGCGTATAACACGCACACGCTATTTGCACCCGATTTTCAGGGTGAAAAAAGTGCGTGTTATACGCCAATAAATACAGTAATTGCATAAATTCAGTGACTGCTATTTATATTCATTTATTCCCACTTTTCCTATTACAAACAAGAATGCAGATTGTTTAAAAATACCATTAGATCGAAAAAATAAGATCTTCCATATAGTGTTTGAAAGGCCTAATATCTTACAGCAATTATTTGAATGTAATTCAGATCGGGTGTGCATAATCTGAATGTCAAGTTATAAATTTCTGGAGCCAGTCTCATTTGTTTAATGCGCAGTGATAATCTTTGACAGCGCAGGAACATTTACAAAAAGATAGCTGGTCTCATCGCCTTGGCTTGACAGTGCAAACAAAGAATCTGCAGAAAATAACAAGTTTAAGAATGCAAATGATGTTTATACAGCAGACTGGGCTAAATAAAATGGCATTACAGTGTCCATAAAAATACTTCTAATCCTGACCTTAATGATAAACACAAAGACGGAATGTTCCAAGATTTTCCTGCTAATTAACCTATCAAGTGGAGTATATTTTTTTGTTCTTTTTTTTTTTTTTTTTTTTTTTTTTTTTTTATTATTTGTGTTATCACAAAGGCTTAGGAAACTGGATACAATGGTGTACAGTATATACTATCCCCACAACACTTAAAAGACACAGAAAAACCGGAGTGAAAGTTCACATTCATTCTCATGTCAACTCATCAGTTATAGATGTGTCATACTAATGACTGAGCAGGAGCAGAGGCGCAGTGACATTATGCACATTTATCTTGCCATTTTTTCTGAAAAAAGGTGTATCTGCAACCCGATCCACTCCGTCTCCTGCTGTAGTCATGATGAGTGCCCTCACTGACAGTAGAGCGGATAGACAGAATGCTACCTATCTGTCATCGTCCCCGCTGAAAGGCACCTTGGCTGCAGTCGGGAGCGCGAGGAGGGGAAAAAAGTATTTCCTGCATGATTGCAGATAGCTATACTTTTAATATTATTATTGTTAGCACGTAGATAAATGTGCAACTATCAGACATGATTATCTTCAAATATGTCTAAGATTTAATTATGAAATGAGTAAATGGATTTTAGGAAACCGGTGGGACCAGGTGCACGAAGCCCATTATCCTGATAGAGAAGCCTACTGTGCTCGCTTTTACTTAAAGCAGTAATAATTAATTGAAAATCTGTTTAGATCCTTGTTTCATTTTAAATATTGCTAGCTCCTTACATTCAGATTGAATCTTCTGTCACTTGCATGGTTCAGCATGACAGTAACCATGGAAATGATATATACAGTGCTGCTGCTCCTGACTGTGGCATTTACCTGCAGTCATTATATCAATACATATTAAATCAAATTACTGTCTTATGACTTGACTGTTATTACCGACTGCAATGGTTAATTTTATTTTCTGTCTTTGAAAACGGAATGGCTGAGGTGACATTGATAAGAAACATGGTAAGAAAGTACATTAACAAACTGATATATACAAATGCAATAGAATGAGATATACGTGTATATTACTAATACCATATTCAACCCACTTATGGAAAGTTATTACTTTTTGTTAGAAGGTTGGTGCAATATATGCATAAAGGAAACGTATGCATGAATAAAAGTACTCCAGTTGTTGGTTAGATATTTGTTAGAAATGTGTGTTTTTTTTAATCAGAAAAAAAAAGTTTTATTATTGTTTTGCACTGTACATAGTATAAGGCAGTCAGTGTACAAGTATGTACTAGAAAAAAATGAGCAAAAAACGTAAGACATTACAAAATACATTTGTGTACAAAACTTGTGTAGTTTGCATTCGCCAGGATTGAGTCGTATTGATATAACATGAAAAAGAAAAAACTAAAGAGAAAGAGAAAAAACACAGATAAACAACCATTGTAGTTCTTACAAACCTTCATATCTCAAAAATAAGTCTAGTCAACACAATTCAGTTAGACCACCTTGACCCACCAACATTAGTAATGACACCCTGTGTCATGTGTGACACAACTTTTTGACAGTCATCGGGTTATCATTCACCTTGTGTCTACCCCAGTAAGAGCCTGTTTTTGATCAGCTGGTGAGGAGCCTGCCACATGAAGTAAAATTTGTGTGGGACGTTTCTGTGTTGGTATGTTAATTTTTCTCTAATCAACAGTTTGTTGACACTATCCATCCATTGCCACCTAGTAGGCACTCTGGGCACGATCCAAAGTTGTGCTATTAACTTACGCACTACATATAGCAACCAAACGATTGCCAGGTGGGCTGGTGGCATCAGTGTCTCCTCATTGAGCGCCCCTAGCAGGCATACGGTTGGATCACGTGGGATAAGTGTCGTATACACTTTGGATATTGTATCTATTACCTCCCTCCAATATCTGAAAAGTTTGGTGCAATTCCAGAGCATGTGAAGGAGATCACCGTGATCACATTCACATTTCGGGCAGATTACCCATTTGTGGAGTCCTGTATGCTCTGTGCAGTAGGTATAAATGGGACAGTCTTTGAGATGCTGACACTGAAACCAGGGGGGTGGCAGAAAGGCATAGGCCCAAGTCTCCCCATTAATGGCTAACTAACAATACAATAAAATATATTGTATATACAGTTTATATATCTATATATATCTATATAGATATATATAGATATCTATATAGATATAGATATCTATATACATAAGTGAACATACGGAAGCAAATACCCATCCCATGTGACATAATGATGATGTCATAATCCCCCTACAAAACAACGCTGTACTGTGTTTAAATCAAAAATATTTACAAATAAATAGTGCACATACTGTAAAAAACAAACAAGTGTAAAGCACTCCTCATTACCTGATAATGTCACATGGGTGACAGGGTAAATTGAGAACAACATGTCTCCATGTTGGCATATGCATTGTATGCAATTGGTGCACATGCAGAATGCCGTATGTGCATGCGCATTATAATCGCAAAATCAAAATGTGTATGGGGTCTGCCAAGAATCAATAATAATTGATACTATCAAAAACTCCTACATGAGTACACCTCACATGGAGGTAGGCAATCTGCACGATCAAAAATGAAACAAAAGGATCAAAAAGAAATAAAGCAAAATAAATTATATACATGTGCATTATGGGCAACATAATCAAAATGAATCCAAAATAGCAAAAAAGGCTGCACATAAGAATAAAAATGCTAAATATCACAGTCCGTGATTTTTAAACATTTTCATCATATAGTGTGTACATACAGTAATGTAACAGTATATAAATCTGGTGCAGCATGAGCAAAATGATACAATATGTCACAGTAGAACAGTCTAGAAAAACATGTCCATATAGAAATCATACCCAAAAAAACTACCGGAATTCTTTATTGAAAACATGAAAACAAGAAGGCACTGTTAAGCCCTCTTTGATAGATAAAGGACTCTTATCTGCATTCAATGTGAGTGTTTGTGGGGGGACTTATAGCAATCTGGAAGTCCCCTTTATAACAAAGGGGGCCCCTAGATATCCTGCCCTTGCACAGGGGAGTACAGGGGTACCTTACCCATTTCCATGAAGATATAAAAGTAAAGAAAAACACACACACATCTTGAGAAAGTTCTTTAATAAAAAATGTTGGATGACATGATTAACAATAGATCTAAATCAGTGGACTTTGTTCCTGTAATTTAATTAAAGGATATTTTCACGCTGTGTGTGTTGTTTCACTTTTTAATTTATTTGGAGTTTTAGTAATAAGGCATACTAATTTATCCCTGTGCTCATTCTCCTGGGGATGGGCAAGTAACCAGGAAAGAAAGGGCAATGAGTGTGCACCCTCCTGCTTTGTGAACCTCACAAGACCAAATGCCTTTCAAAACTGAGGGAGTACCTTGCAAGGTATTACAAGTTTTTTCCCCTTGTCCCAATGTTGAGGGACAAGACTTCTTCCCCACATCCTGCCCACCAAAAAAAGAACTGTGATGGTTTATGTGTTAGACTTGTACGAATTTGAAAGCCTTCTTTAGAATAACCACCCCCCACACACACACGCGCACACACACACACACACACATATCCTGCCCTCCCTATCTCAGGGGAAGGAATAGTACAGGGTTACATTAAAGTGGTTGCAAACCCTCACATATACCCAGCTAAGTGAACAGCCTCAGATGATGCACAAAAGAGATGAAACAAATCCTCCTATAAAGGTTTATTTAGTTTGTCTGCAGTCTTCCCCTCTCTAAACCCTCCAGAAAGTGCAGATCATGTTAAAAATCTTTCTTTATCTCTCAGCAGCACAGATAAGAGGGCGGAGATACTGCAGTTACAGTATGTGCGAGTTAATTGGAGGAAAGGAACACACACCCCTTTACACAGCAGAAGTGTTCTGTTCTGAATAGACAAGCTCCGTTCTGAGCTCTCCCTCTCCCTGGACACAAATTTATCTCATGTGTCAGGAAAATTTTTCAGAAGTGACTCATACTGATAACAGAGGAATGAAGAACCAGAGAGTGATGACACTTAGAGCTTTGGAGAGAGATAAGTAAACACTGCAGATATAGGTGCTTTGCTCAAAAGTCATGACTCGGATTTGCAACCACTTTAATTGTCCTCATTATTCATTCCCTGAAAAAAAGTAAAATGTAACCAAGCACATTGACACTGTGACCTTGGGCACAAGCAAAAGCAACATGAAGTTTATATATGGTGAATAAGGTCTTTGGGTAGTATGAAAAGTTTGCATTGCCTGTATGTTGCTGATTTACTGTACATAGAATTTCAGATTTATTTTACTGTATATTCTGTGGCCATATGGGCCAGATTTCGGTGTCAGACAGCCTTACATTGGTGTCACCACCTTATGGTTTCATGCAAACTTTCAATAGATGGTTTTGCCCTTGCAGTTATACCTTGCATGAGAAACATAAATATAAAATCAACTAATGATATATTGCAAATGTAATTTTTATAGTAAGTCCGCAATTTTTATCATGCAAAATAAATCAGGTATGATAAAATAACAAGGAACAAACCTGCCAACAAACATGGAAAACACCACCCAAATCTAGTATTTCTAAAATAGTACTGCCATTGGACTAAATAACTTGTTATTTTACATGGCACTCTCCTTGCCGGTTTCTGGGTTCCCACCCCCTCATTTCCCCTAATCTTCATACATACTCATAATACTTTTTCTTACATTCAGGGTATGCCATCTTTTCAGGCATACTGACCAGTCAGGCCAAGGCACACCTCAGGCCTTGGTGCTTAGGAGTATCACTTTCTCACTCGAAGACTCTGACTACAAATATATTTTAAGAATGGGACTACCAAGCCACAGTTTCCAGTGACAAAGCTGAGAACTCTATAGAGTTCTAAAGTTTAAAAGTGAGAGCTTTAACACCAAAATATGTCTTATAACTTTATACCAATAATAATAAAGAAAACAAATAGGCCCCAACTTTCCTTGACTTCATGACTACACTTTGCCAAATACAATATAAGATATCTCTAAAATAAAAATTAAAGCCCAACCAAACTCTCCTGGATTGTTATAGTAAGCCATCAGTATACTTAAATACTAATTAATATGATTTTTCTGTTCTTTTTTTAATACTACTATTTGCTGCTGTGTTTTAGCAGCATGCTATAGGGCCATTCCTCCGTTTAACGTATAGAGCAGTAGCACTGTTGATTGGCGCATGGACAGGGAGTGCATCAGACCACTGGAGATCTGGACCTCTGCACTCAGAAGAGGGTGGGCTTTCCAGCAAGTTGCTAGATGGAGGGTATTTTAACCCTTCTTTCAGTAAACAGTAGTGTTAAAAATATTTCTTACCAATAATGCATCCTGAATTTATCACAGTAATAAAAGAAAGTTTAATTTAGCTTTAATGGCAAAAAGAGAAGAAAGCTTTTGGGACAGAATTGGTTAAATAAAAGCACAGCTGGATTATTAAGAATAGCATAGGACCAAAATAATAGCCTTTCATTGGCACACATATATGAAACTACAGCATCCAACACACAGTGCTCGTAAATACTGTATTAAACTGTTAAGAGGGGTTTTCTCTCACATCTCTAATTTGTTTCCATATGTATACACATGAATGTCTCTAAATTGAAAGTTTTTTGTCATCATTAAAATTCTGCAGAGGGGAGATCAGATCAATTATTTTAACATCTGCTGGTTCTGAATAAAGATGAGACTTCTGCTATGCTACTATAATTGCAGTACACAAGATTTCTATAACTGCAAGTACAATAAGTTACATTACATAAAATGCCTCTTTTGGCTTTTCACTTCCCCATGTGATTTGTATGCAGAACAACTTAAATTTATTTCTCTGCTTAGGAATGCACAGGCTAATAGCATTTGACATCTTTACAAACTCTTAAACCTGCAAATAAAACTCTGTTACATCTTGGTTTATTTCATTATAAAAAGGTATCCAAATGATTCTTACCAACGAGTTGAAATTTACAGCCATATAGGTTATAAACAATAGACTGTTTAGGTAGCACATTTAGTTACCATTTCTGTGTTACATTGTTTAAAGGAAACTTGTGCCAAGAGAAATATGGAAACTTCCATTGCTACATTCTTCTGAAAAAAATGCTAATTGCTTGATGCTAATGCTGATTCTTTGACTTTAACTAGAAAAAACATGCATCCAGTGAAATTATAGTGGAAAAAAAACTTTTTGCATATTTTTTTTCAGGGTAGTAACTCAGAGGTTATCAAAGCCATAGGGATCAGTGTTACAACCAGGCAATAGAGATTTTCCTCCATATTTCTTAGTATAAGTTAAGGGATACATTAGAGTCTGCCATTTTGCTGACTGAACTTAGTGTAATTGAAAGTGCAGCTAGGACTTAAACCTTGGGTGGTTCAGTGGATATGCAGTTGGCTAAAGTATAGATACTAGAGTGTGGTTTTAAATGGGGTTAACTCGGAAGAGAGCAGTCACTAGTGGTGTACCACAAGGCTCTGTACTAGGTCCTCTTCTATTTCATCTGTATGTAAGTGATATAACTAAAGGTTTGTTGGGCAAGGTATGTCTTTTTGCTGATGATACAAAGGTGTGTAATAGGGTTGATATCCCTGGAGGTGTCTGTAACATGGAACATGATTTGGCATTGCTGGGAAGATTGGTCAAATTTAAAATAATGCACCTAGGGAAAAAGAATCCCCTGAGAGAGTACAAAATTGGGGGTACAGTGTAAATTAGCACTACGGAAGAATATGATTTGGGAGTACTTATTTCAGTTGATTGCAAAATGAGCAAATAGTGTAACCAGGCAGTGGGAAAAGCGAATAGAATTCTAGGATGTATCACTAGAAGGATCACCAGCAGGAGGAAGGAGGTTCTGATTCCCCTATATAGATCTTTAGTGAGACCTCATTTAGAATACTGTTCAGTTCTTGAGACCTCACTTACAAAAAAGATATTGATAAGATAGAACAAGTCCAGAGACGGGTAACAAAAATGGTGAAAGGTTCAGGAATTTAATATGTACAGTCTGGAGCAGTGGTCTCCAAACTGTGGCCCTGGGGGCGGATGTGGCCCTTTGCTTGCCTTTATCTGGCCCTTGAGGCATTATTCCTGACACTGACACCAACAATGGGGATAATTCCTGCCACTGACACCAACAATGGGGCATAATTTCCTCCACTGACAAAAAAAATGGGGCACTATTCCTCCCAACGACACCCAACTATTTCTCCCCCCCCCCCACCAATACCAAAGGACGAGCACCCTCCAGATACTCTTGTGCAATACCTGCACTGTCTTCTAGACTACAGTAATGCTGGGCTAGGGATTTCCGTGGATATGTGTTTATGACCTGCACTGGAACCTAAGCAAACATATCATGCGCTGTACAAGACTTAACTGTAGCACCATTGCAATAAGTGACGTATCTGAAGCTTTTTTAAAAACTATTTTGTGTTTTTTATTTGCTTTTCTTTTTTTGCACCATGTAAAAATGTAAGTTGTTGCCTGGAACTGCCTGTATACACTTCATTCCAGCAGACCAGGGTGTCAGGCATGTTTTAGCTTTCTTAAGATCAGAAGAATAAGCATACACAGCTTTTATTACAGAACAGAATAAGTATATACATTGAACATGAATGATAAGAGATCCACTCTCTCCCCATGTGTACCTAAAATGATAAGGTCAAGCTCAAAATTATGTTCCATGTACACAGTCTAGATGGACTTCAGTTAGAAGTCAGAATATTTAGCCTTTGAAACATGTATTTGGTACATATTTGCCATATATTTCATTCAATATAGCAGTCTTTACAAATATTGCTGATAATTACTTCATAAATATTAATCATAGACTATAGAGACAATATATTCTATCAAATAATTAATTCACTATGTGGAATCAATTTCATATTTGGCATTTGCTCTACTTATTTAACGTGTCCTGATGAAATGTGTGCAATAATAATTCCAAGGTATTACCAATTATGATGAAGCTGATGAAGAGATACAACAAACTGTACTGAAACACTATTGATATACTTTAATTACATAAGAGCATTGTTCTAAATGTGACAATGTTATTGTTAAATTAAATTTTATTTAATGGAAGAAGAAAATAGGGCAAGACATACACTATTCATATGTGCCACAGATGAACATTTCTAGCTCACCTAAAATACATCAGATATCTCATGTAAGTGACTGGAGCCATTACGACTAAGATTTGTTCTGTCAGACTGAAATGATTGTTTTTTAAAAAACATTCAGTTCTTTGCATATTGACACTGAATGCTGCCAATCTAGTGAAATGTTTTTCTCTAGATATGACATTTAGCAATTTAAATGCAAACAGCATTGGAAGAGCTGGGAGATATTTCTAAGGAAAAGGGGCCAAACTGTAACATTCATACAGAAGCAAAGATCATAGTGAGGGATGACTATTATACGCCTTGAACCATCATTTTATTAGGTGCATCTGGCTAACAGTGATTAGCTCTTTCATTTGGCCTAAGAACAACCTTTATTTATTGGAGCAATGGCTTACTGAGTGTTGGAAGCTCAACAGAGAAATAATGGTCTTAACCCACTGAAATGTGACCAGGAGTCACCGTAAATTAGTTGCTGGGGAATCTATAAGCTAAATGGTTTATTCTGTTCAATGAAACAGATGCAGGGATGGGCTGGAATAGAGTAAGCATGGATTATAAAGATGTATTTACTGTTATATACTTTATTGCTGCTAAGTCTGTTCTAGCCTTATGGCAAAAAACCATCAGCATGCCTTAGAAGCCTTTGCATATACAGTTATAATGCTGTCATGCTGAATGTATATGCTGAATTATTAATGTGTATCTATACATTCACATCTACCTGATTTAAATATGTAATGATAAGGTTCCCAGGCCACTGGGTAACCATCTCACTGCCAGCTTCAAACTTTAGTGATCATAATAAGTGCCCTTTTTACAAAGAAATTACTCACGGATATCAGCTTTGACAGTGTGGATTTTTTTTTAACAATCAGGAGTGCTTTATTAACAGCAGTGATACAGTATAAAAATACATACATTTGTGGAGTAGAAGACATACTTTACAATAATTTGTTATTACATATGCCACATGTTCGATTTCCATCATTAGTACACGAGTACACATTAGATCAATACATATGGGTACGCATCAAGAAAGTCGTGCTTAGGAATCAGGTCCCCTAAAATAAGAAAGTATGGGGGGGTAGAGGGGAGGGGAGGGGTAAAATGAGGAAGGGGAGCATGGTAGGGTAAGGAGGGGGAGAAAAGGAGAGGGAGGGGACCATATACAGCTAAAGCCAGGTAATTACAAAGTTGTCCATGGCGACCACACTTTATCAAATTTCCAGGGGCAACCACGACTAATATACGTCAGTTTGTATAAAGGTAGGGCAGCATTAATTTTGTTCTCCCAGGTGGATAGAGCAGGAGGGGTAGAAGAGGTCCATTTACATAGGATTTCCTTTTTGGCATAGAAAAGTAAGTATGATATTAGCAATTTACTATGATGGGATCTTTGTTCATCATCATGAATACCAAGTAACGCAAGTTCAGGTGTCATAGGGACTGAGAGCTCAAGTCTGACATTTAGTTGTTCAAATACCCCGGACCAGAAGGCCACCAGAGCGGGAGAGGTCCAGAACATGTGCATATATGTACCCGGATGTATCCTACACCTGGGGCATTGGGGATCTCTATCAGGATATATTCTGGACATACACACCGGGGTAAAATACACCCTGGGCAGAAATTTAGTTTGTATGAGCTTATCCCCTGCAGAGATGACAGACAGTGTGAATTTTTTCTGTCACACAATGTCCTGCAACAGGAACAACAATGACTGCCCAAGGTAGAGGCAGATCAAACATGTAGCTATTGTGACGGACCACCTCTCACCCAACCTGGGTGCCTCTGCCAAGATACAGCTTCCTCCACTCTGGAACCAGGTATTATAGCTGAGAATTGCACCCAAGAACTAGACGACACTATGTCAGGGCTGGGCTCAGACCTTCCTTCTCTGAGCTGGCCGCTCAGCTGTCAGCTAATTGCCAGCTCCTATCTCTCCACAGTTACTCAGCTGTTGATGATATCCTGCTCGTCAGTCCTGCCTACTAAAGCCGTCCAGTTCAGAGGAGCTCTGCCTTTGCCTTGGTCAACATCACAGAAACCTCTCCTGCGATCCTGTTCAAGACTTGCTTTGCTGACATCCCTTCTTGCTCCAGATCCTGCTTGCTGTTCCACTACATTGATCCCTGACTTCTGGCTTGGCTGACTATCCGTTCCGGTTACTGAACTTTGGCTATGTTTTGACTACATTTTTTCTTTTTACTTTTATTATTAAACAAGTGTGATTCAACTGTACTTCTGTCTCGGCATGATATCATGGTTTCTGATAGTAGGCAAAGGCCATGAATTCAGAAGATGCAGTCAATCCACTTGCTGGTAATATTTTTTCCAGATTGGATGAACTGGATCACCGCATGGATCAGTTTGCCATGGCGTTACAAACGCTCCTGAGATGTACGGCTTACCTGGAATCTCCCACTGGGGCCACCCTGGTACAACCTATGTTGCAGGCTGACCCTGCTGCTGCTCCAGTCTCTGTACAGGCACCCGCCTCGAGTATTACCTCTATAAGAGGTATGTTTGGTTCCGCTCCGCTTCCCCAGCAATTTGGGGGTATGATCCAGTCCAATGCGGAGGGTTTCTCAACCAGGTTGAGATATACTTTGAGATGTTGCCCCAGGCCTTTTACCACGGACAGAAGCAAAGTAGGTTTTGTGATATCTTTGCTTTCTGAGAGAGCCTTGGCCTGGGCAAACCCTCTATGGGAGACGCAAAAACCTGTTGTCTTGAGCTACCCTGAGTTTGTGGCTTCATTTAAAATGGTATTTAACGTTCCCGCTCACTCCGCTTCTGCTACCAAGTGCCTCATGTCCATCGAACAGAGTATGAGAACTGTTGCCGACTACGCCATTGAATTCCGTACTCTGGCAGCAGAGGTTGCGTGGAACAATGAGGCCCTTGTGGCTTCTTTTTCTCATGGTCTCAGATACCATCAAGGATGAGATAGCAGCCTGAGATATACCTACTGAGCTGGAGAAGTTGGTCACGTTTGCTATCCTTGTTGACTCCAGACTCAGAGAAAGACTCTCTTTTAAGGAGCGCTTGCGGAAGCCTCCTGTATGTTTGTCTCCGAGCTTTGCAGTCCCACCCGTGCCTCCCTCACCTCCCATGCCTCCTGGTACCGAGTCGGTCAGTGAAGGTGAACGCTTGTGCTTGAGTTTCACACGTCTCTCTGCGGATGATAGAGCCTTTAGGAGGGAGAGATTGTGCCTTTATTGTAGCCAGGCAGGTCACTTTTTTAAGTCTTGTCCTACCCGTCCAGGGAATGCCCGAACCTTGAGGTCCTGTCATGGACAGACCTTAGGTGGCGTTGTTTCATCCCCAGTTATCCAGAAGGATAAGCCCCTGGTTTCGGTCACCCTTTCTTGGGCTGAGTAAAGGCTCTAATCGACTCTGGGGCTGCAGGCCTGTTCACTGATGCTGCCTTTGTATCGAAGGATTCGATTCCGCTATAGCTGTGTGACACTCCACTTGTCATTGTGGCTCTTGACAGGAGACCTCTACAGCCTACCCATGTGACTCATGAGATGGTTCCATTGTCCATGGCCGTAGGGGCTGTTCACCATGAGATAATCCAATTCCAAGTTATTTCCTCACCTAAGTTTTCGCTGGTTATTGGTTATCCTTGGTTACAGAGGCACAACCCCTCTTTTGATTGGCTCTGTGCTGAGGTTCTCTCCTAGACACCACAATGAAGTGAGACATGCTTCCAGAAGGTAGCCAAGGTCCTGTGCACCTCTTCACTCTCCTCCCTGCCAGAGGAGTACCGCGATTTTAGCGATGTCTTTGACAAAGGTCAAGCCGGTAGTTTGCCTCCGCACCGTATGATTGCGCAATTGACCTTCAACATGGTGCCATACCCCCTTGTGGCCGGGTTTACCCTTTGTCGGTCCTGGAGGATAAGGCCATGGAGGAGTATGTTGCAGACGCACTTTCTTGAGGTTTCATCTGCAAATCCTCGTCTCCTGCTGGTGCTGGTTTCTTCTTTGTGAAGAAGAAGAGTGGTGAACTGAGACCTTGTATTGATTATAGGGGTCTCAATCATTTCACGATTAAGAATGCTTATCCGATTCCGTTGATTACAAAATTATTTGAGGAATCATTTGTTGCTCAAGGGAGCAATGATTTTCACGAAGCTTGATTTGAGAGGGGCATGCAATCTTGTGAGGATTAAAGAGGGCGAAGAGTGGAAAACTGCGTTTAATACCAGAACAGGCCTTTTGGCCTTTGTAACGCCCCGGCAGTTTTCCAGGAATTTATTAACGATGTCCTCAGAGATCTGTTGCAGTTATGTGTGGTGGTTTATCTCGATGATATCCTCATATTTTCCAAGTCCCTGGAGAGCCACCACACAGATGTCTGTCATGTGCTTCAGAAACTAAGAGAGAACAATCTATATTGTAAACTGGAGAAGTGCGAGTTCCATCGTGAACAGGTTAAATTCCTGGGCTGTCATTTCCACTGCTGGTTTTTCGATGGACCCAGAGAAACTTTCGGCAGTTCTACAGTGGCCCCGACCCATGGGTTTACATCCTCTGCAGCGTTTCCTGGGCTTTGCCAACTATTATCGGAGGTTTATTCGTAACTTCTTGTCTCTGGTCAAGCCCCTGACTGATATGACCAGAGAGGATGGTAACCCACAGAGTTGGTCTCCGGAGTCCATTAAGGCCTTTGAGAGTCTCAAGGCTGTCTCTGTTTCTGCTCCTGTGTTGGCACATCCTGATCCTATGTTACCTTTTATCCTTGAGGTTGATGCTTCTGAGACTGGTGTTGGTGCCCTACTGTCTCAACGTCCTACCTCTGAGAGTGCTATGCATCCTTGTGGCTACTTTTCTAAGAAATTGTGATTAAGATTGGTGACAGAGAGCTGTTGGTGATCATTTTAGCCCTGAAAGAATGGAGACATCTCCTTGAAGGTACCACTGTGCCGGTTCTCATTTTTACTGAAGAAGAATCTCACATTCTTGTCTGAGGCTAAATGCCTCTCTCCCAGAAGGGTGCAATGGCCTCTTTTCTTGTCAAGTTTCAATTACATTGTCTCATTCTTACCCGGTACTAAGAATGTAAGGGCTGACGCCTTGTCACAACAATTTTCCTCCACTTCCAGGCTGGAGTCGGTTGCGGTTCCTGTGATTCCTCCTGATCGCTGCTTTGTCCCAGAGAGTCTCCGTACTGCCGTGCTCCAGACTTACCATTATCCCAAGGCTGCTGGCCACCCAGGGAAGAATCAACTCTTTTGGGACATTTCCCAACAATTCTGGTGGCCTAGTCTACGTGCTGATGTAACTGCCTTCATAGCTGCCTGTTCCATGTGTGCTCAGAGTAAGACTCCACGACACCTTCCAGTGGGCCTCCTACAACCCATACCCAATGGAGAGAGGCCCTGGACCCACCTGTCTATGGATTTAATTGTAGAGTTACCCAACTCCCAGGGCAACACAGTTATCCTTATGGTAGTTGACCGGTTCTCAAAGATGTGTCGTTGTATTCCACTTAACAAGTTGCCCACTTCTAAGGAACTGGCTTCCATTTTTGCTCGGGAGATCTTTCGCTTACATGGGCTACCCAAGGTGATTGTCTCGGACAGGGGTAGTCAGTTTGTGTCCCGGTTCTGGCGAGCCTTTTGTGCACAGTTGGGAATTCAGCTTGCTTTCTCCTCTGCATATCACCCGCAGTCTAATGGGGCCGCAGAACGAGACAAACAGTCCTTGGAGCAATTCCTACGTTACTATATTTCTGACCATCATAACAACTGGTCAGACCTATTACCGTGGGCAGAGTTTGCTCACAACAGTGCCTTGAATTCCGCCTCCCGATTGTCCTCGTTTATGGCGAATTATGGTTTCCAACCCTCCATGTTGCCTGACTCATTTGTTCCGCAGAATATTCCTGCATTAGAGGAGCATCTCTGTGGTCTTTGTTCCACCTGGGCACAAGTCCAGGAGGCTTTGCGACATGCTCATGATAGGTACAGACTCCATGCTGACCGCAGACGCCTGTCTGCGCCTTCCTACCAGGTTGGGGACAGGGTCTGGTTGTCATCTCGCAACCGCCGACTACGTGTTCCCTCACTGAAGTTCGCACCTCAGTTTATTAGGCCTTTCTGTATTCTTCGCAGGATTAACCCAGTGGCTTACGCATTAGACCTTCCTTCTAATATGTATATTTCGAATGTATTTCATTTCTCCTTATTAAAACCTTTTGGTCTACAACCGCTTTACCACCTCGGTGCCACGTCCTCACCCTGTACAGTTTGAACCATGAGGCATATGAAGTACAGTCCATTGTTGACTCCTGTAGGTTCCGTGGGCGCATACAGTACCTGGTGCATTGGAAATGGTACGGTCCGGAGGAACGCTCTTGGGTCTCTTCCTCGGACGTACATGCCCCTGTCCTCCTCCGTGATTTCCATAGACGTTTTCCCCTCAAGTCTGGTGGTCCTCCAAGGGGAAGGAGTCGTTGAGGAGGGGGTACTGTCAGGGCTGGGCTCAGCCCTTCCTTCTCTGAGCTGGCTGCTCAGTTGTTGGCTAATTACCAGCTCCTATCTCTCCACAGTTACTCAGCTGTTGATGATATCCTGCTCGTCAGTCCTGCCTACTTAAGCCGTCCAGTCCAGTGGAGCTCTGCCTTCGCCTTGATCATGTTTTGACTATGTTTGTTCTTTTTACTTTTATTATTAAACAAGTGTGATTTAACTGTACTTTTGTCTCGGCCTGATTTCATGGTTTCTGACACACTAGCTGGGGTGCAAACTGGAACTGATTTTATTGTAAATTCACACAGAATATATACCACACAAAATCAGGTAAGAGCTTGATCACATTACCCATAACAGTGTACATTGTAAACGGTAACAGCAGTACATCTAATGCATGGCTAATATGAACACATAAACATCCTACCAAAGTTTGGTAATGAGGTGAAGTGGACACAATACTAGCAGGCAGACAGAAACAAAAGGTGACTCAATTAACAGTGGGAAATCACACCTAGGAGGCACACAATGGGGAATTATACAATGAAAGACACCTTAATAAACAGATTACACATAACAGCAGAAGACACCAGCATCTGGTTGTTTTTTGCATTCTGAATCTAGGGGGGGGGGGGGGGGGGTAAAGCAGTCACTAATGCTTTGGGCACAGAAGCCACAAATTGGTATCCAGGTCCTAGGTTCCCAGAATCTGTGTGTTTCAGGAAGACATGGACCTGAATCCAAAGCAAAACCACTCCAAAGGTCCCCCAGGCACACACCTCCCAAAGATTAGAGCCCCCTCAAAAGCCAGGGCCCATAATCAGTAGGCAAGAGGCTACCCTACAGTCGCCTCCAAAAGCCCCTTTACTATATGTGTCTGTCACAGCTATGCTTTACATTGCTATGTTAGAGTGGAGAAATGTCTGCTATGGAAACATCTAGTGACTAAAGCCAAGTACACACGTACTGAAAGTTGGCTGGTTCAACAGGAACTGTCTGACTTTTGGTATGTGTGTATTCTTCTCTGTTCAACAGAAGCCGGTCTAACCTTAGGGTTCTGTCAAATGGTCTTGTTGGAAACCCAACATTCCATTAGAGTTTGCAGTTTTCAGTACTGATCAGTGTATTCTGATGGGAGGGGGAGAGTCCCCCCACCAGAATAAAATGTCTCAGTGGGAAAAATCTATGCATGCAATTTTTTTAATTTAACCCGGTGGTTGAATGAAAAAATAAACTATGGGGTTGATTTAATCAAACTGGCAAGTGCAAAATTTGATGCAGCCCTGCATAGAAACCAATCAGCTTCCAGGTTTCCTGGAATGGCGAATGCCATGCATCTGGGGGCAGTCCAAACTTTTTTCTAAAAAACAAAAATACAGCATTATTTCAGGAGAGGAGGAGTAGAAAGACCTGAAGATTGGAGGGTGACAATCTGCTTTATTAAGTCCTTTCTAGTAAACACAGCATACCCACTGTCAAGTAGAGGGCAGGAAGAACATGTAGAAATCAGTGATCCTAGGGTAGTTTTTTTTGTTTACTTTAGATACACAGTGGGTTTGATTTACTTAAGAAAAAAGTGAATGTTCACATTACAATGTGAATGTTCACTTTGCAAAGTGAAGGTTCACTTTGCTTAGAGAGTAAGGTAAGGCTGTGTTGACTTCAGTCATCTGATCATATACAGCATATGAAAAAAAAAATCTTGTTTTTTTTTTCCTTCTACATAGCCAGGTATTCAACATGGGCATAGCTAGCTTTGCCTTATTTATTCATTTAAGTGAATATTCTTTGCAAAGTGTACAAAGTTTTAAACTGTAAATGTAGGTCCATTGTTAAAGACCTGTAAGGTGTCTGTATCCTTCTAAAACACTATAAAAAAAGCTTAGATTTGCTAACATCTTAGGTTTAATGTCTTAAAGGATTTCATTTTTCCTGGAGGAAGCTAAAATACACTTTAACTTATTGCTACCCAAACACCTTACTGAAATAATTCTGAAATAACATCATAGATCTGTTCACAGCTTTGTATTAATATATCAAAGCTCTAAGAGAGTAGCTCAGAGTTCTTTTGTTTTACTTGGCCCGGGAGCTCTTCCACAGTACAAGACCAGTATACTAAACAAAAGAAAGCTGTTACATCATTGAAAAAGTCTCACCCACTGTACGGATGCAATAAAAAGTTAAGTGATTTTTGAAGTCTCAAATGCCTATATTAGCATAATTATCCATAACCTGCTAGTGCATTTTTATTAGGTGGGAATGACATTTATAATCATTGCAGATTCTGCACAAAGGTTGATATTTTTTCTTTATCGATCCTGGAGGCTTGTTAAATAGCTAATTACATAACTCAGAGTGAACTTTTCAAGAAAGTAAAACTAAACATTTAGAAGATGCAATAAAAATTGCAAACATTCTTTGAAATGCTAATGATAACAAAAGATAAATAAGAATTCCATGGTATCATTGTGCCACTGTCAGCTTGCTCAAAGGAACGCTTTACTGAGAAAAATATGTAGATTGCCTTTACTGACCTATAAATATAGAAATTTTCTGTGCTTCCCCTTGACCTAAACCTATCTAGCTGCAAGCACTAAGTAAAAGAATACAGCCACCATAAGCACATAAGAAACAAAGATGTATTTCGTTAAAACTATAATAAAAACTCTGTCTATCTACATAAAATGTATAAGCAATAACTTAATAACAATCACGCAATACATAAATATGAATATATTATCAAATTTCCTAAAAACTATTAAAAATATGTGGTACGTGAGACCACAACACCAGTGCTGCAAACTCATAACTTTCCCAGCTATTGAACAAATATCTATCAATCTATTTAGTATGTACCTGTTCTGTGACATCACTTTTTCTTTTCTCTTCCAGTTAGGAAACTCGTGCTAAGTAGATTGTTTAATGAATTTTAATGTGATTAATATTATAAACAGCATTCAATTTCAAATCTAATGGACAGTTGGATCTGGTGATCTTTTTATTTTGTCCTTACCCTTGCCGGGTCCTAACTATTGATTTTTCCTGTTATATCTTCAGTTATAGCACAGCAATGTGCCTGGTGTCACTGTGCCGGAAGCGGCACGCAGGTGTCATGACAAATGCATGAGCTCTTCGAACTGGACGATATTCCAGGCATCATGACAAATGCATGAGCACTTCGAACTGGACGATATTCCAGGCGTCATGACAAATGCATGAGCACTTCGAACTGGACAATATATACATTTCTAATGGTGGTGGGGGGGTCGATAGTGACATCATGGCGCACGCATGTGCATCAATTCGAGAACGCTGTTTTGGTGCCATTCCTTTCCTATATGCCTAGGCTCTCTTCTTCTATAGAGAGATAGAGAGATAGAGAGAGAGAGAGAGAGAGAGAGAGAGAGAGAGAGAGAGAGAGAGAGATAGATAGAGAGAGAGAGAGATAGAGAGAGATAGAGAGAGATAGAGAGAGAGAGAGAGAGAGAGAGAGAGAGAGAGAGAGAGAGATAGATATAGCTATATATATATATATCTATCTATATATACATATAGATTTAGATATATCTTATCTATGTGGGGAGTAGGGGTGTAGTTAGGTAATATATGGATTCCTAGGTAATATGAATAACATTACATATCATGAAACGATCTTTCAGTATACTCTGTTGAATTATTCTGCTTTGGCTCATTTGAACACACATCAGTGTATGGGTCCATTCTCCCCATGGTTTGAATTGCTGGCTGCAATGATTTCTTGTTTTTATGAGCAATTTTGGCATCTGCTATAGGTAGGAAGAATATTTGTCAAAATAGAATAGAAAAATATATAAGGAATGTTCTTTTTCATATGATTTGAACAAAGTGTTCTTATATATTCTTCTATAATTGCAGAGTTTATGTTGTTATTGTTTGTCTTTCTGATGAAGTGGGATCCTGACCCGTGAAATGTGTTGTAGAGTAGCAAGCAACCCATCACTTCATACATGAAATGTATGATGGGAAGAACAGCATGTGATGTTTTGCATCACAAGGCAGATGTATATGTACTTAGTATTTTGTGATCGGTTTTGTTGATTTTAATCAATATATTTTAACATTTGTACAAATAAAATGTGATACTTTTTATAAATACTTTTTGTGGTACCGTCAAAGTTCCATTTTTCTCTGTTAGGATGTTTTTTTTATAGAACAAATAATGTCCCCATATATTAGGTGCTAAGGTCCCATACAAGTCGTTCAACAAACAATAAAGAAAATGCTAAAATGGCAAAATAATATAAGTGCTGGAAAATCCTATATGGATCTTCAGAAAAACAAAGAAAGCGGTTATCCATTCCACTAAACTCAGAAAAAAGTCAAAAGATCCTCACCGTGGACAAAATCTCAACTTTTTGCTGGACTTTTTAATTCTAAAAGGTCTAAATGCGCCTTTCAGCTACTTCAATGGGATGATCAATATAACTGTTCCAAGGGAGAACTCCTTTGCTATTCAACAGCAGTAGAGAGGCTAAAAGTTAAAAAAACACGTCAATCTTTATTAAAGCAACTCTAAAAACTAATATTCATTGGTGCACATTAGATCATGCACAGAATATACAAGCACAGAGTAAACATGCCGCTGGTGATACATAAAACATTGGAGGTAAGGATCCTGTATTTCCCTGGGGAAGCACCACCACTAACAGTGTCCTGGCACACATTCAAACTCCATCTCAGGAAGTTGCATTACTGTACTACACCCAGGCATATGTAATGCACAGTACAGTGTAAAGAGTGGAGCAGTAGGGAGTACTGTACATTGTACTTATGAAAAGAGTGGAGTCATTAGAAGTATGTAACATAGTATAGTGTACAGAATGGAGGGGTAAAGAATATGCCATTTACAGTACAGTGTGCAGAGTGGAGCAGTAGGTAGTAATGTACCTTACAGTGTATAGACTGGAGCAGTTACTGCCCCGAAAGCTCGGGTTCAGGTGAACGGGTATATAGCTGACCTTTTTCCATTGCATCGGGGAACGAGGCAGGGATGCCCCCTGTCGCCTCTACTATTTGTCCTAGCTTTGGAGCCCTTGACAGAGGCCATCCATTTTTCCCCAGCAATTATTGGTTTCCAGAGATCCATGAGTGAGGACAAAATAGCATTATATGCCAATGACACATTACTATTTCTAGGGGATACCTCATCATCTTTGGCTGCAGCTATGTCCTTAATTGATACTAATGGTTCCTTCAAAAAAAAAAAAAAATTGACTGAAGCAGTCAGTAGTATGTAAGGTCAAACATGGCATGAAGTATAGAACAGCCATATAACATATATTTCATTGTACGGGACAATAAAGCCATCAGGAGTTTGTAGCATACAGTACAGTGTACAGAGTGGAGCAGTAAGGAGTCATGCACCTTACATTGTATAGACTGGCGCAGTCAGTAATATGTAATGTAAAACATGGCATGAAGAGTAGAACAGTCAGGAGTGTGTAATGTACAGTACAAAGCACATTAGTAGGGCGTAAAATATATTTAATTGTACAGAAGAATGGAGCCATAAGCAGTATGTAACATACATTACAGTGTACATAGTGGACCAGCAGGGAGTACATAATGTAGAGTACAGTGTGCATAGTGGAGCAGTAAGTAGTAACGCACCTTAGACTGTATAGATTGAAGCAGTATAGAGTGCGCTAGTAGGGGGTATAATGCAGTATATTACATTGCACAGAAGAAAAGGGTGGAGTCCTTAGGAGTATGTACAATACAGTACAGTGTACAAAATGGAGCATTTCTGTACCATACAGTACAGTGTGCAGAGTGGAGCAGTAGCTAGTAATGTACTTTACAGTGTATAGACTGAAGCAGGATTATGTAATGTAAAACATGGCAAGATTAGAGCAGTCCGAAGTATGTAATGTACAGTACAATGAACAGAGTGAAGCAGTCTGATGTATAAAATATACAGCATAACATGTATGAACAGAATGGCCAGGCGTGTGTAATGTACAGCACAGCAAAGAAAGTATTCATGCCCCTTTAAGCCACAGCCACCGTTCAGTGCAACATAGTCTTGCCTTCTTTTCACATATCTTCACAACACGGTGTCCCTCTTGTTCTAGCTCTAAAGCTAGATTTGTACATACACACTGTCAATATTTTACACCAGTAATAACAGTAAAACAAGAACATGTTTTATATTTCAAGGGGTTGATCGTAACAGATGAGCTGTTGAATTGGACATTAAAGGTTGTACAATCATTTAGTGCATAGAAAAGTTGCACAAAAAATCAACACAGTGGGGGTTATTTACGAAAGGCAAATCCATTTTGCACTACAAGTGCACTGCGAGTGCACTTTGAAGTGCTGTCGCTGTAAATCTGAGGGGTAAATCTGAAATGAGGGGAAGCTCTGCTGATTTTATCATCCAATCATGTGCAAGCTAAAATGCTGTTTTTTTATTTTCCTTGCATGTCCCCCTCAGATCTACAGTGACTGCACTTCTAAATGCACTTGTAGTGCAAAGTGGATTTGCCTTTCGTAAATAACCCCCAGTGAAACATAAAAAATAAGAAATTCCTCAGGAAAAATCCAAACACCGTGAAAAAAGGAACAAAAAATGTGCAGTGACAAGTAATCCTGATGGTCTGTTCTTCACCATCACTCGTGTGAGAGAAATACAAACTCACCAGATGATTAAATATAATGAGCCTTGTAATAATCAGATTCCCTGCATATCGATAGGGTGATCCTCAGCTCAAGCTCAGCTCATAAGATATCTCCTTAGAATAATATACCAAAGAAGCTCGGGAGAAGCAGAATGTATATCATAGCGCAACAAGTTTATTGTAGCAGGTATCCAAGCAAGTATATATAATGAATGCGCACTTACCTTTTTAAGGTGCTAATAAGTCAGCACCAACATGTACAGACAGCCGAGTAGAAAGCGTCGTTCTTCCAAATTACGGCGTGCGTTCCAAAACACTGGACCACACTTTTCCAAAAAGTCGGAACCACGAGTACGGGAAGTGACGTTGATGCGGGCGAGCGTGCAGCCTCAATGCATTTTGTGATCAACACATCATCAGGAAGCTTCTCCCTAGCTTCTTTGGTATATTATTCTAAGGAGATACCTCATGAGCTGAGCTTGAGCTGAGGATCACCCTCTTCAGACATATATCGATATCCAGGGAATCAGATTATTACGAGGATTATTAAATTTAGTCTAGTGGTGAGATTACTTGTCACTGCACATTTTCTGTTCCTTTTTTCACAGTGTTTGGATTTTTCTTGAGGACTTTCTTCTTTTTTTATGATTCATGGAACATTACTATATACTAAATTATTGTATAGAGCTGTTATTTTTAAAAGGTTTTTGAGTTAGCGCCAAACTTTTTATTTTCTGAAATTCATTTACAAGGTGGCATATTCACTTGAAAAAGGGCAGCTGAACTCACATTGTTTGCATGTATATTATATATATTTTTATGGCGCCACTACTTGTTATTCAATCACATACAATTAAAAGTTGTACACCTACAGGCCTCAATGATGAAAATGCAGCCCTGTAGACATCTGCCATAATTTGGCATTTGACTTCATCAATGAATAATCATGTGGAATGTTTGTTAGGTTTGTAGACACTGCATCCTGGTAACACTAGAGCATCACAGGGGTCTTACACCATAGCCTTGTATTTATGGTTGACCTCCAAATCATTTTTCTCCCAGGATGTGGCACACATGTTTTTTCTGGGAAAGAAACAACTGCCCTCATATGTCTGCCCTCTGTAATGATGGAAAATGCAGTGTATTACGACAGAATTGAGTTGACTACTATTTTTATTGCTATTGCCACCAAACCACGTTATGAAGATGGATGACTCTTCACATGCAATTTTGACGAAGTTCACTGGTCTTTTCAAAGATATCATATTACAAGATAATTTCTGTGAAACTGTAATAAGTCTGTGCATAGACCATGAAAACATGAATCAAGCAAAGTTTTGCACTGAAGGTTGTGACTCTAGAATATAACGCTGTTTTAAATGCTTTTTTGTATAAGAAGACACAGAATTTTCATTGCAGACACTAACAAAAAATCTATATACAGTAGATGCATAACAATTTACAAGGAAACACCTGCAAGCAGAAACATGTAAAAATACAGTTAAAAAGAGAACTTGTATATGACCAAAGGCTTGTTTGCATAGTTATCAATGCCACGTTGTCAACCACATAATTCACCTAAAATTCTAAAAAAATAAAAATAAATAAATAAAAACATTGCGGTATGTATAGTTTTTAGCTAAGCCTAGTGTAACCTACATTGTATTTAATATAGTAATGCAAACAGCAATAATGGTATACAAAGGACAATCAGATTAATCAGAATTTTAGCATACTGATGACGGATAATACTAGTAATCAAGTGATGTGTGTTAGGCTCCCTATAACATGTGCCCTCTGATATACAGTTTGGTGATGTGGTGCAATGCATTGTAACCATGCATTACAGTGAGGTTGATTTACTAAAACTGGAGCGTGCAAAATCTGGTGCAGCTCAACATAGAAACCAATCAGCTTCCAAGTTTTGGCAAAGCCTAATTGAACAAGCTGAATTTAGAAACAGGTTGGCTACCATGCAGAGCTGCACCAGATTTTGATATTTTTCTTTTTCAATACTGTACAATGAAATTTCACAAAATTACATTTTATTTATTTACATTTCACCTGCAGTGCATTGAAGAGTAGAACATAGGCTTTAAAAAAGGTGAACTTTTGCGCTCGCAGTCCACCCAGGTGTGTTAGAATAGCAAATGAATATTCACTTTCCTAACACTGAACCGCCTCTCAGCCAATCAGGTGCGTGGGTCTGTTGCCTGTCACCTGATTGGCTGAAAGGATAGGTGCTACGATTGGACACCTATCAGGAGGGGGGGAGGAGATGCACAGAGGACACAGGAGCCACTGTCTGACCTGCTGCAAGGTCCCACCGCTCGCAGCCAACACCCGCATGCCTGACCCACCACAAGACAGGGTAAGTGCCATGCAGACGGCGAGCATGGGGTCACAGTGGCAACTTTTGATGGGCACAGTGGCACTATTTGATGGGCACAGTGGCAGCATTTGATGGGGCACAGTGGCAGCATTTGATGGGGCACAGTGGCAGCATTTGATGGGGCACAGTGGCACTATTTGATGGACACAGTGGCTGCAATTGATGGGCACAGTGGCAGCATTTGAAGGGGCACAGTAGCAGCATTTTTTGGGGCACAGCGGCACTATTTGATGGGCACAGTGGCAGCATTTGATGGGGCACAGTGGCTGCGTTTGATGACACAGTGGCTGCGTTTGATGGGCACAGTGGCTACGTTTGATGGGCACAGTGGCTACGTTTTATGGGTTTTTTTTCAGTTTGTTTGCGCCCCAAAAAAATTTTGAGCACCAACTGCCATTGCATGAGTGTGAGCTGAACTTAAAGAATACAGGACGAGTTGACTCGTCTATGCATTGGGACAGTGCTGTGTATATGGCTTAAATTTGCCCTAAGCTAGAACTGCTGAACATGAGTAAATTTAAAGAGGGTGGATGATGTGGCCGATTCTTTTAGTAAGATCCATAATACATTTTAAAATACACTTGCAGCACCAGTTGTTGCTACAATTATGTTTTATCATTTAATGTGGGATTTACATATTTTATTCCGCATTGCTAGCAACCTTTACTTTTTGAGCTAGCACAGACAATTATTTTTGTTGATGATCCATAATAAGCTTATGAGACAGGATAAAATAAATATACTGTACCGGTAATACACTATGGTAATACTATAGTATACTATAGTAATTACTGTGTTCCACAATATAAGCATATATCTACAGTTTTAATGCTAAATGGTAATCTTCATCTTCCCACCCTATGCTATATAGTTACATTACATCAATCTCTCTGTGCACCTATGGCTCATAACAGAAGCAATAAAAGAAGATATTGCTACATACTATCATCTTTCACATCTTCTTTGATATAAGACAGTAGCAAGCATATCTTCAGAGAGACTAGTGCAAATGACAAATCATTTTAATAAGCACACTAGGCAAAATATACTCATTCTCAATGGTCCTACAGGCTCCAAAGCAATACATTTGATTGTTCTTGCAATATGACGCCGGGCAGATGTGCCTGTTCATCAAGTGTATACAAATTACTAAATAAAAAGGCAGATTTTTGTCCCATTGGTCAGCCCCACCTCAAATATCTATATACAGAATTGTTTTAATTATGTATAGGAATAGGTGAGTTTGGTCAGCCACTAACTTCCAACAGAAGTGACATCTCCACACCGGAGTCCCTTTTCCTGCCACAGAATCTCATTCTTCTTGCTACACTCAGAAGAGTCTCATATCTCCTGCATTCTAAAAAATGTGAAACAAAGAATCTAACCAGAAGAGTAAAAAGGCCTTGTGATGGCCACTCAAAGTTTCTGCTGATATTTACCCAAGATTTTCATGTCCATGTTGGATATACTGGGGTTGATTTACTAAAGGCAATTTACTTTGCAAGAGAAGTCGCACTTTGAGCAGGGTTACAAAGACAGGGAGCCCCCCCCCCCCCCAAAGGGCAGGTTAGAAACAATAAGACATAAGTAGTTCTCCACCTTTTGGTTCCAAAAGAGTCACCTAATTCCAGGAACACCAATGGATACTATAACCACTTTCCGACTGCCCCATAGCAAATTTATTGCTACAGGGCAGCCATTCTGTGCAGATTCATGTGTATATATGTGATTCTGCACTTCCGGGAAGGGGGCATGCGGAGTGTTGCTTCTGCCATGATTAGTCACAGCAGAAGCTGATCAGCGGGTTCCAGCCAATGGATGACCACCGGCACCCACTGGTCGTCCAGAAGGGAGGCTGGATGGAGCTCTGCATATGTGAACAATGCATGGCTCCGTCCTGACAGCAGGGACGTTATGGATTCATCACATCCCTTAGTAAAAACAACACAAATAGTACACAAAAACACTGTATAGGCACACATTTAACCCTTTGATCACTCTAGATGTTTAACCCCTTCCCAGCCTGTATCATTAGTACAGCGACAGTGCATATTTTTAGCACTGATCACTGTTTTAGTGTCACTGGTTCCCACAAAGTGTCAAAAGTATCGGTTATGCCCTGTACACACGATAGGATTTTCCGACAACAAAATCCATGTTTTTTTTCCGACGGATGTTGGCTCAAACTTGTCTTGCATACACCCGGTCATACAAATCTTGACGGAAATTCCGAACGTCACGAACACGGTGACCTACAACACCTACGACGAGCTGAGAAAAATTAAGTTCAATAGCCAGTGCGGTTCTTTTGCTTGATTCCGAGCATGCGTGGAACTTTGTGCCTCAGTATTGTGTACACACAATCGTAATTTAGGACAACAGATTTTGTTGTCGGAAAATTTGAGATCCAGATCTCAAATTTTGTGTGACGTAAATTCCGATGGAAAATGTCCAATGGAGCCTACACACGATCAGAATTCCAAACCTATCGTGTGTACGGGGCATTAGTGTCATGCCGCAATGTCGCAGTCTAGATATAAGTCACTGATCGCGACCATTACGAGTATAAAAATAAATGAATAGAAATTCCAGTATATATCCCATAGTTTGTAGGTGCTATAATGTTTGTGCAAACCAATGACTATACGCTTATTGGGATTTTTTTTTACTGAAAATATGTAGCAAAATACATATTGGCCTAAATTTATAAAGACATTTGATTTTTAAAATTTGTTATTGGATATGTTTTATAGCATAAAGTAAAAAATATTGCTTTTTTTTATTATAGTGCAAAAAAATAAAAAACCCAGTGGTGAGCACCAAAAGAAAGCTCAATTTGTGTGAAAAAAAATTATATAAATTTCATTTGGGTACAATATTGTATGGCCGGGAAATTGTCAGTTAAAATAAGGCAGTGCCATAATCGCAAAAAATGGCCTGGTCATAAAAGGGGGTAAATCTTCTGGAGGTCAAGTGGATAATCCTGACCTCTCACTCTGAATACATTAGCGTTACAAGAAGGGACTGCAAAACATGTCCCATTCTTCACCAGTCCCTCGTGTCTTCCTTAGACACACATATCTTGACATTAGTATTATGTATAGTGAATTCACTTCACCTTATAGGCACACACCACAGGAAGCTATCGCACTTCTGTTGATGCAAGGCCTTGCTTTTGTGGCTCCCCAGACAATGTCCACAGGCCAATCCTGCGCTGAAGCGGGCTCCTAAAAGGAGACTGAGCCGTGAGATGAGGGACACAAGAAGCACCTGCCCTCCCACCAAACAAGGACGCCGTTACCTGCCACAGTCACACACTTCCTCCTCTGACTGTCCGCTATCTTTTGAAAGAGTTTCCCAACCCAGAAGATTAAATTGTGTATTTCCCCAAATGTATTTAACCACAAAAGTTTACCTTGGGCAAATGTTCTGCATCAGTTTAAGGCTGTTTAACCCAAAGGGTTGCATGGCTTTAACTCTCAAAGCTTAATGTTCTTTTGATACACCAGGGTTACACTTGTTATTGACTATAGACATCTTCCAGTAAATGACACTGACAAACTCTTCACTTAAATGATGAACTTGAGGTTTACATGTACAGTACATCTTACAACGTTGTTCACATATGCATATGATTGCATACAAATTAGTAGTGTGATTTGGCTGAGGAAGAATGGCTTTGCTGCTGTACTGGTACACTGTCCCTAGCAGTTTTTATAGGCAAAGGTGCATAGAGGACTTAGTGCGGCTCATAACTGAATTGGATAATGTCCATAGTAACAAAGTGTCCATAAAACTTGGATTCTCTGAAGAACAGGCAAGGAAGGAGTAGCAAAAAAAAAAAAAAAAAAGAGAAATCACATCACAGCTCTTGGTCCTCCAAAATCACTCCCACAGGCCACACTTACTGGGGTTGGTCCTCTGCAGATATTTATATCCCAAGATACAGGATATGACACACCTGCAGAGAGTAGTCACACACGACCGGACCCCTGAAGCCAGAATATTTAAAGTAACACAGTACCAAATCACAATACAATGTCAAATAATATAAAATAACAGTACAAAATAACAGTACAGTATATAATAGACACCTGCCTACAACCAAGCTTTTCTAGAACTTAGTGAATGTGGTGAATCTTTGCTGACTTCCATCATCCAATCACAGCTGGTGTTTTTTTTAAATTTTCCTTGTACTTAAATAGATATTCTTTGAAAAATGAAATTCAGAACAGAAAGAATTCAAGCAAAATTAATTCCACCACATACAGTATGCTCTGTTGATAATTTCTTTGCAATGTGCAACTTCCTTGCAAAGTGAACATCCTATTTTCATTTAGCAAATCAACCACACTCACCCTATCAAAGTCATTCAAAAAAAACAACAACTTTGCTTCAGGTTTAGAGATTGAAGCAATGGCAAATAATGGCAAACGTTCAGCTAAAATGCATAATTAATCAGTTTTACATTGTGTGGTACCTCATATGATCCAGGACCAGGTGTAACTTCTTTTGGATCTTTAAAACGTTCTTCTCTGGGAACAGAAGATGGAGACTGAATGACTGGTTTCATGACTGGATTATAGGCTCCAGGCCCTAAAGGCAAGAATAGTAATTATATATTGATGATTGAATAAATAATGCACATTAGAGGTACAAGCTATTCGTAAAAGGCAGTAGAATCAGATGTGTTAGTAATGTGCTTCTGAATGTTCATGTTGAGAGTAATGGCCTTTTCACACCAGTGAAGTGCGTTTCTCATTACTAGTGGACGTGCAAACAGCATTACAGGTTAAAATAAATGAAAGCAAATAGAACCTGTTAACAAAGCAGGATTAGCAATGAGCATTCCATTACGATCCATGTGTGAAGTAAGTATACTGGCATATTACTTGTACTTTTATACCTGATATGCTAGTTTCCTGTCATACTGACCCTCTGGCATCAATACTCTGATTTACTGACCCAGAACAAATATGCTGTTAAGGACTTTCTAGGTCTTCATGCATGATCCAAAACATGGAAAGGTTCCCCACGGAGTTTTTTTAGCAGTAAAATAAACAAAATGTATAATTTTAAAAAGTTTTACAATTATATATTTTGTTTATTTTTCTGCTAAAAAACCCAGTGGGGAACCTTTCCATGTTCTCATTTCTTTGGGGTGTGCAGCTCCTTTGACTCCCGCATATGTATTTTTCCATGATATTTATGCATGATCCAAATCGTTGATCCAGAGAGTGTTGAAGACAGTGAGTTTTCCACAAGTACACTGTTCACATTGCAAGTGAAGTTGCACTTTAGGAATACTCCCCAGAGCTTAGTGACTGAGGTAAAGCTCTGCTGACTTCCATCTTTCAGTCATGTTCAGGCAAAAGTGCTGTTATTTTATTTTCTTTGTACATGTCTGGTTATTCATTGTAAAGTGAAGGTTTGCCAGATTCTTCAAGCTATGTGGAAATTTCCTTTGCCATGTGAAACTTCCCATGAAACAGTTTATTTGCCTTTAATTATTAAACATCAGGGAGTCTGCATAATAGTCAGTTAACAAGGTTAAATGTGATGGATTCCTAATATCGCTTATGCAGGTTTAGTTTAAGGTTCAAACAGTGGCAGCCCGTCCATATGGGGCGCAGGGGTGTCGCCTGCTAATCCATGCATCCAGCCCCTAATCTACATGCAGGGTGCCGGACACATGGATTCCAATGAGTTGGTTTTTTTTAGCACGTGGTTAGAGCCAGAGGAAGGTAGAGGCAGAAGTTAAGGTATTTAAAGACCTGCTAGCAGTTGCTTCAGAGTGTGTACGTTCAACCGCTAGTCAGACTGATGATTTGCAAGAATGGTGTGCAGCCCTCATGACCAAATCAATGAATGCCTTAAGGAAAAGGAAGGGCCTTAAACCTGTTAGTAAAGCCAGGGTACGTGCCATTGTCACATCCCAAAATTGGGATTGTGAGGATGTGCTCTCCTCAAATGATGGTGAGGATGAGGAGATAGGGTTTGATATTTCGCATGATGATCTGCTAGTGGGAAAGAAAAAGTATGCCAGACCTCTTATTACTAAGCATAGGAAACGGCAACATGATAGAAAGGATATGGCAGATGGGGAGGTGCATTATCGCAACCCCAGAGATGTTGAATTTGAAGAAGTACGGGAGTTTACACAAAATGAACTCCATGAGCTGGCAAAACAATACAAACAAAGGTCTGGGGAGCCCCTATTGAGTTGGCTCCTACGCTTATGGGATGAAGGGGCAGACAGTGTTGTTTTGTCAGGTAAGGAAGCAGTGACTATGGGAGTGTTAACCCATGATCCGCAATTGCATCAGGCAATGCAAAAAGTCAGAGAGTTTAATGTGAATTTTTCACTATTAGGCCTCGTGAGAGATGGAATAGTCCAAGTATACGCTAGTCCTGACCTGGAAAATACCTACTCCTGGAGATCAATTGGAGAGGGTATTTCCAGGTTACGTGAGATGGGTTGTATAACCAGATTAAATATGTTTCCAGAATGGATGGGTCCAGATATGGAACCCTTTACGTCTGCTCTGCGCTCTAAGCTGATGAAGTCTGCGCCATTTAATCTCAGGGCTCCATTATTGTCCTTGTTGGGAGGCCTGGAATTAAACAGCAAGATTTGTGAAGCCACAACCCTTTCAAGCCAGTTGGGGGAGCTAGAGGAGACTAAAAAAAAAAAAACCTGTCAGGGCAGTAGATAAGGTCAAGGCCAGACAGGAAGAATACAAGCAGAAAAGAACAGAGAAGAAAGGGAATGGGGTAGAGAAGACAGGAGGTGAAGAGAAAACCAGGCTAGTTATTTCTAGGAAAGAAATGTGGGTAGACCTATGAAAGGCAGGAGCACCTAAAGATGAGATAGATGGGATTTCTACTGCAGAAATGCTGAAGAGGTGGAAACATTTAGTAGGGAAAACTGTCAGGGTTAGAAACACCACTCCTAGTGAAGATAACATCAGCCTAGACTTAGAGAAAACAGAACAGACCCCTCCTGTTAGCCCCAAACCAATTCCCAAAACTGAACATGAAACCAAACCCAAATCCCTTTAGTTAGGGAGAATCAGAAAAGGGGGTTGGGAGGTTCCTTATCCTTTATGAAGGGAAGGTGAGTCTC
The DNA here is from genome assembly GCF_042186555.1 of Aquarana catesbeiana. Taxonomy (NCBI): domain Eukaryota; kingdom Metazoa; phylum Chordata; class Amphibia; order Anura; family Ranidae; genus Aquarana; species Aquarana catesbeiana. Next base: position 648,781,136 of record NC_133324.1, read on the forward strand.
CTGTAATAGCAGCAAGGGCAGTGACAGAAGGAGACCGACACCCATATGCACCTGTCACTGTATGGTGGGGGGGAAGTCATCTTCTCCTACACATGTAATGGCTTTAGTTGATAGCGGAGCTGAAGTTACACTTTTGCAAGGAAATCCTTCCCATCACAAAGGAGAATTGATTTATGTAGAAGGTTTGGGAGGGCAAACTACACCAGCAGCTAGGATACGGGTGAAATTGGCTATTGGCAAGGGATCAGGATTTATGACAAATGTTTTGGTATCAGAGTTACCTGAAAATATTCTTGGGATGGATGTACTTCAAGGTCAGTCAATTCAGACTGAAAGAGGTACATTCACATTCAGGTATCCTGATAAAGCGTATCTGGTAAGGACGGTGAAGGCTGTGGTCAGAGGTCATGCGAAATGGACCCCTGTCTACATTCCTCCACCAGAGAAGCAAGTCTTTCTCAAGCAGTACAGACTTCCTGGAGGCCACAAAGAAATTGGGGAGACTATTCAAGAACTGTTGAGAGTAGGGATCCTTAGACCTTCTGTAAGTCCTTTTCATCTCTGGTGTTCCCAGTAAAGAAACCTGATGGGACATATAGAATGACTATGGATTACAGAGGTCTAAACAAAGTGGCACCTCCATTGAAGTCAGCTGTACCGGATATGATCTCAATTGTTGAGAAAATTGCTAAAGATGCAGGAGAATATCATGCTGTGATAGACCTGGCTAATGCTTTATTTTCGATTTTGATAGACCCAGAGTGTCAAGACCAGTTTGCTATGGTGTGGGACGGCCGTCAGTACACTTTCACCATGCTTCCTGAAGACAATGTTCATTCTCCAACAATTTGTCATGGACTGATTGCCCGAGATTTAGGTACCCTGATTTTGAAAGGCGCTGTGTTTCACTACATTGATGACATCATGATCTCTGGAACAAAAGAAGATGTAATTGAAGCACTGCATCTGCTGATACATCACATGGAGAACAGAGGGTGGGCTATCAACAAAGACAAAGTCCAAGGACCTGCCACAGAAGTGAAATTCCTGGGAATGATGTGGACTGGGCCGCAAAAGAAAATTCCAGAGACAGTAGTGCAAACTATCCAGGCTCTGTTGCCCACTACTACCAAAGAGGAGGCACAGAAGTTCATTGGAGTTGTGGGGTTCTGGAGATCATTCATCCCACATCTTTGACTGATTCTGAGGCCTATATATAATGTCACCAGAAAAAAGACTGAGTTCTCAGGGGGTTCAGAGCAGCGGACTGCATTTCTGGTTGCTAAATAAGCTATTTTGCAGCATCAGGGATTAGGACCAGTGAGACAAGGAGTACCATTTCAGCTGGATGTAGTGGAGCAGAATGGTACCATATCTTGGAGTCTATGGCAGCCAAATGAAAAGAAAGGACTGAGAGAAATACCCATTGAATTTTGGTCCAAACAACTGACAGGGGCACAGAAGAGATACACGCCCCTAGAGAAGTACCTGTTTGGGGCCTACACAGCACTACAACATGTAGAGACCATTACAGGAAAGGACACAGTCACCATCCATACCGCATTTCCAATAGCAGGATGGGTGAGAGATAATGGACTGACCACTAGGGTAGCTGTAGCCCAGAGCCAGACACTGATGAAATGGAAGTGGTACCTTCAAAATAGAGGGGGTATTGCAGCTGGGGATGTTAGAGACATTTCAAAACAGTTGGCAGGGCTTGTTACTTTTACCAGCACCCGGCCAGAAGAAGAAATTCCTGTGCTGCAGTCATCCCCCATTCAAGAGGCTTCACCCTTTGAGTCTCTATCAGAAGACATGAAGGAGTCAGCGTGGTTCACTGATGGTTCAGCCATAGTCGCCTCATCTGGGCGTAAATGGAAAGCAGCAGCCTACAACCCAAGTACTGACACATACGTACATATTCACCAGCACACCATAGATCAGCAATTAGTCATCCAAAAGGTTTTAATGAAAAGAAGTCACATCACAAAGGAAGGTGCAACATTTCGGGGCCGCGCAGGACCCCTTCGTCAGGCATGTGATAAGGTGCAACAGTGTCAGAAACAGAATATAAATACAGTGGTCACCAATCAAAACATGTGCAAGATGAAAAAAAAAGTACACACACCCTCCCTCTGACATCAATATGACGTCAGAATCCCGCCAGAAAGTGTTAAAAACAATTAGGTATTGAAGTAACATAAAGTTGGTAAGGGCACTGAAACATAAAAATCGCGGAATGCAGATCGCATATCCAGCGGTATCGTGACAGCACTAGATCGGCAATACTAACCAGATGTGCCCGATCGGAGCACAACGCCTCTAAGACCCAGTGATTCTGCTGTCAACCTTTTGGACGACTAATTGCTGATCCATGGTGTGCTGGTGAATATGTACGTATGTTTGATGCTTCCAGGACCCAACTGGTAATCGCTGCAGCACCACCTATTTTATGAGCCATTTTTACCAGGAACGTGTGCGATAGGAATATTGATCAGACAAGTACCGACACAGTCCTGCAGGAGACCGGAATTGGAGGGTCCAGTCAGTATGCAGAGTTGAAAGCTGTAGTGATGACTCTTCAGGAGGATCCTTCTTCCCATGTCACTATCTACACTGACAGCTGGGCGGTTTTTAAAGGACTGACAACTTGGATGCCCACGTGGAAGTCCAATGAATGGATAATTCATGGAAAGGTGGTGTGGGGAGGCAAGGAAGTCTGGGACTACATCTGGAAGGAAGCTCACTCCCGCACCATAAAAGTGGGGCCAAAGTGAAGGCAGTTGTGCCAATTGATCCTGTCTTGATGAACTTGGCCAACTGGGCCCACAAGCAATCTGGACATTTGGGACAGAAAGCAACATATGAATGGGCACAGCAGAGAGGATTGCCTATATCCATGGACATGATAAAGACTGTAATAGGGAATTGTACAGTGTGTGGAGAAGTGCGACAATGGCCATTCCAAAAGTACTCCACCGGGTTGATTAAGAGGGTGAGAGGCCTGCAGAGATCTGGCAGATTGACTTCATCTGTCCCCTGCCCCGGGGAAACAATGGACTGAGATATTGTTGCACCGCAGTGGACACCTATTCAGTACTTACGCTTGTTCATCCTTGCAAACATGCAGATCAAGCCGCAACGCTTCAACTGCTCCGGAAACTTGTCGTTGCTTATGGTTGTCCCAAATGAGTCCAAAGTGATAACGGCTTACACTTCACCTGATCAACAGTACAGCAGTGGGCGAAAGATTCTGGAGTGTACTGGTTGTCCCACATCCCATACCATTCACAGGCAGCTGATTTGATTGAAAGATACAACGGGCTATTGAAGGACCAGATACGCAAACTTACACCCACACATACAGTAAGGGGGTGGGATCGGGTCCTCACACAGGCAGTCATGTTGTTAAATTTTTGGCCAATAGCCAAAAGCACACCATATGAGAGGATGGTAGGGGCCGGGGCACAGATTCCACAGCTGGAGTGCAGAGTTCAGTATTTATGTAAGGTTCCTGAAAGAACAGGGCTTAACAGTTACCATGTTACTGCTTCCCATGACATAGAAACCAAGAGTGACGTATCTGAAGCTGAAGCCTATCTAGGAATGAGAGTGAATCTGGCAGGAAGATTTGAAGTTATATTTGCATTGACGAATGAGCTTGAAGACAGTGGCTGGGACTCTGACTGGTTAGTGGATACTTCTCAGCAAGAGTGGAAAGTGAGGTTACATAACATCAAACCTTCCAAAATAAACAGCAATGATCTTCTGGGAAATATCAGTATATTTCCTTTCCTCCCTATTGATGTTCTTTGGGAGGGTCAGACATGGGTACAGGCAGGGGGCAAAGTGTTAGTCAGATATCCAGGCAAGAAGCCATTTAGAGGAGAGATTGTAGCTGAAGGGCTTGGATCTACTGTTTATGTATTATTAGATAGAACAGATAATCCGTTTGTTTTCCACTCCACAGGCTGTCACCAGTTTGATCCATAGGACATGATGGAAAGAATGACGGAATATCACAAGAGCTGTGGAGAGCAAAGCCTTTGATGTATTACAAGCCTGGACTTGTTTCTAAAGAACTTTAGAATGGACTTTCTAATGAACTTTTTCGTTAAAGACTGAAACACCTTCTCAATGACAGAAATATGGGAGGTGTTGCATTCAAGGAAAATTAGTGTTTAGAATGAGTTTTCTTAGTAATGAAGTGATTTTCTGTATGGAGTCTGAAAGAAAAAAAAATCTAGGGAGGAATGTGTTGCGTTTGTTAAAATATGATTTTTTTATATTAATCAGACATAACATTACACAATAGTGGTTGGTCATAGAGATACTGTCAGGTTTTTGGCTTGAGTAGATTTCTCAAACAAATGCTGTTGCATTTTGTTGGTAACAAACTTGTACAAATAAAAAGGATGAGTAGACTGGGACACACACACACATCATCATGCTGTAAGATCAGAAGCCACAGAAGAAAAGTTCCTGATTTCCAGAAGAATCGTTGCCAATGGAGATCACGAACATAGAGTAACAGAAGATAAGTAACCTTTAAGTGTATTTGTACTGTCATAGACCATAGGCTATTCATTTGCTAGGCATTTTGCTTGTTATAGTCAGTCTTGTATTGTATTCCTAATATTGTAATAGTTTTGTATGTACAGCATCTTTGTATAGTAAAAGCACATTTACACACTGCAGAAGTCTCAGCTTCCTTGCTTATACCACAAAGTAACCTTGCTAGATAGACGCAAGCAAAACAAGGAGACACAGGGTGAAGCCGAAGAGTAGGAAGCGCTGCCAGCGACCTAGAGATGGGGTGCAGGGCTGCTGGGCTGATGATTGAGCGACGGAAGGGGGGTGCATGGACCCACTGACTGTGAGAGGGCTGGTTTCCGGTTTTGCTGCAAAACTCCCCCCCCAAAATAAAATGGAGCACCAGCCGCCACTGAGCTCAGAGTCTGTGTCCTGATAGAGACATTTCCCTTCACTTTCTGTTCTGGAAACACAAGAGAAAGTGATTAGAAATCTCCCCAAAGTGGAAACCCCCTCCTAAAAAGTTGTCACCCAAACATGTGACAATTGTAATGGTCTGAATATCCTATCATTTTCTGTCTTGGTGACAATGGCCACTAGGCCAAGTCAAAAACCTGACAAAAGGTTTTAGAAATTCTCTGCTCTGTCCAAAACTGAAGAAAAAAAAGTTTGGGCTTTTTGTATACCTTTAATTCTGTGAAGACACACATTGCACAACTTATTAAATGTCAGGACCATAGAAGTCTCTGGTTTCCACAACTAGCTCTGAGCTAGGGTTGCCACCTTTTCTTCAAGCCAAACCCGAACATTTTAGCAGCCTGGGACACCTTTGGGTGCCCCAAGGAGAGTAGTCATGTGGTGCGCATAGCATGCCGCAACAAACAGTGTTTGTGGCCAAATTGCTATTGCTGACATCTGAAAGGATAAATTACTGGACAACCGACCACCCTTGGTAATCCACAGTGATCCAGTCAGAATTCTGGAGACCCCAATGACACACACACAACAGGCAGCTTTCCTGTGCAAAGTGAGTCTAAAATCTTTATTCAGGATTGATAGCAATATATGCAAGTAACACCACAAAAGGGGAGGGGTAAACTCGCTCCTACATTTCTAAGGGTTAACCAGGCTTCTACAGAGAGATTTTTTCACCATTAGTTTAGGTAGCTGAAAGGAATTTACAAAGATAGCTTATCTACATAGACTACCGAGAATCGGTCTAAACATAATGAGTCATACAGTGAGAGTTTTAATATTAAAGTTGGCTCAAGCAAACAAAGTCTAAAACTCTAACAACAAAGAAGTGTAAGATAAGGCATGTACATTCTTTAAAAACAAGCTTATAGAATGGAGGGGAGATTACAAAATGGAGTTGCAGTTGATCATATAGCTCTATTACAATCCCCTCTTAAGTCATAAAAAAATTACTTACTTTACTACAACATCATCACCCTGCCCCCCAGTGATGCCAAACCTGCCCCCATACAGACACCCGCAGTGCCCAGATGGCAAAAGATTTGTGTGTGACTATCTTGGTTACTTGGGGAGCCACAGCCTGGTCTGAATAATGTGTCCGGGTTTCAGCCCACCTGAAACCCGAACACATGATTCAAAACCCGAACTGTCCCGGTGAATCCCAGACAGGTGGCAACATTACTATGAGCGCATCATTACAATGATAGATCAGCACAATAGGGAGACAGAGGTGAGTGCAATTTACATATTAATCAAAGTGGCGGCTGAATTGTTTTTCTTTTTTTCAGGCTAAGAAGACTTTTTGCAATTACAGAAAATGATCTTGGCACAAACTCAGTGTCCATGTTATTTTCTGTGAGCTGAACCAAAAGAAAAAAACAATCCTATGGTTGTTCCTTTCTTATTTTCTTGTGTTGACTACTAAACTCATTACCATCCCCATCTAATAGAAATGGACAAAGGCAGAGATGTTTGAGGTCCATCTGGGTGACAACCGTGGCTCACTTCATGGATACAGCACACAAAGAAAGTGTAACAACCTAGGGACAGGAAGTGTGATATTGGATTGCCAGGTCAAAATAAATGTAAGAGAAGCCTGAAAAAAATAAAAGGAATGCAGGCAACACATCAAAGGATTGGTAAGCTTTAATATATTAAGCTTTTTTGTTTTGGGGTTTTTATGTAATTTTTAAAAAAAATCATGCACTAGGGAAGAATAATACTTAAAGCAAGCTGAAATAATTTCTTGGAAAGCACCATATTTACTATGTTTGACTCCACATTTTAGGATCATGTGGAGCCTTTAAGTGGTCTAAAAAGTCTAATAGTCTAATAGTCAATCCCACCTTGGTGTCCTCTGTCCTCTGCCCCCATAGTTTCCTCTGTCCTCTGCCCCCCATAGTGCCCTCTGTCCCCATAGTGTTCCCTGTCTTCTGCCCCCATAGTGTCTTCTGCCCCCACAGTGTCCTGTGTCCTCAGCCCCTATAGTGTCCTCAGCCCCTATAGTGTCCTCTGCCCCCATAGTGTCCTGTGTCATCAGTCCCCATTGTGTCCTCTGCCCCAAAGTGTCCTCTGTCCTCTGCCCCCATAGTATCCTCTGTCCTCTGTTCTCCATAGTGTCCTCAGCCCCCCTTGCACCCCACCCCATGGACACAAGAACAGGCGCTCTGTAGGTAGAACTCTCCTACCTTACACAGGTGTGGAGAACATAGACAAGCAGCCGGTCTCACAGGGCTGGATGGGAGGGGAAACTGCTGAAGTTAACGTTTTACATCAATGGGCTGGTGATTGGTTGCTAGGATCGCCCAGCAAAACCTGCTGTTTAATGTAAAATGTTAACTTCAGCGGTTCCCGCCCCCATCCAGCCCTGTGTTACCAGCCGCTCACCGCTGTCCAATGAAGAGGACAGCGGCAAACATGTCCGCGGCCTGGGTGCCTGTGAATTAATCACGGCACTGATGGGATGGACAATTAGCGGTGATGGGCTGGGTGCGGCCCACGGGTTGCCGACACCCAGCTCTGGACCATAATGTGAAGATTATTCACACTTTTCACCTCTCTCTGGATTGCAATTGTGCTCTTGGCTTTTCTACTAGGTCCCTCCCTCAGCTCCCGGGACACACATGTTTGGCCGGCCATTGGTCTGTGGTATTGCGTGGCCTTGACCCCAGACATCTTGTGAGTATTTTTAGGCATGGCCAGCTATTTCTTTCCATCCATTCTTTCCCATGTTTGGTTTCCAACATTAGACTATATTGGTTACTTATTTCTCTTTCTAGATTATTGATGTATCTGCTCCTGATGAAGCGGATTGCCCATGAAACATGTCAAGCCTATTCAGATACATTAATTTATACCAACATTTCCTCAGATAGGTTCAATCATCTCTATCATACCACACTTCAGTACCATGTGATTCTGCTGGCCCCTTTACATGGAGGATTACAATGTATAATATATTGTGCAATGTACCATACTGTCATCACAATTTTATTGTGTATATACTGCCATTTTTCTACCATTATGTATATATTATTGTTAAATGTCATGCCATTTACTGTTTAGTTAATAAACACGCAGATTTTTTACTCATATGTATTTCCTTGGCTTTGCCACACACCTCATTTAAAGTCCCACCTTCTCTCCCTGTCTTTTTGTATCAATACAGGGGTGGAGGCGTATACATTCCCATATGTCTCATTTAAAGTTCCAAATTTACCCCCTCCCCTTTTAGATGATCAGATCACACATATATGTAACTGTAAAACTGCTAAGAAATGTGGGAAGGATTACCAAAGGTGCATGAAAGCGCTAATCTCAGCAATAAACTGTATTGGTAGGTTAATTGGCTTCTGTTCAAAAATTGGCCCTAGTATATGAATGCAAGTTGGGGACTTTGGATTGTGGGCTCCTTGAGGGTAGGGACCAATGTGGGTGTACAATGTATGTGTGGAGTGCTGCATGAATTGGCAGTGCTATATGGGTACCTTAAATAAATAGGGATGATTGTAGATACACACCCACACTCACTTAGGTTGAACTGGATGGACTGGTGTCTTTATTCAACCTTACTAACTATGCAACTATGTAACTATGTAACTATTTCATTTAGAAAGCTTTACCAAACCAAGCTGATGATAGGCCAGGATATGTAGAATTACATAAGGAACACCTTGGAAATGGTTGATTTTCACGTCGCAGCACTATTACTGCGGTTAACCAGAAAAAAGTTATATATATATATATATATATATATATATATATATATATATATATATATATATATATGTGAGGGGTGTACTCACTTGTGAGATACTGTATATATACACTGGTATATACAGTGTTTCTATTTCACAAAAGTGAGTACACCCCTCACATTTTTGTAAATATTTTATTCTATCTCTTCATGTGACAACACTGAAGAAATGACACTTTGCTACAATGTAAAGTAGTGATTGTATAGCTTGTATAACAGTGTAAATTTGCCGTTCCCTCAAAATAACTCAACACACAGCCATTTATGTCTAAACCACTGGCAACAAAAGCGAGTACACACCTAAGTGAAAATGTCCAAATTGGACCTAATTAGCCTTTTTCCCTACCCAGTGTTATGTGACTCGTTAGTGTTACAAGGTCTCAGGTGTGAACGGTGAGCAGGTGTGTTAAATTTGGTGTTATTGCTCTCACTCTCTCATACTGGTCACTGGAAGTTCAAGATGGCACCTCATGGCAAAGAACTCTCTGAGGATCTGAAAAAAAAGAATTGTTGCTCTACATAAAGATGGCCTAGGCTATAAGAAGATTGCCAAGACCCTGAAACTGAGCTGCAGCACGGTGGCCAAGACCATAAAGCCGTTTAACAGGTCAGGTTCCACTCAAAACAGGCCTCGCCATGGTCGACCAAAGAAGTTGAGTGTACGTGCTCAGCATCATATCCAGAGGTTGTCTTTAGGAAATAGACATATGAGTGCTGCCAGCATTGCTGCAGAGGTTGAAGGGGTGGGGGGACAGCCTGTCAGTGCTCCGACCATACGCCGCACACTGCATCAAATTGGTCTGCATGGCTGCCATCCCAGAAGGAAGCCTCTTCTAAAGATGATGCACTCAGCATCACAAGACAACCACTGCCTTGCTAAAGAAGCTGAGGGTAAAGGTGATGGATTGGCCAAGCATGTCTCCAGACCTAAACCAGAGGCGTAACTAGAACCTTCAGGGCCCCGGTGCAAGAAACCATGATGGGCCCCCCTGCCCCCCTTCCATCCGAGCCCCGGGCTTCCAATTTTGGGAGGGTGTCCATGGACATCCTCCCAAAACTGGCTTCCCGCATGACCCCTGGGACGTGCATCCAGCGCAATCACAGCGGCCCTTTATCATGTGATCAGCTGATCACATGTAAACAGACTTGCCGGTTATCCACAGCCCTTTCCTCACACGCTGTGTCTGTGTTAGGAAAGGACTGCCGTTAACTGTCAAGAATGTCGGTAAATTGTTTACACTGATAATCAGTGCCCCAATCATCAGTGCCATCTATCAGTGCCCATCAGTGCTGCCTATCAGTGCTCATCAATGCCGCCTATCAGTGCCCATCACTTCCACCTACAAGTGTTACCTATCAGTGCCTGCCTAACAGCAGGCATCAGTGCCACCTATCAGTACTCTTCAATTCTGCCCATCAAAGCCCATCAATACTGCCTGAGCTCTGCCTATCGATGTTCCTCAGTGTCCATCAGTACCACCTATCAGTGCCCATCAATGCCACCTATCAGTGCAGCTTATCAGTGCACATTAGTGCCTCCTATCAGTGCTCATCAATGTGGCCTATCAGTGCTTATCAGTGCCAATCAGTGCCTCCTATCAGTGCCCATAAATGCCTCCTATCAGTGCCCATCAGTGCCTTTTATCAGTTTCCATCAGTGCCTTCTATCAGTGACCATTAGTGCCTCCTATCAGTGCCCATTAGTGCCTTCTATCAATGCCCATCAGTGCCTTTTATCAGTGCCTCCTATCAGTGACCATTAGTGCCTTCTATCAGTGCCCATCAGTGCATTTTATCAGTGCCTCCTATCAGTGCCCATAAATGCCTCCTATCAGTGCCCATCAGTGCCTTCTATCAGTGCTCATCAGTGCTGTCTATCAGTGCTCATCAGTGCCCATCAGTGCCTTCTATCAGTGCTCATCAGTGCCTTCTATCAGTGCTCATCAGTGTCTTCTATCAGTGCCCATCAGTGCCTTCTATCAGTGCTCATCAGTGCCGTCTATCAGTGCCCATCAGTGCCGTCTATCAGTGCCCATCAGTGCCTTCTCTCAGTGCTCGTCAGTGCCTTCTATCAGTGCTTATCGGTGCCTTCTATCAGTGCTTATCGGTGCCTTCTATTAGTGCCCATCAGTGCCTTATATCAGTGCCTTATATCAGTGCCTCCTATCAGTGCCCATTAGTGCCTTCTATCAGTGCCCATTAGTGCCTTTTATCAGTGCCCATCAGTGCCTTTTATCAGTGACTCCTATCAGTGCCCATAAATACCTCCTATCAGTGCCCATCAGTGCCTTCTATCAGTGCTCATCAGTGCCTTCTATCAGTGCTCATCAGTGCCTTCTATCAGTGCTCATCAGTGCCTTCTATCAGTGCCCATCAGTGCCTTCTATCAGTGCTCATCAGTGCCCATCAGTGCCTTCTATCATTGCCCATCAGTGCCTTCTATTAGTGCTCATCAGTGCCTTCCAACAGTGCTCATCAGTGCCTTCCAACAGTGCTCATCAGTGAATGCTAGTCATTTCCATCAGTGCCATCTGCCTTCTCAGGACAGCACAGGAGAGAGGAGGGGGGGGGGGAGCCATGAGATCAGCTGTGTGTCCTCTCTCATCCCGTGCCAGAGAGGATGGACGGGCAAATAGAACATTAATGCCGCCGGTGTCTCTGTGCTACTGTTGCATGACACACAATCGCCGCTCAGAGCCATGTGTGAAGAGCAACCCCACAGTGGCGGAATGCCGGGCCCAGTCACAAGTGCGACTGTTGTGACCCTGGTAATTCCGCCACTGACCTAAACCCTATTGAGCATCTGTGAGACATGCTCAAATGGAGAGTGGAGGAGCACACGGTCTCTAACTTCCACCAGCTCCGTGATGTCCGTGCAGGGCAATAACTTCTCCGCAGGATGTGGAAATCTTGCAAAAAGACCTGAACAAATTAATGGGGTGGGCGACTACATGGCAAATGAGGTTCAATGTAGAAAAATGTAAAATAATGCATTTGGGTGGCAAAAATATGAATGCAATCTATACACTGGGGGGAGAACCTCTGGGGGAATCTAGGATGGAAAAGGACCTGGGGGTCCTAGTGGATGATAGGCTCAGCAATGGCATGCAATGCCAAGCTGCTGCTAATAAAGCAAACAGAATATTGGCATGCATTAAAAGGGGGATCAACTACAGAGATAAAACGATAATTCTCCCGCTCTACAAGACTCTGGTCCGCCCGCACCTGGAGTATGCTGTCCCGTTCTGGGCACCAGTCCTCAGGAGGGACGTACTGGAAATGGAGCGAGTACAAAGAAGGGCAACAAAGCTAATAAAGGGTCTGGAGGATAGCTATCAAGCTCTCCACATGCTGTCACTTGTTGTCCATCAAGACACTAGGCTACACTGTTTTTGCAGAAACAGGACATCCATTCTATCTTTTCAACATCTCATCTGTGGGAAGCAGAGGAAGTATTGGTTCATTCCAGGCTGTAGACGGAAGATACATCGGAGGACTCGGAGCCATCCACAGTCCCTGCAGAGGGCTAAGTCTGCCTGCCAGTGCGACCTTGCCCGAAGGGAGGTCCATCAGTTCGGGTAAGAGTCCATCTGATACTTCCTTGGAGTACGGGGAAACTCTCATATAGACATCTTCTTCCTCTTCATGCACCTTGTGGGCTGTGTGATCTGACTGACCGTGGAATTTTCGATTGTCCCCTGGAAGTGGTGCATTGTTTATGGAACTTTCCTCTCTCTTCCTTCTGATACTCTATTATGGACTAATTTTTTTCCTCTCACTGCTGAGGTGGTTTATTCTTCACAGGACTGTTCAGGGGCTACCCTGCAATGAATGTGGGACCATTTAAACTGCTTGTTTGTTAATGTTTGGTCACTCTCTAGTATACCTTGCACTTTATACAAACTGCTCTATATATTTATGTATGCTAACACTATAGCACATTTTGCACTTTATTATTATTCTCAGCTGTTTTGGTCAATGGTTATTTCAATATATGATTGACATTAATGAGGATTGCTTTAAATGCGATTTGTTTTTTGCACATATACTATTCTTAGCGCACGTTTTTGTTTATTTGTTTGTTGTTTACACTGATATTGGTGTTATATCCGTGCAGCTTTGAGCTTATATTATTTTGAAGCTTTAGCGCGGTTACACTTTCTGCTTTTAATTTCTGGAGGATCTTAGTTATGAGGAAAGGTTGCGAGCACTGAACTTATTCTCTCTGGAGAAGAGACGCTTGAGAGGGGATATGATTTCAATTTACAAATACTGTACTGGTGACCCCACAATAGGGATAAAACTTTTTCGCAGAAGAGAGTTTAATAAGACTCGTGGCCACTCATTACAATTAGAAGAAAAGAGGTTTAACCTTAAACTACGTAGAGGGTTCTTTACTGTAAGAGCGGCAAGGATGTGGAATTCCTTTCCACAGGCGGTGGTCTCAGCGGGGAGCATTGATAGCTTCAAGAAACTATTAGATAATCACCTGAATGACTGCAATATACAGGGATATGTAATGTAATACTGACACATAATCACACACATAGGTTGGACTTGATGGACTTGTGTCTTTTTTCAACCTCACCTACTATGTAACTATGTAACTATATAACTATGTCGTCGTGGAGGAGTGGAGGAGGACTCCAGTGGCAACCTGTAAAGCTCTGGTAAACTCCATGCCCAAGAGGGTTAAGGCAGTGCTGGAAAATAATGCTGGAAAATAATTGCGGCCACACAAGATATTGACACTTTGGGCCCAATTTGGACATTTTCACTTAGGGGTGTACTCACTTTTGTTGCCAGCGGTTTAGACATTAATGGCTGTGTGCTGGATTATTTTGAGGGAACAGCAAATTTACACTGTTATACAAGCTGTACACTCACTACTTTATATTGTAGCAAAGTGTCATTTCTTCAGTGTTGTCACATGAAAAGATATATATATTAATATAATATATATATTAATATATATATATATATATATATATATATATATATATATATATATATATATTATTTTCAGTGCAGGAAACAGATTCATGTACCTACTTACAATTAGTCCCCGGTCACACTGGTGCGACTTGTAATGCGATCTGGAAGAGGGAGGAAGAGGACAAATCAGTGCGACTCCATCATAGTTGCACTGCTTTTGAAAGTAGTTCCTGCGCTACTTTTTAAAAGTTCAGGTGCGACTTGCATAGACATGTGTGCATGAAGTTGCACTAATGTCTTCCAAATCGCACCTGAATTTGCACTACTACTTTGAAATCGCATGGCTTCAAGTGAAATTGCACAATTTCAAAGTCGGATTCAGTGTGACCGAAGACCCAGCCTTAATTACCCACAGTTTGAATAGTTTCATTATATATTACATACACCGCCACAGATGTGTTTGTCACCGCCACCACATATAGACTGCGTGCTTACTGAATGGCAAGCTAAGATTATCTTGTGACTATTTACCCAGCCAGGGCTTTTATCCAGGGGGCAAAATAGATGTCAGCTCACAAGTGGATTCCTTGCATCGAGGGGGCAGGACACAAATCACATTCACAGTCCTGTGGCGATGCCAGCTGTGATGAAACGTGTCAGAACTAGTGATGTGCTGACATCATCTTGTTGAGATCCCGGAAGGATGGGTGTTCACTAGTAGGCCGGTTCTTTTAAACTTTTTTGCTTTTTACTCCTACTCTAAATGTTTTGGTCGGTTTGGTCAAGCTACTGAAACTGGTGACAAGGCTTTTGGAATCTGGTGCAGGACTTTTAAAAGGTTTATACCTCCAGAAATGTGAAGATATTGCCTTATTTAATTCCCCTTATTGCATGCTTGGCATGTCCACAATGTACACATTTCCTTTCTTCCATATACTCTAGACTACTGTATATGGATGTACACACTATGGTGGATGACAGCATGCAAGGTATTTTAATGCATACAGCCTCCCCTCATTTGTACATTTCGGAATATTTAGAAATGTTAATTGTGCCTAAGCAGTATTCTGAAAAATGTCCAAAAAAAAAAATAATGATAATAGTGCACATCCTAGTGTAGGTTCTGCTGCACCTCTACTGTCAGCTAGTATAACACTAAGATTGTCACTACCTGGCTCAAGGGTTGTCGGGAAAAGATCCTGGAAGGAGGAGGTGGAGAGAGCGAGAAAGTCTCAGCCACATGTCCTGTCTATGCTACGAATGCCAGATCAGAACAAACAATTATTCAAGTATTTCTATGTTCTAATAGTTTAACTGCAGCTGCCCATTGCTACTTAAGTGTGTTGCTGAATCCTCGTGACAAACAGTATCTCGGTCCTATTGCTATCTCACATGCACAGTGCGAGATTAATAGGACTGTGTTTCAGACTGGTTGGGTAACAGCTGGAGGGTCTCCTCATCACCACAGATCTCTTCAGGTCTCCAACACAAAGACAGACACTGCATCATCCTTAGAGGCCCCTGCAATTGGACTTTGCTGCAAGATTCACCTGAAGGTATCTAAATAAATATACATACCATGCACAATTCCACCAGGACTCCTATCTGGCCCTTTGCAGATAATACCGATTTGTACAAAGGATGTATGTACTGTTAAAGTGGTTGTAAACCCACTAACAAAAAAAAAAAACAAACAAAAAAAAAACCTGCAAGACAAAGGTATAATGAGCTTGTATGCATAGCATACTAGCACTTTATGAACTACTTATATTAGATCGAAAGCCCCCGTAGCGGTCCTCGTACGCCGCTCCGGTCAGCGACATCGCTCCCGGAATTACTTCCGGGTATCGCGAGCTCTGGCGATGTGATTGGCCGAAGCCGCAATGACGTCACTCCCGCACAGGCATGCAGGAGCCGCCGGTAATGGCACACTAACTGAAGAAATGGCACGTACGTGCCGTTGCTTCACTGTGCATGTGCCGATGATGTCGGCACATGCAGATACAGGAGATATCAGGTTTAGGAGATATCCGGGATAGCTACAAGTAAACCTTTTTTATAGGCTTACCTGTAGTAAAAAGTGGTTGTAAAGGGTTTACAACCATTTTAATAATCTCCACATTAGGGCCTTTTTTCAAAACATTGGATACACCCTCAGATGGGTGTTGGTAAAGTCTTGATCCTTTGTGGAAGATATTTTAAACCAGAGGTCATAAAAGCTCATTCCTCACAGTCATGTTTTTGAGCAGATGATTACAGAAGACATCCATATCATCCTTTTCTCACCCACAGGAAGCATGATGTCATTTTGGCCAGATTGCTTCAGTAAATACCCACAGGGGTCCTGCTATTCAATGTGATAATGATTGTATGCATTCATGTAGTCCTTGTTGAAGGTTGGCTGTGCAATCGTCATCTGCCTTAATATAAAGTCCTTTGCAATTTGCTTCTGGAGAAGACATATTTTAGTTCCAAGCCCCATAGATATAAATTTTAATCAATACTACAAGGGGCCAGAGAAAATCACCTGACAAGCATTCAAGAATGTTGTTGAGAATTTTCTTGGCAACTACAGCGCACCAAACTATTAGCAGTAGGTTGAAAAGCTCCATAGAGCATACAAGACAATGACGTGTTATCAAAGATTCATTTTCTGCATTTACACTTGGATTTCTTTCCTGAAAATCTAGGTGCAGTCAATGATGAACATGGCGAAAGGTTCCACCAGGACATTGCCACAATTGAAAAATTGTATCAGGGCAACTGGAATCCATCAATGCTTGCTGACTATTGTTGGACGCTGCTTCAAGATTCACCAGACACTGAGTACAAATGAAAATCAGCAACAAAACAAAAAAATATATATTTTTTCTCTTTTTAGAACTGTTGAACTCATGCAGCGTGTCAGAAACATTATGCAATCCCCGATTGCCACCCGCGCTATAGCCAAAAGACGGCTACAGCGCAGGCTTAAATTGTCGGGAGGAGGTACATGGATGTCCTCCCATTCTCGCTCCCCCTGGGGCACGCAGGCATGCGCTCTGTGATCCCATGGCTGATCATAGATCGGGTAAAGGGCCAATCACAGCAGGCCCTTTACCACATGATCAGCTGTCAGCGTAAAGGAAAAAAAAGCCATGGCTTCTGTTAGAGGGATTAGAGGGACATCATTCCCCTTAGCGCCCACATGTGCTGCTAATCAGTGCCATCTATCAGCGCCCACCAGTGCTACCTATCAGTGCCCACCAGTGCCACATATCAGTGGTGCCTAAGGATGGGCCGAACATCCCCCTGTTCGGTTCGCAGCAGAACATGCGAACAGGCAAAAAATTTGTTTGAACACGCGAACACCGTTAAAGTCTATGGGACATGAATGTGAAAAATCAAAAGTGCTAATTTTAAGGGTTAATATGCAAGTTATTGTCATAAAAAGTGTTTGGGGACCTGGGTCCTGCCCCAGGGGACATGTATCAATACATGCATTTTCGGGAGCAGTGATTTTAATAATGCTTAAAGTGAAACAATAAAAGTGAAATATTCCTTTAAATTTCGTACCTGGGGGGTGTCTATAGCATGCCTGTAAAGTGGCACATGTTTCCCGTGTTTACAACAGTCCGAGAGCAAAATGATATTTCTAAAGGAAAAAAAAGTCATTTAAAAGTACTAGCGGTAGCGCCGGCAACTATAATGAATTGTCGGGTCTCTGCAATACTCATAAAAGTCATTGCAAAAACGGTGTCTATGGAGAACAAAACGTGTCGGAAAGGACTCCACTGCCACCATTTGTTTTTAGAAAAAGTGCTGATTTTAACCTGCTAAATGTAAGTTTTCTAACTTCATTAAATTTTACTGTGAACTCAAACGGAATTACGCTATGTGGCCCTTTTTGTTCTCTCCCCTGTAATTCCTTCCACTGCCCTTACGGACATCCAATCATTGCCCTTTATGAGATACACCTGTACAGCCATCCACCACTCTGAGGATAGCCGAGCGTCCCTGTTTTAGCCATCTGAAGATTCCAGTGTCCAGTTTTACTGGTTGTTTATACAACACAAGCCCGTTTGACTCACAAAACATATGCTCTGGGTTCAAACTTTCTGGTAAGCCTCCTAGCTTTTAGTGGTGGTATTT
Source organism: Aquarana catesbeiana (assembly GCF_042186555.1). Classification (NCBI taxonomy): domain Eukaryota; kingdom Metazoa; phylum Chordata; class Amphibia; order Anura; family Ranidae; genus Aquarana; species Aquarana catesbeiana. The sequence goes on from NC_133324.1 coordinate 648,798,966, forward strand.
CTTAATTCAGTTACAAACTCTGCTCACCGTTGTGATCTTTACATGAAGTTTTGAATACATTTCACATGGAACTTGGAACCACACTTTGAGCAACTTTTCACTCTGACTTTTTTTGACAGTTATCACCAGTCACAGTGTTCAATGTTTTTGTATATGTTGTTTTGAACTGTCAGTAGTGATCATTGGGGTTTAGCACCCTTTGTTTGATATTAGTGTTAAACCACGGTTTTACACAAGCGCTACACTATTTGTATCTCTTTGTATTGCATTTATCCAATTTGCTGTGTTAGAGCCCATTCACACAGGGGCAACATGACTTCCAGCGCGACTTTGGGAAGCAACTTGGACACGACTTGAGTATGAATCACAGCACGACTTAGGGCAACTTACAACACAACTTGAAGTCGCCTCCAGGACAGGGAACTTTACAAGTGGCCAATCAGAGCTTATCAGCTCTGTGTGAGAAGGAGGGGGCTGACTGTTTAGTGGAGTAAATTACTTTCTGTTTCCTTTCTGCTTCCTGTAAAGTCTCCTCAGTATGAACAGTGATCAGACTTGGAGGCAACTTCCATTGAAATCAATGGGTACAAGTCGCCTTCTAGTCGGATTAAAGTAGTACAGTAGTCCATTCACTTACATTGATTTTTTCATGTAGCGCGACTTGAAGCGACTAGGGGCGACTTGGGGCGACCTGGAGTGGGATCCAAAGTCGCCCCTGTGTGAATGGGCTCTTAGCCACTACCTTTTAAGGCATCGCAGAATTACTTGTTACACCATTAAAAAAAACGTCCTGGGGTTCCCCCACAGTGCATAACCAGGCCCTTTGGGTCTGGTATGAATATTAAGGGGAAACCCGAACCAAAATTAAAAAAAAAAAAAAAAATGCGTGGGGGTCCCCCAAAATTCCATACCAGGCCCTTCAGGTCTGGTATGGATATTAAGGGGAACCACACGCACATTTTTTTTTTTTTTAAATGGCGTGGGGGTCCCCCTCAAAATCCATACCAGACCTGCTTTTCAACAGAAAACGGGAAAGAGGTTCCCAAAGGTATTCTTCAAAGAGGATTCAAAGCTTTTTAGGACTAATCATCTTTATTAAATATCCACAACGATATAAAGACATATACATACAATATGAAATAAGAATATAAATACCCTCCTCCAGAACATTTAGTTTAAAATTAAGACAAGACAGTCTTAAAAGAGACACCGGTGTCCACAACAATCAGCCATACACAACTATCATCCATCCCATCCAAACAGATTAACTCAACAAAAGGGGGAATTCTAATAAAGGCTTCGCTTAGTCAACCCTGCCCCCCTCTGACGCACGGGGATTTCCCTATGGCTTTCCCCTCTGACACCACGGGGAAAACCATAGGGAAGTCCCCGTGCGTCAGAGGGGGCGGGTTCACCGGGTGGCCCCGCCCTCAGTTATATAAGAACTGCCAGAAGAATAGAAGCGTCACACAGCAGGAACCTTCCATGGATGCAGATCGTCCGAAGAACGAAGATGTGGATGAGAAGACCGAAGGAAGAAGCAGAGGATCGGAGGAAGAAGCGCAGGAACAACAAGATGGAGGAAGAAAACCGAATGAAGACCAGAAGAAGATGGAAGATGAAGCGGGGAAAGAAGTAGACATTAATAAAGGAATTGTCAAAAAACGTCTCTTGCCCCCCCCCGCATACCCCCACAACCACCGGGCAAGGGTTGTGGGGATGAGGCCCTTGTCCCCATCAACATGGGGACATCCTCCCCATGATGAGGGCATGTGGTCTGATACAGTTCAGCAGGGGGAGGGGCCACTCTCTCGTCCCCCCCTTTTTCCTGCAGCCTGCCAGGTTGCGTGCTCGGATAAGGGTCTGGTATGGATTTTTATGGGGACCCCATGCCATTTTTTTTATTTTGGCGCGGGGTTCTCCTTAAAAGCCATACCAGACCTGAAGGGTCTGGTATGGCTTTTGAGGGGGACCCCCACGCTTTTAAAAAAAAAATTGGTGCAGGGTTCCCCTTGCTATCCATACCAGACCTGAAGGGCCTGGTATGGAATTTGGGGGGGCCCCACGCATTTTTTTTTTTCATTTTGGTTTGGGGTTCCCCTTAATATTCATACCAGACCCAAAGGGCCTGATAATGCACTGTGGGGGAACCCCAGGCCGTTTTTTTCAATTACTTTTATTGCAGAGACCCGACAATTCATTATAGCTGCCGGCGCTACCACTAGTACTCTTAAATGACTTTAGAAATGTCATTTTGCTCTCAGACTGTTGTAAACATGGGAAAAATGCACCACTTTACAGGCATACTATAGAAACCCCCCGGTACGAAATTGAAAGGAATATTTCACTTTTATTGTTTCACTTTAAGAATTATTAAAATCACTACTCCCGAAAAAACGGCCGTTTTTAAAACTTTTTTTTTTGCATTGATACATGTCCAGTGGGGCAGGACCCAGGTCCCAAAACTCTTTTTATGACAATAACTTGCATATTAACTTTTAAAATTAGCACTTTTGATTTCTCCCATAGACTTTTAAATGGTGTTCCGCGGCTTTCAAATTTACCGCGAACACCCCAAATTGTTCGCTATTCGGCGAACGGGCAAACAGCCAATGTTCGAGTCAAACTCATGTTTGACCCGAACAGACAGCCCATCCATAGTGCTGCCAATCAGTGCCGCCTACCAGTGCCCATCATTGCCGCCTAATAGTGCCCATCAGTGCCACCTACAGTATCAGTGCCCATCAGTGCCACCCATCAGTGCAGCCTCATCGGTGCTTCCTGATCAGTGCTCATCAGTGCAACCTATCTTTGCCCATCAGTGCCACCTATTAGTGACCATCAGTGCAGCCTATTAGTGCCCATTGACATGTACAATTCAATTTGTTCCAAGTTCGTCTTTTTAACAAATTTCAACAAATTTGTTAATTCAGAAATATCCGAATTAACGAAAACCCAGTTAACAAATTATTCTGAATATTCGTAAATTTTAAAATTTGGAAATTCAAAAAACCGAAAAATCTTCTTAACTTAACTATTACTAGCTATTATTATATTATAGGTATTGGAATTTCTTTTCAAATTTGGCTGTTAACGAACGTAACAAATACAAATTTTTCCGAAGTTACGAATTATCCTAAATAACTAATGCCGTATCTAAACAAATGGAACGTAATGAATTAATAATAATAAATAACAATAATAATAATAATACAAACTTTTCATTACTATTATTATTTATTATTAATTTGTTTCGTTCCATTTGTTTAGATGCGGCATTCATTATTTCAGATAATTTGTAACGGATAAATTTGTATTTGTTACGTTCACTAACAGCCAAATTTGAAAGGAAATTCCAATACCTATAATTTAATAGTTAGTTATTATCAGTTAGGTAGTTAGTCATTCTTTCAGATTTTCAGATTTTCTTTCTTATTTTTGGATTTTCAAATTTTAGAATATACGAATTTACGAGTTTTTAAATTTATGAATTGCGATTATAGTGAATGACCTGAAAAAAAAAAATGAATGCAACGAAAACAAACAACACAATTTTTTTGGCAGTGCACATGTCTAGTGCCCATCAGTGCAGCCTCATCAGTGCACATCAGTGAAGGAGAAAAATTACCTGCTTACAAAATGTTATAACAAAATATGACAACAATTTTGTCAATATGTCAATATTTGTCAAATGTTTTAGCAAAAGATTTTTTTTATGTTTAGCAAAAAATAAATAACCCAGTGGTGAATAAATACTACCAAAAGAAAAGTAAGCATGTGGTTAAATACATTATACCCTATTTTTCGCTCCATAACACACTTGACAATAAGACGCACCTAGGTTTTAGAGGAGGAAAACAAGAGAAAAAATATTTTGAACCAAATGGTGTACTAAAATATTTAAAAGTGCCCATGAAATGCAGCCTGACCAGTGCAAATGAAATGCAGCCTTACCAGTGCCAATTAAATGCAGCCTGACCTGTGCCAATAAAATGCAGCCTGACCTGTGCCATGAAATGCAGCCTGATCTGTGCCATGAAATGCAGCCTTACCTGTGCCATGAAATGCAGCCTTACCTGTGCAACCCCCACCTCGAACAGACTGACATTCCTTATGCATCCAGGTGTCACTCAGAAGACAGAGCAGCCCGGGTGTGACGACCGAGCTCCAAGATGGACGCTTAACACGGGAGCTCCGCTCATCCGCCGGAGACAATCGATCGCCATCCGAGCCCACCAGCACCATCCACGGCCCTGTACACCGCCATCGCATCACCATTAACCCGCTGCACAGCACAAAGATGCTCAGGCGCAGGAAAAACCCACAGCAGCCACAGAAACTGTTGAGCTACTTTACCACAGCCCTGTACGGGCTACAACAAAATGGTGGTGGCGCTCGGGAACAATGGCCTGAATACAGGGCCAGAGCACACAACGGCAGCCACGGGATACCCTCCACATCATCCTCCACAGCCAAGCCACACAGTGAGTCATCCTCTGGGACGTCCAGCCTCTCTACAAGAAGCTCAGCTAAATCCAAGCCACGGAGGGACTCTCCAGCTAGGCCGCAGACTGATTCAGATATGGAGGTAAGCGGGCCACAACATATTACCCCATCAGACAGACCCATCTCAGACACAATGCTGAAAGAAATGCTGCCATCTTTGTGGTCCTCACTACAAGCTGACATGGTCAGGGGAATCAACAAGTGCCAAAGGGAGGTCCATGCCATAGGCAACAGGGTAGATCATGTTGGAAGTAAGATTAAGGAATATACATCCTCATACAACATGATGGTAGAGGCCCATACAGCACAGGGAGAAGACATAACATGGATGAAAGGCAAAATTGCAGACCTCGAGGACCGATCCAGAAGGAACAACCTCAAACTGAGGGGCATCCCAGAGTCTGTTCCCCCTAACCAATTCCTGCAATATGCTCACACCCTATTCTCTACACTAGTGCCAGCTCTGACAGCACAAGACCTTATAATGGACAGGATCCACAGGGCCCCCAAACCATCCTTTCTTCCTGAAGAAACCCCATGGGATGTATTACTGAGAGTCCATTACTACCACGTAAAGGAACAAATACTGCAAGCGTCACGTAAACCAGAAAACATCCCCCCGCAATATGCCAATATAGGTTACTCCCTGACCTCTCCAGGCACACACTGCAACAACACCGTAACCTGGCATCAATCGCTAAGGCTGTAAGGAACCATAAAATCCTGCATAAGTGGAAATATCCAGCGACACTCTCTATCACCCACAATAGGGTCACAATATCAGTCTCAACCTTGGAGGAAAGGATTACAGCCCTTCGGAAATGGGATATACTCCCAGACCAGGCCTCACTACCTACACCTTCATTGGGACCACAATCAATACAAAATGAGTGGCAAGTAGTATCTCATAAGCGCTCCAACAAGAAAAGCGCTGGTGTAAGCTCTTAAAGAAACCACACAACTACCCACGAATGTCTCCGGTTAGAGGAGATAACAGTTTATTTTCTACTCTTCCCCTCTAACTTACCAATAGCAGCTACATCTGTTCCTTTTGTTGTTTATTTGATATACACAGCCATATCCGAAGCAATACCTTCTCCACATCATACCAAACTGTACCAGAGCAATCCCTGCGGACGCAGTGAGTACCTACACTAGACAATCATACAGCAAGATGCATCACCCCTGTAATGACGATTACATGCCTTTGAATTAACACCCGGGGTCTAAATCATCCCGCAAAAAGATATTCACTGTGGAAAAAGGCAGGTAAACAGAAGGCAGACATCCTCTGTGTGCAGGAAACCCACTTCCAACTAAACAATATTCCGAACTGTTCACACAAGGACTACCCACATATACTTCTGGCTTGTACACCCAACCACAAGAAAGGAGGAGTCCTATTAGCCATAAAGAATTCCCTCCCCTTCCAACCTAAGGCGACATTCCTGGATGAAGGGGGCAGATACATAATCGCAACTGGGGACATCAACTCCAAACCATACATGCTACTTACACTATATTCCCCAAACTCCCTACAACTTCGATTTATAAGGAAGGTACTCAAAAAAGCCAACTCTATGAAATATGGAAACCTCTTGATATGTGTAGACTTAACTTGACTTCAGATCCATCACTAGACACCACCATGGGTAAACCCAAAGGTACAGCATCCCTTCAGGCATTACTCCACGCTGAGGGACTGTTCGACACATGGAGATGCCTTCACGCTAATGAAAAGGACTACACCTTTTTTTCACATAGACATTGCTCATATTCACGTATTGATATGTTCCTGACAGATAAGTGGCTCTTACAACAAGTAGAAACCACTCAAATACATGACATTACGTGGTCAGACCATGCTGCCATATCTATGTCTGTTAAAGAACAGGGAGTCTCCTCTTCATCCCCCATCTGGCGCTGTAATGTTCGATTTCTACAAGAACCCCAAACCCACACAAAAATCTCTCAGCATCTCTAGGATTTTTTCCTAGACAGTGCAGCGTCGGTAAATGACCCATATATCCTATGGAACGCACATAAGGCCTTTATGAGGGGCATACCTTTCCAACTAGGGGCCAAAGAAAAAAAATGTTACACGTCAAAACTTAATGCATTGTTATCTGAAATTCATACCACAGAAACTCAAAACAAAAAGTTGCCTACAGCGACATTAACGAACACACTCACCAAACTCAGAGAGAATCTGACAGAACACCTTTCCCAACAATACAACAAACATCTTAGATGCTTACAGCTAAATTACGCCAACAGAACAGGCAAGTTATTGGCAAATAGACAGAAGGCAGCATGCACAAAATCCAGAATAACATACCTAAAACACCCTACCCTACACCACAAAATCATAAACCCACAAGCCATAGCAAATCAATTAGCCGAATACTACGGCGCACTGTATAACTTACACAAAGATCCCACCAAGCCTCAACCAGCCACAGAAAAAATACAAACATTTCTACAAGGCTTGAACCTTCCATCTCTCTGAACATCAACTTGCCGAATTAAACCCCCTGTTCGCAACCCAAGATATAGAACTAGTCATAAACACATTACCGAACGGTAAATCACCAGGGCCGGATGGTTTCTCCAATGAATACTTCAAGACATTTAAAAACATACTATCACCACACATGCGAATAGTCTTTAAAAAGCCACAGATTCTGCAACTTTTCCCCAAGAGATGCTGAGAGCACATATAGTAACCTTACCCAAACCGGGAAAAGATCCCAACACACCAGCTAACTTTTGACCACTATACCTTCTCAACCCAGACATCAAATTATATGCAAAACTACTGGCCAAAAGATTAACGAATATCATTCCCTTAACTATTCAACGTGGCCAGATGGGATTTGTGAAGGGGAGACAAACCTCAGATACAACTAGAAGAATCATAAATGTGATACACCATGCTGAAAAAAGTTAAACGCCTTCTCTGCTGCTATCTATAGATAGAGTTTGATAGGGTCCATTGGGTCCATTGGACCTACATGGAGATGGTATTGTCCAGTTTTGACTTCAAGGGATTTATACTAACAGCTATTTTGGCTCTATAATCATGCCCATCTGCACAGGTATACTCAGCTGGCGTCCTACCCACACCCTTCAACATATCAAACGGGACTCGACGGGGTGCCCCCTGTCACCAACCATCTTTAATCTAATGATGGAACCGCTGGCCGAAGCATTTAGAACACACCCCTTGATCACAGGTTTCCAATTTGGCTCTAGCATGCACACTAAAAACTTATTTGTGGACAATGTTATCCTACTCTTGACCAACCCGCTCACATCCCTACAACATGTCGATATCTTGTATTACAAAGTTAACTTCACCAAATCTCTAATTTTAGATGCAGATGCAGATTTAGATGAGTACCACCTTTCGTATGGAATATACTACAATAACAACTCCCATATACGTGGAGTAAGAACGGTATTACTTACCTAGGAATTACACTGACAAATACAACCTCTGCACTAGTTAAAGCTAACATGAATCCGCTAATTAACCAACCTGAAACCCAACTTAAAGAAATGTCGAAAAAGGAACTATCCTGGCTAGGCAAAATAGCAGCCATCAAAATGTCAATCTTACCACAAATCTTATATATATTCCGCACCCTACCAATCCATATACCTCATCATTACCTCAAAACCCTGTCCAATCTAATCTGGAAGTACATTTGGGATGGCAAAAAAGCTAGATGGTCCTGCAATAACCTAACATCCCACAAAAAAGTAGAAGGGCAGGACTAGTGGACTTATACGACTATCTATGGGCAGTTAGACTGGACCATATCAAATAATGGTTATTACGAGAGCAATACACCACTATGGGTAGACATAGAAAAGACGATATCCCCAACGAATGACCTAACAACACTACTCATGGGTGACATCTGAATACCATTGGACACGAACACGCTATCCCCCCCTATGCAGATTCACTGATGGCGTGGAGATTCCTTCTAAACCAGAATCACACTGATACTCATGAGACAGGTTACAAGCTACCATTGAACCTACTAGAAACAAAAATCCCTATGTTATCGGTAAAGGACCTGGTAAACCATGGCATCACACACATATCAGACCTCTATAGTGGACCTAAGCCTAAATCTACAGAACAAATAATGACACAGTACCAATTGCTGAACAACAAGCTGTTCTCCTGTTTACGAATAACACATTTCCTCAAATCTCATCCAAGCCTAATGTTAAAAATACCATCCAAAGTATGGCAATTTTACTTAACCCCCAAACAAAACCTAAAAGGAATCTCATTATTTTATAACCTCATCCATGACAAACTAATATTTAAGAAAACCATAGCAAGTGGGAGACGGACTTGGGCATCACCTTCTCAGACGAACAATGGCAACATACTTTCAGAGAAATACACAAAGCTTCACACTGTGTTAAGCATTGGGAACTGATGATCAAAATGGCAAACAGATGGCATTATCCCCCATATATAATAGCAAGCTATTTCCCAGAAACATTGTCACACTGTTGGAGGGGCTGTGGGCAAATAGGACACCTATTACATATGTTCTGGCAGTTCCCAAATATAAAAAGCTTATGGAACTGAATATTCCAGCTAATCTCCTCACAGGAATTTTAACCCCTCCTGGCCAGGATTATCAATCCTTAACTTGGGCATATAGAACTTCCCACCCAACTTCAGACCAGTCATTACCCACTTTCTCCTAGAGACCCGCATATTGATACTTCGCAATTGGAAAAATAACACCTCTATAAATCTCTCAGATGTTACGAGAGCAGTCCACAGAAACTATACTTTCGAGCGACTCATTGCAATCAATCTATGCAATGTAACATATTTGGCAAACATTGGTCTATATGGATAGAACGTAACAATGGCACGTAAAGCATCTTTGACCCATTGACTTTTATGTACTTTTGCTTCTTTCTACTGATTAGTTAATGATCTGTTATAGTTATCCACTCAAACATTTTTATACGGATGTATACTGTGTATATCGAACTGTCTTATTTGTTCAAAATGTTCGTAATAATCTGTTAATATCTGAAATACTCAATAAAAAGTACTGAAATAAAAAAGAAGACAGAGCAGCCCGAGCGGCCACTGCGAACGTACTCCATTTGGCTGCTTGGGCTGCTCTGTCTTTGGTTTTCTGTGAGAGACAGGACCAACGGGAGATTGCCCGATGCTCGTGGGAGACAGCCACGCCGCTGCCAAGTCAGTATTGTAACATGGCGGTAGTGGTGACGGGGGGGGCTGATCATTATTCGCTCCAAAAGACGCAGAGACATTTCCCCCCCATTTTTTGGGGGGGGGGTGCGTCTTATGGAGCGAAAAATACAGCAGTCATTAAAAGTTAATTTAATACTTCTCAAGATTCCTACATGATACATTCATTCTAAAATTATATTTGTGTTCAGTTTGAGGGGGTCTATCATAATCTCCAAAAGTTTATCAGGAAGCAAAACTTTTGAAAACATGTGTTGTCCAGTGTAATCCACATCCACAGCTCACAAGACTTTAGCATAAACTAGAGATGTGCACAATGAAAAAATGTGTTTAGTTTAGGGTTCATTCATTAAGTTAATAAAATATTCATATTCGATTTGTATATTCATTGTTCTGAATCGATTAGTATTTTTGGAAGTTATTTTGGATCGGATAAGCTATATTTGTATTAACGTGTTAATTCATTATTTCGTGAGATTACTTATGCACTCTGGGTCTTTACTGCATTTATTGCAATATGTTTCCATTTCATATGCAGTGCATTTTTTATAACAATGAAACATTTAACATGTAAAATAAAAGCGAATGGATCCAAATCAATTTGGATAATTTGTTATGTTGTCACATTATTTTGGATGCTTCAAACATTGACAAAAGGCCCAAACTATATCATGTCCTCTGATTGAAACACATGAATATAAATTAATTTGGTGTTTCATTATAATTTATTTCAGATTCATTGAAATTCACTACTATTGTGATTCAGATTCGGATACATGCAAATCCCGAATAACGAAAATTGTGTCCGAATTTCGATTTGTAACCAAACGAATGGCACATGTCTAGCATAAACAGTAAGTTGTAAATTTAGGAATAAATTGAAGAATATGGAATGTTGCATCATTAGCATATTTGCATCTATGGCTGCTCTATACAACAACTTTATTTTTAGTAAAAATATTGAAATGAATTTTGAAATTAGGTAATAATAATGGACAGAAAAGTAGCACAGGTAGCAAGAATTGTAGTGCTTTCTAACATTGGAAATCAATGGAAAATTGACCCCTTACACTGGTTGACTGTGACTACCTCTATTATATTGATGGTCAGTGTGAAGAATACTCCCCTCATTGGTGTTAGTGGTCACTTATTCATGAGGCAGAAATGACTCATTGATAAGTCATATAGGAAAAAAAAGTCAGTTATGTTTGGATCTCACGGGCTTGGGACAGTAGCAGCATGCAGTACATAATATATAGAGGAACATGAAAAAAATAGAAAAAAGACAAGCATATAAAGCGATTTGATAATTTTTTTATTATTTCAAACTGACTCATTTTCAAAACCACTTATTTCAAAATCTGGCACCTTCAGCACTTTGTTGTCATATATCATGCATTTTATTTACTGTCACAGGGATAGTGAGATATAAAACGTATGGCTGAAGACTGACACTCCTTTTCAAGCCATTACAGCTATGCTCCATTTGTAAAATGAAACAGTATAAACCAGTTAATATTAGCAAAATTAATAAAACGGAGTGCAATTGCCTGCAAGTGAAAACAAACATGCTAGCTGTGATAGATATCAAGTGGGAACACATATACATCATATGGTTGTAATGCAATTAGAACTAATTAGCTCAAATGTATATGTGTACTTGCTATTCCTCTTTAATTAAACAAATACACGTTAACATCATACTTCATTAGTTGTGATTAATAAAATTCGCACTTATAACTGCATGACATAATACAATTTTTGCTGAAAGTGTTTAATTAGGCACGACCAACATAGTTATATAGTTAGTCAGGATTAAAAAAAATCTATCTAGTTCAACCTACAAAAGGAAAAAAAAAAAAAAAAAAAAAAGAAATAAAAAAAAGAAATAAAAAAAAAAATATATATATATATATATATATATATATATATATATATATATATATATATATATATATATATATATATATATATATATATATTTTTTTTTTTTTTTTTTTCCCCATATACACAATCCTATATCCTATACCCACAATTGATCCAGAGAAAGGCATAAGACCCCAGCAAAGCATGATCTAATTTGCTCCAGCAGGGGAAAAGATTCCTTCCTGATCCCCCGAGAGGCAATCGGATATTTCCTGGATCAACCTTACCTGTAAATGTTAGTATCCAGTTATATTATGTACATTTAGGAAAAAAATCCAGGCCTTTTTTTAAGCAACCTGCTTTGTTTTATTTTAAAATAGGTCTCATTTAGTCTAAAGGGCAATTCTAACATGCAGAGAATGGTGCTACAAGGTGGAAGTCTCAATTGCCTCTGTCTTCCTTCCCATCCAATTTACTGCTTAAAACACTTGATCCAATAGATGTTTAAAATCAGCACTTACACATAGCTCCCAACTGTCCTTGATTTTGAGGGACTGTCCCTGATTTGTCCCTCTGCCCCTCTTTCCCCTTCATTTGTCCCTCATTTTGGTCTGATCTATATAGTTGTATACAGGGCTTTTTTTCTCAGAGAATAGGTACAGGAACTCCCCCTTTCTGAGCCACTCCTTTTCTCCACCCATACCCACATCCAAGCACTGTTCCTTGGTTCCATCCCCTACCCACCTCCCAGTACTGCCCTTTTAGACAATACAGAACCAAGTATCAATTTGTGGTGCTAAGTAATCCGTAAGGAATTTGGTAATTATAACAAGAAAAGCAGTAAAATAGAACCCCTGCAGCCAGTAACAATAGAGCCCCCACCAGCAACAATAGAGCCCCCGCCAGCAACAATAGACCACTCCACCACAAAAAATTCCCCCCTAGCAAAAATAGACTCCCAGCAGCAACAGCAGATCTCCCCACAGCCAGCATCAATAGATTCTCCGGCAGCCAGCAACAATAGACCCCTCCCTCAACAGTAGATCTCAGCAACTGACCCCCCAGCAATATAAGACCCACCACCAGCAACAGTAGGTCTTCCCCCAACAGCAATAGACTTCCTCATAAACAATAGACCCCCATGCAAAAATAGATACCCTCCAGCTAGAATAGATCCCCTAGTAGTGAGTATCAATAGACCCTGCAGCACACCCCAGCACCACTTGCTGTCAGTGGTGAAGGTGCTGGAACTGCGTTCCCCCGCATTCCCGCTGAAAAAAAGCCCGGTCGTATATTAAATACACTTTTTATCTTTCAAAAAGTGTTTCCCAGTGCTAATCCTTTCAACCAAATTTCTAAATTGCTGCATTTGCAAATTTCAAAAGCCAGTTTAAAGGAATAGTAGTGGTAAAAAAAGCACTTGTGGGTTTAACCAAACCTTTTTTTCCCCCATATAATTCTCCTTTAACGGGGTGTGTCCTATGCCGACATACTTTTGCTAATAGGTGTCCCTCATTCCCATCTCAGAAAGTTGGGAGGTACGCTTTCATCACCTTCGGTGCAACTAACATCTTCAAAAGGAATATGGAATTCTGTCCATAAACTGCAGATGTTGTTCAATAGCTTCCAGCAGATGTAAGAAAAGTTTAGGATATAATAAGGGTACTAGTTTTGGTGGACCTTTATATAATTTAGTGATTTGAGTTTATTTTTATTGGGACTCCAGTAGGCGATATGGGTAAATGTACATACATTTTAGCTCTATCTTCCAAACTGCAAATATGATGCCTCTTCTCTTAAAGTGTATGTCAAGGCAAAATAAAATAAAAACATATGCAGTGCAGTGCATCCCAGCAATATATGCACATTTCCTTGTGCTTTATCCCTTTGGATCTGCAAGAAATGCACTTAGCTCCTAATTCCTGTTGTGGGCTGAGAACACAGAAATGTTGTGGAACCTTCCAGTATCTTTTGCTAAACTGCTCAGCCACTCCCACCCTGAGATCTCAACATTTATATATATATATAGATATATATATATATATATCTATATATATATATATATATATATATAGATATATATATATATATATCTATATATCTATATAGATATATATATATATATATCTATATAGATATATATATATATCTATATAGATATATATATAGATCTATATATATATAGATCTATATATATATCTATATCTATATATATATATATCTATATATATATATATATATCTATATATATATATAGATATATATATATATATATAGATATATATATATATATAGGGGAGTGGGGGTAACAAATCCCGGGACTTTAAGGGTGTTTACATACAAACTTTATAGCAGATAAACTGCTACAGGGCGGCTGATGTGCATAGGATTTCGTATATAAACGTACCGAACCGGGGGGGTGTTCGACCTATCTCTACAGGTGACAGGTTCTTTTTATGGGAGACATCAGGTGTTCATTGGACCTCTAATATCACCTCTGCACTCTGATGAAGCCAATCAAGCACAGGCTGAGTTAAATCAACTTCTTCCCTGGCAGAGTGTCAGGTTTGGGAGCTCTAAACCCAGAAGTGCTCAGAGATTAATGCTTCTGGGTTCATACTGCACAGGGGAGAACAGCAAATGGATGTTCACTGGTCTCCTACTTCTATCCTTCTTGACACAAGCCATAGAGGTCTCAGGCACCCAGGAGGGACAAGTAACCTGGGATACATGGCAGGGGTGAGGTGGCATGTTCCCTATGTAGAAGTAATGCTGCCCAAAACACTTCTACTGCATAGCCAGTGCTGCCAGCATCATAATAATTAATGCAGCAGGAAATGGATTTATGATTAACACCTGCTGAGTTAAGAGATTATCCACACAAGAAAAGTATTGTCTTAATGAGTCATCTGACTTATACACTTACATTGTGAGAAAGAGCACTAAAGCACAACCACTGTGTTACACTGCATTCTGGAAGCTGAGCCTGCATATGTATTGAGCAAATATGACTTATAAAATAAATGAGATACGATTATGCACATCAAGATACAAAGGACTTTAGACACTCTTTGGAGAAACGTAGCACTTGGCTATGAAGTTCACCTTACAGAAATAAAATTTGAGGTTTTATGTGTGTAGTGACAAAATATTTTTCATTTACTACAGTTCATTTACTTCCATTTCACGCAGCTATCTAATTGTTTATGTGAAGACTGTCAAGTCATTTGTTTGGCATACATAAACTGATTTTAATAGTGTCTTGCTCATTTCCATTCACATTTAATCAGTGTATTGTAAAAGAAGAGAATAAATGCATATTTGCGTGTGAGAAAGTATCTGATGAAGAAATGCAGATAAGAAATGTAATAAGCACCAATCCACACATCTCTGTTCTGTTTCAGTAGCCCTTAATGTGCAAATCCCTTATCAGTCTTGTCTGTAGAATGAATGCATGCCGCCTTGCTGTGCTGCGTTGGGTTGTTTTTTATGTCTTAATTGCAAATGTACAGAAGTTCAGACATGTACAGAGCTGAAAAGAAATGTAAGCGCAGGGCATACATGACAAGGTGGAAGGAACTACCAGACTGCAAAAGGTTAAAGAGGGGTTGGGACTGTTTAGACCCTTACCTGATTGAAGGAGTTGAGTGCAGGATAGGGAGGAGCTGGGTAATTAGAGCAGGGAGGAATGAGGAGGCATCAGTTGCAGGTGGAAAGTTGGTGGTGGAACGTCCCGTCCTCCCGCCCTAGTGGAGAAGTTTGGAGGTACTTCATGCAAAAGGTGGGACCCGTCTCAGATATGGAGTCTTCCTGGTTTGTCTAGTTCAGTCTAGACTACACAGTAGTAAGGTGGTAGGGGCCTCTGGTCATTTAGTAAGTCCCTGAGGCGGTATTTGCGGCTGGGGACAGAATCTAACTTAGAGGTACCACAGATTCCAAAAGTTTGGAAGATGGTGTTGTCAAGGATCTGCAATCATTTTTCATATTAGAGCTGGAGCATTTAAGAAGGTTTATGTTTAAATATGTTTTGAGTTAATAAAAGGCCAAGCAGCCATTTAAATCCAACACAGTGCCAGTGTCCTTACTGGAGAGAAAAGGAGGTGTTGGCAGGTACATAATTGAGTTGGGGCAGTAAGTTATCTGAGCTACCCTAGTCATGATGTGGCACTGAAGCCTTAGACCAGTATATAAGAAACTCTTCTATTCCACCCCCCAACTAACTTCTGGTATGAAAAAAAATGTATCCAAATATCTGATTTACTTACCTGAAGCCACTGTCAATCCATTCCTCTTCTGTTTACTTCCTAAGGCCCTTCTTCGAGTGTCCACATCACTGTCAGTGTGACGTGGACACCTCTTATTGGTGGAGGTGACACTTCCAGCAGCCATGTCCGAGTCTCTCATAGGCTCCAAAGGCAAAAGTGTTCACACGGGTGGTGAGGGGGCCAGTGCCCAAGATGATAACAGCAGGGAAATATGTCCGGTTCCCAGGGCAGAAAATTAGCATGGTGCATAGAGGAAACTGCGACATTGATCCATTACACTGCAGGGTAGCTAAATAAGAGGTGTTTGGAATCAAGACTGAGGAGTAAGGAAATTGATACTCAATGCACCATTTACATTTAATTTTTGCCCAGAGTTGGGCTAAAGAAGTAAACTCACTGGCACTTATAGTGTAATCTCATGGGTAACTCATGTATATATAGGTATAGTTGTATATACAGTATATAAATATTCCTCCCACTGACATAAAAAATGTGACATTATTCCTCCCACTAAAACGAATGAGGAGGCACTATCCTCCTACTGATACAATCAAAGGAATACTATTCCTTCCACCTACACCAGCGATGAATAACTATGGAACATTGTTACTCCCACTGACCACCAACCCTGTTGCATTTTTTACTCCCTATCATCACAAATCCAGGAAAATTAATTATGTCCATTGGCGATTTATGTATGGACATTTTCTACACCCAATGGCCACAATCTGGCCTTTTCTACTCCCATTGACCACTGTTTGAAGGACAGTAAACTGGCTCTTTGTTTATAAAGTTTGTGGACCAACCTGTTATTACCAATTTTGTGCCCAGAGGTCACTGATGCCTAGATGTCCAGATTAAATTTAGCAGAAACAGTACTCTAATGACAATGATTGGACAAATGGAAAGAGTGATGAAACACCCTGCTCTAGGCTGGATAAATTTAGTGTACCCAGCTGAGCAACAATATTTTTAGTAGGTCTGCTCAGGTCTCCCAAAGTCTGGTGGTTGATTGCTCCTGCCTGATTCTAGAACAAGCTACCGGTAATAGAGTAGGAGGGTCAGCTACTGGGTTATGAATATTTATCTGACCTCAGCCAATCCCTGAGAGGTGGCACCCAGAAGGTGTGGCTTGGGAGATAATAAATGTTTGGTTGGGCTGTTCAGAATTCTTTTCACCTGGAGCCTCTGCCCCTGGAAGGTAGCCTGTGCTACTGAAGATGTGTTTCTGTTTGGCCTCAGCATGTGCTTGGCTGAGGGTCTGAAAGACATCTGCTGGAGAATACTACCTTAGAAAGCTAGGCTGGAGAAGGACCCCCTTTCACTGAAGAGTGTCACAGGGAAACTGGTTGAGTGGGACCCTTTGCCTAGAGCTTCCGGTGTGCATGTGCTTTGATGGTTAGATGTCAGAGGTTGCTACAGGGACTGTGACTGCTCCTACAGAATCTCAGACTTGCTGGCTGTCCCCTCCATGTCTAGCAATACTTAAGGCTGCTATGGAAGAAATTTTGTTTGAGAATCTGTCTTCTAAAGCCTGCATGTGTTTTGGAGTATCCTGCACCCTCAGCCCTCTCTTTTCCTCGCTTTTCAAGCACTGCAATAAAAAATCAAAAAGATACCCCTGGAGCGAACATGTGTTTGTCAGTGTGCTTTGGAACTGGTACCTGGGACTGGCAGCCTCTGAACAGGTAGGGGGAGCTAGGTTATTTCTAGCAGCCTATCTAGGGCTGAGCAGTGCAGTGGTGACACAGGCATTAAAACCTAAAAGAAATGTCTTTATATACACGAGTTCCAGACAAACAGTTGACATGTATAAATTTAAAGGATTTTATCTGCTTAAGAACTTTTAATGCTCTTAATGCTATTAATGCTCACTCTTATGATTCACACAGGTTCAGTTCTACATGACTGCATTTGTTTGCACAGGAATGCGTGCAGTGCAGGAATGCGCGCAGGTGCATAGTGGTTAGCTGCCTCCAGAGATTGCTGGTTGATCTTCAGCTCTCTCTCTCTTGCGCTTGTTCCTGTGAACCCTGTATCTGTGTATTCTTCAAAACCGACTCGGCTTGCTCTTGGATCTGTCTTTTGCTGCCTCCTGGTTTGACTCTGTGAATGTAAATTATAATAATCTCTGTCCTGTCAGCGGGAATGTGCCAGTTTTTTTTTTCCCTGCAAAGCACATACCTTAGTAAAAAATGCACACAGTGAATGCACCAAGCACTGTTAGGCACACATTTAACGCTTTGATCACCCTAGATGTTAACCCCTTCCCAGCCAGTGTCCTTAGTACAGTAATTCCGCGTACACATGGTCGGAATTTCCCATAACAAATGTTCGATGTGAGCTTGTTGTCGGAAACTCTGACCGTGTGTATGCTCCATCGGACATTTGCTGTTGGAATTTCCGCCAAAAAATGTTTGAGAGCTGGTTCTCAAATTTTCCGACAACAAAACTTGTTGTCGGAAATTCCGAGCATGTGTACACAATTCTGACGCACAAAACTCCACGCATGCTCGGAATCAAGCAGAAGAGCCGCACTGGTTATTGAACATTTTTCTTGGCTCGTCATAGGTCACCGCGTTCCTGACG
This sequence comes from Aquarana catesbeiana, assembly GCF_042186555.1. Lineage (NCBI taxonomy): Eukaryota > Metazoa > Chordata > Amphibia > Anura > Ranidae > Aquarana > Aquarana catesbeiana. The sequence continues at coordinate 648,817,455 of NC_133324.1, forward strand.
TTCGGAATTTCCGACAACATTTGTGCGACCGTGTGTATGCAAGACAAGTTTGAGCCAACATCCGTCGGAAATAAATCCAGGATTTTGTTATCGGAATGTTCGATCATCTGTACGCGGCATAACAGTGTATATTTATAGCTAATATTGATCACTGTATTAGTGTCACTGGTTCCCACAAAGTGTCAAAAGTGTCAGACTGCCTGCCATACTATCACAGTATACGCTGTACACAGCAACACTATAAGTTGCTCATTGCCGCCATTACTAGTTTATAAAAAAAATGTATTTTAGTATATATGCCATAGTTTGTAGATGCTATAATGTTTGTGCAAACCAATCAATATACGCTTATTTTATTTTTTTTATCAAAAATATGTAGCAGAATACATGATGGCCTAAACTTACGAAGAAATTAGATTTTTTACATTTTTTTATTGGATGTTTTACAACAGAAACTAAAAAACATTGGGGTTTTTTTTCCAAATTTTCAGTCTTCTTTTCATTTATAGTGCAAAAAAAAAAAACCCTGTGGTGATCAAATCCACCAAAAGAATGCTCTATTTGGGGGGAAGAAATTATATAAATTTCATTTGGGTACAGTGTTGCATGACCGCACAATTGGCAGTCAAAGTAATGCAGTGCCAAAAAGCAAAAAATGGCCTAGTCATGAAGGGGGTAAATCTTCCAGAGGTCAAGTGGTTAATGGACTTGCACATTCTGCTCTCCTGTGTATGACTTTTTTTTACCCTCCTAACTGCACTTTGTCCTAACATCTACACCTGGCACCCGACCTCGGTGTTGAACCTGCTACCCTTCTGGCTTCTACTCTACTTGTGACCTGTTACTTACCATGGGCGTCACCTGCCTCCACTCGCTGCACCAGTCCTACTTCATCTACTCCATTGCCTTGGCTGACTACCTGGATGCCTGGCCCAGCAATGCTCCAGTGGTGACATCTTCTCTAGCAGTTCCAGCAGGCGACCCATGCTTCTTTGAGCCTAGGGCCTAGGGCCCCATCATGGGCACCTAGGGCTTAGCCACAAGGGAAGCCCTCTCACCATTTGGCCTCCAGTCTACATGATAGCCAGCTAGGCCCCACCAAAGATGCTTTTTTCACCTTTCATGGCTCATTTAATGTCCCCCTGCCCACTGAACAATAAATCAGCATTGGGGTCTGTGTTCAGAGGCTTTTATCCACATCTGACATCAAGTATACAGAAATAAATATAAGGGTTAATTTAGGTTAGAAGGAAGTCAACTGCAAGTCAAATGTACATATCTATGAATTCTGAATAATCTCAGAAGTATCTCAAACTGATGTTAAACTCAAGTCAAAGGCCTTCAACACAGACCCTTAGGCTAAGTTTTCATTACCCATGCTCACAAAAACAATGTTGCAATGTAGCATTTTACAATGGGACTAATGCACCGTAATGGGGAGCCAAGCATTTGGCTCATGGTTGTGGTGCAGCCCCATTGACTTAGAATGGCCGAGTTTGGTGGGTGGCGTTGCTTGTCAACTCAGCATGTCATGTTAAACTTACATGGTGGGAGCAGCATGTAAACAGCTCCCTTCAGCTGTATTTTAGACTTTAGGTGGGCAGTCAACTGCCTGTTTTTACTGCCCCCAAGACCCCCTCACAAAAGAGGAATTACAATGATGCGCTTATAGCTCAGTGAGCAGGCACATGACATAGAAAGATGCAAAATTGATATAAAAAGCAGTGACGTCACCGAGGCCAGCTTTGCATGTCACATAAGTGTATAAATATCTTAAAAGAATTAACCATCAGGAAAACACTTCAAATATGTATTTTAATGCTATATCTATAGTGGCTTGCTTTACAGCTAACATTTAAAAAAAATTTTCAAGGTAATAAATGTATTTTAATTAGGACTATTGCTTTAATTCCATTGGGGGTCTCTTTTGCAGCATTATTGTCTATGCTATATAACCACCCACTTGGTGTATCCAGTGACCCCGGTAGCAATGTTTTCTGAGAAATGTTCATGTTCTGAGTCTACTTTTGCACTCAGCAAGCTACCTGCGTTGTAAGGTCACAGTATATGTGTCCTTTTTATGAATATTTCAGTGCTGACGGGAACCTTTGTGATATGAATTGGCATCAAAGCCAATGAGACAAGCGGAGTGAGCCAAACTTCTGCATACATATCAGTTGCATTAGTCAAACCTCTTTGTGCTTTAGTCATTGCAATATGTTTTATCCTCATGAGTGTTGCGAACAGATCAGCAATAAAGTCAATTTGAAAAATGTTAAAGTGCATTAGGATGGCTCATATTATGCAAATATTAAGTGCTGCTTTCATCCTTTTCTTAATTCAGCATGAGGCCGTCAATATAAATTAGGCATTGCTTGTTTCTAGACATCTCTTGGAAAAGCTGCCATACTTTTCAGGGCTTGCACACCGTATATTATATTATTTTTCAATGCAATATAAAGTTTACTAGCCTGGGGTATTTACTGAAGGAAGAGACATTTAGCTGTTATTGTAAAACTTGAATTATGCAAAAGTCTGTTTATTTACTAAAACGGCAGAGTTTTAATCACAGGTCAGTGAAGAATGAAACTTATAATTCCAAGTTAAACACCCCTGTCTGCTTCATGAAGAGTATGAAATGGGAAAATCACAAGCAGGCGCTTCCTATAATTATATATTTTACGCCCCTATGCTAGTTCACTCTCTATGAAATGTCAGCCAGTGCTACAGGGCAAAAAATGGCAGAGGCTGGAAGAGATGGATAATTTAAAAACAGCACATGTGTTTCAGTGCAGAAGAACACAGTCCAAAATGATTAACTGATAAGATAACATAGCTCTGCTCCTGTATGGATACTAGATCACAGCTGCATGACTATGTGAATACAAGCTTTAATAATAGGGTATACTATTTTCTATGGCTTAATCTCAGAAGGACAGCTGTTGGCACACTTATCCAAAAGATAGAGCTTCATTAAAGGTTTTCAGTACGGAAGTTTCGAGCCAATTACACATTACGATAAAAATAACTGCATTACATAGATGTACTATACAATTATGTTATATATGATCTGTTACATTTAATATTAGTATACTGTGCTTTCTTAACCACTTTAAGACCGCCCACCGCACATATACTGCAGCAGGGCGGCTCTATTGCACGAAACGACGTACATGTACGTCATTTCATGCAATAGATACTGTGGGCGCGGGTCCAGCTGACTCAATGTCCGCTGGCTATGTAAACAAGGGGGATCTCCGTTCTGACAGGGGACAACATGGAGATCTGCTGTTCCTAGTGATCAGGAACAGCAATCTCTGTGTTGTTCCAGTGAGCCCCGCCCACACACTGTTAGAACACACCCAGGGAGTACAATTAACCCCTTGATCACCCACTAGTGTTATCTTCTTCCCTGACAGTGTCATTTATACATTGATCAGTGCATTTTTTAAGCACTGATCACTGTAATAATGTCACTGGTCCCACAAAAGTGTCACTTGGGGTCAGATTTGTTCACCGCAATGTCGCAGTCCCTCTAAAAATCGCAGATCACCGCCATTACCAGTAAAAACTTTTTTAAAAAAGTCCATAAATCCATCCCTTATTCTGTAGACGCTATAATTTTTGCGCAAACCAATCAATATATGTTTATTGCAATTTTATTTTTACCAAAATTATGTAGCAAAATACATATTAGCCTAAAATGATGAATAAAGCTGTTTTTTTATGTATTTTTTTGGATATGTATTATAGCAGAAAGCAAAAAATATAGTTTTTTTTTTTTTTTTTTACAAAATTGTTGGTCTTTTTTTGTTTAAAGCCCAAAAAATAAAAACCGCAGAGGTGATCAAATACCACCAAAAGAAAGTTCTATTTGTGGGAAATAAAAGGACATCAATTTTGTTTGGGTACAATGTCGCACGACAGCACAATTGTCAAAGTGACACAATGCCGCATCACAAAAATGGCCTTCTCATTAAGGGGGCAAATCCTTCCGGGGCTAAAGTGGTTAACCACTTAATGACGGCCTATTTTTCGGACTCTGTCCTTTACAAGTTAAAGTCTGTTTTTTTGCTATAAAATAGCTTAGAACCCCCAAACATTATATATTTTTTTTCTAACACCCTAGAGACCAAAATGGCGGTCATTGCAATACTTTCTGTCACACCGTATTTGCGCAGCAGTCTTACAAGCGCACGTTTTTGGGAAAAAATACACTTTTTTTAATTAAAAAATAAGACAACAGTAAAGTTAGCCCAATTTTTTTATATTGTTAAAGATAATGTTATACCGAGTAAAATGATACCCAACATGGCATGCGTCAAAACTGCACCCGCTCTTGGAATGGCAACAAACTTTTACCCTTTAAAATCTCTATAGACAATGTTTAAAAATCTCTAAAAGTTACCAGTTTTGAGTAACAGAGGAGGTCTAGGGCTAGAATTATTGCTCTCACTCTAACGATTGCAGCGATACCTCACATGTGTGGTTTAAACACCGTTTTCGTATGCTGGCGCTACTGATGAATGCGTACGCTTCTGCACGTGAGGCAGACGGGACGTGGCGCTTTAAATTATTTATTTTTTTTACTTATTTATTTTACTTTTTATTTTGACACTGTCCTTTTGAAAACAAAATTGAGTCACTTTTATTCCTATTACAAAGAATGTAAAGATCCCTTCCGCCACAGATAAAAGTGATCTTGCGGTTTATCCCAAACAGAAACACACACCTTTCCTGAAAATACCGGGGTTATGGGAGCTAGCTGCTGCCATAACAAAGGTATTTAACATTATTACCGACGTACGGATACGGCGATTTGCGTGAAGTGGTTAAAGTATCAGTCTAACTTAAAGTTAAACCCCAGGTAGGAATCAAATGACACTAAAATTCATAAAGTATATTACAAATGTGATTAGTACCTGAATTTGATTTTGTATCGGGCTCTTGCAATAATCCTCTATATTCAGCAATCAGGCTGGGAGAGGAAGGCAGTACTTGGGCCCAACCATGTTCGGCTTTGTGCAGGTGCTATACCAAGGAGCATGCTAACAGGAAGACAGAGCAGAGTAAGCAGAAGGATGAACCTGTCAATCTGCTGCTCATTTGATGTCCAATAACAGGCTGTGCGTAGAGATAAAATCTAACTTTGCTGCTCAGCTGAAGAAGAGCAATGTCAGGCTCTGTTGTTTGGCAGGGTTGTGCAAATCTCAGGACTAGAGGGACAGAAACACCAATTTCTTTGACAGCTAAATCATATCTCGATACGTATATTCCAACTTTGTATGTAGCTGTTTGTTTCAGTTTGTTCCAGCAGGCTGAATCAGTCATCAACTACACAAGGAATCCACAAGCTAATCCAAACAACAGCATCTATCTATGTACAACATATTATCATTGGGCAGATCCTATTATTCACAAGACATACAAATAGGTTACAATTTTTACATATATGCGTTGGGGTTTTTTCTTCTTTTTACTTCAAAACATTAAAACCTGTAAAGAGAAAAATAGGGGCGCTGCCACCGCTGATCTCTTCTGAAAGTGCTAGTTGCCTGCCTGCTATGATGGCACTCTTGCTTCAATTCTTTGGCCTGGAAAAAGTATGCAGATAACCAGTTCTGACTTTTCTCTGACCAACCTGGTCTGCCTTACCCTCTCCAGCTCATTTACTCCAAAAGGGTTTGAAGCCGGATGGTTAACACAGCAGCCAGGGAACTAGCATTTTAACAAGCTCAGCAATAGCTTCCTCCATATTTTGCACATGACAATCAGGCCAAAACATAAAAATGCATTGTAGTGCAACTTGTCTGTAAGAATGGGCTTTGAAAACAATGAATTTTCTTCTTTTCATGCATTTCAGCCTCACTGGAAAATGCATTGTATTGCATTTAGTATAAATGCACCCGTTATATATTCTTTTTTATTTGTGAAGTATAGTAGAATAACTAGCCAATATATGACCATCTCTAATAGGTAAAACTCGGGCTGTCTTGCCAAAACTTATAATACTTGCATGTTTCTCGTAGCTGGAAAAGTCAGTTTTTACTATGTCTGAGAGGCACAGGGAATGTTTTTTTGTCATTTCGATTGGAGCAGACAGTAACGATAACTGGAAGCCCAACTCCGGGCAAATAGAAAAGTATCCCCGCTGCAAGGGTTAATTGCTCACTTTGTTAGGGGAGAGGAGAAACAGTCTTACTTATCTGATCCTCCACTCTCCTAGCAGGTGGCGCTCCCCCACGATCTGGCGATGAACTGTCCCTTGGCATCCTCATGTCCAGTGCAAGGCTATTGACCCTGCTCTGGTCTTGATGACGTCAGGATCCTAGATGGGAGGAGCATGGGAGAAGCAGAAACTGTGGGAACCAGTCTTGCTGCAGGGAGAAGCGATGGATTGGGTAAGTAAATCTCTTTTTAATCGAGCAATAAACCCATGGAGAGCGGGCAAAGCATTTTTTTTTTGCCAGGATTTGGCCTTTAATGTCTGTCAGTATCAGAAGATATGCTACAATGCAATAGCAAATTCTTTTTAGATGGCACTCTGAGAAATTATCTTAATGCCGCGTACACACGGTCGGACTTTTTTAGCTACAAAAGTCCGACAGCCTGTCCAACAGACTTTCGACAGACTTTCGACTGACTTTTGGCAGACTTTTGGTAGACTTTCAACGGACTTTCTAACGACCGGACTTGCCTACACACGATCACACCAAAGTCCGACGGATTCGTACCTGATGACGTACACCGGACTAAGATAAGGAAGTTGATAGCCAGTAGCCAATAGCTGCCCTAGCGTCAGTTTTTGTCTGTCGGACTAGCATAGAGACGAGCGTATTACTGGGTCCGGCGGAGTTACGACGTAAAGATTTGAAGCATGTTCCAAATCTAAAGTCCATCAGATTTGCGACTGGAAAAGTCTGCTGAAGGTCCAGTGAAGCCCACACACGGTCGGATTGTTCGCCGGATTTGGTCCGTCGGTGTCCGTCAGACCAGTCCGGTCGAAAAGTCCGACCGTGTGTACGCCCCATTAGTGTTACATAGTTACATAGTTAGGTTGAAAAAAGACACAAGTCCATCTAGTTCAACCATAAAAAAAATAAAATAAAATAAAATAAAAAATATCATACAATCCCATATGCCCAATCCTATACCCACAGTTGATCCAGAGGAAGGCGAACAAAACCCAGAAAAGCATGATCCAATTTGCTACAGTCGGGGAAAAAATTCCTTCCTGATCCCAGAGAGGCAATCAGATTTTCTCTGGATCAACTATACCTATAAATGTTAGTACCCAGTTATATTATGTACATTTAGGAAGGAATCCAGGCCTTTCTTAAAGCAATCTACTGAGCTGGCCAGAACCACCTCTGGAGGGAGTCTATTCCACATTTTCACAGCTCTTACTGTGAAGAAACCTGCCCATATTTGGAGATGAAATCTCTTTTCCTCTAGACGTAAAGAGCGCTCCCTTGTCCTCAGTTTTGACCGTAAAGTGAATAACTCTACACCAAGTTCACTATATGGACCCCTTATATATTTATACATGGTGATCATATCCCCCCTTAATCTCCTCTTCTCAAGAGAGAATAAATTCAGTTCCTCTAATCTTTCCTCAAAACTGAGCTCCTCCATGCCTCTTATCAGTTTGGTTGTCCTTCTCTACACTTTATCCAGTTCCCCGATATCCTTTTAGAGGACTGGTGCCCAAAACTGAACTCATATTCCAGATGAGGTCTTACAAATGATATGTACATGGGCAAAATTATATCTCTCTCTCTGGAGTGGAGTCCATACCTCTCTTAATACAAGAAAGGACTTTGCTTGCTTTGGAAACTGCAGCTTGGCATTGCATACTATTATTGAGCTTATGATCTACCAAAACCCCCAGATCCTTCTCCACCATTGATTCCCCCAGTTGTACTCCCCCCTACTATGTATGATGCATGCGTATTCTTGGCCCTCAAGTGCATAACTTTACATTTATCAACATCATCTGCCACTTAGTCGCCCAATTAGACAGTGCATTGAGGTTGGCTTGTAAATTGGAGACATCCTGTAAGGACGTTATTCTACTGCATAGCTTAGTGTCATTTGCAAAGACAGAAATGTTACTTTTAATCCCAGATCCAATACCATTTAGTACCAAGTGTCTTGGTATGCAGAAATATTGTGGGTTCCAGATGTTACATAGCTACTCACAGCCTGATAGCCAATCACTGTGCTGCCGATATTTACTTTCCCTGTGCTCTCTGGTCACTCAGTCTGCCCACCAGCCTCCTGAAAAAAACTCCTGTGTTAGTTTTGAGGCTGGCCATAGATGTTTTTTTTTTTTTTTTTTTTTCAGCAAGCGATTTCTCAATCCACACAATCAAGGTGGATGGAGGAATTCTTCCTGCTGAGACATTGTATTTTGACAGTAGGGACTCTCCACTGTGAGAATACAGTGATCAGCACTTGAAGCCTATCAGTTGCAGCCACTGATCATGAAATATTCTCCAACAAGCCCATTCGACAGAAGCCAATCATTAGATCACATAGATTTAAGTCAGTGGTTCCACTGAGCTAAGGACCTCCACACGGGTGACAGCACCAGAGCCCAGTGTGAGGCTGCATTATTGAATAAAGAGGAGAGCATCTTACTGTATGCCGCCCCATTTCCAGAAGTACTGGGTTTTTCATTGAGCACTGGCAGGTAAACAGGAGCACACAGCAAAGTACACATTTACTTTACAGAGAAACATCATTCTTAACAACTAAATACAAACTCAACCAAGCATTGGGATTTTGGAAAGGGATTCTGTATTGTAATATTGGGGGTTATTTACGAAAGGCAAATCCACTTTGCACTACAAGTGCAAAGTGCACTTGGAAGTGCATTTGCTGTAGATCCAAGGGGGGCATGAAAGGAAAATAAAAAACAGCATTTTAGCTTGCACATGATTGGATGATAAAATCAGCAGAGCTTCCCCTCGTTTCAGATCTACCCCTCAGATTTACAGCAACTGCACATCCAAGTGCACTTTCGGTGCAATTTCAAGTGTTCTTTGCAATTGTAGTTTGCACTTGTAGTGCAAAGTGGGTTTGCCTTTCGTAAATAACCCCCCCTGTTACCTATGTGCACTTTATTGCCATGTTACGAGATGCCTTTGAGAGGTACATTTTCAAAAGCTGCCCAAGCAACCCATATTCTGCCCTGGGATACTGGCTGCTTCATGATTTTTTAGGAAATATTTTTTTGATTATTAATACCTGAATGTCACCATCACAGTAAGAGTAGTGAACATCATACTTCAATCCATCAGAATAGCAGCGCCTTTGAAGCATAGACAGCCATAGAGAATACGTTGTCTCTTGTGGCTTTTCTCGGCTTCTCCAGTCCCTTTGATGATGTTACAAATGTCATGTCCTGGGCTGTCAAGACATTCAAAGTTCTGCTATGTCATCCACATATACCAGTAGCATAATAGCACAAGGAGAGGACTTTGTAAAATGTTAAACCACTATATACCCTATGGTTACTGCAAGCTGCACCCTGTTGCCCTGTGCAGGGCTGGAAGTTCAACTGATTAGACTGGCCTTTTTGGTCTTGATTTATAGGGATGCCTATAAATATAGTTTACCCATAGGACCAAAAAAAATTTGACAAAGTGAATAACTTAAGAAAGACAGAACAAAGTAAAGCATTGTCAAAAAATAAGTAACTGAACATAAGCGAAAAAAGTGAAGAATGTGTGTCAAACATTTTACAGCAAATGCCAAACTTAGAAAGAATGTGAAGGCTCTGAACTTCCTTTGGACCAAAAAGGCAGATTAAACAAAATCTTGAAAAATTCCCATTCCTTCTAAGTTTCAAGTTTGCCCAGCGGCTGTGTGTTGCCATTAGTTATCCATTCTTCTGAAATGCCTGTTCGGTGCTGAAAAGAGATTGATGTGGGAGGTAGTTGAGACTGAATCAGTCCTAATGGCAAAAGCCTGAACAATGGCAACAGTAAAGACGAGCGTTTTTCACAGTGACATTAATAAATCCTCAGCATGCTCTCCAAATTGACACCATTTCACTAAGGATCAAATAGAGAAGCGAAGCTTATTAAAAAATAGACACTGGGAAAATTAGGCATAATTATAATCAATCAAAGACAAAACAAGTGCATTTTGCAAACAGACAGCCAATTGTATGCTTCCCCCAAAACCTTTTGCACTGCATGTGTTACCATGCCTATAATTTAGCGTTATACAAAATAATTCCCTATATCCCACTTGAAAGACTTTTTCATATAAGCAAATTCACATTCATGAGGAGATTATTTTTTCCCTTTTAATTGTTCTCCAACTTAGTTTAACAAGTACAGATAATTGCAGATGTTGATTAATGATTCATAGATTTCATTATGTGTAAAAAATGCTAACAGAAGCTCCCACTTCACTAGTTTTGTCTGATTTCAGTTGCCTAGCAATGCTTATTAAGCAATAATACAATACCATGTCTTTTAATTGTGCATATCAAAGCTAACTAGCAAGCAATACATAATTAAGTACATTTAGGTTAAACAGTATAGAACACCTTACGGTCATAGGACTGATGCTGGTTAAATAGTCAATAAAGTCTTTCGCACTGAATGATGGGTTACGTACTAACAGGGCTTATATTTTTATCAGTAGCTGTAATATAAGATTTAGCTTTAATATGGCATGCATTACCTAATTTCCTTTGTGTTCATTTCACTGCATGTTTTTGGAGATATATTTTGCCTGTAACCAAACCCCTATTGGTGGAAGGGCCTGGGAAGTAGGATAGCACCAATTCAGTGAAGGAGGTATCTACACACAACTGCCAGAATAACCTGATAATATTATGTTGTGCTTCTATATTGTCATGGGACTCAGAAATACTTGTGGACTTCTACCCATCTAAGTTCAAATCTGTGTACTATAGAAAACCTACCCATATGTTATGGAAATAAGGAGAGGTGGAGCTAGTCCAGTAGTCTCCAAACTGCGTCCGGGGGCCGAATGCAGCCCTGTTTGCTTTTATCTGACCCTTGAAGCAATGTTCCTGCCACTGACACCAATGGAGCACTAGTCCTCTTTCTGACACCAACTATGGCAGACTATTCCTCTCATTGATACCAATGATGGGGTACTATTTCTCTCATTCATACCAACAATGGAGCACTATTCCTTTCACTGACTCCAACAATGGGGCACTATTACTTCCAATGACATCAATAATGGAGCACTATTCCCCCCTGCTGACAACCAATGATGGGGCACTATCACCCCCACTGATACCAATGATGGGACACTATTCCTCCCACTGACACCAACGATAGGGCTCTATTCCTCCCACTGACACCAATTCTGGGGCACTATTCTTCCCACTGACACCAACGATAGGGCTCTATTCCTCCCACTGACACCAATGATGGGGCACTATTACCCCCCTAATACCAATCAAGGGGCATTGTTTAATCCCATGGACGCCAAGCCATTTTCTTCTCCCACTGGCCACATTTCATCCCCCGTAAAGATTGAAGGACAGTAAACTGGGCATTTATTTGGAAAGTTCGGAGACTTCTGACCTAGTCTGTAGCCCTATACAGGAATGAGCAGCCTAGGAGGACATTGCTCCTCCATAGATACAGATCTCAGCGATAGCAATGTCACCTTAGAGTAGGAAGTGTTTTACTGGCAGGATCAGTAGCTGAATATAAAAGAAAGAAAAAAAACCTAAGAAAAGAAAAGTAATGCAACCACAACATCTGAGGTCTGCTATGCGGCAATATGTTACATTTTTGTTTTTGGAGTTAGACTCCATGGTCCACGTAGTTCGGAAATTCCTGTGGACTTGTACTCATCTAAGTTCAAATCTGTGTACTATAGAGCACCTCACCTATGTTATAAAGATATGGAGAGGTAGAGCAAATCTGCAGTCCAATACAGAAGTGAGCAGCCTAAGATGACATTGCTCCTCCATAGATACAGAACTCAGAGGTACCCTACCTAATCACCATAGAACAGGAACTGTTTTACTGGCGGGATCAACTGCTTTTATGTGCCCGTGGAACACAAAACTTTTTGTGCACTTGTACTCCTCTAGGTTCAAAGCTGTGTATTGCATATAAGGTTTGATACAGTATGCTGAAATAAGTTACATTTTTGTTTTTGGGTTTAGGTACACTGTAAAGTCAAAGTTAATGCTAATAAATTTAAATCTGAAGCTTTCATTAAAATAATACCTGGCTATCCTAGCATAAAGATCCTTGTTTAGGCACTTAGAGGTTGATTTACTAAAGGCAAATAGATTGTGCACTTTGCCAGTGTAGTTGTGCTCTGCAAGGACATTTGTTACAGAGCTTAGTAAATTAGGTAAAACTTTGCTTTGCAAAGAATACCCAATCATATGCAAGGAAAAAAAAACAGCAATATGGTTTGCATATGATTGGATGATGTAAGCCAGTAGAGTTTCCCCTCATTTACTAAGCTCAGGAGCAACTGTCCTTGCAGAGTGCAACTACACATGTAAAGTGCACAGTCAATTTGCCTTTAGTAAATCCACCTCTTAATATTATAGGGTGACAATGCTCTGTACCTGATTCCTAAATGTGCTTCTGCATTGTCAACACACATTCTCTCTATGGGGAATGCAAGTGGCCTGTAGTGACTAAAGCAGGTCATACATTATGCAAATTTCTTTCCTTCCACCACAGGTGGACTCAACATAGTCAATGTTCATGGGGCAATCCCTCCTGCAGCGCTATTTGTGTTCTGCCGGCAGGGAAGGCTCACTGCGCCCCCTGCTGGCAGAAGACCAAAATGGCTGTTGCCAGCTTATAGCCAGCGGCACTAATCATTCAGGAAAAAAACCCAACAGGCTGGTCGTACACAAGTTGATCAATAGATTGACTTGTGTACAACCAGGGTGCCCATTGCAAAAGCATGGTCCACTTCTCTCACTATCAGGAATTCCACCTTGAGAAATGTTACTAGCCACCAATGGAGTATATGTAGACATGAAGTGACTGCAAAAAAGGCTAAATAAGGTCAGCAGTTCTGATAAGTACAATAGATTAAAAAAAGGTAAAAAAACAACATTTTATGATTTTTTATTTTTCAAAAAGGCAGTTGGCCACTGAATTGTTTATGACTCACAGTGCTTTAGCAGTCTAAATGTCAAGAGTTTACATTTACTTTAACTACTATTATCATTAAAGCGTAACATATAATGGTTAGTTACACATTTTAAGCAAAACCAGTGTTACATTGAAGTTGTCTGTTGTTCATGAATAGCTGCCTCCCCGTGACTGCTGCACAAGTGAAGTTATTCGTTTTTTATTATTTTTTCCCTTTTTTTCTATTAAATTTAACACCCAACCTTGTACATGTTGTTAGCTACTTTATTCACCAACGTGCATGTAGTGATGCAAAATCAAAATGGCATGATGCATTTCCATATATATCATCTTCCCATCATGTTTAAGTAAGCTGTCTTCATTAGCTGAAATGTCAAAATTCATTTTGGATGTGTGATAAGTTCATGGTTCTGGAAATTCATATCAGAATAATATTGGATGCCTTTATGTTTGACCTCCTGGGGCTTAATGTTTAATAGGCTGAAGGGTGCTACCGGTGTCAGAATGATTAATATACATGTGTCTTGAAGCATTTCTACTATACATAACACATGCATACATAGGTAATGTAGATCTCAATTGTATGCCAATCTAAAGGGAACAACCTAGTAGTTGTAACACATTTCTTAGCACTGTACAGTCTCATTTCAATAAATTCTCTTATGGTCCCAAGGTATGGTATGCAAGCTCTTGGAGGGGATGATAAGGGACTATATACAATATTTTAGTAATGACAACTACTGTATATCATTAGCAGTATTCAGCATGGATTCATGAAAAATCGTTCTTGCCAAACCAATCTAATCACCTTCTATGAGGAGGTGAGCTGCCATCTAGATAAAGGAAGGCCCGTAGATGTGGTGTATCTTGATTTTGCAAAAGCATTTGACACAGTTCCCCATAAACGTTTACTGTACAAAGTAAGGGCCTTTGGCATGGACCATAGGGTGAGTACATGGATTGAAAACTGGCTACAAGGGCGAGTTCAGAGGGTGGTGATAAATGGTCAGGGGTGGGAAGTGGGGTCCCCTGGGTTCTGTGCTGGGACCGATCCTGTTTAATTTGTTCATAAACAAATTGGAGGATGGGGTAAACAGCTCAATCTCTGTATTTGCGAACAACATTAAGCTAAGCAGGGCAATAACTTCTCTGCAGGATGTGGAAACCTTGCAAGAAGATCTGAACAAATTAATGGGGTGGGCAACTACATGGCAAATGAGGTTTAATGTAGAAAAATGTAAAATAAAGCATTTGGGTGGCAAAAATATTAATGCAATCTACTCACTGGGGGGAGAACCTCTGGGGAAATCTAGGATGGAAAAAGACTTGGGGGTCCTAGTAGATGACAGGCTCAGCAATGGCATGCAATGCCAAGCTGCTGCTAACAAAGCAAACAGAATATTGGCATGCATTAAAAAGGGGATCAACTCAAGGGATAAAGCGATAATTCTCCCGCTCTACAAGACTCTGGTCCAGCCTTACCTACAGTATGCTGTCCAGTTCTGGGCACCAGTCTTCAGGAAGGATGTACTGGAAATGGAGCGAGTACAAAGAAGGGCAACAAAGCTAATAAAGGGTCTAGAGGATCTTAGTTATGAAGAAAGGTTGCGAGCACTGAACTTATTCTCTCTGGAGAAGAGACACTTGAGAGGGGATATGATTGTAATTTACAAAAACCGTACTGGTGACCCCACAATAGGCATAAAACTTTTTTGCGGAAGGGAGTTTAATAAGACACGTGGCCACTCATTAAAATTAGAAGAAAAGAGGTTTAACCTTAAACTGCGTAGAGGGTTCTTTACTGTAAGAGTGGCAAGGATGTGGAATTCCCTTCCACAGGTGGTGGTCTCAGCGGGGGGCATTGATAGTTTCAAAAAACTATAAGATAAGCACCTGAACGACCACAACATACAGGATCATAAAATCTAATACTGACATATAATCACACACATAGGTTGGACTTGATGAACTTGTGTCTTTTTTCAACCTCACCGACTATATAACTATGTAACTACAGTTAGCAAGACACAGTTGCATGCTCCATGAGCCGGAGCAATTTAAAAAAGCAGATAAACAGCACAACAAATTTGACTGCAAGAATTAAAGGGGTTGTAAACCCTCATGTTTTTTCACCTTAATGCATTCTATGCATTAAGGTGAAAAACCTTCTGTCATTTAGCAGCCCCCCTGAGCCCCCATTATACTTACCTGAGCCCTGTGTTTCCCACAACGGGAACGAGCACACCAGCTCTGGCCGGTGTCTCGTGTCCTGTTTGGATAGATTGATAGCAGCGCAGACATTGGCTCCCGCTCCTGTCAATCAAATCCAATGACGCAGGCGCCGAGGGGGCGGGGCCGAGTCCTGCTTTCTGTGTCCCGTTTTCTGTGTCTCATTTTAGCGGTGCTTTAACCCCTGCTAGCGGTCGAAGAAGGGGTTAAAGCACCCGTGTTGCTGGGGTTTCCAAATCGCTTTTCATCTCAACGAGCCGGGCATTTTGGGAGCGCTGCATATAGCGCTCCCAAACCGCCCCAAAGATGCTGTTTGCAGGACTTTTTCTAACGTCCCACAAGCGCACCACCCCAGTGTGAAAGCACTCAGGCTTTTACATTCTGGCAACATGGGAGGCAGTTTTTAGGCGCTATTTCTAGCGCTAAAACGCCTGAAAACTGCTTCAGTGTGAAAGGGATCTAAGACAGAAAGACAAACAGGAAGATTGGAGTATACTCACCGAGGGTTTATTGTTAAATGGGTGCAGGAAACTTTTGTTTTTTTTTGTTTTTTCATTATTTTAGGGTTTTTTACAACTTTAATAATATTTATAGCCAATTTATAAATGCATACTCGTAAAAAGAAAAAAAAAATGACCAAATGCCACTATAGTTTTCCTTTCAATTAGTTCTCCAGTTAAGGTACCCTTCATTCATTAAAGATTGAGGAGCATGGGTGTGGGAATCTCTACTCTATACCTTGATATACTTGGGTGGGATTTGGCCAGTACAGAAGATCCAGATCAGAATCTGAAAGCCAAAACATATCAGCAACAGATTTTTTGAGAAAAACTTAAGATTAGCAAAATGAAATAAAAAGTTAAGGGAGACAAAGATCCCTACCAGCTTTGAGAACTGGTGTTTTGAGAAAGGTGACCTATCTTAAAGCACCGTCATTACATTCTTTCTGGTATCTCCATGGAGAAAGGCTGCATCATGAGTGGTATTATTTGGTGACAGCTCATATGCCCGGTGCTGGATGTTTGAAGGGGACAGTTTCGATGTTGAAAAATATTTCTGATGTCTGGTAATGCCCTATAATATGACAAGAGAACTTCCAGAAATATGGGCCTACTATTATTGATTTCCATTTTAAAATATTAGTTGCCTGGCTGCCTTATGCATTTGAGTCTCTGACCCAGAACAGCTTCAGAGTTGCTGACCTGCATGCTTGCTCAGTGTCTCAATGTCAGTGCCTCATAGTGCTAAAGCCATTGGACAAGTTTGATAGCTCAGCAGCTAGCATTTTCAGGAGCAAAGGTCCACAATAGCAGCTTAAGTATACTTTTAGTACAGGTTTCCTTTGTTACTAAAATGTATCCCTTATATATCACTTAGCAATTCGCCCAGTAAAAGTGCATGTACATTTGTTGTGTGTAAATGGGGCAAAAAAATTAAAGTTCTCAGTCTATTTCCTCCGCTGCATGAATGTCTTCCATTGCTCTAAAATGGAAGAATACCACATTTGGCCATTAGGTAGCACTAAGCTGATAGGAAATTGCTATAATACCTAGTGCCATCTAGTGGCCAACATTCCATATTTTCCATTTTAAATCTAAGAAAAACACCAATTCAGCACAGGAAATAGCCTAATAACATTCAGTTTTTGCCCTATTTGCACAAACTAATGTACATGCACTTTTACTGGACACATTTCTATGAATTTTTTTGATATATTCCTTAGCTTTAACCACTTAAAGACCGGCTCACGCCAATATACGTTGGCAGAATGGCACGGCAGGGCAAAGTAACGTACCCCGGTGGCCCGCGCGCACCTGCCACGAGCTCCATGACCGTGCCCGCGGGACCCGCAGACTCAATGTAAACACAGCATCTCCCCATTCTGCCTATTGACAGGACACTGATCGTCTGCTCCCTCTCATCAGGAGCAGCGATCAGTGTCGTGTCACCGCTAGCCCATCCCCCAGACAGTTAGAATCACTCCCTAGGACACACTTAACCCCTTTCCCCTGCCCCCTAGTGGTTAACCCCTTCACTGCCAGTGACATTTTTACAGTAATCAATGCAATTTTATAGCATTGATCACTGTATTAATGCCAATGGTCCCAAAAATATGTCAAAATTGCCCGATGTGTCCTCCATAATGTCACAGTCACGATAAAAATCACTGATCACCGCCATTACTAGTAAAAAAAAATTATTATTAAAAATGCCATGAAACTATCCCCTATTTTGTAGACGCTATAACTTTTGCGCAAACCAATTAATAAACGCTTATTGCGATTTTTTTTTACCTAAAATATGTAGAAGAATACGTACTGACCTAAACTGAGGGAAACATTTTTTTTATATATTTTTTGGGGATATTTATTATAGCAAAATATAAAAAATATTGCTTTTTTTCAAAATTGTCGCTCTATTTTTGTTTATAGCGCAAAAAATAAAAAACGCAGAGGTGATCAAATACCACCAAAAGAAACCTCTATTTGTGGCAAATAAAGGACATCAATTTTGTTTGGGAGCCACGTCGCACGACCGCGCAATTGTCAGTTAAAGCGACGCAGTGCTGAATCGCAAAAAGTGGCCTGGTCATTTGGCAGCCAGATGGTCCGGAGCGGAAGTGGTTAATAATACTATAAATTTTCTATCTTTAGGGAATTAAGTCTAGGTAAGGCCCCTTTCACACTGGGGCGGGGGCGGCGTTGGAGGTAAAACGGCGCTATATTTAGCGCCGCTTTACCGTCCTTTTTGCGGCGGTATTCGGCCGCTAGCGGGGTGGCTTTAACCTCCGCTAGCGAAACAAAAAGGGTTAAAACCGCCCGAAAAGCGCCTCTATGCTGGCGGTATAGCTGCGCTGTAAATAGATATATAAAGGTTAAGTACAGCGCTGCGCTAGAAATGACAAACAGCAGCCAACACACCCGTAGACTCAGGATCAAACCAACAGAAAAAAATTCAAAAGTGTGGCGCTACGAGCTACGTGAAAAAGTGATAAATAAATAATAATTCAAATAAAACTTTAAAAATTCAGTGACTTCAAAGTAAATATTTCGGTATGAACCAGAAAAATAATACGTGAATGAATGTAATGGTGAATGAAATGGTAACACTCAAATACATGTATTAGACCAAGTGTAAAAAAACACAAAACAATGTTAAATGCAAAGTCCAAATAAGTGAGCAAACAAAAGCAAAAAGTCTGTGATAATAGTGAAAAAATGATGATGAACAGGTATCTCCTAAGCATGCAGGGGGATGGTTCCGAACCGGCAACCTGGTAGGTAGATGAACCGTAGGGAGACCAGAAGTGCACAGAGGATTGAAATCGGTGCCAGGACCATCACCAGAAACCAAGGAGGCTTACCAGAAGTTGTGGCCTGAAATGGCGTATGCCATACAGGTCAAAAAGGCTTGATGACCAACAGGTCTAGGTATAATATCTGGTCAGATGTCATCACACAGATAGGGGGAAGAAATCAGCACGGCTTCCTCAGCAATGGGTACACCATGAGCCAAGCGAATAGTTTGTATTACATGTGAGGGATAAAAACACTCACATAGCGTGATAACGTTTGAACTTGGATTTATTTAAAATAAAGAGAAAACAAACTCACATTTTCAGAAGATAGAAACAGCATGTAATCTTGTAGCGGTAGTCATGAGGGGTCCACCCATTTCAGGCCACAACTTCTGGTATAGCTGCGCTGCCCCATTTATTTCAATGGGCAGGAGTGGCGAAGGAGGGGTGTATACACCGCTCCTTCACCGCTCCAAAGATGCTTTTTCAGCATCCTGCCTGCGCACCGCTCCAGTGTGAAAGCCCTCGGGGCTTTCACATTGAAGAGACAGCAGCGGCTGTTTCAGGGCACTTTGCAGGAGCTATTTTTAGTGCTGTAGCGCCTGCAAAGCGCCCCAGTGTGAAAGGGGTCTAAGTGATACTGTGACCTTCACTAGTCACCAATAGACATGTGAAGAATGGAAAAATCTGTTTAGTTACTCTTCGTTTCGATTCCTTATTTACATACATTTGTTTAATTACATTTTTTTAATCCATTAAAATTCGTTTTCGGACTTAGTTTTGTTTATTCGTATTTCAATCTATTCGAATTTGAATGGACTCGAAAAGTTTTCGAATCAATTTTGAATAGTTTTCAAATTGGAATAGTTTTCCAATTTCCAAAGAGAATACAATAGAATAGAAAATAAAGGAACAGAAGAATTCTATTCTACTCTATTTTTTTTTATTCTATTCTTTTCTATTCTATTCTGTTCTTTTATTTACTATTCTATTTTGTCCTGTTTTACGCTATTATATTCTATTCTTTTATTTTCTGTTATATTCTTTTCTTTTCATTTTTTTCTTTTCTATCCCTTTATTTTCTATTCTATTTTATTCTCTTTGGAAATTGGAAAACTTTTAGAATTCAAATTTGCAAACTATTTTAATTTGAAAAGTATTCGAAAACGATAAAAAAACTATTTGAATTTGATTTTGTCCGAATTATTTTTTCCTTATTTCGGATTCGTTTAAATTTGGTACTATTGTAATTTGAACCGCACATGTCTAGTCATTAACGACCTTCTGTTAGCTTCTGATTTCGGCTCACTAACTATTCTTATTCTACTGGATCTTAGTTCTGCCTTTGATACTGTAAACCACAATCTTTTACTCTCTTGCCTTGAAACCATATTTGGAGTCTCAGAGTTTGCTCTGAAATGGATTACGTCATATCTCACTGATCGCTGTCACTTTCACAAACCCCCCTCGTTTTTACCATTAGTAAATCTAATAACCTCCCCTCAGCCTCCTCCCCTCTTCCAATTGGATCCAGTTTGTTTATTAATCTGAAGATGGCATGGCAATCATTATCTGCTTACTTTTGTGCGATACACACTTTGGTCGTTCTTCCTGGGCTCATTTAGGTCGCAGCTTCGGCAGCAGCTTTCTACGCTCCTCCCATCCCACCTCCGGCTGCGAGTGACGTCATGCCGCCGGGACGGCACTACGAAGTGCCCTTATAGGGGGAGTGAAGCACTGACAGGGAAGGGCTGGTGGTCTGTCTAGGAGTCTGTGCAGGAGTGTACTCGGCACATTGTTACAGTAACTTACAGGTACAGAGTACAGACTACACTACAGATATTAGCAGCTAGTGTGTACTGTGAAGCACACTACCAGCACCTCACCTGCGCCCCCTCCAGCAAATTGTACCACCCAGGACATCTGCCCCCCCTTGTACCGGTCCTGGGTGTACCTAAATCCACTATCAATAGACTACACTATGTACAAAATTCTGCAGCCAGAAACCTGATTAGGTCTGGTACAAGTGATATTACCCCTATCCTGGAGTCCTTGCACTGCTTCCTGTCAGGCTTCACACATACTTTAAGATCCTCCTGCTCAACTATAAGGCTCTTCATGGTTTGGCACCCTATTATCTCTCTGAACTTTACTCCCCCCCTCCTTGTAACCTCCGCTCGTCAAATTCTGGTCTTCTGTGTGTCTCCTCTACTCATCTACAGTGCCATCTCCTGCTATGCTCCAAAACTCTGGAATTCACTTCCAAAGAACATGAGAGTCATCTTTTCTAAACTCATTTAAATCAAATCTAAAAACGGTTTTCCTTAGACCAACTTTCACTTATTTGTTCCTTTTTTCCTTCATGTTACAGTGGGTATTGCTTGTATTTTCCTTGTAAAGCGCTTTGAGAAGCTACCTATAAAGGCGCTATATAAAATAATGTTTATTATTATTACTATAATTATTATTATTATTATGGTATATTTTCACACTGCAATGTTAACCCACTAATAGTGATATTTAAAACTAAGCTTTAAATAATTTTTACTGTTTGTCATTTGGCTTTCTACATGACTTTTTGCAATTTTTCATATTTTGTTTTAGATACTAACACTATAAAAAAAGAACTGCAGCACATGTTAGCACTGTTTGAATATTCAAATGTTCTACACAGAATAAAGCACTCTCCAGGGAAACATCCTCACTGAAATCCTGCACACACACGTTAATCAAGTGTTAATGATCTTCTATATGCAAAAGGAAAAAAATCTATCTTGCTATTATCTACATTGCATTAGGGATTACTACACCAAAGTGGTACACATAGACCCTAGTAGTCAATCAATGCTAGAAGTACACATTCTGGAACCATGGGAGTCACAGAAAGTCTAGTCTTGTATGGAAGTTTGTCAAAGTAACCTCAATGAGGTCAACAGGAGCACAGCTCAAATCCCCTGGGTCCAATTCAGCCCTCCAGAACTAGTGGCAGTTGTGACCCCACTGATATCCATGGTTACATCACTGACAAATAGAAAAATTGAGTTGCCCAGAGGGGAAAAAAGCCTGTAAGATTGGGACCAAGTCATTACGACGGGAGCTGCTGGAGGACACCAACATGGAGCTACGTCAATGTCATCACTGTTCACTTTTCAGATGGATAGGGATCTAATTTACTGTGAACAAAAATGCCACAGGGCTAATATTACAAGCTATGACAAATGAAAAGTAAGTATACATCATTCTCTAACCTACACTGGAAAATGTGATTGGGTATATAAGCAACACCCCATTTGTGATTTGTTCAGGAGAGTACCATATAAATATTATTACAGTTCTTTGCTAATATTAAGAAATTGCTCCTTTGTGTTTTGAGCAGTCACACAGATCATTCTAGTGATGGATTTTTCACTTATGTTATTTTTAAAGATAAAAGTTAAACCACACTACTTATGAGAGCTACTATAGTCATAAAAAGTACATTTAAACCAGAAACTTACAGAGTTATAAGCTTAGATCTATTTTTCCAATATTTGCAAGTTAGTTAACTAAAGTGAAAAGACATTAAACATGTGAGAATAAATAATGCACGGCAACTATCTTGTTTTCACTCTGGTCTCTCTATTATTCATAGAAAATGACAAGAAAAACAAATAACTATAAGTAAAAGCTGCCGTATTATGCAATAAATGAGTAGACAAAAACACAAACCTGTTTATACACAAATAAACAAGGACACATTTCTTTGGAATAACTTCCAAATGCAAAGGTTTTATTTTCTGTAGTGGTTACAATATGCAAATTTGCTTTTCCTGCTGCTCTTCCAGATCAGAATATTGTGCAATTTTTTCTATGTTATTGTCAATGTGTGCGGGGTGTGAAGGCATTTAGAAATAAGAGAATGCTAGGAAGAAACTTTATAGCTGCCCTATGCTCCACAATATAGTACCATGAAATAAATCATTGTCAATGTGGGACAATTTTTTTTCATCTTTTTAAAGCTCACTGAAACAGATTTTTTTATGCATTACTGTTTACATAAAACATCTATTGTACTATTGTCCAAATTATTATTACTACAGAGTGTAACCCTGACACCACTAACACCAAGCATTATGGGTTATAGTGTAGTTTTAGTGTGGTGTTAGTGTAGTGTCAGTGTAGTGTGAGTATAGTGTAGATTTAGTGTAGTGTTAGTGTAGTGTTTTTGTAGTGTCAGTGTAGCGTGGATCAGTGGCAGCCCATCCATAGGGGGCGCACGGGTGCCGCCCTCCCAAAGCTGGTCACCAAAAATAAATAAATAAATAAAATTTAAAATAAATTTAAAAAAGGCCCTTTACAAAAAAAAAGGTCCTGTAAGTGCACTGTCTAAGGGCGCCGGACGTAGTGCACTATGGCTAGCGTGATGTCTATGCAATCATGTGATTGCAGGCGAAACGCTTCATTTGCCTGGTTTTGGGAGTCCTTGTGGCACAAAGCAGTCCACCACAGCACTCCCATCTTGCAGGCATTCCCCTTGCTGTAGGGTTTTTTATTGGCACCCCCGTAAGACATGGGCGGTGCTTTCCCCGGAGGCACGTTGTCACTTCCGGTTGCCCCTGGCCCAGTGTCTGCACTATGGAGGGGAGTGTAGATACAGGCGGATCCACAACCCGGTAAGTCCCGTGAGTCCAGCAGGGGGGAGGTGTCAGTGCCGCGAGTCCCGCGGGGGGTGCTGTCAGTCCTGCGAGCCCAGCACAGGGGGAGCTGTTAGTTCCGCGAGTTCCACACAAGGGGGTGCTGTCAGTCCTGTGAGCCCCACATAGGGGGGAGCTGTCAGTGCTGCAAGCCCCGCACGGGGGGGTGCTGCCTGCCCTGCAAGACTCGCACGGGGGAACTGTCGGTGGTGTGAGTCCTGCAGGGAGGGTGATGTCAGTCCTGTGAGCCCCGCATGGGTGGCAGCTGTCAGTGCGGCAAGTCCCACAGGGAGGTGCTGTAAGTCCTGTGGGGGAGCTGTCAGTGCCATGAGTCCCGCACAGGGGGTGCTGTCAGCACCGCAAAACCAGCATGGGGGGAGCTGTCAGTGCCATGAGCCCCGCACAGGGGGAGCTGTTTATGCCACGAGTCCCGCAGGGGGGAGGTGTCAGTGGCGCGAGTCCCGCGGGGGTTGCTGTCAGTCCTGCGAGCCAAGCACAGGGGGAGCTGTTAGTGCCGCGAGTTCCACACAAGGGGGTGCTGTCAGTCCTGTGAGCCCCGCACAGGGGGGAGCTGTCAGTGCCACAAGCCCTGCACGGGGGGAGCTGTCAGTGCCGCAAGTCCCGCAGGGGGAGTGCTGTCTGCCCTGCAAGACTCGCACGGGGGAACTGTCGGTGGTGTGAGTCCTGCAGGGGGGGTGATCTCAGTTCTGCGAGCCCTGCACGGGGGGCAGCTGTCAGTGCGGCAAGTCCCACAGGGAGGTGCTGTCAGTCCTGTGGGGGGAGCTGTGAGTCCCGCAGGGGGGGATATACATATCTGTAATGCTGACCTATGTACACCTATAAAAACCTATATACACTATCTGTAATGCTGACCTAATGCTGACCTATATACACATATCTGTAATGCTGACCTATGTACAGTATACAGTATATAACCTGATCTGTGAGGCTGAGCTATATACTCTGTCAAATGATGCTGAGCTGTACACTCTGCCCTGTGATGCTGGGGCTGTACACTCTGCCCTGTGATGCTGGGGCTGTACACTCTGCCCTGTGATGCTGGGGCTGTACACTCTGCCCTGTGATGCTGGGGCTGTACACTCTGCCCTGTGATGCTGAACTGTATACTCTGCCCTGTAATGCTGAGCTGTATACTCTGCCCTGTAATGCTGGAGGGGCTGTATACTCTGCCCTGTAATGCTGGGGGACTGTATACTCTGCCCTGTAATGCTGGGGGACTGTATACTCTGCCCTGTAATGCTGGGGCTGTATAATCTGTCCTTTGATGCTGGGGCTGTATACTCTGTCCTGTGACGCTAAGCTGTATACTCTGTCCTGTGATGCTGAGCTGTATACTCTATCCTGTGATGCTGAGCTGTATACTCTGTCCTGTGATGCTGGGGCTGTATACTCTGTCCTGTGATGCTGGACCCATAGATGAACACGCAACAGGCCATGAAACGCGTTGAGTGTTCATCTATGGGTGCCAAGTATAAGCTTGCCCTGATTACCGTATCATATTACAACTTCTATCAATTCCATATAATGTAAATCATGTATCAATTATTTGTATGTATTTGATTGTTTATCATTTATTTTGTCTGTCACAAATCATTTTTATTAATTAGTTATTCACTATTAAATGTACTATTATTATATACATTGATTCTTTATGACTACATTCTGTATCATAAATGTCTCACCATTATCGGTTTTATTATGCTTATTGTTATGAATTACCCCTAGGGGATTGTGACATTCAATGTATTCATGTTTACTCCATATATTATTATAGACATCAACTTTCCTTAATGTAAAGTCCCAACCCCACTTCTTTTTGTTCTCGTATGATATTTAGGGATGGAGGTATGCTGACTGTGTTGTTTTAGGTTGAGACAGGTCACATTCATTTCTAGTTTTCAATACTGCATGTATACCTGACTAATGGATATTTTCGTTTTTATTTATTAGTCCTTAACTAGTCCTTAACCAGCATACTTTCTCTTCAAGAGGCAATAGACATTTTGCAAAATGTAAACAGTCACGCAGTGTTCAACAAATAGGTGGTCACATCTGCAAACCATTATCTGTTTCAGGAGATAGCTTCAGGAGATACAGGTTTCTGCTTGTAACAGAAGATATAACCCTGTTTCATCTGAACTAACCCATAGATATAATCTTCTGACTCATCTCATACAGTGTAGTGTTTTTCCATATTTTTACAGTCAAGGCACATCATTCTGAAATGTAGAAAACAAAACTAATAGTTTTACATAATGCAACAGCATCTACACAAGTAGGACATCAAACATTAGAGGTAACTTATTCTACCAAATCAAACACACCTTTGCACACTCGTACTGATTAGTATTCCAGTGTGTCTCTCTATCGCCTCAGTTTCTCTCCATCCCTCATCTAATGTGAACCCAATGCTGAGGAAGAGGGACAGGGGAGGGGCAAACAAGGATGCTGTGCGCCAGGCCTTTATGTCCACATCAGTGTCTGACCTCACAAATGTGCTTCTGGAAGAATGGTCAAACATCCCCATAGACACACTCCTAAACCTTGTGGACAGCCTTCTCAGAAGAGTTGAAGCTATTATAGCTCCAAAGGGTGGGCCAACTCAATATTCAACCCTACAGACTAAGACTAGGATGCCATTAAAGTTCATGTGTGTGTAAAGGCAGGTGTCACAATACTTATGGTAATATAGTGTATGTTTATCAGCTGTACCCAAGAGTAAGATGATATACTGTAAATACACACTCACCAGCCACTTTATTAGGTACACCTTACTAGTACCGGGTTGGACCCCATTTTGCCTTCAGAGCTGCCTTAATTCTTTGTGGCATAGATTCGACACGGTGTTTGAAACATTCTGCCATGGATCTGCAGTAATGTTCCTGTCTGCTTACCTTTTGTGTGATCAGCTTAAAAGACTGGACGCCTCACCTGGCTGCTTAAGTAATCTTCCCTCAAGTATGGCTCCACCCCAGCCTCTAATTAGCAACACTATATTAACCTGTGCATTGCAAGCCAGCCTCTCTGATAAATATTGTGTGCTTGGCTTCCGTGTGCTCATTGCTGTGTGTCTTACGTCTGATCCTGTTTGCCGACCTTGGTTTGTTCTTGAATGTCCTTGTCTGCTTCATATCCTGAACTATGGTGTGTTCTTTGACTATTGCTTTCTGTTTGTTGCCCTGACTTTTTAGCTTATCTTCCTTGTTGTCCCAGTCTGCTTCCCTATCCTCCAGCAAACTACCATGAGCGTGAGCTGGGAGACCATGGGGGCCGCGACCTGGAGCCAGACTGCAGCGAAGTCCATCCCCACCATCAGGGGCCCTGGTGAACACCCGCTGGCTCTTAGATTCCGCGCCCTGGGAAATCTCATCCTCTAGGTCCCAGTGTGATCCATGTTGGTGCTCCAGAGTACCTTCTTTTCTGAACCACTCAGAGCTCCATCCAGTCAGCCATAGGGTTCACTACCTCAGCATTGCACTCCTGACCCCAACGGGGTGCATCTGTCACCTGGCCTCAGGTGACCTGACACATTCCTTCGAGATTTTGGTCCATATTAACCTCCCTGGCGGTATGATTATTTCGGATTTTAGGTGCTGAAAGCGGTACAATTATTTTGCATGGAAATTTGACGTTTTATATTGTAGGTCTGTAAATCTTAACAATAACACACTTAAATCTGTCCAAACAAGAGTCTAGTAGATATGCCGGGTATGATGAAGTTTGAAACACAAAAACATAAATTATAATATAATAAATAAATATAAATAATTAAAAATAATAATAATATAATAATAATAAAATTAATTTCCCCACGATTCACTATCGCTCAATTCTGCAAGTGTTCTAATTTACTATCGCTGTTTTCTAGCTGGTCTAAAGCCACTTTTGACATAAAGGGACACTTTTTGGTTGCTATGGACAATCTCCAGTTTTCAGGCAGAAAGAACAGTATATATAATATAAAACTGTATGCAGGGCATTGGACAAAACACTGGGGACAAAAGGGATGTGAAATGATTTCATACAGTACTGTAATCTGTAAGATTACAGTACTGTATGTGTTATGGTTTCCGCTTGCAGGGAACGGAGCCTGGCACGGAGAGGCTTCGGAGGAGGACACAGCCCGCAGACACAGCGGGGGACATCGCAGGATCCTGGGGACAAGGTAAGTAACACCGCACCAGGATCCTGCAATGTAATCCCGAGTGTGGATCGGGGTTACCGCTAATGGGACTGAAATTTAACCCCGAGCCACACTCGGGATTACTGTCAGGGCGGCTACCATGATAGCATCACACAGTTGCTGCAGGTTTTTGGCAGCTGCACAAACATGATGCAAATCTCCCATTTCACCACATCCCAAAAGTGTTCTATTGGATTGAGATCTGGTGACTGTGGAGGCCATTGGAGTACAGTGAACTCATCGTCATGATCAAGAAACCAGTTTGAGATTATTTGAGCTTTGTGACATTATAATGCTGGAAGTAGCCATCATAAGAAAGGTACACTGTAGTCATAAAGGGATAGACATGGTCAGCAACAATACTCAGGTAGGCCATGACGTTTAAACGATGCTCAATTGGTACTAAGGGGCCCAAAGTGTGCCAAGAAAATATCCCCCACAACATTACACCACCACCAGCAGCCTGAGCTGTTGATACAAGGCAGGATGGATCCTAACATCTGAATGTTGCAGCTGAAATTGAGACTCATCAGACCAGGCAATGTTTTTCCAATCTTCTATTGCCTAATTTTGGTGAGCCTGTGCGAATTGTAGCCTCAGTTTCTGTTCTTAGCTGACAGGAGTGGTACCCAGTGTGGTCTTCTGCTGCTGTATCCCATCTGCCTTAAGGTTCAATGTGTTGTGGATTCAGAGAAGATATTCTGCATATCTTGGCTGTAACTAGTGGGCATTTGAGTTGCCGTTGCCTTTCTATCATCTCAAACCAGTCTGCCCATTCTCCTCTGAACTCTGACATCAACAAGGCATTTTCATCCTCACAACTGCCACTCACTGAATATTATCTCTTTTTCGGACCATTCTCTGTAAACTCTAGAGATGGTTGTGCATGAAAATCCCAGTAGATCAGCAGTTTTTGAAATACTCAGACCAGCCCATCTGGCACCAACAATCATGCCACGTTCAAAGTCACTTAAATCCCTTTCTTCCCCATTCTGATGCTCGATTTGAGCTTCAGCGAGTCGTTTTCACCACATTTAGATGCCTAAATGCATTGAGTTGCTGCCGTGTGATTGGCTGATTAGCAATTTGTGTTACCTAGCAATTGAACAGGTGTAGCTAATAAAGTGGTCGTTGAGTATATATGTTCAATATTATATGAAATAGATCGATAGACTGTCTGTCTAGAGAGGTCTAGATTTACTAAATCTGCCTCAGTGGGGGGGAAATAATAAAAAGTGTCTGAAAAAACTTTTTCTTAGCTTTGTCTCAGCTGGAGTGCAGCCAGTCAGCTTTGCAATTGTCATTTTATAAACTGTGTGGAAAAACCGAAAGATAGAGGCTGATTGATTTCTATGGGCAATGGCACCAGTTTAAATAGAACTTGTCTCAGATCATTTTCCCCAATACAGCTACCACTAGAACTGTAACATTTTCAACAGCATTTGCAACCATAATGGAATTACTCGGGGATTAAAAACCTGTTTACAAAGCTGATTTTATTGTATTATAGAAGAATTCTTTATAATAAATAAAAATAGAAAAAGGTAGTGTTACACTTTAAAAGAGAAGTATGGCAGGGCAGCGTCATGCCAGGTTCAAGAAAGATCACAACAATATTGTCAGGATCCACTGGGCTGCCTGATTGACAGGTGGTTCTGCCTTTCAGCGTGCCATCCGCTGCTGCCGCTTCCTCAGTCTCAGAAGCATCAAGTGAGCACTGGAGGAGCAGAGCAGAGAACAGTGAGTGACACTCGCTTCTCTCCGCTCGGAGCAACCAAGAGCTGCGCAATCAGCAGTCATGTGATTGCTCAGTTCTCAGTCTTAGATGTGGTACAGCTGCAGTGCGACACTGACTCTACAGAACAGCATGGAGGTGAGTGTGTATTATAATTGTTTATAATTCCATACTTATCCCTAAAATCTGAACGCTGAGTATGATCTTTATTGCATACTTATGGCTTCCACGGTGTTCCCTCTGGTATGAGAGATGTATACTTACATTGTGTCAAGCTGGACCAATGTAACTAAATGTAACAATGCAAATAAGATCATACCTGGCTTTAAGCTTTAGGACATCCATGACCAACTACAACGTGTGCAAATGCTGAACTATCACCTCCAAAGCCTACTGTGGCTTAAAGAGTTTGTAAACCTCAGAAAAAAAAACAAAAAAAAACCCCTGCAAGACAAAGGCATAATGAGCTAGTATGCATCGCATGACAGTACGTGACAGTAATCCTCATCACTCCCTTTTGGCCCAAGAGAGCTTGGTTTTCATCCCTTCTGGATTTTCCTTATGA
The DNA here is from genome assembly GCF_042186555.1 of Aquarana catesbeiana. Lineage (NCBI taxonomy): Eukaryota > Metazoa > Chordata > Amphibia > Anura > Ranidae > Aquarana > Aquarana catesbeiana. The sequence continues at coordinate 648,847,292 of NC_133324.1, forward strand.
CCTGAGGGATAAGCTGGAAAAAGGGAAAGGCGTAACAGGTGAAAATCCCAGCTGTGTGCCAGAGCATCTAACCCCAGAGATGGCTCGGTTCTGTTCAGGGAGAAGAAGAGAGACACCTGTGCATTTTCCTGAGTCACGAAAAGATCCACTTTTGTCTGCCTGCATTTCTTCACGGTCATATGGAAGATTTCCGGGTTCAATTGTCACTCTGCCTCGTACACCTGGTTTCTGCTGAGGAAGTCCGCTACCCTGTTTAGAGTCCCTTTTAGATGGACCGCAGACAAGGATAGAATATGGAGCTCTGCCCATCTTAGAATACTTCCTGCTAGGCACTGAAGAGCTCTGCTTCTTGAGAAAATCCATCCAAAATCTTCTGTACTCTACCGATCGATTTAGCATCTTGAGATTTGAGATATGACGGAACATTCCTGAGGGTTTCTGAACAAGGGATACGTGTGAGTAGAACTCTCCAGTTCCTGGATTAGGGAATTCATGGCGAGAGCCTTCACTGGATCTCTTGGGGCGTTTGTCATCTAGAATCTTTTTGGAGGTTCTTCCGTGAATTCAATCACATATCCCTGGGAGAGTATGTTTAGAGTAAATTGGTTTGGTGTAATGCCTCTCCACTGCGGAAGAAACGCCTGGAACCTTCCTCCGACTGGGAGGAAGGAGTCACTTTGATTTTCCGGAAGTCGCAGGAGGATTGACGAGCACCCCACTCCTACCTTTGAGCTTCCGAAAAGACCATGGCCTCCTCTTCCTGTTGTTCTTTCTGAGGCCGAAAAAATGCTTACGGGTCTGCACCTGCTTCTGCTTGACCGGAACCGATTTCTTTTTATCGGCCGTTTGGTCAAGAATGGATTCTAGTTCTGAACCAAACAGCAAATCCCCTGCAAAGGGAATGCGACACAGCCTATTTTTGGATGCGGAGTCCCCGGCCGTAAGGTCATAAGGCCCTCCTAGCAGAGTTTATTAATGCTGCGGACCTAGCCGACATGTGTATGGACTCTGCCGAGGCATCTGCAATATATGACACTGCTGCAGATAGGGTTGTAAAGGAGTCCAAAATCTGCTGTTTCGGGGAATCTGGAGTAACATGGGCCTTCATCTGTTTGATCCAGTGCTCTAAATTCCTGGCAACACATGTTGTTGTCATTGCCGGCTTCAGATTGTTCATAAGGGCCCTTTCACACTGGGGCGGTGGGGGGCGTCGGCGGTACAACAGCGCTATTTTTAGCGCTGCTGTACCGTCGTTCTTGCAGCGGTATTCGGCCGCTAGCGGTTCGGTTTTAACCCCCGCTGGCGGCCAAAAAAGGGTTAAATCCGCTCGTACAGCGCGGCTACAGCCGCGGTATTACCACAGTATAGCCGCGCTGTCCCATTGATTTCAATGGGCAGGAGCGGTTTAGGAGCGGTGAATACACCGCTCCTTCCCCGCTCCAAAGAAGCGGCTCGCAGGACTTTTTTTACCGTCCTGCGAGCGCACCGCTTCAGTGTGAAAGCCCTCGGGTTTTCACACTGAACAAACAGCTGAGGCTGTTTAGGGGCGGTTTTCAGGCGGTATTTTTAGCGCAATACCGCCTGAAAACCGCTCCAGTGTGAAAGGGGCCTAACTGATTGCCAGGCTTTTTTAAGAAGTAGGTCCATCCTCTTATCCATGGACTCCTTTAGCATGCCCATATCTTCAAAGGCAAGGTCAGGTGACAAGACCTGTGAGAAAGTGGAATCCAGTTTTGGAACCTTGTTCCAGATAGAGTCAGGACTTTCCTCAAACGGGAATCTTCTCGTGGGCCTGAGATAAAAATGGCTTCTTCTCTGGTTACAGCCATTCTTTTTTAAGCATGCCTGTGATTATCGAATGGACCGGAAAAGTACGGCCTTCTGAGTCTCCCAGGCCAGTGTACATGCGGTTGTGCAGTGAGAGCTCCTTCTTTTCTTCCTCTATCCCCAAGGTAGCGTAGATTACTTTCAAGAGTCCTCCTACCTCTTCTAGTGACAACATTAGAGGCGGGATCTGCTTCATTTTCCTCCTCTTCTGAATCTGTTCCATCTGGATCGTGGGAAGCAGGTTCTTGGGAAATATCCTGGGAGACAGGACCTCCCGTCTGTATCAGAGAAACCCCTTGGGATTCTGAAGATGGCTGAGGAGCCCTAGGCTCGCATGATGGACCTGGCTCTTCTCTCAGGTTTAACCTGAAAGCTTGAAAGGTGGCACGGAGCTCATCCTTAATGGTTGAAACCAGATCACCACAAACAGATGGAGACTCCTCCCTGACTAAATATGCAATACAATCCGTACAAAGCGTTTTTGTCCAAGCTTCGCTTAATTTTTCTTTACAGACAGGGCACCTTCTCTTGACTGGTTGAACAGAGCTTTTGGCCTGGACAAACAGAAGAAAAAAACAAAAGGACCACGCTAAAATGCTGCTGTACAGCACAAGTAAAAAACAAACACCCAGGTGCACTAGGAAAGAACCTCTTACTTCCTTGTGCCCAAGCAAGCCACCACCCCCACCACTTTGGAGTCCCTTATGCTAGGCAGTAAGAGCTAACCCACTAGCCACTGCACTACACATACACCAGGGAGCGGGGGGGGGGGTTAACACTCACAGCAGAAAGGCCCACAGTAAATAGGAACACAGTTCCTTACCTTGGCCTTGCTGGTGCCTTGGCTTGCCCCCTTATCTGCTGCATCCTCCATTGCAGAGCGCACTGCGGTCACATGGCTCAACAAATGGATGGTTCTCGGATTCAAAAACGCTGCTGCTCTGACCCAGAAGCAGAAATTTAAAGGCACCAGGTGACTCTGCTCTCTCCCCCTGTGCATTACGCCGCACGCCTGACCTAGAAGTGCCGCCCCTTCCTGTTGCAATGCACAGGACGTGACTGAGAGCTCTCCTCTACCACCAGAATAATAATTCAGCCTTCACTGCCATTGCCCCACATTGCGGGAGGCACGTGGGTGCCTCCGCACACCGCCCATCTGCCAAAAACATAGGGCAGCACTTCCAGGCGGTACAGGCTCTCCCCGAGCATGGAAGGGGAAGAGAGAGCCCACGGGAACAATCCAGCTCAAGGCAAGTGGGAGGATCACAGACTCCTGGCAGAAAAAAGAAAAGGTTTTTCAGATGAGAACCTCTTGTCTCCCAGGACAGACCTGAGAGGTCCTGGCTCCCAACAGAGGTCTTCCTACTGGCTGGAGGAAACCCAAAAAATGGAAGGAAGCTGTGTGGAGGCCTCCTGTTAAAGCTTTGGATGATGAGGTGTTTCCTGTTAGAGGAGGAGCCATGATCTCTTGGGTGCTGTCCTCAAAGACGTTTTGGGAAAAAAGGAATTTAGAGATTTGGAGGAGGCTGGGAACAATGAAAGATACTTTTTAATGTTAAGAATAAATTCTTAATTCATTTTTTTTTTTAGAGTTTAGTCTCATTTTAAACACACTGTAAGAAAAAAGGCCAGGCCACATCAATAACACATTACTTGTCCTGGATGGACAGTGTACAGACTTTTCATTGAAATGGACTAAGTCTACTGTGTGTATGAGCAGACGTTCTCAACAAAATGTATTGTAGTGCTGTTGATCTATGTAAAGAAGTTTACCTTAATCCTCTAGTCGCTAGTGCTAGGTGTACTGTGGAAGAGTAGGCAGACAGCATTTCTTGGTTGTTCATGTTGCTCTAGCTTGTTAGTGGCTAGCCAGCCAATTGGAACAGTAAGCTGTGGAATTAGTGGCTTGGTTGGGCAAGAGGTATAAATCTGGTACTGATTACAGTATGTCTGCTAGTGACATTTCCCCTCATATTCAGGTTGATTAACCAAAGACAAATAGGCAGGGCTTTTTTTCAGCTGGAACATGGCAGAACTTCATTACACCTGCTCACCATTGTTACTGTTAGGACAGCCTGCCTCTCCTCGCAGCTCCCACAGATCCATCCCTGCCCTGCACTCATAGCTGGGACAAGGGAAATGCAGGTGCAGTATGGTCAGGGCTTTTTTTCTCAAACAATAGGTGCTGGAACTCAACCACGACCCCCCAAAACCCCTCCCCACACACATACCCTCCAAATCACATCAAATAGTGGGTGTGGTCATATTTCACACACAGTAGAAGGGTCTTAAAGGGGCATTAAATATCAGGATTGCATTACATACAGAGTGCAGAGTTCATGGGGGTTACACACAGAGTGCAGAGCTGTCACTTGTAAACACAGAAACCAGACTTCTGTGTTTACAAGTGATTGTGGTGAGCAGGCACCAAAGGGTCTAAACCAGAGGTGGTGGAACTAAGTTCCACCAAGTTCCCCCTGAAAAAAAGCCCTGAGTATGGTCATAGGGCAGGTGGAATCACATGGTAGGCTGTACCCTCTGTGATCCCCATGTGTTCCCAAGTGCACAGAATCCAATGCCGACGGATGATCACTGTAGGCAGATCGACCTTTGGAGGGGGAGAGATGAGGGCAATGAAGGGCGATGAGGGGGAGGTGTGAAGAGGTATAAGTTGAGGAGGGGTGGAAGTGAGATGTGGATGGGGAATGCAGAGGCAGGAGCCTATGAAACTGTGCTGAACTCTGCACTCTGTATGCAGCTCGCTACTAGAGCACCCCTGAACCCTGCACACTGTATGTTGCACACTCCAGAAATCTGCACTCTGTATATAGCGCACTTCTGAACTCTGCACTCACCGCACCCCCAAACCCTGCACACTGTACATAGAGCACCCCTGAACTCTGCCCACTGTATGTAGCACACCCCTAAACCTGGTACTCTGTACACAGCGCACCCCTGAACCCCACACTCTGTGTGTAGTGCACCTCCAAACCCTGCACCCTGTACATAGAGCACCCCTGAACCCTGTACTCTTTACATAGCGCACTCCTGAACTCTGCACTCTAAACACAGCACACTCTGGAACCCTCTACACAGTTGACCCTTAAACTGTGCACTCTGTGCATAGTGCACCCCTGAAATCTGCACACTGTAGGTAGCACACTCCTAAAATCTGTATGTAGCACACCCCTGAACCCTGTACTCTATACATAGCACACCCCTGAACCCTGCACTCTCTACATGGTTGAGTTCCTGCACTATTCTCAAAGAAAAAAAAAACTCTGCAAATAGGTCATCCACTTAACAAAGTAAATGAATTTGCCCCAGAGCTTAGCGCATGTGGTGAAATTTCACTTTTCAAAGAATACTCTTTCACATCCAAGGAAAATAAAAAAGAAACATTTTTGCTTGCACAATATTGGAGGATGGAAGTCAGCAGAACTTCACTTCATTCACTAAGCTCTGGAGAAAATTCCCTTGCAAACCTAATAGCCTATTGGCTTGTAGTTAATCAAACCCATTGTGTGGTAAACCATAGGTCACGTGTGTCAAACACAAGGCCCAAAGGCCGAATCCAGCCAGCCAGACCATTCATGTGGCCCCCACACCCAAGGCTTTTTAACAGCTTGAAGGTGGCGGAACTCCAGGAACTTGCTCCCCACTGTCACTTGTAAACACAGAAGGGCAGATCCCTGCCTGCTCTGCACTCACAGTGGTGACAAGGGAGATGCAGGTGCAGTGTTGAATGGGGAGGCATCATGTGGTAAGCTGCACTCTGTACATACTGTAGCACACCCCTGAACTACGCACATAAAGCACTTCTGGTATTTATTGCCCCTTTAAGATCCTCGCACAATTTGGCCATACCCACCATTCAATACTGTTCGTTGGGGATCATGGTTGAGTTCTGGCACCTATTCTGAAAAAAACATGTATAGTCTTACAGATACAACTGGCCCTTTGATTTTGCTGATTTGGGCCGCAATGAAATTGCGTTTGACACCCCTGCCATAGATGAAAAACTAAATTTAAAAAAAGCATACATATTTGTAAAGTAGAAAAAGGTTTTAATTTGATGTGTCCCTGTTGCAGAGATCCCCAATTGCTTCCTATATAGTCATCAGAACAGTTGGAAGTAGAAAACATGTCTTCAAAGGAGACACAGACAGGAATTAAAACACTTGTATCTTTTCAATTGTTACCCTCTCTAACCAAACTAAGAAAAAAATGCTTTGGCTTGAGTTCTACCTTAATGTGCTTGCTGTGGCACAGGAAAAAGGAATGCTAGGCTAGGTGTAATAATTTGTAGCTAAGCAGAAGGCCAAAAGGTACAAGCTTTGTAATTCAGTTGTCAGTTAAGCAGAAAATGATTTGCTTCCCCGTTCACCTGCAATTCTAATCCTGTTTATTAATTGCTCACACATCAGCCAAAATGAGGTCTCAATTGAAATGTGAACAAATACTGCTAGATGATTGTTTATAAAGAGCATGGGAAGATGAGAGGCAGCCTGTCCTTTCATAATAGGAGAGCCTTATAGAATTTGGGGTTGCTGCCGAATACAGCACACGCTTGTATAGATGAAAATGCCAGATGTAAACAGACAAATCTGAATGTCAAATTTCATTTGGTTGTAAGTTCTTAAGCATTTTAATTGGACTGCTTTTATTTATGCAGCGCAAAAGCAAAATGACACACAAGGTTCTCTTTTTACATTGTATTACACTAAAGATTTCTTCCCACAGTAGTTTTTGCTGCTCATGTCATCAACAATGTAATTGCTATTTTGCCTTTGGCAAATGTCCCCAGTGGCACTGTGAGAACCAGAGCTGAATTCTAAACAGGTATAAATGCCTCAATCACTATTGGCATATTATACATGACCCAGTTGGTTCATGCAATTAGTAAAGTATACACGTGGTGACCTCTGCTGGCTAGTCAAAGAATTATCCTAGCTCTGCTGCACAGTAATCTTTTTCACTTTATTCTTCATTAAGTTAATTTAAATATTCTATATTATACTAGCTGAATTTGTAGAAAAGTTTTATATTCTACATAGCAAACAAGTAATTGCATTTTGTTGGGTGCATTTTTGGGTTACAGATAATTCTACAAACAGTAACATTTAAAAAAATAAAGAAAAAAGTTTATTCTATACTGTTGTCTTAATAGCATTGCTTTGGAAGAAAGCAAAACAAATCAAGTTTCTTGATTTTTCAATGCAATGAAACTTAAAGCAGAGTTCCACCGAAATTTATTTTTTAACCTCCCTGGCGGTATGATTATTTCATATTTTTGATGCTGAAAGCAGTACAATTATTTTGCATGGAAATTTGGCGTATTATATTGTAGGCCCGTAACTCTTAGGAATAACTCACTTAAATCTGTCCAAACAAGAGTCTAGTAGACATCTCGGGTATGATCAAGTTTGAAACACGAAATCATAAATTATAATATAATAAATAACTATAAATAATTATAACAAATAATAATATAATAATAATAAAAAGTATTCAATAATGTAATCAAATCAAAAGCACAAAAATTTGCTCAGTTGCAGAATTGTCACTGTCATTACTTTCAGTGTTTGATGACGAATTTCCCAACAAATCACTATCGCTCAATTCTGTAAGTGATTCTAATTTATTATCGCTGTTTTCTAGCTGGTCTAAAACCCCTTTTGATGTAAAGGGACGGGTTTGGTTGCTATGGACAATCTCCGGTTTCCAGGCAGAAAGAACAGTTTTTATAACATAAAACTGCTTGCAGGGCACTGGACAAACCACTAGGGACAAAAGGGAGGTGAAATAATTTCATACAGTAATGCAATCTATGATTACAGTGTACTGTATGTATTGTGTGTCTTTCACTTTTTGAATTTGGCGCCGTTCTCCGACCCCATGCATCGCAATGCTCGTAGGGAACGGAGATCGGCTCCGTGATGAATCGAGCGGAGGACGAGCCGCTCACACTGCGGGGAGACATTGCAGGATCCTGGGGACAAGGTAAGTAAGCTCTTCCTGGATCCTGCGATGCGATCCCGAGTCTGGCTCGGGGTTACGCTTCCGAAAAGCGGAAGTTCCATTTTTGGGTGGAAAACCGCTTTAAAAGTTATCTGTCACAAAGAGTAATGACTTTAGGTTGTAAACTGCTAGCAGGGTAGGCATCTATAGGTACTGTCCTATATCCTAACCTAAGGTATCTTCCAGAGTGCCCCAGCAGCATAAAATCCAGAGTTCTTAAAGTGACACTAAACCATATCCTTATTCTCCAAAAAATACATCCACTACTTAATGGCCCTGCAATCTATCTTTCAAGAAATTCTATCTTCCTGCGTTTTTCTGTTTCCTTTTAATGTCATTTATGAGCTTCCAGACCTTTCTTTTACCTCTCACTGTTTGTTGGAATGAGCAGTGCTGTGCTAATTGCAGTCATGTGCACTGCTCTATGCAGTGGTGTATTTAGGTTTTGTGCTGCCCTAGGCCTAACTAAACTCATGCACCCCCTAATTAAAATATGGGCCACCCCTTCCTGTCAATGCCCCACCCCTTCCTATTTAAGACCTGCCCTATCTATAAACCACACCCCTTAGTATTTAGGCTCCACCTTTTCCATTTAGAGCTCCACCTCTTCCGCTCTGTACATTAAAAGTGGGTACCAAGTGGCCTCATCAGTCAGTGGCCATCAGTGCAGCCTATCAGTGCCCATCAGTGCAGCTCTATCAGTGCAGCTTAAGAGTGCAGCCTTATCAGTGCCCATCAGTACAGTCCCATCTTTGCTCATATCAGTGCTGCTTTATCAGTGCAGCGCAGCCTCATCAGTGCAGCTCATCAGTGGCCATGAGTGCAGCCTCATCAGGGGAAACCAGTGCAGCTTAATAGTGCCATCAGTGCCGCCTATCAGTGCTCATCAGTGCAGCCTCCTCAGTGCCCAACAGTGCAGCTCATCAGTGGCCATCAGTGTGGTCTCATTAGGGGCAACCAGTGCAGCATCAGTGCAGCTCATCAGCGGCCATCAGTGCATCCTTATCAGTGCCCATCAGTGTGGCCTCATCAGGGGCAACAAGTGCAGCCTAATAGTGCCCATCAGTGCAGTCTATCACAGTGCTCAACAGTGCTCATCAGTGCAGCTCATCAGTGCCCATATCAGTGCCGCCTATCAGTGCCCATATCAGTGCCGCCTATCAGTGCTCATATATCAGTGCAGCTCATCAGTGCCCATATCAGTGCAGCTTATCAGTGCCCATATCGGTGCAGCTCATAAGCGCCCATATGAGTGCAACCTATTAGTGCCCATATCAGTGCAGCCTATCAGCGCCCATATCAGTGCCCATATCAGTGCAGCTTATCAGTGGCCATCAGTATAATAACTTCCATATTGAGCACTTGACACACGCACATTAGTAATAGTCACATAAACTTCTGTCCTAGCCACTGGCTGAGGATTCCCCTCATGCTCCTCTTTCTCTCCTCCTCCTATCACCCCGGGCCGAGGAGAAGATGCAGTGAAGAAGAAAGCCGTGCGGAGAAGAGTGGGCGGAGCATTGAGCTCTGCCTCCGCCAGTCAGATTATGTTCAGCTTGCCTGGCCAATCACCGGCTGCTTATGGGGTTCGAGTCGTCGTCGTTGCCACCCCACCCCCTCCCCACCAGCCAAGCACGCTCCATATATGTCCACATATGCCCACAATATTTACAAGTGCCGCACTACAGCAAGCCGGCCACCGGGGCTGTATTTGTGTGGGGGGCGGCCGCGGGAACCGGAACTTGGGAAAACGGGATGGGGGGCTTTTTTGCATGCTGGGGGCCGCTTTTTTGCCACCCCCTCGCAAAGTGCCGCCCTAGGCCTGGGCCTTTTCGGCCTAGGCCAAGACACAGCACTGGCTCTATGCACACTACCACTACAAATCTCATAGTCCATAGTTTGTTTGTTTTTTGGGAGATTTGAAGGAGGCTGAAATCTTAAAGCGGAGTTCCCCTTAAAAAAAAAAATTAAAAGTCAGCAGCTACAAATACTGCAGCTGCTGACTTTTAATAATCAGGCACTTACCTGTCCCAGGGTCCAGCGATGCGGGGGATTGAAGCCCCGCTCATCTCCCCCTCCGCTCGACGGCGCCGGCATTTTAACTGTGGGCGCCCGGCTGTGGCTTCACAGCCGGGCACCCACTGTGCATGCGCGAGCTGCGCTGCACGCCGTGACTGGCCGCGCAATCATTTGGGACCTGTCACATGTCCCAGATGATTGACAGAGGGAGGGGAAAGAGGTGATCTCCCTTCCTGCGCCGAGGGAAGTGACGTCAGGAGCCCAGGCGCTGAAGGAGGCAGACTACGAGGGACCCCCTAGCAACAGGCATTTAGAGGTGATTATTTTTTTTTTGGGGTGGAACTCCACTTTAAAGTATATTTCTGAGTTAGGAATACATACTTGAATATCCACTTAACAATCAGCGACGTACCCATGCGATGCTGGACTTTTGGTGGTTACACCGGGATGATGTCTGCGGTCGCAGGCATCATCCAGATCCAGCAGCATTTTGAAAAAATCTAAAGTATTCAAAAACACCAATCTTGGTGTTTTGAATGCTTTTAATGGCAGAGGAGGGATTTGGGGTCTTATAGACTCCAAATCCCTCCATAAAGAGTACCTGTCATGTGCCTATTACTGTCACAAAATATGTTTACATTCATTGTGACAGCAATAAAAGTGATCAAAAAAAGAAATAAAGCAACAGTGTAAAAATTAAAAAAATAAAATAAATGAATAATAAAAAAAAAAAAATGTCCCCGTCCCCCTGTACAAAGGCAATTGTGCGCTTCGGTTCTGCACGCATTTAATCGTCCCTCACATATGAGGCATCACCACGATTTCCAGATCATGGGCAGTAATTCTAGCACTAGAGCTCTTTTGTAAATGTGGTAACCTGTAAAGGCTTTTAAAGCGTTGCCTACAGATAGTAATATGTACGTTGTTTATCACCGTTGCACAAGCGTGCGCAATTTTAAAGCATGACACGGTTGGTGTCTGTTTACTTGGCGTAACATCAGCTTTTATATTTTACAAAAAATTGGGTTATGTATTGTGTTTTTTGCATTAAAATTCAAAAAAGTGTATTTTCCAAAAAAACTACCAATTTATTGTCTAGAATATTCTCTGCTTTAAAAAAATATATATATAATGTTTGGGGTTCTATTTTTCCAGCAGAAAAAAAAAAGATTTTTACATGTAAACAAAAGTGTCACAAAAGGCCTCAAGCTGAAGGATATATTTTTTTTTTAACCAACTAGCCTGCTCACCTGTGCCTCCTATACTTCTATTTTGCCATTGTAACATGCCTCCACAATGTCCCTGTCAGTAGTTTATGACAGCAACACAGATATATTTTACAGTACTGTTGATTCAGAGAATAAGGTTAAAGTATTGTATACACAAGGTTCCAGGTTTCCACACTTTTAAGTCTTCATTCCACAGTATATTGAGCATATTGGAAGTATGAATGTTTTTTTCCTTTAATGGCGAACAGAGTAGCTGTACAACATGATATAATAATTTGTTTTCTTTGCAGAGAAGGTGTTACGTTATTAAAGTGGCTAAAATCTTAGTGTCAATTAACCTTTTCTGTGCAAAGAAAATAGTAAATGCTTATCTGCTTTCACTAGCCTGTGCTGCCAAATGTCACTTTAATGAAGAAGATGACTCTGGTCCTGCAGTTGGTCTGCTCACTTCTCATGAACAACTAATGTCTCCAAAAAATTACAAATTCAGTGCATGAATAGCATCTTTCAGCAGAGATCTTCTATTTTTTTTTTACATTCCTTTTAAGAAAGGAAACTAATGCTGGGATAAATACATACATTAAAAAAAAAAATTCTAGTCTCTCATTGTCCTCAGCACATCTTAAACTCTCTAATATGCGCAAGATATTTTATGGGTATAGAAAAACATGAGTTACTGACATCTACAAGAGAGGAGTTACCTAAGAAGAGGTTCACACATGGGAACTGCCTGAGAGGATCACACATGGTAACTGCTTGAGAGCATCATGCATGGGAATTGCTAGAAAGGATCACACATGGGAACTGGAAGACTGGATCATATATGGGAACTGTTTGAGAAGATCACACATGGGAATTGCTAAAGAGGATAACACATGGGGACTGCTGGATAGGATCACTGTCAGGATCCAGATCTGAAACCCAGGAGCTCTGTTGCATCTGGCAGTAGCTCTTTTTACTGTGTCACCGGGGGTACTGGACAGCTTCTTGCCAGATCCCTTCTATCTTGTTTCTAGTGAACCTTGAACTATTTGATCCTCTGATGAACGTTCTATTTAAGTTATGTCTTTGCACTTCCTGTTCACCAGATTATTGTGCTCTTCTCCAGCCAATACTTTGCTCCTTACATTCCTGCTGCCATCTGTATCTTCACTACCACTCATTAACAACCTTTGGCTTGTTCCTCGACTACGCTGCTGCTTGATCCTCACCTGCAACCACTTGTTACTAACCTGTTTATCAACTATGCTCCTGCTTGATTCCTACCAGCTCCATTTGCTACCAGACCCTGACTTGCTCACCTCCTGGAGGGGTAATTTTGAGGACAGCAACCTGGCGCTAGCACACAGCAAAACCTCTCCACCATCAGGACCTCTGATGAAGTCTGATTAAAGCTTATATCCTGTACCTTGGGTGAGCCCACTTCAGCAGCCAGGGAGACCTGCTTGTACATTTATCCAGCTGTTTTCTGTGTGAACTTTTACACTGCTATAGACATCGGCCTCTGAGCAATACAATTGCCTGAGAGACTCACATGTGGAACTGCTGGAGAGGCTTACACAGGAAAACTGCTGGAGAGGCTCACACATAGAACATCTGGAGAGACCCACACATGGAACTGCTAAAGTGTCCCACATATGTGAACTGCTGGATAGGCTTACACATGAAAACTGCTGGAGAAGCTCACACATGGAACTACTGGAGAGTTCCACACTGCTCAGAATGCGGGAAAGGCTGAAAAATTGAACTGGTAGAGAGACTCAACAATGCAATTGCTGGAGAGACTCACACTGCTATAGCTACTGGCCTATGAGCAATACAATTGCTTGAGAGACTAAAGCCTCGTACACACGATCAGATTTTCCACAGACAAAACCTCTGACTTTTGTCCGAAGGCGCGTGCCTGAATTTTGTCCTGCATACAAACGGTACACAATTGCCAGCCAACAAACACGAATGTAGTGACGTACTAGATGTACTACGAGCTGAAAAAGAGAAAGTTCAATTGTCAGGCGCCACCCTTTGTGCTCCTTTAGCTAATTTCGTGTTAGTAGAAGTTTGGTGAGTGTTGATTCGCGCTTTTCATTTTGCGCTTTTCATTTTGCGCTTTTCAGTTCGTTTCTGAACGGCCAATCGTCAACCAGCCATATTGCGGAATCGGAGGAGATAACGTGTTACTTATTATTGGCCTTGGAGTTATTGCGTTGACCCAAGTCCAGTCCAGGAACAGGAGGAGGAGGATTTCTTGAACCAAAAATTGGTTGCTTTATTAATCATGATCAATTATGTCATATGTCATATGCCTTTGCTGCGGGAGCTCCAGGAGAATAATCCAGATTTTTTTTTAATCATCTCCAGATGATGGACCCCTGCTGTCACCAACTCTTGGCATTGTTGACCCCCTATAATGGACTGGTTAACCCCCCTGGTAATGGACTGGGTGGGGACCCATGCCCTTTTTTCAATGAGTTTTATCTATATTGCCGAGACCCGACAATACATTACAGCCACTATCAGTTTTAAATGACAATTTTTCCTTTAGAAATGTCATTTTGCTGTGGTACTGTTCTAAAACTGCGTCACTTTACAGGCATACTATAGAAACCCCCCAGACACGATATTTAAAGGAATATTTCATTTTTAATGTTTCACTTTAAGCGTTAAAAAAAATCTCTGCTCCCGAAAAAACTTCAGTTTTAAAAAAAAACATTTGTTTGCATTGATACATGTCCCCTAAGGGCAGGACCCAGGTCCCCAAACACTTTTTATAACAATAACTTGCATATAGGCTTTTAAAATGAGCACTTTCGATTATTCATGTTCGTGTCCCATAGACTTTAATGGTGTTCGTGTGTTCTTCAGAATTTTTTGCCTGTTCAGATGTTCTGGTGCGAACCAAAACGGGGGATGTTCGGCTCATCCTTATTAACAATCTGATTTCTTGTATTCACAATTGTCACAATTGTGAATCAAGTGAAAGCTGAACATTTACACTAGACATTGGAAATATATTGAAAGACTGTATACAACTGAGGAGAAAAACTTGGTAATGAGTACTATTTGAAAATACAATTTTCTTACTGCCTGACCTTGCAATGGCTAAGGCTAATTAAAGGAGATCTATACTTAAAAAAACATTTTATACCACCTACCGGCAGTCCAAAACATTTATGACAGCCAATTTAGCATTTTCATTATAATTTGAAAATTCCTGATTCTACTTAATCGTGAATTTGTAATGATTGGGTACTGAATGACTGTGACAGTTGACATATGTGTACAATGACATTTGTCGATGAATGCTGTTATTCTATGACTATTACTATTGTGGTCAGCATAATGTAGCAAATCAGCAAAGCATATTTTAGATTTCACTGCACATGAAATGTTTCCAGTTTAAACAAAACTAAGCCCACCAATTTAACTGTTTCCCAAAACAGTTACATTCAGGGCATGCCTTGGATAATAACTCTTAAGCCCCATTTACACCTGCTACAAACATGCATCACTCTTCAGATGCCATCATAGTTAATGGCACCCCAGATATGGCTAGCAGAAGCACTTTTTGTTGCACAACAAACATGCTACAAATGCACTGTAAAAAAACGCACAAAGCTTGATGTCCGGAAAGGGTGCAGGATTTTCTTTGGCACATTTATTGTGCATAGGGTAGCCTGGCAAGTGACCAAGCTGCCCGACACGTGACGCGTGGAACTGCACAAAAGTATGCAAAAAACCCATGTGTGGGAAGGGAGTTCTCACTATGGGGTCTTAGGTAGCCCATAAATGAGTCTGTTATATTTGTTCAACCAGTGGGTTGCACAAAAAAAAAAAACTTACTTGATTCCCCCATCCACACACTTGAGGTGGATGGGGGAGTCCTCTAGTTTGAGCTATTATATTCTGACAGCAGGGAGACTTCCCTGCTGTGAGAATATACTGTTTAATGTTGCAGGGTAGAGCCTGCAGAGCTAATTGAGCAGGGAAAATTCAACAGGGCGGTTATACAGAACTTGATCGGTAGCTTAACTTCTGTACAACCTCCCTGCCCATACATGGATTGAAATTCCATTGCCCCCTGCTGAACATGCCAAATTTTGATCCATGCATGGTCAGCTTTGCATTTACTAGTGTGCTTATGTTAGTTCTTCACCGAACTGTGAAGCCATCAAATGGCTGGTGTCATAACTAATGCCATGTGCAGCACCTTGGAAACTGTAGTTCAAACAGAGGCTAAAATGACAATTTCCTTGGCTGTAAAGGACATGAAGGTTTAGTTCTGATTTAAGCATGCCTAACAGATGTTTGCCTGCCAAATATGACTTATATTTGGCTGCAAGCAGTTCAACTGAGCTGCATCGGCACATATAAAAGAACATATAAAATTACAGAACACCAAAAGATATCAGCAATTGGTTTTCAGTATGCATTCAACAAAACAAAATATTTTGAAAATAAATAAATAAATAAATTATATATATATATATATATATATATATATATATATATGCAGTTGTGCTCAAAAATTGCATACCCTGGCAGAAATTGTGAAATTTTGGCATTAATATTGAAAATATGACTGATCACTGATCATGCCAAAAAACTGTCTTTTATTTAAGGATAGCAATCACATGAAGCTATTTATTATCACGTGACTTTTTAAATCATAATGATAACAGAAATCACCCAAATGGCCCTGATAAAAAGTTTACATACCCTGGAATGTTTGGCCTTGGTACAGGCACATAAGGTGGCATACAGAGGTTAAAATGGCAATTAAAGGGTAATTTCCCACATTTATGGCTTTTTAAATCACAATTAGTATCTGTGTATTAATAGTCAATGAGTTTGTTAGTTTGTTAGGGGCTCTTTCGATACCAAGCCAAGGTCAGGTAGACCAAGAAAGATTGCAGCCACAACTGGCGGCAGATTTGCTCAGGATACAAAGAAAAACCCACAGGTAACCTCAGTAGAAATACAGGCTCTCCCAAAAGACAGTGTGGTTGTTTAAAAGGAGCACCAATCAATGATGCTTGAACAAAAAAGAGCTGCATGGTTGAGCTGCCAGAAGGAAGCCAATGCCACAAAAAAGCCAATGAGGCATACTAAGGTGTTGTTGGGCATATTGTAACCAGGCTTTTTTGTGGAACTTGATCTTGCAGCTCTTTTTTGTTCAAGTATCATCGTATTGTGCTCCTTCAAAACAACAACACCATCTTTTTCCAGAGCAGCCTGTATTTCTCCTGAGGTTACCTGTGGGTTTTTCTTCGTATCCCGAACAGTTCCTGTGGCAGTTGTGGCTGAAATCTTTCTTGATCTACCTAACCTTCGCTTGGTGTCAAGAGATCCCCAAATTGTGCACTTCTTAAGTGATTGAACAGTACTGACTGGCATATTCAAGGCTTTGGATATCTTTTTATAGCCTTTTCAATCTTTGTAAAGTTTCCTTACCTTGTTACACAGGTCTTTTGACTGTTCTTTTCAACCTCCTCATGGCTCAGTGTCTAGCCTGCTTGGTGCATCCATGTGAGAGCTAACAAAACCCATTGACTATTTATACACAGACACTAATTGTGATTTAAAAAGCCACACATGTGGGAAATTAACCTTTAATTGCCATTTTAACCTGTGTGTGCCTGCTTTTGTGTCTGTACCAAGGCCAAACATTCCAGGGTATGTTAACTTTTTATCAGGGCCATTTAGGTGATTTCTGTTATCATTGTGATTTAACCACTTGCTTACTGGGCACTTAAACCCCCCTCCTGCCCGGACCAATTTTCAGCTTTCAGCACTGACGCACTTTGAATGACAATTGTGCGGTCATACAACACTGTACCCAAATTCAATTTTTATCATTTTTTCACACAAATAGAGCTTTCTTTTGGTGGTAGTTAATTACAGCTGGCGTTTTTATTTTTTGCTAAACAAACAAAAAAAGATGTACAATGTTGAAAAAAAATCATGTTTCATAATTTGTTATAAAATTTTGCAAACAGGCAATTTTTCTCCTTCATTGATATGCG
Source organism: Aquarana catesbeiana (assembly GCF_042186555.1). Taxonomy (NCBI): domain Eukaryota; kingdom Metazoa; phylum Chordata; class Amphibia; order Anura; family Ranidae; genus Aquarana; species Aquarana catesbeiana. Next base: position 648,864,411 of record NC_133324.1, read on the forward strand.
CTGATGAGGCAGCACTGGTGGGCACTGATAGGCTGCACTGGTTGGCACTGATAGGCACTGATGGCCACTGGTAAGATGGCACTGATGGGCCCTGATAGGTGGCACTGATGGGTGACACTGGTGGGTGGCACTGATGGGCACTGATAGGTGTTACTGATAGCTACCACTGATAGATGGCACTGATGGGCACTGATAGGTGGCACTGATAGATGGCACTGATGGGCACTGGTAAGTGACACTGAGCAGCACTGTTGATGAGGCACTGATTGGTGACACTGATAGGTAGCACTGTGGGCACTGTTGGGTGGCACCGTGGGCACTGGTAGGTGGCGCTGGTGGGCACTGGTAGGCGGCACTGTTGTGTACTGGTAGGTGGCACTGGTGGGTGGCACAGGTGGGCACAGATGAGCTGGCGGGAGCTCTCCTTGATCGGGACCGATGTCCCTCTGAGAGGCGCCGGTGAACCCCTTTTTTTTTTTCCTCATGCTATCAGCGCGAGGAGAAAAAATAGCCGATTACCGGCTCTGTTTACATCACATGATCAGCTGTCATTGGCTGACAACTGATCACGTGGTAAGGGGTTGGGATCGACCTCTTACTCCGATCTGTAATCAGCAGAGTCTCATAGACTCGCTGATCACAGAGCGCGCCACGCTCGCCCTGCAAGGGGCGCGCAGGCCGCTGGGGCACAGGAGGACGTCTATTGACGCTCTCCCAGCAAAGTACCACGCTGTAGCCATCATTCGCTATTTTGGCATGATCAGTCATATCAGTTTTTTGGCATGATCAGTCATAATTTCAATATCAATGCCAAAATTTCACAATTTCTGCCAGGGTGTGCAAACTTTTGAGTACACCTGTATATATATATATACAGTATCTCACAAAAGTGAGTACACCCCTCACATACTGAAGCAGAGCATGATTATATTTTATTATATCTTTACATGTGACAACACTGAAGAAATGACACTTTGCTACAATATAAAGTAGTGAGTGTACAGCTTGTGTAACAGTATAAATTTTCTGTTCCCTCAAAATAACTCAGCACACAGCCATTAATGTCTAAACCACTGGCAACAATAGTGAGTACACCCCTAAGTGAAAATTTCCAAATTGGGCCCAATGTGTCAATATTTTGTGTGGCCACCATTATTTTCCAGCACTGCTTCAACCCTCTTGGGCATGGAGTTCACCAGAGCTTCACAGGTTGACATTGGAGTCCTCTTCCACTCCTCCATGGCGACATCAGGGAGCTAGTGGATGTTAGAGACCTTTCCTCCACCTTTCATTTGAGGATGCCCTACAGATGCTCAATAGGGTTTAGGTCTGAAGACATGCTTGGCCAGTCCATCACCTTTACCCTCAGCTTCTTTATCAAGGCAGTGGTCATCTTGGAGGTGTGTTTGGCTTTGTTATCATGTTGAAATACGGCCCAGTCTCTGAAGGGAGTGGATCATGCTCTGCTTCAGTATGTCACAGTACATGTTGGCATTCATGGTTCCCTCAATGAACTGTAGCTTCCTAGTGCTGGCAGCATTCATGCAGCCCCAGACCATGACACTCACACCACCATGCTTGACTGTAGGCAAGACACACTTGTCTTTTTACTCCTCACCTGGTTGCCGCCACACGCTTGACACCATTCGAACCAAATAAGTTTATCCTGGTCTCATCAGACCACAGGACATGGTTCCAGTAATCCTTGAACAGGTTTTTTGCCTTGTGGAAAAACCAACTTAGATTTAGCACCACATTCCATAATTATGTAGAAAAACAAGAGAGGTAATAGGGATTTTTAAGGTGCAAAAGAATACATCAAATATATTATTTAAAAATGTTTTAATTTTGAGTAGCAAAATAAAAAATATCAATAAAAATGGTAAGTGCAATAAGAACAGTAATGACAAGACAGCACTGTAAGGTGGATTCCCAACATGTTTCGCCCATATATCGGCTTCTTCAGGGATGGTGTCCCGTTGGAAGTACAAGCTTTCTGTGTCTCCCATAGTAGATCCCAATGCTACTGCACCTCTCCGGACAAATATCTGCGCCAAAGGGACCAAATGTGACAGGCGGCCACAGGGGGAATAGAAGGACCATACAAATTAAATCTGCAATAGACTTAATTCCAAGGGATTCAAAAAAACGCTGTCAGTAACCTCCTGTATTGGTCTTCAAGACTGATATTAACTAACAGCGCGTTTGTATCCCAAAGGCTCCAGGAGCCGACCATGGCGAGGACTGTTCTGAGTGGAACCTGTCCTGTTAAACTGCTGTATGGTCTTAGACACCGTGCTGCAGCTCAGTTTCAGGATCTTGGCAATCTTCTTATAGCCTAGGCCATTTTTATGTAGAGCAACAATTATTTTTTTCAGATCCTCAGAGAGTTCTTTGCCATCAGGTGCCAAGTTGAACTTCCAGTGAAAAAAATGAGAGAGTGATTGCGATAACACCAAATTTAACACACCTGCTCCCCATTCACACCTGATACCTTGTAACACTAACAAGTCACATGACAACGGGGAGGGAAAATGGCTAATTGGGCCCAATTTGGACATTTTCACTTAGGGGTGTACTCACTTTTTGTTGCTAGCGGTTTTGACATTAATAGTTGTGTGTTGAGTTATTTTGAGGGGTTTCTAACATCCACCAGCTCCATGATGTTGCCATGGAGGAGTGGAAGAGGACTCCAGTGTCAACCTGTGAAGCTCTGGTGAACTCCAGGGGACAGCAAATTTACACTGTTTTATATATATATATATATATATATATATATATATATATATATATATATATATATATATATATATATATATATATATATATATATTGTATATATCTTTACATTTTATGTCACAGAACAACCAAGATCACAGAGTGTAAAGCAAACTGACCAGGAATTGTTTGTACTTTCAATTTGTGCTGCCATGGCAACCAGCTGTGGAAAATGAGCATTTCTGATGCCTTCTATTAGACTCTGTGGGCCTGATTTACTAACAGTCTGTAAAGGAACTCAGTACTGAGCCTGTAAGCTTCCCTCTGCAATCTTATTATGACTTAAATATAGAAGTAACATAAAATATAAAAATTATTGCAAAGTTGAGCTTCATCTATAATAGTTACCAAAACTGCTTGGGCTCTTAAAGGTTTTTTTTGACAATTTTATTTATTTGTATTCATATAGTATGTATTTGGACATATTCCAATTTTGTACTGCATCATAGCATTTTTTAACTTTATATATTACAAAACAGTTTGCAGAACATGTTTGTTGGCAGCCTGTGTAAACTGTCTATCTAGGCCAGTCTTTCAGCTGTGGTATCTCTGAGTATCTCAAAGTGGGACTTTACACTTTAGTACATGTTTCTAAAATAGATGCTGTCAGTGAGCTGAATAAGTTAGCCATGCATGGATCAATTTTTGGCCATATCCTGATAATGCAGCTAAAATTTGCTCAGTGGGTGTCCCTGTCAGTCGACTCCCATTCAACATCCCTTGCATGAAAAATTGAATGAGCCAGGCAGGCAGTTGCCAGATTAACACAGCCACTTGCAGGCGGTCTTCAGGTATTTTGACAGCCAGTGGGGCTGCCTGTTAAAATATGGTAGCTGCAGTGGGAGATTCTTCCATACATGTCATATAGTGTAAATAGAATAATCTGTTAGGGCTCTTTCACACTGCACCTGTGCGGTTTCCCTGTAGCATGGGTGCAATGCACTGTACCTGCGTTTTTTGTGTGGTTTACTCACACTTTCCCATTAGATTGGTCATTTATGGTGCATTTTCTGAAAGCACACCAAAAGTCGCGCAAGCTGCATCTGTGGTGCACTTTCAGAAAATGCACCAAAAATGCCGATCTAATGGAAGACTACGAGAAATCATGGGTAACTAGCATGGAAATCGTGAGTACTCTGCTGTTGGGAAACCGTACTGAAGCAGTGTGAAAGGAGCCTAAGACCTATTAGAATCTGCACGCTGAATGAAAAAAAAAAATCGATATGATGCCCAGCTTTACAAATGTGCTTTTCAGTTCCGCAAACATTCTACAGTGCATTCATATACTTTCATTTGCAAACAAATCCTTAGCTCTGTGCATGTTCTGATCCACCCCCCAGGCTCGAAATGCTTAGCATCAACTAGCTTCTGGAATGTGATGTTCATAATGTGACATTCATATATCCAGGATCAGGATACAGGGCCGTCTTTAATATTGATTGGACACTGGGCAAACATTTTCTTGGGGCCCCCCCCCCCCCCCCCATGCAGTTTTGCTCTCCACCTGCTCTGAGACATACAATATATAGAAGCTAGACTTAAAATCAGTTTACTGTAAAAGATCAGGCAGCGATTGTGATTGGTTGCCAGAGGTTATAGCATATCATTACTGCTTACTGACTGGTTGCTAGAGGTTACAACACACATTAAGGCTCACTGATTAGTTGCTAGAGGTTACAGCATATGATTTCTGCTTGTTGATTAGTTGCTAGAGATTACTGTACAGTAATACTGTTCACTGATTGGTTGTTATAGGTTACAGCACATCCTCCTCACTGCAGGGGGGCATGATATACATATGAATGCTGCCTTTATTTACATATCAATGCCGCCGGCCTCAGCTATTTACGTATGAATGCAGCTGCTATTTACTTATGAATGCTGCCATTGTTTACATATGAAAGACAGTTATTTACATGTAAACACAGGGTCTGCAGGCGAGTCATCTGTACACAACAATAGGGCAGAGGGACTAAAACTTCAAGGGACAAGGGGATTTAAACTGGGATAGTTGGCAAATATGAGGCAGCTGCTTTGGGCCCCACAACAATGACAGGGCCCAGGGCAGCTGCCCCTTTTGCCCTGCCTTAAAGACGGCCCTGTCAGGATATTATCCCATGATAGTTTGGGCTCCTAGTCACATCATAGCTACATAGAAAAGGCAGTGTGCACATGTGCTGTCTTTCTTTTCAAACAAGCCATGGGCTGCTCTACAATACCAAGAACTGAATTGTGTACGTATCTAATGTAGCATGGGCATGTCAGATCTGACAAAGGTGATCTAACGCCTATACTGTAGTATGTGGGAAACCAGGACACACAGAAGAACACAAAGAAGTATATTATGCTTTTGTTTCCCTTGAACTTCTGATACAGTTACACTTTAAGAGATGCATGCAGTTTTAATTAGGTTTGAATTCTGCAAAAGTTACATTTTGTTTCACAAAGGTTTCTATTGTAAAGTTTCTTACCTGCAGCACACAGATTAAAGTGATATTAAAGCTTTGGGTCCTTTGGATTAAAATATTAAACATTTTATTCTTACCTGCTCTGTGCAATGGTTTTGTACAGAGCAGCCCTAAACCTCTTCTTCTGGGGTGCATCGCCAACAACCCTGGCTCCTCCTCTTCGGTGAGTGCCCCCATAGAAAACCGCTACTCTACGTCCATTGACACAGACAATGCGGTTCAGTCCACCCCCACCTTCCTCATCACAGAATTTGATTGACAGTAGCAGGGGTCAATGGCCTCCGCAGCTATCAATCTGCCCAGTGAGGAGGAAGAAAGCCGAGAGAGATGCTGCTCTCATGTACAGTGCTGTATCAAATTTGGGTTTAGATAAGTGTGAGGAGGGGCTGAGGGGATCATGCAATACAAAAGGTCTTTTACCCTAATTGCATGACTCCTGTACCTTTCTCTCATGCCCTTCCCTTTTCTCTGGATGGGAGACAGGTAGACAGTCTATTGGGCTTATTTACTAAAAGAGTTGATGCTCCTCATACAATAAGTTGTGAGAATATTCACTTCAAATATCTAATCAAGTGCAGGTGAAATAAAGAAAACAATTTATTGTATGAAAATTATCAACTAGGGGGCAGGAGGCGGAGCCTAGCGGAGCAGACATGCATTGTTACAGCTCCACACCGCTGAGGAGAGAAGAGAAGGACAAAGCGGAGCCTGCAGGCTCAAAAGGTATCCATTTGCCCCAGGGAACAAACTGTGAAAGTTTGGGCAGGAAATATGGTACTGGGAGGAAACCGTGGCAGAAATAAAAATCACCTCACAAAGAGCTCACAGGCACTCACTGCAGCTGAAGCAGCTCCAGTCACCTCACAAGATACAGCATCAGGGCGCTCTCACAGACAGAAAATGTCACAGCAAGACTCTCCATTTGAGTCAGATACAGAACAAATCCTCTCACAAACTTCTCCACAAGCCTCCTCAGTATCCCCAGTAATATTATTACAATTTGAAAAGATGCTTCATAAGGCTTTAAAACAAACCTCAGACCAAATAACAAAAAGCCTAACCAAAGAAATAAGAGAGCTGGGAAACCGCACCGCAGCCTTAGAAATAAAAATGGATGAAATTGAAATGACAACCCAAGAAAATATAACAGAATTGGAACAATTAAAAAAAGAGAATTTAATACTTCGAACTAAGCTCGAAGATTACGAAAATAGAGCCAGACGTTCAAACTTGCGCATAAGGGGAATACCTGAAACTGTGACAGACCTGCAATCTACTATTACTGCTCTATTACAAGAACTAAAGCCAGATATCCCTATTGAACGTTTAGAACTGGACAGAGTACACAGAGCCCTCACAGCCAAAAAGAAAGATGGACCCCCATGTGATATAATCACAAAATTTCATTATTACAGAACGAAAGAACAAATACTAATTGCTGCAAGAGAAAAAAAGGAACTTAATTTTCAAGGACACAATTATCAAATTTTTGCTGACCTATCCCAACTTACTATTACTAAAAGACGATCCATGAAACCCCAACTAATGGAACTGCAACGCCACAACATTATGTATCAATGGGGCTTCCCCTTTTCAGTCAGATTTAACTACCAAGGTACAATTTACATAAGCAGATCAGCAGATGAACTACAACAAACCCTTTTAAAATTAAATCTGACAGAACCCACAAGCAGCAACACTCCCACACGCAGAAGAATGGCGTCATCTTCACCTTCAGGCAGCACCCAGAAAATTTCAGAACAAAATGGGAATCATCATTCTCACAAAAGAGGCCGTTATGCCACATCATCCATGGACCAAGAAGATTCAATGGACTGACATCCTAATTCCTGATATCTCTTCATTTATTATACTAAGAGATGGTTCTCTATAAAAAACCTGTATTTATAACTGAATGTAACTGCATTCTGATAGTCACACACTGTGTGGGATCATGTTACATTCCAGTTATATTTCTTATTACTTCTGATTCATATAGCCTTAGAATATATAAGTGAAATAAGGAAATTCTTGTTCAGTTATATATTATCAGGTAATAACAATAGATTTATTACTTTTTAGGACAAATATGTTCAATAATCCAGAAGTAATGGAAGCTTTTTCTTTCTTTTCTTAAAACAAATATATTATTACCTAACTAGTTCATAGAATTATGTTTTTGTTTATTCTAATCTGAAGCAATACAACCTCAATTTTATGAGTTAACATATCTAAACAGTTACATATGAATAAAATATGTAATTGTTTACTCTAAAAGGATTAAAATCCCAAAATAATTCAAACTATCTTCATTAATACCAAAGTTATTAACAGTACTTTTCTAACTGAATTATTTAGCCTAGGGCAAGACTAACCATATACAACCACCCTGGAATAAATAATTTCAACAAAAACTATATTCTGCACTCCAATTAATGAAACATCATTTTGATGTCTTTTGACATAGCACTTCTCTCCTGTAAGCGGAAGATCCGTGTACCCCCATTAGCCCTCCTCATTCTCCCAACCATATTATGTGGGAGTGTGGCGAAGGCACTTATTCCCCTGAGAGAGATATTTATTCTCTTTCACAGGTAAATTGTGATTACTTGCAAAAAATAATTTATACAATGTATCATCTAATCTCATATGTTTTTTGTTTACTCTTTACTCCAGAATTCACTGGTTTCTTTTCTATCTATTCATCTCTTCAGTCCACACAGGTTGATCTGCGCAGTCAGCTCTGCATAACAAAAAGTAAGTCAAAACTATTTGATCTATTGCCATGGCACCACTGAATATACTTTCCCTGAATGTTCAGGGAATAAATGTCCCTCAAAAAAGGACCAAAGCCTTCCGTACTTTCCATAACAAGAAGGCTCACATAGTATGCCTCCAAGAAACACACTTCACCAAAGATTCTACTCCAAAATATATTTCTCCTTTTTATCAACAAATTTACACGACTTCTGCCTGTACCAAGCAAAGGGGAACTCTAATTGCATTTCACCGATCCACACCATTCACCTTATCATCAGAAATTAAAGACCCAGAAGGTAGATACCTGATACTCATGGGTTATATAATGGATACAGCAATCACGGTGATTTCCTACTACGCTCCTAACAAACAACCTACACCATTCCTCTCACATATATTACAAGTGATTAATACACACAAAATAGGAACAGTAATAATGTGTGGGGATTCGAACCAGGTCCTCCTCCCATTTCTAGATAAATCACCTTTTACACCATCCAAAATAACCTCTAGATTACCTTTTTCTCAACTTCTTTCCAAATACAATCTGGTAGATTCATGGAGAGAAAGTAACCCAATGAAAAAGAAATTCACTTATTTCTCACACCCTCATCAAACCTTCACCAGAATAGATCATATTTTTCTAACAATAGGAATGATACCAGAAATTATTGCATCAGATATAATTCCGATTCCGTGGTCTGACCATAATGCAGTATACACTACTATAGCCTCAGCCATACCAAAAGCGCATGACCCAACGTGGTACTTACTGGACATAATGCTCAAACACCCACTACATCAGATGGCCATTGAACAAGCTTTAAAGGAATACATATCAATTAATAATACAACAGACATCTCCCCAATAACACTGTGGGAAGCTCATAAGCCTGTCTTGCGTGGTACAATACAAAGACAAATTGCACTATTTAAACGGGAACGCAAAAATCTAGCAAAAAAACTAGAACTCAATTTTAATGCAGCCTACATATCATTTCAAGATAATCCATCTCAGAGTACAAAATCTCATCTGGAAAAATCTAGATTGGAATACGATCTATTTCTCACTGAGTCAGTTGATAAATCCCTCAAACGCTCCAAACACAATTTCTACATGAATACAAACAAACCAGGTACATATTTGGCTCGGGCATTAAATTCAACTAACAAATCTTTCAAACCAATACGTTTGAAATTATCAAAAAATGTTTACACTTGTAATCCAGTTAAAATAGTCCATAAATTTCACTCACATCTCGCAACTTTATACAAGACAAACAATTAATTTAATCCTACAGAGGCTGAATCCTTCTTCTCAAAAATAACCTTACCTGAGTTATCTCAGAATCAAAAAAGCAGTTTGGATGAGCCTATAACTATAGATGAAGTTGCTAACGCCATAAAAGACCTAAAACTTAACAAAAGACCAGGCCCAGACGGCTACTCGGCTTTATACTATAAAACATTCTCAGAAATACTCTCTCCCATTCTCACTGAAACTTTTAACAAACTTCTAGATGGACATTCTTTTCGGCAAGAAACACTAATGGCAATTGTTTGTATGATCCCAAAACCCCTTTCTGATGATACTTCCTGTGTGAATTATCGGCCTATCTCTGTTAAACCTCGATATTAAATTATTAGCAAAAATAATAGCAAAACGCCTCAATAGCATTATAGGAAAATTAATACATAGAGATCAAGTAGGCTTCATGCCAAATAGACAGGCAGGCGATAATATACGCAGGGCAGTTTTATTGGCACATATTGCTAAAAAACAGAAAATCCCTTTATGTTTTCTATCTCTCGATATTAAGAGGGCATTTGACACAGTATCCTGGCAATATATGCAATATTCATTACAAAAATGGGGTTTTGGACCCCACTTTTTAACATGGATCAAAGCATTATATAATAAACCCAAAGCCTATATAAAATATGCTGGATACAAATCTGAAGCCTTTAATATCGAAAGAGGTACCTGACAGGGTTGCCCATTATCTCCCTTATTATTTGCCCTTATACTCGAACCCATGGCCCAATACATCAGAACAAACCAAACTATAACTGGCATTGAAGTAGGAGGTATTACACACAAATTATGTATATTTGCAGACGATATATTACTTTTTCTATCATCACCACAGGTCTCTGGTCCTAACTTAATACCAGCTCTTGATGGATTTGCAGCCCTATCCGGCCTTATGATTAATCCTAAGAAATGCCTAGTGCTTAATATTTCACTCACAAACATGGAATTGATCCCGGCTAGGGCTGCACTCCCATTCACATGGGCAGAAAAATCAATCCCATATCTTGGAATTCATTTAACAGCATCTCATTCTGACTTATTCTCAACCAATTATCCTCCTGTATTAAGACAGATCACAAATCTAATAAAACAATGGTCGCAACTTCCTTTATCCTGGATAGGGAAGATTAATGCAATCAAAATGACTATTCTACCCAAATTGCTTTATCTATTCAGAGTCCTCCCTATTCCAATTCCTTCCTATTTTTTGAGAATAGTACAAAAAAGAGCAACTTCGTTTATATGGGGCTCTTCTAAACCACGTATACCTATACACACACTACATCTTCCCAAAAATAAAGGAGGCCTGGGATACCCTAATTTTACTAACTACTACAGAGCAGCACATTTGGCCAGTCTGTCCAAATACCATGCAAAACAGGAAATCCCATTATGGGTATTTATAGAGGCTTCAGAAAATGACCCTCTATTAATATCAAATTTATTATGGCTTGATCCTAAAGACCGCTTTAAAATTCATAATCCCATAACTAAACACTTCTTATCTCTCTGGGATAAACTAAAAACCAAATATCAGTTACAATCTCCACACAATCCTCTCCTTTCTTTTATCAGAAATCCGGCCTTTTATCCGGCATGGATCTACCCAAATTCTTTTAAAGCTTGGACAACATCAGGCATTCAGACACTAAATGACTTCATAGCATCTAAATCATTCCTTTCATTCCCATCGCTTAGAGAAAAATATGATCTACCAAACTCTGAGATATTTAGATATCTCCAAATCAAAAATTTCTATACACCATTCCTAAAGGGGGATACACCATTATCCCAATTATCCATTTTTGAATCAATCTGTACAAAAGATCCATTTGCTAAAGGTACAATTTCATCACTTTATAATCAATTATATGGAGTAGCAAATCTTAATAGACCCTCTTACGTTCAGAGGTGGGAGGAGGACCTGGGACGAACTTTAGAAGACACGGACTGGTCTAACATATGGCTCACATGTAAGTCATCTTCACCCAACATCTTAGCACTGGAGACAAATTATAAAGTCCTAACTCGCTGGTACCTTGTACCCGCTAGAGTGGCAAAATATTCACCTAATACCTCAGCTCTTTGTTTTCGAGGATGCCCAGAAATAGGCACATATTTACACATATGGTGGACGTGCCCAGTAATCCAAACCTTCTGGAAGGAAGTCTTCGTGATTGCATCTAAAATATTTAAAAAAATAATACAACCAGATCCATATTTAACTTTACTTAATCTAAAACCGGAATGGTTAACACTCTCTCAATTCAAACTTATGATCCAACTAATAACGGCTGCAAAACAAACAGTGGCCAAGGCATGGAAATCTCCTACATTGGTACTAGCAGAAACAATTCACAGAATTAATAATACAATGTCCCATGCTAAGATGGTAGCCATCGATCAAAATCAAATTCCAAAATTTGAAAAACTTTGGCATCCTTGGATAAAACAACAGTTCCTGTCAAACTTCAATGACTCTGTCCTGTTGCCATGGTAACAGATTAAATGACTTACAGAGACACCCATTCTAAGGCTTCAAAAAGAACTAAAAAGAATAATAAACTGACGAGCGGGACAACCTTGTGGACCATACCTCTACCTTTCAACCCTTTTTCTTCTTTCTCTTTCCTTTTTTCCACCTTACGATTAAAGCTCATTATCAGAATTTATTTGACCTATATACACTCTACTTGTAAACAATATGTATAGTAGGTATAAATCATTTAAATACCTACAAAAGTAACTAAGGAAATGATATATGTCTTTAATTTAGGTTTACGTGAACCCAATGTTTAATATTTGAAATTTCATGATATTTACCTATATAAACCCTACTGTAAAACAATGAGCTTACTTTATAGATCCTTGTAAACTTACTTTATGTATCTTTATAACATTGTATACTCAATAAACTTCTTTTGACAAGGAAAATTATCAACTAATTTAGTAAATCATCCTTTATGTGTTGGGCTTGCCATACACAGATTGAATTTCATCCATTTCCTGCTTAATATCCCCCAATGCATTCCATCTGTGGCCCTGCTGGCACTAGCCAGCTCAATGCACTTTGATCTGAAGATTGATGGAGCTGGGTGGAAAATTTGCAGCTCAACAATGGCGGCAGTCAATCATTCACTATTCCGGGATTCTGACAGTCATGAGTGCTGGCTGTCAGAACACAATAGCCATCAGGGTTTAGCATGCATGGAGGAGAGACATGCATCTGACAAATGATATAAACACCACAGCTGACCACGAGTCCAGCTTTCTCTAAAACAGGTATGTTCTATAAATAAAGTCACGCGTTAACCACTTCAGCCCCGGAAGATTTGGCTGCTCAATGACCAGGCCATTTTTTGCGATACGGCACTGCGTCACTTTAACTGACAATTGCGCGGTCGTGTAGTAGTTTACATTCATTTATAACAGTGGAATGGAAGATCACGAATGAATGAAAGATTTATATACCGCTGCAAATGCGAACTGAATCGCCTCAAGGCACTTGATCCGTGCAGTTAGTCCTGTTTCTTAGAAGAGATGGGTCTTGAGTTTTTTTCTGAAAGCCCGATGATTTTCTTCCATGCGGATGTTGGCGGGTAGAGTGTTCCATAACCGTGGTCCTTGGACTGCGAATCTTCGTTCTCCCTTTGATTTATAGCAGGACTTAGGAATGAGGAGGAGGTTTTGGTTAGTCGATCGAAGCCTGCGCTTAGGTGTGTAGTGTTTTATTTTATCGCATAGGTATTGTGGAGCGTTTCCTTGAGTGCATTTATGGGTGAGGCAGAAGGTCTTGAACGTGATCCGGTCCTTTACGGTTAGCCAATGTAGGCCCTCAGGGATGGGGAGATGGATTCCCAGGGTTTTTTTCCTGTTACCAGTCTTGCTGCAGTGTTTTGGATGACTTGTAGGCGTGCAATCTGGTATTTAGGTAGACCTATGTAGATGGAGTTTGCGTAGTCGAGCCGGGAATTGATGACTGTTCCAAATACTGCTGCTTTGTCTTCTTCTGGAATGAAGGGGATGAGTCTACGTAGTAGGCGAAGGAGATGGTGAGATCCACTGACTACCAATCCTATTTGTGCATTCATCTACATTTCTGAGTCAAAGATGACTCTGAGACTTTTGGCTTTGGTGCTTGGGGAGATGGTCTGTCCAAGGATGGTGGGTGGTGTCCAAGGGTTCTTAGTTTTTGAATTACGGTTTGCATGGAGGAGAAGAAGCTCTGTTTTGGATCCGTTGAGTTTGAGGGAGCTCGTGGTCATCCAGTCGTCCATCAATGTGAGGCATTTTTCTAGTCGCTGGTAGTGGTCTTTTTGATCGGTGATGCGAAAGTAGAGTTGGGTGTCATCAGCGTATGAGTGGAAGCAGAGGTCCAATTTTCTAATGATTTGGAGGAGTGGACGGATGTAGATGTTGAAGAGCACTGGTGATAAGGGTGAACCTTGAGGGACTCCAAAGAAATTGCCCGAGTTTCAGAGGTGAAGGCTCCTAGTTTCACAGTCTGTGACCGATTTTGTAGGAAGGATGCGAACTATGGTAAATCTGAATCTGAGACTCCAGCTACTTCTTTGAGGCAGATGAGTAGGGTATTGTGGTCCACTGTGTCAAACGCTGCACTGAAGTCCAACAGTACCAGGAGACATGATTCTCCGCGATCTGCTGCTTCGAGAGCGTTGTCCCATATTTTGAGAAGTGCCGTTTCTGTGCCAGGGCCTGGGCGGAAGCCTGATTGCAGTGGGTCCAAGAGTTTGTGTGTATCCAAGTAGCGTTGTAGCTGTCGTACTACTGATTTTTCCATAATCTTGGAGATGGAGTTGAGGCTTGTAACCAGTCTGCAGTAGTTAGGATCTTTAGGGTCCAGGTTGGGTTTCTTTAGGAGGGGTTTGATGATGCCTTGCTTGAGGGCGATTGGAACAATCCCTTCTTTGAATTATTGAAAACTGTTTATTATTTTGCTGCAGTCTTGAAATATATAGTATATCACTCCTGTGTCACTAAATGGCCATCCAAATCTTGCAGAAGTTATGAATCCAAATGTAAAACAGACTTTCCCAAGATGATGCCCAGAGCCCACAGCAGAGGACACATTAGTCTTATGTTGGATTCCCCTTTAAAGTGGTAGTAAACTGCACCTTTAAAAAAAAAAAAAAACCTGCAAGACAATGACATGAAATACTTACCAGGGCTTCCGTCTTTACCCGGGTTTCATTCCGGCCGTCTGATTGGCCAAGCCGCAATGAGGTCACACCCTGTTCCTGTACACCCACTCTGTGTTTACCTTACAGAATAGATGCCTAGTAAGCTTCCAAAATTCTGAAGGGGAGGGGAAGGGGAAGCTGGGATGCTGAAATAAAAAGTAAGAGTGGTTTGAGGATGAATTGCTCCACATTGCATGTAGCTGCAGAAATCAGTGAGGGCTTGTTTAAAAGCTCCTTTACTTCTTTGTAAGTATATGTTAGCATATGAGTGTCCACAGTCTGACCACACTTCTTAAGGTTAGTAGTAGAAAGCTGCATTGAGGTGGAGACTTTTGATACTGCTCTGTGCCTGAACACTGCTGATCATAATAAAAGAGAAAATAGGACATACCTGATTTAAAGTATATGCTACCCCAAAACTGAAGATTTATGTTATGTGTTGGGGGTATAACTATGGTTTCTTAAAAATATTGGCTGAAAAAAAAATGATTTCTTACTATTTACCTGGTGATCCTTCCAGTTTCTCTAGGTTCCATTATCAAACTGACCATGCCAAGCATAGAAGCAGATCTGTGTTGGTGTGGTCAGTTTGCATCTCTGGGATCACTGCTAGGATATACAAGTATGCCATGCCTGTGCATGACATGTGTCTCCTGTAGTCAGTCCTGACGTTGTTTGTAATGGCACACTATACCCGACTGCCTGCTGTGGACATGCCCTCTGCTTCGGTAAAGCAGGATACCAAGGAGGTTGTGTGGTAATGTGAATGAAGGATCAAAGATTTTAAAAAGGCACATTTTCTTTTTCGCGTATAGCAAAAGCAAGCTCAGCAAGAGATTTGCTTGCCCTATATTATTCCTGCCTTTAAAACTTCTGGGATCACAAATACTTTAATGTTTTAGACTGTTGTAAATGATTTCAGATGCGGAGGCAAATCATATCAACTTAAGTATGTAAATTTGGCAAGGACCATTTTTCCTTTATGTCACACTATATTATATATTTCTATGTTTGCCAGTATGAGGTCAGGAAGGATTTCTGCACTGGCCATGCTCTACAGGAAGTTATCTGAGCTTTTGAGGATGAACTTGAAATGCAATTTTTCTATCTAAGAAAACACATAGTGCTTTGCTATTATATTATTTTGTTTACTATTAGACACACTTTATTTTAAAGCCTGTTATAATTTAAAATTATAATAGAAATCTAGCAATAAATACCAATACAATTGTAGCTGTATGACATCCAAAGTAACTGTACTGAAGCAGAGTAAGTCAAAGCTTCTTAAACAGTGAACATAAAGGTACCATCTTGATTCTTTATGTAGATCAGTACATTTCTTTCCATTTCAAAATACATATATTTACATGTATAATGTGTGTGTATAGAAGAGTACCAATATAATAATGTATAGAAGAGTACATAAAGAGACAGATATACAGAGTTAAAGATAATATAATACTATCAAGATTATTTATCTGATATACATTTAATTTTGAAAGCACTGCAGTCATAAATGTGTAATATTTGCATTTGTACTGTGTTTTTGCTCTGTGAGTATCGGGAAGATAAAGTATATGTCGTTGAATGTGTCAAACTCTATTTAGCGCCGTATTTACCTGCAGTTTCTGAGTTAATGTCTCAGCACTAGATGCAGTGGACTAATTAACCAGGCTGCTAACCCTAATCAGGGTGAAGCAGAGAGCTGAAAGCATGCGCTCTGCTTGGTTGCTTGTTTTAATGTCCTATTATGGCATGTTGTGAGCTCATGACCCTGACTGCTGTCAAACTGTCCAATGATAATGAAAGAAATCAGATGATGGGTGGAGGATTCTTCAAGTCATCCTACTTGTTCTTGTTTATGTAACCTAACTTAATGATGTGAATGAAGTGCTGTGAACTGGAAGTTCCTCTTAGCCATCTTCAGGTTAGCTTGCCCTGTATAATCCTTATAAATATTTTATCCACCAGTGTTGACATTATACTTTGTAAATTGTACAAAACTCCAAAAAGAACCTAATTTCCACTTAAACAAACTGTATTTAAACTTGTGTGGTTTTGACCATTAGTATTTATAGGGCTAACTTACAGAATAGCGATTGGGGCTCATGCACAGGCATTTAATAAAGCATTTAATGTAAACTCCTGGTAGAACAGTCTGTCTCGGTGGAGCTGTACTAATTGCCGATTGACCATGGGCCGTATTTATGAAAGCGCCTGAAGGAAAAATGGTCTCATATAGTCTGTGGTCTTTTGTATTCTATCTTGAAATGCTGGCTGTGATTGGTTGTTTTAGGGCATCAAGTCAATTGCTTCACATCTCTTTAAATAAAGCTCTGTATGTTTGCTTGCTTTTTATGACTATGCAATTTTGTGTGACTCTCCTCCTGGCCTTTCCTGATTTAGAAAGCCCTAAGGCTACATGCTCATGGGTAGTTTGCATTTTTGGGCACCAAGGAGGCACAGGTGCAGCATTCAGCCCCACTGCCAGCAGCCTGTCAAAATCTCTGACAGACTGAAAATACATGAAAGCTGGACGCAGTTGGGTGTGAATAGTAGTACTCATATCACAGGGCCATATGCATTCAGAGACATGTGCCCTGAATGCAGAAGTCCTCCATTCAGGGAATATGTCCCTGAATGCATGCAGCCCTAAAAATGAGTTTCTCTCCAGACAGCAACCAGTCCCCACGTATATCAACCTGACATATATTTTGATGCTGGCAAGTCAAACCACCCATGTGCATAAGGCCTTAAACTGACCTTGAAGTACACATATGAATACAAGTACACATGCTATATAAATACAAGTTTTAGAGAGAAAAAAAATTACAACTTCCAAACAGCTATGAATTATGAACCCTTAAAATAGAGCAATCTATGTTACTTAAAGTGTATTTAAAGCCATTTTGCTTTGTATAGATTGTGGAAGTGTTAGAACTTTTGTCAGGTTTCCCAACTGTGGACATTCGCCCTCTCTGTTTGTTCTGGTGACTAGGTGACTTGTACCATTGAGACTGAAAGTAATTCCGCGTACACACGGGCGGACTTTTTGACCGGACTTGTCCGACAGACTTTCCAGCAGACTTTCGACAGACTTTTGACGGACTTCCGACGGACTTTTTAACGAACGGACTTGCCTACACACGATCACACCAAAGTCCGACGGATTCGTAAGTGATGACGTACACCGGACAAAAATAAGGAAGTTGATAGCCAGTAGCCAATAGCTGCCCTAGCGTCGGTTTTTGTCCGTCGGACTAGTATACAGATGAGCGGATTTCTGGGTCGGGCGGAGTTACAACGTAAAGATTTGAAGCCTGTTCCAAATCTAAAGTCCGTCAGATTTGCGACTGGAAAAGTCCGCTGAAGGTCCAGTGAAGCCCACACACGGTCGGATTGTTCGCAGGATTTGGTCCGTTGACATCCGTGAGACCAGTCCAGTCGAAAAGTCCGACCGTGTGTACGCCCCACACGGGAAGAAATCAAACATTTTGAGTTGTCACTGGATCAGAAATAGAGGTGAAATCTTCCAAATGGAAAACTTGCTCTAACAATTGCAACTGTATAAGAGATTTAGTGAGATATCCTCTCACTTAATATGTCTCAAGACAGGAACTGAAAAAATATTTCCTGAATGGGGCACAAGCAGAAAAAAAAAAACCTTAATAATAGCTCACTGCTTGGTGTTGCTGACATGGTAAACTAGATAATTAGACAAGGTCTCCAGCTACAGATCAATAGACCCCTTAGCAATATTTTCTGGGCCCTCTTACACTACTGACATTACTGACAGCAAGGAATGACTCTAGGGTGTGTCAGTTCCATACATAGTTGCTTAAAGCTGAACTCCGGGCAATTTTTTTCCTCATGCAATGGGGCTGTGCCTGTACTGCATGGATTAACTGTTCCTTTTTGTCTAGAGCAGGGATATGCAATTAGCGAACCTCCAGCTGTTGCAGAACTACAAGTCCCATGAGGAATAGCAAGACTCTGATAGCCACATGCATGACACCCAGAGGCATGATGGGACTTGCAGTTTTGCAACAGCTGGAGGTCCGCTAATTGCATATCCCTGGTCTAGAGGGTTGGAGAGTTGAGATATACACTCACCGGCCACTTTATTAGTTACATTTTGCTAGTACCAGGTTGGACCCCCTTTTCTTTCAGAATTGCCTTAATTATTGGTGTCGGAAACATTCCTCAGAGATCTTTGTCCATATTGACATGATAGCATCATGTAGTTGCTGCAAATTTGTTGACTGCACATCCATGATGCAAATCTCCCTTTCCACCACATCCCAAAGGTGCATCCGTGCTTTCATGTTGTTTATGCCAAATTCTGACCCGACCATCTGAATGTCACAGCAAAAATCAAAACTCATTAGACAAGACAACATTTTTCCAATCTTCTATTGCCCAATTTTAGTGAGCCTGTGCGAACTGTAGCCTCAGTTTCCTGTTCTTAGATGACATGAATGGCACCTGGTGTGGTCTTCTGCTGCTGTAGCCCATCTGCTTCAAGGTTCAATGTGTTGTACATTCAGAGATGGTATTCTGCATACCCTTGGTTGTAATGAGTGGGTATTTGAGCTATTATTGCCTTTCTATTATCTCAAATCAGTCTGCCCATTCTCCTCTGACCTCTGACATCAACAAGGCATTTTCGTCCACACAACTGCCACTCACTGGATATTTTTTTTCTTTTTTGGACCATTTTCTGTAAACTCTACAGATGGCTGTGCCTGAAAATCCCAGTAGATCAACAGTTTTTGAAATACTCAGGTACTCAGCACCAACAACTATGCCACGTTTAAAGTCACTTAAATCCCCTTTCTTTCCCATTCTGATGCTCAGTTTGAACTTTAGCAAGTCCTCTTCACTACGTCTAGACGCCTAAATGCATTGAGTTGCTACCATGTGATTGTCTGATTGGCAATTTGTGTTACAAATTTAACAGGTGTACCTAATGAAGTGGCTGGTGAGTGTACTCACCTAATCCTCTGATCCTCCAAGCACAAGATTGGTCCCTAAGGTTCCTGCCCCCTTGCAGTCTAGCGGTCTTGTGTGGTGGAATGTTCTTGATGTCATCAAGCCCATAGACCAGCTCTGAATGTGAAGACATCAGGAAATGTCCACCTCTGGGCGTGGGGGAGTGCTGTTTTCTGGAGGATCGAAGGATCTGGTGAGTATAGGCTCTATGTTCACCCCTAGACAAAATGAGCAGTTCATCCATGCAGTGCGGACGCAGCTCAACTGCATGGAAGAAAAAACTGGGTAATGTCCAAATAATACAGGTGCGTACTTTTGACTATACATACGTCAAATGCTATGTGCATTTAAACGATAATTAAACATGCCAATACTGAGCACTAAAGAAAATAAGACATATCCTATGTCTTAGTAAATAGACACCCATATGGCCTAGGACTGCAAGCGTCCTGCAGCTTAATATGGCAGCAAAGTATAGTACAGGGACCACAGGGGAGCTGTGTGCTTGTGTTATAGTGTACACAAAAAAGTAGTAGAGTATTGTACTATGTTAGATGTCACTTAATGTTGAAAGTTTGGAGTTGAAGTAATACCCTTTATTCGCTAACCTCACAATATTAAAGTTAAATCTTTCAGGATGCCTTAGATCCCTTCTTTGGGCTTTATACAAAGGACAAAGAAATCTAAGGCATCCTGAAAGCTTGCACCTTTAATAAATTATTTAACCAATAAAGGGTATCATAAACTCCAAACTTTCGGTATTGTATACAGAATACAACAAATGCTCTTTTTCCTTACACCAAGCTTAAACCTGTCATTGTTTGAGCCTATAGTGGGTGTATTGGGCTAAAAAAAATTAGGATTACAAAAAAAGAAGAAAAAAATATATACACAGTATCTCACAAAAGTGAGTACATCCCTCACATTTTTAAAAATATTTTATTATATCTTTTCATGTAACAACACTGAAGAAATGACACTTTGCTACAATGTAAAGTAGTGAGTGTACAGCTTGTACAGTGTAAATTTGCTGTCCCCTCAAAATAACTCAACTCACAGCCATTAATGTCCAAACCGCTGGCAACAAAAGTGAGTACACCCCTAAGTGAAAATGTCCAAATTGGGCCCAATTAGCCATTTGCTAGTGTTACAAGGTCTCAAGTGTAAATGGGGGGCAGGTGTGTTAAATTTGGTGTTATCGCTCTCACTCTCTCATACTGGTCACTGGAAGTTCAACATGGCACCTCATGGCAAAGAACGTGGACATTTTCTTTAGAGGTGTACTCACTTTTGTTGCCAGTGACTTAGACATTAATGGCTGTGTGTTGAGTTATTTTGAGGGGACAGCAAATTTACACTGTTATACAAGCTGTACACTCACTACTTTACATTGTAGCAAAGTGTAATTTCTTCAGTGTTGTCACATGAAAAGATATAATAAAATATTTCCCAAAATGTGAGGGGTGTACTCAATTTTGTCGGATACTGTATATATATATATATATATATATATATATATATATATATATTATATGCAAACATTACCAAACATTCCCATAGACACACTCCTAAACCTTGTGGACAGCCTTCCAGAAGAGTTGAAGCTGCAAAGGGTGGGCCAACTCAATATTGAACCCTACGGACTAAGACTGGGATGCCACTAATATTCATGTGCGTGTAAAGGTAGGCGTCCCAATACTTTGGTAATATAGTGTATATATATATATATATATATATATATATATATATATATATATATATATATATATCCCATTTAAAAAAAATCGCGGCTCATGGACTAATCGTGACCCTAAATAGTTGTATCAGATATCGGTAATAGGTACATTGCTTTTACCTCTGGCATGTTACCCAACAATTTTTCTTAAGCGTATCCATTCTTGAATTTTTACTTTACTTAGCTATGTTTTTTGTCTAACAAATAGATGCAAATAAAGATACGTACACTCTTCAGAATAATCTACATTATACTTTTAAAAACAAAGTGATTGCAATTCATAACTACTGATCAGTGCTGAACCCTTTTTATTTAACAATGTCCATGAAACAAGAAAACAGATTAGGTCTATACTTCTGCAAATACTAAAATCTATTTATATGCAAATAAGCTATCCATTATTATTAGTGGGAGATGAGATTTAGCCACAAAGAAATAAATTATCACTGGAAACCATTATCAAATTCCGTTTAAAAACATCACATTTTACAAGAGCCTGCTCTCATGTAGTTTTTGATTTAGTTTAAAGGAGAATTAGTAAATCCCACGCAAAGGTGATTAGGAACATCGTCCCCTGTCAAAACATTTGGCTTTCTAGTACATGCAGGTTGTTGTCAATGCTACTTCATTAAACCGTTATGGGGCACAGATTTCATGTATAAGCTATTCCAATGTCAAGTAACAGCAGCCAAAAACGTAACTAAACACTTGGTAAATGAAAAGTCCATCCTACACTAATCTCAACTTGATCTCTATAAACATGAACAAGAGCCTAAATAAAAAGAAAAATATATTTTAGTTTCCCTGAAGGCAATGATGAAAATCGCAATCATATTTGCTCAAGAAATGATTTGATCAGTTGGGGGAAGGAACTATTAGGCACATGACGAATCTTAAAGATGAAATTTGTTTTTTTTTTGGGGGGTAGCATACAGCACCATACATATTAGTTATGTGTGTGTAATGCTGTGTATCCCATGTCCTGCGGGTGGCTTCTTCTGTTAAAAATCATTCCTGCAGTGTCCCCATTACAGCCTCCAGATACTATGGCTGTCTTCTGACTCTGTGAAGGTTAACAGCAGCAGCTGCTGCAGAGAACAGTTACGCTGCTCACCTGAAGAAGTCACGTGGGCGTGATGTAACGCTGAGGGGGCGAGCAGAAGGATACCGGAAGTGACGCTAGTAAGGATACGAGTTTGGCACTCATGGATTTTTGCCTGTGTTCGGCTTTTAAATTGGAGTTTTAGCTGTTTTTTCTTAATAAACTTGTTTGAGCGTTAATACACTACAAGAGTATTCTCTTCTATACATTCCTATGTGGAAGATATAAGAAAGGACCCCGTAGGAACATTGCAGAATCTACACTACCATTACAGAGAGCAGAGTGTTGGGAAAATATACAGAGGAACCCCAAAGTCAACCCAACCAAATTACATCACTTCTGAGAGATATCATTATATGCTGTATACCAAGCATCAGTGGTGTCGCTAGGGGGTGGCTATTGGGGCTATAGTCCCGAATCTGGGGCCCATAGCCCCGAGTCTAACGTTGCCATCTGTCCACTTGAGAGATAGCTGGACAAAAGAGTGTGTGTTCTCCTCCCTCGAGCCTGCAGGGGGCGGCAGAGAGCCGGCACAGCTCAGTGTGTCAGCGCGGGACTGCAGGGGAGTGAGCCTTATTAAGGCTCTGTGAGTGATCTTAATTCTTCCCCAACCATTGTCTGTAGAAGACCCTTGTGTGTCGGATGCTCCCTCTACTCCGACTCTCACCACCTTCGGATTCTTCTATTCTGATCTCCCTGCTTGTTTAACTGTCTGACGTTTGATGACTCTCACCGTCTCCTCTCATTATTGTTCCCCCTGGAAGTGCTGAGCTGCCTCTTGACCCTGAGCCCTCTGTGTCTGTTCTGAAAAATGTTCTCTTTTCAAGCAAAGTGAACAGTCAGCTCCCACTGCAATAATGTTTTACAAGGCTTGTGTAAACACTGTGAAGCAACGAAGGTGTCAGATGCCTTTTTTTTCTATTCCAGGCAGAAAAGGTGCACTCTGTCTTATCTGTGTTTATACCAGGGGTAGATGTGGTAATTCTAAAGTCAGCAGAAATCAGAAAATCAAAGAATATAGGCAAAACAGCACACAGCAAGGACACCTGAGGACTAGGATCTAGGATGAAGGGACACTTGGGGCACCTGATGTAAGGAGGGGCTCTTTGGGGACCCCGATGTAAGGGGGGGTTCTCTGGGGACCCCGATGTAAGGAAGGGCTTTCTGGGGACCCTCATGTAAGGAAGGGCTCAGGGGACCCTGGTGTAAGTAGAGAGGTTCTCTGGGGAGCCTCATGTAAGGGGGGCTCTGGAGACCCAATCAATCAATAATAACAAACCATGGAATCAGCACTCAGATATGTAACAATAATATATATATATATATATATATATATATATATATATATATATATACACATATACATATACAGTTGTGCTCATAAGTTTACATACCCTGGAAGAATTTATGATTTCTTGGCCATTTTTCAGAGAATATGAATGATAACACAAAAAAATTTCTTTCACTTATGGTTAGTGTTTGGCTGAAGCCATTTATTATAAGTCAACTGTGTTTACTCTTTTTAAATCATGACAACAGAAACTACCCAAATGACCCTGATCAAAAGTTTACATACCCTGGTGATTTTGGCCTGATAACATGCAAAGTTGACACAAAGGGGTTTGAATGGCTATTAAAGGTAACCATCCTCACCTGTGATCTGTTTGCTTGTAATTAGTGTGTGTGTATAAAAGGTCAATGAGTTTCTGGACTCCTGACAGACCCTTGCATCTTTCATCCAGTGCTGCACTGACATTTCTGGATTCTGAGTCATGGGGAAAGCAAAAGAATTGTCAAAGGATCTGCAGGAAAAGGTAGTTGAACTGTATAAAACAGGAAAGGGATATAAAAAGATATCCAAGGAATTGAGAATGCCAATCAGTAGTGTTCAAACTCTAATCAAGAAGTGGAAAACGAGGGGTTCTGTTGAAACTGTTTGAAAAAAAAAACAATATTTTTTTACTTTCCGATATATAACATATCCAATAAAAAAATGTAAAAAATAAAATGTTTTCATCAATTTAGGTAAATATGTATTCTGCTACATGTTTTTGGTAAAGCGTATATTGTTTAGTTTGCGCAAAGGTTATAGCGTCTACAAACTATGGGATAGATTTATGGACTTTTTAAAAATTTTTTTTTTTTTACTAGTAATGGCAGTGATCATTATATATCATTTAGTGGGATTGCAACTTTTTGGAGACCAGTGAAACTATCACAGTGATCAGTGCTAAAAAAAGATAAATGCACTGTCACTGTACTAATGACACGGGAAGGGGTTAACATCAGGGGCAATCAAGGGGTTAAATGTGTTCCCTGGGAGTGCTTTCTTACTGTGTGGGGGATGGTTTAACTGTAATGCCGCGTACACACGGCCGGACTTCCTGACAGAAAAAGTCAGATGGGAGCTCTCGGTCGGACATTCTGACCGTGTGTATGCCCCATCTGAATATTTCCGTCGGCATTTCCAACGGACTCAGATATAGAACATGTTCTAAATTTCCGACGGAGTTTAGACCGTTTGCAAGTCCGGCCGTGTGTACGCGGCATAAGAAGACAGAGATTCGTGTTCCTGTTTAGCAAAAGCACAAGATCTGTTTTCTTTACTAGCAGAATGGCAACAAGTTTGTTGTACGCCGTTCTGCCTCTCTTGGAATGATTGGGTTCGCCAGACCAATTGATTGGCTCCCACTGTGTCCAATCACAGTAGGAGCGGGGCTCCGGCGGCGCGCCCACGCACCCCAGAGCCAAAGAAAAAAAAATCACGTACAGGTACATGATTTCACGCTTAAAGAGGAAGTAAACCCTGATGGGTTTTATTTCCTCCTTTTTCCTCCTGCAAAGTAAAAGCATAATGGGCTAGTATGCATCGCATACTAGCCTATTATGTTGCACTTACCTGCAAACGAAGCCCGTGATGTCCCCGCTGGTGGCCACATCCATCTTCACCCTTCTTCCTTCCAGGGCCATGGACTCCGGCTCTTTGACTGGCCGGAGTAGCGGAAACTGCCGGTCATGACAAGGGCCCTTTTGCCCTTTCTTCAGTGCACATGCACCGATGACGCCGGCGCAAGCGTATATGGTAAATATGTCCTAAACCGTGCAGGTTTAGGAGATATTTCCAGTACCTACAGGTAGGCCTTACTATAGGCTTTGCTGGTTGATATGTGTGAATGCGCTACTCCCGTAATTTACCACCACCTGCAATGCTTTTTAACTATTACTCATAGATTTTTCATGTGCATGAAATTTTAAAACTTTAGATCAATAAACCATATAATCATTCAATACATATACATAAAACAAAAAGTCCTTCAAACGTGCTGCAAAATCTTGTAACCATTAACGTGACTGGCGTGCTCCTATGTTGCTTCAATATTCATATGTGACTGAGTGGGACCCTCCACCATTCAGATTGGCCACTCACCAGATACTTCACTAGAGGTACGCCTTTGGTTGATTCAAGGGATAACCACTCCACCTAGGCACCACTTCTCACCGGCTAAAACATGGACTCTAATGCTCCTCATATGAAAGCATAGGGACAAAAGGCGATCATAGCGCAATATGTTTGAACCATTTATTTTAAAATACAAAGTGTAAAATAATCACTCACATTAAAAAGTGCCCTCGAGCCGGCACGAAGCTTATCCAGCAGTTACGGACGGGTAAATGGCTGTTAGCATGGTCCGCCTGGTGATAATGTGCGGCCTCCACGCTCGGCTTGCGCTCCAAGCCTCGTTACCGTTGTCGTCCGGTCACGTGATGCAAAAAACTCTCCCAGCAGCCTCTACGCGTTTCGCATCATCAAATGCGTCATCAGGAAGCTGCCGTTTGATTGGTGCACGCTTTATTTATACTCCATATGGCCGGAAGTGTGTATTCCGCCATTTTAACTAAGGTAATATTCCCATCTGTGACTTCCTTTCTATTATCGCCATTTTGACTAAGGGCTATTCCCTCTTTTCATATCCTGCACTTGTATAGCTATTTCCCCTTTACATTTACTTAGTTTATGTCTAAATATTTAAACATATATCCTGACCCATCTATATCTGCTGGAGAGGCTTTTACAATGTCTCAAACATATTACACATTTTCAAACTCTATTATACATTTTACCCATTCCGCCCTAGCCGTACATCCATATAAATATGGGACAGCAAAGAGATCCATTCTTTATTGGAAAATTCCCAAAATAAAACCAAAACAATTCTAGAAAAATGCAATTGTATATATAACCCCTGTTTTATTGTACTACGTTCATATTGGTTCTGTGCATCCATATTACAAAAAATATTAAAAAAATAAAAATAAAATAGATGAAAGAATTTACTACTGAATATGCCAAACTAAGAATTAAAAAAATGAAAAAAATGAAAAAATTGAAAAAAATGAAAGAACTAAAAAATTTAAAAAAAATGAAAAAATGAAAAAAATATATAAAAATAAAAATAATGTAAAAATAATATAACTAAAAAATAAAATAAAATAAAATAAAATGAGAAATAAAATTAAAATAAAAATAAAATTAAAATAAAAATAATAATAATAAACATAAAAATAAAAATAAAAATAAACATAAAAATTGAAATATAAAAAATGAAAAAAATGAAAAAAATGAAAAAATGAAAAAAATGAAAGAAATAAAAAATAAAAAAATGAAAAAAATAAAAGATGAAATTAATAATCACATTATTACTATGCTACTTAATAATAATAATTTATTAAGTAGCATAGTAATAATGTGATTATTAATTTCATCTTTCATTTTTTTCATTTTTTTCATTTTTTTTCATTTTTTTCATTTTTTTATTTTTTATTTCTTTCATTTTTTTCATTTTTTTCATTTTTTTCATTTTTTTTATTTTTTATATTTCAATTTTTATGTTTATTTTTATTTTTATGTTTATTATTATTATTTTTATTTTAATTTTATTTTTATTTTAATTTTATTTCTCATTTTATTTTATTTTATTTTATTTTTTAGTTATATTATTTTTATATTATTTTTATTTTTATATATTTTTTTCATTTTTTCATTTTTTTCATTTTTTAGTTCTTTCATTTTTTTCAATTTTTTCATTTTTTTCATTTTTTCATTTTTTTCATTTTTTTAATTCTTAGTTTGGCATATTCAGTAGTAAATTCTTTCATCTATTTTATTTTTATTTTTTTAATATTTTTTGTAATATGGATGCACAGAA